>NC_082676.1:4895000-6095000 GCF_025265405.1 Mesoplodon densirostris
TGGCTCTGAGTCGGGCGGGCTCCGGAGGCGGACGGTCAGCGTCCACGGCGCCTGTGACGGCGAGTTCCTGCCTTTGGATGGTGCGCTCGGAGGGAACCCCGGGGAGCAGCGAGCCTCTTTGCTGCCGTCCGTCTCGGGCAACCACTGGAGTTGTGGTGTTTAAAACGTTTTTATCCCACAGACGTCTGAAAGCTGCTGGAGTTGATCTCAAAGGACCGGAGACGGGGATGCTATACCAATCTGGGGAGTTTCTTGGGAAATGGGATTCTTAGTGGTCTCTGCCGAGGGACCCTACTGTTGGAGACTTTCCCTGAGTATCTGTGTATCAGTTGCTTCATGGGATAGAAACTCTTCAAAATTAAAATTAATTGTGTGGTTTTGGATCAACTATGAGTGAACATAGACTGACCAATCTGGTACCTCTGTCTAGTGAACGTAAAGATGTGAAGATGACCAATTTTGATAAGGTCATTGACAAATCCGCAGAAACTAAGGCCTGACAGCAGAGTCTGATGCTGGCATACAGCACCACGAGAGAACAACATGGAGGCATCAGTTTTTTTTCTATCAAAAATGATATTAATGCTATTTTCTTTTTTTTGGCCGCACCTCACAACATGCAGAACTTCCCTGAATAGGGATCAAACCCACGTCCCCTGAAGTGGAAGGTGGAGTCTTAACCACTGGACCACCAGGGAAGCCCACATTAATGCTGTTTAAAAGTGTTAATGGATGCCTGTTTTCTTTATTTGTACTATAACATTCATTGTTAATTTTTTATTGGCATGATAATATATATGGAATTCAATAAAAGGGAATTCACTATCGGGGAATTCACTACTGGTGTTTGGTTTTTTTAAACATTTATTATTTGTTTCATTTCCCGATTAGTCCTGAAAATAATTTTGTTGTTTAGAAGAGGAGGGATGTTAAAAAAAAAAAGATCATCCACTCTAGGTACCAAATACAGAAGTGCAGAAAGTAGCAGCACAAGCCCTACACTAAATAGCAGCTGACCCTGGGGTGTGATGTCAGAGGAGCGACAGGGAGCGGTGGGACCCGCGGCCAGCCGGAGGAAGGCGGCGCACCCACAGGGGCAGCTGCCGCTCGGCTCCAGCAGGGTGCCAACCCTGCAGCAGGGTGCCGCCTCCAGGTGTGAACGCAGGGCCGGCGCTGCCAGGTCCCCTGAGATGACAAAAGGTAAGAGACCCAGTCCCGTGAGAATTCTTCCTGTTTTTATTTATTTTTTATTTTTATTTTTTATTTTTTTTTTGCTGTACGCGGGCCTCTCACTGCTGTGGCCTCTCCCGTTGCGGAGCACAGGCTCCGGACACACAGGCTCCGCGGCCATGGCTCGCGGGCCCAGCCGCTCCGCGGCATGTGGGATCCTCCGGGATCGGGGCACGAACCCGTGTCCCCTGCATCGGCAGGCGGACTCTCAACCACTGCGCCACCAGGGAGGCCCCTTCCTGTTTTTAAATGCTGGTAACCAATTCGGATTTTAAAACACCATCTGGGCCAAGAGGACGCGCCTGAGAGCCACAGGGGCTGCCAGTCGTCAGTGTCTTCCCCGCGTGAGCTTAGCTTGCACTCAGCCGTCTAAAGCTCCCTCTCTGGGATGGCTGACTCTCCTCTTCCAGGTCTCTTTCCCAGTTTCCCCCTAGAGCCCAGCCCAGGCCTGGAGCACCTGCATGTGGGATGAGCAGATGAAGACACCTCTCCTCCTGCTCCTGGTGCAGGGCAGGCCCCTGGGCGTGAGGAGGGGCCACCCTTAAGAGAGACTCTGGGACTTGCAGCCTCCCAGCAACGCTCCCAGGTGCCTGGCTTCTGGGCCCAAACTCCCCTCCCTTTAACCAGGGTGTCTGCTTTCCAGAGGTCTCGTGAGGACCACCACTAAGCACCCTCTTGGGGGACCTCAGACGGTCGTGGAGATGGTGCGCATCTCCCCAGGCCCCTTCCTTCTTCTCCAGATTTTCTGTTTCCTGCCTCCTGCCTGAAGTGCAGGCGTGAAATCGTCTGCCTCTCGGGGGACTGGGCCCCACGGCCTCTCCCCTGGACGCCCCGACTCCGAGGCCCAGGAACCTTGCTCCTTCCTCCGACGCCTGAGAAGGGGCCCTCCCGCCCGGCCCCGCCCGAGCCCCAGCCCCGCACCTCACCTTCCCCTTCATGCTGAGACCCCCGGTGTCGTAGACGATGCCCTTGCCCACCCACGCGATGGTCTGGGTGGCTCCGTCTGGGGTGTGGCTGAGGACGGCTAGGGCTGGGGGGTGGAGGGCAGCCTTGCCCACACCGTAGATCCCTAGGGAAAGCACAGGACATGTCAGTGAGGCACGGGCTGGACCCAGCGGAGGACTCCCGGAAGCCCCCCAGCAACACTGCTCTCTCCCTGAAGTAGCCACTGGCCTGTGGACGTTCCTCCCGGACAGCTCCCTGCCCCCTCCCGACCCCTCCCACCCCCTGGCTGGTGTGGGATCGGGGAAGGCAAATGAGTTCACTGCCCTGGGACTGCAAATGAATTCTACACGAAGTAGTGTGAGGCAAGAAAACCCGCTGAGAAAAAAAATATTGTATCATTCCCAGAAAGACGTGAACAGGATTGCAGAACGAAGTGATTTTTGGATAGTTCTTGAAGGCCGCTCCAGCCCCTGCTCACCCTCCCTTCCTTGACCTCTCCGTGCACTCAGGATGTACCTCCCCTCCGACCCCCCCCTCCCACTGCCTCACTGTTGGTTTCTATGCCCCATCTTCTCAAGAAAACTGTGGCTTGCCGTGGGCACAGCCCATGCCTCAAGGTCCCCCAGTAATCGAACTGAACAATCGTAGCAACCAGGACAAGAGGCAGTAATAGCTGCCTGACAAACTCCTACTCATCCTGCAAGACCCGCTGCAAACGTCACCTCCTCCGTGAGGCTTTCTGACTGAACCGCCTCTCCCTCCACTAACACGTGCCCACAGATTCTGCCTCTGGGCATTCACGACCGTGTGGATCCCCTCCCCGAAGTATGGGCAGGACTGCCTGTCTCAGTTCCTCTGGGTGTGGCAGAGATGACAAGACCACTTCCAAGATTAGGTGACAACAGGAGACCTTGCCTCTATCTTGCTTTGCTCTTTCTCGTCTCTTGCTCGGAGACCTTGCTCTGAGAGAAGTAGTTGCCACGTTGTGAGCTGCTCAAGGACAGGCCCACAAGACAAGGAACAGCCAGTGGGGCCCGGAGGCCTGCTGGCAGGGCCGTGAGTGAGCCCTGCTGGGAGCATGTGGCCAGCCCCAGTGGGGCCTTCAGATGACCGCAGCCTCGAGAGAGCCACGCCCGATTCCCCACCCACAGGACTGCAAGACGACGGACACGTGTTGCTTTCAGTTGCTACCTTCTGGGGTAACTGGCTTTGCAGCCTCCGGTAACAACGACAGTGACCTTCCCAGCCAGACAGAAAGCTCCTGTCCTAGTCGTCACCGCATCTCAGTGCCTGGGAGTCGGGGGAGGACGGGCCTGGCAATCAGGAAAGGCTCTCTGAGGAGGTGGCCGAGAGGTGCAGGGTAAGACGGTCCCATCGTGAGACTACCTCGGGGGAAAGCATCCCAGACAGAAAGGGCCGCAAGTGCAGGCCTTGATGTGGACGTGAACTTGTGTATTCGAGGAACAGAAAGGCCCTGCTGGGTTAGCCGGGGAGCCAGGACGGCAGCATGTGGGAGGCTGCAGAGGGAGTGGGCGGGGGAGGCCTTGGATCCTGAGGCTTCCAGGGTCTGAATCAGAATCTGAATCGCTGCCTCCTCCCTCCCCCACAGATGGTCTGCTTCCCAGGGTCTGGCCTTGGGGCTGGACACGGGCTGGGTTCCTTCAGGGCGAAGCCTGGGACGACACTCCATGCAGCCTGGTGCCCCCCTGCCACGCAGGTGCCCCGGGCCGCTCCTGAGGCCAGGATCTGCACGGACCAGACCCCACCCACCTCCAAATCCTCTCGCCTTCAGCTCCTCATCCCGGATGACGGTTGGGACGATCCCCAGTTCTTTTCCAACTTTCTTAATCTCCTGGATGTGTTCATGGAAAAAACAACAACACACAAACACGTGAAGACGGCTTAAATCAGGGTGAGGCCAGGGCCTGGGCCAGGGGTGAGCAGATGCCTTACGGTGGGAGAGGGATGGGCTGCGATGCCGCGGCTTTGACTCTTGGCTCTGAGCATGATTAAACCCAGGAGAGGCGGCTCACCCTCCAAACTCTGCGATTTCCTGCAGCTCATGGCTGGAGTCCTGCTGAGGGGCCTTTGGGGAGGAAGCTCTGTGCTCCCTCCACCCTCAGCTGAGGCCTGGGGGCCCCTCGGCTCCGGCTGGACGGCAGGACTCTGTCCGCAGCAGCCCGCGGCTTCCCCAGACGAGGTGCAGAGACTGTGGACCATCTCCCTGCAGCCCTGGGTTTCCTGACTCTCCCTGGGGTCTACCGACACCATCCCAGTCCCGGCAGGACCCCAGGGCTACGAACCTCGAGGAAGGTGTCTGTGTTCATCTCATTGCAGGGCGTGTCCACGATGCGGGCTGCCAGCCGCACGCCTTCTGTGGCGCTTGTTAAACACTAGGAGAAACAAAAGGCCGTCACTGGGGCCCTGGGACCAGGTGGAAGGCATCCCTCCTCATCCAATGGCCAGGGGCCCAGAGGTGTCAGAGGCACACGTCACCCGGGAGAGGTTGCAAGGCTGCTGCCAGGGGAGCGAGGGCAGGTGGAAGGGAAGCAAAAGTTTGCCCGTGACCCCCCAGCCGTCTACATAAAGTCCAACACAGCTCCAGAATCACAGAGGAACCCTTCAAGTCTGGCATCCTGCCCGGCCTACACGGGGCCCACCTTGCTTTCTAAACCTCATCTCCTGCTACGTACGCCCCTCATCCAGGTGGCAGGTGGCCCTCCTGCCTGGCTCTGAACACACATTATGTATGGCCTCTGCCAACCCCCTACCCCCTTCTCAGGATGAGGTGTTGCCCTCTGTTATGGACTGAATGTCCTGAAGCCCTGACCCTCAGTGGGATGGTATTAGAAGGGCTTTAGGAGGTGATCAGGTTTCAATGAGGTCAGGAGGGTGGGGCCCCATGACGGGATGACTGCCCCTAAGAAGAGGACACAGCGGGCTTCCCTGGTGGCGCAGTGGTTAAGAGTCCGCCTGCCAATGCAGTGGACATGGGTTCAAGCTCTGGTCTGGGAAGATCCCACATGCCGCGGAGCAACTAAGCCCATGAGCCACAACTACTGAGCCTGCACTCTAGAGCCTGTGAGCCACAACTGCTAAAGCCCGTGGGTCTAGAGCCCGTGCTCCGCAACAAGAGAAGCCACCGCAATGAGAAGCCCTCGCACCGCAATGAAGAGTAGCCCCCGCTTGCTGCAACTAGAGAAAGCCCGCGTGCAGCAACGAAGACCCAACGTGGCCAAAAATGAATAAATAAATTTATATATAAAAAGAAGAAGAGGCCGCAGCCAGAAGGTGGTGGTCTGACAGCCGGGGAGAGAGCCCTCCCAGGACCCACCGTGGCCCTGGACGTCCTAAACATGTGCTGTTCAAGCCCCCCGTCTGTGGGCTGTTGTCATGGTGGCCTGAGCAGACCAAACCACTCCCCTTCTGTTGCCAAGCTCCCAGCTACGCTTTGAGGTACTTCTCAAAGGCCATATCCTCCAGGAGCGTCTCTGGATCCTCCCAATGGAGAAAAGGTCCCTGGGCCCGCTGGGGAGGCGTTTTTCTCACATGGGCCCCATGTGAGTGTCACAGACCCCCACCCTTTTTCCCGGTCATCGGATGTGACACTGCTCTGGCCACAGGGCCAGGAGGGAAGGACACAGACAGACCGGCCTTGCGCACCGAGCCAGCGCCCAAAGGGCAGCAGGAGCCTGCCACCGGCCACCACGGGAGGCACTGCAGACGGGGCACGTGCACACGCAGAGGTCATGCTCATCCCCAAACCGGCTGTCCCCCCTCCCCTCGCAGCTTCCTCCAAGAACTTCTGTCCACCCGTGTCAGCCCTGACGCTCGGCTTTGCCTCCTGCCCCACCTGGCCCTCCAGCACCCACCTCCAGGGCCTGGCTGCCTTTCCCAGTGCAGGGAAGAGGCAACATCAAGAGAGAGGCGCAGCGTGGGTCTGGGGGAGGTGAGGACGGCACCCTGTTCCTAACCGCCTCTGCCAGCGCCGTGGGGACGGGGAGGGCAGGCTCCAGGCCCACAGCGGCGGCCCAGCCACCTCTCAGGCTGTCTCGAGGCAGTTAAACCCTGGAGCCTCAGAGGCAGAGACTTGACAGCTCAGATGTGCCGTGCAGCCCCTGCTGCCTGCCAGCAGGCTCTCCCCCAGGAGGGTGAGGGTCTCTGTCTGTGGGGGGCTGCACAGACCTGCAGCCGCTGTCTGGGAAGCGCGTCAGTGCCAGCCCCACGGAGGCTCAGGTGAGAGGGTGCACCTTTGGGGGAGGAGCCTGCACCTCACTGTGCCTCAGTTTCCTCATCACAAAAGCAGGATCATCCAGGGCTTCCCTGGTGGCGCAGTGGTTGAGAGTCCGCCTGCTGATGCAGGGGACGTGAGTTCGTGCCCCGGTCTGGGAAGATCCCACATGCCGCAGAGTGGCTGGGCCCGTGAGCCATGGCCGCTGAGCCTGAGCGTCCGGAGCCTGTGCTCCGCAACAGGAGGGGCCACAACAGTGAGAGGCCCGCGTACCGCAAAAAAAAAAAAAAAGAAAAAGAAAAAGCAGGATCATCCATTCACTCATTCATTCATTCCATCCACGTTTACGTGAGCACCTACTGTGCGCCAGGCTCCACACTAGACTCTGAGTTCAAAGATGCCCAAGGGACGCAAGTCCAGCAGAGAATCACAACACATTGTTCCATTAGATGCCACAGAGGAGGAGGGTAGGAGAGGCCACAGACATGGGGTCTAGGCGGTCCCCGTGGTGAGGAAAAGGCCAGCCGGGGTGTCAGAGACTCATGTGCTCACGATCCAAGACAGAAGAGAAAGAGGGCTGACGGATAGTGGCCGCGGTTTAAGCCTGGCTCCACCCCATGCTGGCGTGGCCCCGGTAAGTCACTTAATATCTCTGAGGCTCAGTTTGCTCAACTCTAAAGTGGGGAGAGTTAACAGAACCCATTTCACTGGGCAGTTGGGAGAATTAACTGTGTGCACACATGTGTGCTCAGAGCAGCGCCTGACACCTGACAAGCACTCGCAAAGCGCTGGCCCCTGCCTGGTTGTGAGGCAGTGGGAAGCGGAACCGGACGGGGGAGTCTGGAGGCAGCGAGTCCAGTTAGGAGGCTGCCGCCATGGTCCCAGAGAACAGTGGGGTGCAGGTGGGCAAAGTGGGATGGGTGGGATGTAGGGGCCAGGGAGACCCTTCATCACATACAAAGCCGGTGTGGGGATTATTATGCACAGGACCAGGACCCTGCCCTCTGGGGGCTGGGGGACTCCGACTCCAGCGCAGGGCACAGAGGCTAAACTCAGATGCGTAATGTCCGGTGAGGATGGCTCTCGGCTGGCAGAGGGCCTGGCAGTGTGGGAGAGGCCGGGCTAGCCAGGATGGCCAGGTCTCCCCGAGGAAGGGATGCGGGCAGAAGCCGGACTGAGACCAGGCAGAGCGAGAGCCGGAGGGGCCCTGGAGAGGGACCCTGAGCAGGACTGGGCTTGGCGAGGCCAAGGGACAGCAGGAAGCCAGTCCCTGTGGCTGAGGGCAGGAGGAGAGGGGCTTGGAGCGGGTAGAGGACGCTCAGGCCTCCAGCCCCAGCCCAGAACTCAGAAGGAACTCCCTGGAGCTGGAGGGAAGGAGTGATCGTTGGTGTCCAACTGCAGGCTGGAGCCCAGGGGCACTGAAACCACCCAGAGAGGAGGGTGTGAGGCCAGAATGCCCCCATGGTGGGGGGGGGGCACAAAGGGAATGCGGAGAGGGCGGGGCAGGCGGGAGGGGTATGGGGAGGAGAGAAGGCTCAGGCTCCTGGCTGGGCGGGTGCCCTGCAAGGAGGGATGACCAGTGCTCAAGTCAGGCAGATGTGGCCCTTGGAAAACAATGTCAGGAAGCGGGTGGGCGAACTCCATGCTGGTGGGCTGAGCGGGGAAAGGGAGTTAAGACAGGCAAAGCAATCGGACCACGGGAGGTGAAGGGAAGAAAAAGAGGAGCTGTGTCAGGAGGGCAGAGATGAAGCTCATTGTCTCCTCCTCGGGGAAAGAATCCCGGTGCGGGGGGAGCCGTTACAGACCTGGGGGCACAGAGCGGATGAGGGGCTGCTCAAGGGGCCTGAGACAGAGTGACGGGTGAGGGAGGGGAGGGGAAAGGACCACCTGAGTGTGGCGGTTGGAGCGGGGGCTGCAGGTGGGGAGGACGAGACCACAGCACGACTGGGCTGGGAGGGTCACCACGGGAGGGAAACCTGGCCTTCGGCCCACACGAGGACTTCTAGGTTGGGAATCACTTCCAGCCTTGCCGTGCCTCCAAAGGATCAAACGAAGGAGGATCAAATGAAATAACATATGTAAAAGCGCACCATAAAGGGTAATGTGATATATACACAGGCAGGATTATTAGTATCAAAACGTGAAAGCACCTGGCGCGGGGTAGGTGCTGGATAAACACTGGCTGAATAGAACCGAACCCTGAGAACAAGACCACCCTGGGGGGAGGGAGCCCGCTGCCCGGCTTTGGACAGGCCCCGGGGGGCCTTCTCGGGAATTCCAGCAGCCCTGTCCTGTCCTCCCAGGGAGTGGGAAAGAGAGCTCTGCCCAAGCTGGGGGGCGGTGGGGAGTGCGGCACGGGGACCCGGTGTGAACTTCCAGACACCCACTTGCAAAGTGGACACTTCCACTGGCCCGTTGTCTTGTCCCACCAGGAAAAACTCCACTGTGACGGTCTTCTTCTCTGGCCGCCGTGAGGCCCCCGAGCGTTGGGTGAAGAGTGGGAAAGCGCGGGCCAGGGCACAGGCCGAGGCGAAGGCGTCCGACCGCTCACAGACCATCTGCAGCACAGAGAGTGGAGCTGTGGTGAGGGGGAGTGAAGCGGGGTTGGGGGTGGGGGATGGGACCAGGGCCCAACCCATGGGAGCCGCCATCAGGAAGCGCTAGGGCCCCAGAGCTGGGTCAGAGGCCACTGTGGAAACAATCTGGACGGAGATGCCCCAGCAAAGCCATCATCCCAGGGGCCTTCCCCAGAATCACTGTCCCACGATGTGAGAAAGAAAGTGTCAGCCACCAGATGGGGTCAACTGCCTCTCGAGACAGGAAGGCAGGACGTGCAGCGATGCACAGCGGACACAGGCTCAGGAAGCCTGGGTCTGATGAGTCTCAGATCTGCCACCCAAACTGATCTGGGGTAGAGTGTTCCGTCTCGGGGCCCTCGGTATCCCCGGCGGCGGTAAGGCCGGGGTTGCACGGTGCGGTCGCGGCAGCATCGTCCGCATCGGGGATACCGTGGGCCGTTGTGCTCTGCGGTCTGGTGGGCTGAGCCATAGGCCCCGGCCAGCAGGCCAGCACACAGCGACCCGAAGCTCAGGGGCCCGTGCGGGGCCAGCCCCTCAGAAGCACTCACCAGAATGCACCGATGGGTTCCCGGCGGCAGGCAGGTCCGCACGAGCCGGGTGACGAAATGCGCGGCCGAGGGGCTATTGTGCCTGCTCACCCTGGAGGGCAGGGCGGCCACGGTGGCATAGTTCAGGTAGAGGGGACAGCTGTCCGTGGGGCTGGGGTTGAGGGTGCTTAGGGCAGCCTGCCAGAGCTGCATCAGAAGAGGAGACACGAGACAGACACCAGCCTTTACAGGGCCGCCGGCCAGAGCCCTGCGCGCAGACGCCTGCCTCACTTGCTAAAAGGGCACTTTTGCAGCCTCCCCGCGGCACCCAGGATCCCTAATTAAGAAGTGTCACATCTCACTAGATAAGCGCTGTGTGCGCGCTGGCACACGTCCACCCTCGTGGGATTAAACAGTGGGGACTTAAACGGCCAGGCTGGAGGCTGCTCTGCTACAAACGCTGGAAACCAGCACTGGGGTGGGACGCAGCCAGGTGCCCCTGGAGTGGGGCGGGCGGCACCGCCACAAGGGCTCTGGAAGGCGGTGTCAGGGCCGCACAGGCTGCCGGGGCCCGGCCCCTCGAGGGCAGTTCCTTCGCGCCTGGTCGAAGGACAGGCCAGCTCTGCCCACGAGCCTGCGGCCCGGGTGGGTGCGGGGCGCGCGCGGCCTCCGGGCGGGGCTGCTGGACGGGAGCCCGCTCCTCTGCTTCCTGGGAGGCGGGCGGCCCCGGGCCTTGCCGGCCGGCCTGGCCTGCTGGGCGCGCCCGGGCCGGCGGGCGGGCTGGGGGGCGCCGGGCGGTCGAGGCGGGGCCTCCAAGGCCTCCCCGCCGGCCCGGCCCCGCCCGGCCTCCGCTCGCCGGCAGGGCGGCGCATGGCGGCCGGCGCGGCCCGCTCACCTCCTCGGTGACCCGGGGCAGCAGCTTCCCGCGGACGTGGCTCCAGGGCACGCGGTGCAGGTGGTGCAGCTGCCCGAGCAGCAGCAGCGGCCGGCTCTGCGGGTCCGCGTCCCCGGCGCTCGCCTGGAACTGCAGCCCCACGTTCGCCATCTTCGCCGGCCCAAGCCCCCCGCCCCGGCCACCGCGCCCGCCGCGCTTGGGCTCCCGCTCCGGCCGGGCCTCGGCGCCGCCCCGGCCCTGCCCGGCCGCCGGCCCCGCCTCCCCCGCCGCTCCGGGCCGCTCGCGAGACGTGCAGGGCCCGCCCGGGGCGCGAGGGGGCGCCGGGCCGGCGGGGCGGGAGGCAGGCCCGGGCCGGGCGGCCCGGGGCGGCCCGGACCTGCAGGCCCCGGCCCGGGGCGGGCCCCGAACCCCGAACTCCGCCAGGCCCCTTACCGCAGGCAGTAGGCCCAGGCCCGGCCCCACCAGGCCCCATTCCCGGCAGGCCCCAAGCCCCGGCAGGCCCTGACCCTGGGGCAGGTCCCGAGGTGGGTCCTTCCGTGCTAGTGAGGAAACACATCTCTCCAGACGGCCCTTCCGGGAAGGGCCCCCCCAGCCCCGGCAGGCTGCCAGCGGACCCTAGTGGGCCTGAGCCCCAGCAGGTCCTGAGCAGACTCAGGCCCGACCTCAAGGCCACCCCAGCCCGTCCACCAGACCACAGTCTAGGCGAGCCCTGAGCCAGCCCAGCCCCGAGGAGAGGCTTCCCAGGGGTCTCTGAGCAGCAGTGGTGGTCCAGCTGGAGCCCTCCCGGACCCCTCGTCACACCCTGTCGCGTTTGGACTCGCTGGGTGATTCTTGGATTCGGGCCAGCTCCCAGTCACACGAGGCCCCTCTGGCATGCTGGGCAGTGTGCATAGTCCCCTCCTCCTCTCTTAGTGGGTTCCTGAACCTTTGTCAGACCCCCAGTATTTGCCAGGCCTGTCCTGGATGTGACGAGGGCACCGGGGACTGGGTGTCCATTCAGGTTGCTGCTTCTGGGACGGCCAGTTACGAAGCCAGGCATCACCTCGCCAGACCACCCCTTTGCGAGAAGCTGTCCCTGCAGCCCCCCACCCCGCTTAGGGAGAGAGGAGGGGCAGCCAGTGGTTTACAAGACCCCTGAGCCCACCCCTCTCTGAGGAGGGAAGGCTAGTGGAGGGGCCCCTAGAGGCTGGGGGCGCCTGGTGGATGGTGAGTGTGCCCGGCTCCCACTGCAGCTCAGGTACGAGGGTCCGGGGGTGGGGACCCAGTTGAGGAAGCTCTACCAGGAGTCATTTAAAAATAAACACCTGTCACTCCATCCCGTCCACATCCTGATTGCTCAAGGGCCTTTGGTGGGCACGCCTCTCTGCTACCTCAGCTAGTTCCACGCACCAGTCCTCTTAGAGTTTTCTCTTCATAACCAACCTTAAAAAGCAGCAGAGCCAACTCTCTAGTGTGGTAGCCAAGCGCCACGGCCGCTGACCTCCCAGCGTGTCCCTGACTCCCTGACTTGTGACTTGCGCCACCCACGCACGAGCCACACTCCCATCTTCCCTGTCTGCTCCCTCCACGTCTGTCCCTGGCACAGGGCAGAGGGCCCCAAGCATTCCACGGACTAGAGCCTCTTTCTTCAGGGCCTGGCACAGAGCAGCCCTCAGTTTCTGACTGAGTGAAAGGAATTCCTTCGAAACCCTCAGCTTTCCCAACACAAAAGTCGGCGCTAATTGGATCTTATTTTCCTCAAAAGATTTTACAGCAGCTGAATGTTTTCACACATTTGTAAAGGGTACGAAGAGCATGTATGAAGATCTATCACTCTTTCTTCTGTTTGCAAATAACGCTGCAGACAGGCATGTGGGGCACTTGGGGGCGGTGGGGAGGGCTTCCTGGAAGGTGAGGGGCGTTAAGCCCTGCCCTGATGATGAAATAGGACTTGCGCAGGTTAACGTGATGGGACGGGACGGGACGGGACGGGGATGGGGGAGGCACGGACCCCCGTGTCCACGGGGCTCTGAAACCAGAGTGTAAGAGCAGCAGGTTGCCAGAGACTAGGGAAGGAGCGGGGTCAGGGGGACCAGGGAATCTTTGATTCAATCCATAGACTTTTGCAAACCGAGGGAGGATCCAAGCCACATTTCAGAAAGCCAGATCTGGCAGAGTTTGTGTACAGGGAGTTGGGGGGCAGGAGGGGGGCAGAGAAACTGCCGGTAGACCATCTTTCCCTTTAGAATTCTTCCGTATTTAAGAATAGACTGAATAACCCCGATGGCCCCAAGAAAGGGTGAACAAGATGATTCAATGCAACCAACATTTGTTGAACACTTATGTACACAAAGCAAGAGAAAATGTTAGATGCTTGTTAGCAGCAGATATTCCTGATTCTGGTTTTAAGCCACCCCTGAATCGAAGAAATCCAAACTAAACAGAACACTAAGGAATTATTCCACTTCAAACGCCTGCCAATTTCCTCAAGATGCCGCTTGTGACAGATATAACTATATTCCAGGAAAAGTACTTTCCCCTTTTCACTGCAGACTTTGCAGACTTCAACATAAATAAGACAGGCCCCACTCTGTTTAGATAAATTTTTATGAAGGTATTAATCCTGAGCTTAGTATATATTTCACTGTCAATGAAGAATTCACCTCAATTTAATTTTCTTAAAAAATGAAAATTTAAAACAACTTACCAGGCTCTTTAATGCAACCCAAGAAGTAACTCATGTTTTTGATGACTTGAAACTCATTCCAAACTCAACTGGGTCTTCAGACTTTTAATTTAGGAGTTGAGGAAAAGACTAAAAACTTCTGGAAGAAATCAGAATAAAGTTCCCAGGACATATTAGGAAGTTTTTTGGTACAGGTCACATACTAGAACATAATTCTTAAGTCATATCATGTAAGATGGCTCTCGGTGTATGAAATGTGCATTTATGTGTTAATTTCATGCCAGAGTTTACCTACATAAAATCAAAATATAGGAGTACCAGTTCTGAAGAGCTTCAGGCCAGGTCAGGCTCTGGGGATGTGCAGCAGTGTGTGTGTGTGCGTGCATGCGTGTGTGTGTGTGTGTGCGCACGCATGCACAGGGGTGAAGGAACAAACAGCAGTAAAACCAAGAAATCCAGTCACTGGGAGAAGACTGAGTTTGGATGAGATATTGGAGCTGGGTCTTGAGGGCAGGTGTGCCAGGCAGTCTGCTCCCCGACAAGGGAATCGTTCACACGAAGACCCAAAGTACTACTCACTAACGGGCACGGGCCATTCTGGAACCACCGTGGCTCCCATGGCTGCACATAAAGTGTGCGTGAGATGTATGCTGAGCCCCGGCCTTTGGACTTGACCTTGCGGGCCACTGAAAGCCAGTGGACGTGCCTCAGTCAGGACCAACGTGAAATCAAGGGAGGGCTTGTTCCCGGTTGAGAATGACCTGCTGCTTCTTGTGCCCAGAGGATGCAGAGGAAGGCTCGGCTCCAGCCACCTCCCTCCATGGAGCAGCTGGCCTGGAAGTGAGCCCCCATCCAAGAAAGGTGGTGGGTGACCCATGCATGACCTCCCTGGAGGCTGCCTGTGGCCAGCGTGTGCCCTCCATCGCCACGCCTGGACCTCCGGGAGCCTCCCAGTTACATTTTGTAAATACTGCGTCAGACGTGCCAACTAGAAGATTTGTTATGTTCCCTCAAGGATTGAAAATTAACTAATTGCCATAAAAATCACATTTCCCTAAACACTTTTTTGAAAAATGCATGAACTTATGGAAAAGTTGAAAAACCAGTACGATGAATGTTTGTGTGCCCTTCACCTAGGTTCATGTATATGTGTACGGATGTGTATGCGTGTATATATAGGTATTTCTCTCTGCATCATGTAAAGTTAGCTGCACACGCTTAGCCCTAAATGCCTCTGTGCATCTCTCTTAGGAACAGGGACACCAGCCCCCATGATGACAACAGCCATGGAAATTTAACATAGAAGCCATTCTATCATCTAATATGCAGTTCCCATTGAAACTTCTTTAATTGTCCCCAAAATGTCCTTCATGGCCTTTTCTTTTTAAATCCAGAATCCAAGTAAGGATCAGGTGTTCTGCTTGGCTGTCAAGGCTCTTTGGTCTCCTTTAATCCAGAACAATCCCTGCCTTTGTCTTTTCTGACATTGACGCGTCTCACAGAAGGTCCCCACAGTCTGGATTCCTCTGATGGTTTCCTTATGATTCGATTCGGGTTAGATGTTTTTGGCAGCAATGCACATTGTGTTTGCCACTGTGCCCCATCAGGAACCACATAACCTAGGTTGTCTCGCCTCACTGGCCAAGGTTGGTAACTTGGTTCAAGCGGGGTCGGCCAGATCTCTTCATGGTAAAGGTACACTTCCCCCTTCATACAGAATAGAATGGAAATCAGCTTCCTCTTTATAATGCATGGAGTGACACTCTGAGACTATGAGAATGTTCTGTTTCCTGACAACCTTTCCCCCATGGCTTTCAAATCCAATAATGATCTCTGCCTGCATCAAGCACTGGTTGCAGCATGGTTATTTTCCAGGTATCTCATCCCTTCTACACTTGCTGCCTGGTATTCTTGAGTAAAGAAGACCATCACCTGTGGAGGTCTAGGGCAAAAATGAAAATGCAGAGCCTCTTTTTCAAGATGGAGACAGAAGAGCATTGAACCCAAGACAGGGCCTGGGCGACTGCAGTGGCTGCAAGCCCAGGATGCCGGCCTTTCCCCCACTGAGGACGTACGTAAGTGGGTATCTTTCAGCATCTCTGCTCCAAGCGTCTCCACTTAGGCCGATGAGAGCCCAGCAGGCAGGCTCCTGTGTCTTTTTCCCATGTCCCTATCGGTTTTGGTGTACTTCTATCCTTTCTGGAACAATAAGATGACCCCCGGGGCTCACAGTGTCCCTTCCTTGCCCCACATCTACAGCCAGCCACTTCTCCAAGGAACCCTCTTTCCTTTTGGTTGGGGGAATGGCTGGTAAGAAAGTAAGAGCTTCCTATTGAGAAACCCAGAACTGCATTCCAGGCGTGCCCACGGCTCCTTGAGCGTCACTGCTCCCAATCCTTTTAGAGGACAGCAGTAGAATTCGTTTTATAGGGACACTCATTGGTTTTTCCTACAACGCTCACCAAATAGCGTCCACTCCTGACGACAAACCTCCGCATCAAGATTCCTTCCTCCCCTCCTTCCTTCCTTCCTTCCATCCTCCCTCCCTCCCTCCTTTCTTCCTTCATGTTCTTAGAATGTATCCCACTGATATCTTCAAATTTTACTTGGTGTTTGTGTGGTCTGTCTAATCTGATGTCCATCTAGATTCCTACGTTTCTGCTTGTATTCAACATAAGGATTTGCTGGGTCAACTGAAGTAAAAATGCACAATGTGAGAGCCGTGAGTTCAGTTCTATTTGGGGACTCACTGAGGACTCTAGCCCAGGAGCTCTGAGGAACTGCTCCAAAGAGGTGGGGCGGGGGGAGGTGTCAGTATATATGTGATATTGGAGACGGAGTAGGTGCAATCAAGCACACGTCTTGGTAGAAGGTTACTATGGGTCACAAGGAACAGATCTCAGTTCAAGATTTCAGCACTTTTCTAAGTATGGGAAGATACAAGAATCTAGGTTCATGAAATTTTCTCCTGAAAATATCCAACTATCTGAGGGCCTGTTCTCCTTGTTTTCCCAGAGCACAGAGGGCCTCATTCCTGATCTCCACCCTGAATTCCTTTCAGGGTGTACGGTAGGTAGAAGTGGATGATGGGCAACATTCTGTAGGGGTTTTTTTGTTGTTGTTGTTTTTTTTACATTTTCAGTTTTTGAACACATAAAACATTCGTATGGTTCAGGAGATGAAGCTGTAAAAAGGAATGCTCAAAGAAATCTCCTGTCCCTTCCACGCCTTTCCACATTCTCCCACAGTAGCCATTTTTATTACTTTTTAGTTTATCTTTCTTGTTTCCTTTTGAAAAAAAAAGATTATATATATATATTCACGGATCTTACACAAAAGACAGCATATTGGACGTCATCTTTTGCGCTTTGCTTTAAAAGCACATTTTGTAGTCTCATCTCAAGTCCTGTGTTTGTTTTTACCTTCCAGGATCAGTGGGATGACAGAATGTGTTAATAAAAACGTTACTAATGGAATCATTTATTAACAACAAAAAGCATGCCTTCTTAACATCAGTTTTCAGGGCTTCTCGATAAAATGAGGGCTGAATGAGTTGCTCTCAGAGCTCCCTGGCCGTGCTAGCAGCCTAAATTATTCTCCCAGGAAGGGGAGAGTGTCAGATAGTAATGACCCTCATGTCCCGGGAACTAAATTTCTATTTACTTCTCAACACCAGCACAATTATTTTTGTGGTTGTAAAAGTTTTCAAGGGCATATTGAAGATCCGGAGCCCGGGGATGGGGTGGCTGAAGGAAGTAAGAGAGAAATCATTAACAGACCAAACGTGCTTCTACATTCCTTGAAGCAAACTCAGCATATAAAATGGAGATGTATAGGAAAGCGAAATGAGGGGTCCGTGTTTGTTTTGATCAAGAAATCGTTTCTTTAGGAAAAGCTTCCCTTACAGGATCCTCTGAAGTCGTAGGCTTCTCGAGTGCCTTGAAAATGACTCAGTCTTCAAAAACCTGAGTCACATATTTTTTCCAGAAACACTCTTGTGTAAAGCAACACGTCTATCTTAGTATCTAAATGTGGATCTCTTAAAAAGTGAAAACGAACCCTGAATCTGTTGCTGATGTTTTTGGTAGAGCTGAGCAGTGTGGAGGTAAGGCTGGGGGAGGGAAAAATTAACCAGAAATTGTTGGTTTTTTTTGGGTTTTTTTAAGGCCCATGAGAAGGAAATTCAGTATTTTTTTCTCACTGATTCTGGAAGGCTCCATATTTTGGGCCGGTTCCTAGTCACGGATGGGAAGCACAAAGATGAAGCAACCTTGCGTGTATCACCATGCAGGTTAAAATGCTAGGTCTGAAATCAGATCACTTATCCCTTCTCGGTGATTTACGAAACTTGAGTGACATTATAACCCAAACAGAGTAAAACGCATTCCAATCAGGTCTGTGGTTCTCCTAACATCTTCATAAATTCAGTAACACTTAAACATCACCTATGAGAACCATAAAAAGACATTCTGAAGGTTTTTTCTTAAAACGTTGGGAACATGTAGTAAATACGCACTATAAAGTTTTTAAAACATGACTGATTTGTTACATTATAAATTCAGCAGCACATGAAACCAAGTAGTGTATATACCAAGAGTTCCCCTCTTTTTTCTTCCTTTCCTTTAAAATGAGAGGCTACTCTCCATCCTCCAGTACTCCTGGGGCCATAGAACAGGGAGAGGAGAGGTGGGCGGGGTACCGTGTCCGGTGCGGGGGGCTGCGGCAGTCTGAGGGGAAGGAGTGACAGGGCTGCATGGCAGCCAGCTCTGGGACTGAGCAAGTCAGGGTGCACGACCTGCTGTGTGTCTGCACCTTTGCCAGGGACTTTCACCTGCCCCTGTTGTGCACAAACACACGATGGGTGCCTCCACAAGGCACGACGTAAGTGTTGAAGTCCTGTGTAAATTTAATTATGAGCACGAACTGAAGGTACTGTCATCGTTTAACTCAGCCGACCTTTTAAATGGATAACCAACCTTGAGGCTTAATTGGATTTAAAAAAATCAATTTCTAGCCACTGCCTACCGTGGAAATGAAGCGCTACATTCACAGGCAATTGTAAAATCAGTTCTGCTCCAGACTATTTTTTATTATTTACCACGTCAACATGACACCATCCATCTTGGTCAGCGTTTTATGCAGACGTACACCTTTTAGACGGACAACCGCAGATGGACACGTATGCACACCGAGGCGTGTCACAAAAGGAGCGTTATTGTCTGCTGGGCGGCAGCCTTAGTCATCGGCAGCCAGCTCTTCACACCAATTACACGAAAAACTGAGCTCAGGGTAATGACATACCGCTGTTTGCAAATCTCTCTTAGCCTCAGTCTGCTCTAATCTTTGTAATAAGAAAAAAAAATCCTTGAGGAAGCTTTTACCAAATCACATCTTGACCATTAAGTCTTTCTGGAAGAAGGTCATTTAATTTTATGGACAAAAATGAACAATGAAAAAGGCATAAGCAGAAAGAGTCCTGGTCTGGAAATTGGGACGTCGCGGATTCTAGTTCCCGCCGTGGGTTCCGCTAGTCTGTGACCTTGGCAAGCCCTCTGTCGGCTCTCAGTTTCCCCATCTGGAAAAGGGGGAGGTTTGGCGGGGAGAAGGGGGGCTGCTCTATTTCCCCAACAGCTGATGAAAATGGAGGTCTATTATGGTGCCAAAGCAGAACACCAAGTTAAAAAAAAACCAAAAACAACCATTTGATTCCCTCAGCACTTCCTCTGAGAAAAAGAGACCAAATGATGCAAACCAGAGCCCTTCTGCTTCCATTACAGCAACTACAAAATGAGAGAAAGAGTAATTCCTAACGGCGGAATTTGGACAATTAGCTAAAAAGCAATTTTAGCACAACAGTTGACAAACACAAATCACTAAACCCAGTGGTCTAGCTTAACTAAGCCCGATTTAAATGTGTATTGCATTGAGTGGAGTCTCACTTAAATGATCCATTTTAGCCAGATTACAGAGCTGAAACGGGGGCCCACACAATTATCTTGAACATTCAGGACAGGCCAGAGAGCTCACTTGGACAATTGGACAAATGGTTATTTTCTTTTGCCTCAACTGACCAGATAATTGTACACAAATCCCTGCCATTTGATGCCGTGGAATGTCGTGGAATGTCCCTTTGTGTTGGAAGAAGACCCAGCCACGGACCGGTAAACCGCCGTGGGGGTGGTGTGGAGTCGGGGACGGGATGCGCACGGCACATGGCTGACGCCCACCGTCCAACTCCAAGTCCTGAATCGGAGGCACCTTCAGACGGGCAGAGGCTCTACGCGCCCGCACCAGCACCCTCATTAGTTCTAACACCCATCATGTCGAAGGGGGTGGTTGTCTCCCAATTTAAAAACAAAACTAAACAAAAACATCAGGCAGCAAGGTTAGAGGTGGCATCTGGGTGGTCGAGGGAACTTGGAGAGAGGAAACCAGGAGTTTTTAAAGGGCTCACACACACAGGGATCTACACCTCGGGCCCACATGTCCACGGGTGCACAGCGCTGAGTTTCATAGTGTAGCTAACATCAAACAAACCGAGCGTGCCCCTCTAAGTCTTAGGAGGAGAGGACACTCAGGATAACCAGCCAGTGAATTAGCACCATCCCATCCTCCCTACACCCAACTGATGAGTGTCCGATCTGTGGAGACAGCGAGCCAGTTTCTCCGCATGGGTCCCACATTCGACTAGAACAGGGGGTCCTGATGACCAGAGTTACGCCAGAAGGCAGAGAAACACGCTATCCAATAAATGTAGAAGCAGATGATGGCAGGCTAGGTGAGTCGTTCTGCTGTGGCTGCACAGGTATGACAGACAAACCAGGAGGGATTCTAGGCTGCTCCAACTCCTGGTTACGATCACAGCTCGGAGAAGATGCTCAGGACATTGACGGGGCAACTACTCGCAGCCTGTCCTCCTACCGTCAACGTGTGTCCCCGAGAGGAACCGCCCAACGGTCCACACGCGACACAGTCACGCCTGAGGGCCAGCACCCAAGGAGCTCTCTGCCCAGCAAGCAGTGTTTCCAATCACTGCACCTGCACATACCTGGAGCACCACCTCAAGAGAAGGCCACCAAAACCTCAGTGGGAACACGACCCACGAGGCTACTGCTCAAGGAACACACGCGTCTGGCAGAGCCCACGCGTGTGGTAGCTTCTCCCGCGGCCCCATCGGGATGGAGCGTTTCTTTGGTGTGTATCCTCGGAGAGTGGACTTGATCGTGGACAGAGCCAATGGCTGATAAGCAAGCTGGGGGGCTGTGGTTGTAGTCCAAAGACAAGGTGAGCGCACAGGAAGAGGAGGCTGCTTCTTCCGTGTGGATCAGCGGGCTCTGAAGACACCGTGTTGCCTGGGGCACCAGCGACCTCCAAGGACTGAACGCCTGGCGCCCAAGGAGACCACCTGCAGAGTCAGCTCCCGCTTCCACGTGTGCGGACCCTGGGGTGTAGCTAAGAAGACACACGCCCAGCACGCCCCGATGGCATCTCTCGCCAGGCATACACGGGTGAGAGTCAGCGATGAGTTAACAGAGAACCATCCCGGCCTTGGATGCCCAGGACGTTCGAGGGGAAATACAGTCCTGGCTTTGAGTTCGACTGGCAAACACCACCCCTGAAATTTTCGGATTAATAGGATGGGAAATGTTCAAAGTCACTTAGAAGTTCAAGTCTCCCGGGGCCCATGTGTACGAATTACTTCTCAACAAGGCACACGTAACTACGGTTTTATCTGAAGAGCTCCAGTGTTTCTTGGTATGTATATAAAGCATACATTTTCATAAGGAAAGTAATTATCTGCCTTTTTGTATAGTGGAGAGCAAATCGATTGGTCCCCTTGAAAGCATCCATTAGACAGACAGATGGACTCTCAGACACTGAGGCAAAGGCCTCGGCACAAAACAAACAGTCATCAGCCCAAACGATCACAGAACAGGCCAGGCTCTCCCGAAAACACAGACGCACATGAAGAAAACATGCACCCATCGTTAAAATTAATACTAGGATAGCAGGATGTTCTTTAATCTGCACGACTGCTTTATTGTACAAAAACTTTCCAGTGACAGTAAATTAGTTTTAAAAAAAGGACAAAAAAAGTCATTTTAGATAGAAGCGCTTCACTAATTGCTTTATTTAAGCACACGAGAAAAAAAGTCTTATCTGACCAATTAGGTTGGAAGGGTTTTATTACGTTTAAGGAGCCATTAGCCAGGATAAAACACTGAAAGCGCTTGTGTCAAAACAAATAAATAATGCTCTCTCAGTTAGCAGAGAACGCAAATTCGTTAAGTTAGAGACGTACGTGGCTTCACACCCATGGTGGGTGGCCAGCACTTCCCCCCAACCCCAAATTAATAAAACAAGGGACCGTAGCTTTCAGTTACGATCTCCCGGGAAAGACCAGGAGCTCTGGGGACCTGACAGTCAATGTCTACGTCTCCCCTCTCCAGCCCTGGTCAACAGAGCCACCCAGGGCACGTTACAGGGGGCAGGGGTCCGGGCTGCGCCCAGAGAAGCCCTCCCTGTGGGTCCTCTTCTCGGGGCGCACTCCAGGCGAGGGGAGAAACTGGGCAGGACACCGCCGCCACCAGAGCTGCTGGTGGGAAAAGGAGGATGAGAAGGACCCACAGGTGCCAGGACGCTGAGTACTACACTGCTCCTGGCAACGCTGCTGCGCTTTCTGCAAGTGAAGGCTCAAAAGAGCAGGACAGTGTTTTGCGGTGCATGGGCTCAGGGCCACCTCCCCACCTTGGGACACGGTGGTGGCAGCGGACGGCTGGGCTTTTAGCTGGCACTGGATCCGGTCAGCGGGGGGCAGCTGCCCGGATCCCACGCAGGATCCTTCAGACCATTCCTAGTCAGATTCATAGTTTTACCCAAATGAGTTGGGTAGAAAACCCAACTCTAGTCACCCTATTCACTGAAAATAAATACAAATGAACAGTGATCCTTTCTTAATGGGTCACCTTCCTTCAAAGGTCAGTAAGACTCAGCACTTGAAACGCTTCAGCAGTAACCCATATCACCATCGCAGACTGTCTGGGAGGGAAGCCCCTCATCTCGACAGCCCCACTCCTAGGAGCAGCTTGACTCCATGAGGTCAAAACCGTTGAGACGAAAGACGCCTACAGCTGCTCTCGAGGACCGCAGAAGCCCCCCATTTCAGGGGCGATCGAGGAGGGGCTGGCCTCTTATCCCCTGACCTTCTTTCCCAATAAATAACTGTCAGGGAATGCCGTGCTAGTTCCTGAGATGCCAGGGGCACCTTCAGATCCTCCTACGGCCACATCAGTAATAAGAAAACCAGTGACTGCCCGGCGTCGTAAACCACTTGGGAAGGGAAGGCTGGGGCAGGGTTCTGGGTTTTAAGCCCATGATCTGTTCGGACAACTTGAATCTCGGGGCTTGAGTTTAAATTTCTGGAAATAACTTCAAAGCCAATCCTAGAGAGACATTTTATGTGACTGGCCCAAATAAACGGCAGCACACTTAATGAGCTCATGCTCCTTTTAAAACATTCTAAGAAAGGTAAAAATAATGGAAAGCCATTGAAAATGATGCAAAGACCATTAAAACAATACTGGTGTCTCAAGACCAATTAAAACATGAACAACTTCAGTTTTCAAAGTTATCATCACTTTCCACATTATTCCACAGGTCCAGGAATATATTCAAGCACCATGTTGATAATAGGTAAGTAAACAACAAAGTCCTACTTTGGTGATCTGATTCACTCTCACACAAACGAGGGGCTTTTCTAGGCAAGATTTTCACAAATTGCAAGAATATGCCTACTTTCTGGGCATGGTGAGTGGCAAGGGAAGGGCCAATAAATCAAACCACTAGTGGAATATTTTACTTTGAAATGGAGTGATGTTTGGTTAATAATTTGAGACCCACTAATCCTATATGGGGTGACCCATTTAGAATGGCCTCTGTGTAAATTCACAGTTCATTAAATGCTGTCTGGTTTGAACAGGTCATTAAGTAGTGAGTACATAAGCAATGCATTGAGCAGGGCTGGCTGGGGACGACCACAGGGACACACCGGCTGCTTCTGGTGACTTTCACAACACCACTGAGCTTCCTCTCAATGTGAGGCTACTTCAAATCACCAACTTTTAAATTTAGGTGGTTTTGCTTAGTAACCCCTTTTGGTTACAGGAGAACGTGCAGTGCACAAACTTTAGATGAGGAATACTCCATTTACAGTTAATTTAAACTTATAAAGCTGTTTTAACTGGCCCACCTAAATGTGTTAATTAACATCAATGATGGTTTCTTATTTTTCACACTTTGTTACTCTGGTCATTAACAGTGATGGAAAAGCTAAATTAAGTTAATGGGGAATATGGATTATAAATTCTTAAAGGACTTCTCAGTTTGTTTTCAACTGGAAAATACATAGAGAAAAATGAAGAGGCATTTTTGCCTTTACTCATAAATTTTTGGTACCAAATTTCTTAAAAACCAGATGGTTTAAAAAAATTTTTCCAAAAATTATTTTAACATGCTGCTCAGACATGACTGCTAAAAAAAATAGCATATACAGATATAATACATTGAACAGCTTGAGGAGGCCTGTAAACCTTCAACTCGTTTTCTCTGTCTAAAAAAAAATATATTATAACTGAAGAGAGAACTCATCTCTAATCTGCAGCAGTATCCAAGGTCCTTCAAGTGTTGACAGTGAAGGAAAACCAGAAGCCCCTTCCCCTCGCGTGAGCACGACTGTGCGGCGGAGTCCGTGGAAATGCTCGCGGCCCCGACGGGCCCGGGGCCGCCCCTCTGCAGGAACCCACGGGCGCCGGGCCCGCGCACCCGGGTCCACGCGGGCCTCACACACCGACCCCACGCTGCTCAGTGCGACTTCACGCCGACGAGGACAACAATGAGGACAATGATGATGACAAATAATATTAAAATCACAAGCATCTTCCGATTCTTCTTTTGATACTGCTCTGCCTACAGAAAGAGGAGGGAAAAAAGGCCGTCATTTTCCCCAAAATCCCAAATCGCGTCTCGCTCATTTCCAGTCCTAGGCCTCTGGCCGCACCCACACACCCGACACCTCTGCCACCGGCTCCATCATCACGATCCCTGCCATCAGCTCCCGCGGGTTCAATCCACACGCGTCCCATGACCCCGGAGCTCCCTATTTACCCGGCTTCGCTAACGCCCGCGCTGGGGACCCGCCATCACACGGAGGCTGCCGAGGGGCCGAAGGCTCTGCTTTCAGATCCCTGTGGGCCGCTTCTCCTTACTTCTCCTTCCACTGACCGCAAGGACCCACTCTTTCAACAGAAGCCTCTCGCTTCCGGACACAGTTCTCTGGATGAACGCACAGCTCCTTCACTAAGAAATCGAACACCTGGCTAAAGTTACCACAGTCAGCAGGGATGGAACCGAGGGTCCCAGAGAAGCTTGTTTTCTACCTCCTCTGAATTTGGGAATAAGAAGAAATTCAACCTTTGAAGTAGAAACAGGAAAGTTGGCCCTGTGGTGTCAAGCGCAGAAAGAACCCACCGAGCCCAGTTCTGTGCGTCTGGTGACACACACGCCCGTGGTGCTGAATGTGACCCACAGAAAGGAGAGGGGAGAAGAGGGTCGTGAGGGTGTCCCTGTCCACGTCGGGGAGAGCACGTCCTGCCCTTCCGTGGACGGCGCTGCTTCACAGTGAAGGTGAAAGCAAGGAGACAGCCTGAGGGCTGTACCTGCTCCGAACGTGCAGCCTCCTCGGCCCTGCTTCCCCGTCCCCACCGACCTTCTGACCGGGACGTCTGTTTCCTAAGCGAGCCTGCCCGCCCACCAGGAGCCACTCAGCCACAGGAGGAAACCTCAGCGCAGACAGGTTCACCCGTCTGGAGAGCCCGGCCCGTGTGAAGCAGCTCCCAAGGCTCCATCAGCCTCAGATGAGCTGACCGCCAAGGCAACGGCCAGCCGTGCCTGGAGAAAGAGGACGGCGCGTGCTTAGTTTTCTAATAAGTAACCTGCAACACCACGGAAGCTGACACCAAGTGATATACTTTGAAAGCTCTCAAAATGGTTTATAAAGTAGAACCTTAAAATTTTTAGTTCCCACTAGATTTGTACACTCCCGCGGAGAAAGCTTTTTCCCTTTATCTGTGTTATATCAAAAAACAAGTTTCACTAGTTTTTATTTAAGAAGCTTCAAAACCGATGCATAATTCAACAGCATATGAAAGGCCGGGCATTACAGAGTGACAAACTAAAGTTAATTTTCACTCTTTTAATACACAAAGCTTGGCAACCGAATGAACCCGATGCTTAAAAAGCCCTCTGCATGTACAAGGCAAGCCTCTTCTTTCTCAGTATATGCTGGAGCGCCATCCCCACCCGGCATGTGGTGACAAAAGCACGTGGAAGAGGCAGCGAAGGGCTCCTGCTCAGACCTACGCGAGGTCTTCCTGTAAACCTGAGACTACTGTCAGGTACGGCCGGCTCTGCCACAGGAAGTGGCTGGTTTCAGAAAGGTGATCGAGAAGCACATTAGTGAATCGGAAACGTGAGCACTATATACGGCTAGGGTCTCAAAGACATGAGGAAACGGACACAATTTATTTTATTTGTGAAGTATTACATTCCTTTTAAAGAAAACATGCACCCGATTATGTATGAGAGCCACTCAGCAGCGTATGTGTATGTTTCTCATAACTCATTACAAGATTTTTAAGATGTTTTCCATCTATTTTTAACAAATATCGTGAAAACCATTCCTGAAACAGCCACTTTATTATTAGCAAAGGATAAGAGAGCTAATACTCTCACTTCAACAAACTACCCTTTCCTCCAGGTAGGACACAGATATACTGTGGTAATTAAAAGGGAAAATTAGATTTTTATCTCCTCCAGAATGAATCCCCACCAGCAATTTATCAGAAAAGTATCACAACAAAGAGAGGCCTGAGTCAGCAGCAACAAGCAGACAGAATGCTCAACACGTATTTTAACAAATACCCACTCAAATCGATTTCCTAAAACAAGAAGACCTAAACAAGGAATAAAGTATTTTCTAAAAGGGAGAAAACCCCAATTCCTTCAGAATTCCCTGTCACAGAAGGGGATTCCCGGCAATTTCAGACCCGCGTGTGAGGTGCACCCGGAATCATTAACTGCAGTAAAACGGCAACAGGGCACGTGGTCGGCTCTGAATAAAACGACATGGTGCATTTTTACAGTCCTATCTCGAGCCGACGGCAGACGAGAATGCCGAAGACAGTTATGATGGAAGAGAAGCCTCTCATGAATTCTTGATATCTGATAACAGTTCTTCAAATTCTCAACCACTGAAAGATATGGCATTACCTTGTGAAGCTGTTTCAAGCCATCTTCAGTTTTGATACAGGACTGTTCAACATTATAGTCGATTCTATCAAGGACGGTACCCTGAGTAATAAATGACAGTTACAGATGATCAACAACCACAACTGGGAAAACTGAACTTCAAAAATAAGAGATGCAAATTGCAGACATCATTATCCACAGAATTATCTGTTTTACTTAACTGTGATGTAAAGGTATACACTGCCAGGTCTGGAATCCGTCACCGTGCCATATTAGGCTCTCAGTGGCAGACTGCTGCACTAGTTGCAGTAAAAGTCTAGCTCAGGAGAAAGAGATACTGACAAATTGAGGTTTCTTTTTTGGATTTAGCCACTGCAGGATATGCCATATTCAGACTTACTGGGGCTTTAAAAAATATACGGTTCAGTGGAAATAGGCTCTGAGTGGTGAAGGGCTTGCGTCTGTGCCCGTTTGTTGCTTAAATACTTGGATTCAAGTAAGCAGAGAGGGCCAGTTAAGCCAGGCCTGGTTACGATGAGGTCTGGAGATTGACTATCATGTCTATAAACGTCAGTCACCACGTGGCTCCATGGGTTAGAGCAAACACGGTAAGCTCCAATCCAGATGTAAAATTACACATTCGCCTCAGGGAGAATTTTGTTTTTAATTGTTTAATCTCTTGGTTCAAACAGGAAGAAGGGACACTGGGCTACACAGAAGGACAGGGCTGTGAACGGAGACGTGCTGTGTTAGGAGAGACTACAGCAAGAGCAGCTCCGCAGGAGCCTCGGGAGTAATTAATGTAACTGGATCTTCCACAGCCTCACCACTCCATTCTGAGGCTGGTTTCAGGGGGATCAGGACCCAGATCCCTGCTGGCAAGATAATAAAATACCCTAATCAGATTGCAACAGCGAACAAACAATTTAATTCTACTCGAGAGCTAGTGGTTCCAGTTGCCATTACACAATAACCTGCCAAAATTAGAAGGGAAACCTTATCTATTGGCAGAATCACTGCTGAGCGTGGGCAGACCAACCAGGCCCTCACCCTGGGGTGCTCCCATAAGCACCCTTGGGGTACAGGCAGAGAATAGGAGAACTGTCACTGACATTTGTTTTTTTAACTAAAAAAAAGTGTATTAGTATTTTCATGGGGAATGGCAGCAGTGTATGTATATAATCTGTACACACACGTACATACATTAGGGGAGTAGGTTCAAATCGCTTTCCTGACGGGAAGTGCAGAACCAAGAACGTCCGGAGAAGGACTAGACACTATGGCAGGAAAGCCCGCTGAGGAGGCAGGTAAGCTCACGTACCTGTTCTGCGATCATGGCCCCTAGGTCCCTAAATATCTCGTTTAGGTCGGAAATAGACTGCACGATGCGGCCAACCTCCCGCTCCCGCGCGTCCACCGTCAGCGTGCTCTGCCGCACCAGCGCCAACTGGTCATCTGTGAAACCCTAGCAAAACACAAAGGACGAAAGGTGTGCGTTAGCCTTCATTCCCCTCAAGAAAGCTCCAGTGCACCATTTTAGATATAACTGAAAGGAAATAAATTCTGAAACTATTTCTATAAAGCACATAAACCACAGATAAGCACTTATTCTTCCCTAACAGGAAAGATCCAAATTCCCCAAACAAGCGGGCTCTAAAGCACTATCGGCCAAAGCAGGGGACACAGAGAACCCCGCGTTTGCAGCCACCCAAGGGCTAAGTAGCAAAACCACCGGGGAGAAGCCTGCGCACCTCTGGGTTCTTCCCAGGAGTGGGGTGGGCAGACTGCTTTCCGGAAGGTTCTGGAAGGCAGATGACAAGGTCTCCCTGCAGCCTTTGGAAAGGAAGAAACAGTATGGCCCCCATGACCGTTCTTCCGCCGGCTGCAAAAGCCACTTGATGGATGTGCACGTCACGCAGGGCTGATCCATTTGCATCGCATGGAAGTTAAAGGTCCACGAGGAGAAGGAAACAGACCGGAGCGCAAACGCACGGCAGTCAATTCTGCAGCCCCTCACGTACCCGATCATAAAGAGTATTATCGTCTCCATCGTCCATCAGTGGTACTGATGTATCAAAAAAATGCTGGGATCTTTCCTCTCGATTCTTCAGGCCTATCATGGATAGGAATTCACTTTACTTGAATAGGTAAACCATCCTGGTTACTGTCCCACCATTAAAGAGGGGAAATCTAAGAGTAAAACTCAACAGTCAAAATGGAGACATTCTTAGCAGCTTTAGAAGAACCCTATCTCACCTCCAACAGAGGTGGGGGGACCGTAAAGGACTACAAACATGCAACAGTAGGTGAGCACTTGGGGTTATCTAAGACAAAAATCACCCCGTAAATGTGTATAATTCACTGGATGCCAAGCGAATGACAAGATGACACAACCATGTGAGAATCTCTAAGAGAAGCAGAAATATTTAATCTAACTGCTGTTACAAAACATTAAAAAAAAAAAATCAGTGTCTCTCCCTAAAACCATCTCTAGTCGAATTCCAAACGGCCCTAGTCAAACTTTAGAAATACTAAAATTAAAACACAACTATGCCAGTTGTCAGGAGGAGGGAGAACTAGTTTTGGGGGACCATGAGGGGATACTATTGATTACAATGGCAATGAAGGAAAACCCAGTTTAGAGGGTAATGAGAACGAGGGTGTAGCTGAAGCCTGACTTGGCACTATTGAGGAGGGAAGGGAGCCAGTAAATCACTGTGCCTGGGGAGGAAGCGCCTGTTTAAACTACTCCCAGGAAAGGTGCTGAGACACTCTCTCAAATACTTGTTATTGTGCAAATATGAAGCTTTAACATGATTACAACTGTTTTCTACCTACTTAGCAGCAGCTCCTCCACCCCTAACATCTAGAAAGCTACGAGCTTTTAAAATGTGCGAGACTGATTTTCAAATACTTTAAACTTGACATGGTCTATGTTTCTGTTTTGTTCTTTTTTAGATTTGACACCCTGTCGCCGTGGCTTCAACCTGGGCATGGTTTCCCACTGGGGGCGTAAGGGAGCTCCTTTCTGTTTCGTAAGGTGGGACTGTGCTCACAAGCTAACAACGGAAGGCACAGGACAAAATGGAGACTAGTAGCAAAAGAGAAGGGTAAAAACACCAAGCTGTTGCCGGCTCTAACGCCGGAAACCCCATTACTCACGAGGCCCTGCACGGGCGGACACTCACGCTTGAGGTAGCCCGACTGCGCGCGCCGGAAGCTGGCGGACAGCTCCTGCAGAGCTTGCGCCAGGGAGCCCACCACGTTGCGAAGGAGCCGCTCTTCCTGCTCCGAGCAGGCCCTGCGGGCCTGGCTGGGCAGTGCTTGCACTGCACGCTGGCACCTGTGGAAGAGCTGGGGGAACAGGGGCGCTCACAGCAGGCGGCGGGGGGGGTGGGGTGGCCCAAGGTGCCCCTCAGCTTCTTCGCTCCCCGGCCAGAGCGAGACGCACAGCGCTCTGTCCAGACCGGCCGGCACCGAGAAGGGCCAAGAGATCCAAGCTGAACCGGACCGGAACAAACGGTGTGTGTGTGTGTGTGTGCGCGCACGCGTGTGTACGTGGGTGTATGTGTGTGTGTGGGTGCGTGCGCGCGTGCATGTATGTGTGTGTGGTGTGTGCGCGCGTGTGTATGTGTGCGTGCGTGGGGGGTGTGCGTGCGTGGGTGCGTGTATGTGTGTGCGCGTGTGTGCGTGCGCGCGTGTGGGTGCGTGTATGTGTGCGTGGGTGTGTGCGTGAGCGCGTGTGGGTGCGTGTACGTGTGCGTGGGTGTGTGCGTGCGCGCGTGTGGGTGCGTGTATGTGCGCACGTGTGTGTGTATGTGTACGTGGGTGCGTGGGTATGCGTGTGCATGTGTGTATATGTGTGCGTGTGGGTGCGTGCGCGCGTGCGTGTATGTGTGTGGGGGTGTGGGTGCGCGTATGTGTGTGCGCGTGTGTGCGTGCACGTGCGCGTGGGTGCGTGTATGTGCGCACGCGTGTGTGTATGTGTACGTGTGGGTGCGTGCGCGCGTGCGTGTATGTGTGTGTGTGGGTGTGCGCGTGTGTGGGTGCGTGTATGTGTGTGCGCGTGTGGGTGTGTGTACGTATGCGTGGGTGTGTGCGTGCGCGCGCGTGTGTATGTGTACGTGGGTGCGTGGGTATGCGTGTGCATGTGTGTGCCCGTGTGCGCACGCTGTGTGCATCCCTTCTTACGGCCTTCTTCTCATTTAGTCCCGACAACCACCCTCAGAGGCAGGTATTATTATCCTCCCATTTTACAGACGAGAACACTGGAGTCCAAGGGATTAAATGAGAATCATGCCATTGTTACATCGCTAGAAGCCAGGATCCAAACACTCCAACACCCCAGGGCTTTTCCCACCCACCACACCGCTTCTCCGTGCATCAGCAACCCAGGAGATTTAAACAAATGAAAAATGTAAGTGCTAGTTTACACACTAGTCACATTATCTTAAAATTATTCAAATTTAACATTTTACAAGAAACATTTCTAGGATGCTGAGTTTCTCTAGGATACTAATATACTCAGTCTGGAGCAATAGCTCTCCATCCTTTCAGTTACAACCACCATTTTTTTTTTAACATGAAAAAATTTTGCACACTAGTATGCAACAGAACTTACACATCTTAAAACCAAATGACTGAACTCAATAACGTTCTGAATTTAATTTTCGAATCAATCCACAGTAGTATCTACGAACAAATGACTAACAGTCCCCACGCCTCCAAGGCATGGAGCAGATGCTGCTACCTGGAGCAGCTCAGGGCCTCCTGGAGTCCCTCTGTGAACCTCCGGTTGGGAAGTGGAACTCTGGGACTAATCTGCAATCTGATTTACAGCCCGACCGCCTTCCGGCCTTTGAGAGGGGGACAAGGCTGGGAAGCGCAGGCTCCCCCTGCGGGCCCCTCCCGTCCTCACCTGCGTGATCTCTTGGGTGGTTATTTCGATGGCGTGCTCCTGCTCGCTGCTGTCATCCAGGGTGGGTCTGTTTAAGTGCTGGTCGTGAAGGCTGGCTAACTCCTTCATCTTCTGTTTAATCCGGCCAACATCGTACTGTATCTAAACAAATGAAATCAAAGAACATCACTGTTGCCTGCCAGGTATCTGTCTGCCTCTGAGACAACTGGCTACACTCACAGTATGGAGCTCAGTCTTCAGCCAACTTGTAGCTGCCTGAGCAACTTTTCATTCAAACAACCAAACATTCAAATAGCACTCCTTCTGGTTACACAGTCCTTCAGTTTATTTCTGTAATTCAGGTAGTTAGTACCAAAACCAAAATCACAAGTGTGTGCACATACATACACACACACACACACACACACACACACACACACACACACACACACCCCTTTCTTGTGGTATGTGAACAGAATAATCCTAAATCTAACGTACTTCCAGGGACACTCATTTGAGTCGTTATGGCAGGTATCTTAAAATACGTTAATGTCATAATTACCTCAATAAATAAGAGAGTGTGAAACTAACATTCAACTTACTTCATCCACTCCGTCCACCCATTTAGGAGGTAACCGCTTTGTCACGCCAATTGCTGCTTCTGGGTCTAAGCTAATGCCTGACACCAGAGCCATGCGATCATCAGCAAGCTACAGGGAAACAAAGGGACATTAAAAAAATTATTCAAATTCAATTTAGATAAGCACAGTCTTACTCCCTTTTACTGCTGCTCCCTAAGAAGATTCAGAAATGGAGGAATAAATGCACTTCCCTGTGTCACAAACTTGCTTCTGATACTGCTAGGGTATGGAATGGTTTTCCTGTCTCTTCATGCACCACTTCTTAATTTCCTTGGACATACTTGTGAACATGCATTTGACTTGCTCTGGCTATGGAAACGTAATGAAAAAGTCAACAAGAAAAACCTTAGTACTATACTAGGACGGGATGGCATGAACCTCAGCAATTAATCTGATCAGACAGATGCAAGTTAAAAAAAAATTCTAGGCTGTAAATGGAACTAACACAAAAATGTCACGGTTTACTTACATACACTTAGCTTATTTTGTAAATAGGGCTGATCTAGTTATCTTAGTCACAAGATCATTAACCATGTGTTAAACTGTGCGAAAGAATTGCCTAAAACAGTCAGCAAATTATCCACCATTTGGCAAAAGCAATCCTTAAAATTTCAAGGCACTTTTACACTGTCCTTTCCTTTCTTTGGTTAAATGTCCACGGGCAACATTTTCACTTATTTTGAAATGATCTCAATAGTTCTTGTTTACTTTACCTATATAATACACTGCCTGCCGTAGGAAGCTTTTAAGAATGGGAGGGAAATCATGGGTTCGGCTCGCTGAAGCTGCCCTCTGGCCTGGAGGCAGTGAATGCTGAAAGGGTCCCGAGATACCCTCCGGAGCCCAGCACTTACAAATGCCAGTTTCAAAAGATGCAAATGATGATCAAAAAAGAATGGAAAACAGCACATGAAAGTCCTTTACAGGTAATACTTTGTAGATTTTCTAAATCACACTGCAGAATTGGGTGAAGAATTTATATTGCTTTTCTCCCCACCCCGCATTTATCTAAATTTATTGTTTTTCATTCATTCGGCAAATACTTGTTTGCTTTCCTAACAATAAAGGAACAAGGCAAAATGTTTAACATCCTCAGACGAAGGGGGAAGATAAATCACATAAGGAAAAGCTTAAATTAAAAGAATTCTTCAAGTAATAAGCTCTAAATCCCGAGCAGAGAGACTGTAGCAAAATCCCTAAAAGCAAATGAGAGTCTTGCGTCTGCCACCCGTCATGCCTGGGGTGGCGCTGCCCCCACTGGCTCAGGGGACCAGCAGCCCCAGAAGTGCTCTCAGAGCGTCTGAGTCGTGATCAGGGCCAGCACATTCCGCCGCCGCGTGGACCCTGCAGGGCCGGTGTCATTTCAGGTCTTAAATAAATGGTGCGTCATCCCACCTGCACTGTCCGGGGCTCTGCGTCTGTGACATGGTAATTCTCAATCAGAGCCACCTTGTTTGTTTTTAAGAGTTCACTAACAGGAATTTTACATTCTCTTTACTATTTTAATCCTCACAAAAGCTAGGTGAGCTAGGAACTATTATTCCAATCTATAAATGAGGAAATTGAAACTCAGGAAAGTTAACTAGCTTGCCCAAGGTCACAGCGTATTATGTGACAGATTAAAACCTGGATCGGCTACTCCAGAAGCACCGTCCACCCGGATTGGCAGGCACGTGAAATATAACTGTAACTTGCTAAATGCACCAGGACAACAAGCCCTCAGACTTAAACAATAACACCAGACACGGTCCTCGGATCCATTCCCTACCAACTACACCAGGGACTACAGGACAGGCTCTGGCTGAGCACAGAGGCATCCACAAAGCAGCCTCTCTCGAGGACCATCTGCAGATGCAGCCCCAAGGTGCAGACCTCACTCCACACAGAGCTGTGTATTCCTCAAAAGTCCTGCCCCAAAGTCACCAAGAGCTATGCAACTTTGTGGAGGGCACGATGACCAAAACAGAAGGGACAAATCACACAATCAGCACCCAGCGTCTGCCAGCTATACAGCAGGCACTATAGAGTTGCCTGAGAGCAGAACTTGAACTTAAATCTCCAGCTGTTCATACAAAGCAACACCTATGGGTCATAGTTTCTACTACGCCAGTTTACCATCTAACCCACTACATTTTACTATTACACCGTATCTCAATAAAGTAATAATAGTAATTTGTTTTATTTAGAGTTTTTAAACTCACGATTTTGAACTGTTGTTACGGTTTACTAACATACATTAAACTAAAAAGGATACAGAGATGGTATTTACCTAAGTTTATCTGCACAATAATTAGCATCAACTTCTCTGAAACAAATAAGAAATTATAAATCACATACGAAAAGTCAGTTGAAGTGGATTCAACTCTTTTTTAAGCAGTACTTGATTTTACACCATAGATGTGTTCCCCCAAAAAATGTATGTAAAAGAGGAGTGTGCGAACACACCCTCTTCAAGTGTCCTAAGGAAGCTTGCTAATCGAGAGATCCCCACGTGAGGGGGACAGATGCTAGCCCATCTAGCTGGCCCTAGCTTTCCCACGTGCTGTATCAGGATGTTGCCAATAAGACAGAAGAGCTGGTTCTTTGAGACTGAAAGCTTTAAACAGGGAAGAATTTGTCCCCTTTATGGTATAATCTGTAGCAATAGCTCATCATGATAAAGAAATGCAGCCTTACTCAGAAGAAACGTGGCATTTATTTTATCAGTATGGATTTGTAATATATTTCACAGTATGTGCTATTATTTTTAAGACTGTTTTGGGAAGGGAAAACCTAATTGAAGATAAATGTCACTTAAAAATGGGAACAAATATGAACTTTAAAAAAATACATCTTAAATGCAAAACAATCACCCTTTCAACTTCAGAAACCTCACTGCCCATCTCAACACGTTTTCTCATTTTTAAGATCCAGAATGTGTCAGGTTTCAAGCTGCCATCCAAGTCAGTTCAGACCTTAAAAAGCTGCCAGATTTTTCATTCTCTTTACTTGTCCTTACTCCATTTGGTGTCCCCCTACCAAATAGATGGTGTTGGTCGTTAAAGCTTTTCTTAATGAACTTGTGCTTCTGAAGTAAAAAAAACCACACAACAAACCTTTCTTACTTTTTAAATAAGAAAAAAATTTTAAATAAAATTGTATTTATGAGGATTAAGAATTCTTGTCTCTTTGATTTGTAACTCTTGTCCTCCAAGAACTATAGGGTGCACGACCACAACCCAGTCATCCAGCTCAACTGCATCAATGCAGGAAAATTCCAACGGATGCTCACAATGGCGCACCCAAAGGCTTCTTGTTCAGCTCATCAAAATTATCTTCTGCTCTTGGTCCACTTTAGACATTGACAACTGTCCCTTTAAAGAGTACCAGACAGTATGGAAGAGTGCTTGATCTATGGACAGAACACACACACACACACACACACACACACACACACACATACACACACGAGCACAGTCTTATAAATCTTGCTGTCCCAAATATACAGCCTTCCTCCTCTTAGCGAACCCTGCTTTTACGAGAAGGCTGATTTGGCGTACTGTAAGATTAAGGAAATGGCAGGGCCCCTGCAGGGACTAGAAAAGTCAAACACAGCCCCTCCCACCCCCCGCCACACACCCATGTAAAAAAACACACCAAGTTCAGCCATAATGCCCTGGTAATAAGAACCAGTACTGACAATTCTGGACTTTTTAAATGTTCTGTGGCAACGAACATTTAAAAAGTCCAGAAGGGACGCTGACAATTACAGCTTGGCAGCTCTGCTTTCCACCTGAGACAGTGTGGGAGTGTGTATGATGCAGTCAGACCACAAGCGTAACTCACTGGGCTCGGAAGGCTAATAGACAATTAGGCTGAAGAAATCTCAGTTCTTTGAGGGAGTGAATAAGCATGTTGTAGAAAAGAGAATCAGGGGCTGTCAGCCCTACGGTTTTGTTTTTTTTAAATATGTGATAGTTTTAAAAGTGTTTACTTTCTCTGATTATGAAACAATAAATGTTCAAAATTGACACTTCTTTAAATGTGCAAAAAATACAGAAATTTAAAAAATCTGACAATCACACTACCCAGATACAATGTTACTAGTTTCACTGATTTTCCTTTTTTTCTCAACTCTTATATACATCCTAAAAAAAAAAAAAAGTAGGAAGCAACAATTACCTGCGCTCTGTTGGTACTGGACCCCCACTGACTTGGTCATTTTAGGCCCAACAACACAAGTGCTGAGGGGACTGCTCCCTGTTCTACAAATACAGACACCGAGGGGCTCACAGACTTTCCTTCTCAATGCTGCCCTCAGCAGGGGGACCAGTGAGCCAGCCTGTGGCCCCCACGTCCCCGCTACTTCACCCTGCCCTTCCCAGGCTATATGGTTTGGCAGCCTGATTTTACATCTTGTAATTTTTTAATAGTTCCTCCTATGAATTTTAAAGCCCAACAACTTGGGAGATGACTTTGTCCCCGGCAGCGAGCAGATGAGAGCAGAGAGCAGAGGACAGGGCCGTGCACTGGGCAGAAGGGTGAACGGTGGGCGGGCTTTCTCCCTGGGCGCACCTCACTCAGTATTCCTGGAGGAGAACACAGCCTGCTATCCCCAGGGTGCAGCAGATTTTCGAGTTGGTCTGAGTAGGAGAAACGACAAACCAATGTGGACACACTGCAGGAGGCCACTCGTGACGCAGTCAGGACAGTGTGCTCAGGCCTCACCTACCCAGGGGCGGGCTTCCATCTGACCCACGCCAGGATCGATTCGAAGCCCTACCGCAGCCTTGGCAAGGTGAGGCTCTGGACACCGTTCCTAACACAGCCCCAGCTCCTCGGTCAGCGCCTGGCACTTCATGGTAATAAATACGCAATTATAATTAGCTGCATGAGTCAACAATAAATGGAATGAATGAATGAAGTAAATGAAAGACAGGTCATATACAATTCTCTTCACTGATACAATGGTTCTGGACCAAGGACAAGAAGGGGAAGTGAGTGGCTCGGGTGGCCGAAGGGCCACGTGGCCCCGGAATGGAAAGGCTTGTAGCCCGGAGGGCCTCTTGGCACGTGAGGTGCGTGTGGCTGGGAAGGGGCTCTCCACTCGGGGTCTCTGCTAGAGATCGTGGCAGAGAGCATTTCTGCGGGGGGAGCCAGTGTCTGGAACTTGCTGCCTGAAGAGGAAGTAGGAGAGACTGGAAATAGGTTCAGACGGCGGAGCCCTCAGGAAAGACGACCCTTGACAGGCCCGGCGGGAGAAGTGTTCAAACTTAGGCTGTTCTGCTGTTTGTTTTTTCCCCACGGCCCACTTCCTTTTTGGGGCCACAAGTCCCGCATTTCCAAACCGTTCAGTAAGCGGTAGCATCCATTCTTAGATGGATGGGTTTGGTTTTAAATACTAATTGTTTTTTAATGACTCAAGTAATAAATATATCCAACCTACGGAAAGGGTTTGCAACAGAAAGGCAGTTTCCCTTCCATCCCAGACTTTTCCTGGAAGGTATCCACTGTTAATAGTTTCTTCTGTCTCTTTTCAGAAATCTAAGTACACACAAGCCTGAATGTTAGTTATTTTTCTTAAAAAAATAAAATAATTTTTTTTTTTTTTTTTTTAAAGAGTAGGAATTGCGGTGTCCAGTGTCTTGCATCAGGCTTCTCCCCACTTGGCCATGTGTCTGGGAGCTCATTCCCTGCAGCCCTCAGAGACAGACTGCACTCTTTTTAACAGGTACAGTACAGGGAATGAGAGTTGCTATATAATTTATTTAACCAGTTCTCCACGAAGGATCTTTAGGTGGTTTCCCATCTGTTGTTATGATCAACTAGTAAGGGACCCATTGGTCTTGAAGACAGTGGCCCTAACCCCACCTCACTGTTCATACTTCTAAATTAAAACAAAAGCCAATGACACCCTCCCACCCCCAATTTTAAAAGGACTCTTTTAAACAGGTCTACCTTTAGGAAAAATATTTTCATCCCCTTCATGGCTGAAAAGATAATAGAAACACAAAACCAACAATCACAGTTCAATCCCCTTTTTCCTCAACGCTTTTATTCACATGACTAGAATAAAGTGCTGTGAACACATACCCACTCCATCTTCTGGGAGAATTGCTAATAAGTGATGAAAAGGCCAAAATCGTGCTGCTAGGAAGGGGGCCACGTAATGATTAGTCAGTCAGCACCACTGGAGGGTCACTCGCTCGGGGCCAGTGACACCTCAGCAGACATCTCAACAGGTCTGGTGGCTCCAGGTCCTGCTTCCTTAGGGCTTTTGCCAGACATCACGTCCTTCTACACCTCTGAGCAACCTCACTGCACAGTCTCAGGAATCAAGGGAGCTGCACGCATAATCCTAAAAACAATCTGGCTTATTTTAAGTGCAAGAAATTTTACTGCTTCCAAAGTTGAGACACTTTCCCTACAGTAGTAAATAATGTTCCTAAGCCCTTCTCTAAATCATCAATTCACCTGGTGTGAAAATACATTAAGTAAATCCTAAGTATTAAATTGTAAAACACGACAATGAGAAGTAATCAAAACAAATGCTAAAATGTGTACACTCTTAGCATTTTACATATGACCAAAGATTTCAGAAAAACAGGCATAATTTTATAAACTAACATACAAAAATAGTCAAAACACAATACCTCATCCAGCTCCTGAGAGATATGTTGTTCCCATCAGCCCATCCAGTTAGGGATAGCAAAAAAAAAAGAAGGATGGGGACAGACAGACAGATAAGGGATGGTCAGTTGAGAAAACACTGAGATTTTACACAACTGTAAAGTTGACTAAAAATAAAGATTCACTAACCAAAGCATTTAAAAAAATCTCCCCCTTCTGATTCTTTTTTTTTTTTAAGCTACATCAATATTTATCTTATTGTTTCTTATTTTTATTTACCATGATTGTTGTTTTGGTAAATGAGATAGGATACAAACAATAAATAGTTGTAAAAATTAAAATACAATAGAAGCAAATAAAACACACTTGCTTTAGTTTCAATAAAATATAATGGTATTGTTTCATAAATATCAAATATCATACACAAGATTCTAAATTTCCCTGAGGAAGAGAAAATCAAGAGAGCAAAGCTAAAATGTAATTTTACCATGTCAAATAAATGTAAATTTTAACATGTAAATCAGCCCTGCAAATGCAGCAAAATTAGAAAATGAAAAACCCCCAAAATTGTCTATGGCCGAATTCAGATAATATTTGAGTGACCACATATGTAAGGGCTCTACAAATTAAATCCCGAAGACACGGCTTTCTCTGTGGTAATAAGCAAGCCGAGAAACCACTCTTCCCCGGAGAGACACACAGGTGGTAAAAGAAAAGAAAAACTCTTCCCATTTGCTTGGCATGCATTATTATTAGTCTAGAAGGCACACAGTTATTTATTAGGCTATTATAAAGGAAAGTAAAACAAAACAAAAGGTAAGGAGAGGGTTTTTTTTTTGTTGTTGTTGTTGTTTTGTTTTTTAAAGGGGGAGTAGAAAGGAAGCAGCACCGGCAGGCAGAAGATTAAGTTTCAATCTAAAACCAAAGGTTCTTTTTCGATCAAAGTGGAACTCTATCTTCCGAACAGACATTTACTAATGACAGATAATCTGAACAACTAGTTTTCATTTTTTTTTTACAGTATTGATCACTGAAATAATTAGTGGTGAATTTCAATAATCAACTGTTGATTTTTTTTTATGCTGAGCAGTCAATTTAGAAAATAAAAAACCATAACTTCCTTCTTTAAAAATTAATAGTGCAAATGAAACTGGTCTATCAGGGCCAAAATATTATTAAACAATGACAGCAATAACAGTGTAAGCATACAACATTCCTCCATGTAAAAATTGAATCAGCTGACATTATAGAAAGCTGAAAGTCCTCTTCATTCCTTCTACACTTTGCCATGAGAGTAAGAGAACTATATTTCTATGCACACCCTGCCATAACAGTAGTACTACAAGATATTAATAGAGGAGATAGTGTCAGATGGAAATCTGATTTAATTACCTTTTACTTTAAAAAGAAAACCTCTTTATTTTTTAAAAGCTTAACATTTTCAGCAAGAAAGCACTGAAGTGGTTTTAATAATAAAACAAGACACAAGGCAAAACCCCTAATTCAGTATCTCAGTCTGCACATCTGCCTGTTCTGCAGTGGCTCCTTGGCATCCAATCTTTGGATAAAGCATTACTGCAAACCCTGGTTAAGATCTCTGCTGCACATGAGCCTGGCCTCTTGGATTATCAACCAAGCACACACCCTGATCTTTTGGTTTCTACAATTATTAGTTGACAAGAGGTGAAATCAGAAACATGGGCTAGATACGACTCTTTTTTTTTTTTTTTTTTTTAACAAATAGGAAAATCAAGCTTCAGAATATATAAATCCATTTCCCCAAAGTCACAGGGCTGAGATGGGGACAGACCCAGGTGTTCAGGCCTCTTTCCACCCCACCTTCCAGTCTCTCTAATTTTATGAACAATTCAGGGAGTTACTAGTGGTGGGCAGCTACTACCATGCCACACTGGGAATTAAATTCAGGAGGTCATTTTTCTGAAGAGCATCATCCCCTCCCATTTTGCTACTTAAAAACAGAAGGCCTTTCAAAACTCCCCCTGCCACCAATTTACCAGAAAATTTTGTCAAGACCTGAATTAAAACATTTAGAATTACCATCAGGAAAAACCAAAATATAGCCAAATGAAAACATGGTACTACACATCATCACCTTCTAAATCTTTATAACGTCTACATCTAGGTTTGTGACCTGCCAATGGCATACAATCAAGCAAATATTGAAAACTCCAAGTAGCATGTGGAATTTATTGTCTAAAGAACTTTCTACATAAAACTGAAAAATAAGTGGAAACCCATCTGTGTTTACTCAGGAAGTCTGGAAAAGTTGAGCAAAATGAGTTGGAAATACAGGTCTATGCTATAGTGATATTTACTTTATTTCCGTTACTACCAAAGTAAAAGTTTGCTTCACTTTTATCCAACAAAGTACCCTTATTCTCAAGTAAGCCTCTCTGCTCAAATGGAATCTTTAGAAGCAGAAAAGCAAATAGATCTAAAGAGAAATATACAATGATTTCATACTTGGATTCTAAAGACAGAGAACTAACTTTCCAACAGACTCAGCATGGACTAAAACATAGAACTTTCAATATGCAAGTCAAGATGGACTTGCGTGGTTGTAAAATGAGATAAAGATGCAATCCCATCGTAAGAAAAAAAAGATTTTTTTTTAATGGGTTCTTCCATTCTCCGGGACCTGTAGCACAAGTCCGGGAAAAGCAGGCAGCACTCCTGTGGCCCAGCAGGTAATACAGGGCTCCCGGGCCAGGTCTGCCTGAGTTCCCATTCCAGTTCCCTGGCTCACTAGGTGGGCAATACTGAGCAAGTTTCCTAACTCCTCTAAGCCTCAGTTTCCAGATCTGTATCATGAGAAAACAACACCACCTATCTGATGGAGCTCTGTGAGGATGAAGTAGGGTTACACATGGAGAGGGCTAAGCCCAGTGCCAGGCACATAGTAAGCTCTCAATAAATCTTGGCTAATATTACAGTCAAGACTGAAGAAGGACCTCAGTTTTCTTAAAACCACAGTTAATCCTCAGTTGTTTTTTTCCCCCCAAAGCACACCATGTTTTATTAAAAATAATGTGCTACTTTCAAACTAACCTAAGACCAATTAACTCTAGCTTCCATTTATAGATAGTGCATTATTCTGAAACAGAGAATAGATTAAGCAGTAAACACTAACAAAGTAGCTCAAATCCCTCTATAAGATCTGTTTCAGGAGACCAAAGGAAATCACACAAGTCACACATCACCTCATCAGATCAGAACAGCAACTCAACATGTACTTATCATTCATTCAAGACTTTACATGTTTTTTTTGAATGATTATTTAATGCTGTAAATTCATTCTACCTCCTTAAAGCTAAGCTGCCTGTAACTGCCTGAATGAGGTGCTGCCTTAAAACCTGCACTTGGCAGACAGAATGTTAAAGCTTCTTCTCCACAGTATTGGAGCTACTTTTGAGGATTTTTGAGGTAACATCGGGCTGATGGGCAGGGCAATGCTGTTGACTGTGACTTCCTCCTTTTCAAGTTAAAACTAAGGCAGCAAGCCTTGGTCAGGAGAAACAATGTATTAAAACAGAATCTGAGAAAGCACTGCTGAATCCACAGGGCCACTAGAAATCACCTAACTCAAACCCTCCATTTACAATTAAGGCAAAAGATGTCTGAAGAGATTAAAAGCTTGCAGGAAGACCTACATTCTGCATCAGCCACAGAGTGAGACTTAGCCCTAAATTCCCAGGTTTAAACGCCAGGGCTCTTCCCTTTATTTCACACTGCCCTGAGGCATAACCGTGATGGGGCATCCAAAACTGAGGCCAAAACAGAATGAATGGGAAATGCCAACAGCTGCATCTTGCTGACAGTCTAAAAATTAAACCCCTGGTCTATTTTTAACAATTAGGTTTACTAATATCAACACAACCGAGAACACAATTAAGTAGAATTTTGTTCAGTTCTGGGTGCTGAACTTTAAAAAGCACACAGAAAAACTAGACTTCATTCATAGGCAAGAAAACTTAACCTCCCTGCCTGAGCCGGGACTGCTGAGCTAGAGAAAGCTCCGGGGCACCAGCAAGCTGCAGGGTTATCTCTCCTGCAGGAGAAGGAAGAGGCTTCCTGTGTCAGAGACCCGGGGGCCAGAAGCAGAGCTAGGATCACAGGATGCAAGACACAGACAGAGATGGGGTTAATAGAGGCAAGGACTTTTTTCGCAGTGAAAGAGGTAGGGGTGACGGCTGCTGGAATTTCCTATCCCCATCACATAATGCGGTCAAGGAAGGCAGGCAGAGGGGTTATCACAGAGGGGATGTTGGGTCAAACGACCTTTAGGTCCCTTCTGGCCCTTCGGACGTTTTGTTTGTTTTGTCACCGCACATCCTCCTTAAATTCCTGCTTAGCTGTGACATATCTGCCTGAATGCGGCACAAACCTGTCTTATATGCGTGTATAGGTACACACACTAACCCCACCACCACCAACCACCAACCTCTACTTTTTTCCTCCAACTAGGATGCAAAAAAATGCCTGTTTAAATTTTTTGAATGATATGGCTTTATGTGCCCTTTGTTTTCAGGTGTGTAATACACACACGCACGCACAAACACCACTTTACAATCAATTTCCACAGCTTTCACCTAAAATAAGGATGTGCAAATTCAGATTTAAAACTAAAAAAAAAAAAAATTATTTCAGATGTGATTTATTTCTAATTGTGAGATAATTTGCACACCCCAAAATCAAGGTCTACAGCTTTTTCTTCTAACTAGGAAGTAGAAATTTCAGTTTATGATTTTTTAATTAAGTTACACTCTAGAATTTAGTTACTTCCTTTTTTAATTACCTGAGTTTTAGATAAATTTATACAAATTGGCTTTTAATTGTTTTACTTGTGTTTTTAACATGCCAGGTATTTGTTAAGTTTTTATTTATGATTTTTCATAGAGAAAACTATGTAAAATGGCATAGCCTCCCCCCACATATTCATCAGTAGACTTAACAATTAGTAACACTCTGCCTTATTTGTTTCCTTTATGGGGGGGGGTTAAGTATATAAACTAGGTGATGTCTTGACATTTCAACACTAAACATTTCAGTAGACCCCTCTAATAAAGCTAACAAATTTATTTAATTAGTTTAATTAACTAATAATTTCTTAATACCACCTAAAACCCAGTCCATATTCAAATTTTATAGCATTAATTTTGTTTGATTTGCTAATGATTTTGAAATTTACAACTCAGAAATGAGGTTTAAAATTTTTTATGAGCTAGATATGCAGTGAAAAGTATTACATCAGTTATTTAATAAAGTTTTAAAAATTGTGTTAGACATAGTTTTCCCCAAAATGTTTATAACATTTTTCCAACTTCCAGAAAAATTGAAAATATTGTACCCTCTATGTAGTCATGCTAACATCTTGACATATTTAATTTTGTGTGTCTGTGTGTGTGTGCAGAAATGGTTTCTGTAGAATCAACTGTAAGCAAGCTGAAAATATAATAATTCACCCCTAAACACTTCGGAAATTTATGACATGCCATGTTTTTTAATGCACACAATTAAAATATATAAATGTGTGACTTCTATTTAATTCTAACTTAGGCAAACCATCTTTGTTTAATTGCAAAAATCTATTTTTTACATAGTCTTAATTGACTACAAGGATCTTTTAAATGATCTAATTGCTCATAATGATCTGAGAAAGATTTTAAATAGTCAAACCAATATATGTAACATTTTAAATGGTATAATATGTAAAAAATACTTTTTAGTGCTCTGACTTAGGCATGTATTTTTAGTCTGACTTAGAAATCTATTTTCAAGAAAATGTCTGAATTAGCTAAATATACCTGTACATTTTCTGACATACCTATTTTTCCAAATTGTACAGTTTAGCTATATATTTTTAAATATCTGACTTAGTTTATATATATATTTAATATTGCCTAACATCGAAAACCATTTTAAAAATAGATTTCACTTAGAGATGCACTTTTAAAAAGCTGCCTATCCCAGACACCAGGTTTTTAAACCGTCTGACCAAATGATTTAAAAAAAAAAAAAAGTCTCATGTTATCCTACAGTTCAGTGTATTCTGAACCTTAAATGATTAAAAATTTTAAAGCAAACATTATGTTTTAATATCAGTTAAAGACTGATACCTTAGAAAACATTAACGGGAGTTTTAGTTATGTTTTTTTCTCCCCACGAGGTAGCATAAAATCAAGTCATTTAAGGAACATGCAATTTTTACATCTTATTTAGCAAAACTAAAGTTCCATGGAGGATTTTTTTTTTTTTCACTCACTTCTACTCTCTATTTCTTGGCTTATTTCAGAACATTCTTTTCAAAATTAGCGCTGGAATTAGCCCGTTTCCATTTTGCACTTACTTCAGTATAATACGACTTCTTTCAGTTTACAAACGTAAAAAATCTTCAAATTCTTAAGTAAGTGAAAAGCTAAACACACTCTGTCCCTCTGTTTTCTATGCTTTTTGACCTAAGTTTACCGTGATTTTATTCCTAAAACTGCTCACACAGTTTACAATATCTTTTCTATATAAGCAAGCTGGCCAAATACATTTTCCTCTTGTGATTTACAAAAAGGAAAAACTGTCTTTGTAGACTGTCTGTCAATAATCAAGACAGATGGCCTGATTTTTGTGAAGCATTTAGATCAAGTCATAAAGAAAAAATGTAAAGGGAATACAGTCCCTAACAGGTGAAATAAATGTGAGATTCCCCAAACTGTGTATGTCAAGTATAACCCCCAAGAACTTGGTCTTGGGGTGACTTTATTCTCTCCTCCTCCAATGCTGCTTCTATTCAAACCCAGCCCGTCTACAGCAAGGACCCCCACCACCACCACCACTACAAACTAGTTTCATAACTTCACTTTTCCATTTAGGCTACCACAGAGCTCATCTTCATCCTCCTGTTTAGATCATGCACACACACCCCCTTATTCAACAGAGCAGGAAACTGAGGCTCAGGAAGAGAAAGGAGCCCCTTAAACAAACAGAAAAGCAATAGCAAGCAATCTTTCCAGGGCCTCCCAGTAAAAGATTCTACTGCTGGGCTAAAGAAAGTTTCAGGTTAATTAAATCAAAAACCGTGGGCTATTCGGGGGGTTGATTTTCACATACACACCATGTTTTTTTTTTAAAAAGTTCGAATGGAGGGAAAAGCTTAATTTCCTGTCTGGGAAATGGAAAACGAAGAAGCTAGCACCTTACAGCCTCACAAACGAGAGCCCCCAGGAAAAACAGCGAAGCAATTATTCACAGGGAACACGAAACACAGAGGGCTGCGAGGCCATTAAAAGCAAACGGACGAAAAAACCCAAAACAACAACTCCTTCCTCTTTGGGGGAAGGGCATCGTGCATTTGCAAGGATTTGGGTCTGCGAGCCTGCAACCCGACCAGCAGAACCGAAGTGAGGCTCAGTCTGCGGGGGCGGAGTGGGGGAGGGGAGCTTAAAACAAAACGGAACGAAAAGGCTTCAGAAAGGCCCAAAGCTTCCAAACCTTAGTGCTAAAACATATGTAAATTGGAGGCTGCGGGTCGCGCAGGGACGGCCGGGGGGAGGCGGGGGTGCGGGGGGGACTGGGAGGGATGCGGAAGTGAGGAGAGTGCAAGGCAGAGGTGGAGCAGGGGCCTAGCACTGGTTCTTCCCAGCCAGGGTGATCGATGCTCTCCGACCCCAGCCAAGAGACCCTGCACTTCCGTACTAGTCTTATCTTCTTTTTTAAACAGACAGACAGACAGAGACAGACAAACAGGCAGAGCCGCAGTGCACACGGTGCGTGTGTCGGAGAGGCCGCCGGGAGACTCACCGCAGCAATACTACGTGAATGCAGAGGGCTGCAGGTGGTGTGACTACTCACTTGCTCGGCTAACAGCTGCCGGTTTTGGATGGAATTATTCCGCAACAACAAGAAAGCGTCCGTTAAACGCCTGGTGGCCATGTCTCACCCTTTGTGACACCCCGCTCAGGGGCCCCCCGCCCACTTCGAGTCCAGATTTATTCACTTTCTTTCTCTTGGCGTGGCCTAGTCTAGCCCACCCTTCACAGGAGCTTCTCTTGACAAGGCCTCAGGCCTTCGGCCGAGCTGCCGCTGCTTTGCGCTTCGTCTAAGCCCAAAGACCCCTCCCCAAATAACCACCTAGGCTTTCCGATTGTCTGACTCCCCCTACCCAAGACCTGCCTTCGATCTCTAAGCACTTAAATCCCCCCAATCCTTGCGTTGCTAGCCAACTTCCCAGAGACCCCCTCCCCAATCCAACCTTGGATCTACAAGCGTCTAACTCGCCAATCCGGCTCTGGACTGGGAGGCCCTGAAGCCCCCTACCACATTAGTCTCTGACACCCCCTAGGGCCTTAGCCGGCTCTAACTTGGCTCATAGGCGTCTGGGCCGGGCTCTCAGGCCTGTCTCCGGCTCAGTTTCCCCACCAGAGGCTTGGGAGGCCTGCTTGAGGTCCCCTTTGGACAACCCGAGCCAGGCCTGGGCCCTGAACTCCTGCTGCTGCCTTCTGGGGCCTGGTCTGAGCCTGCTAAGGCCGAGGCCCGACCTCCTGACCCCTTCCCTTTGTGGGTGGCCTGGTCCTCCACTGCCACAGCAGGCTGCCGGCCTCCAGGAGGGCAGCAGGGCCTGCCTCCCCGGCCTCCTCACTCCTCTTCTCCGGCTCCCTCCATCCCGGGATCTGACTGCTGCTCAGCCCCGGGCCGTTTCCGTGCTACGGTCCCGGGTTCTGGCGTCCCCCCTGGCCCTCTTCCTGTCCGTCTCTCGCGAGTGCCCCCCTGCGACGTTCATAAGCCTTGCTCGCAACGTTCCGGGCGCGGGAGATCCCTACCCTCCTGCCCCGGGGCACGGGAGCGCTCCGCCCTCTCCCGGGGTGCTCCTGCGACGCTCGGTTACCCCTTCCCAACTGGGCCCAGGCACCGGGAGCGGGCCGCCGGGCGGGCCCGAGCCTCGAGAGCGTGGCCCCCACGTTGCAAACAACCGCCAGGGGCCTTGGCGCGCTTATTAGAGTGGAGTCGAGCGGCAGGCAAATTTGGGCTCCTGCAGAGCCGTAGTTTGAGGCGCGCGGAGTTGGGGCGGGAGAGGAAAAGTTGGAGACGACTGCCTCTGGAGGCCGAGCACGCTTCACTGCAGGCGGAGGCTCACGCTCGCTTTTTTTTTTCTTTCTTTCTTTTTTTTTTTTTTTTCCAATTCTGAAAAAAAAAAGATGTATCAGAAAAACAACCAGGAGGGAGGAAAAAAAAAAAAAAAAAAAGCAAAAGCTGCAGCTAGAGCTCCAGGCCGCCTGGGCCGCGCCGCCGCTTGCGGTCGGGGGTCGTGGGGGGTGCCCGCCCTCCCCGGCTGCCGCTTTCTGTAGGGGGCACTGCAGGGTTGTAGAATCTCAAGTGGAAAAGTTCCCCGAAACTTTGACAGTCCCCCCAGCCCCCAACAACTTTTCCCTGCCTAGTGGGCCCGCGCGCCGGCGTGCCAAGCCTGGCCCTGCGCCCCCCGCGACCCCGGCCCGCTTTCCAGCGCTGGAGTCGGGTCGGGGAGCCCCTCGCGACCGCGGCTGGAGGTTGGGGACCCGGGTGGCCGGGATTCGGGCAGGGGCTCCTCCAGGGCGCGTTGGGATCGAGCCACCCGAGCCCGAGCGCGCGAGCAGGGACTAGGCGGTCGCCCCGAGAGGTGTCCAGCCCGGGGCCACACCACCGGCGGAACGAGGTCACCCCCCCGGGCGCCCCGAGGCCGAAGCCCGAGCCAGAAACGGCCTGGGCCGGGCGCGCGGGCCCGAGCGGGTCGGGGTCACGGAGCCAGGCGGCCGCGCCTCGCCCGGGCCCGGGCACGGGGCTGTGCGGGCTCCCCCTCCCCGGGCGAGCCGGGGCCGCCGTGCCGCGCTCGCGACTGAGGTCTTAACAAAGGAAAATCGCCCCGGCACTCGGGAACGGCCCCCATCCCCGCAATTGGTCCTGCATTAAACAAACTTTACACACACGTGTGTATTTTCCGAGCGTTTCCCGCGTGCTAAGCTCCGGGTTTGCAAAAAAGAAGGAAAGCAAAACGGGAAACACAAAGACGGTGTCGGCGCTCACAAAGGGCGGCCCGCAGACCCGCGCGCGGCTCTCAGCTGCACCCGCGGGGCGCCCGGCGGAGTCCCGCCGGGGATCCGCCGGGCAGCTGGCGACCCGCTAGATAGAAATATGTCATTTTTCTTTCCTAAAGGAGAATGTTTCTGTGCATCGGTTGTGTAACTAAAAATTGTTGTGAAACATATCTTTGGTAGGGATATATCAAAATGCATAAAAGAAAAAGAACCGGGAGAGCCAGCGAGCAGGGCTGGCGCTTTCGTTTCGAGGAAGGGGCTGTGGTTTCCGGAGCCGGGCTGCGGGAGAGGGAGATGCGCGGGGAAGCGGCGCTTGTTCGCGGGCTTTCGCGAGCGGTGGACGATGCTCGGGCGAAACAAAACCTCGCAGCCGTCTCGCCGCCTCGCGTCTCCGCGGACAGCGAGCTGCCTGCCTCTCCGAGCGGGAGGCTGCGGCGGGAGAAAGCCGCTGCTCCAAAGGCAGGGACCCCGGTTATCTCGTGGAGGGAAATTCGGGGAGCCTGTGTGCGGACCCCCGGCGAACTCGGCACCCCAGGAGATATGTGCCTGTTTGCCGAAAGAGGGAGAGAACTGTCCCCACACCGCGTGCGATCCCCGCAGTGAGACCTGACCCGGGGCGCACGGCTAAGCCCCCTGCTCCCCACATCGGGGGACAGATGTTGTAAATAACAACCGAGCCGGTGTTCGGCAAGACATCAGATTAGAAACGTGGTCCGCACCCTGTTCCTTTCTTTTGAGCACTCATCACCTTGCAAAGCAGGGACATGTTTATCTCTGGCTTTCTCCCCCAGGCCAGAACGTGATCTTCCTGTGCAAGCACCGTGTTTTATTCATCTTTGTACCCTCAGCCATTTCATCTATTTGGGACTAGGCTCCAGATAAATGTTTTGTTTTGTTTTGTTTTTATGTGCATGAATGAATTAGAGACCCGCGATACCCTCCACAAACTCTCCGACCTCCGTCAAGTGACTTTAAGCCTTTAGAGCCCTTATCGGTTAGGAAGGGGAAAATGTGGGGTTTTAATAATCCATATAATCCATGCCCTGTCTACCTCTCGGGGCTATTGTGAAGATCCAATGAGATAAGTGAAAACCTTTGTCAACTATCAGGTGCTGAGCAAATATTATATAGGGTGGTTATTCATTCATTCCCTTCACTGGGAAAGCTTAACAAAGTAATTCCTGGGCTTGTGTTTCAGCAGATGGTGGTCGCCCTTCCTGATCAGTCTTAAATATTTATTGCGGGACAATCTCGTTCTTACATTTAGGAAATCAATCAAGCTTCCATTTCTTTGAGAGAGATGAACGGGCGCTTGCCCACATAAATAATGGAAGAAAAATCCCTGTATTCCCCAAAACAGCCACCTCAAACAACCCAAGAGCCCGAGAGCAAGGAAATCATGAAGAATCCGTGAGACTGGCATAGCAACCCAAAGGCGGCAGCGTGCAGTTATAACCTGGCTGTGTCCAGGCACAAGATCATGTGCGTGAAATAGTGTTAAGTGAAATGGAAGCCCTGGCCAGGACATGCACACTGGTGGAGACCTTGTCCAGTCCGTGTACGCCCTGACCCATACTGGAAGGGAGGTGGGTTGGGGGGAGAGGGAGGTTGTAAATCATTACATTTGAATGTTCCTTGGCTGTTTTATTTTCCTGTCAAGTGGCTCAAGACTGATTTTTTTTTTTCAAGCATTCCCTCATGGCCAAGTATGTGTTTCCTTGGAATTGAAATCTAGGTTGATGGTTTTATATTTTAAAAGCTTTCATTGTGACTCATTCTTGGCCTGGGATAGGATTCTGTAATACTCCCCAAGCTCAAAGAGCCTGGGTGTCCTGTTTCTTGGGCTTTGTACCTACTTTCTAACATTTTGCCAGTGGATCCAAGAAGTCACTTTGGGAGACAAGTGTTTCATTGTCTTCTTGTCATCTTAATCAGTGCGGAAGGGAACCATAAACATGGACTTTCCTGGCTGAAGCCAGACAATGGCAGGGGCAGGAGAAGGTTTTCAAGTGCAGATAGGTCAGTGGTTAGACAAAATGGGTCAGCAGCTCCAGACCCACACCCTTCAGGGAAGAAGTTTAGATGAGATAGGGCTCACGGAGCCCTCATTTGGGGCCAGCGCGTACTAAGTGTTCCGAACGTGGCCACGTGTTTTATTTCAGGAGCCGTCTTGCTGACACAAAGCTCACGTAGCCTGGACTCTCCCTGGAAGGCCTCACAGCAAACTCCAAATAGTAGGTCATGGTGGTGGGAACTGGGTACTCCCTGAATACATTTCAAAATTCTTATTCTGTGGCTTAGGAATCCAGATGTGTCTAAACAGGTGGAAAAGGGGTTTACACAGTCTCAAATGGACACCTTTTACCTTGGGCCTTCCTAGCGCCTTCTGGAAGACAGATGGTCATTCTTTTATCAGGATGAGCAGCAGAAGCCCCTGAGCCGAATGAATGTCTCATTTGCACAGACTTGACAGAACAGGCAGATTCTGACCAGATTTAGGAAACAGGAGCTTTGTGCTCTATCTCCCCAAATAGCTCCTCAAAACCTTGAGCATTTCCAACCTCTGGAAACTCCCTAGCTCTGTCTGCCTTCAGCCACGATGCCTCTCGTGAGCAGAGAGATGCCAGAGAGAGGCAAGTTCTGTTTTGTCCAGACTCCATTAGGTTTTTATAGCAGACAATTCAATTCAGGAAGCATTTCTAAACAATCTAGCAGTGGCTCTGCCTAGCTCTTGTCAGGCACTGCTAAAACGGCTGAACCAGAGCAAAACTCTGGCCTTCAAGGAATGCAGCCTCCACTATTCCGCACAAATGCTGGTTCTCATCATGTGTGTTTCTCCAACAGCCTAACACACACTCTCTCTTTCCCTCCATCCATCCTCTACCCTGCAGCCGTGGTGACCTTTCCAAAGCGCGACTCTCATCATGTTACTGCCTGATTGAGGCTCTGAAACAGCTCCCTCTGGCCCACACCAGCGACGCTCGGCAGACAACAGGTGTTCTCCAAGCCAGGCCATCACTAATAGTAACTAATGATGGTCTTTTCTTGGTTGGCAGAAAAAAATGAAGCTAATTGATGGAATAGTCTCCCTTTTAAGTGTTTCTCCCCTCACTGTTTCTTAAGCCTTTGTTCACTGCTACCCCTTGGCTGAATATAGTGTAAGATTATATCTGATTTATCCCAGAATCATGAATTTCACTGACAGATTTTTTTCACCTATCAACATTTCCTGGCGTTCTGCACGTGGGTGTTCTGTATGGTGGGGGGTCTGCTGGGAGGGAGGCCAGGCATTCAAGACCCTTCCCAACAGCCCTCCACCCCAAACAGTGAGCTCTTCCCTTTCCAGGCCTTGGCTCATGTGGTTTTCTCTGCCTCGATTGTGGGTCTTTCCCCTTTTGCTTTGTGAACTCTTCCTTCAATTCTTAGTGCCACCCGTTGTCTACATGTCATAAATGTTTATGGAATAGATGAATGGTTGGACAGACAGGTGGAAAGATGAGAGGAAATATATTAAAGACCAGCATATGCCAGAAGGTCAAGACCTCTGGTCCTTTTCCCCACTTCCTCCTCACTGCGCTCCAGCTACACTGGCCCTCTTGCTAGTTCTCAGACCGCCTTAGAACTTGCTGCTCCTGCCTACTTAGTCTATTCACATGACTGGCTCCTTCTCAAGACTCAGGTCTCAGATCACCCCATGTAAAATAGTCCCCCGACCTTGTCTGTGCCATTGGGAAAGGAACGTCCTCTCCTGGGGCCCTGGGCCATCACACCATGTGGCTGTGTTTGATCAACTTCAAGACTGAAACAACATCTAACCTCATGGCTTTTGATCTTTGAGGTCCCCAAAGAAACCTCTTAAGTAACAGGTCATACCAGCAAAGCATACATTCTGTTTTCTTCTGTGGGATGATGTTGACACATGTGTCCTCAAATAAATCAACCTTCACATCTTAACCATCTTCCTTGGCAAGATCAATTAGTCGAAGTGCCAAGCCGGGGCTGACCTGGATGACTCAGCCCTTGAAAAATATGAAGGAAATCATTGTGTTTTCACGTTAGCAGGCATCGAGGCACAGCCAGCTCATCTATTTCTATATATTGTTTTTCCCATGGTGGTAACCACTGGCCTGTCCGTGGTATTCCGAGTGTTGTCAAGTACAGACCTGGACCCAGTCTTCTCCAGATGCCACTCTGGTGACCAGCAGCCTCTCATTAGCCACGTGGCCTAGTAAGAGTCAAGACTCCTTGGGCTGCAAGGGACAGAACCCAAATCAAATTGGTTTCAGCTTAAAAGCAAATGTATTGGCCCAAATAACTAAAAAAAAAAAGAAAGAAAGGAAAGAAAAATCTAGGCAGAGCTGGATCCAGAGGGGAAATGCTATCCACAAGAGTCTATCAGCTCTTCCTTCCTCTGCATGTGTTTCATGCTCGGGCTAGCTCTCCCCAGGAGGTGGCAAATTGATATCTGGAAACCCAGCCCTGGTGTCTCATGGCATAGCAACCCCAGTAGAAAGGACGCTTCTCTTTCTCAATAACTTCAACAAAAGGCTAGAACCGACTCTCACTGGCCTGTCTTAGTCCCATCCTCATCCCTGGACCCTAAATACCAAACTGTGGCCAGAAAGTAGTGGTCATCTGATTGGTCGGGCTTAGGTCATGTGACCACTTCTGGACTCAGGAAGGTGAGGGCGGCGGGGTCTGAGCCACCCAAACAAAATGCACTGCAAGTTCGCCCTTTTTGAAATCAGTGTGTTGGACCCAAGAAAAGGGACATTGGGTACTCCAATGCAGCAGGTTTCTGCCTCAAGCCAGTTTCCAATCCTTACTCTGTGCCCTTCACACATGGCCATCTGCCTCTCCTTGAAACTCACTCCTTCGTAGTCGGTCTGTGGCCCAGTCCCCAGATGTTTGGTTCTTGCTTTTCTTATCTTACCCTTTACCTACCCGTGGTTTCAGGGACCACCTAGCGAGAGGTTCTCTCCACAGACTCCACCGTGTCCAACAGCACAGAGCCTCCTGGATGTCCTCCCCGTCCCACAGTGAACCCCTGGCTTCCCACCTAGGTATACTCCTCCTCCTGGATTCCTGATCTTCATCAGTGGTACCACCAGTCAGCCAAGCCCCTAAGCAGAGCCTTTGGCATCATCCGCCATCCTAGATCCTCCTTGTCTGAGTCAACGTACCATCCACAACAAGAATGCAAAAGATTCCTCCTCCTACGTGTGGGCGGTCCTTCCGCCCCTCCATGCCCACAGCCACTCCACTGGTCTCGGCCCTTTTGCCTGGAAAATCACAACAGCGGCCTCTCAGCCTTGTCTCCACACCTCTGATGCTGGTCCCTGATGCAGGATGTTCTCTAAACCATCACCTTCCCCAAAAGATCAACCTGGTCGTGCTGCTCTCCTGATTAGATGCCTGCTCTGTCATCCTACTGCATATGGAGAAAAAATGAACTCCTTAACTTTGCCTCTAAATGCCTTTAGTGCCCATGCTTCTCGAGCCACACCCACAGGGAATCCTATGCCTTGTGGAACATTCTCCGCACCCTCCGTGTTTACCATTTCTGTGCCTTTTGACATCTGATAGCTTCTGCCTTGAATTTTTTCCTTCACTCCCACCCCCTCCTCCTGGAAGACTCACTCACCTTTCAAGATCAGGTTCCAATGTCACCAGTGAGCCTGTCCCCAGCCCCACAGGCAACATCAGTCACTTCCCCTTCTTGGAGCACAAAGCACCACGTCCATTCATGGCCTGGAGGACACGCCACGCTGTCTTGTGTTGGTCTGTTTCCACATCTGCCTTCTCCACTCGTCGGGGGCCGTGGGGAGGGCAGGCACTGCCCGGGGAAGCACTTGCTCATTGAGCGTGACTGGATGAATGACATTTGAGCACTGCTGATGGGGGATGTGGAATGAGGCAGGTTACAGCACATCACGTGGGAAGATGGATCCTTGTTTTACAACCAAAACCCAGGGTTTGGGATGTGAAGTTTGTGTTTTGTTTTTGTTTTTTTGCGGTACGCAGGCCTCTCACAGTTGCGGCCTCTCCCATTGCGGAGCACAGGCTCCGGACGTGCAGGCTCAGCAGCCATGGCTCACGGGCCTAGCCACTCTGCAGTATGTAGGATCTTCTCAGACCGGGGCACGAACCCGTGTCCCCTGCATCGGCAGGCGGACTCTCAACCACTGCGCCACCAGGGAAGCCCTTGGGATGTGAGGTTTGTGAGGCCAGGCCGGACCAAGCGAAGTCCAGCTAGATGTCTTTAGGGCCAGCTACCTGTGATCAGGAGGCATCCATAAGCCCAAATGGCTCGAGATGTATTGGGGCTAATGAGAAGTTTGTATAAACTGAGGACAGAGGGGGAAAAATCCAGCTGAATTCTGCATCTCCAATTGGCAGATCTCCTCTGAGAGGCCAGCTCATCCTTAGCCACAGTCTAAACCAATTTGAGCCTCAAGGTTGGATCGTCGGGGGTAAACACATGTCTCTGGTACCCACACTCTTTCTCTTTTTTTGCTTCCAAAGTTCAGTTACAAACCTAGTTAAGTGTTTCCTTTGGCTCTATTAGATGTGAGTCAACTATTCTCCCCTGATGGGATCAGTGGTGTGCTTCATGTCTTTTTGGTGGAAATAGAGGCTGAGTGAGTCAGACTGGAGTCAAATTATCTATGGAAGTATGACTGGGCATGAGTCTGAGTGAAACTCATTCAATTCTCTCTAGGTGCCCTGTTTCCCCCAAGGAGCCGGGGAAGCAGGGTGTGTGCCACTTGCAACATTCAGTGGAGAGTTGTGTGCAGGCCCCTGAGGACCACAGAGTGACACGACTTGATGTAACAGGGACTCACTCTTGCCGAAGACCCAGTCTAAGCAGGGTGGGGTAGAGGTCTAGGGAGGGGCCAAGCTCTCACAGACTTTTCTGCATGGGTCACATCTCCTACTTCAAAGGTTACCAGGACTGAGATGTCTAGCACCTCCTCAGTGCCCTGAGCACCATTTCCAGCCATCGGCATTAAGATCCCACTCAACCAATGAAGGCACCGATTGCTTTACCAATACAGAAGTATTGAACAGCTACCATGGACACAGCATCATGGAGCCTCTGGAGTCACGTAAGACGCTCTGCTCTCAAAGAACTCACAGTCTAGCTGGGGACACAAAACCAACAGACGGGAAACAATTAGTGAGCATTGGAGCTTGAAAAAATATGCCAAAGTGACTATAAAGGCAGCAGCGGTTCAGAAAAGGGAGAGATTGATATTTCAGCAAAAGCTTCCTCATGAAGGAAACAGAGGAGGACCCGTTCCTTGCAGGATGGGAAAGGGCTTCAGAAAGGGGAGGGCATTCCAGAGAGGGGGAAGCAGCATGGGCGAAGCTGAAGAAGCAGGGCTCAGAAGAAGGTGGGCGAGGGACCAGGAGAGAGCCCCACTGAGCCCCGTAAACACTGGGGAGGTGACGATGCAGAGGGAGCGAGATCTGGAGTCCCCTGAAGGTCAGGGGTTTAAATGTGACATTCATTCCATTCATAAGCACTTATCTCGTGCCTCCTCTGTGTCGGGCACTGTGGATTGTGCTGGAGGTTCAGAGATGAACCAGACACAAGGAAAGTCAGACACTTCAATAAATATCTTCCAGTAAGTGTTACAGGGGACATACCGACCAGCTGCCTGGAAGCCAGAGAGGGGCAGCTGGCCTCACTTAATGAAGGTTAATGGGGGCTTCTCAGAGGGAAGCTCACTGAGCATCAGAAGTTGTCCAGGTGGGGAGGGGCAGACGCCTGATGTGGTCATGTCCCCTGCAGCGTTGTTTATCAGAGTGAAAATGCGCAGACAATCTGAATTCCCAGCAAAAAGCCACGGATGCAATAGGTTATGGTCCATCCAATGGGATCCTGTAGAGCAGTTAAAAAGGATAAAGCAGCTCAGTATATATTGATTTGGAAAGGTCTCCAAGATACAGTGTTAAGAGAAAAAAAAAAGGCAAGATCCAGAAAAAAAATACTGTATGCTCTATTTCACATGAGGAAAAATTATATATGTGTTTTGCTGGCAAATGACTAGACATCTCTAGAAAGAGATGCAAGAAACATGGAATAATGGTGGTTTCAGGGAGGAGAGCCAGCAGGGGAGCACAGAGGAAGGCTGTGACTCAGGCTTGGTGTAAAATGACTCCAAAAAGAGCCGTCGCTTGAAGCTTGAATCTTAAAAGGTGCTGAGGACCAGCCAATGGATGGGTGAAGAGCAGTATTCTGGGAGACGGGATGCTCAAACGAGCCTCGGTGTTCCTAGACCCTTAAAGATGTCTGGGAGGAAGATGGACAGGTAGAAGATGCAGCATAATGCACCCTAATGAGAATGATGTTCCAGCCTAAGGAGTTCACACCTTAATCCAAAACCACTCACTCACTGCGTCACTCAATACTGATTCAGGATGGCTCTCCAATATGCTAACTTGGTATCTCGGTGGCCCAGTGCCATCCAGACAGGCTGCTAGAACAAAATGCCACAGACTGGGTGGCTTATAAACAACAGAAATGTACTTCTCACAGACCTGGAGGCTGGGAAGATCCAAGATCAAGGTGCCAGCAGGGTCGACCACCGGTGAGGGCCCTCTTCCTGGTGAATAACTGGTGTCCTCTCACCCGGTGGAAGGGGGTGAGGAAGCTCGGCAGGTCCTCCTTTATAAGGCACTAATCCCATTCATGAGGGCTCCACCCTCGTGACCCAGTCACCTCCCAGAGGCCCCACCTCCTAATACCATCACCTTGGGGGTTAGGATTTCAACACAGGAGTTTCGGGGGGCAGTGGGGGGAAAACAAGCATTCAGACCATAGCACTTGGCCAGGCTGAATGACATTTCCTAGAATCCCCTTTCTTCCATGTTTGTAGTCGGGATGGGCCACAAGGAGAGTCTTGCAAGTTTCTGGAGGCATCGTTCCTGACTTGGGACACAGGATGGACAAACCAGTGTGCCGCCTGTCCTCCGACAGTTCCCTTGCCAGGAGGAAGAATCAGAAAATAAACAACAAATAAATAATGCAATCTCAGAAAGTAAGGATTTGCCAGCAGAAAACTAAAAAAAAAGTGGCCTGCTTTAGACCAGGGATGTTTCAGGGAAGGCCTCTCAGAACAAGCGACCTTGATCTGAAGGACAGCGGGGAAGGCCAGTCGTAGAGGCTCAGACTGAAGGTCGAGGTCAAGGGCTCCGAAGTGGGCCAAGCCAGAGCCTTTGAGGAAGAGGAAGGAGCCGACAGGCTGGCGGGTCGTGAAGGAGGGGAGAGCGTGAGGGGTGAGGTCGGAGCCGAGGGACTCGTTGGCCTTGGAAGTTGGGCGTTTGGATTTTATTCTAGAAGCATCCTGGAGTCAAGGTATCTTTCAAAGTTGGCCACGTGAGAGGCCACACAAAGCTTTTCCTTTAAAAAGTGGGGATAAACCATGGTCTTGCTGTGTGTGTGCATGTGTGTGTGTCAGAGAGGGAGGGAGAGAAATCTCATGTCTTGGTCTTTGCCTCGGGCTGACTTGCAGATCTTTCCACCCTGCGTCTGTGCTGGGAGGGCCCGGCTCCCCGCTGGTCTCACCAGAATTCCATCTTTCCAAGGAAATCAGACTTCCTCCTGCTAAGGAGTTCTTTCCAGGCCCCTGATAAAAGCATTATGTGAAGCTGAATAACTCACACGGTTTTACATTTCATTTCCCCGGGATGCCATTAGCAACGCAGAGCCCTTCTGCCTTTTTTCAACAGAATTTCCTACCCTGTTCTTCCTGGAGCAGAAGAAAAACGAAAGGGGAGAAATGGTCTCGGGGAGTTGGGCCCCCTTTCAGCAGAGGCAGGACCTCTCAGAACACAACAGATGGCAGCCACCTTCCCAAGGGTCATTGCTCCACGCCTCTGGCTCCTGTTCCAAGTCTCCTGACCTCAGCATTTCTATTTAATTGATTTAGAAATAACGAATTTATTAGATAGATGCTTAGAGACCACGGAGGCTGGTGGAGGGAAGCCATTTGGCCAAGGTCACATGCTGCCCGGTGGCAGGATTTGGCCTTGAACCCAGCTCGACTCCCACCGTGGCCTTCAGCACACTAGTGTCCCTCTGAGAAGAATTAGTACCTTCCCTGGGTCCCCAACGAACACCAGCACCTCCTGTGTGTGGGTCTCTGGGAGAGTGGATCTCACTTCTCACTAAATCACTTAGATCATGGCCTGTTCCCGAGCAGGAAGTTGGCTGGGTGTGCAGGTCAGAGAGGACGGAAGCAGGGAACCACTTACACGCTGGGGAAAGGACTCGGACCCTTCAGCTAAGCCATACACAGGCTTAGAACACAGCCAGCTTCTCCTGGGTCGGAAGATGACTGGTCACCTGGCTGCACTCACTTCTCTCCCATCATTTAAGACCCGAAGCTCTACCTTCAAAAAGCCTTCCTGGATTGATGGAAGATGAATGGATTCTTTGGCCTCGACCAGCGTTCCTGGACTCACTGGTCATTCCAGTAAAGGTCCCAGAACTGAGCCTCATTGGCCAGATTTAGGTCACCTGCCTCTTCATCCCAGAACCAATCAATCTTTAACCCTGGGCGAGGGAGGGTCTGTCTGGCCTGGCCTGGTTCACTCACAAGGGCTGAGGCAGGTGTGGGGAGGCCTTCCCAAGGAAAATCAGGGTGTTGTGAGTGGAAGCAGGGAGAGTCGATGCTGGGCCGGCAGAAAGAACAGCGAGCCCCAAAGCCCGAAAACAAGGATTTCCTTATGTCCATTTCAGAACCACAAAGAGCTGCGGGGCCACATATTCATTTCTGTGTTATGCTCAGGCAGAGTGAGGGCTTTGTAAACATCTGTGGAGTGAATGAAAGAATAAGTGAATAGTAAGTGAAGGGCGGACCTCCTGGGAGTGGGAGGCAGTCCCCACCGTGGGAATAGAGCAGGGGACGGCCCCGGACCCCATGCTTGGCTCGTGGAGAGGGCACGAGGCCCCAGCAGGCTGACTGCACCCCTGCCAAAGGCGCTTGGGCTTGAAGCTAAGCCGGAGGCTGCGTGAGCTGGCATGCTGGTGGCGGGGTGCTACGGGCTCAGAGTGCAGCTCCGTGTGAAATGAGGGCTGTTCTTCCCCCGTGTCAGCCTTGGCCAATGGCCCTGGTCCTGGAGGAACTTTCCAGGCAACAGATGGATCCAGAGTGATAGGACGGAGCCCCAAGGCGTGATGATTTCCTCGCTCCTGGGAAGCCGAGCCGTCACCAGCCCCGAACGAAGAATCGTTGATAGGCTTGTCTCCTGAGTTGGGGGGTGGATGGCTGGGGGGGACCTGGACAACATCCAGGAGAGATGGCAGGGCAGCATCCCTTCCCCAGAGGCTGGCCTGGCCGGAGCAGGGCTCCCTGGGCCCCTGACAGTAATGCTGGGCATGGGCAACGGTGACTGAACAGACAACTTCTTTGTTTCCAGTGCAGGAGGCTCTGATGGGCCGTCTTGAGCACCTGGAAAGGGTAGTGGGAACGGGCCATGCATGTCTGAATGCTAAACAAGGCTGCTTTGGGATGCTTTTCATGCAAATCCCATGACTGAGTTTCCCATGTGTGGGAGCAGTTTTTTCACAGCTCCTTGTTCTTAAAATGAGAGGCACACGGAAGCTGGAAAGATCTGGTAGCCCCCAAAGGACCTACTGGGAAAGAAACATCCCCAGGCTCTCGGCTCACGAACAAAAAGCATCCCATTTTTCAAGAAACTCTGCCTAACCATGCTTCTCCTTGCAGGGAGGAGGTGCTGTGCTACATCTGTGCTCAGCACCCGATACGAGTCATCTCAAGGAACCCTCCAAACAGTCCCAGGGGCCAGCGTTCCTGAGGTCATGGAGAGGCAGTGCCAAGATGGAACTCAGGTCCGGCTGGCTCCAGGGCCCACACCCAACCCCTCAATCATCTTGTACATTTTGAGGGAATCTACCACTGCCACCCACGATGACCTTGGTTAAGTCCACTCAGCCAAGAGCACCTTGTAAGCAAGTTCTCCGAGAACAGCCTAGCAGAGCCCCCAGGAACAGGAGTGGGACAGATACTGCGAGTGTGCCAGGCACAGAGCCGGCTGCTGTGGATGCCGTGGCCAGCAAGACGCGAGGTCCCTGCCTCATGGCAGACAGCAGAATCACATGAAGGATGATCCGGGAAGGCCTCTAGGAGGAGGTGAGAAACTGGCGCAGAGAAACTGTCTGGGGAAGAGTGTCTCAGGGAGAGGGAACAGCAGCATCTGTGATGTTGCCCGAAGGACTTGGGGTTTGGCTGAATCAAATCAGGCTGTTGCCCATTCCTCGAGTCTTGACTTGTGGGCCACCTCCGCGTCTCCCTCTCCAGTTCTGAAACACCTTGTGTCCCTGAGGGCTGTGGTCTGAGAGCAGCAGTTCCTCTGGCCTGGAAGCCTCCATCCAGTCCCTGCAAGCCACAGCCACAGAGGAGGTTCTGAGTCCGCCTTTCCTTTCAACGTTGGGTCTGGCGGGCTTCCACCGGCTGGGTGGTCTCATTCCCCCATCCGTGTGGTCGCCTGCCCTGGCCATCACCTGAAATAGAAGGATTCCGAGGCCCTTCTCCCCAAACTTCTCCAGAACGTCTCCATGTGACCCAAGGGCTGGCCAGCACTTTCTTCTCTGCTCCAGGGAGATTCACCATTAAGAACATTTTCTTTCTTTCTGATTTGTTTTTGTCTTTTAACAACCGCGGATCTCCAGCTGGCTTCACGTTCTTTTCTCTGGTGGAAAAGGTTGCAGGAATGTCTCTGGCGCTCTCTCTCTCTCACTTGATTTGAAAGGTGCAACAGGCCACCGTCAAAGAACCTAGTAGGACAGAGGGAGGGAGGTGGGGAGGGGCGGGAACAGCTGTCCGATGACTGTGCCTGGCCTTCAAGGAGGTTACGTCCCCACCGGACTCCTCAGTGTGTCCGCTCCTCAAGTGGGCACATATATTCTTGACCCACAGGAGCATCCTGAGAGACAGAAGGAGGAATTTCCACGAGGCCGCAAGCATTTGGAAGAAAGGAAGCTGGAGAGAAATCGCTCTAGATCAGGTCCCCAACCTGGGGGCTGGATGGTTCTCCGCTGGGAGGCTGTCCTGTGCGTTTTAGGATGTGTAACAGCTTTCCTGGTCCACATCCATGAGAGGCCAGTGTAAAACCTGAACTGTAACAACCAAAAATGTCTCCAGGCACTGTCAGACACCCCCAGTTGAGATCCACTGCACTCTAGGTCCCAAGGCCCTGGATGGTGTCCCCGAGGCCGGTAGCTGTCAGGACTGGGCGGCCTTCAAGGGGAAGGCTCTTGGTGCCTCCAGGGCTGGAGCACATTGACACTGTGGGGAACCAGGAAAGACTTGGGCCCCAGGCTGGTGCGAGGCAACCCCTCACCTGGACCGGGACACATCATCGCCTAGGAGGCCCCTGTCTTGGGAGAAGATGTCCCCTCCTCTGAGCGCTCAGAAAGGCCCGCAGGATGCAGAGAATCCTCCCAAAGCCCCCGTGGTCCTGCTGCTCTGTGACCTACAGGAACATCAGCCCCTTTCGGTGGGAGATGTGTTCCCGAGTTGCAGGGGGAGAGGGGTCTGCAGACCTCCAGCACGTCAGATCCCGACAAGGAAGGCCAGTTGGGGCCTGGCGTTTCTTTGAGAACCTCCCTTACACGGCTCCCCAAACTGGGGTGGCTACGGCCTAAGCTTTACTTTTCTTACACTTCCATTTTTAATTTTTTTCCCTTGGTTCTTGGCTCTGGAAAAAGTGGAGAAATGTATACAGTGACCATACTGTTGATGTCTTGTTCAGAAAGGAGAGGAGGAAAGATTTCAGTTACTCAGAGAAAACACTGGCTGACGTGTGGGTTAATAAATCACGCCCACATTTATGCATTTGCGGGTGTGGGTCTCGATGGCATTTTTCCTTTCTCAAGAATAAAATTTAAGCTCCAGACTCTGACACGGCCCCATTAAATAGGGCCTTTCTCCCGCCTGCCTGCGGAGGGCTGCTTTCATAAGAGCGTTTGTCAAGCAGCACAGATCCCCACTCCCCCTCCGTAGGGAGTGTGGAGACTCCCACCCCGGCCCAGCATCTCAGCCCTGAGGACCTGGCCTTGGGAGAGGCAAGCAGGGTTTCCCCGGTATTGAGTTCATGAAACTAGAGACAGGAAGGTGCCTTCCTGAGCGGGGTACCACAGCACGTCCAGCATCCAGGACAGCGCCAGGCACGTCGTCTGTACTTAGTAGGCGTAGAAAAATGACTCCTTTACACCCAGATTGGCGAGATCTTGGTCTTTGGCACATTCCCCTCCCCCCAGCCTCCCCTCCAGCACACAGATCCCCCCACCCCCTCACACTCTTCTCCCCCTCGCCTAATCTAGCTTGTAGGCACTTGGCTATATAATGACTGTTGAATAAGCTATCGATCAGAGAACAAAGATTTTTAACATCTATCATGTATATGCCACTGGGTTAAGACCCAGAAAATATACGGGGGCTTTGGGGAGGGGGAGTGAGCCTCTCAGTGATGAAGGACGGCAAATCCATGGAATGCCTGCCCCACTCATCCGCCACCCCGTGATCTCAGCAGACACTGCTGATCATTCACTGCACACGGAGTTCCAGATTTCTGTTTGACGTAGAGCTCTGGGCTGCTTCTCCTTGGGAAGGTCTCTCAGTTTGTAGCTCTGGGAGATAAGGGGTCACCCACCTGGCCAGCCAGATGTGTCACAGCTATCCTGGTGATCAGTGGAGTAACAGACGTCTTGTCACCCTATTCTGTGTATCTTGGGAGGATGAGACACCCACCTGTCATAAAACAAAGACCCTTAGGAGGCGGAGCCATGAGTGCCGATGGCCAGATGAGGCCATGGCAGGAGGCCTAGGCTTTCTGAGGGGCTACTGCTCACCTCCACCATGGCCAGCCTGAAAGACTTCCTAGGGGAGGTGGCATGCCAGTGTGCTGGCTGTCTCACTAGGGCATTTGTCTCTGATCACATGGCAACCCTGCATCCCTGCTCCTCAGTGGGACCCACTGCTATCCGGCCCTGGGAGCCTTGGATACATTCTTAGAACTGGCCAAACCTTCCCCTCCCCAGGGCCTTTGCACCTGCTGTTGTCTCTGCCTAAACTGCTCTTGTCCTAGCTCCTCCCATGGCTGGCTCCTTCCTCACCTCCAAGTCCCAGCTCAGATGACTCCCCCTCAGAGAAGTCCTCTGGCTGCACCCTCCTGCTGGGTCTTCCCATAAGTCTCTATCTCAGCACCTTGTGTTGTCCACTAGATGTGAGCTGGCCTGCAGGATATAGAAGCAACCCAAGTGTCCATCAACAGATGAATGGATAAAGAAGATGTGGTGTATATATATATATATATATATATATATATATATACACACAATGGAATACTACTCAGCCATCATAAAGAAGGAAATTTTGCCATTTGCAATAACATGGATAGACTCAGAGGGTATATGCTAAGTGAAATAAGTCAGACAGAGAAAGCCAAATACTGTATGATGTCACTTATATGTGGAATCTAAAAAATACAGCAAACTACTGAACATAAAAAAGAAGCAGACTCACAGGTACAGAGAACAAACTGGTGGTTACAAGTGGGGAGAGGGAAGGGGGAGGGTCAGTATAGGGGGAGGGGATTGAGAGGTACAAATTATTATGTATAAAATAAGCTACAAGAATATATTGTACAACACAGGGACCATAGCCAATATTCTATAGTAGCTATAAATGGAGTATAACCTTTAAAAATTGTGAGTCACTCTTGTACACCTATAACATATAATATTGTACATCAACTGTACTTCAACAAAACAAAAATAAATGAATGACTACATTGAATGCCTGCATGAATGAGTAAAGAAAATTTTAATGATAAAAAAAAAAAATGGATCTGAGTTGGCCTGGGCAGGCTCATGACTCTGGCCCTAACACAGATGGTCAGGCATACTATAGGTGCTCAATAAATATTCGTCCAAAGAAGGAAGAAGGAATGAAGCTCGAAAGGTTTCGTGGAAGGTGCAGGGGACAAGGAGGCCTTTGCAAAGCCTGTGCAGAAAGCCACAAACCACGTTTCATGTTTCATGGAACCCTGGTCACTACCCTGAAGTTGCCGTTAACTCTTCTGCTGCGGAAACCCGTACAGCAGCCCTGTCCCCTGAGGTGAGCTCACTGGTCCTCCGTGAAGCTGGCTTCTGCACATCTTTCCCACATGAATTGCGGGTGGGGTGAGCATTGGGGGCAAGCAATGGTGCGGCCAACCGATTGGCTGATGGAAAACAATGGAGAAGTTGTCCCCTTAGCACGGGATAAGATGAACAATAGCCCTAATGCCCATGCACCTGGCCCGGGCCCTGTGCTAAGAGTCCCCCAGCCAAGTTCCTTTTAGTCCTTCTAACAACCTAGTACCTCCATTTTACAGACAAAGAAACTGAGGCTCAGAGAGGCTTGGCCAACATTTTAAAGAGGGGGAGAGAGGAGCTCAGAGAAGTGAAGTTGCTTGTTCAAGGCTGCACAGCTAGTAAGCCAGAGACCCAGGGCTCAAACCTGGACGGCTATATCCCTCTCAGGCCCTGGTACTCTTTATTCAGAGACCCTGCAGCAAAGGGTCTCAGAAGGGGAGGCAGGTGGGGCCTGGCCAGAGTCAAGGCATTGGCTCCCCACATGGGCTCAGGGCTGAAGGGCTCTCCCTTGGTTGGGAGGACCCCCGAGAAGGTCTGCTGCTGCCCCTGGCAACAGCCATCACAGGGCCTCTGGTCTGAAGTGGGAAGCCATGTCAGACACAGACCTGGAGCCCAGCCCACGTCTCGAGAAGGCCCGAGGGCCATGGCCCACCATCTTGGATGGTCTCTAGGCTACCCATTTCTTCGCCACCTTTCTGGCTATCAGAGCCCCACGCAGCCTGGAACAGCCCTCCACGGCCCAGTCCCCTGTCTTTTGTGCAGCTTCCCGTCCAGGTGTCTTTGATTTCTGCAACTGTCTTCCCACCCAGGCTCCAGTTCAACCTCCTTTGGATTGTATCAGTGTCTTGGGGCTGCTGAAACAAAGTGTCACAAACTGGGGGACTTAAAACAACAGGAATCTAATCTCTCCCAGTTCTGGAGGCCAGACATCTGAAATCAAGGTGTGGGCAAGGCCGCACTCCCTCTGCAGGCTCTAGGGGAGGATCCTTTCCTGGCCTCTTCCGGCTTCTGGTGGTTGACTTGTGGCTGCATCCCTCCAATCTCTGCCTCTGTCTTCACGTCATCATCTCCCCTATGTCTCTGTCTTCTCCTCTCCTCTTCTTTTTTTTTTGGCTGCATTGGGTCTCTGTTGCTGCGCGCAGGCTTTCTTTAGTTGTGGCGAGCGGGGGCTACTCTTCGTTGCGGTGCGCGGGCTTCTCATTGCGGTGGCTTCTCTTGTTGCACAGCACGGGCTCTAGGCGAGTGGGCTTCAGTAGTTGTGGCGGGTGGGCTCAGTAGTTGAGGCATGCGGGCTCAGTAGTTGTGGCTCATGGGCTCTGGAGCACAGGCTCATAGATGTGGCGAATGGGCTCAGTTGCTCCACGGCATGTGGCATCTTCCCGGACCAGGGATCAAACCTGTCTCCCCTGCATTGGTAGGCGGATTCTTAACCACTGTTCCACCAGGGAAGTGCCCTCTCCTCTTCTTATACGGACACCAGTCATTGGATTTAGGGCCCACCTGAATAATAATTTAGGGCCCACCAATAACTTCACCTCAAGATCCTTAACTAGGTACATCTGTGAAGATCTTACTTCCAAATAAGGCCACTGAGGTTCTGGATAGATGTGAAATCTGGGGGAGACACAATTCAGTCCAGGCCAGGGGTGATCAGGACAGCAGCTGGATGTGGACAGCAGCCCCTGGGCATCCAGAGCTGTCCTCAGATCCAGACGCCCCAGAGCTGAAGGCAACATTAACAGCCAGAGGTGCCTGGCTGGCTTGTTGCCCTGGTGGGTACCACCTCCCACCTCCCACCCCTCCTCAGCACCAAGCTCCCTCAGTGGGGTCTACGCAGCCCCGTTTGCCAGGATGACTTCAGGAAAGGCCTGCATTGCCTTCTTTCTTTAGGGGCAGGATGGAGTTCAGGTCATCCTGCCCCTTGGATTCCATCATCATTGACTTTTACTTTGTTTTCTGGAGTGGTATGTTTTTAACTTGTTTTGTTTCTTAAAAAGCAAGCCAGGGCCACGGAAGAGGCTTTAAGTCCTTGTAACATCACCACAGGCTAACAGAGGGCCCATTGTCCCCAGGGCCAGGTGCCCTCTGGGGAGATGTAGGTCTCTCTCCTCCTGGTCGCAGCTGTCCCTGAATCCCGCTTTTGCTGGAAAGTGGGTGGTAGAATGGACCCCGTGAGAGTCATAAACCTCAGGCAGGAATGAAGCATGGCTGAAAAGGCTAGGCTTCGAATGGAATAATATACAGCCTGGGATCTAAGCCTCCTCTTATTCCAGGGCCCGGGTGCTGTAACAAAGCCCACAGATGGATTCCTGGGAAGATCTGAACCAGGAAAAGAGACCTAAGGACTGGCCTGCCTGCCTTCCAGTGTTCAGAGGCAGTCAAGCCAGAGTGACTACCCTCAGGGGGCCCCCTGTTCACGGGGGAGACCAACACACAGGCAGGGTGCTGGGGGAAGGGGGAGGAAACCCAGGTGTGGGGTTCAGGAAGGCGGGCTTTGGAACACCCCGGCTTCTCTCCATCTGGTCCCGCCTGGTCCCCCCGCTGCCTCCCTGCTCCATGACATCATGACAGGCCCCCTCGCTGGGCTCCCAGGTTTGCACACAGGAACCAGAGGGACTTTTAAACATCAGATGAGGGAGCTGGCGTAGGCAGAGGTAGGTAGAGCGCTACTGGATGGTCCAACGATCACCATTTTATTGAAAATGACAAGGAAGTAGTTTCTATATGTACCAGGGGTCCCCAGCCCCTGGGCCACGGCCTGTTAGGAGCCGGGCCGCACAGCAGGAGATAAGCGAGCGCGGCTTCATCTGCCGATCCCCATCGCCCCCCCTCGCTCACATCACCGCCTGAGCCATTCCCTGCCACCCAGCCCCCCGTCCGTGGAAAAGTTGTCTTCCACGAAACCGGTCCCTGGAGCCAAAAAGGTTGGGGACCACTGCTCTATACACACACATTCCCCCAGCCTCCTGTGCTTTTTTACCCTCTCCCTTGTCCAGGAAGGGTTGTTGCTGGGACACGGATGAGTATCTCCGGCCACAGTGAGCACGGGCCTCTCTGAGCCCCTGCCACACCAGCGATGCCCCCTATGCAGCACTTCCCCCCTTCTGGCCGTTTCCTGACTTCTCTGGGGAAGAAGTTGATGAGGATCTGCCTACAAACCGTCTAATCTTTGAAAATCACACACAGCTCTTGAGACCAAAACAACCAACTTTGCCCAGACTTGAAGGGTCCTTGACACCAACCGAGGGCCTTGGAGGAAAGACAAGTTCTCACCCAGGGGATAAGTGCATCCACTCAGTAGGGAATAGTGCCCAGAGTTTCCAACTGGATTCCAGAAGGCCTCAGGGAAATCCATGGGCACCGTTTTCAGGTGGTTTCAGAAGCACCTGGCCTATGGTAGCCGCTGGATGCATGTCTGAGTAAACCAGATAGCAATAATACCACAAATAATGTTGATCCAAAAGCTCTTGGGCACTTACGAGTAACCATTCTCTGTGCTAAGTGCTTGACTCTTAATGGGAGACACAGCCCCTCCCCTGATGGTGACAAACTAGGCACATTCTGGCTACGGGCAGGGGAGAGAGAGGTGGACGCCTGCCCAGCCCTCTGGAAGCCCACGTCTGGTTAGAAAGACCAGATATCGAAAACTTCACCACTGATAAGGGTTAAACAGCTGTTCAATACAACAACAGAAGACATATTCAAGGCAGCACATGATTAATTGCCCCATGAATCGTAGGGACGATAAATGTTTTAGGAGCTCAGGGGAGGGAGCCATTTGTCCAGGGCTGGCAGAAGAGATAGACACCGTGGGGCTGGGGGGAGGACAGTGCCCTTTCAAAGGGGACCCGTAGGGCTACTGTCTGAGGGGGTCATTGTCTCAGGGATCCACAATGGTGGGGTTTGGGGGGATAGTCTGTCTTTTTTTTTTTTAAAGGAGTAGGTCTGATATTTAGCTGTCCACTTGCTCTAGTTTCCCCACGCCGGAGTCTTTAGAAAACCAGCTAGTTCAAGGAAACTGAGAGCTAATGAAAGCTTGATATTTATCTCCCTTCTATCTGTTGAAACTTCTCGAGGACAAGCCACCCATCTAAATTTTTTTCTCTAGAAACTGGTGTTGGAATTTTGTGTGTGCATTATGTGAAACAAGGGTGAAGATGCTGGCTTTAAGCCCCCAAAGCAGCTGGGGCATCTCTCCCTTGGCACATGGGTTCCACATAACATTAGAAAAACACATCACTTTCACGGTAGTGATAAGACTGACAAATGTTTGGATTTTGCCTGAAATTTCAATAGGCTAGAGCTGAGGAGTTTCTCTGAAGCTCTCAGAGCTCTGGATGACGTTCAGTTTGGGTATCTCTTAAGAAAACAGCCATTTCATCATGGCTAGTACCATACATTGGTTCATGGATGCCCAAGGCTTTATCTCATTAAATCGTGTCACTCTCTGTAAATGGCATTCAGGCTGTTTCTCTGGGAGCGAGGTTATCTGACTGTTTAGAAACTCCAACCCAGGATGGTGAGATGCTGCTATCTGCAGACTTGGGTGAGACCAAGCCTCTCCCGGCATCTCCCAAAATGCAAACCATCCAGGAGCTGCGTCGGGTCAACCTGCAGCTGCCCCCCAGCCCCATGGGTCCCGCTCTGGGCCCCTGCAGTGAGAAAGCAGATGGCTGATGATGAATCACAGGCTGTCATCTGCAGGGGTGGCTGGTGACGTGACAGCTGGGGAGGGGGCTTCTGGAGCCAGGAGAGGCCCGGAGGGAGGTGTGCTGGGCACTGAATTAGCCACAATGACCCCACCCTTCTCTGTCTCTCTCCTTCTCTCTTCCCCCACCCCAAACCTAACTGACTTAAATCCCTCATGACAAAAGGAATCTCAGCAAAAACCCATCTTTGTCACTGATGTTAAGTTATCGGAGGGGCCCTCCCCCAGCTGGGTCTTAAAAGGCGGCCATGATGGACTCAACACGGGGGCCGGTCCACAGAGGAGGTAGGAGGCCCCGGCTTTGGGGTCAGAGTCCGGGTCAAGTCCCCACTGGACCACTCTCTTTTGGGCAGGCCACTCAGCTTCCCTGAGACTGGGCTTTCTCACCTACAAAATGGGCTTTCAATGAGAACAATATCAAGTAATGCATCTCGGCGGTTAGAAAGTAACCGGCGTGGAGCAAAGAGTCCAGGCAGGCGTGCCTGGCGCAGGCAGCACCAGGACTTTCTGTGGAGGGCCCAGCTCCGCGAGGCTAAGTCCCCTCGGACTTTTCATCCAGACCTTCCCAAGGCTCTGTTATCCTTCTGACACTCTCTCAAGGGTAGGGAGAGGAGATGCTCAGGGAGAGAGCAACGCAGTTTGCTAGCCCAGAAGTCAGGGGGTGATGGGGAGGTGGGAAGGGTCAAGGGTGTCTGTGGGGCTTTCCTGGTCCTTCCAGGGCCTTGGCGTGGCCCCCAAAGCCTGGGAAAGTTTGGCCAAGCCAAGTGGGGGGTGGAGAAGATTTTCCAGGCTGGACACAGTAGCAAACCCCCAGAGGTAGCAACAACCCTGTGTTTTCGGGACAGCCAGGGGCAGTGGCAGGAGGTGGGGGAGGGAGGGAAGGGAGGAGTCTGTTGTTCTCTTAAATTAAAAATAAGTTCCATATATTGATGGTCCCCAGAAAGGTGACCCTAGCATGGAAAGCCCTGGCAGTCACTGGAAGACAGGGTCTCTGGGGACAGGTCTTACAGAGGGCATGTCACCAAATATCTCAGCAGTTGTGTGAGCTACTCGAGGGAAACAATATTCTGAGAGCCACCTCCAACCCCCACCCCAGCACACAATGCTGTCAGGACATCATTCTGGAAGGAAATACAAGGAGGCGAGCCTTCCAGAGGCCCTAGACGGGATGCTCCCCAGCAACGAGGTTGCTGAGAGGGACATTCTCAGAAACCGGAACAATACCAGCTACTCCAGAACCCCCGAGGTCCTTTGCCCCCACAGGCCATGAGGGATGAGACTGCGCCTTGCCCAGCACAGACTTCCAGGGCTGGTCCCTCCCCGCCATCCCACCAGGGGAGTCCAAACCCGTAGCTTGGCCTCCGAAGCCCTCAAGAGAGAGGCGGGAAACATGCGGAAAGAACGTGTTTGTTTCTTCTTCTGCCCAGTGGGAATCACTGTGGAGGACACCTCCATCTAGCCCTCGCATGAGGACAGAACCCTCTCGTGTGCCGGGCACTCAATAAATGTCTCATGTCATCCCCGTGCAAGGGAATGGGTCTCCCTTTAATTGGTCAGGAAACAGGATCCAAGAGGGGAAGGGGCTTGACCAAGACCACATGGAGACGCACCCAGGGCCACCCCATTGCCACTTCCACCCAGCGCCATATCGGTTCCCTGCCTGGACCTGCGCTCCTCTCCTCGGCTCTTCTGCTGGCTTTGCCACCCTCTGCCTCGCACTCAGGCCAGCTGGGACTGTGCCTGGCTTCCTTCCATGAAAGTGAGCCCCTGGCACACAGTTAGCACCCAACTGCGGGGGAACTGGGAATCGAATTAGTCCTGTGACTTTGGAGGGCACCACTATGCCGTCAGGTGTGTGTATCCCACAGACTCTTCTAGAAAAGAACTTCAGCAGATACAACAAGGAACCCAATTCTCAGTATGAGGTGGGTCATCAAGGCAAGGAACCCTGATGAGCCCACTCTTGTCCTGTCCTAAAGTTCCTTGGATTCTACTCAGAGAGGAACAGGGAAGCTGTAAGAAGGAGGAGAGAGAGTGAAATAGAGGAAGAAGAGGACGAGAAAGAAGGTGGGGAGAGGAGAAAGCAAAGGCAAAGACACAGAAGGAGAGGAGAGAACCGGAGAGAGTGTCGGAAGGAAAAGTTTGAGACACGAACAGACATGGAACCAACTTCAACAGATTTGACCTCCACCATCTCGCCAGGTCACCCAAGAAACCTGTCTCTAACCCCAAACTTGAGCCATCCCCGAGCTGGGCACTTGGGAGGCCTAGGACTGGCTGCAGAGGAGAAAATTGCTAAGGATCCCAGTCAAGGGTGGTGCCAGGCAAAGGGAAGTATGCGTGGCAGGAAGGCCCAAGGCTGTGTGTGGCTTCAGCCTACAGCCCCGCCAGGACCACAGTGCAATAAGAAATAGCCAAAACCCAAATCTTGAAATCTCCCGCCACTATACCATGCTTTCTGTCATCAGTGGTGACAAACTGATCTATAAATGGTTTGAAAAGTGCTACACGTGACTTCTCCAGTCCCCAAAGTCAAGCTCATTGGGGAAAGTCAAGCTGATTGCATTGCTCTCTGCAAATCTGGGTGTTTGGATGTGGTTCGTAGACTGAGCTCACCCAGGCAGCGCCCAGTGCTGGGTGGGCACCGCCAGGAACGGGGTGAGTGGAGAGCCCAGTGGGGGGCATCCCTCGGGGGCTGCCTGGCCGTCCTCCACCCCCACCTCCTCCCCTTCTGGGTGGGCAAGGCTGGGGCAGGCACAGGGTCCAGCCCTGACTGAGGGGTGTGTGCTCAGGACACAAGTAAACGTGGATGACGTCTCAGGTGGTCCTAACACCTATGAAGGAGCACGGAGCAGCCCTCTCGCTGTGCGGTCTGCTCCTTCTTATTCATCTGTCTGTCTGTCTGCTGTCCATCTCTCCTGATGGGCAGGGGCTGCTATGACCTCGGCGGTGCCCCCTGCCTGCACGTGAGAGGCACCCGAGGGGCTGCTGAGCGGGGAGTTTGGTCAGCGCATCTGCCTGCCCTCTGCCCTCTGTGTCTGGCTGGGAAGAGTGTCCTCAGTCTCTGGGGGCGTCACCCTCCCATCCCAGCTCACGAAGTGGCATTTTCAAGACAATGAGGGCCAGAGGCGCCGTGTGGGCGGACTGACGCGGCTCAGGCTGAGAACAGGAGGTGGGTGGAGATTGGGGTGCCGAACGGCCCGCACCCCTGCAGCTCTGCTGGGGAGTGAGTGACTCACCCGGCAGGCGTGGCGAGCTGCTGGCGTGAGTCAGCTCGGCCAGAGACGTGCTGCGCACATTGATGAGGCCCAGCATCAAAACGCACATGGTAATGGGCAGCCGGCGGATAGCAGCGGGGACGCCACACACACACACACACACACACACACACACACACTCTCTCTCTCTCTCTCTCGGATACACACACTCACACCCACCTGTACACACTAGCACAAACATCCCCACCTCACTCCGACTCACAGCCACATTCACACACACCCTTGCACACAGACCCACACACTCATGCACCCTCACTTATACAACTCACACCACACACACCCGCGTGCACACACCCCCAGCCCCTTCCCTCCCACCTTCCCTCCCTCCCTCCCCCCCTCCTTCTCCTCCCCACCTTCCTTCCTGGTAAGACTGGGCTTTGGAACCAGGGACCTCCATCCCCCACCCATCACATACCAGGTGCATGCGGCCACAGACGAGTCACTCCACAGCCCCATCCCCCGTGTCCTCATCTACAAGACACGGAGACGATTAACACCACTTCCCAGCATCAAAGTCCATGGGATGTGCTTAGAAGGAGGCCTGGCACATCACAGTTGCTCTGGGTGGGTTTGGGCCCCCGGAGCTGGGACCAGTCGTTGACTCGTGCATCTAACAAGCACCCAGCGAGCAGACGGGCACCCCAGCTGTTGCACCATCCCCGTCTCCGCAGCCCAAGGTCTGGAGCAGAGACGACAGCAGGCAAACAACTCAGACATAAGCTTGTGCGTCCTCACAATTACCCACAGGGCAGCAAGTGAGTTACAGAGCTGGGAACTAAGTGGGGTGGAGGTGAGGGGGACAGGAGGCCTGGGTTTGTAGGAAGAAAAGCATAGCAGTGATTTGGAGGGGGGACTGAAAACAGGGAGACGCTCCCAGACCAGTACGGCTCGTTTTAGTTACAGTGGGGGGCGAGGGTCAGTGGGGACTCAGGAGCCACGGAAGTGGCCTCTGGCCAGAGGGACCCGAAGATGATCAGGGCTGTGTGAGAAGAAAACACTCTCCCTGTGCCCCTCGTTTTTGTTCATCTCTGGGAGGAGGTACAGTTTGTCTTCTTGGGTCAACAATGCTCTTTTGGTTGACAAGAGCAGAAACTCAGTTCAATGTGGCTCAAGGAAAACCGTGGGGCTTCACTGTCTCATGAAAGTGCCTATCTGGAGGGATAGGGTGGATTGCAGACATGGTGAGACCCAGGCACATTAAAGGTGCTGTAAGTATCCTGCTCTACTCTGAGCTCTGGTTTCCTCCCTGTTGGCTTCTTTCTTAGGCAGTTTCTCCCCACACAGTGGCTCATGGTGGATCCCAGTTTACAGCTTCCCACCTCAGCCACCCCATAGGAGAGGCTGGCTTCCCTACAGTCCCACCCAAAGCCCATGAGGGCATCTCCTTGACCCACCAGTCATGTGTCCATCTCTAAGCGAGCCATGGTGGACAGAGAGTGGACTGCTCTGATTCAGTCGCCCTGGGTCACGGACCCCACGAAGACCTCATGGGTTGAAAATAGGGGAAGGATAGCCTCCCACCCCTAAAGGAAAGCCAATGCGCCATTACCAGAAGAGGGGGGAATAGATGCCAGGCCATCAGAGGCAACAATGTCCATCTTCTCCAGCAGCAGAGCAAGGAAGTCTGCTCTCTAGAGAATAGGGGGCAGAGAGGTGGTGGCTGGGGGCCTAGGAGATGGGCTGGGCTCACAAGTGGGGGGCACTGGGGAGACAGGAACAGGCCACATCCCCAGCTAGAGACCGGGTTTCAAGGTAGATGAGAGATTGGGACCTATGGTGGGCTGATGGAGCTCCTTGGGGTGGGTTATTAGATCCAGTAAGGAGGGTGCCTTGGTCTGCTAGGGCTGCCGTAGACTACCCCAAGCTGGGAGGATTCAAGCAAGAGAAATGTATGCTCTCTTGGTTCTGGAGGCCAGGAGTCCAAAGTCAAGGTGTGTTGGCAGCCCTGTTCCCTCTGAAGATTGGGGAGAAGGATCTGCCCCAGGACTCTCCCAGCTGCTGAGGGCTTCCCGCAATCCCTGGCTTGTAGACGCCTCCGTCTGCACATGACCTTCCCCTCCATGTCTGTGTCTCATCCTCTTTTGTCTCTTATAAGGACACCTGTCATTAGAGTTAGGGTCCTCCCTAATTTAGGATGATCTCATCTCCAGGTTTTACCTTAATTACACCTGCCAGAACCCTTATGCCCAATGAGGTCATATTCTGAAGCTCTGGGTAGGCATCTCTTTGTAGGGGACACAATTCAACCGTGTGTAGTGGCAGCGAGGCTTATTTTTGAGAGGGAATTTACGAAATTCTTCAAGAGACTGGAGTGCTGTGATCAAGTCAGAGGAACGCACTTGTTTCCTTGCTGATCTATCCTGATGTCATCAGGCACCGACCCAGTGCTCAGCCCAGGGACGGATGCAGCCGTGAACTCGACAAGGTCCGCATCCCAGTGCTGCCCACTGGCTGGGGGCTGACGGAGGGACCGCAACAGAGCCAATGCCACGCACGCGCACACCTTCCCTGGCGCGGCCAGCAGAGTCCTCGGAGGAGGTGGCGTGGCCAGGGTCAGCTGTGGAGCAAGGGAGAGAGGATAGGCTGGTGCGTGGATTTGAAGTTGGGTGACCGGGAGAGGGGATGGTGGTGATGCTCCCTGAGAACAGGGGGGCGTGAGCAGGTCTGCAGGAGACAATGAGTCCCTCGACGTGTGGGGTGGAGTTCAGACGGTGATGGGTGGGCTTTTGGAGGAGGTGGAGGGAGAGCCTAGATGGGGAGGCTGGAGGCTGGCGTCCGGGGCTGTGATTTCCGTGGCAGCTGGAAGCATTGTGCTTAGTTCCAGGCTATGGCAGGGGCCCCCAGAGTTTCAGAAAGTGTTCACCATGGTGCATCTGAGCCAACAGAATGAAACTCTACACCGGGTCAGACCCTCGCGGGGCCCCATTCTTCATTTTCTTGGGCTCCAATCTGGTGGGTCTAGTCAGCCGTCCAAGACCACCTCATGAAACCAGGAGGCGTGACAGAGGCTTCCTGCAGGGTCCTCAGAAGCCCGGGGCCTCTGCCCCAAGCACCACCCAGCTGGCCTCCCCAGGACGAGGGAGGGAGGCGGGAAGGGGACCCCAACCAGGAGGAGAGGCGCCCGGCAAGGGGGTTCAGAGCCCCAGATCTGCCCCTGGGAGATGGCTCCTCAAAGCGTGTTTGTGTTGTCAGATTCTTCTCGCTCGTGTATACTCTGGGGCTTGGAGGGGATGGCTGCTGGGACCACCCAGGAGCAGGCCAGGTTTAGATACTAGATTTATTAAATAAAACAACACACACACACACACACACACACTCACTAAGCATAATTGCTACTCGTGGAAGAAAGACAGTGAGAGAGAAGCAGAAGGAGAAGGGAAGAGAGAGGAAGGAAAGGAGAAAAAGAGAAAAGAAGGAAGGAGAGGAGAGGGGAGGGAGAAGTTGCCAAACCTTCAAGGTCACAAAGAGCCCGCCCCTCCACGTGGGCTTCCTGCTCTTCTCGGGATCCCACTGTTCACCTCTGCCACTCACCCAGCTCAGCCCTCCCCATCCCCCGATGACAAAGAGGCTGCCTTCAAGAGTCCTGGAGCACGTGGGTCCATCCACGCCCAACAAATGGAGCGTCCACGTGCCCACGTGCATCCATCTGTGTCCCTCGTCCGGGGTCAGAGTCCACAGAACACCCTCTGCTCAGCCCCCAACTCCACAGCGAGACCAAAGGAGCAGATTCCTGCCAGGGCCCGCCGTGGGCCGGGAGCAGGGTCTGGGTGGTGCCGTGGGCTGAGCTCGTCCTCTATGTCAGACAGGGGACACAGAAGTGCCTGCACGTAGTTGATGCTCAAGAAATAGGATTTGAGTGGATGAACCACCTGATGAGGTAGATACATGTTTTACAAATGAGGAAATCAAGGTGAGAGCGAGCTCCTCGGCTAGGGGCATGCAGATACTCCGCGCTGCAGCCAAGATACGGACCCAGTTCTGTTAACTCCAAAGCCAGTGGTGTGAGTTTCCTGTTGCTGCTGTAAAAAAACTACCACGAACTTGGTCGCTTAAACAACACGAATCTGCGGTCTCATGGTCCTGGAGGTCGGAAGACCAAGGTGGGCCTCACGGGGCGAAAGTCAAGGTGTGGGCAGAGCTGGTTCCTTCCGGAGGCTTCAGCGGACAATCCATTTCCTTGTCTTTCCAGATTCTAGCCGCCTCCCATATTCCTCAGTTCATGGCCCCCTTTCCCCAGCTTCAAAGCCACCCATGTGCATCCCTGACCCTGCTTCTGTTGTCACATTTCTGTCTGCCTCCAGCCCGGAAATGTCCCCTGTGTTTAAGACCCATTGTGATTAGGTTGGACGTAAGCTGATCGTCCCGGAAACTCTCCCCATCTCAAGGTCCATAACTTAATCACGTCTGCAACATCCCTTTCCACAGTTTCCAGGAATTAGGACGTGGATTCTGCCCATCACACAAGTGCTCTGAGCTGCTCCCCCACCAGCCAGGGCCTCTGGGAAGCTCCCTGCAGAGCCCAGCTCTGTTGGCAGGCGCCTTTGCCTAAAGATCCAGGTGGAATTGCCATGAATGGACCCAACGGTGCCACTGACACCCTCCCAGCAAGGCTCTGGGGGCAGGTGGGCCAGGTTGAGCAGGAGCAGGGATGAAGCTGGTAAAGAGGCTTCAAACGTGTTCTGGGGAGCAGGGAGATCAAGATGGCTGAGGAGTAGGATGTAGAGTTGAGAGGTAGGTGAGAGGGGGTGGCGAGGTCAGTAGATGCTGGACCACGCCTGCCTGCAGAGAGCTCAGCAGGGAGAGGTGGGTTCCCAGCCATGTCCCAGAAGCCTCGCAAGGCTGAGATGGGAGAGTGCAAACCTGGGAGCTAGGACTCCTGTTGGGTAGTTGAGAGGGGACGGTGGCCACATGTACACGGTAACGGTAGGGGTGGAGATGGATGAATGCATTCAAGAGCTACAGGGAGGGAGAATGGATGGGGCTCGGTGATGAATCACGTGGGAGCGTGGTCTGGGAGAGAGAGGTCAAGGACTCAGGTGGGAGCTGCCCAAACAAACACTGATTTGGGGATAGAATGAATGCTTCTCCCTTTTGTAAGTCAGTGAGGTGCAACTCTGCTGGCCCCGGTCCTCCAGACAAGCCAAACCAGCACCTTGGCTCCCAGAACTGGGTCTGGGGAAGCGGTTCCTCATTTGTTGGGTCATCCCTTCCTCGCTCTCTGGGCTGCGTCCGTGGGAGGCGCGTTAAGAGGACACACCCTATAACTACGTTCTTAAACGTCAGTTGCGTTAGCGCTCTGCTAGGTGACAACGTCCTCTGGCCTTGGCTCGAATGTCACGCAGTGTCCCAGTCATGCCCAGTCATTCCTAGGAAGGAGTCAGAGAAGAAGCGGGAAAGGCCAGAAGGATAGATATTTTGTTCCCCAAACGGACCCTAACGCAGCCTGAGCCCCGAACGAATGCTGACTGTGATCTCGAGCCCAGTGGAAACCTCACAGTGAGTCCAACCAGCCAACTCAGCCTCAGCCCCAACCCTACCCCAGCCCTAAACCCAACGTAACCCAACCCGACGCAACTCAGCTTTACCCCTAACTCTAAACCCAGGCTTGAACCCAACCCAGCAGAACGTGAACCGCAACTCAACCCAGCCGAACTCTAATGCAAACTCTATTCCTAACCCTAACCCTAATTGCACTCCAAGACCTGCCAAACTCAAACTCAGCCTGACTCTAAGTCCAAGAGGAGGTTCTTAGAGGGCCCTCGTGGGCCTGGAAAGCAGGCCCTCGCACTACGGGGTGAAGTGGAGAGGCACTGCTTACTGCTCGGCCCATTGTCCCAATGGAGAAACAGAAACAAAGTGGCGGTGAGAACCAGGAACACCAGCAGAACCGAGAGTTAAGTTCTGGTCCCCAAGACCAGCATGGGGGCCACAACCAGGCCTCCCTGGGCAGAGATGGGACAGGGGCGACCCGGGGCCTGTGTGTCCCTGGGTAGCCTGTGGGCTCATGTCTCCGTTCACTGTCTTGTAGAGCCTTCGCTGGCCACGGCAGTTTGCCAGGCTGCCTGGGGGAAAATGGGATGACCTTCGACCAGCCTTTGCCTGGAAAGGGAGGCGCAGAGACAAGGAGCTCTGGGAAAGAGGGAGCTCGGACGGAGGAGGCGTGAGATCCCCTCCGAAAGGAAGCAAACTGGGCTGTCACCACGACGCTATTACCCCACTTCCTCCAATCTGTTTAATCCTCTGAGTGGGGGGCTGGGGGGGAGGAATTCGCCCCCAAATCAGACACCCGAACCCAGCGGACTTCCCGCTGAGGGAAGCGGACGGCGGGCTCCCACCCATCCTCGCTCCTCCCAGGCTCTTATCTAATCTCGGCTGCCAAGCGCACACTGGTCCCCGCCCGTCCAGCCACCCCCTCCCAGCTCGCCCGCCCAGGAGCACGATTTCTCTCCGGGGATGCAGGCCTGGGCTCTGGGATTTGAGGCGTCCACACTTGCTCGCAGGCAGCAGCCCTGATCTATCTCATCGTTCCCAACCCCAGGGACCCACGCACTGCCATCCCAGTTGTTTTGGGAGCACAGCTGTCCTAGGGTCCCCTGCAAATGTCTCAGCTTCAGTACGGAGCCTGCCCACTGCACCAGGTCCTGTGCCACCGGCTGTTCTGGCATAGGGGAGCCAGGCAGAGAACCCCACCTCTGCCACCAAGTCAGGAATGCATGGGCCTCACCAGGGACTGGCCTGGAAAGCGAGGCTTCTCCTGCCCCAACCTCACCCTGGGCAGTAATATGGGCGTGAACAGGATTGGAGCTGAGGCTCCTTTGAAGGGTCCTGTAGGTCAGGCTCTGAGGGGCCTGAGGCTTGGTCTCTGCCCTCAGGGAAGAGTTGGCATCTCTGTGCCTTCATTTCCCAGCTGAAAAGCACCGACTCAGGCATGGCCTCTGCTTGAGAAAATGCTAATCCTACTTCCATTCTGATCCCAGCCATTTGTACCAACCCTGAGACCAGGGGCAAGTCTCTGGTCCTTTCCGTGCCTCATTTTGCTCATCTGCAAAATGGAGATCACAACAGTACTTATTCATACAATTACTGCCATGGTTAAATGAGTCAATACATACAAAGACAATACAATAGAATGCTTACCACACTACCCATTAATCACTCCAAAAATTACTGATTACCATTAGCATTATTATTGTTGTCGTTGTTACTTATCCCTTAGAGCTCGGAAAACATGTGGCCTCCTCCCACCACCTTGTCTAAAACGTGTAGCCTTTGTTATTATCTCTCATCACGTTCTTTTCTTCTCCTTCGTGGCACATTGCACATTTGTAATTATATGTTTATGTGCGTGGTTCTTTTGCTTCCTTTGTTTCTTCCACCAGACTGGGAGCCTTGATGGGGCGGGGCTGAGCTTTGCTCCCCGCTGCACATCGGGGGTCCAGCACAGCCCAAGTGAGTGACAGGAGTCAATAAACATTGACTGAAAATCATCACTGGGTGACTGAACAGCAGATTCAGTTTAGTAAGTGAGGGGCAGGGTGGCAAGCCAGCTCTGGCTCATCACACAGGATGGCCCCCGGCCACCTGCTACATGTCTGACCCTCAGAGGGAGGCCCAGGCAGGGAGCTGTGAGCATCATTACCCAGCCAGCCCCTCAGCTGAGGTGTAGCAGAGCCAGAGCTCCGGGGGCTGCAGGAAGGGCCCTGGCCGAGAGGCTGAGAGGGTTCAGGGCCGACCACGTGTGCTTCGGATGCTCAGGACGGAGCCAGGCTCTGGGCGCCAAGGAGGCTGCACAGCCTCGTGTTCCCTCCTGTCTGCTCTCCGAGCGGAGACCAGGGAGTGTGAGCTCATCTGGGAGCTGGGGGTCGGGCCTGGTGATTTCCAAAGCTGCTTCTGCCCTGGGAGGCTGCTGACCTCTGGGAGGCACCCCAGTCCTTGCCCTGGAAACTTATACCTTTCAGGGCATCTCTCCCTCATTTCCTCTGCTTCTGCTTCTCCCCCAGTGCTACCCTGGAGCCTGGGCAGGTAGATGGGCCCCTCGGCTACTATGGCCGTGAACCCCAGCCGTGGTGGAAGCCTGAACTTGGGGAAGCTTGTCTGAAGCCCAGAGTGGACGCTGCAAGCAGGGCTCGAGGAGAAAGAACTGCTCAGTCAACACTCCAGCAACCAGGGGCAGAGGGAAAGCATCCCTCAGCTTGGGGACCCCCAGGCATTGTCTCAACGTACACAGCCAGCTTGTCGAAGGTACGGTAGATCTTGAAATATAATTAGCAAGCTGAGCCCACGCTTCTCTCCTCCCGAGGCCTTTGGACCAGCTGCGTGGCTGCAGAGCCCCCAAGATGGCCTTTATTTTCACATTTCCTGACGGTCACGGTCATGGCCCTTTCCCTTGCTGACTTGTTCAAGGCACCATTTTCTAAAACACAGCCGTTGTAATTTAAGTGAAAAGGAAAAAAAGAAAGGGCTTCTCACATCCCTAACACAAAGTAAACAAACCCACTTTTCATTGAAAAGTCCTGACAGCAATAGGGTATGTTGAATATCCGGAAAACATATAAATCATGAGCTAAGGCCTGAAAGACGGTAAGCAGATGACTGGAGATATTTGTGCAGTTATTACAGTCAGACTTTATGTGAAGCTCGGGCCCTCGCCAGGAAACCAAAGGGCGACCTCGGATGGGGGACGTGCTTTGTCCAGAGCCCTGAGCTCCCCCCCGAAGGGCAGGAATTGCACCCCAGAGTTCTATGCCCGGCCCTAAACTGGAGTGAAGAATTGAGACCTTGAACAAAATAAATGCTGCATCCAAGACAGTTTGTCGTAAGGAACCTGGAAACACCATGAAATAAAAATCTAAAACTGGGGGAGGGACTTCTGTACATGGAACTCTTCTCTCAACGGCTGGGGAGCTTATATTACCAAGATGGAAATCATCAGGATCTTAACATACTACAGAGCTTGGTGACGCTTGGGCAGACCTAGCTGGGTCCAAAGAGAACTTTCCATATTAGTGCAGGAGCAATTAGAAGCCCACTGCATGGGCCATTGTGTTTAATGGTTACAAAGGTGCTGGTGGCTGCTTAAGTGTGTCCTGTTGGTCACAAATGTCAGCTGTTCTCATCACTGTGATTTGCATGCAATTGTTGCAGACACAAGCTAGCCTGCAACTTAGGGACTGCTCACATAGCTGGAAGGATTGCATCAAGATGGAAAATAAGCTTGCCTTCCCCAGGTCCCAACTTCCTAAGGGGAGGGGCAGAGAGCATGCATGGTCCCACCTCTGTGCCTTTGGCTTCTGTGTACGATGCCCAGCACACAATCGGTGATCAATAAATAGTTATTAAAAGATGAAAGGAAAAAGTGCTGAGTCTCGTATTCCTCACCCCCTTCCTATAAAAGTCTTCTTGTTCTTCAGGGCCCACCTCAAAAGACATGACCCCACAGAGTGTTTGCGTCTCTCCCCGCACACCGTGCGTCATCAGAGAACACAGCACCTGCTCTCACCTTCCACCCCCGCTACCCGAGGCAGGACCAGGCACACGCAGTCCAGACCTGTCGACTGACTATTACCAACGAGGAAGGAGACTCAGTCTGATCTGCTTGGAGATTCCACTGAAACCTCGCGAGTTCTGCTTAGTAGGGTGTCTTGTGAAGCTGATGCAGGGAGAGGGGATTTGCAGCAGGAGGGAAAGGAAGACTTCTTTCGTTTGGTAGAGGAGGAAGCAGTATGCTAAAAGTGCTAAATAAATGCAAACCTAAACCACAGTGAGATACCACATCACACCCTCTAGGATGGCTAGAATCAAAAAGACAGACAATAACAAGTGTTGACGAGGCTGCAGAGAAATCGGAACCCCCATATGTTGCCGGTGGGAGTGTAAGACGGTGCATCTGCTTTGGAAAACAGTTTGGCAGTTCCTCAAAAAGTTAAACATGGAATTGCCATACGATCCAGTGAGTCCACACCTAGGCATAGTCCCAAGAGAAATGAAAACACGTGTCCACACCAAAACTCGCACACAAATGTTCATAGCAGCATTATTCACAAGAGCCAAAATGTGGAAACAACCCAAACACCCTTCAGTTGATGAAGTGATAAATAAAATGTGGTGTATCTATAATATTATTCAGCCACAACTGGAAATGAAGTTTTGGTCCATGTTATGACGTAGGTGAACCTTGAAAACGATGCTAAATGAAAGAAGCCAGGCACAAAAGACCACATATTCTATGATTCCATTTATATAAAATGGGCAGAACAGTCAGTCTATAGAGACAGAAAATTGATTTGTGTTTGCTTAGGGCTGGAGGGGGCGTGGGAAGGGGGTGAATGCCAATGGATACGGGCTTTGGGGGTCATGTTCTAAAATTTAGGTTGTGGTGACGGTCGCATGACTCTGTAGACACACCATAAGCCATGGAATTGTACACTGCACGTGGGCGAACTGTGTGGCTTGTGAATTATATCCCGGTAAAGCTGGTAAAAAGCAATGGACGTGGGTTCATACGTTGCCTCGGCCACTTTCGCGTTGCCCGTGTCTGAGCCTGGAGTCCTTCCTGGTACAGCCATGGCGCCTCTTCTGTGGGGCGGTCTGCCTCTCCGGCCTCCTGGCTCCGTGGGTCATGGAGGTGGTCTCAGGCCCGTTCCTCTGAGAATGGTGTCATGGCTGAGCCCTGGCGCCCACCTTGCCTTGCTGATCTTTGTCAGAGGAAACGCGTAAAGCAGAGGAAAAGCGTGTGGACAGCTCTTGATTACTGTTTCCTGTACTTCCAGCAAACACGTCCCTCGAACCCAGCCCAGCCCTGGTGATGTCTGTGGCCTGTGGGGCATAGGAACTGCCTGCATCCTGCAGACAGGGGCACCGCCAGGCGGGGAGACGTGTGCGGGGTCCATGACCTCCAGGCAAACACCCTTGCACTGGCATGGGGCAAGGGGCAGCGGTGGTGGGAAGGAGACACCCTGGGAACACTAGCTGGCTGTGAGATGTTGGGTGACTGCTGGGACCACTCTGAACCTCCGTTTCCTCATCTGTGAAATGAGGACAGCTGTTGTGAGCTCACAGGGAAAAAAGCTGTGCAAAGCAGCTTCACCCAGCGCCCAGCACCCAGAGGACACTCAGTGTGACAGGTGGCACACGGCCGAGGTGGGCACACAACCACCAGGTGGGGGTGGGGTGTCTGCATCTCCCATTTCACAACAAACACAAGCACACACTGGGCACTGGGCACACAGCCCCGCACCTGGGCGTCAAGGGACAGGGAGCCGGGACCAGAGGGAAGAGGCAAAGACCAATGAGCCAGGCGCTGCTCTAAATGCTTTACAGGTATTAACCCCCCACGCCCGCCTTGGCTCCGCACGGCAGAGGCTGCCATCAGCCCCGTGTGACAGATGAGAAAACTGAGGCTCAGAAAGATTAAGTCATTGCCCAAAGCTGCACAGCTAGGAAGTGGCAGAGAGTAATAGACACCGTCCTCAGAAAGCAGCCGCAGCGACGCAGCTCCAGGCCCAGTGGGATCACAAACCTGAAGGCTTCGAGGGTGTCATGTGCCCTTATGTACCTCGGGCTCCTCCCCCCTCACCCCCCCACCTCACTTCTGAGCCGGCCTCCAGGTGGAGGTGACACGGGGCCACAGCGTCCTTGCTGCTCCCGGGGGCGTCCGCACACCCAGGGATGCGCAGGCAGGAGGGGTGGGCGGCCCGTGTGACCTCACCTGGGGCGGGAGGGAGGGCGTGTGCCCACCTGTGAGGCGAGGTTGGCGGGGGGCAGAGGGTGACCTCCGGGGCCAGGCACGTGGGCCCGGTGACTCGGGCTGGCCCTGGTGCCGCACGGAGAGGCCAGGAGGGTCGGCTCTGAAGACAGGGCAGCCTTGCGGGGTGACCCCAGGGCCCTGGGGATCCTCCGTGCTCGGGCTGCCAGGATGCAGCGGGCGGGGCTGAGCACCTTTCCCCGGCGGGCCGGTGAGCTCTCAGAAACGCCGGTGTGGGTGCGCGCGTGTGTGCGCGTGTTTATGGACGTGGGAGTTCGGGGGACTCAGGACAGATCTCCCCAAGCCCCTCACAAGTCGGCTGGACCACAGAGCAGCTTGTTCTGCTCCCAGGCCCTCTTTCCTGTCTATCTCCCCACTGTCCCCTCTGTGCCTGCCTCACCCCTGCCTGTCCCTCTCAAGCTCACAGAGGCCTCCCCATCCCCCCAGACGATCTTAGGTGCCCCATTCTTTGTCTGCCAAGGCACGCGACACTTTCTTCTGGAGCTCGCAGCCTCCTGGCGGGCCTGGGTCCCGTCTCTCTCCCCACCAGACTGTGAACTCCAGGAGGACGAAGGGCGGGGTGTCCCCGTCTCCGCTGCATCCCCAATGTCCAACACCCCAGCAGTAATCACCGACGAACAGGAGGCAGGGAGGAAGGTTTCCTCTCACACCAGCCAAGGCAAGTGCCGAGGGGCCCAGCAAGTGTCAATCCAGGAGTCCTCCCTGGAGGAGTGGCCAACAAGGCCTGGCCATTCTCTGCTGCCATTGCCCAAAAAACCCAAACAAGCCCAGAGGCTGTGGCACAGCCTCCGGCTACCGTGACCCAGGAGAACCGGGCCAGCCTTGGAGTCCCACCTCACCTGACTCATAGGGGCATTGGTGGAAGAACAAATTCCCGGTGTCTTGGGCAGCAGGCTGCTGGCAGCCGTGCATCTCCATCTGCCCAGGGACACAGCATTCAATTCGGGGACCCTGATGTCGGTGGCGGGGCAGCATAGTTGGCATGAGGTCACGGCGCTGGCCACTGCACCAGGGGACAGGTCCGTCAGGCTCCCACGTACCTGAAGCCCAGGCCTTATTTAATTTTGTCCCCTTCAATTAAAATGAGTCCTCCCACCCTTCTGCAGGGCAGAGGCGAGCAGACAAACACGGAGCAGGTTTCATTCCAAGACCTTTTCTTCCCTTCTCTTTTCCTGACTGCATATTTCAAAATTTCCTCCTGAGAATTTTAGGGTCTCTGCTCCAGGAAGCTCCCACCTACCCTCCCCTTTGTTTCTCTCTTCCTTTTTCCTTTTTATTTTATTTTTTTCTAGGAAGTGACCGGTGACTGCATGAACCTCAGAGAGTAGGAAGGGGGAAGACGGTCCTGAACATAATCAATACAAGTTCATACATTTGGAGCTGCGGGAAACCAGCGCCGTCCCAATGGTGTCTCGTGTTAAAGTAATAGAGGAAAAGTGAAAAAACAAAAAACCTTTCCACTTCTGCCTCCCTCCCAGCCCTCCTTGAAAGGAGGGAAAAAAAATGGTTTCTGTCCACTCAGATTCCCACGGTGATATAACATAAGTTTTTAAAACAACACGAACATTTACTTTGGCAGATGGCCCGTGGAAAGAATAGGCATTATCCACATAACGCAGTGGCTTTAAAAAGGCAAGATGCCCGAGGAAGCTCAGCGCGGGGAGTCTTTGCAAGTCTATCCACAAGGCGCCAGAGCAAACCAGCCCCAGGCCCGTGGGGCCCCTGCAGGCCCCAGCCCCCGAGGGGAGTCCCTGTCTGCCCCCCGTCCAGGTCGCAGGTGGAAGGCTGTGGGGGGCAGGCCTCAGCCAGGCATGGGCGCCGGCTGCACTGGGGAACCCCAGGAACTCACAGCCTAGGGGGCGTGGGGCAGCCACTGGAAAATGTGAGCTGACCGGTTGAGTAGGAAGGAGGGATGGAGGACTCCTGGGAACGGGATGAAGGGACCACACGAGTGGGGCGGGATGAGTGAGGAGAGGAGGGAACAGGGACCGAGGGAGGGAGGTTTCCTCTCCAGCTGCCTGGGGGTCTCAAGCCAAGAAGAATGAAGTCTGGGTGCAAAGAGCAAAGACTCTGGAGTCCAGCGCGGGTCTGTATCCCGGCTCCCCCCGGCGGGGCCTCTGTTTCTACATCTGTAAAGTGAGAGCCAAGGACAGGGCCTGCTTTCTGGGGCTGCTGGGAGGCTGAAGGGGCTACTGCGTGTGAACATGTCTGCAGCTCAGTGCCAGACCCCAGGGGAGTGGGGGGAGGATGCCGGGAGGGGGTCCAGAGCAGCGGGCTGGGGGAGGCCCATCAGAGCGCTCCCAGCTGGGCAGGGCAGGCAGGTAGCTCCAGGTGAGATCAGAGGGGGACCCAGGCTCCAGCTTGCAGGGCGGATGTATATTCTCTTTCAGACCCTGGGAGAGCCCCCGCCCCTGGGGTGAGACCAGGCCGGGCCAGAGCGTGGCCCCTGGGCCTGTGGCCTTCAGAGACGGAGAAACTGGGGCCCAGAGAAGTTTAAATCACCAGGCCAGTTCAAGCTCATCATCCCCACTGGCCAGAGACAGGGCCAAGAAACTCCAGCCTGGCACCCCTTTCCTTCGTGGCACCTGCACCAACGGCCCAGGAGCACCCAGGGGTGGCCTCTGTGGCCCATGAGTGTCCCTCCCCCGACAGCTCCCCAGCAGGGGAGAGTGCCGGCTCGTAGCCATCCTTCCAAGCCAGGAAGAAGGCAGTTTCCATGCAGGTGCCCTGAGCTCACAAAGCCCGGGGCCCTCACAGGCCCCATCTGAGCATCAGCTTTGATTTCTGCCACCCATCCTCTTTGTCTGAATCTTTCTGCCTAATCGAATTCCAGGTTCCTCCACAGCCCTGCTCATGCATCCAGAGGTGACAGGAAAATTTTAGGAAAATGCTCCTTTAAGGGAAATGGAAAAGCTGGGGTCCGGATCCCATTCTTGTAGCCTCTGAAACCTCCCTTTCAGCTCACCCTTTCCCTAGGTCCTGGGCAGGCATTCTGGAAGTTTCCCTGAGATACCACACACACACACACACACACACACAAGGAATCCCTACCTTAAGTGTTCATATCCGTAAAATGGGATGGCAACTGGAGTTAATGACCATGGCAGTGAAAGGCCCTGGTTAGCCTTTCACTGCCCACACCAAGCAGATCCTAAGGGCCTCCCGGGCCCAGCCCTGGACCAGGTGCTGGGGGGAGGATAAAGCCCCTGCCCTGTGGTGCTTGTCATCTCACACAGGGAGAAGCACAAGAAAAAAGTACACAAATAAAGACACAGAAGTGTTGCTCATGATTAAAAGCAATAAAAAAATGAATTCAAGAAAGACTGGGGGCGGGCAGTGTGGGGAGTCCACTTCAGACTGGGTGGTCTGGGAAGGTCTGTCTCTCTGGGAAAGGGACTGTGGGGCAGTGACTTGGAGGCTGAGAAGGACACAGACATGGGAAGAGAGTTCCAGGCAGTAGAGCAACATATGCAAAGGCCCTGAGGCAGGATGGGCTTGACATGTGCAGGAGCAGCAGGTGGCGAGTGGGCTGGGGCCCACTCAGGGAGGAGGGTGGACGAGGAGGTGGGAGAGCAAGGCAGGGCTGGACCGCAGGGGGCCTTGTGAGACCTTCCTGGTATCCTAAGTCAGTGAGTCTTCACCCAGCTCAGGGGTCCAGATCAGGAAAGTGAGGGCTTATCATCTGCCTGGGAAGTCCTGTGAAGGCACAAACCCCTCCCTCCCTCCTCAGCCAGGCCAAAGAATGGAGAGGGTTGCAGTGGCCAGAAGGCTGGAGACAGTGATCCCTGGCTTCTGCATGTGACAGCTGGTTTACGCACCCAGGACCCCTTGCTCCAAGGCAGACACAGCTGTTCCCTGGATACCTGTGATGCACATCCAGGAATTGCATCAGGGTGCAAAAGGCTTCACCTTATTGACATCAGATTGGGTGCTGGGTTACTGCTCCCCTTTCCCCTGTTGCCAACCAGCCCCTCCTCAGTGCCAAGGGCGGACCCTGGTGGTTGAGACTGGAACCAGATGCCCAGGAGAAGGAACAAGCTCTTTGGGGTCCAACCTTGAACCTCACCATCTCTTATGGCTTTCCCCCACTTAGAACCATTGGCTCCCAATTCCCTGTGCATGTAGTAATAATATTAATAATTTCAATAATAAATAATAGTAATAGCTCACATTTATTGGGTGATTACCGTTCACCAGGCACTGAACTACGTATGTTACACAAATCAGCTCAACCTACGCAATAACTACTTGAAAGAGGTCTGAAAACCGAGGCACAGAGAAGTCAAGCAACTTGCCCAAGGTCACACAGCTGGAAAGTGGCAGAGTTCCCAGATTCCTCTCCGACACCTGCTGTCAGTAATAGTCATTGTAAAGCAGCTCAAGTTTATTGAGCACATACTGTGCTCCAGGCACCACCCCCGCTTCATTCTCCACATCAGCACTTGCAAGCATCGTTCGTCAGCGCCCCCCTAAGGAGCACCTTTAGACAATTTTTCCTAATCGCCCCTTCCCACGAAATTTTCATACCCCAGATAAACTGTGCATCTCTTCACGGACCTGTGCTTTATACGTAGTTTTGCCCACCTCCCCAGAAGTATGGGGTGGGGAGGGACACCACCCCTTGGAGAACGTGAGCTCTGCCTTGAACTCATGGATTCAAGGTGTGACTGTTATATCTGTTTTGTTAGGAGCCTGAGGCTCTAAGATCGTCAAGACCCTGTCCATGGTCACACGGGGGAGCCAGGGTCAAAGTCGGCCTGTGCTGATGACGACAATGGAACCATTTGCGAGACTGCAGACACCCCAGAATTGTCCCATCTGGCCTGGGACCTCCCTGAAATCCAACACGTGAGCATTTGCACGTGCCTCTTCCTGAGGGAGCCAACCTCGGTGGTCCCTGACCCAGAGCCCGAGCTTCGGAAAGAGCACTTGACTGGGAGTCAGGGAGTGAACGTGGGGGGCCATGAGCCCCGTTACCAGGCTCCGTCCTGGGGCAACCCTCTTGATCTGGGGTCTCCAGATACTCAGGGGTCCACGGTGGGGGGTCCTGAAATTGCAGAGATGCCCCAGAGGGGACAGGCGTGTCTGGGAACAGCAGAGGCCCCGTGGTGGCCCCAGAGGGCGGAAAGCGCAGTCACCCGAGGCCCCCCGGCCTGGCCTTGCACTGCCGCCCAGCCCTCCCTTCTTTGGAGAGGAAGTGGGAACACTGTGGGAAATTAGGCCCATGGGACTGATTTACCCCCCAGGCTGGGCCCACTGACCTTTCTCCTGAGAAAAATGCTCACAGCAAGCAAATCCAGGCCTTCACCCGGCACCCGAAATAGCTGGCACCTCCGGCCTGGGCCTCCACGTCCTGAGGAAGCTCCTCGGAGCGGCAGGGACAATGAGGCATTGTGCGCCCGGGGCCTCCCAGACAGGAAGCCGGGTCCCACAGAGCCCTCGGCAGTGACCCCCACCGCCCCGGGCCCACACGTGCACCCAGATGCCAGGTGTGGCCTGGCTTCCTTCGCCTGGAGCAGGGGAAGGAGAGGAAGGGCAGGAAGCGCCAGATGGCCTCCTCACCCCTGCAGCGTGGGGCCCGGGTAGAAACTTGGAGGGCCACTGAGCAAGCAGAGCAACGAACGGACAGACAGACAGACAGGGAATTATGCCAAACCCCTCCGGGACCCTGGCCGGGACGCCCCCCCAGGAAGCCCATCCTAAGGCCAACAGTTGGCAAGTGTTTCCTCTGTGCCAAAGACCGTGTGCCTCGTGGGTCAGACATCGAGTCACCTCTTGTCCCTGCTCCCCACTCCAGCTGCTCTCATCCCTTATCATTCCTTGAACACACTGTGCGTGCTTGTGCCCCAGGGCCTTTGCACTCGCCGTTCCACCCCCAGATGCTCTTCTTCCAGCTCTGTTTATGTTCGTCTCCAATGTCACCTCCCCAGAGAGGCTTCCCTGACCAGTGTGCCTTGCGGATGCATCCTGGCGGTACTTGGTTGCTGGCTGATTTCGGCTTTCCGCACATGTCAGCTCCTGCAGGGCAGGCAAGGGTGTTGCAGGCCGCTGTTGTCTTCCTGTGTCTGCACCCTGGAGGGGCTCAGGTGGCATTGTCAAATGAACAGATTAGCATATCAGTTCAGTTTATACGGTGGTCACCTTCGTCCCCTCTTAAAGATGAGCAAGCTCCTGCCACCACACAGAGAAATCGTTGCAGCTCGAGTGTAGGGATCTTGTAAGCATGCAGAGCGAAGATGTAGCCAGAGGGGCCAAGACCATCTGGGAAGCGATCCAGATACAACACATAGGAGATGAAGGTGGCCTGGCGAGGAGAGCAAGCAGGGCCATGGACAGAAATGGACAGATGGTAACGGCACCCAGCACTACCCAGGACTTCCTTAGAGCCTCCTGGGGCTCAAGTGCTAATTCTTGGAGCTACTGCTGTGTGACTTCCAGCAAGACACTTAACCTCTCTGAAATTCACAGGAATGACAGTAACAATTACATTGGGTGATGCCATCGGGAGGTGTTGCCTCTGTGATCAGAGCTCTGCAAATGTTAGCTATTATTGCTTGAACCACAGGAAACTGCCATTTTATACGGATGAAAAAAGTCAAATATTGGTAATTTCCTGATTCAACCTAATAGTATTAACTGTCTGAGATAGTAGCTATAGTTTAAAGTGAGATGCACTTTATATACAAAAATGCCTCTAGGGTACCCAGCAGGACACTGCAGAATCACATATGAAAGTGGCTGGGCAAACTATTAGCATGATGCAACGTTATTTACTAAGATAAATGTGGAATTCTCTTTGAAATAAAGCTCAGAGCTTTGTCCTCAAAGTTACGAGGGTGAGGATTCGGCCACCAAAAGAAAGCCCTCAAAGGAAGACCACACCTCTTCAGGCACAGATGCCCCAAATTTTATCAGTCTTTTGGGATGGAATCACAGCAACCAAATTTGTAAGAGACTGATGTATAACCCCCTCCCATGCCTGCTTATTCATTTCAAGGGACAATTGCGACTGCGGCCAGATTGGGATCCTTGGGTCTGCTCCCCATGGCTTGTGCTAGTGGTTGCAAAGGGCTCTGGGGAGTCAGATGGGCCCTCAAAAGGCTAAAGGGGGGCTTCCCTGGTGGCGCAGTGGTTAAGAGTCCGCCTGCCGTTGCAGGGGAACACGGGTTCGTGCCCCAGTCCGGGAAGATCCCACATGCCGCGGAGTGGCTGGGCCCGTGAGCCATGGCCGCTGAGCCTGCGCATCCGGAGCCTGTGCTCCGCAACGGGAGAGGCCACAACAGTGAGAGGCCCGCGTACCGCAAAAAAAAAAAAAAAAAAAAAGGCTAAAGGGGCACAGAAGTCAGAGAAGCACCACCCAGAAGATGGAAATGCCTGGGGGACAATCCACCAGCTCCAGAGGAGTCTGATGAACAATTTGACTCACAATAGAACCCACCAGAAATCACGGCCCGAGACTTAGCAACTCTCAGGTGGCATTGGCCAAATGCTACCAGTCCTTGTCCTCTGACCCCTGCCTCCTTCCTAGGTGCCCCATGAGCCCCTCCTCCACCCTCCTGTTGAGGCATCAGAGCTCCCAAACCCACTGATGGGAAAGATGATTGTAGTTGGTATGTGGCCAGGTATTTTTATTTTGATACTTGGGCTCTCAGAAGGGACCAGAATGAGGGAGGCAGAAGCAAAACACAGGGTTAGGTATGGAGCTTGGGCCTGGTACTCACCACACTCCACGCCCAGCCTCCTTCCCTCCAGCCCTCCATCCACTCTCTTAAGTATTTATGTGAATGTGAAATGAGCATCCCAACCCATGGTCAGCGGCTCTGGGTTTTCCTTTAAATTTCTTTTGTTCTTGGGAGCTCTTGTTTGAACCAAATATGAGGGTGGAGGTGGGGAAATGTAGGTGATGGATGGGGGGGCGAACTTGAGCTCGCCGCAGACGTGGGAGCGCCTTTGCCCTGTGTCTTTCCTTCCTGTCTCCCGGTGATGGGCTCGTGTCCTCCGGCCCTGGGACGGGAGTCCGGAGCAGGATGTGGCAGGGAGGTCGGCAGCAGGGACAGGGACTCCCCTTTTTCCTGCCACTGAGCAGACTCCGGCCCCAGGCCCCTGTGGGTCTGGCTCGCATGGGCACCCCGACCTGGCAAGCTGGCAGCTCTCGGTCAGTGGGAATATGCTGATGGCTGTGTAGCCTGAACATTGCACACCAGGGGCCCAGGGAAACCAGAGCGGGGCCCCAGCTTGTCCGCAGGGCAGAGGGCTCCACTGCGGCCAGGGAGGGAGAGGCGGAGGATGAGGAGTGTGTCTATTTTGGCACCAGCTAGCCTCCGAGAAAAAGCCACAGAGAACATTTCACCACAAACGAGCAAGCCTCATGCAGCAAATCACCTCCTTGGCTTCCTCGCTCTGACTTGGAATCTCTTGGGCGCCTGCGGAAGGGACCAGGACAATGATCAGAGGCAACATGTACGGCTCAGCCCGAGATTCTTGGGCTTCCATTCTTCCGCCCCCATCCGTCTCACCCCGCTTCTGCCCAGGGACTGGTGGGAGCCACGTGGTGAGGAGAAAAAGCCAGCGTAGCCCCTGCCCTCTCGGAGCTCAGAGGGGGCTTAAGTATTATACTTGCTTAGGGTGAGCATCCAGCCACAGCGCCGACAAGTTCAATGAAGGCCAGGTGCAGGGTGACACGAGCAATCAAAGCAGAGGGGCCAGGCGGAATCAGTGAGCTCGGGGGAGAGAAGGGCATCCTAAGCAGAGGAAACAGCACATGCAAAGGTCCTGAGGCAGGAGGGAGTGTGGTAAGAGAAGAAAAGAGACCGTGACTGTATTTTAATCTTCCCCAGGTTATCGGAGAGAAGGACTGGAGGTGGCCAGAGGGGAAACGTGTGGCTCTCAGATGAAGGAGGATGTCAGCCACCCCCTCCTCAGCCAGCCCTTTGCAGCAAACCAAGTTCTCCACCAGATTCGGCTTCCATTCCAATACCCACAACTGCCCTGTGAGGTGGGTTTCAAAAGTCCCACTCATCACAGGAGTAAAGTGAGAATCAGAGGGCACATGCTGTGCTGAGGGTCTCAGAGCTGGTTCGTGCAGAAGCCAGGACTCCAGCCCAGGGCAGACGGATGTCGGCATCCCCACCTCCACTTTCCGTGGGTCCGTGGAATGGTCAAGGGCTTCCCAGGCCCCCAAGGACTATTTCCATGTTGGGTTTGGGGTACCCACATCTCCTCAGTCCTTTACAAGCACACAAGTGGGGGCTGGCTGGCCCACTCTGCTAACAAGGCCCCCACCGGGTCCACCTCACACCCCCCGGTGCTGTCACACATGGCTCCCTTCTCTGTCGAGAGAGAGGCCCACTGCTGGCCCTCCTGAGCTGCGTGTCTCTGTGCCCCACAGACCAGAGCAGTGTGGATCCTGGGGCCCATCTCAGACTCTTACTGTCATTTTCCTAGATTTATTTTGTACTTTGGAGTCCCCTGTGTCCTTCCCGTGACTGAGGCTGCATTGTCTCCCTTACGCCTGAACTCTAGGGAGCAGCACGATTCCTGATTCTAACACCCACTCAGTCCTGAGCATTTCAGGCCATGGTGAACTGTGTGGCCTCAGGGCTGTTCTCATGGCCTTGAGTGAGCTGATTGCATGTGGAATTGACACAGAACCGACCCTAGGGATGCTGTGTACGGCTGTTCAGGCCGTGCACTGCACAACCCCATGCAATGTGCCTTGTAGTGAACCCGGTGGGGATGAAGATTCTCTGAGCACCTGTAACCACGCCAGGCATGGGGCGGTGCTCAATATATATTTGCGAGGATTATTACTCTCTTCCCTTTATTAATCACTGTTACGTCTGAGTGCTGTGCACAGCACTTGCCTCGCGTGATCTGAATTCATCCTTCTGACAATGTACTTTTGGAATCAGTAATTCCAATTCTAAAATTTTATTCTACAGAAGTACTTCCCCATACATAAATGGGTATTTGTACAGTTATTCGCTGAAGTATTTTTTGTAATAGCAGATAACTGGAAACAATCCAATAAAATATTGTGCAGCTTTAAAAAGAGAGAGAGGGACTTCCCTGGTGGTGCAGTGGTTAAGAATCCACCTGCAGGGCTTCCCTGGTGGCGCAGTGGTTGAGAGTCCGCCTGCCGACGCAGGGGATACGGGTTCGTGCCCTGGTCTGGGAGGATCCCACATGCCGCGGAGCTGGGCCCGTGAGCCATGGCCGCTGAGCCTGCGCGTCCGGAGCCTGTGCTCCGCAACGGGAGAGGCCACAACAGTGAGAGGCCCGCATACCGGAAAAAAAAAAAAAAAAAAAAAAAAAGAATCCACCTGCCAACGCAGGGGACACGGGTTCCATCCCTGGTTGGGGAAGATCCCACGTGCCACGGAGCAACTAAGCCCACATGCCGCAACTACTGAAGCCCTGGTGCCTAGCTAGAGCCCTTGCTCCGCAACAAGAGAAGCCACTGCAATGAGAAGCCCGCGCACCTCAATGAAGAGTAGCTCCTGCTCGCCGCAACTAGAGAAAGCCCACGCGCAGCAGCAAAGACCCAACACAGCCAAAAATAAACAAAAAATTTTAAAAAAAGAGAGAGCGAGAGAGAGAGAAGGGTAGGAACTTACCCCTGTTTGCTCAGTGATTTTTCAGTAGCTCTTTACCCACCTCCCTTTGAATGTCTCAAATGCTCTTTGGCATTTGGGGGAACTCTCAAGAATCATATCCAAGGGGCTTCCCTGGTGGCGCAGTGCTTGAGAGTCCGCCTGCCGATGCAGGGGACACGGGTTCGTGCCCCGGTCTGGGAAGATCCCACATGCCGCAGAGCGGCTGGGCCCGTGAGCCATGGCCACTGAGCCTGTGCCTCCGGAGCCTGTGCTCCGCAACGGGAGAGGCCACAACAGTGAGAGGTCCGTGTACCGCCAAAAAAAAAAAAAAAAAAAAAAAGTACAGTGAGACACCATGCTATAACCACTAGGATGGCTAGAATCAAAAAGTTCAATAATAAGTTTGGGCCAGGATGTGGATAAATCAGAACACTCATACACTGCTGGTGGGAATTTAAAAAGGTTCAGCTGCTTTGGAAAACAGTGTAGCACTTTCTCAAATGATTAAACAGAGGGTTACCATATGACTCAGCAATTACAGTCCTAGATATATACTCAAGAGAAATGAAAACATATGTCCACACAGAAACTTGCACACAAATGTCTATAGCAGCATTATCCATAACAGCTAAAAGCAATCCAAATTTTTATCAACTGAATAATGAATAAACAAAATGTGGTTCATCCAAACAATGGAATATTAATTATTCTCCCATGAAAAGGAATAGAGTACTGATACATGTTACAACTTGGATGAACCTCGAAAACATTATGCTAAGTGAAACAAGCCAGTCACAGAAGACAAATAGTATATGATTCCATATACATGAAAGTCCAGAAGAGGGAAATCTATAGAGATGAAAAGTAGATTAGTGGTTGTTTAGACCTGGGTGTAGGGCTTGGGATAGGGGTATGGTAGCTAAGGTGATGGGTTTCTTTCTGAGGTGATAAAAATGTTTTAAAATTGGTTGGGCATTAACTGTAAAATACTAAAAACCACTGGATTATATGCTTAAAATGGGTGAATTTTTTGGCCAATGAATTATATATCTCAATAAAGTGGAAGGAAGGAAGGAAGGAAGGGAGGGTACCCCGAGGCTGTGCTGGGTGGAAGGTGGGGACCCCCAGCAAAAGCCCCGGCTAAGGCTCTTGTGCTCAGTGGAGATCCCCCATGTACCACCTGTCTTCCTGGCTGAAAATCCACCTTAATGGTGACATTTTCAAGATATTTCCTTCCCATACTTTTTTTTTTCCTCTGTGGATCATGTGCCCCAGAAACCAGAAATTCTATTTTGGGGGTGAGTCTTGGACCACACTTGGCCTCTGTAACAACCCCAAGTGTGGTCCCCAAGGTGTGATTTGAGAGAATCCAGGAAGACCCCAAACTTCCACACCCAGCAATGCCCCATTCGCTGGGCGATGCTCCCACCTTGGTTCTGTTCAGCCTTCCCCAGAGAGCCAATTTAACTGCAATCATCCCTAGGGAGGACAGAGGGTACCAGGCCCTTTGGAGAAGAATTAGGTAACCAGATAGTGTGTTCTCTTTGACAAGGAAAAACCATGGACAGCTGAAAGATGCTGGAGGCCTATAAGCTCTTTGAGGGGAAAATGAAACCTTAATCATAATTCAGGTCCTGCTAATAATGGTTGAATGGAAGAACAGATGACCTAAAGCAGGGATGCTCAAAGCGTGCTCCCCCCAGCAGCAGCATCACCTGGAAATGAATTAGCAACACACATTCTCAGGCCTCACCCCAGATCTGCTGGGTCAGAATCTCCGAGCGTGAGGCCCAGCAATCTGTGTTTGAAGCCCTTCAGGTAATTCTGATGTGAACTCAGGTTTGAGAACAGCTCAACTAACGGATGGGTTTGTTCATTCATTCACTCAACAAATTCTTCCTGAGCGCTCCCAGATATACTGGGAATCGCTGGAGGCCCAAGGGTTAAACACATTGTGAACACATTGCAGTGGGTCGGATGGTAGCCTCGCCAAAGATATCCCCCAAAACCTGTGATTGTGAACTTATTTGGAAAAATGGTCTTTACAGACATAAGTAAGCTAAGGATTTTGAGATGAGATCCTTCTGGATTACCCAGGTAGGCCCTAAACCCAACGACAAGGTCCTTAAAAGAGACAGAAGAGAAGACACAGAGAAGGCCACGTGACGACAGAGGCAGAGGTTGGGTGATGTGGCCACAAGCCAAGGAATTCCTGGAACCATGAGAGCTGGAAGAGGGAAGGCAGCATTCTTCCCTAGAGCCTTGGAGGGAACGTGAGCCTGTTGGCACCTTGATTTTGGCACATCTGTCCTCCAGGACTGTGAGAGGATACATTTCTGTTATCTTAAGCCAACCAGTTTGTTATGGGGGCCACAGGAAACTAATATACAAGACAAATAAGGGTCATGAACTTATAGAGCTTATATTCTAGTGGGGGAGATAGAAGAGATGATAGATGATAGATAGATAGATAGATAGATAGATGATAGATAGATGATAGATGATAGAGACAGACAGATGATAGATGGATAGATAGAGATAAAGAGAGAGAGAGATAGAAGGTAGAGAGATATAATAAATAGATGATAGATGATAAATAGATGGATGAATGGATAGGTAGATAGATGACTGATTGATAGATAAGCAATGTAAAGAAGCAACCAAGATAATCTCACACAGTGAAAGGGCTATCACAGCAATAAAACAGTGACGTGCTAGAGAAAAACTGGAAACGGGACAGAGTTAAGACCTGGGGAGTGAGAAGGAGGCGGCCACTCACACCCCTGGGGGCAGTTGTTCCAGGCCAAGGGGCTTACAAACATGAGCAGCTTAAGGCAAGGACAAGCTTCACACATCTGGGGACAGAAGGGAGGCCTGGGCGCCTGGAGTGGGTGAGTTGGGGGCAGCGGGGAAGGGGGTGAGGTTGGGGAGAAACAAGGGCCACGGGAGGAGGCACATTCCCCCAGGGCAGTGGGGAGCCCTTGGAGGGATGGGAGCAGGAAGTTGGTGGGGAATGGATGTGAGGAGAGACCAAGAGGCCTACACAGGGGTGCCAGTGAGAGGAGGCAGCTGGGGGGGCGGGGTGGAGAGGAGGAGAATGGACCAGGGGTTTTGGAGTAAGAGCCAGTCATTCCTGCTGATGGACCAGCTGTGGAAAGGTCTGGGGTAGACAATGCACCCTTTACTGACATAGGAAAACTGGGTGTATCAGTTCTCTACTGCTGTGTAACAAATCATCCCAAAACTCAGTGATGAAAACAACACATGTGTAGCATCTCCCAGCATCCGTGGCTCAGTTGGGTGCTCCTAGCTCAGGGTTTCCCATGAGGCTGCAAGCAAGGTGTCAGCAGGAGCTGCGGTCATCCCAAGTCTCACCTGCAGGAGGCTCCTCTTCCAAGACCAAGGGCCTCCAGGCCTCCCTGACTGAAGGCCAGAGACATTAGCTCCCTGCCTGTGGGCCTCTCCATAGTGTGGCTCACAAAGTGGCAGCTGGGTCCATCAGAGCATGCGCACGTGAGCAGCCAGAGAAGGAGCGAGACGGAAGTCAAAGTTTTTGGTACCCTAATCTCAGAGGGCACCTCCCATCACTTTTGCCATGTTCTCTGACTTAGCAGTGAGTCACTAGGTCCTGCCCACACTCAGGGGGAGGGGAGGGGAGTACACAGGAGTGTGAACACCAGCTACACTGCGTGTCTTTTTAGACACTGGGAAGAAAGCAAAAGTTTTATTGAGGATATGATAAGTTTTAGATGCTTCAATTATGACTGTAGCATGGCTGGGAATTCCCTGGTGGTCTGATGGTTAGGACTCCACGCTTTCACTGCCAAGGGGCTGGGTTCAATCCCTGGTCGGGGAACTATCGGTAAGCTGTGAGACGCAGCCAAAAACAAGAAAAAGAAAAAGAAAAGAAAATTTTAAAAAGGTCGTAGCATGGCTGATGGTAGACAGGCAGTTGGAAGATGAATGAATGAATGAAAGAAAAATGAGTAGGTGGGCTGACGGGCGGAGGGATAGATGGTCCATTGCTCAAGGCTGGTCCTGCCCAAATCACTTAAAATACCCCTGCCCCTCATCCCCAAAAAAGACAAGCTCTTTCAGAAGCAGCGGCCTTCCTAATGCTTGCTCGATCACGGCCCCTCCCCATGCCCCCTCCCCCTGCCTGCACGGGACAAGCTCCTGGGAAGATGAACTCAGAGGTGATTTTCCGCCCAGCCAGATGGAAACGTGGGCTTCCATCCTGCCAGAGAAACATATCAGCGTGCCGGGTCCACAGAGGGAACCACTGGCTGCCTTGGAAGAACGGCTAATAGATCATGGAATTCCACCAGCCAAGCCACCATCTCCAGGCCAACAAGCTTGAATTATGACAGAAGGATTAGGAGCCGGTGGAAACTTGGAGGTCACCCACGAAGACGTTTGAACATTTGTTTTCTATCTGCAGCCTCCTTTTCCAGCTGCGTAGGACACTTAATCCAACGTGAAGTCTTGCATATTAAGCTTTCTCCCTGATTACAGTCCTTTTCACTCTCGAATTATCTTTGGCACCCAGTAGGCACTTCCTTTGATTTCTCTTGGTGTGCGTGGAGGTGGGAGTTGAGGCCAAGCCTTCTATATGTTGTACTGTTTTCTCTTGGGGGTCTGTGCTGGGTTGCTGGTCGGAATGACAGCTGGGGAGCCTGAAGCACGCACCGTGCCTATCAGCAAAACAGTGGGGCAGGCTCCTGGAGATGGGTCCAAGAGATCAGAAATGCCGGAGATAATTGGTATGGTCAGGGCAAGACAGAGGCTCTTCCAGATGAACTGGGCTACTGGGGGTGAAGATTCTGAGCTTCAAACGAAGGCTCCCAAACTTAAGCCTATCAAGCTATTATGGCTGATTACATTCAGAAGGGCCTCGGCTGGCAGGCTTCTAATTGGCAGTCCTCCTGTGATTTTATGGGAACGGGGCTGAGATGCGGAAGGCTGAGATCACCGAGAAAGCAGCCCCGCCTGGCAGAGGTCAGATGAGCCAGGGACTTGAATCTTTATTCCGATGTTGTGGCAGCTCCCCTGCATCCCTTTATAGTCTTTTGTTCCTAGCAGCCCCTCAGCACAGCTGACCCTGGGTTCTTTGAGAGCTGCCCCCATTCACAGGGCGGGGTGGGAGATGAGGAGGCCAAGGTGAAGATCAGGGGGCTGCTGAGGACTAGAAGTCTCCATTGGCCTTAGCTGGCCAAGCACCTCCACCCTTTAACCTTCAATGCTTCCTCCATCCAGAAATGTATGTTGAGACCTGGCCGTGGAAGAGAGCTGGCAGCTGACTCGTAGCCAGAGGAGGGGAGATGTGTGGATACACAGAGGAAGCAGCAGAGCAGTAGCAATGGGGCCCCAGGCTTTCCAAGTGGGCGAAGCTTCTGAGCTTCATTTGCACAGCCTATGGTGTTTATTTAATTGCATGTTTATTTGGAGGGCCTTGGGGGTGTCTTATAGGTTTGGCTGCTATAACAAAGAGACCCAAAGTGACAGTGACTTAAACAACACAGAAATGTCATTTCTCTCTCCCGTAAAGGCTTCAGGTCATAGTCCTGAGTTGGTGGAGCAGCTCCACAGTCATCAGAGACCCAGGTCCCGTCCACCTCATTTCTCTGTATCTTGCACACGTACCTTCCATTTCAAGATACAAAATGGCTGCTGCAATTCCTGCTATTACTTCTGCATTCCAGCAGGTGGGAAGGAATGAAGGGACAAGGAGTGGGCCCGCTCCTTCCCTTTAAGAGCACAATTCGGAAATGGTTTATAGCACTTCCACTCAAGGCACAATGGCCAAATCTACCACATGGCCACATCTAGCTGCTAGGGAGGTTGGGAAATGAGGCCTTTATTTGGGGTGATCACCTGCCCAGCTATATAGTCTGTTAATGTAGAAGAAGGAAAATCAGCAGGAATTTCCAGAGGAGTGTGATGAAGATAGGGTAAGAGCAAAAGCCTCCAGCCCCCGCCTCTCCTGAGTTTGCCTTTGGGCCATAGGGATGACTCCCCTCCCTTCTCCCTGAATTCAAGGCTGTACGCAAAATCCACCTCCTCCAGGCAGACTTCTGGGTTAAATTACTCCAGCGGCTGGCTAACCCCTCAACCTCATCTCTGGCCCACGCTTCCGCCTGCCACGTGCCCTTGGCTATTCTGGAACCTGGGCATTTCTGTTGAGTCTGTCCCAGCCTCCCTAGTAGACCCTTGTTTCCTGAACCAGGGACCCCATGTCTTCTTTAGTATGTACCCAATCCACCACCTTCAGCCCCAGATCTGTACTCCCAGACAGTAAACACCCAGGGCTGAGTGCTCTGGTTATTTTTTAGAAGAAAACATACTTTATCATCTTAAGGAAGAAAGCTCTGTGAGGGCAGGGACCTTGCCTTGTTCACTGTTTTATCCCCAGAGCTCAGCACATGCCTGCCAGGCAGTAAGGACTTGCTAAATGAAGGAAGACCTTCCTGGATAATCAGAGTCATCATCATCCTCACCCCAGATGTTTACTGAGGACTCCTGTTCACTTAGCAAGGGTTACATAACCGTCATCTAAAACAAGAGTTGGCAGACTTGTTCTGCAAAGATCCAGCTAGTAAATACTTTCGGCTCTGAAGGCCACAGGGTCTCGGTTACAACCAATTAACTCTATCATGGTGTCTGGAAAGCAGCCACAGACAATATGTAAATGAGTGGGCATGGCTGTGTGCCAATAAAACTTTATTCACAAAAGCAAAGGCAGGCCAGATTTGGCCGGTGGGCCATAGTTTGCTAACTCCTTATTCAAAACAAAAAAGAATGTCCTAGGTTGGGGGTGGAGATCCATAGCCATCTTGTAGAGCTAATATGGGGGTATGTGGTAGAAGGGACAGGGGAGAAGGTGCTGGAACCTAATGTCCAGGCCTGAAGGAGACCCATTTTTGGGTGCTAACCTGACGCAGTCCTCCGATCTCTGAGCTGTAGTTTGTTTCCCACCTATGGGAGAGGGGCCTAGCACAGCCATGGGTGTACAATGCATCACCACGCCTGACCATGGCTGATTGGACCAACCATGGTCCAACTGGACGCCCAGGGGTGGATGTCCACCCTGAGGGGGCATTTGGAATTGGGGCACAGCCCCTCTGGTCCATCTCAAACTGAGGACCCGCAGACTTGGGGAATTGGGGAAGCAGAGAGGGCTGCCTGCAGAGAGAACCAAGCAGCATTCGAGAGACTCCCAGACTCCCCAGGTCCTGCTGGTATTCCTATCTGCAGGTTTCCCTGACTCTGGGCCCCCTGACACCCGTTGTACACTTTATTGAATGGTCCCCTCCCCTGGGCTGTGTCCTATGGGTTTTCATTATCTCCCACTATGGGGCTTAGGCCAGACAGCTGCCTTCACCTCCTCTGCAGGCGGTGACACCTCCCGGGGGCCGGCCGCCCCCCACTGTCCTCCTTTCTCTTGTTGGGGCTCCTCTCTTGCTGTTCAAGGGCTCATTTTTCTGGAGCAGCTCAGGACATTACCCAGCGAAATGAAGAATGTGGAATACTTGAAATTTCCACTCACACACTCCTGGAAAAAACACATTAACCTTTAAGAAGGGAATAATGGCTTCGTTTTCAAGTGACCTTATGGATTAACCCTCGACGAGCACCTTCTAGGGGGGGAACCATGGCCCATGGCAGGGACCCAGTAGGTGTAAAAGATGAAGAAAACAGAAAACCTGGCAGAATCCCTTGGTGAGCCCTGAAGAGAGGCAGATCATTGTCTCATGATGGCGACAATGACAACAGCCCTCCCTGGCTCCCGTGAGACACCACGTCTGCTGGACAGGAGGTTACCTGCTTCAGGACAAGACCAAGGCTGTCTTCCCTGGATCTGCTCTTGACCCGGGGCTGACCGAGCAGCTGGTGCTTGGCCAGCACAGCCTTCTGTCCTTTTGGTTGGCTCTCCCTCTGCCAGACCAAAGGGGGTTCCCTCCTCCCCACGTCAGCCTTCCCCGAAAAGCTTTTCTGCCAGCCTGTTGCAAACCCCATCCTTGAAACACAGACTCCAGGTTCCACATGTTGCAGGAAGCGGCACAGTCTATATGCCTGGGGGATATTTGCAAAGCCTATGAGCATAGTAAAGGCTCTGAGAAGTCCTGCCAGAAAGAAACCTTTTTAAGTTTGTTGAACACCAGTATTTTCCAAACTATTCGGGCCACAGGAAGTCCTCTCCCCTTTTCGTATTTTTTGGATGACACCAACGAGTGTTTGGCAGAGCTGCTTACCCGTGGAGCGTGCTTTAGAAAAGGCAGACCATGCAGCATACCTTCTTCAAGATCATCTGAGCCACAGAGGAGACCAGGGCTCACCCTCCATTCTCCAGTTCACCCGTTCATTTATCACGCAGGCATTCCTCCATCCATCCACCATTCATTCATCAGCACGGGTTTCCGTGGCCAGGAGTCTCCATTCCTTGAAGGCAAACCTAAGTGCTTCTCTGCTTTTGCCAAGCTGCCCAGATGGCAGGAGAGATAGCAATGCCCAGGGGTACAGAAGAGAAAAGACAGGCACCTACATCGTGTCCCCCAGACATCAAAGGCCCAGCTTCCAAAGATGCTCTTTTGAAAATAAAGGGGCAGACTTTAAAAATTTCTCTACTGCCGAAAAGTGTCAAAATGCAGGCAGCCAAGAAGCAGCTTGAAGGCGAGGGCTGGAGGGAGGGCAGGAGGAAGACGGAGCTTCAGGACCAAAGATGGGTTGGGAGGTTGGCATCGGCTGTGCTGTCACAGCCAAGCTTTGGCCAAGGACCTGCTCTGTGCCTGGCGCTGTGCTGACCGCCGAACATCCCCATGTGCCTCATTCACTCAACAAACATGTAGAAGGTGTTTCTCACGAGCCAGGTGCTGAGAACACCATGATGGATATGTCCTAGCTCACATCCAGATGAGCCGGGAGACGATCTCCCCAATAACCCACAGGGAGAGGGTACGGCTGCCGTGGGCGAGTCTCGGAGGCTCGCTCAAAGCCACAGAGCCGAGAGTCCAAGGCAGGACCCCCTGACTCCCATGCCCAGTCTCTGCCAAACCAGTGGGCAAAGGAACAAGTTTAAAGCATGATCTATCCCATTAGGAAATCAGTGACATGCCCGAGAGAGAGCGATGTTCGGACGGCAAGCTGAACGCTCATCATGGACCGCAAGTGGAAAGAGGCACAGCCAGGAGGACAGAGCAGACCCGGCCACGTGGGCTCTGCCCGTGACAGCGGCGTCTCCCCGCCACGTCCCACCCTCGGGCCAGCGAATCCCATCACGGTCCGCCCCTTCCCAGCACACTGACCGCTGATGAGCACGGTCCCACCCACCAGCCCCTCCACCCTCACCTCGTGTCGAAGGGTGGCTTTGAGCAGCTCTGGGCAAGACCCTGTCTCTGTTGGTTTCTCTGCTCCTTTCCAGAAAGCCACTGTGCCTCTGTCCCTGGAAGATCACAGGGGAGCTGAAAGGCTGCCGAGGGGGCCAGCACACCAGCGGATGGTGTGGCCAAGAGCAGTGCAGATGGCCACTCGGCTGTGGCCCCAGCAGGGCAGATCAGCCCCGTTGGCCGCCGCCTGCATCTCCACCCGTCCTGGTTCCTCCAAGCACCCCTGGAACCCAGTGGCAAAGCCACCCAGTGGTGCCGTGGCTTGGACATCATCTTTCCAGATACAGTCTGTATGAGTTTCCTATGGCTGCTGTAACAAACTACACAAACGTAGTGACTTCAAGCAACACAAATCATCTATCCTACAGTTCTAGAAGTCAGAAGTCCTAAATTCAAGGTGTCAGCAGGGCTGTTTTCCTTGTGGAGGCTCTGAAGGAGAATCTCTTTCTTTGCCTTCTCCAGCTTCAAAGCCAGCACGTGACCCTCTGACCTCCCTCTTGCAGGGTCTTGTGATATGCTGGCTCCACCCGCATAACCCGGGATAATCTCCCATCTCAAGGTCCTTAATCACATCTGAGAACCTCTTTGACATGTAAGGCAACATGGTCATGGGTTCTGGGTTTTAGGATGTGGACATCTTTGAGGGGCTGACCTCAGAGTCTCCCCCTCAGGCCTCTGGACTTGTCTTGTGGCCTGTCCTATTGCCGTGGGTATGAGCTGGGGCCTGGGCATCTGGAGGGCTGCAGGCGATGTCTGGATGCCTCAGAGAGCAAGAGAGGAATTTGCTCTTTGCCCTCCAGGCTCCCCCAGAATGTCACATAGTGCCGAATCTGGCCCTCTGGTTCCTCTGGCATTGGACTCAGTTTCTCGTCTGTAAATGGGGTTCACAATAGCACCTGCCCATAATAGCTCTTGGGAGGATGAAATGATACGAGCATCCCTCCTGGGCTATTCTAGAAGCACAATATACATTGGCCAAGTGAATGAATTGCTCTGTGCTAAGCAACTGTTGGACCCTTGAGCAAATGCCTTCCCCTGTGAAATGGGGGTGTTCACCCCAGCTCCGCCTCCAGATGGCTGCTACGGGCCCCTGCCCTCAAACCCACAGAGGCGAGGAAGACCTCAGAACAGCACCTTGGAGAACAAGAGGTGTCAAGGCTGGTGACGCAGGCACAGCCTTTCTTCATGTCAGGGACCCTCCCGGTAATCCTGGGGCACGTAGGGGTCATCCCTGAAGTTCAGAGAGGTAAGTAACTTGTCCCAGGTCCCACAGCTAACAAGTGATAAAGTCAGGACTCCAACCCAGGATGCCGGATTCCGGAAGCTCACGGTCTGAACCACTAGGCTCTACAGGCTCCAAACTCCAGCAGAGCCAAGAAGAGTCACGTGCTGCCCACAGACCAGGGAACAAGCAAGCAGAGCAGGACAGAGGGACCACGTGCCAAAGAGACTCCGAAAGTTTCACAGTAAAAGGTGGTGAAGACGTTCCAGGTGAGCCAGAGGAGAACTCTCTCAGGTGGCAACAGGAGCAGCAGGGCACCCACGAGACGCCCACACAGCGGGCGGCGTCTGCAGGGGACAAGCTCGGGTCAGGGCCGGCGCTGCAGGACGATCGTGTCAGCTGACCTGACCCTCACCACCATCCCCATGGCCACTCCTACTCCCACATCCATTTTCTCAAACAAAATTTGAGGTAAAAATAAACCAGTTGTGGGGGGCACTTTTATTGATCAAGGTCGCCATCCATCATTAAAATCCAATCAAAAATGCTTTTAGGGACTTCCTTGGCGGTCCAGTGGTTAGGACTCTGCACTTCCACTCTAGGGGGTGCAGGTTCAATCCCTGGTTGGGGAACTAAAATCCCACATGCCACGCAGCATGGCCAAAAAAAAAAAAAAAAGCTTTTTAAAAATACTAAAACCACCTTTTTAAGGTGCACACTCTTTGAGTCAGCCCCTCCCCGTCCAAGAATTGGTTCTAAAGAAATCACTGTGGATGTTCCCAAAGGCCCCTAAACAGGGATAGTCACTGCAGCATGGTTTACAATAATGAAAAATTGGAAACAACCTAAATGTCCCAAAGAAAATCAGTTAAACAAATGACGATGCATTCACAACACAATACTGTACAGGCAGTAAAAACGGTGGTGTAGGACACCCGTGTTTATTGACACGGAGCAGTGGTTATAATAAATTGTTAAGGGAAAACACAAAGTCACAAAACAGTGTGCTTAGAAGGACCTCATTCCCATTTAAAATTTGTGTATAGATAGAGGATAGGTAGATATAAGTGAGAGAGAGATGACAGACAGACAGATGGATAGATGGGTGGAGAGATAGATAGATAGACAGATAGAAAGGAAGAAAGAGGGAGAGAGATGCAACAAATATTTATTGAGTGTCTGCTATGCGCCAGGCACTGTGCTATGTGCTGGGGAGACATTCATGAACAAAATAAAGTGCCCACTCTTGTGGAGCTGACATTCCAGAGGGGCAATTTTATAGAGAGATTTTCTTTATCTAGAGCAGAATAGTGGCGTCTTAGGAGCACAGATTCTGATACGCACTGAACAACTTCACGGAGAAGTGACGTGCAGTCTGGGAAGGGCTCCCGATAACGTGGGCGGAGAAGAAGCAAGGTTGGCAGGCACAGATGGGTAATAGGTGATGGGCTCAATAGACCATTCCCTCTCCTTTCGCGAACATCTGAAATTTTCTGAAATCATCGTGAGGGGTAAGTGGGGGAGTCAGCTCCGGAGTGAGACGCTCCAGGGTCAGAGCCCAGCCCCCCACCTGTGAGCTTGGTGAGCCCTCAGCCCTCCTTGGTCCTCACCTGTCAAATGCCATCATATCACTGGCTGAGCAGGGAATCAGGGCGACTGGGATATATCTGTACCTTCGACGTTTTTGTCAGGACCATGGATAACTGGGATGATGGAGACGTAAGCGGGAGGGGAAAGATGCTAGCCCCAGACCCTCCATGCCTCTCCCGCCCGGTCCCTGCACACTCAGGGGAGGGGCCAGGGAGGTCCAGGCTGGACTGACAGAGGGCTGGGCAGGAGGCCTTGGGCACAGGGCCTCACCCACCCCCAGAGCCCACCTTTGGAGGAAACGCTGGGTCCCTTGATTCTTCTCACTCAGCAAGGCCTTCCTGGACTGGAGGCTGGGGATGGAAACACTCGAGACCAAGGCCACCGCTGACACGCTCCTGGTTTACAAGTGCATGATAAGTGCAGAATCGTCTGAGAATTGCCATGCTGGTGGTGTGTGGAAGGGAGCGGTGGGTACTGTGAGCCCTAGAGGCGTCTGACACAGCCTTGAGTCAGGGAGGGCATGGACCGGCAGGCCTGGGGAGGAGGACTGTTGAAGGTATGGATTTGGAGTCCAGAGACCCATGTTCTAATTCCAGAGGCCAGTTTTCTTCTTACTCTCGGTGTGACGTGGGGCCACAGAGGTTCTTCTGAGAGTCCAACCCCCCTCTCTGCGACACAGGATTCAAAGCGAGCTCTTCCCTCTGGTACTCCTGGATGACGGCAGCCTCTGGGCAAATACGTGTGAGGGCCATGCTTCCTCCTCCCATCCCTCTTGGAGCACCACCATGCACACATAGTCAAGGCTCTGACAAGTCCTGCAGTGTAGACAGCTGTCTAACTTTTCCTAACGCCATGTTTAATCCCCAGCCTGAGGCATCACTCTGTTGGCTCGAGGCCCCAGAATGCCCCTATGGAAGCAAGCCAGGAGGAGCGAGGAGAGCAAGGGGGCTTTCCCACAGAGGGGAACAGACCCACTAATGCCACAGCTCCGGGAACACTCGGGGTCCGTCTCACGGTTGTTTCCATCAGAGTGAGGGAGCAGAGGTATTAACACCCTCACACCCACATTCTCCAATCACTGGTTAATGACTCCCCCGAGGTGGGGGGCTGAATTCCCAGGCTCTGCCAGTCACTAGGATGGCAAAGAAGGTAGGTTCTGGAAGCCTGAGGGCGGCCTTCAACAGAGATACAGGTGCTGGAGCCTGGGAGAGAAAGCTCCCAGGAGCCAACCTTGGGGATGTGAGTAGATAAGTGACAATATGGAGGCTCTGACAGGTCCTGCAGAAGAGGTAGCTTCCTAGCTTTGCCTGATCCCAACGTATCTGGTCAGGAGCGCTCCTTCCTACTCAGCCTCTATCAGCAGCTTCTAGAAGGAATATTCTGAGATCCACAGAATATCCACAGTTCTGACCGCAAGTCAAACTTTGCTCTGTAGTTTTTAACTTTTCGGCCTATGCTAATAAAACGGCTCCACTGCCAGTTCCTCTAGGGCAGCAATGATGACCTCTTCCTTCTTCTGTGTCCTCCAGGCTTGACATCCCCATGGAGGAGACACAAAACGAATCTCCCCGAGAAGCGAATGAATCAATTCACCATTTCTTTAAGCTGCGGAGTTCTATAGCTGGCATGGGGCGTGTGGGAAAAGAACTTCTCCTCTTGGAAAATGTGAGGCGTATGTCTACTTAATAAAGTACAAACTTTCTGTACAGGTGGAACATCAGTAGAGCCACCAGCCTTTCGTTAGAGCTGCACACAGGGTTCAGCGGCAACAGCACCAAAAACCTAAATGCTTTGGGACGCACGGGGCCAGAAGCCCCAGCACAGCTGAAATCAGGGACAGGTCACAGAGGTGAGGCCACCAAGGGCTTCTGACCGCTGCCATCCCTCCCATAAGTCCATTAGGATGGTCAACTGGCCTGAGAGCCTTCATATAGGGGCAGGGGGGTGGCCAGAGAAGAATTCTCTTTCTCTGCTCTAACCACTTGGAATAAAATCCAAACTCCTTACCAGGGCCCCCTGGCCCTGTGGGATTTAGCCCCTGCCCGCATCTCCCACCTCCCCACCCTCCATCCAGTCCAATTCAATCCCCTCCAGACCCACCAAGCTCATTCCTGCCTCAGGGCCTTTGCACCTGCTGCTCCCACTACCTGAAAAGCTCTGCCCACAGAGCTTCACTTGCCAGCTCCTTCTCATCATTCAGGGCTCAGCTCTAATATCCCCTCCTCGGGGGTCCCAACCAGCAAGCCCCACCCCTCACAATGTAGCCTCTAAGCTCTTTTATTTTCTTCACAGTACTTTCATTTTCTGAACTTCTTTTTGTTTGTTTTCTTTAAGTACTGTCTATAAAGTGGCCTCCAGGAGGACAGGGACCACGTCTGTCTTTGCTCCTCACTGTGGCCCTGTGTACCAAGAAAAAAGTAAGTGCTCCACAAACAACTGAGATGATGAAAGGAAAGCGGGAGGGAGGGATGGAGGGAAGGAAGGAAGAGTAGATGAATGAATGGCTCATGTGACTTTGAATCCATTAAATGATGGGGGTTCTTGGGTGAGGTCAGGGACAGGAGAGTAAAAATCATAAAGTGATGTACATCAGGGTGTGAGTGTGTGTGTGTGTGTGTGTGTGTGTGTGTGTGTGTGTGTGTGTGTTTTCCCGAAAAGTGAAAGTACAGAATCATAGCAAAGATCGGGTTAAGTTCTTACAAGGTGCTATGCAACCTTCTGAGTACCTTAGATGTATTTTAATAACTTAAATCATCATCCCAACAACTATCTGAAATAGTTCCTGTTATTATACCCACTTTACAGATGAGGAAGCTGAGGCTCAGAGAGGTTGGGTATCTCAACCAAGGTCACACAGCCCGGGGCACGCTAAGCCCTTAGGCTGCCCCCAGCCAGGACCCCTCTTCCTGGTGTGACCCCTGGCTGGCTGGAGCAAGGCCTACATTTATAGCTTAGTGAACTATTGTACACGGCTCTGGGGCCCCACGAAAGGCAAGCAGCCCCAAGGGGCAGGGCCTCAGCTCCCACATTCTTTCCCCCGTGGACTGCATTTGTTGTGCTGTGGAGGTGCGAGGCCCGAGGCAAGGGAGAAACAAGGGAAGGCCGGAAACACGACATGGGGGCAACTGCAGGACAGAATGGGTTCCCAGGAGGAGAGAGGGCTGACAGACACACGGGCCACCGCACTTCTGCAGCAGCTCGACCCCTCTGAACGGTGATCGTCAGCCTGTGCCAGGGCCGAGCCCCCGAGACGCAGCACCCCAAGGGTTAAGCCCCTTCCCGCTGCTCTGCCTGCCCCCTCCCCTCCACTGGGGTAATGAGGGAAATGTCAGCAGAAGCCATTGCTAGGAGCCCTACAGAGAAACTGCCCTATTGAGTTCGTTAAATTAAATCTATTTATAATTTATACCCTCCCTGCTTCCAAAAAGGATTTGCGGTGGTTTACGATAAACGACACATAAAATGGAAAGGCTGTTAACTAGAAAGAGAAAAATCAAGAACACCACACAGGAGGAGGGGTCAGAAACGCTCCCAAATACTCAGGTTTAGGGAAATGGAGATCCATTTAGATAGTCTAGCTTGGCTCCTGCATCCTGGCAGCTGAGGCAAAAAGGGAATCATCGCAATGGGCCACGCAACTCTCTCTGAGTGACTCGGGGAAGCTCAGTGATGCGTCAGCAGCTCCCTGGCTGGTGCAGCGAGAAGCAGAAGGCTGGGCTGCCACCCCTTCTCTCAAGCCTTTCTACCCTGCTCCTCAGTTGTCTCCAGCGAACTGACACCACCCTCCAGGACCCCTGGCACCAGCCTCTCCTCCTCCACCTACTGACCCCTGGGTCACCCTGCATAGAGGATGCACCCCAATTTTACCACCCTCACCTGCCCCCAGTGCACACAGCTGAGGTCAGACTCCCCTCCTGATCCCTAACTCCAGGGGTGGGCATGTGACCCAAGATGGTCCAACCTGAGTTGACACTGGGACTTTCACTACAAATATGAGGAAAGAGATCCTCTCTTCCACTGGGATTGCTGAGCTGGGGGAATGTAAAGCAAGGAGCTGCTGCTTTGCCACCACTCAGGGACAGCCTGCCCAAGAGTCAGGCCAACATAAAAGAAAGCACAACAGGATGCTGGTGAGGGGATCCAAGTCCTGATGCATTTGAGCACCTGGATCCAGCCATTCCTGAAGCTGATCCACTCCTTGTCTTTTCTGGTACAGAAGCTAATAACATCCTTTTTTTTCTAGCTTATACCTATTTGAGTTGGGTTCTGTTTCCTTATAATGAAAAGCCACCTGGCCAGCTCACACCTTCCACATCCACAGCTTTGAAGCCTCTCTATTCCACGTCCCACCATCAACTTGGTTTTACAAACCTACGAGTAAGAATTCTCCTTGTCCTTGTTTTACAGGTGAGGAAACGGAAGCTCAGAGAGGTTAAAGCAAGCTGCCCGAGGCCCCAGAGCCAAGCAAGTCGCAGAGCTGGGATTTGAAGGCAGGCAGTCCGGCTCCCGAGCTAACTCGTGTACCTTGCCGCTGGGTCCTCCCCACCTCTCCCATAAGCCTTTCCTTCTCCAACTTCCACGGGGTGGCCTGCCCCATCTGGGAGACGGAACAATGGCACGGGCTGGTCCTGGTTCTAACTTGCAGGTCGACACCTGAGCTCCCCACTCGCCTGGCCTCTTCAGACCCATGACTTGTGCGATATTGAACCCCGTGCTAGTCCCTCCTACCTCCTTCTGCCCACAGCTGCCCCTTCCTGGGAGGTTCTTCGCTTCCTTCTTACCTCCACTAACTCCTATTCCTTTAGATATATGGAAATACAAATTACAATGACAAGGTACCACTTTGCACCCATGAGATCGGCAGAAACTGTCAATGTCGATAATATCTGGTGAGGCCAAGGCTGAGGGGAAAAGACACGTCATGGCACATTGCTGGGACCACATGTCCCATTAGCCTGGATGGGGACAGGGTGGTGATACCCAGTAAAACTTTAGATGTGCACTTGGGTCAGCCCAGCAGTTCTGTGTCTGCAGAGCTGTCCCAGAGCACGTGTGTGGGCACGCAAAGAGCACGACGAAGCTGCTCATGGCAGCACGATTTAAAATGGCGAGAACAGCAAACAACTGCAATTCCGTCGACAGAGGAGTGTGAAATAAGCTCTCGTGAGCCACAACCGGGAATACTAAACAGCAGGTTAAAAGAATCCAGAGTCCTCAGTAAGTTAAATGTGGAGTTTCCATATGACCATGTCCACGCCCAGGTGCACACCCAAAAGAAATGAAAACAGGGGTCCCCACAAAAACTTGTACACAAATGTTCATACCAGCACTATTCACAACAGCCCAAAGCTGGAAACCACCCAAATGTCCATTATCAGAGGAAGGGATAAAGAAGACGTGGTCTATCCATGCAATGGAATATTCCCCAGCCGGAAAAAAAGAATGAAGTATTGATACATGGACGAACCTCGAAAACTTTATGTGAAGTGAAATACCAGACACAAAAGGCCACACCTTGTATGATTCCATTCATAGGAAATGCCCAGAAGAGGCAAATCCATAGAGACAGAAAGTGGATTTTTGGTTGCCAGGGGCTGGTGGGCATGGGGGTGGGAAGTGAGTGCTAATGGGGATGAGGGTTTCCCTTTGTGGTGATGACTGGGAACTAAATAGTGATGTGGACTTACTTAATGTCATTGAATTGTATACTTTAAACAGAGACAATGGTATATTTTATGTTATATGTATTTTATCACAATTTAGAAATGATAAAGAACAGAGTAAAAAATAATCAGCGTGATTTGTTTTAAAAATGTGGGGGAGGCTTCCCTGGTGGCGCAGTGGTTAAGAATCCACCTGCCAACGCAGGGGACATGGGTTCGAGCCCTGGTCTGGGAAGATCCCACATGCCGTGGAGCAGCCAAGCCCGTGAGCCACAACTACTGAGCCCACACACCTAGAGCCCATGCTCCGCAACAAGAGAAGCCACCGCAATGAGAAGCCCGCACACTGCCACAACTAGAGAAAGCCTGCACGCAGCAATGCAGACCCAACACAGCCAAAATTTTTTTTTAAATGTAAAAAAAAAAAAAAAAAGTGGGGGGACTTCTTGGTATGGTATGACTGGGGGAGGTCTCTAGACATTCTAAGCGGAAAAGACAAGTCGCAGGACGACACCTACAATGTGGTCTGTTAAGGGAAGGAGATGGTTCAAGTGTATTTTCAATGTGAAGTGTTCACACTTGGTAATGAAGCTGCCTTTGGGGGAGGGTGGAGGGACATATCCACTTTGAATCGTCCAGCAGAGGCTGCACTCTTGCAGCCCTCGCACATGCACGGTTTCCCTCTCTGCCTGTGCATCCTCCCCCCTCGTCCCCTCCATGGCAAATCCCCCCTCTGGACTTCCTGGCCTTTCCTGGGATCATTTAGGGTCCTTTCTAGAGACCCTTTTCAGCCTTCCCATTTTCTCTCCCTTCCTTCTTGCACTCAAGCTATCTTCTGAGGCTTATTCTGGGCAGCCCAAGGCAAGATGCTCAGCTCCAGCCCGCACAAGAACTCCCATCCAGCAGGGGGGCCAGCCCCCCAGCAGCCCACTCCCTGCAGAGGACGGCAAGCAGCAGTGGAAGCATCCATTGCCTGCTCTCTGGAGCATCAGATTCAGTGGTGCTTTCTGGTTAGAAGATTCTGGAAGAGCCTCCTGAAGACCTGACGCTGAGGACAGCCACAATTACCCGAGAGGCTTGTGAAAGCCCCCAAAGCCCAAGCCCGACCCCGGGTCCACTGAGCCAGAATCTGCAGCCCAGGGATTCCTCCACACGGGCAAGTTTGAGGAGTGCAGCCATCTGCCACCACAGCAGCTGCTTCCTGTCCTGCGGCCACCAGGGCCTCATCCCTCTCTGCTCCGGGCAAGAGCTGCTCACCCATAGCTCTCGTGCCACCCCAGTGGGGACCCAGGGTTACAGTAGCACACTTTTCCCGCTGGCTTTCCTGGCCTCTGGCCCCACAGAGGCACCTGAAAAACAGGAATGCCCCGAGTTGGGAAACTTTGGAGCCAGACAAGGGGCCTGTGCATCAGAGGCAGACCACGTTCCTCAGAGGGATCAATAACCTGAAACTAGAAATGATCTGGGTTCGGGAAATGAGCATGACATTGGATCCAAGCTGTCAATTAGCCCTAGGCCTGGCCCCTGACGGCGGGCCTGTTGGTTCAAGGTGATGGTGGGCTTATGGAGGTTACGAGCTTTTTACGTGCCAGGCTGCACCCTCCCGGCCTCTTGGCAGGGCCATTCGGCTGTCTAAATCAAGACATCTCCGTCCGCAGCAACCGTTAGGCATTCACGCGCCGGGCCGCCTTCCATCCCTAGTAATCTCAATCTAATTTACTGGCCCAGGGATGCGGGGAGCAGCCTGCTCACATGGCTGGTGTGCACTGAAGAATGTAATATACAGCGTTCCTGTGTAATAAGGCTCTTTATAGTGGGCATTAAGGAGGGTCTGGCTCAGAGCACTGACGAAAACGTGATTAATTCCTGCCTAGAAAATATCTACGGTACAGACCTCGGAAGGCTCCACTGGGACAGGACGGGGCCCGGTGCCTCCGAATTCTCACACCGCTTTTCCGTCTGGGTGGTTTATAAGATTAGATGTGCTTAAGCTCCCTGAGGGCAGGAGTGGTGTTTTATAGCCCCCGCTCCCCCATCTAGCCATGATGAAAGCTGTACGATAAACTCTCGTTGAATTAATCTGGATGGAATTGAAGTGCAAAGTTATTCTTCGTGCACTTGCTGTGACTTTGGGGCTGCTTCCCCGGCTGATGAGGAACTGCACCTCCAGAGGCCCATTAACCCAGATGGCACTCGAGCCTCGAGTCCCGGCTCCTGCCAGGACCCTCGTGGCCGGTTGGTGGGACCAAATCCTGGATTTCCCGGATTCCTGGTTCCCACTTAGGCACTGTGGGACGACAGCAGTTCCCAGGAAGAGCAATGGCTCCTTGGAGGACATTCATGGGACGTTCGTGGAAGCCCCTGCTAGGTACTCGTCTTCCCCGCCCGACACTCCGGGGCGCACACCTGAAGGCATCATTCACTCACTCCCTCATCACTCAGCAAATATCAAATCTCCTTTATTCTAAGATGTGGGGTCTTTCACATTATAATTTCTCTGAAACCAGGATGCCTTGTAACACTGACATCTTTGATTCAACAACCTATGGTAGGAGTCCATAGACTGAGGCCCACAGCCCCCGTCTGGCCCACCACTTGTGTTTGTAAATAAAGTTTTATTGGAACACAGCCACAGCCATTTGCATAGATGTTGTCAAGGGCTGCTTCTGCACTTTGCCGCTGGAGGTGAGTGGTTGGGACAGTGGTGGTGGTGCTGCCCGCAAAGCCAACAGTGCTTGCACCTAGCCCTTTACGGGACAAGGCTGCCGACCCCTTGTACCTGGAATTTAGGAGGTGCCCACAGTGAGGTCTGTCAGCACAATGGTTAGAGACCGATATGGAGGCCTCGGGGACAGCCAGCACTGGATGTGAATCCTACGTCCCCCTCCAGCCAGCTGTGCAGCCTCCAGCAAGCTACCCTGCATCCCAGGTTCCTGGTCTGTAAAACAGGGACCTGATGAAGATTAAATAAAAGCTCGGTGCCTGGCACACGGCAGCCACTCCTTAAGGATAGTCCTCTCTTTTTTTTGAGGATTATTAAGATTGCTATTATTGATACATGCCAGACATGGGCTGTCAGAATTTGGGAATGGAATCATGGACAAATAAGCTCTTTGCCTTTAAGGTGGACTTGACAACCCAGAGGAAACAGGAAGATGCATTACAGAGAAATAAATCCCGTGTAGAAGACGCCGGGGGGAGCCCAGTGGCAGCTCCTAATCCAGCTGGTGGGTAAATCAGGGAGGGCTTCCTGGAGGCAGTGAGGTCTATGCTCAAATCTAAGGGATGTCTAGGAATGAGCCAGTGTTCAAGCTAAGAGCAGGGGTCTTGAGAATCTGTCAGTCCTGGGTTTGAGTCCCCACCCTCATACTTCCTGGTTGTGCAACCTTAACTAAGTCTCTTAAGCACTCTGCTTCTGTTTCCTCATTTATAAAATATGGGTGAGGACCATGATGATGACAACTGCCACTACCAGTAGTAATAATAACAATGCCACCCCCCAAGGGGGTGCGACAGCAGTTACTTAACAAACATCCCTCCATCGTTTTCTATTTGCCTGGCTCTGGGGCAAAGGTAGGAAACAGACACCTGCCCAGTCTCGGGAAGGGAGGGAAATAGCAAATAAATAGGTAAAGCAGTACACAGCCATAAGTTGGGATAAGTGCTCTAAAAAACAGTGCAGAGGTAGAGAACGGGGAGTGCAAGGTGAGGTGGGGTCAGGGACACCAGACAGGAGTGTGAACACTCATAACGGTGCCGGGTTCATAGTTCACAGCAGCAGGTTCAGCTCAGCTCCCAACACGGGCAGCGCCCCTCCCCATCCCACCTCCAGCCTTTTCTGGCCGGGAGAGTGAGTCCAGCTTGGTGCTCCACGCGTGTTCACCTCATGGTCCCCACTGCCCACGTGTCCCCGACCAGCCACACAGGAGTGACAGCCCGCTTATAGACAAATCACATTTGTCCTGCCCGCAAAATGTTTTCTTCTCAAAAATTTGACTCCACTACAAAAATTTCAAATCAAGAGCTCACCTGTTAAAAACCCCAATTTCCAGTTTCTATCAAAACAACTGGAAGATCTGGCCACTTTGGGCCACTTTCCTTCCCATGGTGAACAAGTTAGTTTCCCACACTCTCCGCCTAGCCCTTATGTCACACACCCGTCTGACTCCCCTCACTTATATAACCTGCCTGGCCCATTAGGTTGTTTGCAACCCCTAAACCAGGTGTGAAAGTTCTACGGGAGTGGGTCTGTGCTGCTGCGTTCCGATGGCCCCTTGGAGCCACGTCTGTCCTCTCCTCCTTGCCCTGGGCCCCAGGAGGCTGCCCCATATGGACCAGTCAACAGGCCCCGCGCCCTCTGGCTTCTGGGTCGTTCAGCCAGTGGAATCGCCCACTGGAGCCCTGGGGGCCTTTGCTCTCCTGGCTCTCTCCCGGCCAGGTGGCGCAGGTGCTGGGTGGCACAGGTGCTGGGTCCCTTTTCTAAAGGCCCCGGTCCTGCCAAGCAGCCCACATAGGGCCACCCTCCCTGGGCTCCGGGCATTGCTCCATCCCCTCGACCCCTCCCCCAGGGGTGGGACCATCTCCCCACTGTTGCTGGTCCTCCGGGACCACGCCATGCTACCTTGCTTTTCCTAAACCCTGCCCACGCCGCACTCCTCTTGAGAGTTGGTTTGTCACGTCTTCAACGACCCCACTCCCACCCGACTCTTCTCCATGGGTTTGGCACAAGGTGGCTGCTCGCTGCATAGACGCTGAATGAACGCACTGAGTGTTGCCCCCATGTTCTCTCGGCTTCTCCTGTGACAAAGGAGCTGGTCACCTGCAGTCCCCACCCCAGCCCCCAGCGATCACCCGTCCATCTCATCAGACTCAGGGCTGCACCCCCAGAAACATCTGCAGCCCCGAAAAAGCACCATCTCCCCTTCCCAGGATTCACTGGGCCACTTGGCATGCAGGTCTCGTCCGCCCGCAATAGCATAAACAAAGCGCGTTTTAAATCATGTCAGCGCGGGGCCGGTGCTCGTTCCCAGGTCTCTGGGAGGGAGTCCCAGCTGCCAGCAGGTATTTCCATGTGGTCACAGAAAGCCACGGGCAGGCACAGGCGATGCCTGGCCTTTGTCGGGGGGACAGGGAGAGGCTGTCACAGGGGCAGCGAGGCCTGGCCACCTGGCCTGGCTGAGCGGTTTCCTGCACCTATGAGGACAGAATCAGAGAAAAAAGCACCCCTTCCCTGCCCCCGCCGTGGGCACCCAGAGAGGACCTTGCTCCAAAGCACTGCAAGGCCTCCCTGGAGCCCGAGCTTCACTGTCAATCAACACGCAGTGGTCATAAATCTTGCTCTGGTGCATTGAGTGCCTACTCCATGAGGCCCTGTGCTGTCCCCAGTTTACAGAAAGTTAACTGAGGCTTGGGAATGACGGGCCCTCTCCCAGCATCGCAGAGCTAGCTGGCTGAGGAGGAAAAGGTGAGACTCCTCGGCCCGCAGTCGAGATAACTGCTCGCCACGATGGCCCTGACATGGGACGGTGACAGCCCAGGAACAGCCAGGCAGGGCCTCTGGGAGCTGGGGTGGGTTGGGGTGTGTCTGCTTGGAGACCCCACCTGGGCCACTGGTGCTGATGGAAGACGCCAGACTGCAAGGCAGCGAGGTGTGAAGCTCGACACCCCTCCACGGTTCACACAAGCCATCTTCAGACATCTGCTTTCGTGAGGCTCCTTGGATGGCCTTGGGGAATTAATGGAGGCGGAGCTGAGGCCGGCCCGGCGTGGGCGAAGATGGAGCTCCGACATTAAACAGCCCGAGTGGAGCAGCCGGTCCGTTTCCGCAGGAGTGGGATAGGAAATGAAGCGTGAGCTCGGAGAACGGTTCCTCCAGGGTATCTCAGGGAGGGCGTTCACTCTCCTGGTATCCGAGTACTCCTCCCCACTAAATATTTACTGAGCACATACTAAGTGCCAGCCCTGTGCTAGGCACCAGGGCTAGAGATAAGCAGAGCCCCTGCCAGCAAAAAGTTCACGGTCAAGTGACCTATTCAAAGATGTGCATTTCAAACAGCCAAACTTATTAAAGAAATTTAAAAAGAATCCCACTCTTTTTTTAAAAAAAATCCTCAAGGTATTTACTTATTATTTATTTTATTATTTATTTATTTATTTATGGCTGCGTTGGGTCTTTGTTGCTGCTCCCGGGCTTTTCTCTAGTTGCAGTGAGCAGAGACTACTCTTCGTTGCAATGCACGGGCTTCTCATTTCAGGGGCTTCTCTTGTTGCGGAGCACAGGCTCTAGGCACACGGGCTTCAGTAGTTGTGGCTCACAGGCTCTAGAGCACAGGCTCAGTAGTTGTGGTGCATGGGTTTAGTTGCTTCGTCGCATGTGGGATCTTCCCAGACCAGGGCTCAAACCCGTGTCTCCTGCATTGGCAGGCGGATTCTTAACCACTGTGCCACCGGGGAAGTCCCAAGAATCCCCCTCTTTAACTTGCATCTTTTCATAGAACAACAATAAAAATGGCACTAAAGGAAGCATCCATTCACAGTGCAAAGAAACCTTTTTCTGGGGGATGGGGGTGTGGCAGGGGAGTCTAAGACCTGTGTTTAGACAGTTTGGACCAAGTGGAAATTACCATGGCGATGGAGGAGGAATTTGGGTTTGAAATTCCTGAAAAGTTAATGTGTCCACGAGAAATTGCAGATTGCACTGCAGATAAGACAGATGCATGTGAATAAAAGATCAGACCCCTTTTCTTTGCTGAGAGAGGACTGGATGATCCTGGTGACCCTCTGGAAATGAAAACGCATTTTGGCACCACTGCTAACTTGCACAGAGAAATCCTGTTGGACTTGGATTGAAATTGTTTAAGTGTTTTGCGGCATCAGTGAGCTCTTGCTGGCCCTTGAAAATCTGAGAAACACTGCTCACGTGCTATTTCTTCTCCCAAAGAATTTCCCTCAGAGACTCATTCACTTCACCTCCACTCACTCTTGTCCCAACGCCATATAGCTTTTTCTTTTCCCTCTTTCCTTCCTCTAGTTCTTTTTTTTTTTTTTTTTTAATTTATTTTTGGGTGTGTTGGGTCTTCGTTTCTGTGCAAGGGCTTTCTCTAATTGCGCCGAGCGGGGGCTACTCTTCATCGTGGAGCGCGGGCCCCTCACTATCGCGGCCTCTCTTGTTGTGGAGCACAGGCTCCAGATGCGCAGGCTCAGTAGTTGTGGCTCACGGGCCTAGTTGCCCCGTGGCATGTGGGATCTTCCCAGACCAGGGCTCGAACCCGTGCCCCCTGCATTGGCAGTCAGATTCTCAACCACTGCGCCACCAGGGAAGCCCTCCTCTAGCTCTCTAATGGAGGTTTGCAGCCTCTCTAACCAAAGAAAAGAAGGAATCCCTTCCTCTTTGCCCGAACTTCCTCAGCCCTTCTCTGAGTCTTGGCATTCCGATGACCGCACCTGGTTTACCGGGGCCAGTCCTGGTTTGTGCCTGTTGCCCTAGAATAACTTTTAATAGTTCCCCCTCTCAGCCTCAAAAGTGTCCCAGTTTGAACAACAAATTATATGGTCTTTATATCACCCCCCCCCAAATCCTTTCTAAGAAGGCCCCCTGATATTCTCTTTCCAGATAGCTGGCTCTTTTCCCTCCTGGGGCATCTTACTTTGAAATTCACTATTTTGTTTGAGAGCAGGCAATCTGCTTTGTTTTCCACCTACACAAGGACCTACACAGTGCTTGGGGCATAGTCACTATAAAGGCACAAGTGGTGTATGGATGGATGGATGGTCGGATGATGGATGGAGGGATGGATGAATGGGTGGGTTTGAGGGAAACCAGTTAGGAACTTACTGCAATCATCCAAATGAGAGAGTGTGGTGACCTGGAAGGAGATAATGATAGAAAGAAGTGGTTGATTTGGAGCCTTAGTTTGCTCACCCCTGTTCCAGGCTAGAGAATGGAAATTATTTATTTATTTATTTATTTATTATTTTTTGGCTGTGTTGGGTCTTCGTTGCTGCGCACGGGCTTTCGGTATTTGCAGCGAGCGGGGGCTACTCTTCATTGCGGTGTGTGGGCTTCTCATTGCGGTGGCTTCTCTTGTTTTGGAGCATGGGCTCTAGAGCGCAGGCTCAGTAGTTGTGGCACACGGGCTCAGTAGTTGTGGCTCGCGGGCTCTAGAGCGCAGGCTCAGTAGTTGTGGTGCACGGGCTTAGTTGCTCTGCGGCACGTGGGATCTTCCTGGACCAGGGATCAAACCTGTGTCCCCTGCATTGGCAGGCGGATTCTTAACCACTGCACCACCAGGGAAGTCCCGAGAATGGAAATTCTTTACGTGCACATTTTACCTCAAATGTGAGTTGTCAGATTTGTACCCGTCAGTTAGAAAATGGGCATTTATAGCAGTCTGGATGGTGGTTCTGGTGTTTTCTGTGGAAAGATGTGTAAGGAATCTCGCCCTGATATTTCTCTGTGGGAGATACTGAGGTGAGTTTTCTGACTGAACGTTAAGCCCCTGGATTGCTGCGTTGGCGGAAAGGTTTTCTCCTGTCCCTCTTCCAACATCTTTTAGGAAAGTAAACCACGCTTTCCGTGTGGGCGAAGTGGAGAAGCGCCAGTGGACTGAGAGAGGCAGGTCATCTCCTCAGTTACTCCACCGGCGGCCATCTTGGAACCACGCTTCTCCTGGGAGTACACTGCTTATGGAACTAAATGTGACTTACAGTGGGAAGAAAGTTCAAGTGTGTTCCTCACATGAGCATATTGCTTCTGGACACTCGCACTGAGGCTTCTTGGAAATATTTTCCAGAGGGCAGGGCTGGGGGTGGTGAGGCCACTTCCTGACTAAAGCTTAGATCTTCTGCCATCTTTCCACTGAGTCGGTAGCTTCCAAAGTCATCACTGTGTAGGTAGCAGAAAGGGGTGGGGTCGGGGAGGGGGCCCGGAAAATGGATTTTTTTTTGGAAGCGTGGGCACATTTATAACAGAATGGTAACTGTATAATGTGATTGTATCATTTAACTGACACGTCTACTTTGGAATGTTTATAGCTACCGTAAATCAAGAGGCCGTCAAGCCAAGACAGAGGCCACCCGTAGACATTCCAAGGAAAACGTATAAAATAAATAAAACAATCACACAGTATCAACATTCCATTCCCAGCTAGAAAACGGAAAATGTAACGGCTCTGGCAGAAATGCAAGTGCCCAGAAATGAGTTTGCTGGGAGCTGAGACGGCTGCAGCCTCCGTGCTCGCGCTCGCCCTCAAAAAAGCTGTCAAGGGAGAAAAAAGGTATTAAAGCAGCAAGAACAACACGCCTGACCCCTGCCACCTGGCTTCATGGGCGCCCTCGCCCACACTCCCCTCTGGGGGACACACGAATGTCGAGCTCTGAGATCTGTGATCTTCTGCCCTGGGGACGGGGGTGGGAAATCACCACCGTTTTGTTATTTCCCTATTTAGGACTTCTGTCCGTTTACGTTACCTAAAGAAAAATAGATTTGCTCTCCCCCAGGCATCAAACTTTGTGCATTGACAAACTGCTTGATTTCTGATCTTTGTGATTGTTTTAGGGCTTAGACGACTTTCATGTTTGGACCATCAGCTTGTAAAACAAAAACACACATCTAAATGAATTCTGGCTAGATAAACATCTGGTTATGAAAACTACGTGGGCCCTGGGTTTGAAGGGAGGAGCTGTATAATCCTTCTGGATCCGTCAGCACTTTTAAGACACCTGGAACTTTCCTTTACCCCATTAACTGGGACCTGGAACAGCAGAGTCAGAGCAATGAATCCTAAAAGTGTAGGGTTTTTTTTTTTTTTTTTAAGTGTTTGCAAAACTCTTTGGGTCCATCTTTCCTGTCTTAGGGCCTTTGAGGTAGAATGTATAAGCTTGGGTAATAAAAGCCACCACAAGTTAAAAATTAATAACCATGAGGGATTGGTCACCTCTTGGAGAACTTTGAAGCCGTTTTTTCTTTCTCCCAGGAAAGGGCCTCTGTTTTCAGACTGTGCTGGAAAAAAAAACACCTGAGTCGTTTCCCCTGAACTGTCTGAGGAGACCATTGCAAGGTATTTTTTGACGTCCCCTTTTGTCTTTTTGAGTTCAGTTTTCCTTTGGTCATCCAATCAGGGAAATGGACAGACTCTGGATTTTCTAGAGCTTGGGATCTGAAAGTGAGGAAGGGGGCATGCATTTTTCCCCCCCAGCCTCACTGATGGCTTGGAAAAGGTTTAGGAAGTTTAGAATAAAAGAGGCCCCAAACACATAGAAAACAGAATTTCCAGCGGGACTCAGCGCTAATAGCAGAGACCCTGGGCACGTCACAGCCAATTCAGCCTCTTGGCGGGCAAAGCATCTTCTTCCTCCCCAGACCTTAGTTCCAGAAGAAAAAAATCTTCAAGTTCCTTGTCTAGAATTCCTATTTTTAGCCCAGGACAGAAGTGCACAGGACGAGTGCAAATATTTGATCAGGTCTGGCTTCTTTCTTGGTGCTTTTCAAGCCAAGTTGGTTCTGAGAGTGCTTTTCCCAGGCCTCTGTTGGTTTGGGTTTCTTTGGACGGTCAGTCGGTGAGGGCAGGGGCCTGGTGGATGGCCCTGGACCCTTAGAGCTTCTCTAACGACAAGTCAGCTAAGAGATCTGCTCTCTCTCTCCCTGAAGCAGTCCTTCCCCAAACGCCATGCTCTCTGCCCATGAACAGGAAAGAAATTGTGCCTGATTAGCATTCCATTTCTAAACAGAACAGACAGGGACCAAGACTGCAGAATTCCAGATGTCGATATTTGTCTTATTGGATCGTAATTGCATTTCAAAATGAGTGCTCTCTGGAAGTTAGAGCTATTGTCCCTTCTTTGTCCTTTGTCTGCCCCCTTGAGCAGCCCTCTGGTGATTTATTATTTCAGGGACCCCCGAGGGGCCATGCCACTGCCTCTCTGTAAAGGTCACACGGTGAGCGCAGACTTTATCCGGGTCAGAAGTTGCCCTCGGACACCGGGGGGGAAACTCCCGGTGAAGTTAATCAACATCCAGCCCAGAGCGGGTCAGTGATCAGGTGCTGGATCCGGGCTGGGAACTTGCCTTCATGGTGATTTCTCCAGAGCAGGTTTTCTGCACCACCTGCCCCCTTCCGGATGAAGAAACTCGTGGTTTCATAACATTTACAGTTCTGAAACTATTCCCACTTGCAGGTGAAATCCTGGAAATTCATGCTCCATGGAATAATGCCTTTCAAACAATCATTTAGCTTTGGGGCCTTTGCTTTTTTCCCATAGATGGTGGCAGTGGAGGAGAATTCAACCACCCCCCGGCCGGTCAAGCAAGCTGAGGTCCCAAGGCTGCCCAAGGCGGGGTTCAGGGCCTGCTTAGTTATAACCAGCCAAGTGGATGGAAGAGGTAAAAGGAAAAGCCAACAGGGAAACTCCAAGCTGACCCCCAAGGTTCCAGGTAGAAGCAGTGTCCTAACACTCCCGAGAAACCCACAGGTCCTCCCGGGCTGACACTTCTAATCTTCAGCAGGGTTTGAACCTGTCACCACACCTGTCCCATCTGAGAGGCTACTCCATGGCCTTGGAGGAGGGAGTCTGGTCTGCCCTGACCCAGGCCAAGACCACAATTTAGACAATTCGTTTTAACCGGCAGACAGCACGGCAAAGAGCATCTGTGGGAGTACCTTGTGTCTCAGAAGGTCAGGGGCCCCCTCGGGCCCCCAAGTTTCCTTTCCACGGAACTTTTCTCTGGTTAAAGGGACGCAACCACGGAGGTGGGAAAGCCTGCTTGGGGCGACAACTCTTAAGTAGATGGCAGGAGGGAAGCAGTGTGAAAGATAGATGGTCTGGGGAAACCATCCCTAATTCCATTAAAAAATGCCCAGAAACACCAAACACAGCGCCTGGCCCTTCTTTGCCATTCCGGAAAGAGAGGTAAGAAAGGACGGCAGCTCAGACCTGCCAGCCTCCGGGGGCTGCGACGAGGGTTCCCTGAAGTTTGGGGCTGGCAGCCTTTCATGGAACTAAGCTGGTATACCAGCCCCGGGCATACACCGGATGGAACTTTCATGCGGCCGAGACAATGCAGGCCGAGGAACAAGCCAGGATCAGTGCAATCACAGGGACGGGCTGTCTCCAGCTCTGTATTAATCTCTCAAAAAGGCTTCACTCTGGGGGCAAGGCAGAGGTGGCTTGGCCAACTTCTTAAAAAGTTCCTCTTTCTTTATAGAGTGTCAAGTGAGATTTCAAGGGGGCATACTTCATAACCAAAGTATGTTTTCCTTAGGGCAATAAACCACGACTAAATTTACTCTCCCCCTGGCCCACCTCAACCCTCCAGGACTTCTAGCCAAAACCTTCATCTGTTTTTCAGAGAAACAGCAGCAACAAAAAAAACCCGTAGGTGTTTTCTTCAAGGGCAGAGAAGGTCCCTCCTGGGTGGCAGAAGGAAAGTTAGGCAAACTTTATAAATCTGGAGCGAGAGCTTGTTTGGGGCACTGGTAGGGAGCCGAGAGGGGCTCTTCTGCGGGCTTTTTAAAAAATGGTACCCACGGGAGCCCCATCGCCTTTGGCCCCCCACTACTGTATGCAGCGGGGCGGCCACAGAGTGAAAAGTCAGGCTCCCCCGATTCCTGGGCGACCCCCAAGAAGAGCGAAGACCGGGAGGGTGTAGGGGTGGGGTGGGGAAACGGGATTGTCCTCAGTCATGGGTCCCAAAGAGCACAGACCCAGACGTAATTGTCACCAAGTGAGTGAGGGCGGTGCCACGGGGAGCAACTGTGTTGAGATGTATGTGTGTCCCCTCTGCACGCCCCTCCTGGAGAAATCACAAGCGTGACAACCAAAGGAGTGTCCCACACTCCGTGGAAAGAAGACCCCTTCTCTCGTAGCCGTGTGAGGCCAAGGGGACACCTCGTGGCAGGCGAGGGGCACAGGGCTTGGGAGACTGTGGCCGCGTGGCCGGGAGCAGCAGACAGGGGGTCCGTGCCCTGCTTCCCACAGAGCGGCCAGGACTCGCCCAAGGTCACAAAGTGAGTTAGGAAGAAACCACCAGCTCCTGGCTCTGTCCCTAACAAGCAGAATCCTCTGAAAAAAAGAAGAAAATGACTCTGGGGACTTGAACAAAGCAGCCAGGCTATAAATCCGTTCTCTGCACAGCTGCCGGTGATCTTCCTCAAATGCAAATCGGATGCCGGCAGGCAGCCGTGCGATGCCCTTCAGGGGCGTCCCTGCACCCTTGGGAGAGAGACCCGGATCCTTAGCCCCGGCTGCAGGGCCAGATGGTCAGCGGCCCAAAGACACCTGGACCCCACTGCCGGCCCCCTAACCCCACCCCTGCTGTCCCCACCCGAGACGCGCAGGCCCTCTTGGAGCTCTCTGTCTCTCTCTGTCTCTCTGTGTCTCTCTGTGTGTCTCTGTCTCTGTCTCTCTGATCTAGAAACTCATCTACTTATGCAGCCACGACTTCTCAAGCATCTCCAGCTGGCCCCGTGCCGTGTACCAAGGACAAAAGGGTGAACGGTGGGCACATCTGTGTCCTCTCGGAGAGCCCCGTGAGCTGGGGGAGACAGAAGTTAACCAAACAAACACACAATTAAAATGTAAAACTATGTACACATATACTTTTAAATACCAGTGCAGAAAAGCACAGGGGGCTGGAGGGCATTCAAGAGGCCCTGCTTTAGAGAGGGCTGGGGGACACTTCCCTGAGAAAGGCACCTTTGGGGACTGAAGCATGACCAGAACCAGAGGCAGGAGGGACGGGCGTGTTCCCATGTGATCCTGGAGCCCGAGGGGGAGGCGCCCTGATCCGAGGGGGCCGAGAAGAATGAGGCTAGACGGAGCCTCGGGGGCGTTAGGGGTCCTGGTCCTGGAGGCCGAGCGCCGTGCCTGCCGCGGATGTCTGGCTCTGACCCCGACGTCGGGGCCGCAGGCCCGGGTCCTTAACCTTGACTCACAGTTACCAAGGCCTTGTTGGCAGGTGCTCACTCCACTGCTGGCCCACCCCCTCTCACCCTCACAGCCCCGTGGGGCAGGTGCTGGGGAAACTGAGGGCAGGGGAAGCTCCGAAACCTGCCCAGGTATGAACCTAATGGGTGGCAGAGCTGGGATTCGAACCCGAGACTCTGGGGTGCCAGCGACCGCTCTCCCATCCCTCCTCCTGCTTTCTCCAGGCCTCCCGTGCCTGGCTCATCACAGTGATTGGTGAGTGAACGAGCGAGCAACCTCCACCTGCTGGGGGCTGGGGGCTCACGCTTCTCGGGGTAACGCTGGGCCTTCGCTTGTGGGCTGAGGTGTCCCCGGGGTTAAAAGCCGGAGCCGGACTCCAGGAGGGGAGGGGGGCTGGCACAGAGAAGAAACGGGCTGGCTCGTCTAATTGCCCGCCCTGCTGTGGAGCCCACGCTTGGAAGAAGGAGTGTGGACCAGCTTGTGGGGATATGAAAGGATGCACTGAAACCATCGACACGGCGGGCGGACTAGTACTGATCCTGAGGAAATCTATTGTTCTGGAGGAGGGCTTGGTCAGAGGGAAGACAATATGTTAAGACTCTAAATTCAGGGGCAGTGGTTGGGCCCAGACAAACAGCAAGAGAAGTCGGAGGAAAATCAGGAACACACATCCTCGTCCTCCCAGGACCCGCCGCCGAGCAAGGGGAGCTGGAACCCAGCTGGGTGTGGCCAGATGAGCAGGGGACACAGGCGCTGCGTCCCAGTGCCCCCTCGTGCCACCCCACTCCCAAGCGGGGGGCGCGTAACTGGAGGCCTCGCTGCGTGAGGATGCCCAGCTTCCCTCGCAGGCAGGAGCGAGAGGCAGGGCCGGGGGACCGGCTGTGCGACCCGGGCAGCCTCGCGGAGCCCCACGCTCAGAGGGCCCCGCACTCGGTTCTGCTGTCACTGCCTTGAAATTCTAAATAGCTTTTGGACGAGCGTCTCACATCTTCATTTCGCACCAGGTCCTGAAAATTCTGCAGCTGGTCATGCTGGGGAAGGATGGGCAGTGGACAAAGAAAGGCGCCTCCGTGGTGGACGCCGACTGCGTGTCCAGACAGCCGGGGCCCCGCCCCCTGCGCGGAGCCTGCCCGGGGCAGCTGCGGCAGGCGTGGGCTCACCCGGCAGAGGCGACTTCACGCTGCCGCGGGGACGTGCTCGGGAAGCGGCGGAGCACATTTACCCAAGACTTCTGTCACCTCTCTCAAGTTCATAATCACTGTGGCCGCTTGCTCCTACCGAGGAAGGGGGCGCCTTCTCAGAGGGGAGCAGACAGGGAGGAAAAGAGAAGCCGTCATCGCCGGAGAAAGGCAAAAAGCCCTGCAAACAGCAGCAGGAAACCCAGAGGGGGTCCCCCTCTGCGCAGTGCTTGATCCTGACCCGTCCTCCTCCCTCCTGCAAGGGAAGGGGCTCCGGCCTCCTAGAGAGCCGCCTCTAGACAGCACGCCCTCCACTTGCATGGGCTGTTAGCGATCGGGGAGCGATGACCGATAGGGCCCCCCGCCGCCGGTGGGGCTCCTGGGCGTGATGACTTGTGGTCAAATCCAACACCGTGGCCTGGCATTCAGCGCCCAGCACAATCCTGCACTGAATTCACTGCACACGGGGCTCTCCCACCATCCCGCCGGGTAGCCCCTGGGCTGCCCCCCTGGAGAACCTCTAACTGGGCTTGAGGCTTTCCTCTGCTTCCCAGAACCTCCAGGGTTAAGATCCCATTCCGTCTAACTCTGGGAAGCCCACCTGCCCCTGCAGCCCCTCCCCGGCTCCCCCCATCCATGGCCATCCGTGCAAGGTGCTGACTGCTGGGTTCAAGGTTCACGTGGTCAGCTTGGCGCTTGTGAACACACCGGAGCCAGGTCCACTTGGATCTGAATCTCAACACTGTGCCAGCGCTGGGGACCCAGTGGTAACGAGAGAGATGGTCCCTGTCCTTGCAGAGGAGCTGAGATAATGTATGAATAGGGCATGAAGAACGGAAGCCAGGAAGCAGTCATAACAATTCTATCCTTGCCCTTATTAAGAGCTCAGCAGACTGAAGGCACAATTAGAGAAAGGCTGCTACAGATAAGAACATGGACAAAAATGTACTCTGACAGACAGACAGCAGCAGCCAGCTAGAAAAACTATCCCAATTACACAAGCACATAAAAAGACATAGCGATTGGAGACCAGGCAAGGCAAACACAAAGTGCAGTCATGGCAGACCTGCATGGTTAATGAAGGTGAGGACCAGCAATTCTCCAACTATCATCAACCAGGGGCACATACACAAAGCGGGATTCCTGGGTCAAATGATAAGACTATATTTCTTAAGAACCCGCCCAACTTCTTTTCCAACCAACCATGTAGGAAAACTCGTCCTTTCACATCCTCGCCGACACTTGTTGTTCTCTGTCTTTTTAATTTTAGCCACCTGGGGAGTGTAGCGGTATCTCACTGTGGTTTTAATTTCCATTTCCCTGATGATGAATAATGCTGAATATCTTTCTACGTGCTCAGTGGCCATTCATGTATCTTCCTCTATGAAGTGTCTTTTCAAATCCTTCTCCTATTTTAAAAACAGTTTGTCTTTTTATTATTGAAGAGTAAGAGCTGTTTATAGATTGTAGATACGAGTCCCTTGTCAGATACGTGCATTCAATATTTTCTCCTCGTCTCCGTGTCTTGTCTTTTCATGTTCTTAATCGTGTCAGAAGTTCGCTTTTTTACGCTCCAAAAAGTTCCTTCATGCCCCTTTTTAATCTCCACCCTAGGGATTTGCTTTTTCCAGAATGTGAATGTCCTATAAATGGAACCATATATTACGTAGTCTCTCCAGCCCAGCTTCATTCGCTCATCACAATACCTTTCACACTCACCCAGTTGTTGTGTGTTTCAGTCCTTTGTTGCTAAGCCGGCCCACTGCATGAATTCCTTTTGTATGGATGTACCATGGTGTGTTTATCCACCCATTTAGTTGATAGATATTTGGGTTGTTTCCAGTTTGGGGCAATTATGAATATGTACACTATAAACATTCATGTACATGTTTTATGTATATATTTTCTTTGGGTAAATACCTAGAAGTGGGATTGCTGGGTGCTATAGCAAATGTATATTTAGCTTTGTAAGAAACTGCCAAACTATTTACCAAAGTGGCTGTACTGTTTGGTACCCCCATCAGCAAAGGATGAGTACTTTTTGATTGGATGCTGGACATTACGATTATTACAGGGTTGAGGGTCTAGATTTTGTTGTCTTCCTTTGAAGAGTATTGGGCTTTGTTTTGGCAGGGAGATGGTGAAATAAAAACTTTTGTAGGCAAAACTTCTTTCAGACAAACTGAACTTGTGGTTCAGTTTGAACTTTTGAGACTCGTTTTTAACCTTTGTTATGGTGGGTCTAATGTACACTTGACTTGAGGATTAGTTGAGGCCCACTACCAAGGTGTAGCCCTCTGGTTTCCTGAGTGAATGCCCTGGGTAGTCAATGAGGACTCTTCATGTTGGCTAATATATCCTTGAATGCCCCCAACACACACATCCCTGTGTTAGCCCTGAGAACCATTCAGCACAAAGCTCCTGGCTCCCCATTTGCACAGCTTCATGAAATTTCCCCCTGTACACATGCATCTTTTTTTTGGTTTTTTTGTTGTTGTTGTTTTGTTTTTTGTGGTACATGGACCTCTCACTGTTGTGGCCTCTCCCGTTGCAGAGCACAGGCTCCGGATGTGCAGGCTCAGCGGCCATGGCTCACGGGCCCAGCCGCTCCGCGGCATGTGGGATCCTCCCGGACCGGGGCACGAACCCGTGTCCCCCTGCATCGGCAGGCAGACTCTCAACCACTGCGCCACCAGGGAAGCCCCGCATGCATCTTAATGTTCAGCTGAGACTCAAGACCATGCAAATTTCTGGAGTTCTTTTACTGCACAGCTCCTTCCTCTATAATTCCGCCCCACACGCTCTGGCCTCTTTGGCCTCCCCAACTTCCCATCTGTACTTCCTCCACTTAGCAAGACTGTCCTGTTTGCTTAGAATCCCATCTCTGCTCCACAGATAAGAAAGAGGCTCCAGGCAGAAATCCAGGGTGATTGTAGAGCTCAGCTGGCTTGTCTCCTTCTCTGTGAGCACAGTCCTGGACTGCCCGTTGTCCAATGCTGGACAAGTGGTTTCATGTATTTTGTCCAGTTTTGTAGTTACCCCATTCAGTCCCAGTTATCCACCATGGCCAGAAGTGAACATCAGTCTTCCACAGATTTAAATCACATCATGGTTAAACTTCTCTCTGCTCTTAGGATGAAGGCTATACTCTCCGCCACTTCCCCTAAAGTCCTGCCCGAACTGGCCCCTGCCCAGCCCTTCAATCCCCTCCCTCCCTCCACTTCACCTGTATAGACTTTGCAGATGCTGTTCCTTCAGCTCAGAACACTGTTCCTCCCCTTGTTGCCTAGGCAGCTCCTAGTCACTCCTCACCTCTCTGATCCACTGCCATTTCCTTCGGGAGGACTTGTTGGACTGTGTCTCCCTATTACATCCATTCATAACACCTTACACCTCTCCTCTGAAGAACGCACATTTTACGCTCTGTGTGATTGCTTTTTCCTTATCCCACAAGAATGCAAGCCCCGCGAGGGGATGGACTTCTCTTTCTCCAGCACCTACCCGAATGCCAGTCCCCTGGCTGGTGCTCCGGGAGGATTATTGAAGAAAGGAGAGTCTACTCACAGGCCTCTCACCCATCCCCTCCCCTCCAGTCCCTTACCTTAGCTTAGACTCTCCCCATGTTTTGCTTGGACCACAAACAGTCTCCCAACTGACCACCGCCCTGGCTACAGGTCCACCTTCCCACACTGCAGCTGGCGTGAGCCTTCAAACACTGACCGTGTCCCTCCCCTGATTAAAACCTTTACGGAGCTCCCTGTCACCTCTAGAGGAAAAAAAGGAGATAAGACATCTGACCTTCACAGACTCTCTAATCCACCCTTTCACATCCGATCCCATACTTGACCCTCCGGCAACATGGACCGATTCGCAGCCCCCAGATACCAGAGTGACCACAGGCCCCGTGCCTGTGCCTGGGACGTCCTCGCCGCCTGACAAAACACAAAGGCGTCTCCGAGGAGGTGGCACACGTACTGGCCTTTCCGGAACCATGGCCGGCTTGAGTCAGAAGGGATCGGGTAAATTATGGCGGTTAGGCGTTATGACCTGGGAGCCCATGGCTTGGCCACCGCCCTGGAGCCGCGCCCCAGCTCTTCAGGGCCCCTGAGCTGTCTGCTCATCCCTGGAGCTCACCTGCCGTCAGCAGCACACCTATGGCTCCTCATCTGGTCCCTGGCAGTACATGTCTATGACTCGGTTATCTAGAGAATTCTGACCCCCTGGATCTGGCGTAAGGGCCTGGGACACAGCACTTTGGACAAGCACCTGTGATTCTGACGGGAACTGAAAGGAGAGGATGGCCGCTCTGTCTCTTACGAACAAGGACTCTGGAGCCAGCTGGTCCCGGTTCCCAGGCCACGTGCCCCTGTGGGCTCGCACTTCATCTGTAAAAGCCTCCCTGGGAGGCCGGTGAGATTGGAACCCAGACCCAGCAGGCTTTCCCTTCATGCCCATCTTTCCATCTTCCCTTTGCTTGAACTCTTCCAGCATCCACTGCCATCTCTTTCCTTGTTGGGGGCTGGCAGGGGCTGCATCACTGCACACACACCTGATCTATTCTGTGGGGGGGGATGGAGGTGTCTTGCTTTGTAGTGACATGTAGCTCGGGCTCTCACAGTGACTTAAGGAAAGGGGGTTGCCTCAGCCCCTCTGTGATAATAGGTGGGGGTGGCTGATTGAGGGAGAATTCAACACTCAAGGGGGGAAGAGAGCCATTTAAAACACAGCAGCAAGACAAGGTTCTCCCAGGCCAAACTGGAAACCTCCTCCCCACTGGCCCTGCTGCTGTTCGACTGCTTTGGAAAAAACCATCCAATAAAATCAATATGACCCATGGCAGGAGTTGACCTTCCTGGCCCTGGGGAAGGTTCTGGATGACTGGACAGGTTTCTGACAAATCGGAATTTCTCCTGCACTCGGCGAGGGCAGGTTTGGAGGTGAGAAAGCTGTAAACCACTGTGGTGCCTTCAAAAAATGAGATGATGCACTCAAGCGATACAGGCATTAGGCTGACTGGGGAACGGCTGAAATGCTATTTCCTCAGGAGGGACCACGTGCTCCGTGGCCCAGGGGGCTCCAGAGAGCAAGGAAGTTACCGGGTGAGGACGGGGGCGGGGGGAGGGGGGGGGCAGAAATCACAGCTGCCTGGACTCCGGGAACTTTTCCTTGAAGCAAATGATAACTTAATGGGGCGAAAAACTTGGGCTGTTTTGAAATTCAAGCACAACAACTTCCCCTGCCTGCTCCCCATGATTGAGCCAAGGGCACGGTTACGGCCGCCGTTACTGATGCTTTAATGCAGACCGCCGTCCAGATCCGACAGCTGGGGGGGGGGCTGGCCACGGGGGACCACGGGGAATAGCGACAGAGGTGGATTTAGCCGGAATGACGGCAGTGAGCAGCCACGTGGCTGTGACTCAGGTCCAATTTCTCCCTCTCCGCCTCTCGCCTTGGATAAACCCCATGTAGGTGACACCAGAGTGATTGCCTGGCTGCCATTTGAAGGCACCGTGACATATAATAAGCCAGTCAAACCATAAGTCAACATTTATCTGTAGGAAGCCACATTCTGCACGTCCCGAAAAGGCGAATTTTCCAGATGAGAAGGACCTTGAAGATTTTCTACTTCAGTGGTTCCCATCCTCCTCGCTGCGGGCATCCCTTTTGTTCTCTTCCCTGCCAGCCCTCATGTTTGCAAAGATTGTGTCGCCTCAACTGCCTTCGTTAAGTAATAATTAATTTGTTTCCCAATTGTTTAATTAATCAAAGACATAAATAACTGCCAACCTGAGCTTTTAATCAGTGTGTTTGTGGTGGGGAGAGGGCCAAAATGCTGACACTTATGAAGCACCTGCCATGCACCAGTCCCCGGCCAGACACCCTCCCGGTTTTCTTTCCTCTCGTCCTCACACAACCCCTCCGTGTGAGGACGCAGACACAGAGGGGCAGAGAAGCCAGTCTCCTTGTCCAAGGGCACACAGGCAGCCAGAGGCAAAGCTGGGACCGGTTCCTGGGTCTGCCTGGTGTCAAAGGGTCCACTCTTTCTAACAGCCTGTTACTGCCCCTCTGCTCCCCACCCTGGGGTGATGTAAATCCAGCCCAAGGTGGAGGGGAGGCAGTGGAGTCAGCCTGGAACATTGAAATTGCCCCCTGTGTTGGGTCGGGACTCTTTCCACTGCAGGTGACAGAAGCCTGACTCAAACTGATGCAGGGGAAAAAAAGGGGAGGATGGGGACAGGTTAGCTCATATGACTAGAGACCAAGGTGGTCCAGCTTCAGGTATGGCTAGATCCAGGAGATCAAACAAAAGTTGTGCACTCTCCCTTCCACCCTGCCATCTCCTGACTCGAGTGGATTCCACACCTCCTGGTTCCCATTTCCTCCTGCCCCAAACTTCCCCATTAAATCCAGACTTACACATGCAAATGTCTCCTTGATGTCTAAAATGCATTTCTCATTCAACAGGGTCACATGGAGCTCTTTGACTCTCCTGTCCCCAAACCTGTTCCTTCCCACCTTCCTGCAGCCCAGGAAACGGGGCCACATCTACCCAGCTTCTCAGGCCCTGTTTGGAGTGGACCTTCAGTCACCTCTCTCTCCCACCCATAACCATCCATCAGACTTCACCTTCACAACAGTCCCAAACCCTCCTCTTCCCTCCAGGCCCCTGACAATGCTCTACCCCACTCCAGTCCAAGGCACCTGATCCCTCCAGCCCCTCACTGGTCCCCAGGCTTCCACTCCCACCCCCATCAGCCACGCTCAACTCCACAGCCAGAGCAAGGATTTCAAAACGAGACACAGAGTTACTCACCTAAGCCCTCCTATAGCTTCACTACACTTAAAATCAAAACTCTTTCCCATGGCCTGCAGGTCCTACGTGATTTGGTCCCTGCCCACCTTACCAGTGACTTTCCTTGCCACCCCTCACCTTGCCCAAGGGCCTGTGCCACACTAAGACTTCTGTTTCTCTAAACGTCTCAGCTCCCATCTACCCCAGGGACTTTGCACTGGCTGTTCCCTCCTCTAGCTCTTCCCTTGGCTGGCTCCTTCTTGGCATTCATGTCTTGGCTTAAATGTCACCTGCTTGGGAAGCCTCCTCTAACCACCCCACCTAAAACTGTCCTCCCCTGAAGTTGCCCTCTAGTACATCCTTCGAGTGTTAATCGCAACATGTAATTATCTTACTGAGTTATTTGCTGGCTCGCTGTGTGTCTTCTCTCATTAGAATGTTGAGTAGATGGTTCTATTGGGCAAATGTGTGATTTCTCTGCAGAGTACCAAGGCTCTCCTCTCCTTCTGGATGTGTATAGGGATCTCGCCAACTCTCTGTTGCCCCATGGCAGAAAGTTCTGGAAAGTCAGCATCTGAAGGCCCAGGTGAAGGTGCATAATGTTGGGTGCCAGGTGGAAGCACATGTAACACACCCCCAGTGCAGCTGCAGGTCATGCTGGGGCCGTGTCTGTGGGGACTATTATGACAAACACATCTCCGCCTCTGATTTTAATGGAACTACATGTTTCTGAAGCCAGCGCCCGAGGAAAAGCACACCAACTGAAGAATTAGGCCTCGTTAGAGACATTCTTGTCAGTAACGGGGCATCTGGGCAGCAGCTTTTCATCAGTGTTACCGTCACGACTCAGCCAAGCAGAGACTTGAGGAAGGAGGGGTAGGCAGGGTGCCGCCCCCCACCAGCCCGCCCTTGGGGCCTTCTGGCCCTCTGTTCACACTGTTCTCAACTGCAGGCATCCCTTGCCCAGCTTCTATCTCTCCACGTCCAAATCTCTCCTCCAATAAAAATGCCACGTCCTCCACCAAGCCCTCAAGGATTCACCTGAGGAGGGGAGCTTCCTCCCTTCCTGAGCTTCTAGGACTTCATTTCCCCAAGGACAAGAATCACTTCCAACCCACAAGTCTGGTTATTTGTACATGAGAGGTCGTCTTACATCAGACTAGAAGCTCCCCCAAAGGCACCGTAGATCTACCAAAGTCCTATATTGTGCCCAGAGTATGGAGAAAAGACCCATGCAGTAAATGTTTGTTAGCTGGATGCTGTTCGCTTGGATGTACAAATGATGAGTAGATGGATGGGTGGATGGATGGATGTCTGGATGGATGGAAAGATGGATGACTGACTGGATGACCGGACAGATGGTTCATTGAATACGTGGTTGAGTGGATGGATGGATGGTTGCTCACTGCCATTTTAAAATGTATTCTTGATGACAACAGTGGTGACAGGGTAATAAGATCAGATTAAAGCAGTGGATCTCCACCTGATTTCCAGGAAATCCCCAGCCCAGAAGATGTATCTCAAAACAAATATTCCTACTTAAATTAAGTTTGAGAGATACCACATGCCATAACCCCTAGAGTGTGGTCACGGTGTCCATGAGCATGTAACAGCCCTGAGAATTTGTGACGAGGGAACACGCTCAACCCCCTTTGTTAAATGTTGGCTTAAAGCCTCCATGATGAACTCACTCACAGAGCATCCCTCATCCAAGGTTTTTAAAACTGGCTAACATTCCAAGAAGGTAGATGAGATGGTGAAGACCCCAGGCTCAAGGACCGGGGCCGGGCAGCTGACTGTCTGCTACGTGAGGAACATGTCGGAGACTCAGAAGACATTTGCTCCTGCCAAGCTTTCCTCCTCCTGCACCCAGGCTACAGGGGTCACTTTCCTGAGCTCTCACGACCCAAAACTGAGTCATCCCACTTCATCTTTCCTTTGTTACATTGGCAAGCATTCAGATGGTGTTAGCTGTAGCAATGATACAAGGCCGCAAGGATAAAATACTGTCTATTCTCCTCGGAACAAGAGGTCGTGAGGAATCTGATCATTGTTCCTGAAGAAATCATCTTACGTTTCAAACTAAAGACTCTCCAACCTCTTCAGTGGCTACAGAATACAAAAACTTAAGATGCAAAGGCTGAGAGATTTCAGGAGAAATCTACCTGTGGCCCTTTCCCCACATCCCATAAGGGGAGGGCGGCGGTCTATATAGACTGTGCCTGCAGGGGCTAGGAGGGAGGGTCCTATTTGGGCCCATGGTGAAAAAGTGAGGCTGGACTTCCAGCCCTTCTCACCTCTCCCTTCCCTGCTTCCACCCTTCCAGCCACACAGACCATATGCCGATTTCTGAAATGCCCCATCAATCTTGGCGTATGCCACTGTTTCTGTCTGGATCACCCTCCTCCCACTCAGCAGAGTGGCCTCTGAGCATCCTTTGGTTAGCTCAGCTGTCCCCTCCAAAGCATGGTCACTCTGACCAGCGTCCTTTGCTTCCTCCTTTTTTCACAGAGTTTTTTTTTTCCAATTTGGAGTTATATTTATTTGTCTATATCTTTGCCCTTGCAGACCACACTCTCCTGATGGCCAGACCTGTATCTATTGCACTTCACCTCACATATTACCCGTCCCTGGCACAGTGCTTGGCACATCATAGTTGCTTAATAAGGATTTGCCAAATTAGTAAATACCTAAAAGTGGCATATCCAGGCAGAAAAGGAGATGGGTACCACCTTTCGAGATGGTGGTACCCATCATCTCTCAAAAAATCTACCTGCTCACGGTACCACCTCTGCCATCAAACTCACTCATGCGGCCGAAGGAAGCTGTTGGAATGATAACACACCTTTCCTCTTTCCTTCCTTCAGGCCAACCATGGAGCTGGTGGATCTGAACATTTATTTCAGAAAGAATTTCACTTTCATCCTGAAAAAGGAAATGCCCCTGTCAAGACCCAAGATGAGAAGCTGAAGCAGAGTGCCCAACACTGAGGTTCCCTCTGCAACGCCCTTGCACACACACACGGATTTTCGGAGAAAATGTCCAGAGTCCACTGTAATCGCCCCAGAAAGAGAAAGTGCATGGCAAGTCGTGGCCTTCGGGTCTGTGGTTGCAGATATTTCAGTCCTGGTTATTTCGATGCTGAAGCCATTCCACGTGCCCCGTTCCACCCACTGCCCACTGAGTAACCTCATCCTTGGAGAATGCTGCTCTGTAATTAGACCCCTCCAGCAGGATGGAGCTGGAGACATTTCAGAATTCTCTCTTGCTACTTCAAAGCCTTGGGGTTCCCCCCTACCCCCTCCTTGATTAGCTAATGACAGAGGGAAGCAGTTACGTAATTTCCCCGGCAGAGTCTTTTTCTGCTTGTGGCTTTGCTCTCAGTCCTTGGAGAATCCAACTGTAGCTTCCAAGAGGGGCTGTGGGCACTAAGCACAAACATCTTCAAAGCCATTCACAGTTCCCTGCCCCTAATGAAATCCCGCCCCAGGAAAAGGCGACCTGTGTCCACCCTGACAAGGCAGGGCTGGATGAGCAGCTGGGCATCACGACGCTCCTTCCAGCTCTCTCTTTTCTTCTTCCACTGGCCTCACATCCTACACAACAGCTACTCTGCAAGTCCTATTGTTCCCTGGATACGCCATCGTCAATCTCAGCTTCAAGCCTTTGCATATACAGCTTCCATTCCCAGAGTGAGCCTCCCCTTTACTGAACTCACGGGCTCCTAGGCATCCATCAAAACCCAGACTCAACATCCCCCCCTTCCAAAGAGCCATCCCTGACTGCCCCAGTGGATTTGGGTGACTCTCCCAGTGCTTCTATAGCCCAGCACGCACATCCCAAATTACCCTCCAGCCCAGCAGTGTGGCAAGACTGTGTACAATCCCTGCACCGGCCCACACCCTAGGGTTTCCGGGGGAACCGGGTACATAATGGACAGCCCTAGTTCCTGCTTTGCTCCCGGCTGAGCACTGCACCTGGAATTCCTAATCCTCAGTTTAAATCCTGGATTTGGCACTGGTTACTGATGCGATGTCAGGCAAGTCACTCCACTTCTTGGGCCCCCAAATTCCCTGCCTCGCAGGATTGTGGTGAGGGGTTGGGAGAAAGGAGGACCATGGATGTCAGGTGAAGGCACACCTTCACCTTCTAGTAACCGATGGAATAAAGGCATTGTTATGTCCGCTCACGCGCCCTTTTCTCCTTTTCTCCTCTCCTCTTCTCTGGGCCTTCCTGCTTCCCGCATCACACAAATGGGGTCTTCGAGAAAATCTCCCCCGGTCCACAAAGAAAAACACTAGCTGGAACCACCAAAGCCGAGTGGCTCCGGGGGTGAGGTCCCCCTCTGGGTGAAGCTCTGCTGGGTTCAGCCACGGACACCATTTCACCACTCTGTTAAGTCTGGATCGATCTCTCCAGCAAAAGCTCCTGCCACAGCAAAACCGCGGCCAACAGATTACAGGGGGATTGATCACCCCCGCCCCTGTGCTACCAGGACAGTTTGTACGTACTGCCTCTACTTACAGTTAATCAAAGGATGGACAGAGGCCCTCCCCGCTCCTGCCTCGGGGACTCCACTTTTGTGCTTTAAGACACGGCTCAGATGCTACCTCCTGGGGGACGTTTTCCAAGCCCCCTTCCCCATCAAGCACCTGCTCGGGGCCTGCCGAGTTTCACCACCACCCCAGGCCACACCCTACTGTCATACCCCCTACTGGCCTGGCCCGTTGACTTCTCTGCGTCCATGGGGGTCCAGGTGCCTGGGTGGCCAGTACAGGGCTTGGAGACCAGCCTCCTGGCATCCCCGGGTCCCCTTAGACCCACTCAAGAGGGGTGTATTAAAAAATTCAAGTCCAGGCAAACCCCATTTCTTGAACCCCAAAGCATTTATGTAAGAATTAAGGTTTCTGCAGAAGACTCAGAAGGCTTCATTTACGCACCCTGAGCCTCAATTTCCTCATCTGTTAATTGGGGGGGTGGTCATGATTCTCTTGCCTCTCCAGGTTGACATGAGCTGTTGTAAGTAAGGCTCAAGCATGAGGCCCGGCCCCTCTAAATAAATATGAGCAAATTGTGTTACTGCTATTATCAAGACAAATGCAAATGGACGCATCTCGTGGGGAAAACAGAAGCCACAGAGGGGAAAAAAGGGATCACTCTGCTGTGATAGATGAAATGTACTCGGCTTCAACTATTCTCGTGATTTTCAGTGCGGGGTCGTTAGGGATAAAGAAGCAGCTGCCCCCTGGGGGAGTGTTCCTCAGCTCAACCTCTCACTGACACATCCCTCGAATTTCAGTCCGGTAAGGTAGTAGCAGGAAGCACGAACAGCACCTCCAGAAACGTCCTACAGTGGCAGCATTCGACCTGTTTGACCGATGAGGAATCTGAAGACCACAAAGTGCCGGCCCTAAAAGGGAACAAAGTGCTGGTACAACTTGAGACGTGACGCTGAGTGAGAGAAGCCAGACACTAAAGGACCAACATGGGAGGGTTCCATTTATAGAAAATTGTCCAGAATAAGCAAATCTGTAGAGACAGAAAGCAGATTAGAGGTTGCTTAGACCTGGGGGAGCTGGGGCGGGGGGCGGGTAGCTAAAAGGTATAGGGTTTCTTTCTGAGACGACAAAAATATTCCAAATCAGAATGGGGAGATGGTTGCACACATCTGTGAATATATTAAAACCCATTGAATTCTAATTCTTTAAACGGGTGAATTGTATGGCGTGTGAATTATATCTCAATAAAGCTGCTCAAAAAGAAATAAAGGAAAGGAAAGGCGTTAGCTCGAGGCCACACAGCCGGAAAACTGTGGGCCCCGACGCCATACAAGTCTGCCCCCTAAAAGACCGTCGTTCAAGCCCCCCGTGCTTTTTCTGAAGCCCCATCTTCACAAACAGCTCTTGGGTCTCAGCACTTGGAGAGCATCTATCCAAGGGCAGAGCCCACCTACCCCCGATCTCCCACCCCGCCAGAGCCGATGATCTGTTTCCTGGTCACATAAACAGTCTGAGGATGGTACTTTCTGGAAGCCCCCCACTTCCACGAGCCCCAGCTTATCTGATCTGGCGCAGACGACTATAAATAAACAGTTACAGACTGCCCTGTCTGGATGAGCCATTTTCCAACATCATATGAACTTGCTTTTAAGTACCAGCTTTTCACAGATCGGTTGCTATGAGGCACTTTATTAAAAACCACCCATTTGAAGCTAAAATCCAGCTCCGACCAAATCCAATTTTCGTATCTACTGCTTTTTTAGACATAATGATCAGAACATTGTTTCTGTTTCTATGGGGAGGAATGGATTCGAAGGGCTGTTTTTCTGTGTTTTCTCTTTCTTAACAGGCAGGTGGACTGTGCATGTTGAAGGCTGCTATTTGCCATGGCCCTGGAGGCCTTCAACAGAGAACAAATATTTATGCTTTGTTAGCACACACAGACATCCTCGGCAATGTTGATTAGCGCTTGGGGCTGATGCAGCCAAGGTCAGGGGCTCATACCCGCCCCCCCACCCTGGGCCCGTTAGCGTCTCTTAGAGGTAGAGTCTCTGCTTCAGCCCCTACGCCGGCCTCCCTCTGACGAAAGTATATTACTGACCATATTGGAGACTGAACAGAATACACTGGTGGGTAGAAAACGCTCTGCACCCGGCCCAAAACAAAGAACATGCCCTTTTCATAATGGTCCTCCCCGGGACCTGTGCATCACACAACCTTTATAGAAGCCCTGAGACCACAGGCACAGCAGTGGGAGGGGCCTCGAGTCCACCCCCGAGGACACGCTTGCTCAGCTCAGGGGTCTCCTGGCTGGATGATGGTGGCTTAGGCTTTCTGACCATCCACTGCTTGACCTGCAACCAGGATCAGGGCAGGACCTGCTTTAGACAATCGTGCAAGGTCAAAACAAGCTACTATGTGCAAAGCCCTCGGCATGGAGCTCAGCAGAAACTAGATGCTCAGTCCATGGGAGCCGTGAGGACGATAACGATTAAAACCTTCCCAAGGGGGCCAATGTATATTGAGTGTCTTTTCCTTTTTTTTTTTTTAATCGTCATTCGGTTTCATCATTTGCAATGAAATTGATCAGCACTGACTTGAGTCAGAAGCCGTTTCTTAGCCTTCTGTTTATCAAATCCTCCTTCCGATCTTTCTTCCCTATCGATTGGATTTGAATACATGTGCATTCATTTAAGAAGTACTTGCAGAGACCTACTGGGTGTCAAGCCCTCGCAGGGAAATTCAAATGTGCGGGAGCAGGCCATGCTGCATGGGGCACTCGTGCTTTCTTGATGAACCAGAAGCAAATCTGGGTAATAAATACAGTGGTCAGACAGGTACCAGGTCCGCAGGAAGATGCGGCTGTCTCTGCACTCAGGGGAGGGATGTGACCCCCAGAGCAAGGTTTTAAAACACAGAGAAGAGATGTCTTGGGGACAAGGGTGGGGCAAGATGCACTGCCGAAGAAAGGTCCACAGGACGTCCTATGCGTGGGTTCGGAGGTCAGAAGATAGATGAGCCCAGTGTTGTCCCTCTAGGAGCCCTGTGGTCCTCCACACACCCATGGCACCAAACCAGCAGCAAGCACCTGGACGCACTCACAATGGCTTTCTCCTACGTTGGGCTTCATTCAGAGAGCGGCCTCTGGACTTCAGTATGTGTGGGGAAATGGCTCACTCCTTAAAAAAATTAAAACAACCCGTCATCGGGCTGAAATAAAACTCTCGCTTCCGCCAGTAACTTCACAGTATAGATTAGAAGCTGATCTTGAGACTTAAAGGCACCCGTCTGATGGCTTTGGGTGGGAGCCTATTTCTGCAGAATTAATAGTAACAGCAGTTCTACAAACAGGTTCTAGTAACAGCACTCACCAGAGACATCCTGTGTCCTGAGGTCTCCGGATGATAAAGTGGATGGAAATAGCTTATTTCCATCCCCAAATTCACTAACACAGAGCAGTTAGCCAAGGCAGATCATGGGTAATTATGCTCGGTTGTCTGTGAATTAATTTCTAGACAGTACTGCCAGGAGCTAATGCATTTTTCAGTGAAGAGGAACGTCAAGAAATCTTGATGCTTGTGCGGATTGGTTAATCGTTGTGTTTACATCGCCTCAGTGGGGTGAGGGGCCAGCTGGAATGTCCTCTGGGGTTAATGGACATTTTGGAAAATGTGAGGATGCAGGCTTGGCAGGGCAAAATACGTAAGCCGTCTCTTCCAAGCCCGGGGGCTGAGATGCTCTGCCTGTCGTCAGGACTTGCTGAATTGCTGTTCAGTCATCTCGGAACTAAAAATGCATCTACTTGCTGATTAGCAAAGTTCAGCTTCTTCTGTGAAACTTCTCAGACAGTTTTACTCCCTGGTTCCCTCCACATTTATTTTCGAATCTCTCCTCCGAGGAGAGGCTGGTGTCAGGGCAGCATTGATTCGGCAACTCAGTGTTCACCTGATTTATCAATAATGGTGTGAGATGGTATCCAAATTTGGCTTATCATTTTGATGTATCGGCCATACCTGATGATAAGGTACGCATTCCTATAAAAATAAACTCATTGGGGCTCCCGCACGCCTGGTTTCTTTTTTTATTCTTTTTGGCTGCACAGCATTCCCAGGAAATGATGAATAAGATGCTTCATTTAAGCATTTCTGAGCGATCTAGAAACTGAGCAGGAGCAGAGGTACCCGGATGCAGGAAAGCCTGAAATTAACAGGCAGCCATCGAAAGTATAAGATTAATTTCATTTTTTTTTTTTTTTTTTTTTTTTTTTTGCGGTACGCGGGCCTCTCACTGCTGTGGCCTCTCCCGTTGCGGAGCACAGGCTCTGGACGCACAGGCTCAGCGGCCACGGCTCACGGGCCCAGCCGCTGTGCGGCATGTGGGATCTTCCTGGACCGGGGCACGAACCCGTGTCCCCTGCATCGGCAGGCGGACTCTCAACCACTGCGCCACCAGGGAAGCCCCATTTTCTTTTCTTATCTTATGCTCTCCTTTATGTCTTTCCCTATGTAAAGGGGAGATTAATTAATCCGGGAATTATCTTTTTGTTGGCAATTTTATATTATGTTTGACTACTTAATAGAAATCTGAACTATAGTGGGCCCGGTGCGGAAAGCATACCCTGAAGGATGGAGGGAGAAGTCATTTTGAGCAGAGGCGGCAGATTTCACAGCTACTGTCAAAAGCCAGGAGCTGGGAGAATAAAGCAAATGCCACCAGGCCTTCATTCATTCACGGAGTCATTCCTTCCAAGACGCTTCTTGACACCTGAAGTGGAACCTCCCAGACTCTGCCCTCTCCTTGAGAAAACCTTTGAGCCGCACCTGACCAAGTTTTTAGGGTAATTTGGAACCGATCTGAAATTCAATTCCATTCGGTAAATATTTATTGGGCGGCAGCCATATGCTCAACACCATCCTGGCTGTGTGGGGAATATCAAAAGGGGTGAGACATGGTGGCTGTCACCGAGGATCTCACATCTAATTGGGGAGATGAGATATACACACACAATACAAGGCAATTATGGTAATAGCACGCATTTAAATACCACTCTCCTGTTTACCCACATTTTCATATCACTCTCTCATACATTGTTGGAACCTCTCAACAACTCAGGGAGGGGAGGCACAGCAGATATGATGAGTCTCATTTTGCAAATGAGGGATCGGAGGCTTAGTGGGGTTGGGAGGCTGGCCTCAAATCACCCAGCCATAAATGACAGCAGCGGGCCGCCAGCCAGGGTCCTCGACCATGCTGTGGTGTGTTGCAACTAATCAACTACACTGATTAAATGCCCAAAGAGGGGCGCAGAAGGCGGGCTGGAGGAGTGCCAGCCCCCCTCGGCTGCCCTGGCTGGGGGAAGCCGGCCTCATCTGAGAGGTGATCTCTCAGCCTGCTTCTGGAAGGGGGTAGGTGACGTCAATCTAGCTTTTGAATCCTACCCCGATTTTCCAGCAAGGATATTGAAAGACAGCCCCCTTCTCTGTCGTGCCCCAGTTCTGGGGTGTCCTGGGCATGACACCCCAGGACACCCACTCCCCTGCTGCTGGTGTCCTGCCCAGCCCAGCAGCAGGGGAGCAGGTAGCAAGAAAATGTCAGCCTTCGTGAGGGTGGCCCGATGGCTGGTCCAACGGCACTGGATGGGGAAAACTGGTGCAAAGTCTTGCAGACCCCCTCTTTACATCAGGAGCAAGCATCAGTTTTAGGGTACCATGTCAACAAGGACACAGATGATACCAGGACCCAGGTCTCTCTGGGATCCCGACACGGGGCACACTCTGAGGACGTTTAGACTAGCGCCCGGATGAAGGAGTCCGGCCACCTTTGCTCTCAGAGGGTGGCTCTCAGATGCCTGGTCGTCTTTGCTCAGTCTCTCATTTCGTCTCTTGTTCCTAGTTAGAAGGATGGATGAAATCATTCCTACCCGGCCCCATTAACCACACAGATCAATGGCAAAGAATAAAGTTTGGATTTTTCAAAAATCTTTGCAGCAGACGGCTGCAGGAGACCAACTGCAGGCTAAAATATGACAAGATTCCTAATTAAATGTAATTAAATAAGCACTAAGAGAGAGACTGACACTCCCCTCCCCACACTACACAGCAATGTGCTAAAGAGTACAAAACTGAGAACGTCATTCTCTGGGAAACCCCACCACAATCATATAGCCCAACCGGTCTGGTGACCCAGCTGGGGAAACTGAGGACAGATTTATGGTTATGACTTCAAGCAGGGTCTGCAGGGATGGAGGGCTGATGACAGAAAGCTGACCGAGAAGAGCACACCCATGTACGAGCTCCTGTTTGGGGGTGATGCTGTTAGCCTCTAAAAGGTGTTGCCACTGGGATGCTGTGTGGCCTAGGGCAAGTTACTTAACCTCTCTGTGCCTCTTTTCTCCCTCTAGACCAGCACCATGCAATAGAAATATAATGCAAGCCACATCTGTAATTTTTCATTTTCTGGCAGTCAAAATTTTATACAGTAACAACAAAAGTATAAAGAAGGTAATTTTATCATACATTTTATGTAACACAGTATGTTCAAAAGAGTAGCATTCCAGAACATGTAATCTAGATAGAAAATTAATTAAATAGTTCACATTCTTTTTTTGCCCTAAGTCTGAAATCTGCCGTGTGTTTTACAGCTTCTCTCAATGAGCACCAGCCATACTTCAAGTGCTCGAGAGCCACTTGCCATGAGTGGCTACGGTATCAGCCGGCGCAGGTCCAGAGGATGGGCCCAAGAATCGAGTCTAACTTAGGTTTCAAGTTTGAAAACAAACAAGACACGAAAGCATTTGACAGTGCCCTGCATGTCACCAGCACCCAGTAAACATCAGCTGCGATTATTATCAGAAAACCAGTGTCAAACCATTCATCCAGAAAGGACTCTGATCCACGGCTCCTATTTATGAAATTTTCTCTCTCAAATCCCTTCCACAAAAACAACCCCAGACAGTAGGCAATGGGGGCGGGGAGAGGGGATTTCTTTAGGCTCTGGGTAAAGCTAGTGAAAGCGAATGGTGGCCTCTGGAGCTTGCCCTTAAAGCAATTGGTGGATCCCAAGATTAAAATTCAACTGCGGCCGAATTCTGTTATAAACGGCTTCACTCCACCTGGGGTCTGGAAGCCAGGCAGAGGTAATCCCCTCTCCTCGGCATACACTGATGAAAAGCCCGCCTCACTCCATCACCCACAGCTTTACATCAGCCATTACTCCCAGGCCTGACACTAGAGTTACTGCAAGGTTTTACACCCCTCTGTAAGGCTCTCAATTTTGTGGCCAGAGCTTCCTAAGGCTCCTTCTTACCCAGCAATCCAAATAAAAATAGTGCTATTGATCACAAAGGCATCAATAACGTCAGCCCTAAAGCTACTCATGCACATTTTTAATTGTCCTGTCCCTTTTTATATCTTTAAATATTACCATAAGCTTCTAGGAGACACATCACCCCTCGTTGGGAAGGAGGAAACGGCCCCCACGGCTCAATCCCACGCATCCCAGAGCAGTAGGGAGGGTTACTCTCCCACTATTCATAATCGCGAGGTCCCTCTCTGTAAAAAAGAAAATAAAACACCAGCTAATCCCATCTGGGGGCTCGGTGTTATAACTCGTCAGGAAATGCTGCCCAATTACGCCTAATTTCTCCTTGTTTTTCCGACTGGTCCGCATCCCGGCAATTATGCTTCATTTGCTGTAACAGAGAAAAGTAAAATACCCAGCTGGTAGGCAATTTCCCCGTGATTAAAGCATCAGGCTGATCAGAAAGCTGCCGTCCAATAAATTAATCAAGAAATAGGGAATGAACGCCCGTGTTTGATGTTTGCGAATCGCACATGTGGATCTCCAGATGTTTCAACTTAATTTTTACCGCCATAAAAACGAAGAAGGAGAAAACTGGGAGTGGATCCAACAGCCGGGCGAACCTCCCCCCACCACCACCACCAACCCCACGCAGCACAGCGACTGCTTAGCAGCCTCTGGAATCTTCTTCTCACCTTTCGGTGAGAGCAAGGCTGGTCCTCAGAGCCTCAAGCACGGCCCTCTCCAGGGCCTGTGCCAGTGTGTGCCATGTGGAGAAAAATGATCAGCTCCAAAATTCGACAAGAAAGTAAGAAAATCAAAATTAATAAGTGCTTCATTAAACGCCTGCCAAACTCAGCAATGAGGCCTCCTCGCCGCTTGTTGGCTGCAGTATTCATGATGTCGTAGCCATAAAAACTTCATTACAGGGGCTTCCCTGGTGGTTCAGTGGTTGAGAGTCCGCCTGCCGATGCAGGGGACGCGGGTTCGTGCCCCGGTCCGGGAAGATCCCACATGCCGCGGAGCGGCTGGGCCCGTGAGCCATGGCCGCTGAGCCTGCGCGTCCGGAGCCTGTGCTCCGCAACGGGAGGGGCCACAACAGTGAGAGGCCCGCGTACCGCAAAAAAAAAAAAAAAAAACCCAAACAAACAAAAAACCACTTCATTACATTTGAGAAAACAGTTGCAAGAATTCCTAAGGATGCTATTGGTTGTGAGGGAATCACAGGTAATTATGATGTTGGTGAATTATCTGCCACCAGATAATTTAAGAAGCAAAATCATTAAATTCCTTTCAAATATTTTTACTGCCAATAAATTATACTTAAAGTGCGGGTGTGTTTGAATTTGCTGGCGGTGATGGGGCACGAGGCATCCAAATGAAAGGCTTCCCAAGGGCTCACATCCTTCCAACGTTACCCACCGTTGGGGGTCCTGCTCCCTCACACCTGGGATGCTCAGGTGGCGCTCTACACCTGTGAGGACCCAGGGGCTCTGCTAAATACCCTGCAATGTACAGGACGACCTCATCACACTGAATAGCCCAGCATCAAGTACCAGTAGCATTGCCTCTGAGAATCCCTGCCCTAGTGCACCATCCAGGCCAAAGCAGCCTGCCTCCTGAAGGGGCTTTCTCGTGGACTATTTACAACTCACAAGGGCAGGAAAACTCAAGTTGAGGGACCTCAGAAAGTCACTGCACACAGTACACCCGGGTCTCCTGGCCGGAGGAAAAACTGTGTGGGGTCTCACGGGCTGCGGAAACCCACTTTTTTTGGCAGCTCTTGCAACTAGACATATTTTTGATGGAGTCAGACCCAAAATGAGGCCGTGAATCACCAACTTTCCAGAAGAAAGAGCTCTCCGTTTCTAAGCCATAAATCAAGGGACCCGGCCTCTCAGTCTCCTCCGTAGCCTCCAAACTCGCCGTTGTTCCTGCCTTTTCTCCTCCATGAATATTATCTCCTTTCACTTAGATCTCCCTTTTCAGGAGACTTGATTTTGTCTGGGGCTGGTTTTAGATTATTCTTTCAAGCAAAGTAACATCAGAAGAGATTAATCATAGCCTGAAATGGAAAGGGATGAAGCCACATCCCATTGTGACCTTATAATTTCCACTGTGATTGCCTGCCCAGCCTCAGGATGGAGACCAGCTCTGGGTGGGTGGTGATTTTTTTTCCAAGTGGCCCTCAGCCCTGATCCCCACTCATTGCGGTGACTATGACAGCTTCTTGGATTTATGAATTAAGTGGCGACCTCATAAGTATGCGTTTGGAGCCTCACAATGGAAATAGTGATAATAAATACTGCTCATCGGCAACGAAGCTATCAGATATAATCTGGGGGCTGTGGGTGGAACTGCCTTCCGCTGGCAAAGGTATGAGATTAGTCCTCTGAAAAACAGTGACTAATTCCTGTGCTACTGTGAGCAGGGTTGATATTAACTCTATTTTCTAGGAGATGAAACGAACACAGAAAGGTTAGACAAAGCCTGCCCTGCTCCACAGGGAACTGGTCCTGGGGTGGAAATTAGAACCCCAATGGTGTGGGCACCAGACAAGAGATAAAACCTTCATACACATGATAAATTACAGTTTGAAAACTCCGTGCCTCTGTGTTCAGGCTTGAGAGCACAACACAGCCAATGATTCGAATAAAAATCAGGCTGGAGAAGAGAAAACAGAGGCGGGGGGCTGGGGTGGGGAGGGCTGCTCCGGAGAGAGGGTGGACGTGGGAAGGGTCCTTCTTCCCGGCAGAATGTGGAAACCATCACCCTTTAGAGCAAGCATTTCCCCCACCCAGCTACACCCCAGCTTCTTTCCTAATTCCAAGCCCCTTCCTTGGAAATAGGAGAATCCAAGAAGCATCTTGGAAGCAGAGCCCAGTCAGCTAATTCCAGGGCTCCCAGCTCAGCTGCAAGACGCATGAAAGACCCAAGACTGATGATTATTAATTGTGGAGAGCGGAGTTCTGAAAAATGACCCCTCGCTTTTGCTTTCATAACTTTTCGGGAAAGGCGGCACAATTATCCTTTCTCCTCCGTCGCTTAAAAGTTGAAACTGAAATTAATTTTTTTTAAACAAGCCAGTTATAAAAGAAAACCATAATGCCTTGCCACTGGGTAATTCCTTCTTGATTAAAGACAGGGGCTGTTGATAAAAATTGATGCCCCAAAAAACTCATAACAGATGAAGACCTCCGTCTGATGCTCATGTGTGACTGGATGGGTTTTCTAGGCAGAGAATGAACATTTTGGGGAGTGAGTTTTCTTGTAAGAAAGTGGAATAAAGCAACCTGAAGTGGGGTAACTGGGAGTGGGTGGATTCCATGAATGGGGGCAAGGGAAGGAATGGGAAAGCTGGTGGTTTTTTCCTGCCCAGAATTAACTCACTCTTTTTCTAGTAATAACCCTCCATTTTACTTTGAAGGTTCTCAGTCCAAGAGGTTCATATGAGGTGGCCCTGCAGCAGCCCCTCCCACCCTCCCTGCCCCCAGGGAAGGATACACGTGCCAGCCCGGACATTCGCTCTCCAATAATTTCCTGCTCTAATGATTGGGAGCGAGGTGCTCTCTCTTGGAGGGGGCTGCAAAACTGGCAGGATGTAAGTCTGGTCCTGCTGAAAATCACTGGTGACACCAAAAGGGAGAGCCTCCTGAGAACAGAGCCACTCTGGAGGAGCTCAAGACCTGGGAACAAGCCAGGGCCACCACATAGAGCTGGGCAGGGTGTGCACTGCACAAGTCTTCCTGCTGAAGGGGCAAGCAGGGTCTGAAAACTAGCCCACACTCTGCCAATCGATGATAAGTATCACATCCCCTTTACCACATGCAAAGCATCCTTCTAAGCACTCCAGCACCTCGGTTATGCACAACTCTATGAGTTATTATTATTATCACCACTTTAAACATAAGGAAGGAAACCCAGGTGGTCTGGCTCCAGAGTCTGTGCCCTTAGCCTCTGTCTTTTGTCAGATTCCGGGGTAGAGAGAGCAGAGTATTCAAGAGACTCCAGCGTGGCTGAAGGAGAGAAGGCAGAGAGCGGGTGGTCCCTGGGGAGGCTAGAGAAGTAAGGAGGCCAGAACATGAGACATAAAAAAGGAGGATCCATGAGAGGGACATGATCAGATTTCCCTTTGGATCAGATTCACTTTGACCATTGAATCTCATACAAATGGCAAAGGGTCATACCCAGATTATACCAAGAACTACTACAAGTCAAAGAGAAATACGAGTAACCTGATGCAAAAAAAAAAAAAAAAAGGGGCAAAAATCTTGGACGGGCACCTCACGAAAAATATATGCAAACGGCCATTAAGCAAAGGAAAAGAGACTCAACTTAATTGACCATCTGGAAAATGCAAATTGAAAGTACCGTGAGGTGAAAGCAACCTCAATATCCATGGATGGATGAATGGATACAGATGTGGTCCATCCGTACAATGGGATACTATTCAGCCTTAGAAAGGAAGAAAATTCTGACACCTGCCACAACATGGATGAACCTAGAGGACAGGATGCTCAGTGAAGTAAGCCAGTCACAAAAGGACAAATACTGTACAGTTCCACTTACACAAGGTATCTAAAATAGTCAGACTCATAGAGACAGAGAATAGAAAGGTGGTCGCCAGGGGCTGGGGGCTGGGGCACGGGAGGAATGGGAGTGGTTGTTCAGTCGGTGAAGAGTTTCCATTTGGCAAAAGATATGAAAGTTCTAGAGATTTATTGCAGGTCATAGTTAACACTCCCGTAGTGTATACTTAAAAATGGTTAAGATGGTAAAAAATCTAATACATAAAATAAAAGCACAGAAAGATACCCTATCTACCCAGAGAATGGTAAACTAAAGACACAAAAATAAACACAAAACTGCTGGACAATAGCAAGTATTTCAAGGGTACAGGACAGCAAGAACTCTCATATACCGCTGGCAGGCATGTGGGCTAGGACCACGGCTTTGGAAAACTATCTGGTGATATCTATGAAAACCGAACATACCCTATAAGCCAGAAAGTCAACTTCTGGTTTAGATATGTGATAGAAATAAATTTGTACAAGAATGTTTATATAAGTTTATATAAGTGTTGTTTGTAGGAGCCCCCAAATAGAAACAACCGAAATAGCCATCAAGAGTTAAATGGGTACAAAAATTATAGCAAACTCATCAACAGAATACTATACAGCAAAGCAATGAAACAGCGTGCTTGAGTTTCATTTTGTAAATGTTGGGCAAAAGGAACCAGATGTAAAAGAACACGATCTCAATTACTTGGTTTAAGGAAAATTCAAAAGCAGGCAATGTGAAACGGCAGGGTGGGATGTCAAGACCGTGGGGCCATTTCTTTCTTTCTTTCTTTTTTATAAATTTATTTATTTATTTATTTTTGGCTGTGTCGGGTCTTCGTTGCTTTGCGCAGGCTTTCTCTAGTTGCAGCGAGCATGGTCTACTCTTGGTTGCGGTACGCGGGCTTCTCATTGCAGTGGCTTCTCTTGTTGCGGAGCACGGGCTCTAGAGCGCAGGCTCAGCGGCCATGGCTCACGGGCTTAACTGCTCCGCAGCATGTGGGATCGTCCCAGACCAGGGCTCGAACCCATGTCCCCTGCACTGGCAGATGGGTTCTTAACCACTGTGCCACCAGGGAAGTCCCCAGGAGGGTCCATTTCTGAGACAGGGTGAAGAGGTGACTTCACGATCTGGGTTGAGGTTCCACAGAGGTGCACTGGTAATTATTCTTTTCATCCTTTTTTCTGAATGATGTCACATTTTAGTTGGGTAGAAAAATCATGTTATCTGCCAAGGATGATAGGATGTGGGTAAGGCATGGGGCAAGAAGACCGTTTCAGAAGCTGTGAGGCTTGTCAGGCGAGAGGGGAGGATGGGCGGGGTCACGGTGGTGGCCGGGAAGCTATAAGGTGTATTAGTGAGCGTGGGCTGGACAACACTGACCTGCGGTGAGGTTGCTGGACAAGGGGCCAAGCACGACGCCCGGGCCAAATGACTTCTCCCTCCTCATATTCTTTTGGGGGGGGCATTTTGGGATAAAGACCATCTGGTATATATATATATATGCAGTGGAATATCACTCAGCCATAAAAAAGAATGAAATAATGCCATTTGCAGCAACATGGATGGACCTAGAGATGATCATGCTAAGTGAAGTAAGTCAGGCAGAGAAAGACAAATACCATACGATATCACTTATAGGTGGAATCTAAAATATGATACAAATGAACTTATTTACAAAACAGAAACAGACTCACAGACATGAAAACAAACTTGTGGTTACCAGAGGGGAAAGGTGGAGAGGGATAAAGTAGGAGTTTGGGATTAACAGATACACACTACTATGTATAATCTAGATAAACAAGGACCTACTGTAGAGCACAAGGAGCTATATTCAATGTCTTGTAATAACCTATAACAGAAAAGAATCTGAAAAAGAATATACACATATAACTGAATCACTGTGCTGTACACCTGAAACTAACACAACATTGTAAATCAACTATACTTCAATTTTTTAAAAAGAGCCTATTTTGTACCTGGGCTACTTGGCCTTTAAGAATAGGTTTGCCAACTCCTGGTTTAACCAGTCAGAGAAGAATCATATCGGGTGATTTTAAAATACACTGATATGGATGTGCATCCTGGTTGGACAAAAAGAAGTGCAAAGAGATCTTAAACTCTTTTTAGGAATAATGATGGTGTTAGTAATAATATTGGTATTATTATTTTGAAATAGCTAGAAAGAGCCAATAAACAATGATTTTAATTATTTGTAGCCTAAGAGAGAAAAGAACTATAAACATAAAATCTAAGCAATCAGATATCCATAGTTAAGACTCCCATGTTGGCTGGGAACAAGCCCGTGACTCCTGGCCTCTGCATAGGGGGCCTGTGTTTGTGCCATCTTTCTCCCCAAGATGTGCTTCCATAGCCCCGCCTCCTCCACCCCAACACCCACGTCCTAGCCCCGCACACTCACCCTTCAAACCTCAGCTCCAAACTCACACTCTCAAGGAAGCATCCCCAAGCCCCCAGACTCTCCATGATAAGCTCTCATGTCAGCCTCTGGAGCCACCAATTGTCATCAGCTCCATGTGTGTGTGTGTGGTGTGAGTGTGAGTGTGAGTGCACACATGCAATGACTTGTTACCATAGGCCCGAGTCAGAGCACACACCATCATATCCCCAACCCAACAATGCCTGGCACGTGGCAGAAGCTCCATACAGATCTACTGAGTGAAACTGCAAAGACATCATCATAGCTAATGTTTACTGAGCACTTACTATGTGCCGGCCTACTGTGAGTATTCTCTCACCTAATCCTCTTCCCAATAATAATCTAACATTTATGGAGAGCACCCTCTTTGCCAGGCCCCACTTGACATGTAACCCCTCATCTTCTTTTCCCGTCAATTCTATGCTATCTGTGATGGTCAATGTCACGTGTCAGCTTGCCTGGGCTATCGAACCTTGTTATTCCACCAAACACTAACCTAGGTGCTGTGGTGAAGGTATTTTGTAGACGGGTGAGCATTGACACGTGACTTTACTTTTTTTTCATTATTAATAATGAACATTTATAAGTGCATGCAAAGCTTGAGGGTAAGCAATCTGTGTTCTCTCATTGAATTTTCACAATGTCCCTGTAGGTCATGTATTATTATTATCTCACTTTGTAGTCTTGTTAAATGAGACAGAGAACCGTGAGACAACCCGAAAAATCATAAAGTAGAAAAAGATGAATTTGATATTGAATTCATCTCTGTCTCCCCAAATGCCCTGCTCTTCATCACCCCACGCACATGGGACCAAGAGATTGGAACGGAGCACAGCAGCACAATTGTTTGCATACACCGGAACTCCACATGTCCTTTTCTTTCTTTTCTTTTTTAATTTTTTTTTTGAGCTGTAAATTGACTTCATTCAGAAAATAAATTTTTAAACTGACATTTTAACGGCCTCCCCCCAATTTTAGGGTTTTTAGGAGTAAATTTTTCTGCTCTAAATAAAGCAAAAATCAAACACCTTTTGGGAAAAACATTAAATAAAGGAGATGATCCATAATAATGTGTGTGTGGCGGGGGCCGGGGGGGTGGGCTTCACCCAGTCAGTTGAAAGGCAAAACTGAAGATTCCTTGAGGAAGAAATTCTGCCTGTGGACAGGGGCCTCAGGCATCTGCCTACAGATTTCAACTTACCTAGCCTGACCACCCCCCAATCCCATAAGCCAATTCCTTAAAATGTATCCCCTAACATAAATATCCTACTAGTTCTGTTTCTCTAGTGTAACCCTGACTGATACACCATCCAAATTTCTAAACAGGGAAACTGAAACAGGGGCAGGCTTCTACAGCTGGTCCAAGGTCACCCAGCTAGAATAGGCTGGAGCTGAGATTCAAACTCAGGCAGTCGGGCTCCAGAGCTGCAATGAACCGCCAGTGCTCAGTCTCCAGCAATGAGAACTTCCTTCCCCACCCATCCTCCTCCTTGATTAAAGAGAGGTATGGCCACGGGGGGATGGTGGAGAGAGTGAAGTTCTAGAACAAAAGTTGAGTTAGAAATTCCTGCCGCAGTTGGATATGGGTTGAGTTGGGTCAAGGATGGCAATCAATAAGATTAATACAGCATAACTTGAGTTTTTATTCCCCCTGTTGTGATGGATGAGGCCTTTGAAGCAACTGGCGGAGGCCTCACCCTGAGCGTCCAGGAAAGATTTGTGGACACATTTATATGAAGGATCTCCTTCCAGCTCCCATGAGTGTTTAAGTTGACTTGCTTCAAACCAAGATCAAAGAACAGGCTGCAGATATTGTTTCACCAATTTGTATAAATCAGGCAGACAAACCGTGGCCTCGACAACTACTGATGTTTCTCCAGTTGGAGATAACTTGTTAAGAAACACGTCAGGCAACTGAAAAAATCCCAATGCCTCCTTGGGAGAGAAACTTCAAAAAGAATTGATCACTTGCTGACTGACTTTACCTTAACTATTCCTGAAGCCATAATTGAGAAGGCCCCAGGGTCCACTATTCACGTATCCTTCAACCTTTCAGAATGGATTTGAGTGATCGTTTTTAACACTAATGCCTTGTATGTTCATAGAGTTTTCAGATGGTCACAGACATCGCTCTGTTTCAACCTCACAACAATCATAGGAGCTAAGTGATGGCAACAAAGGTGTCTGCCATCTTGCTGGTGGGAAATTGAGGCTTAGAGAGGTCAAGGGTCTCCCAAGGTCAAGCAGACACGTGACTGACAAAAGTGAGATGAAGCTGGAAGTTTAGCCCCAGCCCCAGGTGGAGATTTCCTTCTTCTTCTCATTTTGCCAGTGTTTACTGAGGGCTTTCTGGACGCCCTGTGCTGGGCTGGTTACTTCCCCTCTCTCTCACTCGTTAAAATATTTCCTGATCAATACATTTTCTTAACATACAATTCCACAGTGGGAGTAATGCAGAAGCTACTTTAGAAAATCCCATCAGAGTCTCATACACACACACACACACACACACACACACACACACACACACACACCAGCCAGAGTCTAGGAGACTTGGGAATCATATAGAAAATAACCAACTCTACAAATAGCTCATACAACTCAATAACAAAAAAACAAACAACCCAGTCGAAAAATGGGCAGAAGACCTAAATAGACATTTCTCCAAAGAAGGCATACAGGCGGCCAACAGGCCCATGAAAAGATGCTCAACATCGCTAATTATTTGAGAAATACAAATCAAAACTACAATGAGGTATCACTTCACATCCGACAGAATGGCCATCATCAAAAAGTCTGCAAGAAACAAATGCTGGAGAGGGTGTGGAGAAAAGGAAACCCTCTTGCACTGTTGGTGGGAATGTAAATTGGTACAGCCCCTATAGAGAACGGTATGGACGTTCCTTAAAAAACTAAAAATAGGGCTACCATATGACCTAGCAATCCCACTCCTGAGCATATATCCAGACAAAACTGTAATTCAGAAAGATACCTGTACCCCTATGTTCATAGCAGCACTATTCACAATAGCCAAGACATGGAAACAACCTAAATGTCCATCGAGAGATTAATGGCTAAAGAAGATGTGGTACATATATACAATGGAATATTACTCAGCCATACAAAGAATGAAATAATGCCATTTGCAGCAACATGGATGGACCCAGGGATTGTCATACTAAGTGAAGTTAAGTCAGACAGAGAAAGACAAATACCCTATGATAGCACTTATATGTGGAATCTAAAATATGACACAAATGAACTTGTCTATGAAACAGAAACAGACTCACAGAGAGAACAGACTTGTGGTTGCCAAGGGGGAGGGAGGTGGGGGAGGGATGGACTGGGAGTTTGGGATTAGCAGATGCAAACTCTTATATAGAGAATGGATAAACAGCAAGGTCCTACTGTGTAGCACAGGGAACTATAATCAATATCCTGAGATAAACCAGAATGGAAAAGAGTATGGAAAAGAATATATATATACATATATATGTATATATATATGTATATGTATAACTGAATCACTTTGCTGTACAGCAGAAACTAACACAACATTGTAAATCGACTGTACTTCAATAAAATAAATTTTTTTAAAAAGACAATAAGCCACTCCCTTCTCATCTGTGTACATCTAGAAGTGCCTCCCACAGTGTGAAAATGGCTTTTGGATCCATGAAAATGAATAACCACTCTTTACTGAGCACTTAACATGAGCCGAGCACTATTTATATATTAGCACTTTTTTTTTTTTTTTTTTTTTTTTTTGCGGTATGCGGGCCTCCCACTGCTGTGGCCTCTCCCCTTGCAGAGCACAGGCTCCGGACGTGCAGGTTCAGCGGCCATGGCTCACGGGCCCAGCCGTTCCACGGCATGTGGGATCTTCCCAGACCGGGGCACGAACCCACGTCCCCTGCATCGGCAGGCGGACTCTCAACCACTGCACCACCAGGGAAGCCCAATATATTAGCGCTTTTAATCCTCTGGAGTAGGTCACATTTGATTTCCATTGTACAAAAGAGGAAGTGGAAACTGACTCACTGAGGTCGAGTCCCTCACCCAAGTTCATGCAGATATCAAGAAGTGGAACGTGGGTTCCAAAGCTCCTGTCCCTAACGCAGTGTTTCCCCACATCACACCTTCACCTATCACCTCCCCATTTTTTTTTGCCACTTCCTGTACAACCTGTATGACCGTTAGCTTCCCGTTATGAACTTATTATTTAAAGGAAACGTTAATTTTACTGAAAAAAATTATCTTTAAAAGAAGTCAGACACCTTCAGATGTAGAAAGCTAGAAAGGGCATCACTCCCAGCCTTACTACTACAACAAAAAAACAAGCCAGACAAGTTGAAACTTGGCAGCTTTTCTTTAATCCAGCAGAGATCTGAGGTTGCCGGGGAATCAACTAATCTGAAATCTAAGGAAAGACAGGTGCCTCTAGGGAGAGACAGAAGTGGGGCACTTGCTTACCATTGGACACTGGTATGACAAAAAGCTAAAATATTTAACAAATTGCTAAAGGTTGATGTGGGCTCCTTAGACAGTGTAGGACTTCTGGGAGCCACAGACATAAGAGGAATTCATTCTATATGCAGTTTTGCTTCCACCGCTGAACTGGTGCTCAGATAAAGATAGGAAAGGGCAGGGTGAGAACTCTGAGAGAGCTCCCTCGTAGGGCAGGCCTGAAGGAAGGGAACAGCGGCCACAACAGGAAAAGCACAAAGCCCCACCCAGGTCCTTCTCCCCATCTCCTAAAAGTTCTAGGGGAAGGGCAATAAAACCTGGTACCCTTAGGACACTGGTGAAAACCAATGGAGCTGATTGAAGGAAAAAACAACAAAACCCCTCTATTCCTGGGGTAGGGTGGGATGCAAAGGAAGAAATCCTGAGCCCAGACCCACAGCTGTGGTTGGACAGGCGCACACAGGGCCTGGCTGAGATCAAGGCATACTCATAACAGAGAACACTCCCCTCCCTCAGCCCACCACCAGGTAAATCAATGTGGAGTCACAAGGAACAGCATCAGCTTCCAGGAGGGGGGCAACAGGAAGCAGAGAGATCCCCTCTGGCAAAGTGCAAAGGAAGACTTAAAGCTGAGGGTGGAGCAGGCGTTAAGGAAAACACTCTTGCAAAGCAACTCCCCACATAAACACAAGCTAACCAAAGAGGTTAGCTTGAAGCTAGTGGTACATTGAGGGTAACTATAGCAACAACAAAACCTAAACCCAGCTGAACTCCTAAGTGGATTGACTCATCTCCCCATACTAAAGGCCTGGCAGAAATAAAGGCATGCTCTGTTTCCAGACATAAAAACTATTTACCTCAGTCCCTATTGTCCAACACTAGATGTCTGGCTTTCAATAAAAAAAATTTTGAGGCACTCAAAGAAAAAGCAACAAGCCATCAAGAGACAAAAGAATCAACAGAATCAGACTCAGATATGGTATAGATGTTGGAATTATCAGACAGGAACTTAAAATAACTGATTAATATGTTAATGGCTCAAGTCAAAATGAAGACACCATGAATGATCACGGGGTAATTTCAACAAAAGAGTAGAAACTATAAGAAAGAATCAAATGGCAATACTGGAAATAAAATACACAGTAACAAAGACAAAGAACGATTTTGACAGACCCATTAGTAAACTTAACACAGGTAATAACAAACTTGAAGACAGGTCAATAGAAATTATTCAAATTGAAACTCAAAGAGAAAAAAGAGTTTTTAAAAAATCAGAGCATCCAGGACTTCCCTGGTGACACAGTGGTTAAGAATCCTCCTGCCAATGAAGGGGACACGGGTTTGAGCCCTGATCTGGGAAGATCCCACATGCCACAGAGCAACTAAGCCCATGTGCCACAACTACTGAGCCCGCATGCCACAACTACTGAAGCCCACATGCCTAGAACCTGTGCTCCGCAACAAGAGAAGTCACCACAATGAGAAGCCCACACACCACAATGAAGAGTAGCCCCCGCTTGCCACTACTAGAGAAAGCCCGCGTGCAGCAATGAAGACCCAACACAGCCATAAATAAATAAATAAATAAATAAATAAATTTAATTAAAAAAAAAAATCAGAGCATCCAAGAGTTTTGGGACAATAACAACTGGTCCAACAGAAGTATATTTGGAATCCCAGAAGGAGAAGAGTGAATGAGGAAGAAAAAATATTTGAAGAAATAACTGACATTATCTAACTGACATTTATAGAAAACTCTACCCAAGTACACAAGGAACATTCACCAAGACAAACCATATTCTGGGCCATGAAACAAATGTTAATACTTTAAAATAAATTACTGAAATTATAAAAAACGGTATTTTCCAAAACTAATGACAGACATCCAACTACAGCTCAGCGAACACCAACCAGGATAAAATAAACAAAACCAAATACCTAAATAGGCATATCATAGTCAAACTGCTGAAAACTAAGGACAAGGAGCAAATCAAAGGTAGGCAGAAGAAAAACAAACACATTACATGCAGAGGAACAAAAATAATAATTACATCAGACATCTCATCAGAAACTAGGCAAGATAAAAGACAATGGAACAAACTTATGGTTACCAAAGAGCAAAGGTGGGGGGAAGGGATAAATTAGGAGGCTGGGATTAACATATACACACTACTATATATAAAATAGATAATCAACAAGGTCCTACCGTATAGCACAGGGAACTCGACTCAATATTCCGTAGTAATCTAAATGGGAAAAGAATCTGAAAAAGAATAGATACATGTATATATATAACTGAATCACTTTGTTGTACACCTGAAATTAATGCAACATTTTAAATCAACTATACTCCAAAAAAAATAAATAAATAAAATAAGATTTTTTAAAAAGACAATGGAAAAGACATCTTTGGAGTGCAAGAAGAAAAATACTATCAACCCCAAATTTATTCCCAGGCTGTGGGTCATATACTGCCTGCTGCCTATTTTTGTAAATAAAGTTGTATTGAATTTATAAAATTCATTCATATATTGTCTATGGCTGCTTTCATACTACAGTGGTAGGGTCAAGATGCTGTGACAAAAACCACATGGCCTGCAAAACCTAAACTATTTACATCTGACTCTTTAAAGAAAAAGTTTGCCAACTCCTGCTCTAAAAGATAACTGATTTTCAAAAAAGTAGTAGCAAAAGCAAAAGTAGTAGCAAGCTTCTGTGTGGTCATATCATACGCAAAACTAAAATACATAACACCAATGACACAAAGCATTTGAATGAAGAATTATTAGCATATTGTTGTAAGTTTCCTAGACTAGACATAAAGCAGTATCATTTTATTTGAAGTCAGAATTTTTCATTAAAGATTTATATCGTAAAACCTAGGGCAGGGCTTCCCTGGTGGCGCAGTGCTTAAGAATCCGCCTGCCAATGCAGGGGACACGGGTTTGAGCCCTGGTCCGGGAAGATCTCACATGCTGCAGAGCAACTAAGCCTGTGCACCACAACTACTGAGCTTGCACACTACAGCCTGTGTGTCACAACTACTGAAGCCCGTGAACCTAGAGCCCATGCTCCGCAACAAGAGGAGTCGCTGCAGTGAGAAGCCCACACACCACAACGAAGAGTAGCCCCCACTAGGTGCAACTAGAGAAAGCCCGTGTGCAGCAAAGAAGACCCAACACAGCCAAAGATAAAATAAATAAGTTAAAAAAAAATCTAAAAAAAACCTAGGACAACCACTAAAAAAAAATTTTAAGATATAAATACTAAGCCAACAGGGTAGATAAAATAGAATCATAAATAGAAGAATGGAAATAATAAAGATAAGAGCAGAAACTACTGAAACTGAGAACAGAAAAATAACAGAGAAAAATTAATGAAACTCAAAGCTTCTTTGAAAAAATAAAGCAGATAAAACTCTAACCAGATGAACCAATAGAAAAAGAGAATAACACAAATTATCAATATCAGGAATGAAAGACGACATCACATTGAAAAGATTAAAAGATAATAAAGGAATATTACAATCAACTCTATGCCCACAAATATGACAACTTAGATGAAATAGAGAAATTCCTTGAAAGACACAAACTGCCAAAGCTCATTCAGGAAAAAATAAATAACTTGAATAATCCTTTATCTATTAAATAAATTAAATGTACAGTTAAAACCTTTTTAAAAAGAAAACCCCAGGTCCAGATGGCTTCAATGTTGAATTCTACCAAATATTCAAGAAAGAGATAATACCAATTTTTCACATATTCTCCCAGAATACAAAAGAGGAAGGAACACTTCCCAACTCATTTTATGAGACCAGTATTACCCCGGTGCCAAAATCAAAGACATTACAGTAAAAGAAAACTACAGATGAATAACCTCCATGAATATAGATAAAAATCTTTAATGAAATACAAGTAAATCAAATCCAACAATATATAAAAAGGCTAATTCATCACAGTCAAGTGGACTTTATCCCAGGAATGTACGGCTGGCTCAACATTAAAAAATCAATCAATGAAACTTACCATATCAGCAGGTTAAAGAAGAAAAATCATATGATCATCACAAAAGATGCAGAGAAAGTATTTTATAAAGACATATCCATGATTAACAACAACAACAAAAAAAAAAACCCTCAGAAAACAAGGACTAGAAGAGCATCTAAACTGATAAAGGGCATCTACAAACAACCTACTGCTAACATCACATAATAAAGACTAAATGCCTTACTCCTAAGATCCAGGACAAGGCAAGGATATTGGCTCTCATCATTCCTACTCAATACGGTACTGCTGCAATAAATCCAGGGGGAAAAGGGCGTCTCCTTCGGAAAGGAAGAAATGAAACTGTCTATATTCATAGATTACATAATTATCTGCACAAAAAATTCCAAAGAATCTATGAAAAAGTTACTAGAACTAAAAAGTGAATTTAGTGAGGTTCTAGGATACAAGGTCTATATACAAAAATTAATTGTATTTCTAGACACTTGCAATGAACAATTGGAAATTGAAATATTTTAAGGTACCATTTACAATAGCACCAAATCTATGAATAATTAGGTATGAATCTTACAAAATACATACAAACCCTATATGCTGAAAACAAAACAATAGTAATGAAGGAAATCAAAGACCTCAATAAATGGAGAGAGATGCCATGTCAGTGGATTGGGAGTCAATATTAAGGTGTCAGTCCTTCTAAAACCAATTTATAGAGTCAACACAATTCCAGTCACACAACTCTTTGCATTTTAGAATCGAAGGGTTGATCTCTATGCAAAAGCCCAAGTCTTGGTCCCATTCCCACCCCACCGCCAACAAGTGTCTGCTGGATGAATGGCTGAAGGATGAGTAGACTCTGGTCTTCCTTGGGGTGTGTTTCTGCTTATTACAATTTTCTGTAATAGGCATGTATTTCACGTTGGAATTAGAAAAAAAAAAAAAGAGAGGAAAGAAACCTGCACCCCTGGAAGCCAGAAGCTGTGGGGTGTCAGTTTCTCAAGATCACTTCTCACCTCCCTCCAATGCATTTTGGATGTTTTATGGACAAACAACGTGAGTCCAGAGGTAAACAGGGATGCGCCAAGGTCACTGTGGCGGTGAGTGGTTTGGCTGGGCTGGAGCCAGAACCCTGACCCCTAACATCCTGATTCCTCCTGATTATGGCCATCGTCATTGCCATCGCCATCGCCATCGCCATCGCCATCGTCATTGCCATCGCAACCTGACGCTCACTTTGGGCCAAGCACCAGGACTGCAGCTTTACATGCGTCTTCTCATTTACTCAGAACAGCTGTTGGGGACCCATCAGTGTGGTCCAACAAAACGTGCATCTTAAACACCAGAATCCCCCTCGCGATGCTGCAGCCCGTACGATCTGCGTTCCACTGTGTCCGCGCTGGGCAGAGCTCACCGCATTAACATGTTTGCTAGAGCGCAGACAGTTGAAACCCGCCACACACTCTACTTCCCAATAAACCGCACAGCCTGGAGACACTGCAGGAACCTATGGATTTAGGTGGGGCAGGAGAAGGCCACCCAGTGCCATGTCGGGGACCAGCTTCCAAGGAAAGGCCCACTGACCCTGGAGGTCCGCAGGGAGGTCAGTCGCAGCCCGCAGATGCCCCCCTGTTCCCCCTCCTTCCCCACTGGCTCCTCCTCCACTTCTGGCAGCATCCATGAGGAAGACCAGGACCACTAACGGGGTCTTATCCAGATCCTCGGCCTTTGGTGAGACCTCTGGTTTGAGTTTGCTTAAATTGTTTGCTAAAACTAATGGCATGTTTCTTAATTTCCTGGAGCTTTGGGGAAACAAGCCAGGAAAAAAAAAAAAAAACCCGCCTCTGATTCATTTTCTCTCCACCTTCTGCAAATGAAAGAGAAAACGGAATGAATGGTGTGGTTGATGAATGAGAGCGGCTGTTTAAAGCCCGGCTTCCCCACTTCCCCCGAGGCGAGATAGGACTACACAGCTCCCGAGAGACATGGAAGCCGGCTCCTCTCAATGGGTTTCAATCTGAGACCCCGCCAGCCACAAGGCACAGGCAATCTCAGCCCCATCAAACCCACCTTGAAACCCGGTGGGAAGATGTTTGGAGCGTGGGAAGAGGAGGAAGACACACTATCTTGTTAACCCTTTTCCTTAGGGGCATTTTGCACCATTACCCCAAGTCACTTTTACCTTGGTGTTGCAGAATTGGGACATTCTGCAGTACACTCTATAAATTATTTTTTAAGCTAGCTTGAGCCAAATATAACAGGTAAGCCGTCCAGACCTGCTTAAAAAGGATAAACCCCAGCTAAGTGCATAAATTACACCCCACTGCTTTTATCATATAAACACGGCCAGAGAGCCAAGTGCATTAAAGAGGCGAGACACAGGCCCTCATTGCTCTCTCATTAAGCCCATTAAATTTTAGGAAAGAAAATACCTTCACATCTTGGGTCTGGTTTAAACTATCAGGGAACAGATTAGAGCTAATTAATGCCGTGAACTCTGAAGCCGCCAGCCAGGAGGCTCCCAGCGGAATCCACACCTGTCACAGACTCGATTTCAGAAAATCTAAGTGGACACTGACGTGCCCTCCTCTCCTCCCCACATCCCCGATGCTGGAACCCTAGGTACCCAATCTGTAACTCCCGAATCTGGATCAAGAGATAAATCCCACCCCTGAGGCAGAAAGTCGGTGGACTCCAAGCAGAAACTGTGCAAAGGTCTGTCGCTGGCACTCCAGAAATTGCCAGGGGTTCCAGGCTGCAAGGCGAGACTGCTAAGTTGCTTCTGGCAAGTTGGAAAGAGCTTATCAATTATTCATGCAATTGGATAAACAGGGATTTTATCTTGTAGCGTGAATCAAGAGATAAAAATTCCATTTCAAGAGGGAGGGTGGAGACTGAACTCTGAATGTTAATTGTAAACTGAAAAAAAAAGAAAAGAAGGAAAGAAAAACTAAGTAAGTTTTTCTGCTTGGGCTGTGCCCTGAGCACTCATAAGCTTCCCCCGACTCCCAAATCTCTGTCTGCTCCCCAGACGACGCACTGCCTCTTCTATTGATGTAGTGAACCAGCCATAAAACTCTCACTTGGCAGTTGATGGTGGGACCCCTCTGGATGGATTTTTCAGCCCCCAAACAACACCACCTTCAAGGTATTTCTATTTAAAATCAATTTGCTGCTTCCAGACTGAAATCGGAAGCAGAGGAAAGTTTACAAACAGACGCCTAACACGTCGAAAGGGTCTGCAAACACCTGCAGGAAGGAGAAGTTAGCACCCGCCCCGGGGTCTAGGCAGAGAGAAGCGGAGGGAAGGACCACCTGGGTGATGCCTCCTGCCCTCGCTGGGCCTCAGTTGCAGGAAGGGAGAGTCCACGTTTTCCTCTCTCTTTTGCTCATCTTACCTTCTGAACTCTGAGCAGAAAGTTGTAATCATGTTACTGAGTTCATGGTGGGCTAATAACCCAGGTCTGTGTGAGGCCCCTCCTTTGTTGTATTTTGTCATATTTCCCTCCCCCGCCCCATCTCCATGCCCACCTCCCTCTTCTCCCACCTAAAGGCAGCATCTTGAATCTGTTGGACGTATTGCCTTAGATACGCACACACGAAAACCTGTGGATGCGGGTCTGTGTTCAGAGCTTCCATGAATAAGCCCTTCTGCTTCCTACCTCTTTCCCGGGACACTACATTTTCTAGATCTCTCTGTATGGTTGTGTGTATCTCGTTGGTTTCTCCGACAGCATCAAGGACCCCCAGTGCAGTCCCCATGTTGGACAGACATCTAGGGGGCCGCCACTTCCCTCCCCGACAAAGACACTAGGATGAAGCTAAGACAGCCTGGGCCGGGGAGGAACGGGAGCTCAGAGCCCTGCACCTGCCCCCTTCCCATCTCCTCTGCCCAAGGAGGCCCCCAAGGGACCATTTGAAAACCAGTGAACTGTCCATCTCCTGAGGCCCTCCCAGCTTCAGCGCCCTGAGTACTGTGCCCTGCATGGGGTCTCAGGCATGCAGGAGTCACCCACAAATAGAAATGGCCACCATCTTACCAAGGACCACAACCCACCAGGCCCCACGCTGACAGCTTACTTGCATCACCTCCGGAATCACCTCTCGGAGGATTCTCACTTTTTAGATGAGCAGAAAGGCTCAGAGAGGTTGCCCAAGGTCACACACCTCATGCATGGCAGTGCCAAGACATGAACTCTGTCTAACATCAAAGGAAAATATAAATATAAATGGAGAAGAAAATCATACATCCCAATGTCAGCCAGGCTTGTCCTCTGCGGTCAGATTCCGAGTGACTGTCGTTTTTATTCTTTCTACTTTGTATTTTCCAAAAAGTATATCAGGAACAGTGTTCATGTTATAATGGGAGAGAAATAATCAACTTTGTGCCAACCATGAGCAGCCCTGGCATCAGTTAGAGATGCTGGTTAGGCTGGGGACCCAGAGATTTCAAAAGAAAACCAACCACAAACTTCCCAGGCAAGCGAGCCTGGTGACATAAGAACAAGTGTTTGCTCTTCACTCAGGAAAGGGTTGAAGCATCTTCTCACTATGCTGGGCTCTGTGGCTACTCATGGGGGAACATATGGCCCCACTTTGGTGAATGAGCACACGTTGAATGCAGGAATTATGATGTATCTCCACAGCATGGGGACCAGCAACCCAAGGGTGAGTTAGTGTATTAGTGAGCTATTACTAACAAATTAATAAATGAGACGATAAAATCAACAAACCATTCAGCTTGGGTACCACCCAGAAAAACAATCATGACAACTGTAATGGTAGGTCATTCTACCCATCAATCCATCCACCCATCCAACTATCTACCCATCCATCCACCCATCCATCCATCCACCCACCCATCCATCCACCCATCCATCCACCCACCCATCCACCCATCCATCCATCCATCCAACCATCCATCCATCCATCCATCCATCCATCCATCCATCCATCCACCCACCCACCCATCCATCCACCCATCCAACCATCCATCCATCCACCCATCCATCCATCCATCCATCCATCCACCCACCCATCCACCCATCCACCTATCCATCCATCCATCCATCCACCCACCCATCCACCCATCCACCTATCCATCCATCCATCCATCCACCCACCCATCCACCCATCCATCCATCCATCCATCCACCCATCCATCCATCCATCCATCCATCCATCCACCCATCCATCCATCCATCCATCCATCCACCCATCCATCCATCCATCCATCCATCCACCCACCCATCCATCCACCCACCCATCCATCCAAAATGTGTTCACCGAACACCTACATGTCAGGTGCTGGGTTGAGCCCTCCAGTGCCCCCTTCCTCCCCACAACAGCCTGAGGGGGCAAGAAGACTGAGACAGGTGTGAGGGCTGGTGGAAGGAGCTTCTGGGCATCCCAGGGCATTCTCACAATCTGCCTCTCCCAGAGGCAGGTGAACCAGGAGTCATTTCGGACCCAGGCAGTTAGGCTCAGGCTGAGGAGCAGGACCTTAAGCCCCAGAGCAGGTCTCATCCAGGCTCCATCTCACACCAGCTGTGTGAACTCTGACTTCCCTCCAGGGAGTCTCAGGGCCTAAGAAGACTGGATCCTGCACCCAGTGCCCACTCGGGCACTGTCTTCTTAATCCTACAGGGTAGTGTGGGCACTATCCCCATTTTAAAGAGGAGGAAACTGAGACAGGGTGAGTTGCAGGGCTGGGACCAGATGAGGCCAGGGAGGCACCCAAGGCTCATAATGTAAGGAGGTGCTCGGCTTCAGGCACTCACCCTGCACCTGCAGAGCCTGACGGTGAGCACCCCTTCAGCTTTCGAGCCCTGGTCCCCTCACCCTGGCCGTAACCCTCGTGAGTTGCTAAGTGGTAGCATTAAGATTTGCAATCAAGTCTTCTGACGTGACCCAGTGCTCATTCTGTGATAGTTTATTTGATCATTCATTCATTCAACAAAACGTAGTGAGCCCCCATCACACACAAGGCCTGTGCGAGGCATGGGGGCGGGTACAGGCAGGGAGATGCACCAGTGCAATGCACCGACACCACAGCAACTACCAGAGGCGACAGATGAGTGTCCGTTACCCCGGGACCATGGGCTTTCCCAGAGGACAAGAACAGTTTCCCCATCTGAGACACAGGGGTGGTAGTGAGGGTCTGGTTGACTCCAGGGCCAGCAAATGTGATGCTCTGTAGGCAGGAATGGTCACCAAGGGGGGGTCCAGCCTGCTCTGATCTGCCCCTCACTTCATCCAGAGCAGCCCCCGCCTGCCTTTCCCAGCCAGGGAAGCTGGCCTGGATGTTTATTTGGTTATTAGATAACCAGGCCCAGGCACCACTTCTTTGATCAGACACCCTTGATAACAAGCAGAGGAAACAGACCATTTTATAGCAAGATTTCTTGGGGTGATCTTATCTTCCCCTGGTGTTTTTAACAGGGACAAGGATGAGGAGGTAGGTGTTTGGTGGAGAGGGAAGAAAGCGGCCCATTCTGCAAAGCTCTCCTATCGGCCCAGCCCCGGACTTTGATCTGGGGGGAGGGTGGGGTGGGAGATAAACACAGAGCACAGAGGGCCGGCCTCCCACCCACCCTGGACATCTGGCTCATGGCCCTCCTTCACACGGGTTGTGCTTGGCTCCAGCAAAGCCCACCCTGCGTCCCCCCCCCATACCCCCTGCCGCTCTGACCACTTGGGGAGGGCCCCTGCGGTTGCCAACTCAGAAAAGCGCACCTCTGGAGGCCAAAACGCGATAATGCCCACGGACATGACTCACGGCCAGCAGAGTCCGGGCTCAGGGAATAATTGGCTTCTCCCCCAAACAACCTTATAATTACTACCATTTCCAGTGTTCTCGGGTGATGGTCCTGTAGGTAAGAAAGGGGTCAGGAGGGCTTCCCTGGTGGTGCAGTGGTTGAGAGTCCGCCTGCCGATGCAGGGGACACGGGTTCGTGCCCCGGTCTGGGAAGATCCCACATACCGCGGAGCGGCTGGGCCCGTGAGCCATGGCTGCTGAGCCTGCGCGTCCGGAGCCTGTGCTTCGCAACGGGAGAGGCCACAACAATGAGAGGCCCACATACCGCAAAAAAAAAAAAAAAAAAAAAAAAAAAGAAAGGGGTCAGGAATCGAGCAAAAACCACCCTTTCTTCAGCAAGATGCGAGGTCTGGACAATATAACTTTTTTGGTTACAAATAAATATCTATGTTTGAAGCCAAATAAGTTTAGCTTCAGTTCCTTCTCTCTCTTTTGTTTGATCTCCTTGTGACCAGAGGGGAGTCTCGTTCATGATGGATATGTAAGGATATTCACAACAACGTTGGAATAGCAGAGGAATTGAAAATGCTATACATTGATCAATGGGAAACTAGCTAAATTAATTATATTGCATATACACAATAAAACACCATGAAGAAAGCAAACACATATACAGTCTTTGGTTGAACCATATACCATTCTAGGTGCCCTACATTGCATATACTATCTCACATGATTTCCCAACAATACTACCACTATATCCCATTTTACATACGAGACAAGAAGTTAAGTAACATGCCCAAGATTACACACACAGATACATAGATATATTTTTATGTCATAATATTGACATTCAGTCCAGTAATCCTCCACTGTAACAGCTCCTTTACTTTGCTATTTGTTCATTTTCTTTTCTTTTCTTTTCTTTTTGAATAAAATCTGCACTGAACAGGGAGCTTATCTGCCCTTGTGCTTCTGTTTTCTCACCTGTAAAACCAGGAGAGCAGCACCAGTCGGCCTCGAAGGCCCTTTCCAGCTTCTCCCACCCTCCCAAGCATCACCCACCGGTAGAGTGTGGCTGGGCAGGCGCGGGTACCACCTGTAACTCTCAATCTCAACAGATGAGTTTAGCTAAGACGTAGGCATCACTTTGCAATAGTGCTTCCCTGTCATTCCTAAGCCTCTTTGAAGAATGGCTGTTCATATAGAATGGGCTTTCTCATTTAGGACGTCCAGATTCAGAATGAAGCCAAGAGCACGGTCAGACAGGGCATCCTGTGCAGACACAAGAGCATCCCAGACACAAGCAGGGACTCAGGAGTTCTGCCACCTTCCAGCTGTCTGGCCTTGGGACAGTGGCCCAACCTCTCTGAACTCAGTTTCCTCGTTCTGTGAAATGGGGTCAACAAGACTTTCTACTTCTCATCAGGTTGTCCGGATATAAAGTATATGCATCTAAAGCACCTGGCCCACACCAAGGTCGAAATAATTATCAGAAATTCCTCTTATTTATAAATAAGCCAATACAACAATTAATACATGAGCACCAGGCTTTGCAGGGGAGTTCCCGTTTCTAATAGGAGTACAATAGGTTCTGAAAGTACTGAATCATAACCCCACCTGAGACATCAATGTCACGCCTCCTCCCCGTGTCAAACCGTTAATACTCAAAGCCCCATCAGCGACCTGGGACAGCAAAATGCCCGCATTCAGGAAGTCCAGAGAGTACAGCCTCAAACCCTCACGGACAGAATAGCATGCAGTGTTTAAAACTATCCACAATTGTATATTTTGACAATTTAAAGGCACATAGTTGCCACAAATAATCACAATTATGCAATTATAAATAATCACCCCTCACAACTCTCCTCCCGCCCATAAGTTACCCCTTTCACGGAAACTTAATATGTGGCGCGCGTGCGGCCACTGTCTGCCGGGGAGCTGGTGCCATCGCGGTTTCAGGAAGGCCACCTCGAGTCTCATGCTGTTCTCAGCAATCCATAGAGACCCGAAAAAAATGTCATTTTCAGGAAGGGAATTGATCCTTTCTCTCACGTTTCCATTTGTGTAAGATCACGCTGTGGCCTCATTCCTCACTGTGCTATTCTGTTGCCTCCGGACAGCCTGGGGGTCCCCAGTCGGGGGTCCTCGGGTTGAAGTTGAAGTTGAAAGGCTCCGGAGGCCCCTGGGAGCCTCACCCAAGCTTCTGCTAATGAATCAAAAGATGGGGTGCTGTCTACCAACCCCCAGGGCCAAGCAGCCCACAAATGTGGACCGGTGGGTCTATAAGCCCTTTAGAGGGCAGGTCAACCGCCTGGACGTGCACCCTGGACACGGACCTGTCCCTACGTGCCCAAGTCCTCCCCAAGGGGACAATCTCCATCTCTCTTCTCTTATTCTCTCCCTCTCTTCCTCCCTCTTTCTCATTCTCTTATCCTTTCTCCCTTTTCCAGTCTCCTTTCTGTCCATCTCTCTCTCCTCTCAGCCTTATTCCTTTGTCCCCGCCTTTCTCTGTCTCTCTCTGTCTCTCTGTCTCTGTCTCCGTCTCTCTCTCTCCCTCTCCCAGTTAAGGACAACACAATGAAAACAGACACCTTGATCTACGCATCTCAGGCCTCCACCCCCGCCCCCACACAGCTTTACTTCCCTTCTCCCGGTGGTCTGTGCACGTAGCAACAATCCAGGTACATTTCTCTAATCCAAGTGATTCTCTGTCTCTTCTTCATTCATAAATCCAAGAACTTGGGAGGTCCTCCTTCCCAGATGCTACTCCTGTTCTTCAAGGCTTGCCTGCCACTGGGGAGCTGCCTGGGGAGGCCCAGGGCCTGGGGTCGGGGGTAGGAGGTGACTGGTTTGGGGGCATCCCGTCCATCCCCCCGCTTCCTCCTCGCAGCTGCCTCGCCTCGGAGCTGCCACCCTCAGCTGACTCACTCAGATGGGAAATGGGGGGGGGGCGGAGGAGGAGTTGGGGTGGGGGGAACCGCCCTGGTCTACTCCACACTGTTTGCCCAGATGCTCTTTGGAGCAGAGACGAGCTAATCCCAGAGAGCGGCTGTGGGCTGCGGGGCGCCCCAGGTTGGCCACATTCACTGCGCTCCTGCACTCGCTGGCCTCCAAGTTGACGCAACTTTTCCAAGAGTATCTGTAAGGCCTGTAAAGACGCCTTGGGGGTCTGAGGGCCCAGAGGACGTACAGGAGCTTCCCCTGACCCCCTCGCCCTTCTAGGAAACGGCCTGGATAGGGGTGCGCTTTGGCTGGAGGAGCGCACCGCACCGTCTGACTTGTCCCGGACAAGAGTTTGAGAGAGGCCTCCCTGCTCACTGCAAAGACCTGGCGGGGAGGCAAGAACCCGGGCACGGAGGGGGGTCGACTGGGGGTTCTGAATGGCAGGAGGAGCTGCGCCAGAGGGCTGGGCGCGAGGCGCTGCAGTGCGCGCACCGCCCGAGGCTGTCTCCACCTCTTCTGGCAGCTTGGACCTATGAGTGCGCAGCTCGACTTACAACCATCAACAGCCCGGGAGGTGAGCGCGTGAGAGCGCCGAGGGGGGCGCCGGACCCTCGCAACTTCCTCGCAGGACCCCAGCGGGCTCCCGGAGTCCGCTGCCACCGGACAGCCCCGCGCCCACGCCTCCTCTCCCTGGGGGCCGTCCTGCCACCCCGACGGGATGCCCGCAGCCATGCTCCCCTACGCTTGCGTCCTGGTGCTTTTGGGAGGTAGGTGCCACCCTCCCCCCACCGGCTCGCCGCCTAAGGTCGGAAGGGAGGGAGCTGCCGTCTGAAGTTCCTTGGGGCTTCTTGGGGACTGCTGTATGCGCCTGTGAACCAGGCCTGTGATTCTGCGCTGCTTTGCGCTCTCTTCTCCAGCCTCACCGGCCAGCACCTGCCTCACCTCCAGGCTCTTCCTGGGCTCTGTGTGGGGTAAGCCAGTTCCGGCACCACATGCGCGCCCGCAGCAGGCTGACCTCCAGGCACCCGGAGCAGCTCCTGGTGCCGGGCCCTGGGGTGGCGGGGACCTCCAAAAAAATTCAGGAGGATCCCAGGCCCACTGAGACTCCCTCAGCAAGGTACAAGCTCCACGTCACTCAGACCAAGGCTACAGAATCTGGTCTCGCCCACTGAATCCTAGACCTGCTGGGACTCAGAGCTGTGTCCTGCAGCAGAGCTGGGGAAGAAGTTAGGGGAGGGTACAGTGACCCTGGGCCCTCCCCTCACTTCTGGTACCCAGCAGGCCTGGGCCGGGGAGGCAAAGGACCACAGGACCCCTGGTAGAGGAGACAAGTGCCATCTCCAGGACTAACTGCTGTCCGGCTGCCTCTTCTTAGGGGGTAGGAATGAACACAAGTCTGCAAATGCCAGCTGCCCATGGTGCACCACCATTGGCAGAAATGACAATAATAGCCACAGTGTGCCAGGCTCACCCCCAAGCACCCTCACCTTGTGAAGGGTTAAGAATTCTGGCCCTGGAGTCAGACCACCTGGTTCCAAAGCCCAGATCAGCTTCATATCAACCTGTGTGGCCTTGGGCAGGCATGTCCATCAGCGCTCTTAGACTCAACTTTCTCATCTGTCAAATGGGCTCACCAGATCCTCACCTCTGTCTGGGATTCCTGTGAGGATTTCAAGAAGGAGAGCAGGAGAAGCACCTAGCACCTGCTTCCTGGCCCTGAGGCGTCAGGTCCTGCAGGAAGACACGCTGCTCAGGTATAGCCAAGCACACTTTACTCCACTACGGGCAAGGAGCAAAGTCAGGTCTCCCTGCAGGAGCTCTGCAATCAGCCCCGAATTTCTTTTTTTTTTTTTTTTTTCTTTTTGCGGTATGTGGGCCTCTCACTGTTGTGGCCTCTCCCGTTGCGGAGCACAGGCTCCGGATGCGCAGGCCCAGCGGCCATGGCTCACGGGCCCAGCCGCTCCGCGGCATATGGGATCCTCCCAGACCGGGGCACGAACCCGTATCCCCTGCATCGGCAGGCGGACTCTTAACCACTGCGCCACCAGGGAGGCCCCAGCCCCGAATTTCTAAGCAAGATATTTGAAGGAGAGATGAACGGGGTCTGAAGGAAAGTGGAGGGAAGGTGTGTTAGCAGTTTGAAGAGCTGCAGATACATCCACCAAAAGGGGACATTTATCTCAGGGCTGGGGTGAGAGGTCACACAGCTGTCCACCGACATGGAGTCCTCCCTCAGAGCAAAAGTAGACCACGGCAGCCCTGTGCCAGGACAGTAAGAGTGGAAGGAAGGCCGCGAGGAGGGGGTGGCTGAGAAGAGAGTCTGTGTACTTTCCTTTCGGGCACGGGGCTGGGAAGGGGAGAAGGCGGATGCTGTGCCTCCATCTCTCCTCCGCCTCCTCCCCGGCTGTTCCATCCCGTGGGAATGGGACAGTCCAGCGCAGCAGGACAGATTAGCCCAGAAGCCTGCAGTCTTGGTCACCGCGCAGTGCTGTTGTCCTTGGCAAGCCCCGAGCTCCTGTCAGGCCAATAAAATCACTGCAAGTGTAGTCGCGCGGCTCGCTCTCCGGAGTCCTGCTGCTTTGCTCCTTGGCGACCTGTCACCACCGCAAGTCAGACAGATTCCACAGGAGAGAAGCCAAGAGCGCCCGGAGGGCCCAGGCGAGCGCAGGAGTCCGCTGTGGAGCCCGTGCTTCAGACCTAGACGCTAGGAAGGGCGCCGGTCCCGTGCGGGCTGCCTTCAAAGTTCCCTGCTCTAAGCCAGGAACCATTTTCCACTGAACCCTTTTCCAAAAGTCCTTTTCACCACTGGCTGTATCACCAGGCGAGAGGATCTTTGTGCTTTAGTGAAAGGAAACAGAACCCCGTGAATCCTTCAGATACTTAGATAATTTAGGTACCTGAGCTGAGGGAAGCCTGAACTTCACGTCTCCAGGTTCAAAAACTTTAGTGTAGGCACACCAACGGCCCCAGCACGGGAACTCACCTTGACACAACATACACACACACACAGCCCAGGGTTTCTCACCCTTGGCACTGCTGATGCTGTGGTCCAGATCCTTCTCTGCTGGGGGCCGTCCCGTGCACTGGAGGAGGTGTAGCGGCATCCCTGGCCTCCACCTACCACATGCCAGTAACAACACCTCCCAGTTATGACAACCAAAAAATGTCCCCAAACACTGCCAGATGTCCCCTGGGGGCCACAGTTGTCCCCGGTTGAGACTCACGGGTATGAGCAGATCAAATTCAACTGGTAGCTTTTGAGATGAATCTGTCAAAATCACCGGGTCAGATGGATTTTGTTATTCTTGCTCTGAGCAATCAGGAAACCAAAGGCACAGTTGGCCCAAGAAGAACAACACAATCTAGGTAGTTTCTAATTTGGATGTTGATTTTTCCCATTTGTTCTCTCTCCCTCTTGTCTCTGAAAATGTCCTCCCTGGGGATAACAGGAGCTAGGCTGTGGGTAAGCGTGGTTAGTTACCCGCTGGAGCAAACCCTCCTCAAAACCCTGCAACGCCAGATGTGTCTTGTGCCAGTGCAGCGGCTTCCAGCTTTGGTTCACTCCTCAGCAATTTCTGGCTTTTAAAAATCTCCTTACTCAACAATTTATGCTTGAGGGGGAAAATGAAAAACCACAGCTTCTTTTGTTTCTCTCATTTGTATTTTTTTTTCTAATTTCAGTCCTGCTTTTATCTCTAGCCATATACTTTGCAATGGCAAGTTACCATTTAGAGACAGATTAACTAGAACAAAATCATGGGCCATTCCACAATAAATTAGTTGTTGATATGGGGGCTCTGTTTCAAATCCAAGAGTAAAGACTGGGGAGAAAATTAACTTAAGTACACTCGTCTGAAAAATCAAAGGTGAAAAGAGATCGGTAATTCTATTCGTTATTTAAAACAAAGAAGAATTTTGAACAGAATCTGCCCCCTGCCGCTTTGCGAGGCTCGTGTTGTAGACAGATCATCATGGCCAGCTGTTTCACTTATGTTCTGACCGAGACTGCAATCTCCAAATTCAAAACAACCAACTCAAGGCTAATAGAGCAGCTTCCTTGATTTCCAAACCATCTGGATGGCAAACTAGTAAGAAGCTCCATGTGAAGAAGTATTTGGGAAATGTATTGCAAGTTCACTATGTTCATGAAAACTGTAAGCCAGAATGAACCCCTGGTAAGACTTCCAAGATACAGTGCTTCACTGCCAAAGTCAGTCTCTGGACTTGAGGGCATCTGAGCTGAGCTGGGGGGACTCTACGGAAGGAACTGAATTCTGAAGTTGGCGCCGTAGGTGGCCATGAGTTGTGGCCAGGGGTGGTGGTGTGACCGTTCCTCAAACCAGAATGGCTTTCAGAAGCCCTTTGTGCAAAGCCCGCCCCCGACCCTGGAGCCGGGAGTGCAGGTGTCATGGTGAACAGGATGTCCCAGAGAATGTCAGGCCTCCCAGCGGGAAGGGCAACCAGTCCATTGGGCATGGGGACACCGGGGAGACAGGGCTGGTGCCCGCCCAGGCCCTCTGCCTGTGCGACGGGAGGTTGCCTGGTCTCAGCTGAATCGAAAACGTGTCTTAGAATCTAACACATGTCTCTCTCCGTGCTACGGAGAGCTTGAGAGCAGCATCTTGGGAACTGAATAGACCTGGGTCCCATTTTAGCTTTGTCACCTGGGTCCCCATCAGTGAGTCGAGAATGGTGATAGCTCCACCCTCAAGGGATGATCGAAGGGTAAAATGAGATGTCATGTGGTCAGCACTGGACACCAAGAGCCTTGTGAACCCTCTCTGCTGTTAGTGCTGAGAGCTGGACCCTGCACTCGACTCTCCAGACCCGGAGAAGAGAGAGGCAGGTCAGGGCTCTCAGCCAGGCGCCAGTTCAACTCGAGCTTGGGTGCATCCCTTCCTGGCCATCTCCTTTTGGTGGGTGCTGTATTTTCTTCCCACTCTGATGTTCCGTGTGTCCTCAAGAACACCATGGCTAGTCTAATGATACCGACAACAGCAACAAAATTAGCGACTGTTCCTATTCAGCGAACCAGGGTCAGCCCTCCTTGTACACCATCTCCTATAACCCTCCTCCAGCCCCAGCTGTCAGCCTCAGTTTCCTGACCTGTGAAATGGGAAGGGTGGCCACCCTCACTGCTGGGATCGGACCTGTCTAGCAGAGAGGGGCCCAGGTGAGTTTCCGATCAGAGAATGCGTCTGGGGGGTCTTGATGTGTATGCGCCACTCACTGGGGGAAGACGACGAGGACCGAGAAACAAAGCGGGCAGCTGCTGCCCTTGTCGAAGTCGGAGTCAAACAGACAATGCAATCTCCAGCTATAGCAAGTAATAGCAATACGAGAGTGGTGAGCACTGTACAGAGCAGGTCCGGGGCATCGAGCCTGGATTGGGAGGTTAAGGAAGGCCTCCCTGAAAAGGTGAAATAGCTGAAACTTGAAAAAAAGAGGGCGGTTTAACTAGAGGAGACGGAGGAAGACTAGGAGCACCCCAGGAGAGGAACTAGCCTGTGCAAAGGCCCGGGTGCAGAAGAAAACAGCAGTATGTTCAGGGACCAGAGAGGAGGCCGGTAAGGCTGCTGAGGAGGGAGCGAAAGTGCAGAGGCTGGACGAGGTCAGAGGTTGGCAGGGGCTGAATGGCCGAGGGCCATGGGGCCTCGGAAGGAGTCGGACATTATGTCAAGGGCAATGGAGGGTCCCCTGAAGGGCTTTCAGCAGGGTGCGGAGGGGCAGGGGACGCCTCTAGAAGTCGTGAGTTCCTCACCACTGGAGGCATCCTGGAGCGAACGGGATGATGGTGGGTAGCACTGGCTAGGGAGTTGCCTGGATTTGCTTCTAGCCCCAAAAGTCTGATTCTAAGGAGTCCCATCAACCTCCTAGTACAGGACATGGGCTTTCAACTGTCATTTTGGCCCCCCATAGATCCCCCTCAAAATTTAGTGCCCAGTAAGGATACTGGTAATGGTGATAGGCTACACTCACCAGCATTCAAGGTGTCCAACCATCCCGGGCTCAGTGCCGCCCCTACTTCAGCACTTGAAGCAGGCTCTGCCCTGGTCCCCATCTTACAGCATCCCTGGGAGGAGAAGCAGGGTGGGACGCACAGCCTCTCCCCAGACACCTCCTCTAGGTCATTACTCCGGCTCATTTTCCCTGATCTCTTCTCCTCACCACCACCACTAGCATCTAATCGAGGCGGTCAGCCACCCTCAGGGGCCTTTTGTGATTTAAAACACTTATATTCTATCAAGATGTAGGAAGTAAGAAAGTCTACCAACTAGAGTCACTTATGTTTTATGGGACTCAGTCCCAGCCAGAGCCTCCATCCAGCTCAGCCATGCTCACACTCCAGCCTCCTCCTTTGAGCCCCTGCCAGTGCTCCTTGGTCCCCGTGTGACCCTCATCCCCATACACTTCACAGACAAGCTTTCTTCCTCCTCAGAGAAGATGTCACCGGCCACCTTCTGTGACCAGGACACAGTCACACTGTGTCAGCCTGTCCATCAAGCCACACCTCTTTCCACCACAGTCTCCATGCACACACATGCTGTTCCTTCTGCTTAGAACACTGTTCCCTGCCCCTAGCCTCCCCTAGCCTCCCCTTCCCCTGCAGGTTTGGGTATAAATTCCTAGCCGTGGAATTGCTGCAGCAAAATGTGTGGGTTAAATTCTTCTACCAGCCTTCCTTCCGAAAGGGTTGCACAGTCAACACCCCCCACGGATGGCCTATGAGAGCCCCCATTTCCCACATCCTCGCCAACCCTGGTCATTATCGTTCTTTAAAAATCTCACCAGTGGCAATGCTTGGTTGGTTAGACTCGCATTCCTTTAATTATGAGCAAAGAGGAACGTCTTATCTGTCTTACCCCTTTCATTGATTTTCCTGTGAGATGTCTGGTCGTATCCTTTGCCCATTTTTATATCAGACTTTAAAAAAATCTTTTCTTCTTTTTGATTTGTTAGTGCTCTTTACGTAGAGAGAAGTAGCTGTCTCCTGTATATGTTGCAGTTTTTCCCAGCTTGCTGTTTGTCCACCAAAGCTTCCTAAAAGAGAATTTACTCGTTGTTTCTCGTTTCTTTCATGTTTACTCCATTGAAACGTGCAGAGGCACATGGGTTTTAAGCTAAATGTGCATTTTTTTACCCAGGAGGAGAATAGATGGCCAGATATTCTTACCATAAATGACCATATATGGGGTCTGTGTGTGAGAGAGAAACTGACTTTGCTCAGAGGGAGAGACACAGCCCAAGTGCTGTGCTAAGCACATCATCAGTGATACCCCGTTTGATTCCTGTAACCTCCTATGCCAGGGGCACCAGTTTACAGAAGACGAAAGCAAGACCACACACCCAAGGTCATCCAGCCAGCAGGCCCAGGGGCTGAGATTTGTGGGCCCCTCCTGGGGCAGTTCAGCTCGACGTTCAGGCAAGGACCTCGCTGCCCTGCTGCCGGTTTGAAAGAACCAGGGTTTAGAGCCAAGTCTGGGCACCAGGAGATACACGCGCTCTGAGGCATCTGGGCTGGTGGTTTACATAACACGACTTAATGGGGAAGACTGCAGCACAGAGACCACAGGCAATGCTAACAAGAGCAGCGTTTTAAATCCCCAATTAAATGTTAATCTGAGAGTTGTTGGAGAGGGAAGTATCCTAATGGTCCATCTGCAAAGAACGCAGAGCTGGCTGGGCTCTGGAATTCAACTTCCCACATTCAAATTCCAGCTGCTCCACCGACTGCAGATTACTTAATCCTTCCGTGCCTCAGTTTCCTCCCTTGTGAAACAACGTCTACCCCAAGGGGTTGCTGTGAGAAATAGGTGTTACTGTCCACGTGAAAAGTTTAACACAGTGCTAGGCACACAACAAGGGCGTGGTGATGTCACTCACGTCATTATTTTCTTCTATGTTTTTTAAATTAATCAATTTATTTATTTTTGGCTGCGTTGGGTCTTCGTTGCTGCGCACAGGTTTTCTCTAGTTGCGGCGAGCGGGGGCTATTCTTCGTTGCGGTGCACGGGCTTCTCATTGCGGCGGCTTCTCTTGTTGCAGAGCACGGGCTCTAGGCACACGGGCTTCAGTAGTTGTGGCACGTGGGCTCAGTAGTTGTGGCTCGTGAGCTCTAGAGAGCAGGCTCAGTAGTTGTGGCTCACGGGCTTAGCTGCTCTTTGGCACGTGGGATCTTCCCGGACTAGGGCTTGAACCCGTGTCCCCTGCATTGGCAGGCGGATTCTTAACCATTGCGCCACCAGGGAAGTCCCACTCACATCATTATTAAGGTGACAGAACACTGCCCTACAGGGCCCAATCTTGGGATTATCCTGTACCACCCTTCTTAGGGGTGGCTGCAAGGCATTCTGGGACATCAGGAGTGTGGCTGGAGAGGAAGGGTCAGAAAGGGTGGTGACACAGAGGAGGATGGGGGTGCAGAGTAAGAAAAGGGCGTCAGAAGCCCAAGTCCCCGCTTCCAAAGGCGTGTGGGAGCTTGGGTTGCCTTTGTCTGGTAATGTATCCAAAGTGCCCATCTGGTGGGTGGGTCAGTGTCATGCATTTCAGGAAGTCTGTATTTGTGTCCTAAGGCTACTGTACAAGGTACCACAAACTAGGTGCCTTAAAACAACAGAAACTTATTGTCTCACAGTTCCAGGAGTCTGAAATCCAGGTGTCAACAGGGCCATGCTTTCTCTGAAACCTGTAGAGGAGAATCCTTCCTTGCCTCTCGTAGCTTCTAGGGTTTGCTGACAGTCCTTGGCTTTCCTTGACTTTAAATGCATCACTCCAGTCTCTGCCCCTGTTGTCCCATGGCTATTTTCTCCTCTTCTTATAAGGAGACCAGGCATCTTGGGTTAGGGCCCATTCTACCCCAATATGATCTCATCTTAACTCTTTATATCTGTAACATTGCTATTTCTAAAACAAGGAAAAAAAAAAAAGGTCACATTCTAAGGTACTGGGGTTAGGACTTGAACATATCTTTTTGGAGGATGCAATTGAACCCATAACACCTACTGTTGTATCTGAAGGGCCCACTCTGCTGGGTGGGATGGCACCAGGTGTTTCTGGAAAGAGGAGATTCGAGAAGTTATGGGATCAGCCTGTAATTGAGAGGTGAGTGGGACAGGCCCAAGCCACACCCAGGGACCTGGGAGGGAAGGGAGGCTAGGAGACCAGAACCTAAATACTCACCATTAGGCAATGACTTAAATAAAATTTGAGGGAATTAAGGACCCACAAAAAAACTACATATCTAAAAAACATTGAATGATGGGAAGATATTTTGGGCATAATGTTAGAACAGAAACCCAGTGTATGTGCATTTGATCTCAGTTATGTTTTCATGGTGGAGGGGGGCATCCTTATCTTTTAAAATACAGACAAAATCCTATGAAATGGGTGGTTATTTCTGAGAGGTGGGATTATGGGTGATTTCTCCCTTTGTCTTTTTATGGTTTTTTCTGTACTTCCTATAGGATTCATTCCATCTGGGGCTGGGGAGTCCAAGGAAAGGGGCTGAGTTTGCCCCAAATCTCCCAGATTTGCACTCCCGCACGTTTGCTAGGATCTCAGCAGGAGAGGTTGGTTAGAGAAATGATGGAGGCTGAGGCCTGTGAAACCTGACCTGGCTGCTGGGCGGGGTCCTGGTATCAGAAGTGGGATCAGCCCCAATGGCACCATCTCTCCTGGGCAGTAGACATGCTCTTAGGCAGGCTGGTGTTCCTGGGCGCTGAGGTGAGGGACAGCAGTGTCCCAACCATTCAGATATTTAGACAGGAACTTGTACCCTCCTTGCTGCCAGGAGAGGGGGATGCCAAGGTGCCCTGTGTCCAGTCAAATAGACAGGACTTCAGAAGAGGGAACTGGAGTCCTACTAGGGTGGCTGAGGCCAGACCATAGCTATGGATGGATCAGTATCATCAATAGCCAGCATCCACTGGGCACCTGCTTTTGTGCAGCACTGTGGGAGCATTCTATTATTTCTGCACGACTGCCGTGTGATTTGGGCACTGCGGTTGTCACCATTTCTCACCTGAGGAGATGGAGGCCACTGGACTAGGGTGCTTCTCAAGGGGCAGAGGCTGGAAAGACTGCAGCCTGGTGTGCTCTTAGTTGCTCAGGAGCCATCCACAGCATGGAGACCCCAGCCCCAGTTAGCCCAGAACCCGCGGCTCCCTGGGGGCCCTAAGGCACTGACAGTCTCTCCACACAGTGAGCCCAGGGCCAGGAGACCCACCACCCATCACATAGAGGAAGGAGGGAAGGTGGAGTCCAATGCCAGGGAGATTCATTGTGCTACTTGTTGGTCCCATGAAGTGGGACCAAAGTGGAGCCTTTGCCCCCCAACTGCTTCTCAAGTCCTCTTCTGCTTGAAGCCAAACTGCAGTGGACAATCGCTGGGTTTGCCTGCCTAGGTTCCATGCTCCCTTTTTCTGCCAACAGCAAAGTTTCCCTTACTGGCTCTAATCCTGGAGGACTCGTTAATCAAAGTGCCTCCCCTCCACCTGGGGCTTGAGTCTCAGGCCAGGCAAATAGCTGCTATCCCCAGAGCTGAATGTGCATTACAATAGTTGAGCTGCCCTCCTCAAGGCTCAATATTAAATGATACACAAAAAAGGGAAGCAAAGCAATAGCTCACACCCAACCAATCTTTCCCCAAAATATGCATAAAAACAAAGCACAAGACATAGATGTGTTTAGTTTGGAATTACCAGTGACCACAGCAAAACGAAGTTATTTGTTCTTTGAAATGTACAATTAGAGTTGTTTTAACATGTGTTTTTGGTGGCTGGGTGTGGTTTCTAGATAGTTTGAAACTGAAGTCTACTGTTTGGCCCATCAGCTTTAACCCAGTTCTGATGGGCTCCACTTTCCTTAACAGCAAACCACAGGTACTGAGATGAAAACCAACTTGCCAGGGGGTGAGAGTGCCTGGGCTTTTACAACTGATGTTTGGACTTATTTTTCTTCCACAGTCTTACAATACGTCTGCATTTCATCTGCCTTTTGCAGGGGAGGTCAGCTTAAAGTAACCATTGAAATCTCAGAAAAGGTAATAACCTTGTGATCCAGCGACTGGCTGCATTTTCCTGTAAACCCCACCCCAAGCTTTCAGGGACTGTAAAATGCCTGTTTGGGGCAATTCCAAGATGTATCCATTTCTGCCATTGATGGTGATTAGGGGCAGCCTGACTTCCTGAGAAGTCAGAGTTCCAGATTACATGTAAAGAACTAAGCCCAGTCCCATTCTGGGCATCCATTACTGCTGTGGACAGGGGCCTGGGGAACAGAGATTAGGATCCTGAGCTTCCAGAATCCTGTAAAGGCTTCAGCAGAACATGGAATCACTTGGAATTTGCGTATTCGTCACCAGAGAGCTTCTCAGAATGTTTGAGGCCAGAGCTGCTGGAGTTCATTATTAAGAGGGTGAAACATATTCCCTGTATACACAGATAGTTTGCTCAGAAAGTTCTTTTCTTCTTTTTTTTTTTATCCCACTTAAGTATTAATACAAAGACAAACTTCTCTCTCCTCCAAATTCTGATTTAGAAGAACTAAATGAATGAGCACACATTTACTATGTTTTTACACAACTTCCTGTCATTTCAACTCAACGATGGAAATACTCCTTCATTCCAGTGTGCTTCAAGGGGCGTTCAGTGGGTGCCAACAATGTGCCAGGCACTGTTCCCCATCCTGGAGACACAGTAAGGAACAAAAGGGGCCTGGCATGGCCCTCACGGGGCTGGCATCTAATCGGGCAGTGGGGTTGGGGGAGCACAGACAATAAATAAGAAAACAAATAAATGAGAAAACGACTCAGGGCGATAGCGCTATGAAAAGAAGAAACGACAGTGACTGGGAAGGTGGGGTTGCCAGATGAGGTGTCCCTGGAAGGCCCCTCCAAGGAGGCGGCACTGAAGCTCGCTCCTAAAAGAGGAAAAGGAGCAGCTGCGTGACGATCGGGACGGCAGGAACCTGAGTAGGGGCTCAGCAGGCGCAGAGACCCTAAGGCAGAAGGCACTTTGGCCCGTGTAAGAAACTGAAGGAAAATCAGAATGTCTGGGGCAGGAGAGAGCGATGGAGAGTCAGAGAGGTGGGCAGGCCGGCTCACGGGGCGCCTGAAGACCTCGGGGGAGGCTGTGGTCAAGTTGAAGGGCTTTGGGAAGCCAGGGGCAGGTCTAGGGGGGTTCAAAAGGCTCTCTGGCTGCCGAGTGGAGGATGGGAGGCAGTGGTGAAGGCTGGGGTGCACTGGTGGAGATGGGGAGAGGTGGGCCTATTTCCAGGTATGCGTGGAGGCAGGAGGGTCAGGACCTGTCCGTGGACTGGACGTGGGCGCTGCAGGAGTTTCCTGGGGCTGCCACACAAAATACCACAAACTAGGGGCTCAAAACAACAGAAATCTATTCTTTCATAGTTCTGGAGGCCAGAAGTCCAAAGTCAGTATATCGGCAGAGCCATGCTCCCTCTGAAGGCTTAGGGGAGCCTCCTCCCTGCCCCTTCCAGCTTCCGGCGGCTCCCGCTGTCCTTGGCTTGTGGCCGCATCCCTCCGGTCTCTGCCCAATCTGTACAGCATTCTTCCCTGTGCCTTCTGCGTCTGTGTCCAAATTTCTCTCTTCTTCTAAGGACACCAGTCACTGGATCTGGGCCCACCCTCAGCCAGGATGACCTCATTAATCGTCTCTGGGAAAACCCGATTTCCAATACCACATTCACAGGTACCGGGAGTTAGGACTTGACTGTATCTTTCGAGGGGGACACAATTCAACCCAAAACGGGATAAAGAGATGACTCCTGGATGTGTGGTCTGATATGAGGGGGATGAAGGGACCTGGGGAGGGGGATGGAGACTGTGGTGGTCGGGGCACCATGTACTGTTGCAGGGTCGTTCACTCTGCAAGAAGGAAGTGCTGTCTGTGCTCCACAAGGCTGGGTGAGAGGTGGACAGCTGGACAAGGGCACATAGTGGTGGCCTCCAGCCTGGCCCAGAGCTCGGGCTCCATCCTGAGGCCAGTGGGGAGCTTGGAGTCCAGCCCAGGAAGGACACACTCGGATCCACGTCATACCAATCTCCCTTTGACAGCCATCTTTATTTAAAAGCTAAAATATTAGATTAAAAAAAAAAAAAAAAAAAAAACCTTTGTGTGAGATGGAAATGCCTGGTCCAAAGTAGGCACGCACACAGAATATTTGTTGAAAGAATGAATGGGAGAACGGAGCCTGTTGGTGATGTGAAGCCAAGGGGGTGAGAGAGGGAGTCGAGAAGGCTTAACTCTGTCTGAGGCGAGAGAAAGGAGGTCGAAGATCCCAGAGGAGAGAAGGGATGGAGCTTGGAAGAGGAGTTAGAGAGGGGGGTCTGGGCCAGGGGAAGGGGGCCTCTGGAGCACAGGAGGACCCCACAGTCCCAGGTCACATGTTCTGAGGACGTGCGTGCTCGCTGTCTCGGGGATGCGGGTGGGAGCAGGGCTGTCACCCCCGGAGCAGGAGAGGTAGGGGCCAGGCCAGCGAAGGCTCGGCAGGGCCACCAGTGGGAGGGAACAGAGCTGATTAAGAAGCGTGTCCGGGGGCAGCGCTAGTCCCCACGCATGTCTGGGTCTTTTCTCCAGCAGCTCTTGGGGTCAGTGAAGGTGGGTCCAGCAACTGAGCCTTAAGAAACCAAATGGCCGAGGTCACGGCTGCCAGAAGGCAGGCAGCACAGGAGCTGGGGAAAGCAGAGGGCACTGGCTGATGTGGGAGAAAATCTCTCTTAGCGACGGCAGGCATGGCCAGGGCTGTGGTCTGTCAAGGGGTGGGGGGCCTCTCCTGATACCCATCCTCCCTCCTCTCTGTTCTAGAACCCTTATTTCCACTGGGCGCTTGGGCAGGGGGTGCAGCCTTCTCCAGCCTCTCTGGCAGCTGGTGTGGCCACGGCTTGGGAGCAGAAGCAATGTGTGACTAACAGGAAGGGCACGCCTGCCACTTCTCTCCCTACCCTGGTAGAAATGCAGGCCTCCCAGGTGGACACGGGACGGATGTGCGACTCCAAAAAGGGGACAGAGATGTGAGAGTGGGACCCATGGCGTCAGTGAGGAAAGGGCAGTGGCTGGTGGCTGGAGATGACATCCACCAGGAGGTGATGAGGGTCAGGGGAGCCCCCAGGGACAAGGGGCTTTGGCCGGAGGAAGGAGGAACCATGATCCAGAAGCAGCATGGGCTTAGGACCTGCCACCAGGAAGGCTGACATTCAGGTGGAGACCAAGGTTATCAGGGACGGGAGGAATGGGTTTGGCACAGGACTTGGGTGGCCAGTTTAAACGGACACCCTTAAACTTCCTCCTTCACCCCTGCTGGCCCCTTAAAGCCCTCTTCGGGCCTCCCTGGTGGCGCAAGTGGTTGAGAGTCCGCCTGCCGATGCAGGGGATACGGGTTCGTGCCCCGGTCTGGGAGGATCCCATGTGCCGCGGAGCGGCTGGGCCCGTGAGCCATGGCCGCTGAGCCTGCGCGTCCGGAGACTGCGCGTCCGGAGCCTGTGCTCCGCAACGGGGGAGGCCACAACAGTGAGAGGCCCGCATACCGCAAAAAAAAAAAAAAAAAAAAAAAAAAGCCCTCTTCCTGGTCAAGTGTGTCCCATCAGCTTCCACCTGACCAGTTACCTTTCTTTTTGCCCAGGGGCCAATTCAGGATAACCAAGGATGTGAACGGAATCCTTTTTCCCTTCAAGAAATTACATCCCTGTTAGTCAGTAAGACAATATCTGAAGCTGCACTTAAGCATCCTTTAATAGGTCCCCGATTACCGAAGGGGTGCTTTTTGGAGGCTGAAATTTCAGCCGCATCACAGCCAGCCTACACCAGGCCTGATTATCATGCTGCCCCCTGAACAAATTTCATTACCGAGCAACAAACACACTTGCGAAGCTAGTTTACATTGTCTTTGCTTGGCTGACCTTGTACGCTATTGAGTTGGAAAATGTGATTTGTATTGTAAGGCCTCTTAATAATATATTTTTTTTGAAACGAGGGACTTTTCCATTGCAAATGAGACAAAGAACACCATAGTTAGCACAAAGAACACCTCCATCTATTTTGAAACATAATTTTCATTAGCGAAGTTTTTCACTGTAAAGGGGATTTAAATTTTATTCTAAAAACAGTCTGCCACCCACCCACCTACAACACATATTTATGTATATTCCTCCATAAAAAAGGTCTGGAAAGATACTAATAATCGTTGCTGCTGGGAAGAGGGAAGGATGTTGAGGGGGACTAAAGGGAATTCTGCTTCTCTGCCATATTTCTTTTTTCTTTTTCTTTTTTCTTTTTTTGTTTTGCGGTAGGCGGGCCTCTCACTGTTGTGGCCCCTCCCGTTGCGGAGCACAGGCTCTGGACGCGCAGGCTCAGCGGCCATGGCTCACGGGCCCAGCCGCTCCGCGGCATGTGGGATCCTCCCGGACCGGGGCACGAACCTGTGTCCCCTCCATCGGCAGGCGGACTCCCAACCACTGCGCCACCAGGGAAGCCCTCTGCCATATTTCTTAATAATGCGGGGTGAGCTGGGGCAAGTGTTATGGGTTGAACTGTATCCCCACCCCAGGATTCGTATAATGAAGTCCCAACCTCCAGCACCTTGGAAAGTTACCTTCTTTGCGGAAAGGGCCTTTACAGAGTGATGGAGTTAAAATGAGGTCATTAGGGGCGACCCTGGTCCAGTATGACGCGTGTCCTCATAAAAAGGGGAAACGTGGATGAAGGCTCACAGGGAAACGACGTGAGGACAGAGGGGAAGACCGCCGTCCGCAAGCCCAGGAGAGGGGCCTCAGAAGGAACCGACCCTGCCACATCTGCTGTCCCTCCATCCGGGACGTCCAGCCTCCAGAGCGTGGAAGAATCCATCTCTGTCGCTTAAGCCCCCAGAGTGGGGGGCCGTGTGACACCCCCGGGACCTAACACAGTGAGGCACGGCGGGTCCAGCGTCCTCCTCCATGAAGTGGGGCGTCCAGGTTGCCCTGAGCTGGACACGGACCCTCGGCGCCCCAGGTGCCTCCACCAGCCTCCATCCAAGCCGCTCTCACGCCGGCCCCACCCCCCAGCCCGGAATCAGTCCCGCTGTCTGCACGCCATGCCAGGCGGTTTTGGAGGGACTGTGACCATCGGATCTCACGCTGGCCCGGCACCGTACCTCAGTCCCCCTGTTCTGTCCTCAAAAGGCCCCCTAGCCCTCGGCACTGCTGGCCAGCCCTCCGGTGTCCCCATCGAGATCCTACAACCCCATACTGGCCGCCGCGGGGCTCCTCCTGGGCGTGCCCTGTCCCAGGGCCCACCGCCCTCCCCTCCGACCCCTCCCCCCCTCCTCCCCCTCCCCCCTGCCAGCTTCCTGGAGGCCCAGTGAGCCCAGCCCGCCCAGCCTTCCCGCTCTGACACCCCTCCTTCCTCTCCAAATACCCCTCCTCTGTCTTTTCACAAGCTTTTGCCCCTTAAATCAGCATCAGCCACATAGGTAATTTTCAATTTTCGAGTAGCCACACTTTTAAAAGGTAAAAAGAATGACGTGAAATTATGTAATTATACATTTTGATTCATATTTAATGGTAAACTTATTTAACCCAAGAGATCCAAAATATGACCACACACAATCAATATTTTAAAATTATTGAGAGAGTTCGCATTATTTTTGAAATAATGTACAATAGTACTCGAATCTGGTGCGGCAGCACATCCCATTTTAGACACAAAATTTCCACCAGAAACACTCGATACGGCCTCCCTGGTGGCGCAGTGGTTAAGAATCCACCTGCCAATGCAGGGGACACGGGTTTGATCCCCGGCCCGGGAAGATCCCCCATGCCACGGAGTAACTAAGCCCCTGCGAGCCACAACTACTGAGTCCATGCGCCCCAACTAGTGAAGCCTGCGCACCTAGAGCCCGTGCTCCACAACAAGAGAAGCCACCGCAGTGAGAAGCCCACGCACCACAATACAGACCCAACGCAGCCAAAAATTTTTTTAAGTATAAAAAAAAAAGAAATACTATGTATTTAGGTTTTATAAAATTCACAGTTGAAAAAGACATGCACGCACTTACCCAAGTTGTTCCAAAACCTAAAAGTGTTCTAATAACTGAACTGAATTTTAGTTTTAAAATTTAATTTAAAATCATGTTTCTCAGAAAAGGGACATTAGGTAAAAATGAAGAAAATCTGAATCAAGTATGGACTTTAGTTAATAATGATGTACCAAGATTGGTTGCTTAATGTTATAAGTGTACTGCACTCGTGTAAAATGCTAATAACGGGAATGCGGCTGGTGTAGATGGGGACTCTCTGTACTACCTTCCCAACTTTTCTGTAAATCTGAAACTCTCCTCAACTCTCCTCAAACTCTCTCCTGCAGTCTCACTCCTCAGAGGACCCCTGTGACCAGATCTGTGGGTTCAGACCTAGTAATACACACACGCAAGTTCACATAGTGACTTTTGTTTTTCACACGGTTTGGAGAGCCTACTTTTTTGTTTCATGCAACATTAGATCCGAGTCTTATTAACGATGCCGCCTCAGTGCCGCTCATAAGAAGCCCCTTGCCCCCTCCCCGGCCGCCCACCCCGTGCGTGCACGGCCTTGCCCAGCCTCGCCCGGAGGGCTGTCCTGCTCCTCCACCCCTCTCTCCCCTGCAAGCCCTGTGCTCCCTCAGTTGTACCTGCTCGTAGCAACTCCAGAGCTTCTGTGCCTCGGGATATGGCCCCCGTGCCCGAGCCCCAGGGCCTGCTCCGCCCAGGCAGCATCCCCCACCTGTGGACCCCACCCGCTCTGCAGGCAGAGCTGCAGCCACAGCAGCTCTCTGGCTTCTCCTTGCCCGTCCTCAGGGCCCTTGCACGTGCCGCTCCCTTAGCCTCAACTTATTACCCACATGTCACTTCCCAAAACTTCCCTGGACCCGCAGGCTGGGGGACCCCTCCTCGCTGGTTTTCCTCTTCATCCCCTGCACCATCGTGTCAGGGTTTTTTTGTGACATTTCATCCCTGAAATGATGTGGACACCGTCTGTACCCACCCACCCACCCAGCACAGCACCCGCCCCCATCCTGGGCACCCACCTCCACTCCCAGGCCGGGCAGTGAACCCCTCCGGGGCACAATCGGTTTTATTCTCTCCCACACCTGACCTGGGGGTTGGTGTAGATTCTTACTAATTGCATACACTAAAATTTCTTTTCAGGATTCAGAAAATCCACCTGAACTCATTAACCTCAGGGACAGCAGGACTGAATAGAAATGCCCCTTGCCCATCTCTGCTCATAAAAATATTCATAATGTGTGAGCGTGGCTACAGCCCGCTGCGGCAGGCCCGGTGCTCAGCTCTCCGCCATCCTGTCGTCTGTGCGCACTCCCCGCGCCGGGAATGACTGATGCGGCTGCATTAGCCCCAGGCTGGGGAAGAGGAAACCGAGGTGCCCATGAACACGCAAGCAGGGACCCCAGGGCTGGGGTCCTGGCTCCTGCGGGGGCTGGTGGAAAACAAGGAGGCAGCGCCCTGCTCTGCAGGTGGCCCCGTCCGTGCCGAGGAGACTGGGGGACCCTTAGCCAGGGTGTCGCATTACAGCCCGGCGTTTCGCGTTCTGCGTTGCAAGAAGAATCACTCACATGGACTGAGACTTCCCTACGTGTCAGACACCTGAAGTAAATACCTCACCTGTGTTACCTCTTTCTGCATGGCAAGCCTCTGAACAGATGAGGAAACCGAGAGTCTGGAGGTGAAGCACCAGCCTCTCACCCAAAGCCACCTAACCGGGATTCCAGCCTGGATCTGTCTGGTCCAGCCTGGGCTCCAGCCACGGGGCACGCCGGCCACGGTCCCTGCCTTGAAGGAGCCTCGGCACAGGGGGCTGAAGAACAGGTGTGTGCTGGGGGTGGAGAAGCTCCCCGGGCAGAGGCCTTTAGCAGGAAAGTGACACACGTGCGTGGTTAGGTCACGCAATGTGACTCCAAGGCCCTGCGTTGCCTTCCTAAGGCCACGGCCTTTTAACACACTGATCTACAAGAGGGCACAGCTGTGGGCATTCACACAGGGACCCATGCGGGCTGTAATGCTCTGCTCTTGCTGTCTTGAAATTCTTAATGCTTTCAGAACAAGGGCCTTGCTTTTTCAATATGCACTGGGCCCCGCAGTGTATGGAGCTGGTCCTGGTGGTCAGCGTCTGTGCATGAGTCTGGCAGGTGTGGCACCAGGCCCAGCAGAGGTGCCCCAGCCCTCCCTGAGCTCACAGACAGCTGAGGAGGCCTGTGATCCCCAAGTGCCCTGATCTGCACTCACAGCGGTCAGTGCTGGGAAGGTGGTGACCAGACCCCCACTGTTCCCTGTGGAGGCAGTGAAGGGGGGCAGCAAGGCCTGGGGGGCACTGGAGGGCCCAACTCGCAACAAGGTCACAGGGAAGTTCACACAAAGAGGTGACACATGGGTTTCCCTGGTGGCGCAGTGGTTAAGAATCCGCCCGCCAATGTAAAAGACCCGGGTTTGAGCCCTGGTCTGGGAAGATCCCACATGCTGCGGAGCAACTAAGCCCGTGTGCCACAACTAGTGAACCTGCGTGCCACAACTACTGAAGCCTGCACACCTAGAGCCTATGCTCCGCAACAAGAGAAGCCACGGCAATGAGAAGCCCACGCAAGGGAGAGTAGCCCTGGCTCTCCACAACTAGAGAAAGCCTGCACACAGCAACAAAGACCCAACGCAGCCAAAAATAAATAAATAAATAAAATAAAAGGTGACACTTGAGCTGAAGGATGACAATGAGCTGGAAGTTCCCAAAAGAGCATTCCTGGGCCAGGGAATTGCCAGTGCAAAGGCCCTGGGGTGAGTACAAGCTGGGCATCTCCGTCATTTCAGGCTGCTGTAACGAACACCACAGACTGGGCGGCTTAAACCACAGACATGTCTTTCTCACAGTTCTGGAGCCTGGGAGGCCCAAGATCAAGGTGCCAGCAAATTCTGTGTCTGCTGAGGGCCCTCTTCCCGGTGTGCCTTCTTGCTGTGTCCTCACAGCACCAAGAGAGAGGGGGCTCAAGACTTCCTCTTCTTATAAGATCACTAATGCCATCCTGGGGGCTCCACCCTCATGACTTCATCTAAAACTAATGTCTCCAAAGGCCCCACCTCCAAAAGCCATTGCACTGGGGAGCAGGGCTTCAATGTTTGAATTTGGGGCAGGCACAAACATTCAGTCGTAGCACTGGGTGTGACAAAAAGTTGACAGTAAGTCAGTGTGTGTGGTGTGCCAAATGCTGGCAGAAAAGAAGAGAGAGCAATCGTAGGCAAAGACTGGATTTGTAGGACTTGGAAATGGGAAGGGTTTTAAACAGGAGGGTGACTTGCTCACATGTACCTTTTTATTACATAATATTTGATAACTACGAAAATATATGTACTCTTAAGTATAACATAAAATGGATGCCTGTGAACCCATCTCTTCCACCAAGAACCAGAACACTGCCAGTGTCTTTGTCCACCTATATCTCTTCCCTTCCTAAATTCTATGGGTATCTGTTCCTTGCTTTTTTCAGGGTGTGTGCACCCTGAATGTATTTTTCGGTGCTTGCTCTTGAGCTATGTAAGTTATTATGTGCTGTACGTGTTTTTCTTCACTTTTGTCACTCCATATTAGGTTTCTAAGTTGTGTGTGTGTGTTGTTCTGTGTGGCTGCATGTCAGGCATTTTTCACTGCTGTGTAATATTCCAATATGTAGACTGCTGCAGGTTATCTTTCTGTTCTTTGGTCTATTCCATCTGTTTTCAATTTGGGGCTATTATAAGCAAGGCTGTTACAAACATTCTTGTACTTGTTGCAGGTACACATGTGCAAGAGTTAGAAAATCTGAGTAATGATCTATTAATGGGTTAGGAGATCACACTAGAGGACCCCAATCTGTGTGTTTTCCTAAATGCTTTCTTTTGTTATTGTTAGAGAAATATTGATTTTAATTCAACATAATAAGGCAAACTCTAGGCATCCATCCATCATCTTTCAGCCTAAAAATTAGCAAAGCTATTGAAACAAGGCACGATTTTTTCCCATACTTGTTACATGGCTCTAGTTACCAAAAGAAAAATTAAGAAAATGTTAAAACATGAAAAGAGAAGCCTGAGATTTTTTTTAAGTATATAAAACAACTGCCACAAAACCTGTCGATCTTGTTACTTTTTCTACAAAATAGCACCAGTAAGAAGGGCGTGGACGTCTCATAGTGAGAACCAATACTGTTTCCCGAATCCTCCATTTCCATAATTTGCATGTGCAAGTGCACATGTGTGCATGCTCGTGCATGCATACATACTGGGTGTTGATGTAAAACAGATTTCTGCCTGTGAGTCACAGAAAATGTAAGCCACTGATCTCATGTTGTAAACTTTTTTTTTTTTAAGTATCATTTTAACTTTATTTTTTGGCTGCGTTGGGTCTTCGTTGCTGTGCGTGGGTGGGCTTTCTCTAGTTGCGGCGAGTGGGGGCTACTCTTCGTTGCGGTGTGCGGGCTTCTCACTGCGGTGGCTTCTCTTGTTGCGGAGCACGGGCTCTAGGCACGTGGGCTTCAGTAGTTGTGGCATGAGGGCTCAATAGTTGTGGCTCGCGGGCTCTAGAGCACAGGCTCAGTAGTTACGGCACACAGGGCTTAGTTGCTCTGTGGCATGTGGGATCTCCCCGACCAGGGCTCAAATCCGTGTCCCCTGCATTGGCAGGCAGATTCTTAACCACTGCATGACCAGGGAAGCCCCCGTAAACTTTTATAATGTTCTTTTACAGGAGTGGTTTTACAAAGCAGCAGCGTTCCCACTAATCTTCACCTACACTTGCTACTTTTGGAATTCATAATTTTTGCTAATCTCATGAGTGTAAAATGTTACTTCACTGGGCCTTAATTTCCATGCCCCTGACAATTAATGGGCTTGAATGTCTCTACCTAGCTTTATTTACCATTGTTTCCTCTTCTGTAAGACACTGGCTTGTGTCTTGTGCCTATTTTTCTATTGTGTTGTCTTTAAGATGTTTGGGCCTTCTTTACATAGTCTGTACATTAATCATTTGTTTGTTCTGTGTGTTGTAGGTATCTCCTCCTGGTTTGTGGTTTTCCTTTCATTCCCTTTGTGGTGTCTTTCCAGTAACAGAAGGTCCTAATTTTGATGTATTTATTAGCCTGTCTCCCAGTGGTAACACTTTTTGCATCTTGTTTGAGAAATCCTTCCCTATCCTGAGGTCAAAAAGATATTCTTCCACATTCTCTTCTAAAAGTTTTAGCACTTTGAAATTTACATTTAAGTCTTTTATCCATTGGAAATTGATTTGGGGGGTTGGTGTGAGAAAGGGGTAGAATTTCTTTTTGTTTTCCCTGTGGATAACCAAGCAGTCCTGCCATATATCAAGCTTGTACATTTCGCAGTCAGTATCTGAGCTCTCTATTCTTTTGGTCAATTTGTTCATCTCTTCACAGAATATACAATGTTACAATTACTCTCATTTTCCATAAATCATGATCTCTGATACAACACTCCCCCATCCCTTATTTTTCTTCACTCTCTGACACCTTTACTCTTTCATATAAATTTTATAACCATCTTGTTAAGATCCTAAAAAAATAAAATAAAATAAAAAGTAAAATAAAATAACCTGTTGGGATTCTGACCGGAATCCACTGTATCGATGGATCAGTTTGTAGAGAAAAGACATCTCTTGATATTTCCTACCCATGAATATATCACTTCATTTATTTCTATCTTCTGGAATGTCTTTCAATACATTTTTATAATGTTCTCCAAATATGTCTTGCTTATTTTTACGAGATGTATTCCTAGGTACCTTATACATTTTACTACTATTGTAAATGGTATCTTTTCCCCTCCATCTATTTGTTGCTGTTATAGAATGTAATCTATTTTTTTACATTGATTTATTTTATCCAGCCATCTTGCTAAACACTCTTATTGTTTCCAATAATTTTTCTGTAGATTTTGACTTCTGTTTGAAGGTAATCATATCATCTACAAATAGTAACCATGTTATTTCTTTTCTAATCCTTAAGCCTTTTATTTCTTTTTCTTATCTTACTGCTAGGACCTTCAGTAAATGTTGAGAGTAATTGGCATCCACTGTGATAAGCATCTCTTATTTCTGATCCCAACACTTCAGTATTTCACTATTAAGAAATATCATTTAATGTAGGGATTTTGGTAATGCCCTTAATCAGCATAAGGATATTTAAAACTCTATTTCTCTTTTGATAAGATTTTTTAAAAATTGTGAACGGGTGTGGATTTTATCAAAAGCTTTATCTGCATCTATGAGTCATACATCACATGGTGTTTCTCACCATATGTGAACGTGGTGAATGACATTTATAGATTGTTCTAATATTAAACACTTTCGCATTATTGTGATAGACCCAATGTGGACATAATGCATGACCTTTTTATATACTATGTATTCCATTTGCGATATTAAAAATTTTTTTTTATTGGAGTATAGTTGATTTACAATGTTGTGTAAGTTTCAGGTGTACAGCAAAGTGAATCAGTTATATATATACATATACGTATATATGTATACTTATATCCACTCTTTTCTTTTTTCAAATTCTTTTCCCATGTACTCATACAGAGTATTGAGCAGAGTTCCCTGTGCTATATGGCAGGTTCTAGTTATCTAGTTCTAGTTATCTATTTTATATATTTGCTAATATTTTATTTAGGATTTTTGCAACCATGTCCATAAAATGAGGTTGTCCTGTAATTTCCCTTCCTCACACTGTCCTCAAAAGGCTTCAGGGTCTCTCTCTTGTGAGGGTCCTTTCCAAAACCAGGAGGAGGGGCAGGACCCTAGCAAGGTCTTCACGTGGACATCCATTTTGGTAAACATTGGAAATGTAAGCTATGTTAACATTAGTCATTTAGGAGACAGTCTCTTCCCATTCTTTCGCTGGTCCTTTTCCCTCTGACTACCTTCTATCACTGCCTCTTGCTGTGAAGTGTTGGAATGACCATAGGCATTCAGGGATCCAGCTTAAGGAGAAGGTGAGCTGGCAATTCTTTTATTTAATGAGACGTGTTCTTGTGTCTCGAAGCCACTTCCCTGTGTTGTTAAGTTATCACTGGCTGAGCAGGTGGGTGGCTGGCTTCCAGGAAGACTCTAGCCTCTCACTGGACTCCCTTACCACTGTCAGGATGTGAAGGCACATGTCCTGAAGGTACATGAATTTGTCCTTTGGCACCAGTCACCAGAACCACAAGGGTAGAGAAGAGACAAGACATGAGCTGCCCAGAGCTGGAGCTAATGTAGGAAATGTTGTTTCACATCTCACAGCTTATAGGTGAAAGAAAGTTAACAGAGGTTTTCCAAAGCTTGATTACAGCCCGAAAAATGTATGACATTATAAGGAGCTGTGGAGCTAAAAAGAAACATTTCTAAATTATCAAAAGCCAAAAATACATTCTGTCAACAAAGGTGAAGGAAAGACTGAATGGCCTTTCCGTTCTTGCCATAGAAAAAGAAAATACAAAGTCTTTGTCTTATAAAGAGGGCATTGAAGCCTATACAACCCAAAAGATGCAGGAAGAAACTGCTGTAGAAGATTCAAGCTGTTGATTAATAAAAATAGTATGTTCTGGATTTTGTAATGTGTGTAATATTTGTCGACTGTAGAAAATTTGTAATTTCATATGACTTTTTCTCATTCTCAATCAATATGTACTTTTATGCTAATTTTGAATTTTTGTATAAATTTGCACCCTTTTTCTTCGGAGGGTCTCACAAGTTGAATAACCTCCAGGCTCCACAAAACCTGGATCTGCCCTGGGTGACAAAGGACTCACAGAGGAGCTGGGGGAGGTGGCCCTCTCCTCTTGCTGTTTGGGGGAATTTATGTAAAATTGGAATGATCTGTTTCTTTAGACTTTAGTGGAACTCCTCTGTAAAAACACCCCGGCCTGGGTTTTTCTATTTGTTTGTTTTTTGTTTATTTGGAGGAGTGACAGTGGTAAATTACTGTTTGATTTCTCAGTTATAGAACTATTCGTGTATGTATGAAGGACTGTAGTTATGTCCCCTTTTCATTCCCAATATTATTAATCTCCCTCTCTTCTCTTCTCTCCCCATCCACTCACTATGCCACTCCGTTCTTTCTTTCTTTTTTTGATCAGTCTTACCAGAGGTGGATCCAATTTATTAGATGAACTTGGGCCTTGTTGATTCTGTCTTGTGAAGCTTTGTTTTCTACTTTATTAATGTCTGCTTTTTTTTTATTATTATCTCTTTCCTTTTACTTTCTTTAGGCTTAAGCTGTTTCTCTTGCTCTAAAACTTTTTAAGTTGGATAAGTATCTTGAATGTTCAGACTTTCTTCTTTTAAATGTAAGCCTGTAAGCGTTCCTCAAAGTCTTGCTTTCTTCACATTTCACGTGTTTTCATAGGTACTATTTTCACTTTTGGCTTAGCCCTAATTTCTGTTTTTTATTTTATTTTATTTTGATTTCTTCATTGAATGGTTCAGAAGTATTTTAAATTTCCAAACACAGGATTTTTTAAATTGTTTTTTATTTCTGACCTTTAATTTAATTGCAGAAGTATCACCTGTATGATACCAATTGTTTGAATTTGTTGAGGTTTATTCTATGGCCTCGTATAGAGTCAGTTTTTGTAAATGTTGCATGTGTGCTCAAAAAAAATGTGCATTCTCTAATTGTTGGGCACAGTAACTTATATATATATAATTGTGTATATACTTACACAACACACATACAGATGTACATGTATATGTGCACACACGTGTATAAAATGAATTACATCTATTCACTGTTTTTTAAATCTTCTGTATCATTACTAATCTTTTGTCTGCTTGACCTATAAATAATTGAAAGGGTTGTGCTAAAATCTCTCATTATGATGGTGGATTTTTCAATATCTCCCTATATAGCAATTTTTGCTTTGTATATTTTGATGCTATGTGATGGTCACATCTTCCTGGCAGATTGGACCTTTTATGGAGAGACCTCTATCCTTAATAATGCTTTTTATAGTAAACCCTATTTTATCTGGTTTCAGTTTTCTTTATTTTGTATTTGGTAAGGATTTTCAATCCTTTTACTTTCACCTTTCTGTGTCTTTAAGCTTCAAGTATAAAAGTAACATAAAGGAGGAGTTTTAAAAATCTAATTTGATAATGTCTATTAACTGGCAAGTAAATGAGATTTGTTTTTATCATATTTTTGTTTTCTACAAATTGTGCTTTTTATGCTTTTTTTCCTACTTGTCTTTTTTTAAAATAAGGTGTTGTTTTTTTTAAAAAAATAAGGTTGGGTTGTACTTATTCCTATTACTTTTTTTTCTTTCTTTCTTCTGATTTAGAAGTTATATGATACTTCTATTATTTTAGTGGCTACTTCTGAAATTATACCATCTTAATATCTTAATCCTTTTCCTGATAGTGCAAGGAGTTTAGAACATTAACCTAATCATTCCTCTTCCAAATTACATGCTACTGTTTTCCAGTATTTTAGTTGATGTCCTTTTTTTTAAACTCCACAAAATTATAGATCATCAGTTTATTCACTTTTTTAAATTAAATTTTCAAGTTCTTTGCTCATTATACCTTCTTAAAAATCAGACCTTCCTTCATCACAAATTCCTTTGCATACAATATCATTTCATATAGTGGTAAACACTCTCAGTATTGCTTATCTGAAAATGTCTTTGTTTCATCCTTGATCTTGAAAGGTTGTTTGGCTGGGTACAAAAAAAAAATCTAGGTTGATGGCTCTTTTCTCTTCTTTTTCTCTTTGGTGTTCTGAAGATTCAAGTGTTGATTTATTTTTACTAATCCTGCTTGGTACTCACTGTCCTTGCTGGTACCAATATTTGGTGTCTTTTATCACTTCTGGAAAATTATCAGACAATTTTTCTTCACCTATTGCTTCTCCTATAACTTTCTTTTCTCTCCTTCCAGAAGACATTACTTAGGCTTTCTCACTGTAGCTGCTATGTCTCTTAACCCCTTTTTTAGTTTTCAGCCCCCTCTCTTTCCTGAATTTTGGGTATTTTCTTTACATCTATTTTCCAGTCCACTAATTCCCTTTTCAACAGTGTCTAATCTACCCCATGATCTAAGCACTAAGTTTTTATATAAACAATTATATTTTTTATTTCTTAAAGTTCCATTGATTCTCTTTTCAAATGTGTTTGGTCATATTTATAGGTTCATGTCTGTTGTTCTTTTTTTAATTCCATATTTTATTTCATTAAACATTTCATACATACTTTTCTTTATTTTGTGATAGTAACGGCAATATCTGATGCTCTTGGGATGTAAGCTTTTTATTTCTGTGAACTCTTCCTCCATAATGGGTTGTTTACTTGTGTATTTGGTGATCTTTAATTGGAAACTCATGGAAAACTTTGGAACCTAAAATGATCATGCTTTTCTCAAGAGAACATTCATATTTGCTTCTCCCAGGAGTCAAGGGGCACTAGCAACCCCCTAAATCCTGGTTCCCCACAGCCTCAATGCTGACACTGACTTTTGCTCTCAGGAGAGTCTCCACAGGTCCCACTTCAGCTCATTTTGGGGACCAGGGAACTCAGAGGCTTCCCTAATTTCTGGAAAATTATGCTTTACATCAAATCTAGTTGTGCATAGGGAGGGTGTCCCTCAGAATATTCAGACTCACACTGCAGAATCAGGATGCCAGTTTACATTTTCTAAAGATCACACTTGCTGCTCCATGGAGAATGGATTACAGGGGGCAGATTGGATTCTGGGGAAACAGAGAGGGACCAAGGTCAGTCTTTCAGGTGAGAAATGATGGCTCTACCCAGAGTGGTGGCAGTGAAAATGAGCAAAAGGGTATGAATCCAAGTTAGTGGAGTATCTGCTTAATAACTTGTGCCTTTTATAGGTATTTCACAATCACACACAAAAATGTGTGTTTAGCCACAAACTTTCATTAGCTTGTAATTTTTCTTCCATTGTTCATATGTTAGATTTGCAAAAAGTGAAAATTTGATAATATCCAGTGTGGCCAAATGTATAAGGACATAGATACTTTCCTATACCATTGGTGGACGGTAAATTGAAACGGTATTTTTGGAGGGCAGTTAGGTCAAATCCATCAAGATGTTAAATGCACATACAATTTCTTTGTATGACACCCACAAAACTTATACCAAGCTACATTAAAAGGATGTCCAACATATTGTTGTATGTTTAAAAAACTGACCACAATCTAAATGACCATCTACAGAGGACTGGTTAAGTAAATCAAGATTCATCTGTATAATGGACTACTATTTTGTCTTTTCCACAAAGGGATAAGTCTAAGATGGAAAGATATCCGTGATAATTTAAGTGTAAAAAGCAAAATGCAGAACGATGTGTATAGAAAGATTGCATTCATAAAAAAATTTTAATAGCCAAATAAAAAACATATACATTTATATGCAGAGGTCGGCATGAATGCATTTTCTGGGAGGATGCACAAGAAACTGTTAAAATGATTCACTTTGGAGGCAGCAACCAGGGCTTCAGGGTAAAAAGCAACTTTCACTTTTCATTTTACAACTTTTTTATACATTTTGAAAACTCCACTGCAAGCCACATATTGCTTTTGTTTGAAGAGATTAGTCTGTTTTTACTGGATCTTCTTGATTAGAGCACCTGCTTTCCCTGGTTATTACATCTCCTGTTTGTGCCACTTCATCATTTCCTCGGGTTCTTCCTTCAAAGACCATGAATATGTCTTAGTCCCTCCAGTCCTAAAAGGCCAACCTTCCTCAAAGATTTCCAAAATCCATTATTAAGTTAAAAACATAGATTTCCTATAATATACATAGGACAGTCCCATTTTTGTTTAAAAAAATTGAACAAATGCCGGTATGTGTGTATGAAAAGAAAAAAAAGTCTAGAAAGATTTATTCATTCATTCAGCAAAAATTTATGGTGTGCCTGCCATGGGCCAGATATTGTTGTGGAGATGGAGTTTCAAAGGGGACCAGGGTCCCTGTGCTCAGGCTCTCTTGACAATCCAGACTCTAGAATCCAGAGGGTAACATGTACCAGCAGGTTAATGGCAAGGCACTTTGCATGAGGCAATGGGCGTGAGCTTTTATATCACCTTCATGCTTTTCTATATCTTCTGATTCTTTTTTTTGCCCTCTGTATGGCATGAAAGAACTTATATAAAAATAATAATTAAGCCATAAAACACAATCTCTCTATCGCTTTGGTCTTGTCTCCTCCAAACCCCTACACTCATCTGTGCAATCGTTGAGACACTGATACTAAAACATTTTTCACTGTGTATCTGGACATCAAATTTAAGTGGGCATCTTGTGTTGTATCTGCCACCCTACCTATATACAGCCTGCCCCCTGGCGGTTCTGCATCTCCCGGGGTGGTCCTCCTTGGCCCCTGCCTGGCCCTTCCCGTGGGGCTGCTTTCCTTGGGATTCTGCCTCTGGCTAACTTCACCCTCTGTCCTCGCCCCGCATGTGCCTTGTAGACAGATGTGTGGCCGCAGCCAGCTCCTCATGACTGGCTCCTCCTGGACGCCCTGTCAGCTCCTCAAATTGCACACCCCCAAAACGGAACTCTCCCCAGGTCTCCATCTCAGGAATAGCACCACCAGCCACCACCCCCAGTTTCCTGGCTGAGAACCTGCATAGCCACGACACCTTCCTCCCTGCCTTCACCCCACGTCTCAGCAGCCCCAGGCTGGCTTTCCCATCTCCAGCACCTACTCCTCAGCACCCCACTTCCCCAGCCTCGCCTCCACACCTGGGATTTGAGGTGGTCTCCCACGGGTCACCTTAAGCCCCTCCTTCCCCTCCGCGACATACACTAAGTCATCCTTAACACAAGCCAGCAGGGCCTTAGCGCCTTGGTCCCCAGCCGCCTGTCATTGTGTGCCACCAACAGCAATTTGGCCACATCTGATTGCTACTGTCCTATAATTGGGTCAACGTTTCTCTCCAAATCAACGAACTCATTTTCACTTATTTTTAAAGATAACCTATCCTTGTATGGTTTAGCCTCATGCTAACAAAATCCCAGGCTGGATGTGTCAGGTATCCAGCTGAGTCGAAATAGACATGTAATTACTCAGATGTAAACTGTCCATCACCTACGCCTGGAATCACCGGCAGTGCCACCCAGGTAAGCACGGGGCCCTTGGGAAAGCACTGCCTTTCAAAACGTCCACCTGCTCTCCGCCCCCGCACCGCGGCGCTCCCTCTGCTTGAAGCACACTCCCCGCTTCCCCGGTGCCAGCAGGCCTCCCGTGCAGCTCCTGCCGCTAATGACGTCTGGCTCAGCCTGGCTGCTGGTTCACACCTTACTGCTACGTGCTCAGCCTCTGCACACCTCCACTTATGCACTGGGTCCTCACACCGAGCCTTCGGGGTTGCCCTGGCTCAGAGCATCAGGCCCTGAGCCCTTGTAGAAGCATCTTTGCACCCGGTGGTCAGGCACGCAGTAGGTGCTCTGTCGTGCAGAGACCAGGGGCTGTGTGTGCCTTTGGAAGGAGAGTGGAGTTTCCAGGTAACAGAGCTGGTTTGCAGTTTGGGCCTTTCCACCGCCCGATTAGCGTGATGGAAGCTAGACACTCTGAGAGACTCTTTTTCGGAGTCTCTGTTTGCTCGTCTGTAAAATGGGGGGGGGGGGGACAATCTCAATACCAACCCCAAAGACTCGATGTGTGGACCCAGTGGATAAGTAATCGTGGGCTTTGCAGACTCTAGAGCTTCACAGAAATGTGTGCCTTATTATTAGGATGGTAGCAAGATGCCCGATGACTAATCCCCTGTGCTCATCCAATCAGCGCTGCTGCGGTCCCCTCGGTGAGCGGCGGGCTCCCTCCCCAGGATAAGAACGCAGCCATCCAGGGTCGCAAGGGAGGGCAAGAATCACAAGCCTGTTTATTTAACATTTAGGAAGCCAGCGTATTTCCCTGTACCTTGTCTGCGACACTAAAGCCAATATTTGCGTCTTTGGGATTCTATTTGTATGGTAATTTAAAAATAGGGTTTGGACTTACAGCCGGCCTTTCTCCCGAAACTCCAAAAGCACATTAATTTTCTAGACAGTAAAATAATGCCATAATTAAATATTACCATTTCTTTTAAAATAAAATCCGGTAACTCGCAACAAAATGGGTTTTTCGAAACATGATGTAGGTTTTCCCTCAAAATCGCACTCTAGGGAAATTCCTTATTTCGAATGTATGGAAGAGACCACGAACTTAATCTCAACACAGTGTAAGAAAAATTGACTTGTTAAATGACAATAATTTTCTCGCATTTAAAAATCTCCGTGCCTCCTGTCATGGCTGACCCAAAGGCCCCCCTGGATGCGTGTTTGGGGAAAGGCTCCCGAGGAGCCACGATGCTTGCTTTCACTGTTGATGAAGCTTCCCAGATGCCCTTTCTTGTGGTTCCAACTGGAGTGTTTGTTCTGCGTTGCAAACTTCTTCGAAAGAAGAAGGAAAGGAGGCGAGGCTAGGGGAGCCCGTGACCCTCGCCCTTCGGTCTTCAAATACGTCCTCTGTGCAAGCGGAACCCAAGACCTCCCACGTGGAAGGAAGCATGCGCCCCGGCGCTGGCCTTCCAGAGGCTCCCTCTTCGCCCAAGCCAAGGTGAACGGAGGGAGCCCGGAGGCCCTCGGCTGGAGGCCGGGTCTGGAGGAGGCGGTGCCGGGTTTCATCCGGGGCCGCCCAACCGCCCCAGCCAAAGCTCAAGAGGGCCCCCTTGTGGAAACTCCCGAGAACAGCCCCGTAGGTGACGCACTTCCCCCAACGCTGGGGCTGCTCCCCGGGCCCCCGCCCCCCCCCCCACGTCTCTGGGCAGCTCTCAGATCCAAAGGCACCCAATGGAGACCGATAGGCTCCATCCTGCTCTCTTCGAAGCCTAAATAATTCTGAGACAAGAAGACTCTTGGGCCCTCCGGGGAAGACCTGGTGGAGAACCAGTTCCTATGGCCCCATGAAGAGTTAAGCTCCTCCAGTGGCCGGCCCAACTTCCCTACTCCTGCGCCCTTTTCCAGGAGTCTTCACCGCGATTACACAAACGTCTTCTTTCTTATTGAATGTGTCAAAACCTTGTGATTACCTCTGCCAAATTCCTGTTCTGTAGAACAATGGGAGCTTCAGTCTTCTGCCAAGAGAGCGGAGAAGGATTCAGTCCAACGGGAGACTTCTAGACACACGTTCTGTTTAGCAAACACTGACTTGTAACTACATCCCTCAGGGCAGGCACCAGAATGTTCCGCGAGGCCGAGCCAGGTCCAGAAGCCCGGAGAGATCTCACATTCTATCTCTCCAGGCCCCAGCTCCCCCTCGCCGCACCCCTCAAAGCACAGGGCTGAACGCTGGTATCCACGGAGAGCCCTGACCAAATTTGGTATAAATTAGGAACATCTAAGGGGCCAACATGCAGATCTGGGAACACAGGCTCTAAAGCTGAGGGAAGGAGGCCTTGTCTCCAAGACACCAGAGCATCTGGGTGAAAAGGGAAACACCTCCATCAATCACCCTGATGTGGCTATTTGGAAACAGCTGGGCTTTGGCTGGAATTTTCCAGTTTTCATCTGGGTGGAAGCCCCAGCCAGAGCGAGGAATAATTAGTAGTATCACGGGGCTGAGGGAGTTTTGATGTGAACGGTTTTGGTACTGGAACAATCCTAAACAAACAAACAAACAAAAACTGGCTGATGAGCCAGGCCTGGTGGGCTGGACTTTGTCCTCCAAACCCCCATTCCTTTCCCATCCCGTGAGCTGTGCGTTTCCACGTCCATTATCAGGAAATGCTCAACACAGGCCGCCACGCCACGGGGAGATAGCTACACGGTCAGCCACTCCCCTTGACAAAATGTTTTCAATTTTGGAAACACAAACATAAAACAGTCCCCTTCTCCAAGTGGCACCAATTAGGTCCACCTTTTCCACCGACCCCCCTGGTCCAGCCCAAGCTGGGACTTTTAACCCAGAACGGGGGAAACAGTGACAAACCAAGCTATGTCCCTTCAGTAGCCTTTCAACACACTGACATCCGAGTCTGAGGCCCTCCTGCGCCTCAACGGCTCAGAATCTGTTTTTCCGGGCACGTGGTCCTTCCAGAATTCCTCTGGGCAACTTTAAACTCTGAGCTCACCAAGCAAAAGAGGGCACGTGTCACAGTCCTGGGATGCTGCTGGGCTGGGAGGTGGTGTGCACTTTTTTCTAGAGCACACCATTTCTGAGTTTCCCAAGAATGCAAAGTCCATCCTGCCTCACGCCCACGCCCCAGCCTTGAAGGCAAAGACTCTCAGATTAGATGGTTAATGAGATTCAGTTATGGCCAAATGAGGGACATATGAGGAATGTGAAGGCCAGCCATCCACACCAGCGGGGAAGTTCAGGCTCCTTAGAATTCAAAGTTTGTCTTCATATTTCTGTGATTTGCTGGTACTGTCATAGTGTGCCAATCTGTAACCCTCTCCGGGGAGTTTAAACAGAGACTCTGCGTGCCTTTTGTGCAATGGCTTCATTGGAAAGCACATCTTTTGCTGTAGCAACACAGTGACAGCTGCCATTTCAACAGCCGGTTTCTGAAGCTTGTTGGCGAAACATTCTCTGTGTGCTGTTGCACACCAGCCCATCTTGATTCGTGAAAGGCGGCCGCCTCTAATCAAGAGAGGTTATTTTTTGGGTGGGGGTTTTTATTTAAATGTGCATAAGCTTCCAAGTACAAACATTCTAGGTGAATTACCTCAAGCTAAGGATTTTGAAATAATCCAGAGGGTTTCAGACTTTTCTCTTTTTTTAAGCAAGAGAACCCTTTTCTCAAAGCAGATCTTAATTAGCCTCCCACTACATAAACCAGAGCAAATGGCGGAGGCTGCAAGGGCTGAAGCATAAGGCGGGAGGCCAGAGCCCCACTCACTGGGTCTCCCCTTCTCTCCTGAAAAAAACACCTGTGGGCTTCAGAAAACAGCTTGAAACCTCTGATGCAGCGAAATTTGACACACACATCCCATTCCTGAGCTGGAGCTATGCTTCCAAGACAGCAGCCGCCAGCCACATATGGCCCCTGAGGCCCTGAAATGTGACCCATCTAAACTGAGTTGTGCTGTGAGTGTAAATATATGCCCGATTTCGAAGACTTGTATTTGAAAAGGCATATAAAATATCTCATTACTAGTTTTCATATCTATTACACGTTAAATTTATACATGTTGAATGTATTACATATACTATTAGGGGCTGGATAAAATATCGTTAAAATTAATTTCACCTGCTACTTTTTAGCCTTTTTAATGCGTGACTCAGTCTCTGTTTACTGAACAGTGCCATGGAGCTAGATGGAGCCTTCCTTGGGGGTGCAGAACCATATCAGGGTCCTGGTTTGGCTGGGGCAGGTCCCAAGGGTCAAAAAGTCTATAAAGCCAAGGACCCAGCATCAGGTTCCTATGCCAGATCTGGCCCATCCTCAAAACTCTCAGCAGGACTTGATGCTCAGACTTAAATCTCCCTTTGTCTACTTCTCTTTCCTCTCTACCTGCTTGGATCAATCAGGGTCCCCAGCCTGCTGGGAACTCCCTTACTGACTACCCTTTCACCCTCAGCCAGATTCTTAGTGATCCCAGCAGCTGTAAGCCTTCTCTTTCTCCACTTCCATTTCAAGCCTGACTCTAACAGCCACACACATGATGGAAATCACCAGCCAATTTTTAGGAGGAGAAACTTCAAGGGGGTGGGAGAAATGTCAACAAGGAATGTGCATTGGTCTTACGGAGCACGTCTTTCATTCATCCATTCAACTAAAAGTAGCAATCACAACTAGCACTTATTGAGTGTTGACTATGTGAAGGTGTTGTTCTAAGTGCTGTCCATGTACTGACACAACAAATATTTATTTAGCATCCATCAGGCACTGTGCTAGGGGCTGGGAATCAGCAGGGAGCAGAAGAGATAAGGGCCTGTCCTCGTGGAAAGGAAAGGAAAGGAGAGAAAGGAAAAGGAAAGGAAAGGAAGAAGAAAAGGGGAAATGAAGGAAGGAAGATAGAAAGAAAAGAGGGAAGGAAGGAAAGAAGGAAGAGAGGAAGGAAGAAAGAAGTTGAGGCACCTGGGGTGACACCTCAGTAGCAGTGAGCACCCGGCACCTACATCTTGGTTTCTAAATACTATTCTCCAATAAAAGGAACAAGGACTCCTTGGAGAAATGGCTGACTCCAGGGCTGGGTCAGGAAAAGTACAAAATGAGCCTGGAAGATCTTCTAGTGCCAGAAAATGAGGACATGCTCAAAAAAAAAAAAAAAAAAAAAAAAAAAAAGACAAGTGCATGTAAAAAGGACCCAGGAGCTAAGTCGATGGAGCTCCCAATGGCCAAATCAGGGACAATTTGAGCCACAAAGTAAATAATGACAGCAATGGATTGTAACCTATAAAATAAATATCCCTGAGTTCATACTAAGACAAATAATAATTGAATAAAGAGATAAACAGGGAGAAGGGACAGTGCTTCCTTATTACAGCACAATTCCAATCAATAAATCCAGAAAGTTATAGATAAAACAATAAAAAATAAATCCAGAAAGAATGACAGAACTAGAAGATGACCATTTGGGAAACACCACAGTGATAACTGTTGTAAGTAAGGATCGTCAATGGTCATCAATAGATGCTAAAATTAGTGGGGGGAGTATAATGGAAAACAAGATATTTGCATGAGCTCTAAGTATATCCCCATAAGATAATTATTATTATTTTTTTTTTTCTTTTTGCGGTATGTGGGCCTCTCACTGTTGTGGCCTCTCCCGTTGCGGAGCACAGGCTCCGGATGCGCAGGCCCAGCGGCCATGGCTCACGGGCCCAGCCGCTCCGCGGCATATGGGATCCTCCCAGACCGGGGCACGAACCCGTATCCCCTGCATCGGCAGGCGGACTCTTAACCACTGCGCCACCAGGGAGGCCCTAAGATAATTATTAATTACAAAGAGGAAAGGAGTAATTTAACAGTGGAGAAACCTGGCAGACACCTCTTTAAGCAAGTGGTCAAAGTTAACGTCACCAGCGTTGGGACAAATGGACATCTCAGTACCTCCTGAAGCAATGACTGAGAGGGGCACAACATTGCTTCCTTGGGGTTCCTGCCAAAACTGCCCAAGCTGAATAAAATCATGAATAAACATCGGAAAACCCCAAACCGAAGAACACACTTCAAAATAATTGGCCAGTACTCTTCAAAAGTGTCAAGGTTGTGAAAGACATAAACCAAAGAAGCATCTCTGATTGAAGGATGCTAAAGAGACGTGACAACTAAGTGTGATGTGTGATCCTGGATTGGATCCTGGACCAGAAAGGAGACATTACTGGGACAAGTGGTGAAATCTGTATAGGATTTGTAGACTAATTCTAACATGGGATCGGTGTTAATTTCCTGGTTTTGATCATTGTACTATATATCTTTGCAAGGTGTTAACCTCTGGGGAAACCAGGTATACTAGAGCTCTTTCTACTGCTTTGGCAAAATTTCTGTAGGTCTGAAATGATATCAACTTGAAAAGTCAAAAAATAAAAGTAAATAAAAAACAGCAAGGGGCTTCCCTGGTGGCGCAGTGGTTGAGAGTCCACCTGCCGATGCAGGGGACACGGGTTCGTGCCCCCGTCCGGGAAGATCCCACATGCCGCGGAGCGGCTGGGCCCGTGAGCCATGGCCGCTGAGCCTGCACGTCCGGAGCCTGTGCTCCTCAACGTGAGAGGCCACAACAGTGAGAGGCTGCATACCGCAAGAGATGGGAAGGGGAAAATAGCAGAAGGGAATGTTTGATGTCAGCCTGCCTGCCAGGAAACACCGATTATGCTGAGACCCCAGTGAGTGGGAAGCACCCAGCTCAAAGCAGAGGGAGAGGTGCTCTGGCCGAGGAACAGCATTGCAACAGCCCTGAGGCAGGAAAGTTTGCTATTCATCCCTAGGAACACACAATAGAGAACTATGGGGCGGATCTGATGTATGGCCCTGGAAAGACAGGAAGACAACCGATGTTGAAGGGCCCTGGAGATCATAAGGAAAAGCGTGGAATGTTACTCCAAGTGTGTTAGGAAGTTTTTGGCCATTGTGTATATTTCCTTTGAGACACTTAACGATTCTTTGAAATTATAATCCATAGTGGGACTACTTGATTAATGCCAGCCTCCCCGAGAGAACAGGAACTCCGGCCATCATGTGCCGCTTTACAAAGGCATGTAACAGCCATGCAGGGTTCGTGTCGGGGAGGAGTAGATGGACAGAGTTAGGGTGCTGGGAGACCTGGGTGGCCCTTGGTGTCGGTTGTGAATTGAATTGCGTCCCCAGAAAGCTATGTTCAGAGCCTAACCCCTGGTACCTGTGTATGTGACCGTATTTGGAAATAAGGTCTTTACAGATGTAGATGCGGTCGTATCGGACCAGGGTGGGCCTGAACCCAGTGACTGGTGTTTTTATAAGAGAAAGAGAGGGAGCTTTGGGTACAGAGCTGCAGACACACAGAGAAGAAAGACGGCCCTGTGACGACAGAGGCAGAGATTGAAGGGATGCAGCTATAAACCAAGGATGCTTGGAACCCCCAGAACCTGGGAGAGGCAGGAAGGACCCTCCCCCAGAGTCTCAGGAGAGAACGCGGCCCTGCCCACCCCTTGATTTCAGACTTCTGGTCTCCAGACTGTGAGAGGATAACGTCCTGCTGTTTTCGGTCCCCCAGTTTGCTGTCCTTTGTGGTGGTGGCTCCAGAACGCACAGCCATGAGGGGAAGTGATGGGTTAACCTCCGTCTCTCCCTCTTCGTTCTGTGCACCCCCCTCAGGCTACTGACCATTTACTTATTAAATCATTACTTATTAAATATTATTTACTTAAAGTATTACTTAATTTTTTAAAATCCAGTTCAGACCAAGCCCCTTTTAAAACTCAGTCTTGTCCTTGGCAATGTGGGCTGTGAAAGCACAATTTTGCTACGGTAACTGCAGCTGCTTTTTAACACCCTCTAAAATTGATGCATAACCGCTGGAATGAGAAATGCTCACCACTGCACCTAAATCACCTGGCACACCTCCCAGAGCCTCAGAACAAGCCAATTAGGATGGGGGGGCGGAAAACAAAAAACAGTGCTTTTCTTTTGCTTTTTGCCTGTAAAAGAAAGGTATCTAAAGACCTGATTATTTCTCCATCTGCTCTGGCTACAAACCCCATGTCTTTCCTCCACCCCTCCCACCCCCCACCATGGATTTAGACCTATGCTTTTCACGTTCTTTGAAGAAAACACGGATGGTGGACCTGGGTGTAAATCTTCTCCCAAGGCTCCATTTTTCATCTGGAAAATGAAGATAATCACGTCCATCTAATAGAAGTGTTGTGAACAGTAGATAAGAAAAGGGAAGTAGATAAGAAAAGGGCAGATATTTTTTATTCCACTTATACAAAATATCCAGGATAGGCAAATCCATAGAGACAGAAAGCAGATTATGGCTGCTAGGGTTTGAGAGGAGAGAGGCGTGGAGACTGACTGCTAATGGGTACAGAGTTTCCTTTCGGGGTGATGAAAATTCTGGAACTAGACAGAGCTGATGTTTGCATGGCCTGGTGAACATCTTAAATGCCACCGAATGTTAATTGTATGCTTTAAAATGGTTAAAATGGTGACTTTTATGTTAGGTGTATTTTACCATATTTTATTTGTTAATTGGATAAGAAGCATCTGCCTGGGGTAGGGTGGCCAAGTCTCTCCACTCTCTGAACCTCAGTTTCTTCATCTGCAAAATGGGGGCACTGACTGAACCTGGACCATGGGCAGTTGTGCAGATGACACCTGCTGGTCCATAGGTATGGCTGGCACCTGGAAGCACTCCATCAGTGCACTGACAGGCTTCCTTCCCTGGGATTCCTGGGTGAGACGACCTCCACTCAAGACAGACTCCAAGGTCTCCCTCTCCCCTAAGACCCCAGGCAGGTTCCACACGATGTTTGCCACGTAGCCTGCTCCTGGCATTCTGACTCATGATCATACAACAGGCTGGAGCAGATCATATTTTAAACCCCAGTAGCCTGGTCTGAGCAATTTGACGCTCTGGATTTAATTCTGCAGGTAATTTGAACGATGCGATCTAATTTCAAATGTCCTGCTCTTATGAGTGCAAAAGCAGCATAATTTTTAATTAGTGGGTAAACAGTAAATAATGGATGGCAGTAAGTGGACACCACTGTTAATTAAAAATCCATGGTTGATAAAAATCAATTTGGCCCACGCATTTAACTCAGTCTATCAGGTCCCCAGGAAAAGTTGTGCAAGCCGGCCCACGGCACCATCTGCTTTCAGTTGTGGTTCCCTGAGCTCAGACTTTTCTAGGGGAGAAAAGAGGGAGAGAAAGGAAAGAAAATCTATAAGCTACCTCCAAAGGTGGGACTGGAAACATTTCATGTGTTCATTTCTAATCGGTTGGTTTCATTTTTGCAACCTTGAAGTTGAAGCTTCAGCCGAGAGGCAGTGTCACGCTCCACTCGGGTTTTTACAAAGAAGGGCTCCAGTTGTGTTTTGTGTTTTGCATGTACATGCTCTGAATATGGTGAGATTTCACCGTATCTGCTTGTCTCCTGACTTAATTAAATCCCAATTTCTCACAGAAAAGCAAGACAAACTAAAACACACTTAGCGGGAACATACTATCTCAGGATTCGTGTCAAAATATAACATCGTGAAGGCGACATCTCTTCGAGGTGCCTTCAGAGGGAGTACCTGGGGGAGAGGCTCGTTTCCTTTTGAACAGAAAACATTTCCTCAAGAAATCAAGCTTTGTGGAAACAGCGCCAATGTCATATTCGGGGCCAGTTCACAGTTTTGCTCTGAGACATAAGCTTGATTTTCCTACCAGGCAAATAACACCCACACCCTTTTGACCTTTTTCTTCCCTTTGCTCCCATCCATTCCCCAAATCAACACTTGCATTGTCAAGCTTCACTGACAACCAGTGATGTTCAAATTAACCCACAGAATTGGATGCAGGGGACCCAGAGGGTCCGGGTGGAGTGGATTTCAGGAGCACAAGAAGGCGTAAGCCGTGGACACGGATGCATGTATGTCCCAGCTCAGGACTCCCGACGGGGCCATGCTGGGCGTTTGGCCCAACGTGGATGCCCACCCATCCACCCCAACAACCTGGCTCTGATCCCAAAAGGCTAGATGTGCCTGAGTTAACACAGAACCACTCTTTCAAGACTCCCCTTGGCGTGGACTCACTGCGGAATGGCCCTGAGAGCCTTTGGGGCAGCCCAAGTGCCCACTGTCCATGGGGACACCACAGCCCTGGTACATTGGTTGTTTATTTTCCTCTCTCTTATTTGGCTGTTTAAAGCCTGTAAATCAGGTGTAGGACACAGCAGGAATATACAGGGACCCAGTGCTACACAGGATCTGTACTCATTCCCTCATTCAGCCCCTCCCCCGGCCTGCAACGCAGAAGGAGCCATGGTTAAGCTGTCAGGCCAGAGCCGATGGCCTGGCTCGAAGCCTGGCTCCGTCACCGGGGGCAGCCTGGGCCCTAGGCCAGCTAAGCCCGGGTCGCCCAGCCCGTGGCTCTACCCATCAGAGGCAGCGGATGCCAACCCCATCTCCTGGGGTCGTTGCAACGGTGGGCTAACGTATACAAATCTAAGAAAATATAATAAAAATGCACGGAGCCGGCCCTGAGTGAACAGGAGCCACTGATGCCACATTGTGGTCCCCGTCGGTGTCACTCCAGTTTTCTCAGCTGGTCCCTGGGGACCCCTAGCGTCTCCCGGTGAGACCCCAGACCTCCAGGAAAGTGAGGAATCCACTGTGAGAGGCCGAGGGGGGCAGAGAGCTTGGGGGCCACGGGCCCCGTCAGACGGCTTCGAAGGGGCGGGCGGGGACCTCAGCCTCCCTGGCCGAACGGCCCTGCCTGACCCCGCCAGGACCACGTGACTGTGTGCTGGGGGGTGGGCAGCAGGGTACACCATGCATTCACTCCTCACTCAGCCCACACGCCCTCCTGGGCCTCCTGGACCGGCCCAGCAGGTCTCTCCAGCTGCCCGCCATCTCCGCCAGGCCCCCGCGCCCCCCGACCCACTTCAGCCACAGGCGTGGTGGGAAGAAGCGCCCTGGGAAGGCCTGTTGCAGGCGCAGGGCCGGCGGGTCAAGGCGGCCGCCCCTGAGCACAGCCGGTCGCTGTAACATCTGGATGCTGCTCTTCGCCAAGCTTCCCACACCTCCCGCCATCTGGGCTGCGTCAAGCCCGACCCTCTGAGCAGGGATGACAGTTTCCAGGGGAACTGCTGCTCTTTGGCAGCTGGAGGCCCTGGTGGTCTCACCTCTGAGCTGCTCCTAGAAGTGAAGATCCCACGGCCAGGCCTGGCTTGTCTCCACCAGCCGAGCCCGTCTGGAGAGGGCGGGGACCCCGGGCCGGCCCCACTGCTCACAGCCTCCTCCCTGAGGCCTCCGAGCCCGCCCCTGGCCCCGCTGCGGGCCTCACGCCTCAGCCTGACCCCACCACACGCACCCCGAGTGAGCACCATGGCGAGCCGGCGCCGGCCAGGGCCCACCCGAGGGGATGGAGGACACCCGGGCCTGGCACCACTGAGGGACCACGAAGGGAGTGGCCATGAGTGGCGGGCACAGGTCTGGCCGCTCCAGGGGCAGAGGTCAAGCAGAGCCCGGGCTCCTGGTGGGAGGGGGTGGAAGTCCCACCGTCCGGCCCCGCTGAGTCCAGGCTGCTTCCCGTCCCGGGTGCAGGGCCCGTCCGCGACTGCCTGGCGGCACTCGGCCACGGCAGGCAGGCGCGCAGAAGGCAGAGGAGTCCCGAGGCTGACTCGAGGCGCCCCGATCTGGGGAGCCCATTGCTGGCCGGGCAGCTGAAGAACCAGGGTGTGCTGGGATCGCTGACCCGGGTCCGTCTGCTTTGCAGCCCACACTGCAGAGGCAGCCGGGATGGCAGAGGGTAGCCGCCTGCACTGGGGACCACACTGCCAGCAGCTCCTGCCCAGCAGAGCGCCCGTCACCGCACTGCTGCCCCCACGCCTGGACGGGCCCTGGATCTCCACTGGGTAAGACTCTGCTGAGGTCACGCTGACCACAGGCCCCTGGGCTTGGAGGCTTCAGCCACCCTGAGCCTCAGTGTCCCATATCTGTGAAACGGGCACAATTTGTGCAACTGTCCAGAGGCCTGCCAAGCACGTGCTTGCTGTCACCCTCCCCAGAGTGAGCCTGGCAGGTCGGGACTGTGTCGGGCATCCTGCCCCAGCCACAGACAGCAACTGGATGAAATGCACTTGTTCCACACACTGAGCACCTGCTGTGCAAACACTTATTGAGGAGGTACTATGAGTTGGGTGCAGGGGGAGCTGCGGTGGAGACGAGCCCTAAACACAGAAATGAGGGACATAAACTTGAGATGGTGAAAGACATAAAATGGAGGATGTGAGAGTGAGTGGCCTGGGAGGGCTCTTTGGAGGGCGGTCACAGAAGGCTTCTCGGAGATGGTGACATTCAGTCGAGATCTGAAAGGAGGAAGGAGTCAGCCATCCAGGGAGCCAGGGGCAGAACCAGGCAGAGGCAGCAGCTGGTGCAAAGGTCCTGAGGCCGGAAGGAGTAGGCCAGAGAGGGCCCAGGGGTCCTGCCTGCCCATCGAATTCTCCTTCTAACCTGACAGGCTCACCTGACCTTTCAGAGGCCCCAGTGCTGCTCTGGGGCGATAGGCTTTGTGCTCTGCCCTCATCTGCGGGGCAGCCAGCGGGGTCCTCCCTCCCAGGGTCAGGGAGAAGGAAGGCAGTGTCCTCCTCCACACCTAGTACATCCCCTCCTCCCCGGCCAGCCCCTTGGGCCAGTCCCATCCTGGGGTCAGGGACTGGACTTTCCATGTCCTCCACACACCTCCCGAGGTCAGGGAAAAATCCAGCTGCCAAACCTCTGCTAGCGCACTGGGGGAGGAAGGGACTTGAGTCCTGCAAAGATGCCCTGGATGCATTCCCAGCCTCTGCCCCTTCCTCGACCCCACAGGCCAGGTGGGGCTCAGGTACCACTGGCCGGGGCCACTCTGAGACAGAACTGAGACACGAGGAGGACGGGGACTGGCTGCAGGCTGTTCCTGCCCCAAGACAACAGCATTCCAGAGAGTTCTAGAAACTTCTAATATTTTCTTCCTAGAAAGTCCCCCATTGTACCCTTCAGACAGGCTTTGCTGTTTTCTGGGAGTAGTGCAGGGAGAGACCCAGAGTCTGGGAACCACCGAGCTGTCTGGTGTGACCGGCTGCGTTCCTTTGGGCAAATCTTCCCACCCTCGGGTATGTGAGTCACCTCTCTCCATTTTTAACCACTGCCTGTACTGGTATTTCCTTACGATTTTTCTTTAAACCAACTTGCTTTTGTTGGTGTAAATATATTCATGCATTTTTACAGCTTTATTGGGGGATAATTGGTATACTGTACACATTTACAGCGCTATGATGATTTTTAAAGGAAGTGTAACATCACTGTGGCTATGGGGAGCTGCACCACTTGCCATAAATAGGAGGTAACCATAAAAAGAAAGTCAATGAAAACAAAACAACATCATTAAATTTTCACCTGATTCGCTGCCTGCCTAAGGCCCTGAGTCTGTTCACTTTGGGAGAAAAGGGAGATTGGTGTTAAAGACACATGAACTCCAACCGAGACTCTCTCCTTAATATAACCAGAAAGACTGAAAGAAAAGGGTGAGCGAGAACATATTTCTCCTGCTCCAGCAGCGCTGGTATGAAACATTTTGAGAAAATAACAGTACAGGTGGCACCTGGTTAGCTAACATTGTGCAGGGGGTACCTGCCTGCTCTTTTCCCCCGGGAACTTGTCCACCATCCACCCCAAGCCAGGGTGTGACTGGGGGTCTAGGAGTCATGGTTTCATCACCAGCAGAATAGGGCTCGGGGGTCAGGGCCAGCCTGACGCCTGGCTTTGCAAATAAAATTGTATTGGCACACAACCACGCCCACCATGTACATACTGTCTCTGGCTACTTTAGCTCCAGAACCACGATCTTGAGTAACTGCCACAAAGACAGAAATACTTATTATCTGACCCTTCACTGGAAAAGTTCGCTGGTTTAGATCAACAAGCCTGTCACAGATGTGGGTGAAATGTGGTGGCAGGGGGCCTGTCAGCTTAGCCAGGGGGGTGACAATGTAAGCACCCATCATTCACGATTCACTCAGCGAGGACCAGGGTTTGGGGGGGTCCAGTGTGTGCCAGGCCCTGGACCAGGTGCCAGGAATCCAACGGGGAGAGAACAGGCAGGACCCTGCCGCCAGGAGCTCAGAGCACAGGGCTCCCCAAATGGTGCGAAGGAGCCCCCGTTTCTTAAGCTCCTCCCAGGTGCCACCACTGGCTGCTTCCTCGAAACCCTGACTGTGGATCCAGGGCCTCCGAGTCCCAGAGGAAGGAGCCAGGCGTTATCCAGGCTCACAATCCTCAGGACGGACAGAAATGGGATTTGAACCCGGGTCCTCTGCTGCGAAGCCTGTGTGTTTCTTGGGCCAAGGGGGATCCACGGGACCCACGGGGAGCCGGGCCAGGACGGGGGATGTCCGGTGAAAAAGGCATTTGGGATGGCGTGGAAGGACAGCTTCTGCTGAGGCCACAAGGCAGGAGTGGGAGGCCCCCAGCCCCCAAAGTGGGAAACTGAGGCTGCACGCTCCCAGCCCTGCGCTGAGGCCTGAAGCAGAGGCTGTAGGAGGGGCTCCCGGAGCGAGGCTGGGGGACTCATTGCTCTGCCCAATCCCCCTCTGCCCCCGCAGCTGCGAGGTGCGCCCGGGACCCGAGTTCCTCACCCGCTCCTACACCTTCTATCCCAACCGCCTCTTCCGCGCCTACCAGTTCTACTACAGGGACCCCTCGTGCCGGGAGCCCGCCCACTCACTGCTCATCAAGGGCAAGGTGCGCCTGCGCCGGGCCTCCTGGGTCACCCGGGGCGCCACCGAGGCCGACTACCACCTGCACAAGGTGGGCGTCGTCTTCCACAGCCGCCGCGCCCTGCTCGACGTGGCCGGGCGCCTGGACCAGAGCCGGGCCGGCCAGGCCTGCGCGCGCCGCCTGCCCGCCGCCCAGGCCTGGCTGCCGGGGGCCCTGTACGAGCTTCTGGGCGCCGGGGCTGAGCGGGACTGCGCGGCCGCCCTGGGCTTCACCATGCACGAGCTCAGCCTGGTCCGCGTGCAGCGCCGCCTGCAGCCCGAGCCCCAGGACGCGCCCCGGCTGGTGGAGGAGCTCTACCTGGGGGACATCCACACCGACCGGGCCGAGCGGTGGCACTACCGGCCCACCGGCTACCAGCGCCCGCTGCAGAGCGCCCTGGTGAGTCAGGGGCCCCGGGAGGGCGAGCCCTGAGAGCTTGTGGGATCTGCCCCTGCCTAGGGCCCTCTCTGCACAGACCCCCTCCCCACCACCACCCGCACTGGTCTGCTTGCCGCAGGACCTTTGCACACGCTCTTCCCTCTGCTCGAGACATCTTTTCTCAGGTCTGGACAGAAGGACTCCTGGGGAGTCTTCTGGAGTGTGGTCCTCCTGACATCCTCCTCGTGGACCCGGCAGGGTCCCTTCCTGCCCCTGCTATGCACGGGCAGGTCCTCCCTCCTTCAGTTCCCGGCTCAGATGTTCCCTCCCATCCCCACTCTGCACGGTTCCCAGCACTCGGCACACTCTGGGCTGCACTGTTTGTTTACTGGCTGACCGCCTTCTCCCAATAGCACCCGTGGGGGGGGGGGTCCCTGTGCCCCTCCGTGTCCCCACAACTGGCCCAGGGGCTGGCACACGGGCTGGGCCAGTAAATGTTGGTGAATGAACTAGGGGGGCAGCTCCTCCAGAGCTCTGCCAGGCGGCCGCACAGCCCTCGAAGGCCCCTCTGGAAAGCTCCACGTGGACCCACTGTTACCCTGCAGCCAGCCGCACTGAGTGCTCCCCGTCATGCTAACATCAGGCGGAGCGGCGCTTTCTCAGACTCTGACTGTTCTCAAGATGCCGGCACCTGGGCATCTTCTTAGAAAGCACAGTCAAGTTCGCGGGTCTGGCCTGGGATTTTGCATTTCTAACAAGCTCCCAGGTGGTCCATGGACCACCCTCTGGGCAGGAGGCTGCAGTCTAAAGGGAGATGCCCTCTCTTTGAGATGTGCCCACCCCAAAGTGAATCTCACGTAAGTCAATTTACCTAGACTTTAACTTAAAGACATCACAAACATACTCTCCTGATTTGGGGAAGATCTAATAGCCCCTTTTCGTCCGATGAGCACACGGGCAAAAAGAAACTCAACTTTATGTATGTAAAGTTCTCCTGGCACATAGCACAGAGCCTGGTGGGCAAGGCTAGGGCCTCGTGACCACTCCAGTGAGTCTGGTGAAACCCCAGGACCCCTCCTCAGAAAAATATTTGTAAAGCATAAAATAAAAGACATGGGATTTAAACAGAAACCAATTCTATTAAAAGAGTTACCCAAGTCTTAAAACATTCTGAGGTGGGGATACTATGAATGGGAATTCTTTATTCTCCCTGTTGTAAACAGTGTTTCTAGTATCTGCAACACTGTTGATATGAGATCGGCCACAAAGCAGAAGTTTCCACTGAAGCTACAGGGGTTTGTTGCCCACATTCACAATTAGAAGAAACTTTTGATTTTAGGTTGAGGTTTGTAAAAATGAAGTCGAGGTTAGGACTCTGGGTTAAGAATGTCTGTAGGAAATACCCAAGGGATATTTTTCAAAAGTGAGAATGGATGGATGGATGGGGGAATGGATGGGTTCAGGCATCCGTATCAAGTGCTCTTTGAGCCCAGAGGCAACCCTCACATGTTCAGCATGTACTGAGTGCCTGCTGTATACTAGACACTTACGTAATTAAACCAGATGCGGCAACATGTCACCCTCGAGAGCAGCCTCTTGTCAAAGCATCCCCAGTGTGTGTGTGTGGGGGGGGGCACCAGGTTTGAGCCCATCTGCTCTCTCTCCTTCTCCCACCTCCCTCCTCCCAACCCAAGATCTGGGTAGCAGAGAAGAGGCACAGCATGAAGCCCTTGTGATCAGAAAAGCAGCCTGAGTTCTCTTCATAACCTCGAAACGATTCCCCTTTTGGCAGCCAATGTTCTAGGCTGGTCTGACGTCCATCCTTTTAGAGTGGAGAAGGCACTGGAGGTGGGGTGATGACCGGCACCTGCCGCCTCGTTAGGAGGGCAAACTGCTCTGAATGCAGAGAGGACGGACCCCGGGGCATGGAGGATGACAGTGCCACGTCTCCCCAGGCCAGGCTCTGGGGCTGCAGACGCCTGCCCTCCTGTTGCCTGACCAGCCAGGGTGGCCCACGCAACCTGCAATGCAGTTGCCAAGCAGAACATTCAAGGCCAGCAGGGCCAGATGTATGGATGTTAAATTAAATGTTCACTCACTAACCGCCCCCCTCCGCATAAAAAAAGAAAAAGGAAGATAATTTCACAGAAGGATACACTGCAGATAAACTCCCCAAGTAACGAATCAGTCATTACCTTATGCCCTCCAGAGCCCAAGCCTTGCCCACAACCCAAACCAGATGGTAAACATGAACATCTTTAGAAGTTAATTAATTTAAAACCAATTTGATCCCCAAATTCATTGCCTGGATATAGAATCCTAATCAATCAGCCAACGCTCGACCAAAATCATCTAAGCCTGGTGTCACCTCTGGGAGTTAACTAGAAACTGTATGTGCTGTTGGTATAACTTTATGTAACAGGCTTAAACCAGTAAGAGTTTGGCTTGCACACAAGTGTGAATTCTGCTGGCTGGGGCCTTGTTTATTAACACGTGCAACTCCGGACCTGTGCACAACGATGCCTGGAAGGTTTTTGATAGAGTCAGGTACTTTCTTCCATCCCCTTCCAGAGCATCAGAGAAGGAAATGCTTTCTCTCTCCCTCTCTCACCTTCAAGTCTTGCTAGCTCTCCATTTGTTTCTGCCATGCAGAAAACTGTTTGCCCCAAATTACCAACCAGCATCCCCAGATGTCCTGTCTGCAAAAGATATCTTCTTTTTTTTTTTTTTTTTTTTTGCGATACGCGGGCCTCTCACTGTTGTGGCCTCTCCCATTGCGGAGCACAGGCTCTGGACGCGCAGGCTCAGCGGCCATGGCTCATGGGCCTAGCCGCTCCGTGGCATGTGGGATCTTCCCGGACCGGGGCACGAACACGTGTCCCCTGCATCGGCAGGCGGACTCTCAACCACTGCGCCACCAGGGAAGCCCCAAAAGATATCTTTTGAGGGAGAAAGGCAGCCCTGAGATTATTTTGATGTAATGAACTATGTCCTGTCAATACACATTAGTGTAACAACAGTTGGAATGTGGGTTAAAATGCCTAAATTAGAGACTCTTACCAGCCAGCATTCCAATTACCTGCACTCCAGCTAACTACCCGGCTTTCTTGCTTCTTTCTGTCACAAACGTTTCTGTAGCCATTTATTAGCATTTCCAAGTGCCTTCTAGTCCTCTGGGTCAAAATCCCCCAAACCAAAACTAATATCGTTTTCTGTATTATGGGAAAAATGGCAACTTTAGGTTCACCATAGAAATAAATAAGAAGAGCTTATAATGTAGCAATCCAAAATAGAAAAAAAAAAAAAAGTCTGTTCTCAATCATCCAATATTTTCTTTCTAAACTAGAACTCCCAAATGCCCCCTTGTTTGGCATGAAACTCATCCAGCAGCAATCTGTGGAAATCTTTTGTTTTTTGAACAAAAAAAATTGGAGCTGTTTTGCCAGCTGGGGCTTCAAGATGCCTTTCCCCTTCCCTGTCCTGTGTGCACCCATGGCCCTGGGTGTCCTTCTGGAACTACAAAAGCTGGGGATGCTTGCTTTGACAAGTGGCTGTTCCAGGACATTTACCTCTCAGAAGGATGCTCTGAACTAAATTCTGGGCAGCAGCTCCCTTAAAAAAAAAAAAAAAAAAAGTCTGCATCTGGTTTCTTTTTGGCCTGGACTGAGCTTTTTCACTCCAGAATGCAGACGGACTACTCCCACGCAATTTGGTTTAGCATCTGCTTCCTGTTGACGTGTTTTACTGTAAACCCAGCTCATGAGAATTTATAAGACAGGGGCAACTGTAAATAAGGCCAAAGCAAGAGGAAAACAGCCTCGGGCAACGGAGGACTGTGGCCGCACCTGACAACGCAGAGGGGGCTGGGCTTCCAGTTATAAATAACACAAACATGAACATCTTTGTGCCAAATCTGTTTGCAACTTTTCAGACACGCCTCAGCACAGACGCTCAGCAAGGGGTTCCAAGGGCATGAGAGTTTTAGTGGCTGTAAGGTAACAGTTCATGAAAAGTGCTCAGCACAGCTCCTGGCCCTTACGAAGCACCTAAAAAAGAATGAGTTGGGGGGTGGGGGAAGTAACAACAGGCAGGAGAAAGACAGTAAACATTAACGGTCGAATTTCGGGACCAAGCAGGCCGGGTGTGGGAAAAGACAACTTCTTTCAAATCCCAGGACACAAGTTCCATCCATCTCTCCTTCCTTCGTTTGCCCAATACACCCGCTGCGAGCAGGTACTGTGCTAGGCCCTGGGGATGGAGTGGCCACAGAGAGACAGCCTGGGCTTCCTGGAGCTTACTCTCCAGTGAAGGGGGAGGAGTGGAGAGCAGAGGAAATAGGGTGTGACACGTCCCTGAGCGCTACAAGGGGCTGAGGCCCACCATACAAGGGGTGGTCGGAAAAGGTCTCTCTAGGGCCTCTGAGCTGAGACTGAGAGGTCGGGAAGGAGGCGGCCAGGCTACGTGCCGGGGGTAGTTCCGGGTAGAAGCAGCAGCAGGTGCAAAGGCCCAGAGGATGGAGGAGCCGCCTGAGGTCCACGAAGAGTGAAGTGACCGTCCGGGCTGCAGGGGGGGAGTGAAGGGGTGACGGGCGGCCGGGGGCGGGACCCCGAGCCAGCCCGCCGCAGGTGCACCCTGACCTCCCCGCCTCGGAAGTCACCGCCTTCCCTTTGTCTCTGCCAGCACCACGCCCGCCCCTGCCCGGCTTGCAGCCTCATCGCCCGCTCCGACGAGCACCACCCGCCCGTGCTGCCCCGCCGGGCGGCCCTGCCCCTGCGTCTGGGCGGCCGCTGGGTCAGCCCTGGGTGCGAGGTGCGCCCTGCCGTGCTCTTCCTCACCAGGTTCTTCACCTTCCACGGGCACAACCGCTCCTGGGAAGGGTATTACCGCCACTTCTCGGACCCCACCTGCCGGCAGCCCACCTTCACCGTTTACGCAGCCGGCCGCTACACCAAGGGCACGCCGTCTGCCAAGGTTCGTGGCGGCACCGAGCTGGTGTTCCAGGTCACGCGAGCCCGCGTCACCCCCATGGACCGGGTCACCACGGCCATGCTCAACTTCTCCGAGCCGAGCAGCTGTGGCGGCCCGGGGGCCTGGTACCTGGGAGCCGAGCGGGATGTCACAGCCACCAACGGGTGCCTGCCGCTGGGCATCAGGCTCCCCCACGTGGAGTACGAGCTCTTCAAGATGGAGGAGGGCCCCCTCGGGCAAAGCCTGCTCTTCATCGGACAAAGGCCCACTGACGGCTCCAGTCCCGACACCCCGGAGAAGAGGCCCACATCCTACCAAGCACCCCTGGTGCTCTGTGACAGGGTGGCCTGGGGCTTCTCCAGGTCTCCGCAGCACAGGCCTCTGCTGCAGACGCCCGTCAGCGGTGGGGGGCTGGGTCCCCCAGCGGCCCCTCTCCCCTTACTGCTTCTGGTTCTCGGGCTGGCCTTCTTCCAGTGGCTATGAAATTGGTCTCTGACTTCCAGACGGTGCCTCAGGACACTCGTCCGACCCCATGGACTCCCTTCTGGCACAGACTCCTCCACCCGTGACTGTCCTGGACAGCTACACAGCCCGGCCTGCGTCCTAAGTGGCTCAGCACCTGAGTTTCAACAGCACCTGCAGAGTCGACACCATGGCCAGCAACTCGAATCACGACCACAGACTCGGGCATCGCAGCAACGTCAATTGCTCCGAGTTCCTAAGTGCTCACTCCCAACTTTCCTGGGCAGCGCGCGGACCAGCGCCGGGGAGTGGACCACACCCACTTCCCTGCCCGACGGCACCCCAGTTCCCTCCCCGAGCCCTTGAGATTCAGTGAAATGGAAACACGGTTCTGCACGCGCGTGCTGCCACTGCTCTGCTGAGTCTGTGGGTTGTTGTTTAAAGATTATTAATTTGAATTGAGCAATACAAACTGAAAGCCGAGCCATGAATTAAAGATGCTGCTTCGGGCTTTCAGGACGTCTCAGCTCACTGGCAGGGGCTCGGCTCGGCTCTTTGGGAGCGACTCGGCTTTCTTGAGTCGTGACTGCTGGCGTTTTGTCTGCGCCTGCCTATGCCTCTGCGGGTCAGGCCTCGGGCTGTCAACACCGCGAGCGGGTAAATGCAGCCCTCCCCGGCCAGCAAGCAAATAAAGGCAGCCCCATCCACACCAAACCCCAGCGTGTGGGGCTGGCAGCCGGGGTCAGGTCTTCGGAGGAAAGCAGCGTTTCCAGCCTTTGGAAAGTAATTAATACTAATAACAGCGGTGACGCTAATGTGCTCTGTAATTAGCCCTGCACAGGCATCTTCTGTTTTCAAGATTCCCTGTGCTCGGCTGACAAGGAGGGCGAGAAACCTCCGACGCGTCTTTGGGACCATCCTAGGGTCAGCGGGCTACCCGGCCACGTCTGGAGGAGGAGAGAGCAGGGGGCCACCCCTCACCCAGCCTGCTTGCTGCAGTGCTAATGTGCGGATGTTCTCTGCTCAGAGGGGGCTGTCATCAAGGTGGGGACAGGCTGTGCCTCTCCAGGGACCCTGCCTGTGTTCCCAGGGCCTCTGTCTGTACACTGTGAAATTAACTGGCATCCTGGTGGGCTCAAGGGTTTCCGGGATGCTGTGCCGATGATTCACGCCCTCCTTCCTCCGCCCAAACCCTGTCTCTGGCTCTTATCACAGATCTTGAACAACAATTGTCTGTGAGGCTAATGGTGCTTTCAGAGGGAAGCCCTTGTCCTCTGTTCGGCTGTGTGGGGTTCAATCAGCCCGCTGAAATTGCCCAAACTTATCTACATAGCCTTCTTAAAAAAAAAAAAACAAAAAAAAAACACCGAGTTAGTATTCTCTGTAGGTCTCAGAGAGCTATAAGTGTTTGTGGCATATTTACCAAAGTACAAGAAATAATTAGATTATTTACAGTCTCAGACTGCATCGGGGTGGGCGGTGTGGCAGTGTTCCTGGTGGGGATGAGGGTGGGTGGTGGGCACATGTCCACGGCTGAGCAAGTCTTGTATCCAAGGCTTAAGGCAGCCATACCACCATTTATCATCAAATTTGAATCTTTTAATAAAATTAAACAGCCTGAAAAATGTTCCTGCTGGTTATTAAAGTCAACCAAGGGGATTATGGTTCTAAAGAAAGGAAGTGAAGTGTCTTGAGAGAACGTGTGAAAGAGAATAAAACAAGTGGAGGTCAACCTCAGCTCTCTCTGTTATGCACCTTCACTTCACGCCACTGCCCTGTCCTAATTAAAGCTCTCGGGGGGCTTCCAGGGCACACAGAATAAAATCTCAGGTCTAGCGATACCTCCCCTTGCCCTGGCTGCACTGGGGTTCCTTCTGTTTCTTGATCACACCAAGATGTTTCCTGCCTCAGGACCTTTGCATGTGCCACGGCCGCTGCCCAGCACCTCTTCCCCCAGATCTGCAGAGGCTCAGCTCCTCTCATTCAAGTCTCAGACCACATGTAACCTCCTCAGGGAAGCCACCAGGAGCATCCCCCCACCCCCACCCCGAACAGCAGCCTCCTTTTGCCTGCTGTCCTACCTATCCATCCCATCCCATGCTTTTATGTTCTTTATAATGCCTACTGATCAGTGTCTGATTTATTCACGCTTATTCTCTGCCTCAAGGGAAGGACTGAGTCAGTCACTGGGATCTCCTCCAGCAGCTTCAGCTGTACCTGGCCCACGGTAGAACTTCAGTGAATACAGTCGGGTAAACCAGGTCGTTGGTGATCCTGGTTAACCCTTGCCAGCGAAGAAGTCAACTGCCACATGCCTGGCATGGCGTCCTGTGAGGGAGGCCCCACAGTGCAGGGTGTGACTCTGCAATTTGCAGAGAGAAAGCAGGCTCGGAGCAGAGAGGGACCAGCCCAAGGCCGCCGCAGCCGGGCCCCAGAGCCTGAGAACTGAGCCTCCATCTTGGGGTGTCCCTCTGGGGCTCTGGTCCCTGGCAGGGGTGGGATTCATGACTATAACTGGGGAAAGCAGTTCAGAGCTGCTTTGTGGGACTGGCTGGGCCTCCCCTAATTAGGAGGCCCGTGCTCAGGAAGAGAGAAGGTTCCTGGCTCCATTGACTGGACTGAGGCACCCTCCCATCCCTGGCTTCTTGGTTCTGGAGTATTTGGTGCTGACAGAAAATCCCAGGCTCTTTTCTCCCGGGCAAGAAACCATGCTTCCCAGACTCTAGGCTCCAGTGAGGGGTGGGTTTGGGGTCCGACGGCTGAGGGGACTCTCCCAGGGATGGAGACCCACCTTATTGTTAAGTCTGGACCCTCCACATAGAACCCAAGATAGCTTTAAGCAGAAGAGGGGAAAGTAAAACCCCCAGTTCTAGTTCAAAACAAAACAAAACAAATGTTCTCCATTGTATGTTCAGCCACGTTTAAAAGGAAAACAAAAACAAAAACAAACCCGTGCAGTTTGTAATTTCATAGCACAGGCTCCCAGGAGGGTGAGTATTTTTTGTTTGTTTTTCTTTTTTTAATAAAAAGTTTCAATTGTATACAGCTCTCAGAGGCCCATTAACAGATGCTGGGTATCAAAAGAAGTTGTTTCTTTGCTTTCTATAAGCAAATGTGTTTCATCTCCCGGTGGTGCTGCTGGCGTGATCGACACGGCTCACGGTGACGCGGGCTATGCCGCACTGCCCTGGTCCCTGGGGCGGCCGCTGACTCAGGCGGGAGCCGGGAGGAGCGGCGCTTCCTGCTGCAGGAGGGACCGTGGCCCAGGCAGGGAGGGGGTGGACCTGGGCAGCAGCATGTGACCCCTAGTCTGCCCCTGCTGGCCTTAAGTGACAGCCAGCCAGTTCCTTGTCACCCATAGCCCCCATCAGATGGATGTGAGCATGGAGTCAATTACCTGCCAATACTCCTGAGGACTCGGCTTCCAGGCCAACCCTCCTGCGACCCCCGGATTCCCCGGGTCCCCCTTTTGCCACCTCCATCCTCCCTCAGCCCCAGCCAGGCGGCCTCCCTGCTCTCTGGAACTCGGTCCCCCTCAGGCTCGTTGCCTCAGTGCTCCGCCCACCAGGGCACCCTTTTTATTCCACCACAGCACGTTTCAGGGTCTCTAATACCCTGTTTGTTCGTTTCCTTCTTTCCGGTCAGCCTCCCTCATCGACAGCACGAGTTCCACAGGCAGCCCTTGTCTGCCTGGCTCCCCGCTGTGCCCCCATGTGTGGAACGGAGCCTGGCACAGAGTAGGGGCTCAATAAACACGGACGACTTGAAGAAATGCTCTGAGACCTGGCTGGAAGTACTCTGAATTCAAGCATCAAGATGATAACCACATACTTTAAGTAGCAGCTTGGAATTTTGATTTTTTTTCTTTTTAATAAGACGGGCAGAGCACAGCTCTGTGATCTTGAGGAGATCTGTTTTCTGCAGCCAGGCTCTCTCTAGGAAGGACATTAAGGACTGCTGTCCCAACACAGGGGGAAACACGGCCTGACACGGGGTCCCCCAAGAGTCCACCTCAGGTTTCTCATACTTATCAGAGGTCAGGGAGGCTGGGGCCCCTCAACCTCACAGACACACCTAAGACTCTCCTTCTCGCTGCTTCAGTCTTCCCACCAGCAAAATGAGTTGAAACCCAGTAATTCCTGGAGCCACCCAGCCTCAACACCCAGAAAGCCCATAGCTGGCAAGTGAATCCAGAAGAATCGATGATATATATTCTAGGAGAAATGGCTTTAAACCAGGAAACTCTCAGTGAGGATGGGTCTTTTCTCAGTGATGTCCTATTTATTTCCTAAGGGCTATTAATTAACAACTTACTACCCTTCTGCTTACATGTTATTTTTTTAATCCTTCAGGAGAAAAAAAGTTAACACAAAACTTAGGTGGTTATTGCTTCTGTTAAAATCAGCCATGCCAGTTTAATAAGACCTACATATATTGACTCAGCACCTACCATAAGCCAAAGACTATGCTGGGTGCCTTGGAAGGACAGTCTTCCAAACTTCTGGCTAAAGTGGTCAGGTAGAACACATGCTTTTCCCTCCAATTCCTTCTGAAGTCCCAATAAATTACAGGAAAAGAATGAAAAGGCACAAAATCACACAGATAAACAAAAAAAGGAAAAGACAAAACAGCCAACAAGAGATGTCAGCGAAATTCTGGAATCTGGAAAGCTGATGGGCCACTTACCATGGACAGCAGGCTACAGAAAGCAAAAGAAGAGTGCTGGCAGGTTGATCAGAGGGGTAGAGCTCAGAAGCATGTCTACTCATGCTCTGAAGGCTTAGGAATTGGTGGCCCAAGGCACCTCAGAGGCGGGAGAGCAGTGGGGCTGAAAACAGGAGGACCATTTGCAAGTCTATAAAAGGAGTTTTGCCCCCAGATTCTCTCCCTAACCCCTCTAACAACCAGCAGTTTAACCAGGGGATCTTTGTACGTGGAGACCACCCAGGGCGAGGTCAGGTATGAAACTGAAAATAGAGGGAGTAAAGACAACTCTACACATGAAACAGTGAGGTTGTACAGTCTCTTCCTTCTTAAGAGATGATGGCTGGACTAATGCTGCCAGGAAGGAGACTGTAAGATTCTTTAGAGAAATGAGCCCAAGATAAACCAACTACAGATACTGACAGCTAGACATTCCCCAAAATGGTGTGTTAGGTCCCTACCCACTTAGCTTTCATACAAACCCACCATTCAACAAATCCCACCTTCACCCATGCAGCTTCCCATCAGCTTTTTAGTGCTTCACTAATAAATACCTAAGGATGGTCAAGGATAGCCAGGCATTTGAGAAAACCTCCAAAATGACAGACACACAAACCTAGTCCAAAGTTAGTAGTAAGTCGTAGATAATGCAGGAGATAGAACAACAAAAACTATACTTTCCTCGGTGAAAAGAATGTTAACCTTTTAAAGACCACAACCATTTTTCAGTCCCTCATATAGAACATCAAAATGAAAGCTTCTAGAACAACAAAAGAACGATAATATCCGTAGTGAAAAGAAAATTATATATATATATATATATCTAGCAAGAACAGGGTGCTATAAACAAATAATAGTAAGTGGAAAAGAAAGAATTCTTGAAAATGATAAATACGTTAGCAGAAAAAAAAATCAAAAGAAAGTTGGAAATTAAAGCTGAAGAATTTCCCCAGAAGTAGAAAAAGGATCAGGAATTAAAGTGGCCTTAGACTTCTTAGGGGCAACACTGGAAACTGGCAATCAGTGAACAAGGCTTCAGAATCCTCTGAATGATTGCCAACCTTGATTTTTATAACCAGTACAGCTATCAACCAAGTGGGAGGGCAGAATGGAACACTTCCAGAAATGCAAAGTTCTCAGAAAAATCATCTCCCACGTACTCCTCCGTCAGAAACCTGCTAAAGGATGTGCTCCGCCAAAGGGAGGTAGTAAAAGAAGAGAAAGCTAGAGATCCAGAAAACAAGAAATCCAACGCAGAAGAGAACAAAGGGAGTTCCCAAGACGCAAGAGAAGGGAGGAGCCCTCCTGGGATGAGAGCTGTGCAGCACGCCTAGGAGGCCGTCAGTCCAGAGAGTAGCAAGAGAATGCAGAGCTCCGAGGAGGGACCTTTCTAAGAAAAAAATCACAGACCACCCAATGTGCAAATGTACTAAAGAGAGTTATACTTCTGTCAGAGTCTGGGGCTGAATTTATCATAGAAACTAAGCACACAAAGCACTGAGATTTAGTTACTCTGAAGGGAAAAGGATTGTGGATAAAAGGGAAATAGAATCATAGAACATACAAGGCAGAGCTGTGAACAATGTTTTAAGTAGTCTTAATCATGCAAAAGGATACCAACACAGCCAGAAATGATGACATAACACTCTGAGAGGGACAGGGAAGGAGACTCGGCTTCAGACAGGGATGGAGAGAAAGGTTATTGGAGCTAAATCCTTATCCTCCTTAGAAGGAAATCAATAGACAGTATCTCGACATGAAAAATCAAGAAAAAGTAATACGGGCACATTATTCAGAAATATAGAGGTTGATACCCAGAAGAAATTAGTGCTAAAACGGCTGCCTCTGGGCAATGGAAGCTGGGAGTGATGGGGGTCTGCTGGTTTTCATTATAAGCCTATTTTAGAACTATTTGGCGTTTTATACCATGTACACGAAATGCTTCAGTTAAAAAACAAAATTAAAAATACCACACGACCAAATCCAATGACAAAACCTAGAACATCCCTTCAAATTGCTCTTAATCCAATAAAGGGACAGAGAGTTGGGGGGGCAGGGGTGGTGGGGTAGGGACGGTGCCGTAGAGCAGGCAGTGCCAGATGATGAGAGAAGATAACATCTTCAGTCAGCAAAGTGGGCTTATCCTCCACGTCTGATGAGACTGAAGGGAAATACCCCAAGTGTGACAGGGTCACAGGGACTGGATAGCTATTCTCCGATGGTTTCATCTTTATTAATGGAAGATACTGCTATGTTTTGGAATCACGTTTAGGACTGGCAATGTGACTGCAAGGAGGGGCTTAAAATATAACGGTCGGTCTTGGTTTGACCTTAAAAAGAGTCCTGCCTTGCATGCACATTTTCCTAACATTTTTGAAATAGCATAAAAGTCCACTTTTCCAAAAGTCCATAATACTAATTTTGTATTTCTCCAAAGTTTTGCTATTTCTCTGCTTCTTTGACGTGACCTTAGCAGTCAAACATTGCTAAGAAACAGAAGTTCTACTTGAAAAAAAAAAAGGAAGTCTAGACTCCGAGTACAATTTCCGAGGGTATTCTCAGTTTCTGACGGGGCATGTCACTCCCGTTACAGGACCCTGGCAGATTCTCAGGGAGATTTGTCTTCTAATGCACTAAGGAAAGCTAATGGCAGATTGGTGTGGTTATTTCCTCAGAACGGCACCTTTTGTTGCTTAAAAAGGCCTCTATTTCACAGCTTGGATTTTAACCCTTTAAGGATTACCACCATTTTCAGTCCCTCTTACAGAAGCTCCCTATGGACTGGGAGGCTGAAACACCCCACCTCATTCGCATCCTCTGTGGACTCCATAGTCAAAGGACCCCAGGAATGTGACACAAGATGTTCGGACTGGTGCAGTAGTGAGGCTGCTAGTGCAGGTCAACAGTCCAAGCTCAAGTCGTTGGCCACAAAGGGTGATTTCCTCCCCCTGCCCAATCCACTTCTATACCCTTTGCTGCACGTGGTTTGCCTATTAGTAAAATCATGTACAGATTCCTATTTGCACATTCATAAACGTGTGTCCTCAGAATCTTCATTTCTGCTGTCATCAGCCCTTTGTGTGGCCTTTTAATGTCCCTGCAGATCCTTTACCGTATGAAAAGCTGCTCAACCTCCTGGAGAGAAACCACAAATGAAAGCTGGGAAACCAAGTGCGCTTTTCAGATGAGCAAAGATCAAAAAGGTGGACGATGCAACATGCTGGTGAAGGAACAGGGAAGGAGGCGGTGCTGGGACCACGCGCTGCCACGTCCTCTGGAAGACGATGTGGAGTCACATGACCCGTTTTACATGCAGGCGCCCTTTCCTGTTTCTCTTCCAGGAACTGTCTCATTTACAGGGGAGTCTGCGGTGGCTGCGTTTGCAGCAGCGAGACTAGAAATGACTTAAGTGCACCTCAGAGTGGGCTGGTTAAGGAAATGATGGGCACATCACCCAGAGAACTACAGAACCACTCCGACGTGTTGTGGCCATGAAATGATCTCCAAGGCGCATCACAAAGTCCACAAGCAGCACTCAGGATGGGGTGGGGCGTGTGTGCAAGAACACACGAGGGCCCTGCGTACACAGGCGCACAGGGGGAGGCTCTCTGGAGAGAGTCCAGCAAGGATGGGGCACAGGAGCCCCTGGAGAGGGGAGCGGGCTTGGGCCTGGGGGACACGGACTTGGAGCTGTCTATCCTTTGGTCTTGTACGAAGTCTTACTGTTTGCACGTGTGACTTTCCCCAAAGAGGTTAAAATGTTTTCAGTAACGTTTTAAAGAGATAACATCAGAAGATGGAGCCTATCCACCATGGCTTAAACACCGGCACCACCCCACCTTGCAGGCTCGGAGGCAACTTAACACCATGAGCAATCAGTAAATCAATGACAAACGCCTCCCCCAGTAGGTTTACCACAAGGGGATGCAGGTCTGGCCCCCATGCTGAAGCTCTCTGGGCAAAAGTTTCCTCATCAGTCAAATGAGAAGGTTGACCTTAGTCACCCCATAAGTCTGTTTTGGGCACAAAATATCTGATTGTTCACTTAAACCTATTTCATGTTCCTCAGAAGTGGTGATGCAGGGCTGCACTGTCTCCTCTAAAGCACAGCTAAATTGCTCACAGGCCATCCATTCAAAATAATTGTACACTGAAGCACCCTTTAAACATATTCAGAGCACAGAATTTATTGAACATGATATGGAGATGGCTAGTACAAAAGTTCATGCCTCAGCAGGGCAGGTTTCATCAGGCTGACACGGAACATGTGAGAACATGCTGTGAACGGCTCTTTCGAGCTGGACACTGCAGAAATACACCTCCTTCCCTCCGGGAAACAGAAAATTAGCCATAAAACTGTGAATTTATTACATATCAGATAACCAGCATGTACGAGGGTAAAGAGTCCTTTCCTACACCAACTTTTTAAATGAATTCCATGTCAAAAGAGGGCATACAACTTAAAATATATAAAAGAAAAATTATGAAAACAAAAGCATTCTAAGACATCTCTTAAAATACTCAATTCCCAAAATGTTAACATATACTGAAGTCAGAATAAAAACCCTGATCACAAACCACAGAGATCTTTTTTCAGGACAGGGAGTGAGATACAAAGCATGGAAAGAACAGCACGTGTGACTGAGACTACTTCTTTACTCAAAACAGTTGAGAGGAGAAGGGAACATTTAAATAAAAATAGATCATTTTGAGTTTCCTATAAGAAGTTCCAAATGGCAGCAGTTTATAAATTGTCTTTAAAAAAAATGAAACACTATAGCAAAAGAAAGGAGAACCAAATGTATTTTGAGTTTTTCTGCGTAGAAGCGTGAGTCACCTTACTGAGGCTGCTTACGAATGAAAAACACAAAAACACCATCTTTCCCACTGAGTAATTTCTCAGCATCTCATTCAGGATCAGACACAAGAGAGAAGGTAAATGGATCAACGTTTGCTGAATGATGGAGTGGTGAAAAGCAAAAAGCAGTTCTTGTACACGTGGTCTCAGTAGGACAGACAGTAAACTCTGACCTTTGAATCCAAAGAAAATTGTCAAGGGGAAAAAAGTATTTTTAAATGAATGCTGCACTAGAGGTTAACAGCTGAATTTAAGTTACTTCTAAAATGCAGATGGGAATGCAGGCAGCCAGTTCATAAAAAGAACCAGACCTCTTCATATTACATGGAAAACCGTGGAGTCGATGTGAGAAACATGCACGCTAATTTATCATCCTAAATCCCAAAAAGCTATGCATTCTTGTTAGCACTAAGCCTTAATGAAATCGGGTTAAGATATGTGATTTGCCTCCCCTAGTTGGCAGTTGCTGAAGGAAACAAACAAACAAAAAGTAACCTGTTCTGTTTCGGCCAGACTCGGCGCTGGGTATCAGTGAGACGAAACCCTCCGGGACCGCAGCTGCACCTGCGGGAGCCGGGCGGAGCTCCTGCCGTTCAGGATGCAGAGGTGAGCAGGACGGGGAGCGAGCACGGGCTGTGCACCCACCCGCCCTGAGCCAGATGATTAAATATACATCAACCCTGCGGTATAAGATAGTAACTGTAATAGGGTATTGTCACAGGATCAATGTTCCCTGGTTTAAAAACAAACATTAGCATTTACTTAGCAGCAGAAAACTATTATCCCACAGTACTGTTTTATTCAACTGACATCTTTTAATCAAAGCAATCCGTATTGTGGCAATATTCCAAGGTATCATAGTTGCAAATATATATGGCATGTTAGATAACAGCTATATTTTTGTTGCTACTTCTTTTTTCCTTTCCTACTGATTGGATGCAGGCATTTTCTGATGAATTATTTCCACTAAGAAGAAAACCTGAAGTAATTATATTGAGACAACTTCTCATCCACCTCTACTGGTTTCATTTTTAACTATTACACACAACTGTTTGTGTGTGCTCATGTCTTCTACATTTTTCAGAATACCTCTGTAATGACAGTAAGAAGGACACCTCGCTTTTCAGTGGCGGGGCCGTAGCTAACAGAGTGGGGTCTGTGTCGTCGGCACGGGGCGTAGGGCCTTGTGTACCCCAACTCCTGGTCCTGGAGGCCAAGCCTCGCGTGCTAAGTACGCGGGTGGTGAGATTCAGACGCAGGAGGAAAAGGGTCTGTGAATCTCGCTGGAGGTCCATGTTCACAGCCTGCCCAGTCTGCCTGTCCGCTGATGCGCCTCATCGGGGTCAGCCATCACTGGCTCACTCCGGTGATTTCCCGGAGAAGCACAGCGCTAACTCGGGGAGAGGTCTGAGACCAGCGGCTCGGCTGCTGTAAACCTCAGCAGGCCACTTCTGTGATACCAATTTTAATGAACTGCCTTCGCTTCCCATTTAATTCACAAGTTTTGTAAAGCCTCCCTAGAAAGGCTTCGCATCATCGCCTCGCTGAGACAAGCTAGTAATTTTCTCTCTCAAGCCCCCAAATTCATTCCCCAGGAGCATCATGCAGAGATCTTCAGGCAGTGAGAAAATGGAAAACACACATTTCTTCACTGTCTGAAGTGTGTTTAGTTTCAAAAAGCAAAATACAAAGCATCTGAAGGAGAGTCCTGATTCTGTCTACTTTATCTTTAAAATCACTGCAGAAGGGATGAAGGCAAACGCCTGGAAGGTGTACGAAGGTCAGCGCTGCTGAGATCAGCCCCTGTGAATTCACCGAGGCCTTTCTCGCCGCTCCTCTGACTGGTTTTTGTGGTTCAAACAGCGTCTTGGCGATTTAGGCCCTCTCAGCAGGCTTCCCAGAGACGGACTTCATTCCAAATGAGAGGTTCTAAAAAGGGGCCCCGTTTAACCTCCTGGAGGCTTCATTTCCTCGTGTGCAAAACCAAAGCCCTCACGCCCCCATCCCCATCACAGTCGTCGTGAGCATTACGTCAGTGAGTGAACCTATCGGATGCTCTGCACGCGGTGGGAGGGCGTCCTAACAACAGCGACTTTCTCTCAGAGGTTACTGTCAAAGCAGCTCTGGCTGAGGAAGGCTTTTAAAAAGACTAATGTTTTCTCCAAACCCAATCGGGCCAGGAACCCTGAGGGACCCCGCTTCACGTGGGGCACACAGGGTCCCAAGCCGCCCTTTCGAGTCGTATCGGATCTGCGTGCCCTGAGCTGGAGTCTTCCGTCTACCGTGCAGGGGACTTTCTAAATACAACCCCATTCCCGCTCATCTCTCAGCAGCAGCAACCTCGGCCCAAGCTCCACTGAGCCCGGCCTCCTCAGAGTGGGAACTCTGAGAATTCCTTGTATTAGTTAAAGCTCCTCCTCCTCTAGCCCAACTGTCTCAACAGGAAGAGGCCACTCCCACCCCAGGGCCCCCGCAAGACGCGAGTCGGTGAACTGCCATCACCAGCAGGGGGAGCAGCGGCCTCTCCACCTGCCAAGGTCTCAGAGGTTAAATGTTACTCAAGTGTACAAGGTGACTTCCCAGCCCAAGTCCCACCTTGCTCTTTTTTTTTTTTTTATTTTAATCAAGAATTTCACAAACAACCCACAACCAGAAACTTTGTAATTGGGCCAGTTCTTTGGAGAAGGAACTGAAAATGACAAAAGGCATTCTATTTTGGCATGGATTCTGAGTTTGCAAATATAAAGATTTTTGTGTGCAAAAAATATAGGCACCATTTGAAAAATGTTAAGCTACTTACATATGGTACATATGCTATATATATACACACACACAGCTTGTTTTCAAATTAATGTGAACGGCTATTTAGCTCTGAGCTATCACCTCATTCAGTTATATCTGACTCAACACAGCCTGCAAGTCCAGTACTGGTATCTTCCAATAGCAATTCTGTTCCTGGGATTTCTTTGAAAGCTTTTAGGTTTTCACGGATCACTGGAGGTTCTTCATTTTTCCCCCTTCTGTGTTATGTAGGTATAAGCCGTCTCTCTAGGTATAAACTGTCCACTGGTAAAAATCAATTTTGATTTTATCAGTATTTATTAGCACTGGTGCCAGCAGTTTAGAAGACTAGAGAAGGAAGACATGCAAACTAGGAGGAGAAAAAAAATTAAAGCCGGGTCCTCATACCTACAAATAACATAGCCTGCTGGTCTTTCAGTTATTTTGTAAGGTGCCAAGGGAGCTTAAATTACCAATTTTTAAATTCAATCAATAAAAATTTACAGGACTCTGTTACTGCTTGCATCTCTCCGTACCTGCGAGCCTGGTGGCGGGTATTTCTAAAACAAGGACACCACTCTCAGAGGTGCCGTGAGCCAGCAACCAGGGCAGCAGGCACCGGAGCAGCCTGACTGCGCCCGCCCAGTCTCCCTTCCCGGCCAGCAGCCTAACCAGCTTCAGCCTGGCTCGCTCTAAGCCAGTTTATTCCAGTGACTTGACTCTCACCCTCTCAGGACAGAATAGACCACGGGGCAGAACCGCACATCCATCTACCTGCTTTACTCTCATTTTCCAGGAAAGACACCCAAAATGTGCATGCTTGGGACTTCCCTGGTGGCGCAGTGATTAAGAATCCGCCTGCCAATGCAGTGGACACGGGTTCGAGCCCTGGTCCGGGAAGATCCCACATGCCGCGGAGCAACTAAACCCCTGCGCCACAACTACTGAGCCCATGAGCCATTAACTACTGAAGCCTGCGTGCCTAGAGCCCGTGCTCTGCAACTAGAGAAGCTACAGCAATAAGCAGCAGCACATACACTGCAACGAAGAGTAGCCCCTGCTCGCCGCAACTAAAAAAAGCCCGCGCGCAGCAACAAAAACCCAAAACATTCAAAAATGAATAAATTAAATAAATAAATAAAACATTTGAAAGTGTGTTTCCAGGTTCAAGATCCTGAGTGTTTGTGGCTCTTAAAATGGTCCCTGAACCAGAGCGGCGCCTGCTCCACACACATTCTCCTCCCTGACACACTCTTCACCGACCAGGGTCATTGGCACGGTGTCCGCTCTTCCCATCACCACCCTCCCTTCCTCTCCCTGGGCCGGGGGGAGATGTTCCCTTCTTCCACTCAGTCAAAAAGCTCAACAGGTGCTTGCCAAGTCCTAGCCCCTAAAACAGAAAGAGGTTTCACAGGATGATTAGTTTTAAGAGACAGCTTTGGATTTTAGATTTTGATTTTTAGCTACACACAAAATGCCACCATCCTCGGAGAAGCTGAATTCCTTCTAGATGCACACGGAACACTTAGTCACTTCCAAAGACCTAAAACCCAAGTGTCCCAGGTACTCTTTTTGAGAACTTAGTCACTCGACTACAGGCGCCAGCAAACTCCAGTCTCACGGGCCAAATCCCAGGAGCTGTTCTTGTGAATAAAGTTTTAATGGCACACACAGCAACATCCTTTAAGAAAATGTTTACCAACTCCTGCCCTAGAGGAATGGGACTGTACTGCACCCCCAGGCACTATTTGAGGCCCCCCCCCCCAACCAATCACTCTCCTTTCCAGGTCATCAGGTATTAGAAGCCACATAAAGAGTAATTTGTTGCAACTCCTACACTCAGATAGATTTTACTCCACTTAGAGAAAACAGCAGAAAGCACATGCTTCCCAGCTCAGTCTTCTCACTCCTTTTCCTAAGTACCTGGGTCCACACGGAATAGAGACTGGAGACTAATTTATAACCGGGCAGCCGGCCTTCCATAGCTTCACACCATGGGTGTGTGGTCGAGAACTAGGTCTATTCAACATTTACCGCGAGTTCTCAGGATGTATAGTAAACATGTTATTTCTCATCGATAGGGTTCATTTTTAAATCAATCTTCCAATGATAAAATAATAATGATAAAAATAACGTCTCCCTCCCCCCGCCATTTAGCAAAAGTGACAAAATGACAAAAGAACTCTTAATTTGGGGGCTTTATTTTAATTTTTTTTTCTTTTTAAGATGCTACATAGTCAAACAGAATTGGATTGGTCTTTTATGGCATAAAATTAATTCACAAGCTCTCAATCACTACTTGATGGATTATCTGACGATTCTCTCCCACCCCCTCCCAACCCCACCGAGCCGGTTTCCTCTCTCCTCCCCCCTCTGCTGCCTGACTCACCTGCCCTGATCCCCAGCTAGGGCCACACGGGGAAGGCCAGGGCCACACTGGGGCACGTGTGTGGAAGCGTGAGTGGTGGCTGATGAGTGGAGCAAGAAGGAGCAGCACAGAGATCGGTACCCCTTCCCCGCAGCAGGCGTAACCCCGGGGTGACTGCCACTACCGAGCACTTCCCTCCCCATGAGAGGTGCTCTTTATTTGCACAGAAAACCACTTCCTGGCAGCTGTTCTCCAACATTCCAACGAGCCGCACCTCCGTATGTGTGTACAGCCCAGAACCTCCAGCAGCAATGCCAGCTTCACCCAGCAGTGTTAGGTAGCACAGGTGACTTTAGGCCACAGAGTTAATTATAATCTTGTGACAAGAAAACATGAGATGAAATACATTAAATAAGTTAAATATGCATTAAACATCTCTGAATAACAATTCAATCTCATGACATGAACCAATGGTTATCTAGCTTGGTCCCTTTAAGAGAACAAAGCCTTCACTGACTTTTATTTCCAGAGTACTGGGTCACTCGGGCAACGCACACCTCCCACTCGTGACAAGCACAGCCGAAGCTGCCACAGCGCCGTTCTTCTCGGCCTCAGACTCTGTCCATCAGTCCCAGGGGACTGATGGCCGGGGCAGACATGGAGGAGCAGCCCGGAGGGAGCGAGCAGCGTGGGGAGGACGCCTTGGGGGGGGGATGCACTCTCCACCGCACTGGGCTCCGCTCCCCGAGGGCCAGCACCAACAGGCAAGGAAGAGTGTCATGTTGGAAGAGAGGTGATCAGCAACGTGGACCAAGGCTACAGGTGTCTAAAGTGACATGTACAACATGCCAGTCTCGTTTAATCATGGTTTCCCTGTCATTAATAAGGATCATTCTTTTCCCCCAATCATTTACTACACGTGTTAAACTTTCTAAAAGATTGTTATTTTATGTTCTATGTGTGTGTGTGCACGCGTGCGGCAGCACACATGCGCAGGGAGGGGTAATTTAAAGGCAAGACCTGTGAGATGTCATCATCATACATTAACTTCTTTTTACACGCGGTTATGATACATTTAAATCCCATGATATGGCGGAGCCATCAATCCAATTTACCATCCTTTGCCCGCTGCCTCTACAAGGCGATCTTCCCTATGATTACACCAACGATAAAGAACAAAACCACCAGCGCGAGTAGCCGGGTGCTGAGGCCCTCCTCCTTCCCAGCCGCGGCTAATGCAGGAACGGGGCTATTGCTCTGCGCGGCCTTCCTCATCCGAAGTCCATCTTCTTCCTATGGGAGCAAACACACGTTTCAAAGACAGTCCAAGGCACCAGAGCAGCAGCCAACTGTACAGCTTGGGGGACGCGGCGGGGGGGGCGGTGATGCTCAGACTCGATCACATGATGAGGTCCCACCTCCTCATTTTGCAAATGGAGAAACAAGCCTACAGAGAAGAGACTGGCTTGAGGCCACCACGAAAATACTGCCAGGAGCCCCTCTTTTCTCCCATCCATCCTACACAATGCTGCTGGGTACCTTTTTATACCACACATCTAAGCAGGGGACTCCCTGGTTCCCCATGATTTACAGAAAAAAACTCTTCAGAGAAAAGATTCACAAGAAACGACCAAGTGGGGGACCTGGAAGCTTTCAATGGTAGAGCTCTGTATATAGTTGATATCTGACGAGTTACAGGTAGACTGCTGGATCAAAACTGTGATGTGTGTAATATGAAAATGTAACTGAGCTTGATACATGCATCTCAAATATTTTCTACTTAACGCATGGAATTCCCACCAAAGAAGTGACTCTCTTTCTCATACACATGAAGATAACTTGGCCATTTCCCCCCGCACACACAGACCTGTACGAACAGAAGCTTTTGCTTTCTCCACGTCCCCAAATGGGGCGCACACCAAGGCTTTCCTACCCGGCTAGTTACCCCTCGACTCATCCCTGACGCCCGCACAGCAGCTGCACTTTCTCTTCTTCTCCTTCAGTCCGTTCACATTCACCAAGCGCCTAGCAGGCCTTGAAGACGACAGGCATCCAACCCATCGACCTTCCGTGACACTCATGGCCATCTCGGTGGCACCAAGCATCACACTCGTTACCAGTATTCGTATCGGGGCCTCTCCGGCTACCCTGGTTAACAGGGAGCTTATCTTAAGGGCAGGGACTGCCCGTGTCTGTATTCACAGAGCGGGGTACAAGGTAGGGCCTCAGGAAATGTGCTGGCCAAATGACAGGATGAAACAGCACAAAACAAGAAATCAGTGTTTGGCAAGATAAAGAATCTTCTAATGTCAAGATCTGTCTGATAATATTTTAAAGACACTCTGCTCATGGGGCATGGCCAATACGACTGCACAGTGATATACGACTGGTGCTATTCGATTAACTTTAAAAAAAAAATGGGCACAGCAATACAGCATTTATTTTATTGGGTTTATATAGAAGCTATTTCTACCTATTTATCACCTTAAATGGCACAGAAGTCTGTTTCTGAAAAGCAATACATTCAAGGAGAACCTTTAGGCGTATCTTAAATTTTTAGCCAAAAAGTAGTGTGTCAGCTTCATAATTTACTCCTTACTAAAAGAAGTCGAATCAAGATGACTGCCAAGAAAGAAGATGATGCCATTTCCCAAACTCTGTCAGCCCTTCTGTATCTACTACCTTGTTCAGAATAAGAGATGGAAGATTCAACTGCCACGAATTTATGACGTGTACCTGGTGCTATGCAGTGAAAGAGTGAAAAAGCCTATCATGTGGTTGGGGTACATGATCACGATGAAGAGAACAGATCAGCCTCGAGATTTAAGCTGCAACGAAAGACCCTATGATCAGACGTTCAGAAATGCTCTCTTGAATACTGTGTATGAAACAGACATACTTTTAACACTGGAAGGAGCCTTAAAGGGGTTTTGCGAACAGAGGCCTGGGAGCCGCTGTGACTAACAAAGATTCACAGCGAGTCCAAGTGTGGCTGGTTGTTTCCACAACACCGCAGGCCTCCAAGACCAAGTGAGGTGCACCTGCTCCCCTCCAATGCCAACCACCGGGTCAATGGCCACAAGCTGGAGACTCTGGTTCCCTGTAATTTCCACCCATGTACGGCGACAGCTTCCCATCTCCAGTCTCCTCACTGCGTTAACAGCAGGATGAGACCCTACTGCCTAGACCTATTTAGGATCCTCATGAAACAGAATTTTGCCTCTGTTAAAACAGAGTACAGGTCAGTATTTACCCACTTAAAAAAGATTCTCATCCAGTGGGGATGGAGTGGGGTTTGAACATGTGAATTCAAGATAACCACTGCTGTTTTATTTTTAGTCTCAGAACTGAATTTCAATTTACACTAATGGACTGTTTTGTTTGTTGCTTTTATACAAGGTGACAAGAGTTTATATTGTGCAAATATAAAACAACTCTACAAATTCAGGAGTCCATCAACTTCCCCACCCAAGATCACAGTGAAAAAGCCCCTGTTCCCCGCAGATGATCAGAAAATAAAATGCCGTTACCTTGAACTGCTTGTTCTCTTCCCGCAGCCTCTGAACTTCACTCTGCAGCCGCTTACATTCTTCCATCACCTTCTTAACTTCAGTGTCATCCAAAGAAGAACTCAGAGTTTTAGACACTGTTGGTGTTTCTGTCTTTGATGCAGTTGTGGATATAATTTTATTTATTTCTACATCATGCTGTTCAGAAATAAATGAAAGCCCAAGTGTCACCAACTATGTAATAATGGACTTTTTAATGCAAAGTAAAGTAGTTCTCAGCAAACACCACACGTGGTAGCGTTTCATCCACACTGTAAAATGTCACATTTACTTTTAAAATGGATCACTTTATCTAGTATCTTAATAATCTAAAGCAACTGCGCTCCAGAAATTATGGATAAGGGCAAATAATGAAGTTCGGCTGAGACTAACACTTCAAAGAAAGAGACAAGGGGCTGTGCATACTGCACTATCAAATTCCTGCCATGCAGAAGTTAGCATACTGTAATTGTGCAAACTCAGGAATTATCGGCCACAAATTACTGTCACCACGAAGATCTGAACACCCCCAGGACTGGCTGAGCGGGGGTGGGAGAAGGCCAGAGGGGACGTTAACACAGAGGGCGATTTATTTCATGAACTTAGAAAACTCTGAAGATGGAATGAAGGTGCAGTAAACTCAGTGTCTACAATATTTCAGTCTGGGGAAGCGCCACATTCCTCCATTTCCTCGGCCAAAACTGTGCTGTGACACACTCTGGAGCCCGGCTGGGGATGAATCGGTAGTGGTGGGAGGGCATGGAAGCACTCAGGTGTGTCGGGAAAATAAAATAACTGGGGATCGCTGCCCTGGGGGTTCCATGCAGCAAACTGAAAACTAGGAGCTCTACCCTTCGTCTCCCAAGTGAGAAGAGTGAGGCCCTGAAAGGCAAGGCCCCAACATACAGAGCTAATCACCTGGCACAGAGCTAGGGCCAGAATACAGATCTCACAGCGTCCACAACTGACCTTCCCAGGACAGACGTGTAATGGGAAGGGGGAAGGAAAAAAAGACCAGAGCCATTCAAACCAACAGGATAATGATAGTGGTCAATTATCGAGCAGAAAGAAAATGCTCCGTAGTTTCGACACAAAGCGTCAGCATTCCTGGAGGTGGCTACGGAGAATGTGGAGAAGGTGAGCGTTTCTGTTTCCCACGTCCAGCTGTTAACAGCCAGGGTGGCTGAATGTTCTGCATGTGTTTTAAACTGTGCTTTTAATACAATTTATTATAAGTTTTTTGACTAGGTTGAAGGGAGGTCCACATTAGCGTTACGGATACAATCTTCTCTCTCCAACTGGTCACAAGCCAGGGCCACGACAGGCTTATCCCTGGGTTTCACACAGAGAAAAGAGAGCTGACAGCTTGGAGGAAGTCGCTCCTTGCCCTCACCAGCTCGGAAAGCAAAGGGGGCGATTCTCAGCAGGGAATGATTCTGCCCCAGCAAGGGCACATCTGGCAATATCCGGAGACATTTTTGGTTGTCACAGCTAGGGGGTGCTACTGGTATCTAGTGGGCAGAGGTCAAGGATACCGCTACACATCCTACAAGGCACAGGACTGCCCCCATGGCAAAGAATTATCCCGCCCGAGTGTTAATAGTGCTGAGGTTGAGAAATCCTAATCTAAAGGCATATTTTGACTGAAGAGGTGGGTGGGGTTCAAGGGGTAGAGAGGTGGTGCTGAGGGAAAGTGTGGACGGGGAAGCCTACAGGCGGCACTTTGTAAAACAACAGAACCTCAGAGCTCACCACCACCTGTCCACCAAGCACCATGATAAACGGCAAATTATTCCCTTTTGGTCTTACCCACTGTTAAATAGCAACCTATAACTTTGCCAAGTCACAGAAGCTTTTTGGAATTTATGACATTTCAACAGCCAACAGGTTGCACTTTTCAAAGGGAAAAAATGTTTCAATTAGCTGTCTTTCTGCAAGTCTCTCAAAGGCAGATTTCATGAAGGCCCACTTATTTGTTAACTTCAGCTTATTTTTTTCTTCATACATCAGAAGAAGGAAAATAATTTGCCAACTTAAATCTTGGTTTTGCGGGAGATGGTATGCAAATAAGCATCAGCTTGCAACATTCAATTACTGTTAACTATAAACATACTTACTGGTTTATCATTTTCTGCTGGCAATTCAAACACACATCTAAGTTTTGAATCCATAAGGTCTTCCGGTTTTGCCTCCTTCCACTAAAACAATTTAAATTTAATAATCAGGATATTATAAAGCTGCTGGAAGAATAATTTTCTTCCTATAACTGACAATTTCAGAAAAATACTCTTAATGAGAAAGCCCTGATGTATATCAAATAAAGAACTTAGTTAAGTCTGCTGAGATTTCAATATTTTTAACATGACCAGATTAAATACACTAGCTCTCCTGAATATGTATTATTCTTCACAGACCCCAGTCTTGCCGCTTGACTCCTCAAAGCCCACCAGCGCTCCCCCTGTCCCCAGTCTGCGGAAAGCACACGGGACCGAGAAGACCACCACTGACCCAAGAGGAATCTTCTAAACTGCAACTGGACGGCCTAGGGACATCTGGGCTCTCCTTAAGAAAACACAACTTACTTCACAGGGCACATCCTTCTTAAGAGAGAGCAAGCACGCACTATCTGGGAGTGGTTTTAGAACGCTGCCCACTACCAACAGGGCACAAGAACTGGCGGGCCCCTCTCTGTGGGCACCGCTGTCTGGGCTGACCCCCACTGCCTCAGTCTGCTGGTAGTAACACCTTCCTGACTAAATCCATGCTCTGGGATGATGCACTTCTGGCTTACTCCTCCTCCTCTTGGCAGTGGAGGACAGGAATTCCAGGTGTTCTGATCCTTACAGACCAGCAGAGCAGGAAGGCTGCAATACAGAAGAAGGGACGAACTCCCCCAGCCTCACCCCAGAACCATGCAGCAGGCAGCAAGAGCAATACAGTGCCAAGAGCCAAAGACGGGAAACCATCTTCGTGTCGAACAGCAGGGAACCTCCACGTAACCCCTGGCGGGTACAGTCAATGGAACAGCAGGCCGTTCAAGGGATTCTGAGGAGTGTTTAATTGCATGGGAAAAATGCGCAGGATATTAAGTGAAGAAAGTACAAGCAATATTTTAAGTCTGTTCCTCTGCACACGCGCGCGCGCACACACACACACACAGAGTGTACGTGTGCCTGCGTGCGTTGTGTCAAAAGAACATCGGGCAAGGATCATCTCTGGGTGCCAAAAATTACCAAGTGAAAGGCTGCTCGCCGGCAAGCGGGACGTTCGTGTGGCCTCCAAGTATCTGATTACTCTGAGTATCACAGATTACCTATTAACCACAAGGGGGAAATGTGCTTTGACACTGGGGAGAGTTGGCATTCACCATCTTAACCAAGTAATCAAATTTAGTATCATCAAAAGAGGGATAACACAGCATTAAATGCCTTCTGATATGATGCATCATACATGACACCACCTAGGGAATATTCTTGCCCCCCCCCCCAAAAAAAAAAAAAAACATTTAACCTGAATTTAATCATGAGGAAATAATTGGACAAATCCAGAATGTGGGACATTCTACAAGTCAGCTGGCCTGGACTGTAAAAAGGGTGAGAGTGCTCTAGGAGAAGAAAAACTAAAGGCCATTTTTGGAACAACTGGAAAATGGTGAATATGGGTATGGGTTTCTCTATTGAACATTACTGAATCAATGTTAAGCTTCTTAGCTGTGATAATACGACTGTGGCTATGTAAGAGACTGTCCTTGTCTGAAGCAGTTAGGTGGTGAAGTGTCATGAAGTCTGTGTCTTACAGTCAAGTAGTTCAGCAAAAAAAGAAGTTTATGACAGCAACGAAGCAAATGTGGCAAAATGTTAAACGGTGCATCTTAGTAAAGGTTAGATGAGTAGGCACTACTATCTTTTCAACTTTCTGTATATCAAAATATAAAGAAAAATATTTTAAAGTAAAGAAAAAGCACAAGGCTCTCATTACAGTGGTTGGGTTTAGTATAAATAAGCTACAGGTCACTTAGTTTTATTTTTGCTCATTTGTATATTTCCAAATTTTCCAACAATGTACATTTCATATAAAAAATTTTTAACTGTTATAAAAGTTATCATGGAAGTAAAATTCACCTTTACTGTGTACATAGAGTGCCTGGCCTATAAACGTGCTCAGGTAAAACAGCTGCCAGATGCCAGACACTATGCCAAGTGTCCTACATACACAGCACATTTAATCCCACAACAGCCATATGAACTAGGTTTTCATCCCCATTTTGTATGTGACCAAACCCTCAAGAGAGTTAATGAACATCGCCCAAGGGCACAATGTTAGTAAAAGGCAGAACTCAGCTTCACACCCAAGGCACCCAAGCCCATGCTCTTTTCACCAAGCCATGCAGCAAAAGCCAAACAGAATATATTCTTGGATACTCCATATTTTGCATTTGCCATACACTTCCTTGATCACACAAAGTAACATGAAGTGACACATCATGTTCCAGGAAATAAAAGTAGTGAATGTCTCAAAAGTCATTCCTATTTGAAGGAATCTTAAAGGAAGCCTCCTCTCACTGATGTCTCTGAAACCCCCAAATATCTAGCTTACCCTTCATTTCCTACCCAGAAGTGAAACATGCATGAAGGTGGTCAGTTATGCTTTTCCAAGATGAAAGGAAGCAGCTGCGTGGTGGCACGGGGACATGAAGGTAGGCTGTGCATGAAACAGCACTTAGTATAAAACTTTGGAAGAGAAGCGGCAGTACAGTGTGAATCCTAGCGAACTCAAACTTGCAGGCATTCCTCGGACGACTTCAGTCTCCTAGTTTCGGTGGGCGAACTGCAAAGCGGTGAAAATGTTGAGGCAGTCCTGCCCTCCTTTTCCAAGCTGTGAGGGACAGACAGTCTGTCCTCACTGGTGCTGTGGATTTCAAGGTTTATCAATATATTGTGACTCACGCTCACAGCACCAGGATGCCTGCTGATTTATTTAAGTGAAACCTTGGGGAAGAACTACCATTATAATCTTCTTCTAGAAAAATCAATACGAGGGATTGATTGCAGGGCCCCGCCCCCATGGCTACGAAAATCTCAAGTCCCTCACATAAAACGCTAGGACCGTTGGCCCATATCCACAGATGCAGAACCCACAGAAATGAAGGGCCAACTGTCATATATCAATTATTTATTTTATGATTTTTTACCAAAAATTTTTTTTTACCAAAACTAAGAGACGGAGTTAAACATGTATTTAAGCAGGGAAGAAAAAAAAAAAATGAAGGAAACTTGGGGAAAAAAACAACAACAAAAAACCCAGAATCATGCTTACCAGAACCAAGCATGAAAAAATAAATGCCTAAAGGGTTGAAGGATATTTAGTATTCAACTCTCTCCCATCCCTCTGGGTTCTGGAGGATGGGGAAGATGTGGTAGGAAGGTTCTCTATAGTGAAAACTGTCCTTTTCTGTGGGGGGAATGGGAGGGGGGTGAAGGGAGAGAATCCTCAGACCATTCAAGACACAATCCACCAGAAGGCACTGCAGAAGGCAACCAGATACAAAAGTCAGAAAAGAAGCGTGTTCTAGAAAGTTACGTGAAATGTTAAAATCAAAGTTTTAGAAAAATCATAAAGGCAGTCAAAGCACAAACCTCCCTGAAGGCGCCATTCCCCTTTACAATCCATTCTGACACACTTTGAAATGCATGCACCCACAATTCTGCACCTAATCATTTCTTCTAATTACTGAAAAAAATAAGAAGCATTCAGTACTTACTACTGCTTCCATATCAGAAGTGTCAGTTGGAGCAAACATAGACTGAACCATAAACTTGTGTTTACTTTTCTCATTGGGATCATAATCGAAAGGCTGTAACATCACTGAGAAAGAAAATATTTCATTAGGAGGGTCAGAGCTTGGTTACCAGCAGCCATTTGTTACGTTAATTACTTGTAGTTTGGTTGTACATAGTTTACCAGGATTCTCTCATCTGAGCCTTAAGAAGCCCCAGGTGAAGCGAGCAGGTCTCCCCCCACTTTGCAGGTCTCAAACCCGAGGTCCAGGCAAGTGAAGGGACTTCCCCAAGGTCCAACAGCAGGTAGTGGCAGAACCAGGACTGGGGCTTAGGACCCAGGTCTCCCAATTCCCAGTCCACTGATCTGCCGCTAGGGCACACCTGACCAAACATCTGCTACGGGCCTTACATCCAGGTCAACCAGGTAGGAACACCTGTGCCTGTTTTGCTCAAGAAGACACATACAGATGATCTCTTCGGGAACTAAAACAGAGTAATCCAAGACATCTAAGGAACTGTTTTAGCTTCTCTCTGTCCTATTTCCCACGTCAAGGTCATCAAAGTAATGCTTCAAATGCAATTTTGCCAAGAATGTTAGAGAATTTTCAGAACCAGCACCCTCAGGGCATGGAGAAGACACCCCCGGCTTACACCCTTTTTCTCCCTAAGAACCTAGGGGAGTCTCACGTAAGGGCTCCCTTGACTGAGCAGGCCCACTGTGCTGCGGGAGGTACCGTCCTGTTCTGACTGGTTGCCCTAGGACCTACCACCCTACCCCATTAAATGACAGCTGCTTTAAAATACAGGTTTTGCTACAAGCCTTTGACTAAACCACACATCTCATTAAGTTCCCTGAAAACTAACTTTTCCATACACAGGAGAAGCCCGCTGTAGCCCTGACCTTGATAAGAGCTCCCCGGGACTGAGCGTCTCCCTTGGGCCAGAAGCTCAGCTCTGCACTTCAGCTTTATCATTACCTCAAAGGCAGGTAATGTTGTGGAAGTTGTTTTGATGGCTGTTCTTCAGATGAAAAAACTGACGCACAGAAAGGTCGGCTAACCTGCCCAAGGTCATACCGCGGAGGAGTGGACACCCCAACGCAGGTGGTCTGACTGGACAGCCAATGCTCGTGGCCGCCACGAGGGGCTGTGGCTCCCTGTCCTCTGACAGCGCAAGTCCTGTCCTTCTCCACCAGCACCTCTGCTGCTGGGCACTCATCAGTGTTCTCTTGCCCTTGAACACCACTTAGAACTTCCCAGGTGCTTAAAGCCTCACAATCAACCACCCCCTGCAGCAGATGAAGGGCACCTACCCTAAGCCCGAGCTTGTAAAGGAATCGTGAAGGGACTCGACAAAGTGAAGGGACCTGCTCAAGGTCACTGTGCTGGGAAGCAGCAAAACTTCGACAAGAAGCCACGTGCAGTCGGCACCCCTTCGGCCACAATGGACACTCCAATTCGAGACGGGGTCACATCCTGCACACGCCCCAGACCCACCATCACATATCTTACAGAACCACACATGAGGAGGAAGAGAAATACAAACACCCCCCTCCGTCTCAGAGATGCATGGGTCCTTTCTCTCTTGGGCACAGAGAAAGTCTATCAATATGTTCAGTCTGAGGACCCCAAATCCAAAGTGTGACCATAAGCAGAGGGAACAAAAGGTGGTTTAAAACACAGGACCACTCTACTTGAAATTTTATTCTTGCAGATGTAAAGGCACAGCTCCATCCTGGAAAAGCAGTCCCTGCTAGTGGCCTGGGACCTGGAACGGAGACAACTCTGCCTCTGGCATCACAGCTAGCAAGAGCTCTCCTGTGGAGAGACCTGGAACAGCACTACACACCTGGGCTTGACCTTTAACCTCAGGGACAAATGACCAGATTAGCAGGTCAAAACCATGGACTCTTATTCTGAAAGCTAAATTCCCATTACGTTTTTTCCACCTGCAAGACTGCAACAAGGAAGAGGCGTGTGATAAAGAAAGAAGCCAGTGTCTTCACATGCACTGTGATCTTCCCTGGACAGGAACTGTCAACTTTTTTTGGAGTTGGGTCACAGTCTTCAAACTACTATCAGATTAATATTTATTTTAAAAAATTAAAGTGAATTAGGTTTTAAGAATTTCAGATCTCACCTGGCTGTGACGAAATCACGCTCTAGTATTTTTTAGAATTGGAAAGAAAAGAACTTTGTCCTAGACTACACTTAGATTTTCAGCAGGGCACAGCTCTGGTAGAAACACTGCCTCATCCTTGAGGCTCTGCTTTCCCAGCTGTGAACCATGGAGGGCTCTGAGGCTGAACAGGATTACCTATAAAGAGCCCAACGCCCAGGAGACGAGAGCACTCAGAAGACACTAATTTTCAGAGAAGTTGGCCCTTCAGCTCCAGTGACACTGGATCACACACAGGGAATGGATGGGTCCAGAACCCTAAGACAGCCCCACATAAAGAGCCCCGGGAAGACCTGCGGCTCCCTTTCCACTCTTCTCCCCGTTCCTCCAGGGGGTGTAAGCCAGAAAGAAGGGCTTGGTTGCAGGCAAGTTCTAAAGCAAACTGACCCTTCCTTTTTCTCTCTACCTCGCCCCACGCTCCCATCCCCAATGCCTTCGCAATGTCCCAAGAAAGGAAAATAACTTTTACTAGGGCCTAGTACAGACTAGGCACCAAAGAAGGAATATTCTCCTTAGTTCTCCCATCAATCCTCACAACAATCATAAAGATGGCCATGTCCTTATGTTCTAGATGAGAAGACAGGGCTTGGAAAGGCTAAGTGGCCTCCCTCAGGTCCCATGGACAGCGTATTAACTGTTGGAACCAGAGCTCCGCATTGGCTTTGTGTCCACAGTCCAACTTCCACACCACAGGCTCTCGAAGTGTTACTCCCAGACCCCGAGACCCACCCCTCAGGTGGTCCATAAAGTCAAAACTGCTCATAATAATACCAAGACGTTACATGTGACATGACTTTTCCACTGCACTGACATTCAAAGTGATGACCGGCACAAAAGCAACGGTGGGTGAAACTGCTAGTGCCTGAGCGCAGACTTCACTCAATTCCAACCCTTGACGATGCATCTTAGCCCTCTGTACAATGAAATGACAAGTACACATCAAGCATTTCTGCTGCCTTGGGAAAAGCACCTGTGCAACTGTTTGGGTTGTGAGCTCAACTGGACGCTTTCTCATGGAACCATTTACTTGAATGAACAACCAACAGAGAAACTATGGTTATTCACACCTGGGTATACAGCAGATATTTTCCTGAAAAATGAATGAAGGGAGCCTGTCACTTTAAGGAAAACAACTTACAGTTGTTGCTGGTGATAAACACCAGGCATTCAAACAAAAGTTAGAATATTGGAAAACCTCTTTCTGCCACCAAGAGCTTCACAGTTTCCTGAAGATTTAAGGACTTTTCCAATAAGATCAGTGGGAATAGTAACGAATGTACTTTTTTGATACTGTATAATGAAATGTCAACAGTTGGAAGATCTGTATAACTCAGCTAGCATAATATTACCAAAGCCATCAAGTGTAAGAGAAACCAATGCATTTTAGTGAAACAAAGTTCAAATGGTACACTGACAGGGTGTCAGATTCTACACTGTACTAAACTTTAAGAAAGTGTCACTTGTCAAGTTTTGGTATAGTATCAAAGAATAATGTCTATAATTATCTGAAAAGGCTATTAAAAATACCCTTTCCTTTCCCAATACATATCTGTGGTAAAGGTGGTTTTACTTCATATATATTCACCAAAACAACACATTATAACAGACTGAAAAGCAATTGAGAGAATCCAGCCTGTCTTCTATTTAGCCAGAAATCAAGGAGATTTGCAAAACATATTGAATAAAGCCATAATTTTTTTGAAAAGTTATTTTCCACTAAAAATGTTACTGTTTGCATATAATTGTATTTATTAAAGTTGTTATTAAAGAATACTTTTTAAATTTCTCAGTTTAATTTGCAATACGATAAATATTGATACAACCCACACATCAAAAAAAGCTCTTTTGGTCTTTGATTTCTAAGAGTGTAAAGGGGCCCTGAGACCAAAAGGTCTGACCTCTGTTATTCTACATCAAGCTGCCTCGCGGGCCCCTCCAGGAGGAAAATGCTCTGGTCAATAACTCAAGTGAAGGCACTGGTGGCTTTGTGTAGCCCCCTTCTTGGGAGACTGTGCAGTTTGAAAGAGAAAGCAACCTCACGCAAACCAAGTCTCGAGTCCCAGGCCTCGGGTGGAGACAGAAGCGCACGTGCACGTGTCCCTTACAGAGAGGGGACTGGGGTTCCCTGTGCTCTGCTAACCAAACCACCCCGCAACCTCTTGCTCCACCTCTGGAGAAGGGTGCTGTCTGAGACCTCCTGCCACCCTCGGACCTTGAAGGTGGCATCAGTCCAACTCCAGGCCTAGAGCACGCTGCCTGCCAAGTCGCCACCGTGCAGAGCTAGAAGACCCTCAAGAGGATGTAACTGACACTTAGACCTCCGAGCTCAACAAGAATGTAAGCACACAAAGAGGTGGGTACTGGTGGTAACTGATCACCTTACAGGAGCACTGGGGACAGCAGAGGTGGCAGGTCAATTACCCCTTCTGCAAAGGCTGGGACTCATGAAACAGAAACACAGATGCCCGATGCACTGGTGAGACTGGCAAGGTGAAAACTTTAAGCTGAGTGAAAATAGTGGCTGCTGGTGAACTTCAGGAAGCGCAGGGTGTGAGATGGGTGTGAGACGGGTGTGAGATGGGTGTGAGACGGGTGTGAGACGGGTGCTCGGCCCCTCCCCCTCTGCAGCAACTCTCCTTCCACCTGGAACAGTAGGTGGAAAAGAAGGCGTTTGCCACCTACCATCGCTCCTTTCTTGTGGGCTCCCCAATCAGTGTGCAAGAGGGAGGAGGGCAAGTGGCACCCAGACTTTGTGAAATTTCATAAACCCTCGCTGGGCCTCAGCATCTGCACCCTGCTGAACGAACACAGCCCCCAACTCATGTCCAAAAGTTTGTATTTCTCAGCTACGATCACCTCATGTCGAATTCAATTTGTTATACCCTATTAGCTGGAACTTCACGAGAACACGACAGAATAAATGTTGTTAAACGTTTGTGCTTTCAGCTGCATACATGCAAATTGTGACAGAAATTATGTACTTTTTTCCATGACAGGCTAGAAAAGAGCTTCCCATTAACTTAATTTATTTCACTTGAATACCAGAGACACTAATGATAAAACCCTTTTAAATGAACCATCTATCCTACTTTTAAAAATGTATTGCTGATACTACACTAAAAAGAAGCCCGTTACCAGGAGACGGCCTGGAGACCAGGTCACCACTCACCAGCATTAACGCTTTGTGATACAATGTCTGCTGTACTGCAGACTGTGAAAGTGGGATCCTGTTAGGAAAGGGCCTTCATGGTCATAAAACACTGGATCAATAAGATCAGACTTTCTTCAGAAGAAATGCAGTATATATGCTGCTTAACACACACACACACGCCCCTCGGAGAAATGACTTGATTAAATGCAGCATAAAAGCTTCTTATGAGAACCCGAGCAAGTCACAGATCATTTTCATCTGCATCATAATGGCAACAGAGCAAATGAATAAAAGTCTAACAAGCACCTCGACACGCGCTTTATTATTTTTTTAATCTCAGAATTTTATCTTTAAAATGTCCCTCTCCTTGTTCACATGACCACAATCTCAGCTCAGCCCCACCCCCCAACATCTAAGTTTCCCAGCTAGATCTCCCCGCCTCCTCCCGGTCTCTCTCTCAGACAAGCTGCCCTGCAGAGCCCTGTAACACTACAAATCTAATCTCCCCCTAAACACCCTACTCACCATCACGATATTCCTCGGACCAAAAACCTGCTACAAAAAAGCCTATTTCCCAAGTAAAAAACAATCAATTCAAGTCCACAGCCTGGTTCTCTCAGTTTACTGATAAGATCCAACAATAGGCTTCCCTGCTGGTCCAACAGGTGTGCACATGGTGCTGGCCACACCCCCGCACGCAGGTGTTCTCCTGTCGTCACCCAAGTCTCCTCTTATCATGTTGGGCCTAGGAGGCTGGCACATCCCTCTCGGTCCCCCTGCCCTACTCACATCTCGGTATGTCACACACCCCCGGGCTTCATCGGACTCTGAACCTGCCACTAGTCTGACTCTGTCGTGAGGGGGTCTCCAGCTTCAGTGTGCATCAGACCCACCTGGAGTGCTTGTCGAAACACAGGTGGCAGGGTCCCACCTCCAGTTTCTGATTCAACAGGTGGGGCTGAGAACACGTATTTCTAACCTGTTCCCAGCTGCCGCTGCTGGTCCAGGCACCCACCTGGAGAACACGTGCTGCACGACACCGCCTCACGCCGCGCCGCAGCTGCTACTGGAATGCTATTTCACGCTCTCATCTTACTGGGGCTCTTACTCTACCAGCGGGCATTACTGACACAGAGTTCTCCCCACATGTTCGCCGTTTCTACCCAATTAAGCTGAGACCAGGACTCCATGCTTTGCTACCTCACATTCTGGGAGCTAATGTGCAGCTTTCCACTGGCTGAAGAGTACGCCCTGTCTTCCCTTCCAACATTCAAAGCCCCCCGGAATCATGCTCCCCCCAGAAACCTCCCTGGGCAGCACAGAGAGAGGAAACCCTCTTTAACCCTCAACCAGCTCTCTTCTCTTCTGCCCCACTTCCCAGAGCCACTCACTCTTCATCTCGTGGTTTAAGACAGTGGTTTCCAATCCTCTCATCACCACTGCGCTCTCTCTCTGTCTTTGCTTTCATGCCTGTGTCAAAAGACTGTTCTCTACCCACCTGCATTTACAATGTCATAATGAAGTCCCTGCTCCACTTTTTTGAAACGAATCAGAGACAAACCAGAACTCTGTCATCAGCTTATGATAACCAGTGTTCCACAACGAGGTGACAGAATTCTAGCCTAAAGCAAAGCGGACATCTTAGTTAGACTGGATGCCCTTATCATGAGTACATGTATTGTTTCCTTTAGGATGCTCCAAATGTTGAAAACATGACTACTTTCCTAGACCTCTGTCTATTCAGGGACCCATGGATGGAGCTAAGAGTCTAGAGGGTAAATAATTAATTTTATCTATTTATAAATTGGTTGACATTGAATTGTCTTTGTGCTCTCTACAGGAGTTTCCAGTTCAGTACAGCCCATCTTAGATAACAAACCCCTCAGAGTCTTATTGATTTATCTGTGCGGAGTTTACAGTGCAAATGTACCCCAGTATCACTGGAAAATGAGGTGTGCCATATACAAGTACTGGCCAAAGAACATGGCTGACGCACTCTTCTTTATAAATATCTTTTAAAATGCACATCTTTTCTCAAAGCTCCAACACACTTTCCCATCTCCATTAACACTTCATACTGGAACACCATCAGCCTTTCCTGAGTACTCGCGTGTTCTGATTATCAACATCCATTACATGCTATCTTAATATGGCCCACAAGCAAGGTCTCTCGGGACTGACCCACCGCACAGGGAGAACGGTCTGCCCGGAGGCTCAGGCAATTCCAGATCCCCGTGTTCTCTCCCCCGTACTTGTTCTTTGCGGTGTTCCTGTCCTGTCCAGGCCGTCACTGTGGCCACCGCTCACAGCCCGTGCCCTTCACTGTGGCCTGTGATGGGCTGGACATCAGAACAGGGTTAACAGAGAGTCTAAGGTAAGGGTACAACAGGAGAGTCAAGACTAGGGAGCCTAAGTGTATAAATGTGCAAGGTGCCGTAACCAGTGAAAAGAACATGACTCTTGGCTGCTCCGAAGTCACGCCTGGCTTTTGCTCCTCAGCCACACTGTAGGAGCTGAAGTTACCTTCAGCTAAGTGAGGTGTACTGAATGGACTTGGATAAGTCCTCTTGATCATGATCTTTGAAAAATGTAAATAATAAGGAAATTGTGTTACACTCATAAAAAGTGAAACATAGGATTCTCCTTAAGAAACTTCAATATTACAGTAAACTTTTTTTTTATACACTTATTTATTTAGTTTTGGCTGGGTTAGGTCTTCGTTGCTGCACGCGGGCCCCCTCAAATTGCGGCGAGCGGGGGGTACCCCCCATTGCGGTGCGTGGGCCTCCCACTGCAGTGGCCTCCCCTGCCACGGACCACGGGCTCCAGGCGTGCGGGCCTCAGTAGTTACAGCACACGGGCTTCAGTAGCTGTGGTGCACGGGCCCAGCCGCTCCGCGGCATGTGGGATCCCCCCAGACCAGGGCTCGAACCCGGGTCCCCTGCACTGGCAGGCAGGCTCCCAACCACTGCACCACCAGGGAAGTCCCTACTGTAAACTTAAAAAAAACCTTTAAAAGCACGATTAAGCTTAATTACTATTGGTAACTACCCCCCCTTTTTTAAAAACCACAATCTCATCTGGTGAAAAAGATTAAAGACATCTTTTAAGTATGAATATGAGATGTTCTTATCTGAGAATCATAAAGCTGGTTCATGAAAACCACTTATAAAAAGGTTCTGTTTTTCAGAGACTTCCAAAGCAAACGATCAAATGAAGAAGAATGTGGCTGTTAAGATGCCCAAACCTCCGAATTTAGCTCCCACTATCAGCACTTGACGCATGAATCCCTGACTTCTTTCTCTAAGGGCAGTGCACTTATACTCGGATGCTAATCACCTAAAAGCTGCAACCCAAGGTTGGCTGGTCCAGGGCAAGCAAGCAGCTCCTTTAAACTGAGTCAGCAAAATCTTAAAAGGATTAATTATCAGTTGCAGTACTACCCAATTACATTACTTGACCAATGTTTCCATCCAAGAAGAGTTGCTGATATTCATTCTGTCCTCGGGATTTTACTGGAAGAACTTTATGCTTTAAATGTGATTGAAATAAGTGCTGAAAAGGGCTATATGTCAGGAATAAACGCTGCTCAATTCTTTGAATTTTAATTTAAAACATAGATTCAGACACTAGAAGATTTGTGTTTGTTTGTCTTTAATCCATTTTCAATTCCCAGGGTACACTTAGTAAAGTGTATCTGTACCTAAATATTGGTATCTTTAATGACTCTTTCCAATGCCCCCCCCCCAAACAGATATTTTGCATTTCTAATTTCCTTGGTACAAAGGCAACCAATATGCATAAATGAACTGCAAATGGAAGCGTGCTTGCTACTTTAGTGAAATTAGAATTCAGTGAAGGTTATAAAAATATTAAACTTAATATCATATTACAGGAAGCCTAAGTATTTTTGATGGGCCCATAATTTTACCACTTCATCTGCTGTATCCGCTGGCAAACATGGTTTGGAATATTAATGGAAAACCCCCTCATTATTAAACTGCAGTATTAAAAAAAAAATCCACAACCACTAACAGCTTACCACAGACATTTTCAGAAATTATCTACCTTAAAAATATTTTCCCACCAGACAGTTCAGAAAACAGATTTAATTTTGTAAAGCTAGAACAAATGGAGAGACACCCCGCTGCTTCAAACAATTCATTAATTCAAAAAGTTCTATTTTCCTCGCATTTAAAATCTCTAGAGGAAAAAATCCAATCTCCTCTTCTCCAATCTCCATTTAAGTGTGCCTATTTTGCCGAGGTCCAGATTTGAATAATTCAAAACCGTCTCTAGCAGATGGTGCGTATCAAGGGGCAAGGGGCCAAAACCATGGCATTCTGGGCCAATTAATGCAAACACAAAGCACCCACCACCCCTCCCACCTACTGCCTGCCTCATCCAACAGGCACAGATCCCAGAAGGGGCTGTCAGAAAGAGATGCAAGGAGCACCTATCTAAAGGACAAAGAAAAGGAGTCAATCAGAGACCCGAGTGACCGGATCCCAAAACACCCCTTTGCAAAGTCCACATGTTTTCACCTACCGACACAAGAACTTTAGGTTATACCTGTTTCCAACTGTAACTTTACCACCTGAGTTTATACAAGAGCTGTTGTTGTTGCTTTTTAAGGACCCAATGAGTGATGTGCCATCTTCTGAAGAAAATACATGACAGGTCAGCGTCTGGACTTTTGATGCATAACGTAAGGTCCTGTGAATATCAGATTAAGCTGACAGCTGAGAAGAGTTTCACGGGGTGTGCCTGAAAGACATCTGACAGCTAGAAAGTCTCAACCCCCCATCAAAACCCTGATCCGTGTGCCTTCAAACCTCAGTCAGTCTTGCCAGCTCCACGGGTAGATACCATCCTCCTCCTCCTCTTCCCCATCCTCCTTGCCCCCCTCTCTCAAAGAATGATTTATCACCTTTCCTATCAGCTAGCACATCCCAAGGGTTTTCAGAGATGGGAAAAAAACAATGTAGTAGTCATGTCCTTTTCAGGTATGCTGTGGCATTCTGTGTGGTAGGCGGGGCGATGCTGGTAGTATTTTCAGTTGATTGGATGACCTCCTTTTTATAGACTGTATTTGAAAATGTACTAGTGACTTTTCACTATAAAACAAATGCATATTACAGAAAGAAGAAAAACAAAAATTTCTTCTTAAATTAGAATTAGAAAAATTTCATAAATTAGTAAAATGTATAGAATTGATTTATTTCTAAAAAGGCAATTCAAATATGTACGATCCACCTTCAACAGAAACTAGCCAGTTTCTGTCAAAGCTAGTGGAAGAAAAATGCAATCCCACTCTTGTACCACGCTTCCCGTTAAAATTCTTCAGCATTGGTAAATACTCTGTGAGGCGGATACCATTCTCTCCACCTCACAAATGAGAAAACTGGAACCTAGGGTGGTTAGAGTATTGGCACAGATCAGCCGACAGGCTAAACAGCAGGGCTGGGCTTCCCGTTCAGGTTTCCGAAGCCCAGCTCTAACGCCCTCTGAGCAGAGCGGGTGCAGCCGAGCTCGGCCGGGCGCGCGCGGGAAGGGAAGGCCGGCCTCCAAGCCCTCTGCGCTGCCCGGCCGCCGGGCGCCTCCTTCTCCTGAGGACGGTCTCTCTCACCCGCGGGAACCCGGGAACCCCACGTCCTCACCCAGATGCCATCACGTGGCTGCATTTTAACAGGACCCTTGGAAAAGTGCGGTACTTTTACCCCAAGACATGAATGTCTAATAAATGATACAGCGGCCCCTCGGCACGGAAAACTACAGCAAGTGGAGGCTGGTCTCCTCTGCCGACTGATAAGGCTGTCCCGAAAATGCGACAAAATCTGGCTTTACCCAGGTGCACCCCAAGCACGGAGACCGATACACACCAAATAAAAACAAAGGAGGCCTTTCTCATGTGTAAACATAATCTTGTCTCATTAGGAGGAAGGCCCACAGACACATGGACGTTTTGTTATTCAGTGGCTTATTTCCCCAAGTACATGACGTTTTGAGAGCCAAGGTATTTTGTTTTACATTCATTTGGAAGTGGGGCCGTCCCCTAACACTGCTGAGGCAGTTCAGGGTCACCAAAGAGCCACTCGATCAGGACAGACACCTGGCTTCCAATACTAGCTGGGCCACTGGTCACCCATGTGCCTGTAGGAATTCACGCCCACTCTCTGAACCTTACCTTCTTATCTGCAAAAGGAAGGCCACAACCACAAAATCTTGGTCTTCCTTAAGGAGGCAGACATAAATCAAAACAAATGCCCAGGGTTAGTTATTACCTTAAAAAAACATTCCTCTGATGGGGGAGGGAGGGGTCAATCTTTCTGAAAGAGATACACATATACTCACACACGTTTATATTTCATATTGGAAAGCACACCTACGCTGCACTGCTGCCTGTTGAGGCCGTTCAGAAAACGACGTTGCTGCCCCACGTTTACCGTGAACACATCTAAGTCTCATCTACTGACGACCTTACTCAAATCTGACCTGGGCAAGGAAATCAAGAGGTAAAAAAGAAGTCAATTTAAAAAAGGGAATTAAAGATATCAGCTGCCCTTGATTTCAACGGAAAAACTGAAACCCTATGGATCCAAGGAACGCCGAAATGCCAACATCCTGGGCCCCTTCCTTGACCAGCATGCTGCAGTTCAGAGAGTCTGGGCATCAGAGCCAAACAGGATGGTCCACATCTTGGCTCTGTCACTGGCCAGCTTTGTGAGCCTGTGGCCACCGGCCTCCTTCTTAGTACAATGGGGGTAACAGTGCATTCTGCACAGGGCAGATAACAGAAATTACATAATGACATGTGTGCAGGCCCAGCACAGAGGAGACCCTCAGTAAATGCTGGCTGCCACCCTCCTGATTTCTCCTGGATAATAACCCGACGTGAGAGTCCAAATCAGGTCTTGCAGCCTCAGAGACAAACACACAACGGGACAGCTGGTGTGGGCGCACCATAATGAGAGAGACCAATGGATGTAGGGAACGAGAGTTCGCAGAAATGATCAGATAATGAAACACCTTATATCTTTCCAAAGAGGTGAGTCATTTTCTTTTAGGTGTCAAATGAAGAGCCACATGTATCACAATCAAAATCTGTCATGAAAAAAGCCAGTCAGGTACCCACTTCAAATGAGTAGTAGCTTCTAATGATGCAGAACCTTCTGTAACACTCTCCTGATACTTAAAGGATTAACACACACTACCCCATAGCTCCTCCACAAATAACAAAAAGCACTGTTGGATCCAGAAGTTCTAATGAGCTAAAAGTTTATTCCATTTCTAAAATACATTTAAACTCAAACCCATCACTTACATCTCCTTAATTCTGAAATCCAATTCTCAATTTGGGCACTCTACCAGCATCTTTTCAAAATTTGGACTTTGGAAAATAGATGCCCTCTCAGACAGGAGGGGAAAAAACCCATCAGACATGCACAAAACTTGCACCCTTGAATATATTCCAATTTCCTCAGCCTTCATCTCCCTTACCCTTTCACAGTCAGTAAAGTGCAGTTACCAATCACTGGAAATGACATGAGCTTAATGTCAGAAATCATTTAGCTTAAATAAGAAAATAACTCCATTTAGCTTTCTCCCACAAAGTAAAATTAAGTTTGTTTAGCCCTTTTTTATTTACTGCCAAAGGGCAGATTTAATTTCAAGGGAGTGAAATCCAAACTCATTCTGAAGCAAAGTCTGAAGTTACCACTTTCATTTTGCTCTAACTATTGAGGCACGAAGGCTGTAAGCATTAAACTAAAGAGACTTTAATTATGGGAGAAAAACAGGTGAGTGGGACCCACAGGGCTTTTTAATCAGAGGGCGGGGGCTTGTGGGGGAGAAAACGACCATATTATTTTGCTGTACTGCACATACAAGCTTTAAGAGATCCCACTACTTCTAGGGGGCCTTTTTAGCCCACCCTGTTGGCCTTCATTCTCAGAACTTACCAGATACATTAATAGAGGCCCCTGCATCAATGATCCCACTGTTGGGCCTCACGCAGTACCTACGTGGTGCCGTGGTCTTCACTTTAAAACACACATTTCGGTCTGTCGGGTTGCCAAGCTTTAGGTTGGTGGTGACAACGTCGGTGAAGGGACCTGTGGAATGAGACAGAGACTGATTGGGGATCTCAGGAGGATCGTTTAGAAGAAAGACTGATTTATGGTCTGGAGTCAGGAGGGATGTGCAAATATGATTAATCCAAAACCATCTCATTATGATGGACAGGAGAGACCAGCTGAGGCTGACGCACTAACAGCAACAGCTAACATTCACCAGGTTCTCACCACGCCACCAGGCACCTGGCCTAGTGAGTGTTCTAGCATACAGTATCTCCGTGACACCTCACAACTTCATGATTACTGCCAGAGGAGAAAACTGAGGCTCGGGAGGAAACACTACTTGTCTAAAGTTTTCACGCTAGTTAGTGGTAGTTAGGATCTGTAACCAGGCAGCCTGAATCCAAGGCCAGTTCTTAACCTATGCTGAACACTGATTTCCACAATAACAAGATGAAATCTAACAGGGAGAATGTAAAGGACTAGACCTGGGTCCAAAATGATTATCAAAGGCAGAGTATGCCAATCGTAGTAGAGAGGCAAGAAAGACGTTGAGGTGTTAACGGTCTATACACACAAACTGCCCCCACAGCAATACAGTGTCGCTGCAGAAAAGTTAACATCATCTTAGGCTACGGCAAGTTCAGAGTCCTGCTGGGCAGCCCGCCCCTGAAACATCACGTTCAGTTTTAACTACCCAGGGTACCAGGAAGATTGAAACAAAGTGCCCTGAGGGTATTTTTTTATCATTATTATTTATTCATTTTCTACTTTATTAGATTTTTTAATTAAAAAAGTAAAACATGCTTCTTAAAACAAGCCAAATAATAAAGGATGTATAAAGAGGAAGTTAATAAGCTTTCCCTTGTCCCCTGAGATAACTAATATTCACAATATGGGACATCTTTCCACATCACGCATGCTTACACAAGCAGTACACACATACGTGAGTGAGGAGGGGGATTAACAAAAATGGGATCAAACCATTTATGTGACTCTGAAACTTCTCCAACACCTGACCACTAGGGTTTATCAAGAAGTCGGGGTGGGGGGCGGTGGGGGAACTACAAGGTCTCTTAGGACCTCTTCAACCCCTTTTCAAATTCCCATCTTTTCACTATGTGAGTCGATGACGTCTTTGTGTTTCCTCCAGGCAAGCTCTTGACGCCATCTTTACACGCACAGGAAGTAAGAGATGGGGTGGGGAGGTGGGTGTGCTCCTGGGTTCACAAACTAAGAAACACACGCAGGTGGTGCATCTGCTCCCTAAGAAGATCCACAACCAAGACGTTTAAATCTGCGCCTTGAAAAGTTGTCAATGAGACTCTAAGCTCCTGAGGACAAGAATGATACCTTACCAGTTTCTGTATCTCCAGCACTGTGCCTGGCATGTGGTAAAGGGGTGTGCGTGGAGAGAGGGGGCAGGGAGAGACAGAGACAGAGACAGAGACCGACTGAGAGTCACTCAGCAAGGAGGACAGTACCTCGTGGAGTACCACTAGCGAAATTAAACTCTCAGGCTGCTTGCTCGCCTCTGGAGGTGCTCTGGGCATGAAAAATCAATCTGATATGGGCTTAACAAATATAAATTAAGAAATCAATAACAGTGAAAAGAAAGAAAGGAAAAGGGACTCAATTCCAATAAAATAAACTACAGCCAGTTCTGCTAGAAACCTTATTCTGAAAACGTGAATCTGTTTCAGTGTGATTGATGTGAATATTATGGGGACAATCTGAGCATAAAATGAATTTCACATTTGCTTATGTGTGATTTTGTCTGCAAGAAATGCTAAGTGATCACAGAAAACTGCACCCAGCTGCACCGAGTGGCATAGAAATACACAAAATACACAACTACACACACCTCAATCACCCACCAGCACCTCAGTGCACCGTGTGGGACAGGGGCCACACCCCCATCCTCACCTTGTGTCACCTTCCCTGTGATTTCAGGTAACCCTCCTTCCTCCACTTCACTACCTCACAAACTGCAACTCTTCCAGCGCCCACGTCCACAGGCAAACTTCAGGTCTTTTTCAAGGTAAAGTGCCATATTTATTATAGTATGTATATATTTCCGAGCCATTTAACGTGTGCAAAACTGTGCTTCTGCTTGTATTAGGTTCCTATCTTTGTGTGTGTGTGTGACCAGCAAAGCTTTTGAGTGTTATGCACCTAACTTCGTTTCCTCCTCTTAAGTCCTATGGTTTTTACTGTGCTATTTTGTATAGGATGGCGATTTTTAGGAACGCATATGCCGCATTATAGCAGGACTGATTATACTACTAGATTATCTATTGTTTTGTCGTTACTAAACTAAAAGCTATTCCCATTCTTTGAGCAATGACACCTTCAAGAATGAAATGCCTAGGGAATTCCCCCGTGGTCCAGTGGCTAGGACTCCACGCTTTCACTGCCAAGGGCAAGGGTTCAATCCCAGGTCGGGGAACTAAGACCCCACAAGCCACGCAGCAGAGCCCCCCGCTACAAAAAAAAGAATGAAATGCCTAGACAGAATTTCTCCATTTGCTTACCTTTCCAATAAGCCCCGCCTCTGGCCCCATGGCAGTCAAGCTGGACGCCACAAGAGCGAGGCACTTTGTAGGTCCAACTGTGGTCAGGCACGGGGAAAGGCAAGGCCTCCGCTATCTCATCCCGCCTACTGACTCCGGGGAAAGGCAAGGCCTCCGCTATCTCATCCCGCCTACTGACTCCATCACACATAACCCTCTCTTGACATGCTAAGTCATCTCCTTACTGAGAACTAAAAGCTTACACAGGAGGGTGGGTACCCTGTGGCCCAAGAGGATTTTCAGCCACAGTGAGGGACAGCCAGATGCTGACCACGCTCCACCCTTGTATCAGATTTTTGGCCTCTCGGGAGAAAGAAGACACTTGGTGCTGAGGCAGTCTTTTCGGGATTCTGGAGGCAGCCGCTCTCCGTGACTCGACCCTTTTCCACTCTCCAGCACACGCAGTCTGGCTCAGAATGAAGATGGGGAGAGTCTGACCGCCCATTAAGTCTCTTTGCTGGACGTGGATATCACTCTAGCAATGATAAAAGAAAAAAAGAACAACTACACACAACTCCAGTTTTCTGGAGTCAAAGAAAGCAATGAAACAAACACACAAACACAAGCTCAGACAGACCTACACGGGCACAATCACGATGTCCATATATTCCTTGGCCCTCAGGTAAAAGGTGCCAATCACAAGGACTCACATGCCAATCATATAAGCAGAGCTCCAGCTCAAATGACCCCACAATGCTGGGGGGAAAGGAGAAGAAAACAGACAAAAACTGTGAGACACCTGAAAAGGGGTGCGCTTTCAAATATAAGGCCTACGGGGGAAAACAGTACCCTCACTGACAATCTGAAGGTGCTTCATAAACTAACAGGCCTTAAAGCTTTCCAGATATAAGCTTAAAGTTATTTGTTTCAACAAAATTCTGCCTCAAGAACATGGAAACATCTTCAGATCAGAATGCCAAGAATCCATAAGGGCCCACAAAGACATCTTTTCAAAAAAATAGAGGATTTTCTAAGGTGGTTTGAAGTATACTAAGCAGAAAATAGGGACGCTGGCAAGATTTCACTGTGATGAAATTAAGAGTACTTACTTGTTTCCAGCTCAGTTTCTCCTGTCTCTTCCTCCTCACCCTGCCTCATCAGAGGGGGGAGTTTAAGTGTGTTTATCCTGTACAATGACCTTTTCTTCTAGGTATTCCACAAAAATAAAGCAAATTTAACTGTAAACACTAATCTGCTTTTGGAAATTCCACCAGTTAACCCATTACATAGCAATCTAAATAATATTTCAGCCTATAAGATTCACCTAAAAAGTAGTCTATATTATTGAAAGACAAACGATATTTGTGTAATAAGCAGAATAAAATAAATATCCCAGATTTCTCCCTCAACACTCAATCCTGAGCCATTAAGTGTTAGAGATTTCTTGGGCTTATGTAGGTTTTATTTTTAAAAATCTGGAAGAAACTATACTAAAAATATATGCAAGTGAACAACATCATTGATAAAACAGCAAAGTCTCATGTGTAAAAATCATGACATTTTGTAAAAACAGGCCAACCCTTCTCTCCTCTCCCTGGGCAATTTACTCTAAGAATTTTATTGAAAACAAATTCTATTCGATTTGAGTAATTATAGGAAATAAACCATGTTACTGTTCTCCTTTTCCCCTGTATTAATGAATCAGAATACACAAAAACCTCAATAAAAATGATGCAATAAGGGCTTATGAGAATTATTCATATTTTTACTAGTCATTTTCATTTCATAAAACTGTCATTTCCATTAAAGCATTATGTAAAAAATGGGATTTTACTATACCAACATGTGTATTTATCACCAATGAACTTAAACATTGCTTATATAGTACAGAGTCAATTTACAAATGAAATCTTCAAAAATTAGACTTTTTTCTTTTAAAAGATGAAAAAAATGATTTGGTATCTCTAGTACTGCAGCACCTCCTTTTAAGCATTTTTCTTTCTAATCTTCTAGTCCTTATTTCAGATAGTTATACAGATATTTAAGAATTAACATCTAACGTGAAAAAGGAGGTCCAAAAAAATGAAGCAACATGAATTTGGGAGAAATTAGGAATATTCCTTAAAGTTTTAATTTTTCTTCTTTTTAACAATTTGAATAATGTTCTTCATGCCCTATATTATGCATATTCATCTGCGAAAATTCTTGTGAGTTTGATAGATGCTCATGAATAGCATTAACTAACGTGAATATGAATTCCACGACATGCTCTAAAACATACTAAGATAAAACTAAGCACAGTATAAACTATTTCCTCCACCCAGGTTTGGCTTATTGGTCATTTTAAAGTGTGTATTTTAAAACAGTAAGAAGATCTAGAATTGGCCTTAGAAAGTAAATAATACGATGTCAGCAGAAATATGCATAGCATTAAAAGTAAAAGCAGGAACAGTTAACTTTTCAGTCTTACTTACAAAAATGGAGTCTCAGAATTATAAAGCGCTGGTTTTAAAGGTCAAGGAAAGAAGGTCATAATCCAGCAAACGAGATTCTCAACAGTTAAGACATCAGGTTTCAGGTATTGACAATTTCATCAAAAATGGCTAGATAAACTTATCAATCAAGAAACACAAGGGCATTCTGTGGAAAAAGTATTCCATTAACTTTTTAAACATTTTAGCAATCTATGCACGGTGTAAGAGTACTTCCTTCCTGCAATCGTTCATTCCAAGATCCATGGAAGAGAAGACTACAACAAAACTCTTCCTTTCAGAAAATGCAAATAACCATTTTCACAAAAGAATAACTTAAGTGTTCAGGTCCCAATGACTGTAAAAGGTGACAGTGAAACTCCAAGTGAACTCAAAACTCAATCTTGACCTTACTTATCTGTGTAACCTTAAGCATATTATATCACCCCATATGTAAAGAGCAGGACAGAATTTAAGGGGTAATATTTTTCCTTAGCAATTCAACTAGAAAACAAAGATAGATACACACACACACACACACACACACACACACAACTATAAAACTCCTAGATGATAACATAAGAAAATCTAGATAACCTTGGGTTTGGCGATGACTTTTCAGATACAATACGGAAGGCACAAACCATGAAAAATAATTGATAAGCTAGACTTCATTAAAATTAAAAATGTTTGTTCTGCAATGGATACTGTTAAGGAGAATGAGAAGACAAGCAAGCCACAGACTGGGAGAAAATATGTGCAAAATATTTAAAGTATTTAATAAAGGACTGTCACCCCAAATATATAAAGAACTCTTAAAACTCAACAATAAGAAAATGAACAACTGAACTTAAAGAAAATGGGCAAAAGATCTGAACAGACACCTCAGTAAAGAAGATATACAGGTGGAAAAAATATACAAGTGAAAAGATGTTCAACATATGTCATTAGGAAATTGCAAATTAAAACAATAAATGAGATACCAATACACACTTATTAGAATGGCCAAAATTTAAAACACTGACAGCATAATAGGCTGGCAAGGATGTGGAACAACGGTTCTCATTCCTCGCTGCTGCGAATTCAGAATGGTATGGAACTTTGGCAGACAGTGTGGCTGTTTCTTAAAAAACCCATACTCTCTTGCCACACAATCCATCAATCACACTCCCTGGTATTTACCCAAAGGAGCTGGAAACTCACGTCCACACAAAAATGTGCCCACAGATGTTTACAGCAACTTTATTCATACTGCCAAAACTTGAAAGCAACCAAGATGTCCTTTAGTAGGTAAATAAACTGTGGTATATATAGACAATGGAATATCATTCCACACTAAGATGAGCTATCACACCATGAAAATTCAGACACAGACGAACCTTAAATGCATATTACTAAGTTAAAGAAGCCAATCTGAAAAGTCTATAACCTGTATAATTCCAACTACATAACATTAAGGAAAAGGCAAAACTATGAAGGTAGTGGTTGCCAGGGGTTAAGACGGAAGGGAGGGATACAGAGACTGCGTACAGAGGGTTATTAGGGCAGTGAAACGATTCTGTATGATATTATACTGGTGGATGGATACATGTTATTATACATTTATCAAAACTCACAGGATGTACTATACCAAGACTGAACCCTGACGCAGACTACGGACTTTGGATGACAATGACGTGTCAGTGCAGCTTTATCAACTGTAACGCACGTCCTGCTCTAGTGCTGGACGTTGACAGTGGAGGAGACCGTGCATTTGTGCGGCCGGGGCAACTCTCTGTACTTTCTGCTCAATTTTGCTGTGAACCTAAAACCGCTCTAAAAAAAATAAAGCTTTTTCTTTTCCCCCCAAAAAAGAAGGAAAAAAAAAGTATTTGGTCTTTATATTAATCCACTGTTGGTGGCACCCCCCCAGTTTCAGATAGTAAATATTACTGATTTTAATATATTGTGTATGTATAATTGAATAAATAAATAAATGAAAAAAGATGCTTTGTTTTGCTTTTCTTCCATTTTCTGGAGTTCATTAAATTCTGGTGTTGCAAATACATATCCTTCCTTTGTAATATGTGTCCTGATGTAGACACAATACTTTGAAACTCAAACTATGTGTTACCAAGTAAGTTATATGCCAATTTGATATATAATCTATCAGCTCTCAGCTTTCCAGATATAAATTTAAAGTTATTAGCTCCATAACAGTTTTTTTCCACTCTGCATAAAAAGAGCTATATTATTTTATACTCTTTTATAAACACAATTTAGGTACAATATCTCTTGTTTCTTCAACACTTCCAAAAAACAAGTTACCATATTTCATTTCAACTCTGAAAAGATTACCTTTTGGAAAGGTAATAATCTGTCTCCAGAAGCCTAGGACTGATGATGGATTTTGTTAAGACAATGAAATTATGCTTTAGGTTTCAATACAACAGACTCTGATGCATAGAGTCTATTGTAAAAGTATATTAAGATGAGGGAAATGGACACTGTAAAGTAAAAATCTGTTGGATATCTTACAGACGTCTTTAAAATTTATCCTTTGACAGTGTATTTTCATTAAAGGTATCCTACTGCTTCCTACTTTCCCTAACCATCTGCAATGCACCAATCCTCACATTATTTTTCTTGTTTATGTAAGGCTTCCACTTTCAGAATGTAAACTCCAAAAACACAGAGACTTTTCTGTCCCTCTTGTATTCACCACTGATCATCAGTTTCCAGAACACTTCCAGACATAGCGCAGATGCACAATAAATATGCTGAACAAATGAGTAAAACGGCCATGCCACACTTCTATCTATTTTAAACAATGCTTCCAGTCTTCCTGCACCCTCCCTCCTGGATGCACCACCAGGCTCGGGGTGAACTTGCACTGAGCTGGCTGCTGACTGCTCCCTCCGCAGCATTATCCCCCGTTTCATCTTTTACCTAAGACTTACCACTGACTGATAGTTCATGTGTTCCCTTCCTGCCTGTTTCCCACCTAGAGTGAACCTCCACATGATTCAGCACTGGAAGGTCTGAGTCTAGAACAGCACAACACACTGTTGCACTAAAGGGCTCAGTAAGTGTGTGCAGCACAAATGAACACCAGACTTCCTCAGAAGCGATTCAACTCTGATTCTGACACGTTTCCTATAAACGAATGCCTAGTCCATAACTTTGATCTGAAATCATGATACATTTTTTTTCATACACAGGTTGAAGGTACTAAAAATGTTCACTTGTGTCAATAATGCCTTTGTCATTATTATTCTATGATAATTTTGTTTAAAGTTGCCCCCTCTAAAAGAATGAAAAACAGATTTCATAGTAACAGCTATTCAAAGACAGTAAGCTCTTAAATAACCATGAATTCAAGAGTAAGGACACTGGGAGATAATTTTTTAAAATCTATTTTCTTGATTTAATTCTTAGCTCACACGTTAATTCAAAGCTTTAGAAACAAAAATAAAGCTTTGCAACCAATGTGCCTTTAATGGCAGACAGTGGATTCCAATATTTCAGCAGAAAGCCTAATGATGTATCTCTTATTTTGAAAGAACCACACATAAAGAACCCTACACATACATATAACTTTCCAAAGAAATCTTAGAATGCAAAGTGTTCTAAATTAATAAAGTAACCTACCTGATATCCTCGGAGAAGGCCAGCTACTGAGAAACATCACACCCATTATTATAGCAAGAGAAATCAAAACCCAAGAATACTGACTAATGATGCCATCAAAGGCACACTAGACGCCAGCTTGATTGAGACAGACTATACCAACCTTTTAAGGCTGCTTATTCAACTCACTAGTTTCCTAGCTCCTTTGGAGCAGAAAGAAATAAAACTCAGTCTCCCATCAACTCCATGGGTGGGAAAAACTAGACCACAAGGCACCCTACTGTAGTGTAAGAATCCAATGGATAAAGCACTATGGAAGGGTAAGATCAAACTCAGGAAAGCTACCTGCAAAAGACATAAAGCTGGACAGCAAGGAACACCTTAGGAAACTGAAGGATATTTGGAGCTTATGTTAACAGATAAGCAATTACTATTAGAATATATAAAGAACTCTTATTAAGAACAAATGTGTTGGGACTTCCCTGGTGGCACAGTGGTTAAGAATCTGCCTGCCAATGCAGGGAACACGAGTATGATTCCTGGTCTGGGAAGATCCCACATACTGTGGAGCAACTAAGCCCATGTGCCACAACTAATGAGCCTGTGCGCCGCAATTACTGAATCCCGCGGGCCTAGAGCCTATGCCCCGCAACAAAGAGTAGCTCCCGCTCGTCGCAACTAGAGAAAGCCTGCACACAGCAACGAAGACCCAACACAGACCAAAAATATATATATATATATATACATATATATATATATAAAACAAACGTGCTAAATTCTTATGAAGGAATACTATACAGCAATTAAAAAGAATGAACTACATCTGTATTTCAACAATAGATAGGTCTCAAAAAACATGTTACGTGATACATACACCACAATACCACATTAGGTGATACAGAAAAAAAATGGAAATAGTTCACACTAAATTCCTCTGGGAAGTGAAGAAGAGATCTGGAGATGTGGAGGAGAGACATGTCTTCAAATTCTTGGTGAAGGTTTATTGATTAAAGAAAAACTTTACAACAAGTCTAACAAATTATTAACATTTAGTTATTCTGTATTTGGGTGTTTATTAAATTATATGTATTTTTGTGTATTTACATTTTTTTTTCCACAGGAAAAAAGCAATAGTTTAAGATCCAGACAATGTTCTGAGAGAATTTTCTTCTTGTCCAGAATGCTTTGTATACATAAAAATACTAGAATTCTGAATTGTGGAGTTGTTGAAAACCATATACATACATCAATAGCCATTCTTGTGTAGTTTTTTTTTTTTTTTTTGCTGTACGCGGGCCTCTCACTGCTGTGGCCTCTCCCGTTGCGGAGCACAGGCTCCGGACACACAGGCCCCGCGGCCATGGCTCGCGGGCCCAGCCGCTCCGCGGCATGTGGGATCCTCCGGGATCGGGGCACGAACCCGTGTCCCCTGCATCGGCAGGCGGACTCTCAACCACTGCGCCACCAGGGAGGCCCTCTTGTGTAGTTTTTATAAAAATCAAGATTATTATTTAAAACACGTTTAGAGTAGAAGTGGTCTCATTAATTCAACACAAAGACCCAAACCCCAAAATCTGACAAAATCTATTGTAAAAACTTTGAAGACTAGAAGCCTTTACCCATCTAGAGATAAATTCTTTTTTTTTTCCCCCTGAAATTTATTTATTTTATTTATTTATTTTTGGCTGTGTTGGGTCTTCGTTGCTGCACGTGGGCTTTCTCTAGTTGCGGCGAGCGGGGCTGCTCTTCATTGCAGTGTGCGGGTTTCTCATTGCAGTGGCTTCTCTTGTTGTGCAGCATGGGCTCTTGGAGCATGGACTTCAGTAGTTGCGGCACACGGGCTCAGTACTTGTGACTCACGGGCTCTAGAGCACAGGCTCAGTAGTTATGGCGCACGGGCTTAGTTGCTCCGTGGCATGTGGGATTTTCCTGGACCAGGGCTCGAACCCGTGTCCCCTGCATTGGCAGGCGGATTCTCAACCACTGCGCCACCAGGGAAGCCCTAGAGATAAATTCTATGACTACTTTCGTTAATGCAACATTTCTTTTCTAAATAGAAAAATGGCTAAAACTATTATATAAGAGCTGAAGTTTCGTACATTCTACCTACACCCAGCACTAAAACAGATTATTTTAAGGTAATGGCACACGTGTGTGAATTTTATATCAGTTCTAAAAGTATCTCAGACTCAGTTTTTTTTCAATGCATAATCTTTGACCCATTGACTAACAAACATCTAGTAATTTTTCTTTATTTAGGAGACCAAATTTGTGATTAGGGTGATCATGAAATTAAACAAAAAGATAAGCAATATTCTACTCCAATTAAAATTCTACCTGTAAAGGAGAGTGGCAAAACATGACATTTTTTTTCACACAAAGCAGGAAGAATCAAGACAGATGTTATGCCCAAATGAGTTATATGCATGACTAGAGAGCAAGGGGTCCCAATTGCTCAGGGTCATGGTTGTGGCTGGAACTTGACTGAGTTATAAATTAACAGTTCAAGTCAAGTGCCTAGAGTCAGTATCAGCAGAAGTAAAAACTTCCCCAAAATGTTCAACCTTCAGTGGAGATGACAACATATGAAAAACCTCCACACCAAAATCAACACATCCCAATTCACAGCAGACACAGAGGAGTGAAGCAAAAACACACTTAGCATTCTGCACCTCTATGGTCCAAGTCGAACTTTCAATTTGTGAACAATGAGAAATAGCAGAATGTGGTTTATCAGTTAGTATGTACTTTGCTCTGGTTTCCTTTTCAACAGAGAACCTAAGTGGCTATACAAGTGAAAAGAGATTATCAACCAGGTCAGCAGCTTCTTAAATTCAACAAGAGGCCACGGAAAAAGGCTGTGAGACTTCGGTGAAAAATATCTTCTATTTTCCCCTTTCTTGACTTTGGAAATCATACTCATTCTTCAAAGTTTTGCTCAAATGTCCTCTCTTTTGGAAAGGCTTATGTCATCTCTCAGTTGGAAAGAATTATTCCTCCCTATACTGTGTTCTAACGATAAGCTGAGAATTGCCAAATTTATATCCACAGCCTGACCCTCTCCCCTGATGTCCACTTACGGCTGTACTAAGCCTCTCAAGTTTATCATGGCCAAAGAGCAGAGTCCCATTCCCCTCCCCCAAACCCACTGCTTCCCATCTCAAGAAAAGAAACCACCCTTCACCAAAATGCTTTAGCCAAAAGCAGTTACCTTAGTTTCCTCTCTTCCTCTCCTGCTCCACATTTAACCTTTCAGCCAGCTCTACCTTCAAAAGAGATTTGGAATCTAAGCACTTCTCATCCCATTCTCTCCACGGCCACCGCCCTGGTCCAAGCCACAGTCTCTTGGCCTGGGTTATGGATAACTGTATGGATTATGGATGGATGGATGGATTATGGACAACTGTGTGGATTATGGATGGGTGGATGGATGATGGATGGGTCAATGGGTGATGGATAACTGTATGGATTGTGTATGGATGGATGGGTTACGGATAACTGTATGGATGACGGATGGGTGGACGGGATACGGATAACTGTATGGATGACGGATGGGTGGATGGGTTACGGATAACTGTAAGGATGATGGATGGGTGGACGGGATACGGAAAACTGTAGCAGCCTCATGGCTTCCACACATACCACCATCCACACATCTCCCACAGCCTACTTTCCCCACACCGGCCATGGTCTTTTAAAAAGACTCCTGGTCAGAATCCTCCGTGCCTTCCCACATCACAACAAAATCCAAAGTCCTTCCCGTGGCCCGTCTACCAAGAGCTCCTCCTTCCTCCCTGAGCCCACCTCCTACTGCACCGCTCCATCATTCATTCCACTGCAGGCAAAGTGACTGTGCTGCTCCCTGAACACACCAAGCCCATCACCATCCAAGGGCCATGTACTTGCCGTGCCCTCTCTCTCTAATGCTCTTCCCCCAGCTTGCATGCTCATTTTACACAGGCCTCAGTTCAAACATCACCTTCTCGGAAACTCAGCCTTCCCCAGTTACCCTCTTTAAAACAGAACCCACTCCCAACCAAACCCCTTTATCCTGCGTCCACCCCCACCCCCCATTCAGCACCTACCATTGTCTGACACCATATTATACGTATTTCCCATCCTTTTATATACTGCCCATCTTCCCCACTAGAAGGTTTTGTCAGTTTTTTCACCTCGGTGTCTCAAGTACCTGGGACAACATTTAGCACACTGCAGGCATTCAATAAGTAACCGACGACTGACTGCACAGTCCAGGCTCAAGCTAGACAGATGACACTGCTGCTCCCGCCCAGAACCCTGAAAAGACAGAGTAAATACACTGGGAGAACCATGCCAGGACCCACCCAGGACTCACGAACAAGAATCTCTAGGGCTGAGGCTCTGGAATGATGTACCTTGGAAAAAAAATTACCAAACAATAGTAACATTAGTTAACACGTAACAGGTCTATTCTAAGCACTTCACAGGTGCTAATTCACTAATCCTCTCCTAACATACCACAAAGTGAAGAATCTGAGGCACAGAAGTTAAATACTTTATCCCAGGTCATCTAACTTTTAGGTGGTAGATCCAGGATTCACATCCAAGCATGTTCGCCCCAGAGTTCACACTCTTAACTGCTGGGTTGTACACTCCCTCTCACTGCACTGAATACCACGTGAAAGATAATATATAAAGTTTTGTGTAAACACAGGAGGGTGGGGAGTTGAACACTGAGGGCAAGTCCCGGAGTTTGAAAAGATGAAGGAACTACATTCTCAGTTGGAGGAAAAGCCCTGGGGTAAGCACAGTGCGGTGTGATCGAAGTGCAAGAGGCCTTTGTAAGGGAGGCCATATGGCTGCAAGAAGGGGTTTGAGGGGAGGGAATGAACTGAGAACCGGGAGGGGTGGCGGGAAATCACATCTGCTTATGCTTTTTAAAAGCTTATAGTTTAAGTAAAAATAAGCTGTAAAACCGTAAACCTACACAAGTCTGGCAACGAGCTCTGTGGAAGGAAATGAAAGGAAGAATATTAAAAATGACTCTAGGAAGGCAGGTATGAGGAAGGGAAATGGGTTTCCTTCTCCTCATGGGTTCTGAGAAGTATTCACCACCTCTGCCAGCACTCAGGAGAAACCAGATATAAGAGGAGATGTACTCACACATCTGTGTGTGTGTGAGTGTTTGCATATTTTAGTTGTTTAAAATAGAGAATAAAAGCCGATTGTTTTAAAAATAAAGAAGTGTGACCCAGTTTTGAAAGGCTGTGATGCTGGCCTAAGAATTCTGAACACTAACCTGTAGGATTGAGGGAGCCAACGAACGTTTTAAAATAAAGAAATGACATGATCAATTTCAATTTTTAGAAAATAACTCTGAAAAGTCTATCCAGGATAGCTTGAAGGGTGAGGGAAGTAGGGAGTAAATGAGAAACTGGGAGTTGGGACGTGGGGCAATACTACTGAAGAGAGAGGGCCTACACTCAGGATATGGCAGTGGGCAGAAACAGAAGCAAAGGGGTGCAGGAGACGCTGCTAATGAAAATGGACCGACTAGATGTGAGCAGTGTGGGATAAGGGGCGGGGAAAGACGAGGTTAGGATTTCTGGCTTACCCCTCTGGGTGCAAGGGCCATTCCCAAGATACGGCAGACACGTTCAACGGGGAACGAGAGCATAAACCATGAATGCAGCGTGGAATATGGCACGTCCTGAGGTGTTTTCATGACCACCAGATAGGCAGGAATGACTGGTAGGCAGATAGCCTAGAGATCAAAAGATCTGCTTGGAGATGGAGATATGAAAGTTTTCTGTGTAGAAGTGAGAGCTGAAGGGACTATTAATCAGACAACACAGAGAATGCTTAAATGGAGAAGACTGAGGACAGAAGTTTGGGGAATGTCAACATCCAGTAAAAGAGATGATAAACGGCTGGGCAGTTCACCAGAAAAGTCAAAGACAAAAGTCACAAAGAGAAACCTGGTGAACTGAGAAGGGCTTCAGTGGAGGGGTAAGGAATGAGAACCGAAAAGAAAGTGAAGACGTAACCCAGTCATTGAGATTCACTGCTTCCAAAACTTTACCTGTGATGTAAGACCGAGCATTTGCTAAAGTGGGGGAAGATCTGGAGGAATGTGATTTCCTTTTAGGAAGGGGAAACTTAACCATGTTTGCAGGCACTGGGAAAGCATCAAGTAGAACAGAAAGTTGAGACACCAGAAACACAGAGGCTGACTAGTGGAGCAAGATACCACAAGTGATGGAAAAGGAAGGGGGTGAAGCACACCAGGTGAAGAGGCGGTGGGGGCGGTGCTGAGGCTCTGCACCAGGAGGGGAGGCGGTGAAACCTAAGTGTGCAGAGGAGAGAAAAGTGACCAGTGCTTGGTAGAATATCTTTATTTTCTGAGTGGAAGGCACTATGTCCACATCGATCAGCTGCACACAGCAGGCCTTGCTGAGGGGCTTCACATTCCTTTGCACAGAAAGTTTTCTTTTCTTTTTCCCTTCTCACCTTTCTCAGCCTGGACATGAACTCCCTGAGAAGGGGCCCCGTGCCATGCATTATGCTAAGCACTGGGACCAGGGATAAAAGACATGGTCCAAAAAAGACCAAGGCCTTGCTGATTAACAGGGGAGGAAGGCAAGTAACCAAACACAACTCACCACGATACACGCAGGGGCACAGGGGACAGGCACAGTGTGAGTGGAGTGCCAGGAAAAGGACCTCAAAGTGCAGGAGGGGGCCTCCCTGGTGGCGCAAGTGGTTGAGAGTCCGCCTGCCGATGCAGGGGATACGGGTTCGTGCCCCGGTCTGGGAGGATCCCATATGCCGCGGAGCGGCTGGGCCCGTGAGCCATGGCCGCTGAGCCTGCGCGTCCGGAGCCTGCGCGTCCGGAGCCTGTGCTCCGCAATGGGGGAGGCCACAACAGTGAGAGGCCCGCATACCGCAAAAAAAAAAAAAAGTGCAGGAGGGAGCGGTGGGACAGGAGGAGGAGTGAACTCATCTTGAGTGATGGAAACAACATATGCAAAAGCTCTACAACCAGGGAGAACCAAAGGCCAGAGCACAAGCATGAGGAAAGGTGATGCTGGAGAGATCAAGGGCACAAATGATTTTCCAGGTCTTGTTAAAGAATTTAGAAGTTATTCTTTTGGCAATGGGTAGACATTTAAAGATTTTAAGAAAGCAAGAGAACTAATAAGAACCTGCTGTGTAAAAAATAAACAAAATAAAATCCAAAACTTCAAAAAAAAAAAAAAAAAGCAAGAGATAAGCTGAGATTTGCACATTTGAAAGTGCCATCAGTATGGAGAGAAGAAAGAGGACTCAGGCAGGAACCCCAGGTAAGAAACTATTAATTACAGTCATCCGGGAGAAAGGTGAGGCAGCCATATAGAGGGGACAAGGAAGACGGGAGAGAGCCGAGTCACGGGCTTTCTGAGTTCGGTCGCTCCACTGTGTGGATGTGGGTACCATTCAAGGAGGTATGTGCAGGAAGAGGAGGTTTGGAGAGAAAAGGAAAAGGCAGTGGGGAAGCGTACATCTCGGGGCATGCTGCATTTGAAGTATCTGCAGCCCCACATAAGGGCTCGGGTCAGGCCTAGGATCATTGGTCAACACCGTTAGAAGCCAAGGGTACTGGCAGAAGAGCTCCCCAACAGGGAAAAAGGAAGACGGGTGGGGACGCTGAGAGACAAAGAGAAAAGGAGCAAGAAGGGGTGGGGGTGGGGGGAGGGAAACCTGTACCCCTGAGCCTCACCCACAGGACTCTGTAAGGAGCGGGTAGAAACAGCCAGATGGGTGGGAGAAAGCCAAAAGAGGGGGATTAAGAAGGTGAAGGGAAGAGTGTCAAGTAGCACAAGGGCAACAGGTGTCAAATGCTACAGAGGGTACACAGGAGATAAAGAATAAAAATCCAACAACAGATGCAGTAATGAAGCAAGAAAGTCCCCAGGCAATGACTTTAGGAGTGAATGGGTGGTGAGAAAATGGTCATGAAGACTGTTTGCAGAGGCTTGCTAGGAGAAGCTACTTCCAGAAGGGAGTAGCTAGGGAGAGCGAACGAGACTGAGAAAGCAGTTATTCTTTTTTAAAGGTAGACAGGACAACACTCAGACATTTACTGAAGAGGACTAATTGCCAAAGCACTGTGCTCAAAGTTAGGCATGTAGAGAAGAGAAAAGAAAAGAAAAGAAAAAGAAACAATCTTACTAGGAAGGGCAAAGGCGTTCATTTAAAAATTTTTTGAAACAATAAAATAAAGAGACCCAAATAAACTGATCAAGTTTTCTCTGGACATCTCCAGATGACCTCTCATGTTTCTTCCCCCTCCGCCATTCTCTGAGCAAGATTAGAGGCCAACTAGGCACCCACAGTAAACTGTGATCCTCCTGTCCCCAAACTACATGAGAAGTTTTGAATGAGGAGTGTATCTGCAGATTCTCCAAGGAGTGATTCATGGCTTTTCTTCATCCAATTAGTAAAGCAGTGCCTGACTTCGAAAAGGTCAAAAAGCACGGATTTAGATTTTCAAAGCAGTCCATCAGGACACACTTATATGCCAACAAATCAATTCGACCAACAGAAAGAGAATTCAAATAAGCCTCCACAAGGACAAACCTTTGGTTTTTCAGCAAATCCCTCTTTTTATTCTTGTGTATGCTTCTATTTCAAATGGTCAAACCAAACACTGAAAAGATGACTTCTTTGGGGTTACTAGCAGAAGCAAACAATTAAGAAAAGAATATATTCTATCAGTTACCGCTGGGGAAAACTAGAGAAACAAAACCTATAGGAGCTTGCATTCTATAGCATGGAAGACAAAGCAATCAGTAAATAAAGCACAAGGAGAGGAGAACATAAACTAAACATGCAGTGGTACACAATCTGTACAGTTTGAGGTGATGCAGAAAACACTGGAACTGGATAAGAATATCCAAGAATACTCAAGAAAGGTTACTAGGATAGAGTGAGCTTTGCAACAGGAACAAGAGGGCTCATTAATCAAAGATCTGAGAGCCCACTAGTGCAGAGCAATGGTAGGTTCTAAGAGGAATACAAACTCCACTTTCTGCCCTCACGGGCTTTCCATCTTTCTTCTTCAGCGAAAATAAATTTTAATCACACGTTTTCAAGACTAGAGCTGGAAGGAACACAAAGTGGCATGGAGTTCAAGCTTCCTCATCCAACAGAAGAGGAAATCAAAGCTGGGTGGGGAGGTGAGCTGAGTGTCTCTCTAAGTGACAGCAGGAGTAGGAACAGAAGCGTCCCTTTGTAATACAAAGCACACAAGCTGTAGAGGCTGGAAAGGCCGAGGTGCAAATTATGCATTCCACCAAGTGCTGGGCCCAGTTTCTCTCATTTTTAAGATGGAGATGATGATAATACTTGGCTGTTCACCTAGATTTGAACTGCATGTGATGTGGCTTGGAACACTTAATTCCTTGGGTTCTCTAAAGGCTGGAGGGTCCTCTGAGAATGGACAGGAAGAGAAGACTGACCTAGGTACCATTCCTTTCCTTCCCTTTTTTCTACTATACTGTAAATGTTGCTGAGTGATGTAACTAAAAGGCAAAAGAGTACCCAGTCAACCTGCACTGTTTGTGATGACAGACACTGAGGTATAATAAAGGCCTTGGAGTTGGGGGGGGGGGGGGGCGGTGGTAGAAGGAAAGGTGTGGTGATAACATTAGCACATAATTTTCAACATTAATACATGAATGACACAATCAGAAGTGATCGAGTGAGAACAAAAGTTCTCAGGGGAAAACAGAATTAGTATTAAGATTTTTTTAATCAGTCGCTTTAGCGTTCCAGAACAACTCTGCGCTTCGTGGAAGCGGTGACAAAGAAGCCATTACTAGATTACAATGACAATTAAGCACGTTTCCTTCCTGTTTATATCTTGTTTCTCTTTCACTGCTCCTTCTCAAGTCCCACTGTCCTATTTCCAGTCCTGCTTTCATCTTCCTAACAACATAATAAATAAGAAAATCCCAGGCCTTCCTAGTGAGCCACACTCCCACTAACTTTTTAAAGGGAGCAATATAGCCAATGTAATGATAAACAACATGGGCTTTGCAGTCAGACAGATCTTGGTTCAAATCCCAGTTCTACCTCTAATTCAGGTTATGAACCTGAGCATCATAACCATCTACTTCCTAGACCTGTTTTAAGAATAAATGAGCACTTATAGAAAAATGCCTAGCACAAGTCACAGATCTCAAATCCCACCTTTCCTGTGAGGTTCAAACCCCAAAGCAGAATTAACAGTTTTTTCTAAGCTCCCAGTGAGGGACAGCCCGTAAGTGTCCCATTTCCACACTCTCCTCCATCCTCCCAACACCTGGAGGCTGGAAACTCTAAGGGCCGGGACTCCTCTCCAGTCCCCACTCCGGTGCCTGGCCCACAGGAAGCTTTCAGGACCCTGAGTCACAGTTATGCTATACTCCGTCAGACAAGAGGGGGGTCATCTGTTTATGAAGTAAACCTCAAAGGATGAGCTGTGGAAAAGGAAGAAACCCCAAATACTCTCAATCAGACAATCATCTACTACGCACACAATCATCATACCCATGCATGTCTCTAAACCCTCTCCAATCTGATTCATGTGCATAGATGTCATCATTTGGGGGAATGATGACTTCCCAAAGTATACCTCCTACAGAATAAAACAGCACATTCTGATATTCACCTTGAGTTTTTCTCTTTCAACATTTGAGAAATCTCTAGTTATATGTTAATTCACACTTATTTGTTTCTCTGCCTTTGTAGCCCCACTTGTAAGGTTTAAGATAGCACCTATGAAGGTCACTTATTTCAGACCTTCCTATCTTAATAAGCACCCTTTTGAACTCTAAATTCCCACTTTACAAATGTGCAAACCCGTGAAATCTCTACCTGTAAGTTTCACCCTACCTTCCAAAGACTCCAGAGCAGACTTGCAAATTACTCGAAAGTTAAATGTGTTCTAAATATACAGAATCATTAAACACCAATGATACCTGTTATAAAAACTGAATATTCACAAGGTAAATCAAAGAATGCTCTGGAGTCACCAGCAGGAACTTTTAAAAAGTATGCTGAGAAATCCCTCCTAAAAATTCCACAAATAATAATTCTTAATTAATTAATGTTCTTAAGAAATTACCCTGACAGCTCCTAACACTTCCTTAATGGTTAAAAATTCTCTGCCTCCCTCCCTCCAAAATGAAACCCTTTATGAGTTCATTCTAGAGTCGATGTGAAAGAAATGGGCTTTGACGCCAGACAAACCTGCATTGAATCCCTGCACCACTGTTTACCACAGTGGCCTCATCCAGAAGCAGGCTCCCTAACCACTGAGTAACTCACGTCACAGGACTGTGTTGTAGATTAAATAATAAGATGAAGAACATAAAGCATCTACCACAGTCCCTAGACTTTGTGGTCTACCTTCTGGAAATTAAGCATTTATCTCCTAGAAATGTTCATTCTTCCCTCACCCTTTCTTTCCTCTCATATTGCAAAAAGAGTGTCAGCTCCACTATGGCCACTGCTTTTAACTCCAGACCCACCCTACTGCGGGGTCTACTAAGTGGTGGACCTCCACCACTTAGCCCCTTACAAATACGCCCTCTGCTCCCAGCTCCCTTGGTGCGGGGTTCTGTTCCTCTCCAATCTTTGAGCACCCTCCAGCCTTTAAAGACAGCCCAAGGAACTTAGAGTCATAAAGGTTACAAGCCACATCACAAGCAATTCAAATCTAGGTAAACGGTACAGGGGCCCATATAACACTGTCTTCAAGTACAATCCAAAAGACAAAACAGTCTCAATCTCTTTCTCCTCCAAAATATTTATTTCCCTAACGCCCCTCCCAAATAGGCTAAGGTTGTAAGACCCTACTGAAATGCCAACTGGATACTAACTCAAACACATCACGGGTACCTGTGAGAATGTGTGCACACCAGCAACACTTTAGGTGCCCACATGGGCGTGCACACACAAACACAGCCAAAAGCCTGATTGAAGACACTACTTGACACAGATGAAAAGAAATAGTAACTGCTAGTGAAAAACTGATAATAACCCCTCTGAAAGGATGAAGGAAAACTCTAGGGAGGTATTTCTATACCTTTACAGTTTTGTGCCATTAATGCTAAATTATTAAATGAAAGCACTTCAAGATTTTTCCCTTGGGACTATGGCATTTTCTCAACGGTTTTTTTTTTTTTTTTTCCAGGCAAGGGGGGAAAATCCAAAAGCACATTAAGGCATTGTTTCTAGACATCAACAGCTTTTGTTAAAACAACGTATTTAACATTTTGAAAAACAGATATTCTAGAGATACTGTTTTGCCACACTGGTATTTTTTAAAATAGTCTTAAAATGACTGTCAAGTTCAGTAATTTTGTTCCCATAATGAAGCTTTTTAAACAACTGTTGTTTTCGTAAAGCTAGCAGCCTAGGTCTGTCAGGTAAAAACTTCAAAGAATGTGCACATCCACCGAGCAAGGGCCAAAGCAATCCTGGATACGCTATGCTGATGACAGCCTAGAGAGAGGGGCCTAGAATGATAGAACAGGAGGAAGCAAGCCTGGAAACCATAATGCAGCTTTGTTTTTAACACAATCCCCAGTGCAAAATAACTGCTCAGAAGGCTTTTATTTCATTAAAGACACTCAATGGCAACCCTGTCTTGACTAATGGAACTCAGCACTCTTTGTGTTCGTCTTTCTTGTCGTCTTGCTGAAAGCTATGCTCATTTCTTCCAAATCATGGTCATCCTTCAGATGGCAAATTTTTCAAATACAAGTGGGAGATATATGAAGCAATCTTGGAGATAACTCCTTATGTAAAAATTCAAGTTTCAGGTTCTAAAAATCAAGTCTAAGGGTAGTATTTGAGTATAACCAATATAGTTTACTCCCTTGACTCCTCCCCTGATTTTCAGCAACTTAGTGGTAATATTACAGGGTCAAAGTTCTCAGTATTTTGCCTTCCGCGCTGGAAGGAAAGATGCTATATAATTTTAATAAATAAAAGACAGTGTTAATCATGTTTAAGAGTTCACCTCTTTTATAAGCATCAATTCAGACTAATTATTTTAATAAATCCACACTTGGATGCAAAGCTACCAGGTTTATCATGAAGAAAACTGTGTTCATGTTACAACCACACACAACAAGGAACTATCACCATATAAGCACATAGCCGAGAACTATCCATTTCTTCCTTAAGGAGTTAACCGTGAAGAAGAGAAGTAAATAAGTGGGTAAAAGTAAGTTAACTTCTACCTCACATTCCTCTCCCAGGAACAAAAACTCAGAAGTAAGTAACAATCTATGAAGATTTAGGTTTGACTAAAGGTTGGTAAGTTTAATGCCACTTGCTTCTTATAAGCAAGCTGGTTAATAATTATATAAATGAAGATGATCTATTCAGGATGGATTTAAACCACTACCATAAAGAATCTTAAGCACACTGCTGACATTTTGTTGTGCTGTAAAACACAGTCTGCTCTATGTGATCATGAAATGTTAAGGAAATCAGTGCTATGCTAAAACTAGAGAATTAATGCTGTGATTAGCATCTGAAAGATAATTACTGCATTGAACAGACTATATCTACAAGATGTTATAATTTTTTAGCTTCCTAAATACTAAACTACACGTTAACTTAAGAGGGTGAACTAATGATTCTAAGCACGCTTTCCTTATACAAAAGAGACTGTCCCTAACCTATCTACCCAAGTTCCTATTTCCACCCCAGAGTGGTCATCAACCACACCAATCCAGTGGTGCTACCCGACCTGTGACCCACACTGACCAACAGCAGGACTACCCGAGACTTCTAGAAGGCCATGGTTTAGTCACACAATAAAGCAAAAGCAATGGGTCCACAGCAGGTTTAAATCTTAACTAATCAGCTCACGAGGACGGTTAACTGACCACTCTCAGGTAACAGTATCACGAGATGGGGAGAATGCCGGAATGTGAAGAAGGATTAAGAGTCCTGGGCAACGACCGAGAAAATACAAGACACACTACTGACCGTGGATGGAATCTATGGAAGGGGGAGGGGAGGAGGAAAAAAAGAGATACAAAATGCCCTGAAAGTGACTCATTCAAAAAGCTCTCATTCAGCTGGGCAACACGTGGGACCTCAGAGTGAAAAAGAAAATGATGTGGCCTTGGAAGAGGTGAGAGCAACAGAAAGAGCAACAACGCAAAACACACCTCCCAGGTTGTAGAAGCCCTTAACTCTTCCAGAAAGGTGTCCCCAGTCCAAAGAGATCCTACTGCTTCACCAAGGCAAATGTCACAGTGTCATGCTCCTTTCAGGAGGCCAGGAATCCTCCTCCTTTTGACACTCAACACAAGGCAGCACGGCACTTCCTATGAGACTGAACGAGGTCCTGCAAGTCTGTGCCCTCTTTTCTTCTGCAACATCCTTAACTTCAAAAGAATCACACAGAATGCCCAAGACGAAAAAGAATCCAACATATACAACCCTATGTCATTTTAGGCTACACTTAAAAGATGACTAATTTTTTCCTCTGGATGACAAGCATTTTAATTATTATCTTCTTAAGCAAAGTTAGCTTACGAGTTTGATTCATCTAAGTGAACCGTATGAAGTCAGAATCATCACCCCAAGTAGTCTGGAAGACACCAGTTAAATGTGCCAGTTCTCGTCCTGAAACGAATGCTGTCTATACAGCAAAACAGGGTATTGAGCCTCTATTCTGACTTCACAATCTTAGTCCTCAGTTTAAAACTAACCAACAAACAAATCATAAGGTGGTTCACATATGCCTGCAGATGCCTCAAGCCAACAGCCTTCAACAATTTGACACCGTAACTTTCCTGGATCACTTCCCTAGCAAAAATATCCAGTGACTTTGGCCATCATTACTTTGGTCAACCCTAGGCCAGAGACAGGTCACTCTTCTTTGCCATACCTTTCAGGTAAAGAAGTTGAAATGATGAAACCAGTGGTGTAAATACAACCAGTCTCTGCATAATACTGCACATTTACAAAGCAGCTGAGCAGCCATAATACCAACAAAAGTTTCTACACGAGGTAAGGGAGATATGAGCGCCATTCCCATGGAGTAAAGAGTAATCCCAGGCTTTGGGGAGCAAAGTGGGCAGCCCAAGGTCAAACATCACTAAGTAAAAGAACTGGGACAAAAACTTCAATTTTCTCCAATTAGTGCCTCTTTCTATCACATCACATTAGAGGAGAGTGTATGTACTAGGGGTGGGGTTAAGGTTGCAGGGGATCAATCAAGGAAGAACTAGCCGAGGAGACACAACACAATATGCACTTGGACACTGGCTGTGTCTGTGCACAGAGGCCTGAGAAGAACTGGCTCCTGTCTACTAGACAGCCTCATCTCCTCCTTTGCCTCGCGACCCCAATAAATGCTCTTTGTCACCGTCATTCTGAAATACTACTGGCATCCCAAAGGAGCCCCATCACCTCAGTCTTCGTGCCTCTGTACGTGCAATTTCCTCCACCTGACACGCTCCCCAACCCTTTCTGCTTTTCACCTGCTTCCATTCGACCTTTAAACTCTGCTCAAATGACACCTCCTTCAGGAGTTGGCCTCCTTAGTGCTCTCCGAGTACTCTGGACTACCCTGCATCACTGCACTGTTCTGGCTGGTTCTGTCATCTGCTCTCTTCCCTAGACCTAAGTTCTGGGGTGGGGGGTTGAGGGACAGCAGGGGCCTACACGTGATGTGACTCATCTCCTGGTACCTGGCACGTGGAGCAGGCGCTGAAATGTCTGTGGACTAAATGAATGCACGTGCCAATTCCCAGGAGTAGCTAAGCCAGGCTTCCGGGGTAGAGAACTTCAGACAACTCAAGTGGAAACCACCACCCTCCACATTCAATTGAGTCACCTGGATTCCTTTCTCAGGCGGGCGACGAGAACATCACGTAAGCTATAGCACGGTTGTGGAATTATAATCCACGTTAGGTTTTTGGGGTGTTTGTTTTAACTGGAAAACCTTCAGTTGTTTATACATTTGGAGTCACTTCCCAATGTGACCATCTGGAGATTGTTAACCTGGGAAGCTAAGTGACAGTCACAGAACTGGAGTATTTCCCAGGGGTCGGACAGCATAACGGTTATAGCGTGAACTCTGAAATCTGGGTTCAAATGTGCCATTTGCCAACTGAGTAACTTTGGGTCCGTTACCGGACACTACCTCCTGCCGGTACATTTAAGGTGGGGTGCCTTGGGGCCAGCAGGCATTCCAATGCCACAAACATCTATCGAGCAGCCACCCTAGGCTAAGTGCTGGTGACACAGCGGTGACCTGGCCGTCCAATGCAAGCATAGTCTCATCAAGCCAGCCTGTCTTATTTCCTTCACAGCACTCACCACTACCTGAAACACTCTCGTGTGCTGGCTTGTGGCCCCTCCCTACAAGGTAAGCTTCATGAGAGCAGGGGTCTTGTCTGTCTTGTCCATTCATCTCTCTCAAGGGCGAAGCAATGTCTGCTACACAGTTACTCAGTCCCTCTGGAAAGAAGGAATGGCCAAGTCAGATGAAATCCCCCGGCTCTGATATTTTGCTGGAGAAGGTAGGGGGAAAAGATTAAAATTAAGGGTACAGGGATTTCCCTGGTGGCACAGTGGATAAGACTCTGAGCTCCCAATGCAGGGGACCCAGGTTTGATCCCTGGTCAGGGAACTAGATTCCACATGCATGCCGCAACCCACTGCAACTAAGACCCAGTGCAACCAAATAAATAAATAAAATAAAAATAAAAATAATTTTAAAAAAACTAAAGGTACACATTTCAAGGGTCTCTGGCTCGCCACAAACACATGTGGCCCCCTGGGCTTCCTCGGGCTCCAGTCCCAGGCGGCTCCTGGGAGAAAAAAGATCTCGCCACCCTGACAGCCCCACACGGCTGCGGAGACATGAGCAACGGGCACGAGAAAGGCAGGAGAAGGAAAGCTGGGCCACGCATCCCGTCGGAACTTCTGCGGACGTTCCTTTCGTTCATTTGCTCAACAGGTACTTATTAGGCTCCTAAGGCGTGCGGGGCATAAAGCAGAGACGTGACAAAGTCCTGTCCTCATGGAGCTTCCCCCCTTACAGACACGGTACACAAGTGCGTAAAGTGGTCCTTTCAGCGAGTGGTAAGTGCCGAGCTGCCACGCGACAGGGGACGGCCGCAGGTGTCCACGGCGGGGTGGCCAGCCAGCGAGAGGCGACCTCTGACCCAGGGCCTGAGCCTTCTCGGCACAGGAGGCCGCCGGGGCCCACACTCAGTGAGGAGGCCGCATTCGGGACAGGAACGGCCAGAGCGGCAACGAGGAGACTGTCTCGAGGGCGAGGCGCGGGAGGCTGCGGAGGAGCAGGCCCTGGACTCCCGCGCCGGACGCCTGGCCCTCGGGGCCCGGGGAGCGCGGGCGGGCGGGCGCCGCGGCCGGGGGGCCGACGTCACCACCGCGCCGCCGGGCCCTCCGGAGCGCGGGCCGCAGCGGGGGCGCGGGGCGGCGGGCCTCCGGGCTTACCTCGGAATTTGAGCTCGTGTTGCGGCTCGAGGCTCAGGACCTGCTCCACCTTCGCCATGTTCCTCGGCGGCGGGACACCTCGGGCGGGGAGACCCCTGAGAGGTCACCTGGGGCGGGAGGCGTGAATGCTGCGCCCCCTTTAAATTTGGAATGGGGGGGCCAGCCGGGGCGCGGGCGGGGGTCGCCTACGGGGTGCGCGCCGGGGGGCTGCCTACGCGGTGCAGGCGCAGGGGCGGAGGGCGAGGGCGAGGCCGTGGCCGCGGTGCCCAACGAGCGCACGGCACGCACGCACGCACGCACGCACGCAGCGACGCACGCACTCACGCAGCAGGCCCGCCGCCACGGCCCGGAGCGCGCTCGGGCGGTGGAGAGCTGAGCGCGCCGAGCCCCTATCGGCCAGTGCGCAGGCGCGGCGCTTGCCGCGGGGGCGGAGCTGCCGGACGGCAGGGGGTGGGGCGTTGCGCAGGTCCGGGGGAGGGGCGGGTGGGGGACGCCCAGAATTGAGGACCGTCCCCCTGAAGATTATTTTTTCAGGGCCCGTGGGAGCCAGGCTTTGTGTTAAGTGCTTTACTCAATAATAATAATTAATAAGAATGAACTTCCACTTTCCCCTGCTAATGTGGTGCCAGGCACTTAGAGATTTTGAATAATAATGAAAGTACTATTTATTCTTATTATAAACATGATGTTTATGGGTGAATGATGTGTGCTAGGCACGATGATGTATGGTAAACAGTAAATATAAATTTAGTAAGCTACCAATTATTGCTTGCTCATTTTGTGCCACTCTGCTGAACGCTTTGGATAACAACAGCATCAATTATAATAAATAAAAGCTACTCTACATTAAATGTTTACTATGTAACAAACACTGTGCTGAATCCTTGCTACTAAATGCAACAAATATTTAGAAATACAATGATCAGAAATATTGACCTGGTTCCTACCCTCTCACTAGAGCCCATAGGAGAGGCAGCCTTTGAATAAATAACTGCACAGAAAAAGTACATGATTAAAAATTACTGAGACCCCCTGGACTTCCCTGGTGGTACAGTGGTTAAGAATTCGCCTACCAATGCAGGGGACACGGGTTGGAGCCCTGGTCCGGGAAGATCCCACATGCCACAGAACAACTAAGCCAGTGAGCCACAGCTACTGAGCCAGTGCTCTAGAGCCCACGAGCCACAACCACTGAAGCCCACAAGCCACAACTACTGACCCTGCGTGCCTAGAGCCCGTGCTCTGCAACAAGAGAAGCCACTGCAATGAGAAGCCCACGCACTGCAGTGAAGAGTAGCCCCTGCTCGCCACAAGCAGCAAAGACCTGACAGAGCCAAAAACAAATAAATAAATAATTTTTTAAAAAAATTACTGAGACCCCACATCTGCTTGGCCTCAAAAGTGAACACTTGGGCCTCCCTGGTGGCGCAAGTGGTTAAGAGTCCGCCTGCCAATGCAGGGGATACGGGTTCGTGCCCCGGTCTGGGAGGATCCCATATGCCGCGGAGCGGCTGGGCCCGTGAGCCATGGCCGCTGGGCCTGCGCATCCGGAGCCTGTGCTCCGCAACGGGAGAGGCCACAACAGTGAGAGGCCTGCATACCGCAAAAAGAAAAAAAAAGAAAAAAAAAAAAAAAAAAAAAAAAAAAAGTGAACACTTTACCTCATTATTGACATTTAAATTTTACTTTGTTATGTAATGTTTACTACATAAAATATGTATTAATATTCTCCTTTTCATATATAGATGAAACACAGCAAATAGCTAACACTGACCCTACATGGCAGGCATATGGGGATTCTTTGTACTATTTTTCCCACTTTTCAGTATGCTTGGAATTCTTCATAATAAGAAGGTTTTTTTAAAGATAATCTTTGTCTTTTAACTACAGCATTTGGTCCATTTATACTTATATATTTATGATATATATGGATTTATTTCTACAGTCTTATTTTGTGCCTTCTATTTGTCATGACTGTTTTTTCTTTTTCCTTTCCTTTTTGCTTCTTTAGGGCTGATTGTTTTTTCCTCATTCCACTTTTCTTCCTCTTATGTACTCTACTTATGTTGTTTTAGTGATTACTCTTTACTTTGCTCCCTGAAAATAAAAGCACTTAGGCATACTTTAACTCTAATCACCCATCCCCTAAATTATATGCCTTAATTATAGTATATTTTAAGTTTAATCTTTTCCTTTTTCACCAGTGAGTCATTACTAAATTGTTTATATAGTCAATGTTAGTTTAGACTCAACCACACAGTTACCAGTTTCTTTGCTCATCTTTTCTTCTTGCATCTCAGAACTTACAACCAGTATCACTTTCCTCGTGCCTGAAGTAGAGCCTTTAAACTCTGTTTCAGTGAGTTTGTTGGAGCAAATGCTATTGGTTTTTGTTCATCTGAAAATTACTTTATTTTTCCCTTGTTCTTGCAAGATATTTTGGCTGGTTTACTAGAGGGACAATTGTTCTCTCTCAGGGCTGTGAGGATGCCACCACTGACTTCCAGCTCTCGTTGTTACTGCTGAGGTTTCAGATGACAATCTCCTCATTATTCCTTCAAAAATAATCGTTTTGGGCTTCCCTTGTGGCTCAGTGGTTAAGAATCCACCTGCCAATGCAGGGGACACGGGTTCAAGCCCTGGTCTGGTAAGATTCCACATGCCGCGGAGCAACTAAGCCCGTGCACCACAACTACTGAGCCTGCGCTCTAGAGCCCATGAGCCACAACTACTGAAGCCTGAGCACCTAGAGCCCATGCTCCACAACAAGAGAAGCCATGACAATGAGGAGCCCGCGTACCGCAACTAAGAGTAGCCCTCACTCGCCGCAACTAGAGAAAGCCCGCGTGCAGCAACGAAGACCCAACGCAGCCAAAAAATAAATAAGTAAAATAAATAAAATTTTAAAAATATAAAAAATAAAAAGTTTTTTCCTGTTGTCCTGGGGTTCTGCAGTTTTATCATGATGTATCTTTTAATTTATTGTCTTAGCCCATTCAGGCTGCTTTAACAAAATACCATATAGACTGGATGGCTTAAATAATGACATTTATTTCTCACAGTTCTGGAGCCTGGGAAATTCAAGATCAAAGCACCAGCAAATTCTGTGCCAGGCAAGAGCCCACTTTCGGTTCATAGTCAGCTATTTTCTTGCTCTCTGGGGTCTCTTTTATAAGGGCACTAATCCTATTCATGAGCTCTCCCCACTCATGACCTTATCACAGGTCCTGACCACAGGTCCTTAATACCATCATTCAGGAATTGGGTTTCAGCGTATGAATTTTGGGGAGGATACAAATGTTCAGTCTATAGCATTTATCCTGCTTGAATTCCCGAGGGTTTCTGAATTTGTTGACGTATCTTTCATGGTTCTGGAAAATTCTCAAACAACATTTTTTTAATTTTTTAAATTGTTGTAAATACACATAGCATATAATTTACTATCTTAGTCATTTTAACTGTACAGTTCAATGATATTGAATACATTCGCATTATTGTGCAACCATGACCACCATCCATCTCCAGAACTCTTTTCATCTTGCAACTAGAACTCCATACCCAAAAAACAATAAGTCCCTATTCCCCCCACACACAGCCCCTGGTAATCACCATTCTACTTTCAGTCTCTATGAATTTGACTACTCTAAGTAAGTGGAATTGTACAGTATTTGTCCTTTTGTGTCTGGCTTATTTCACTTAGCATAATGTCTTCAAGATTCACCCATGTTGGAGCATGTGTGACAATGTCTCTTTTAAATGTTATTTTAGTCCATCCTCTCACTCTTTTCTTCCAGAAGTCTGACTAGTAGTTTATTCAACCAGTATTTTTCAAACTGCAGGTTGTTTCCCAAAGGTGACATAAAATCAATTTAGTAGGTTGTTACCAGCACTGAGAAAGAAAATGAACAGAAACTATCAGAGTGTGTTGTATTTTTTCATGAAACTTTTGTTTCAGTTGTATTTACTAACATACCTATACACGTAACTATGTAGTGAGTTACACGTAAAATGCATTTATTAGACCTTCTCATACCGTTCTCGGTGTCTCTTTGCCTCTCTGTCATAGCTTCATCTCTCATCTCTGTGTCCCGTATTGTGGATATTTCTTCAGATCTTTCTTCCAGTCAGTAATTTTCCCTTAGACTGCCGATAAACCTGTTCCAGGAGTTTTTCATTTCAGTTATTTTTTTTTAAGCCTCTAAGTTCTACTTTGTGCCTTTATACAACTAAGGATCACATTGGCAGGTCTCTAACGTTGGTTCCAGGCCCCCCTCCATGCAGGGAATGGTGCCGTATTGGGGTTTTAGTGTTGGTCTCCACTGTTGTCACTTTAGGCAGTGGCAGTGGCCAGGTCAGCTTGATGAGGGGAAGTCCATGTTCTCGGGCCCATGCAGAGCTTCCACACCTGCTACCATGAACACTTTTAAGTAAACTCAGTGTACAAGCAATGGCAGAGCTGGCCCAGAATTTGTCATCCTGTCCAGTGGATTATTACTGAGTCACTGATACCCTTGGGTGGGCATTCACACGGGACACTGGAAATATCTTCACACTGTGCTCATCCTGGGAGGCATCCACATCACCCCTCCCCACACCTCCTTCTCACGAAATCCAGTTCTGCTGTATCTGTTCCTGGCCACCCAATAAATGGAACCAGGATGCCACAGAAAAATGGCTGATTCTAAGAAGGGAGCATGGAACATATGAAATGGACCTGGAGCACCTTAGAGTGCCTGGAAATAAGGAAGTGCTCAAAAGACAAAACTAGGTGGTATGTCAAAGGGACACAGGAGCCAATGAAAGAGTTCCCAATGGAACAATTTAAGCAACAGCAATCAGTAGCATAGTATTGGATTATAACCTGAAGAATAAAATAAATATCCATGAGTCCATACTGATATGAATCATGTATTGAGTAAATAGAGTAGAAAAGACAGAAGAATTCCAAATAATTTATGTTAGCTATTCCTCCCTCAAGGAGGTGGGACATAACCCCCCACCCCCTGAGTGATGGCTGTGTTTAGTGACTTCTTTCCAAAGAGTACAAGATGGAAAGTAGGGAAATAGTAACTCTAAGAAGAGAGACCCAGGAAATGGTACCCCAGCCAGGTGATCAATGATGAGTCATGGTGGAGCATGGACCTTAATACGATGTGATGAGAAGGGCAATTCACCTCTGTGGTATTCCCCCCCAGAAGCCCACAGTTCCAGTCTAATCACAAGAAAAACATTGGAAAAACCCAAACTGAGGGACGTCCTACATAATACCTGAGCAGCACTCCTGAAACTGTCAAGGTCATCAAAAACAAGGACAGTCTTAGAAACTGTCACAGCCCAGAGAAGCCTCAGGGGATGTGATGACTAAATGTCATGTGGTGTCCTAGGTGGGGTCTTGGAACAAAAAAGGGGCATCAGGGAAAACCAAGGAAATCTGTATAAAATATGGACTTCAGTTAACAGTAACATGGTAATCACATGAATAGTGGTTCATTTGTTGTGACAAACGTATCACACGGAAGACGTCAGAGACAGAGGAGACTGGGTACTGGGCACATAGACACTCTCTTTACTGTCTTTGCAAGTTTTCTTTTTAAAAGAATTTTTATTGAAATATAGTTGATTTACAATGTTGTGTTAGTTTCAGGTATATGGCAAAGTGATTCAGTTATACATATACATATTCTTTTTTAGATTCTTTTCCCTTATAGGTTATTTTAAGATATTGAGTATAGTTCCCTGTGCTCTACAGTAGTTCCTTGTTGGTTATCTATTTTATATACAGGAGGGTGTATATGTTAATCCCAAATCCCTATTTTATCCCTCCCCCCGGGCTTTGCAAATTTTTTGTAACTCCAAATCTCTTCTAAATTTAAAAGTTTATTTAAAATATTATTATTGGATTTTCAAACACCTACATTGGCGTTCTCTATAGTGCGATCAGTTACTGTTGCTCTCTGACTCTCAAATTCTTTGATAACCAGAATGCATAAGGTTGAAGCACATTGAAGAAATGGGTGGCTTTGTCGAACTGGTGTCTCACCCCCTTTCCTGTTTCAGAAATGCCGCCACCCCTGGCTGTCCTTCCTGGCCTCAGTCAGTCACTCACTCATTCTCTCTTTCATTCATTCACTCATCCAAGCAGCATTTCCCAGGATCCACTGCATCAGCATCCTGCAGTGGATAGATTTAACCTTGGCTACAAAGGACCTTACTGTCTAGTGAGGGGAGTCAAGAAGAAAGATACCAAGAGACAATGAACTTTACTCTGGGGACTGGGAGAAAACTTAAAAGCTCATAGGGTATTAGAGAATAATCTCGGGAAAACAGTAGGAAAGATCTTGCCAGACAGAAAAGAGAAGGAAGAGTTCTCCAAGTAGAGGAATAGCAAATGCAAAGGCCCTGGGGTACACGGCCTGCCAGGGCCTATCTGGGGAAAGACAAGGAGTAATAAAACTTTCTCAAATTTATTTAGCTCCTGCTCTGTGTCAGGCAGTAGGTTAGCATATGTATTTGTTTCCTATAGTGCTATAACAAATGACCACAAAAGTGTGGTTTAAAACAGCACACAGGACTTCCCTGGTTGTCCAGTGGGTAAGACTCTGCGCTTCCAATGCAGGGGGCCTGTGTTCGATCCCTGGTTGGGGAACTAGATCCAACACGCATGCCGCAACTAAGAAGTCCGCATGCCACAACCAAAGATCCCACATGCCGCAAATAAACATGCCACAGCGAAGACCAGGTGCAGCCAGAATAGATAGATAGATAGATAAATAAATAAATAATAATAATTTTTTAAAAAGCACACATTTATTATCTTACAGGTCTGGAGGTCAGCAGTTCGAAATGGGTCTTACGAGGCTAAAATCCATCTGCGCTCCATCTGCAGGCTCCTTGCCTTTTCCAGATCCTGGAGGTTGGCCACAGACCTTGGCTTCTTACCCCTTCCTCCAAAGCCAGCAGCACAGCATCTTCGACCTTCATCTCCCATGGACCTCTACTTCCTGTGTATTGAGTGTGTACATGTGGGCCAGATACTGCACCAAGTGCTTTGTTTATATTAACTTGTTTAATCATCACCATGTCAAGAGGGTGATCTAGACCCACTTTACAGATGACGAGACCAAAGCACTGAGAAGCGTACCAGCAAGGGCCAGGGTGATGGGTCTTCTGTTGTGCTATAGAGTCTAGGTGTCACCCTTGGCTATCCTAGAGGATGTCCTATCCAGATGAGTAACATGACCAAACGCATTGGTTCTTTGTTTGTTTGTTTTGTTGGTTTGTTTCATTTTGTTAAATTTTTTTTCGTTTTTGTTTTTTAAATGTATTGTTTTACTTATTTATTTTTAATTGAAGTATAGTTGATTTACAATGTTTCAGGTGTACAGCAAAGTGATTCAATTATACATATAAAACGCATTGTTTTTCAGAAAGAGACCCACAGACATAGAAAACAAACTTATGGTTACCAAAGGAGAAGACAGGGAGGAATAACTTAGGAGTATGGGATTAACATATACACACGACTATACCTAAAATAGATAAACAAGGACCTACTGTATAGCACAACTATACTCTAATAAAAAATACATAAATAAAACCATTCCAATAGTTAGAAAGCCTTAAAAATAAATAAAATGCTCAAAACAACAAAAACAAAAAGTAAAATGTATTGTTTTTAAGTACACTTTTAATTTCGCAACAATTTTAGACTCACTGAGAAGTTGCAAAAGCGTTACAAAGAGTTTTGTCTACTCCTTACCCAGTTTTCCCAATGTTATCATTTTACATCATTTTACACAACTGTGGTGGCAACATTGGAACATTCATCATTGTAAACTCCAGACTGTTTTTGCACGTCACCAGTGTTTCCACAAATGTCCTTTTACTTTTACCGGATCCAGTCCAGGATACCACACTGCATTTAGCCAGTTTATTTTTCACAGAGATGCTCTGGAAGCTGACTGGGGGATGAAGTGATGTCACCATCAACTGTAGCCTCCGAGGACCAAGTGCCACATGACTGGCACCATCCTGAGAGGCACGGGTTTCTCCTACATTCTCAAAACGATGAGTGATAACATCCCTTTCTCCAGTTTGAAGCTGAGGGAACCAAGGCACAGGGAGGTTTAAATACTCGCCCAAAAGGAGTGAGAAACTGGAGCTGGAGGACAGGGACGTGGATGAAAGGGACCACAGGGGTGCGGGTGCGGTGCGTTTCTCAGAAGTGGAGAACACGGTGAGGGCCTGGGGGATGGCCACAGAATCCCGTGGCCCTGCCCGAGGCCCTTCCCACTGGCTGTTCCCTCTCCTGCGGGGCCTTCCCAGGGCCACCTGACACTGTCACTGTCATTCGACCACTTCCTGACTGCCTGCTGCGCACGGAGCGCCGGGCTAGGTCCCGGTCACATGTGGAGACACGTGCGCACAGGTGAAAACGAACCTCGGGAGGGGAGTTGTGGGCGCAAAGCTGGAGGTCCAAAGGCAGGTGGGTGTGAGCTGGACGGGACACCCGCCTGAGAAGCCTGCTCTGTGAGGCTTCCCTGACGCCAGCTTCTAAGTCAGGCTGTTCCTTCCCAGCGCTTGTCAACATGGAATTACGTATCTATTTATATGCGGCCCCTCTCCCCACTAGGACACAAGTTTCACAAGGATCCCGCAGGATGTGAGCTCCTAGCGAAGCCTCCAAGCACAGTAATCAGTAGAGGAAGGAGGGAGGGAGGGAGGGAAGAAGATCCAGGGTCACCAGGTATTGAAATTTCAGGACTAGCTCATACATACGCTGTGTTAAAACCCACGTGGACCCAGCAGCTCCAAACCGGCCTGGATGGAGGTGGAGGGTCATGGACTCAGAGCCACACCACTTCTTTGCAAACAAGGGTGCACTCATGTGGCCCGAGGTGGCCTAACCCTTGTCCAAAGAGGGGGGCCCTCCAGGCTCAGGCAGGAGGACTCAGGAAGGGCTCCCTGCTCAGGGGAGGGAGACGGATGCTTCCTCCCTTCCCCACCCAGGAGCAAGCTCTCCCCGCTGCCCTGAACTCCCTTGGTTTCTCATTCCTGACTGGGAGCGACCTGGGGCGGGATGGATTTGTGGTCCCCATCTCTGCGTTCAATACATGTCTGATGAATGAACGAAATAATGTAATTAAGAATTTGAAGGGGGGTTGGGGAGAAAGAGTCTTTTCCATCCTTAGGCCTTGTCCCCAAGCACCCAGAAGGCCACATTTGCATACAAATAATTGATATTCTAATTACAAATCATTGGTATTGATTTATTAAGCAGATCCCCAAAGGATCTCTAGAAGATAATTAGATTCCAAGCTCCTTAGGGGTTAGGAAGGCATATTTACCTCCTTGTTCCCCCCGGCGGTGTGAGAAGATGCCTACGTGATACGTGTTTGATGAGACGGGGTAAGCCTGCCCCCCTTGTGGGGAGAGCTGATAGCGGCCCCATAGATCATTTCCAGTGTGTCGGGGGGTGTTTGGGGGACAGGGGGCACCTCCATTTGTGTGTTTGCAAGTTCGTGTATGTGTGTGTGTGTGTGTGTGTGTATGTAAAATTTGCAAACCTCGCTTTTCCCCAAGCCCGAGTGATTTTCCACCCTGTGAGTGGCCTTCCCTCACGGAGGGGGCACACCACCCGAGCGTGGGGACCAAGGGACAAAAGACATGCAGACCCCTCGTCCAGGCCCAGCCGGAGACAAAGCCAAGCAGGACAGAGCCTGCAGTGGCCCCGCCACGGGGTGGCAGGGGGCTGGAGGTGTTGGACCCTTCCGGTCATCTCTCTGGGCCTCTTTCCCAAGCCACCCCAAATAGATGACATTAATACATTAAAAAAAAAAAAAAAGCCACAGGTGAAGGAAGCCATCAATAGAAAACTTGGCAGTTTTTACTGATCTGATTAAAAACTCTGCTTGCTCTGCGAATGCAGCTTCGAGTCCCCCCAGGTCCGCTGTCTGTCTGACCCACTGGCCACCCCCAGGGCCCTGTGAGAATAGACGCCTTGCTGCAGCCCGGGACACCAGGCTCAGAAGAAGAGGAGTATCCTGCAACACGACCCTCCAGAACTCGGTGGCAGAGCCAGCCAGCAGGGCCCGGGCAGGCCCAGGGATGGAGGGAGGGAGGGGTTGGCAGGAGAGAGCGCTGGTGAGAGAGGGAGGGAGGGACAGGTGTTGCGGTGGAGGTGTTTTACGGTTTGGTTTCTCCACTTCCATGTTCCTGTGCCCTGCTCCCAGGAATGCTTAGGGCCACAGATTTTCAAGTGACTGTCACAGCTTTGCATTTCTGTCTGGGCGCAGGGAAACAAAAACAAGCGATCACAATATGTAAAGCAAATGCAGCTTCTCAGCAAATCCAAACAGCTGCAGCCACCCCATCATCTCATGCTGGGAAGGGCCTTGTTGACCCTATCTGGGTGGTGGAGGCTGCTGCCTGGGCCACAGACCAGTTTAGCAGCTCTGAGATGTACTAGGTGTGTGACCCTCCGGCAGGTTCCTAAGCTGTGGGCAATGCCCTCCAGCCAACGGCCCCGGGACACAGCTGCAGTGGCCCGAGGGGAGTCATTGCTCACTGCAGTGCAGAGGAGGTAGCTCAGAACACCCAAAGGGAACGAGTTGAGGGAGGGTTTCACTCTGGGTTAGATGCAAGGGAGGGCAGACCAGAGGCAGCTTACAGCTGTAACCAACTGGCAAAGCAGTAGCCTACCCATCACTCAGATTAGCTGGGAGAGGTCAGTTTGGGGGGTTTGGACAACGTCCTTGTTTTGTCTGGGCTCAGAAGGATGACGGAGGGGTCTTGTTGTTGTCTCGACCCACCGTGGTCACGGAGTGGCCCTGTGGGGTGCTGGTGTCCTGTGGAATTCTGTTCAACAGGAGAGAGGACATCAGGACCAGCTGTGAGTGCCAGGCCAGCTCCTGGCTGCCAGGAGCTGCGTTTCCTTCCCTGCCCACGCCTCACCTGTAACGTGGGGAATAATCAAAGTTTCCCTCTCTAAGATTTGGGGAGGATGCAATGAATGAATGCAAGTAAAGTTCTTAGCGCCCTGGGCCTGGCACATGGTAACTCCTCAATAAAATATTAGCTATGACCATGAGGGTGGCATTTCACACAGCTCTCCCGGTCTCTTGTGTTGCATCTGGGAGGCTTGTATGCTGTGTGGGCTTGGGAGCTGTTCTATTCCTGGATATTTTACTTATTGCAGGGCAGGTTTTTTGGTACATTGTGAAGGAAGTGAGTTCATTGCATAGGTAAATCCCTCTCACCCCAAATACGGCACACCCAGGAAACAGGGCATTAAAAACTGGCTCTTCATCATCAGTTTGTAACTTGGCGAAGGCATCCCCTATCCCCCCATCTTTTGTTCAATAAAAGCAAGCGATTCTTCATTCGTAGCAATTAGAAAAAGGGGCATGTAGTAGATACCTGCTGTTATTTCCTCCCGTGGGAAAGGTAGCACAAAGAACCAGCTTTATCTCTCGGAAGATTAATTCCCTTGTGAGGTCCTTACGTATTTGTGTTGTGATAACGCATGGTGTGTGATAGGGGTCATAAAACCCTGTCGTGATTTTTCATGTATTTATTCCTCCGTGTCTGAGACGTAGGGCTTTGCAGTGGCAGGACTGTTTTAACATTTGATGATATAAATAATAAATGATGATGGATCAGCCTCTGAAAGCTGGTACCTGGGAGGGGAGGGGATGGCATCTGCCTCGCCACGGCTGTGGGCAGCAGTGCCCATGGGCACAGGCACTGTGCTCCTTCAGCTGCTCTTGTCCATCCCCTACCGCCCTACCCCAAGCCTCGGAGTTCTCGGGTGCAAACCCTTCTCGTCCTGTGCTATTCTGCTGCTGCAGCTGCAAGACATCTTTTGTCTTTTTCTCACGGTACTTTGCAATTTAAGTCATTGCCTTTGCTTCATTTTGTGTTTGTGTGTGTACTCACAAGCATGTGTGGGTGTATTTTTATTTAAAGTACAGCATTATGATAAATAAAGACAAACTCTTATATGTTTTAGCCTGTAATATAGAAACAAGAAAGAAGTCCCCAAAGGAACCCTGGTGAAAAAAAGCAGGTACTCAATGTGTGTGGTTTTGTAACAGGCTGTCGGATGCTAGGGCTAATAATGGAATTTGTATGTTTATTATTGGTGCGATTAATAATACTGATTTATAGAGCTTGACGGCTTGCCATCATTAGCTGTTCACAGTAGCCCCATGAAGTTGGCATCACTATCATTTAGCAAATAAAATCACACGTTGACTTGCAGAGGAGGTAGCCAAAGTTCAAGCAGTCACTGAGTAGGCAAAATACTACATGTCTTCTGGTCGGCCTTAGAGCCCCCTTCGAAAAATGAGCCCGGAGTCATTCAGTTTAGAGAAGAGCCCAAGTAAATGTAATTTTACTCCACATCTTGAAATGCTCTCTCTTCAAGATTACTAGATCCCTTAAGCCTGTACATCATTTTAATCCAGCTAATGCCCAGGCGCCTTTCCAGGTTGGTCTTCCACTCTAGGTGGCTGAAGTTTTTTTTTTTTTTTTTTTTTTGCGGGGGTGGTGGTAATTTGGTACGCACAATAATCATCTCTGTATTTGTACCATAAGAGGCTGTTCTTTCGGCACTGCGAGATTGTTAACAGTCCGTTTATAAAAACTGCCGCTTATCTACCCATGTTCCCATCTCCTACTACATTCAGAAGGAGATGCGTTTGGGGAGAAGTAATTTAAAACCAGGGAAAGAAAACCCACGGAGATCTTACTTCTCTAACATGAGGTTATCACATTGGACATAAGAAGCATAAAGATAAAATTTAAAACATTCAAGCAAAACGTTCTTAGTGGGATCTTTTATGATTTGATGGCCCCGTGTATTCATAACTGGTAATTCAGACCTCATATCACCCTGGTGGTAAAGATCTCCTCTGTCATTGCTGTAGCGTCTGTTCATTTTTTCCTTTGTTTTTTTTTTTTTTTTCACTTTTTTCAAAAACTATGATGTGTTCCATTTATATGCAAAGAAGATGTGACCTGACCCCATCGCTGGAGCAGCTGATTGAAATTCTAATGTTGATGATAGTATACCACGGGTATGGATTCTGTGCCCTAATACTGCGCATTAACCTCACACTTACATTCACAAGCCTACAATTTTCTTCTTAAAAGTGACCTTTCTCTAATGGAGTGGAGCCTTGGTAGCTTTGCCATTATGCTTTCCATATATTTTATTTAACAGAGGCCTGAAGGTAATAATATTCTACACTGTGTATTAATAAAGAGAATTCTGACCCTCTTGTCCTGTTTCCCACCCCTTTAACAGTGACATCTGTGGTTATATCAGCTTTATGAACACATCTTAAAAGGTGATCTCTGCATTCTTACATTGTTTCCTGGAAGATGCTGAAAGGTTACGCTGAAAATAAAAAATCGAAGTGACCAGAGGTCTGATTAAAATCATTACTAACACAGTGATTCATTTTGACAAGGTGTTAGCTGTGAAGTCTTTTTTTCCTTTCCTCTCCCTTACAATCTCCAGCAGTCTCTCAGAAAGGGTATAAAGAGAACTGATAATTTAATACTCTTGGTAAACCCTAGAAGGCTGATGATGCTTGACTCCCCAACCAACACTGACATTTTCAGTGGAGAATCATGTTTTTGGCTAGTGTTATTATAAGCCAAACAACTGGAAAATTTTAAAGGCTTTGCATTTTATTTGTATAATATGCCATCTTAATGGAAATCTAGTTCTTAAGTTCTAAAGGGAAAAAAAAATCTGCAATAAACATTAAGGTTGCTTAGAAACCTGGGTCCATGATTTAGCTCTTATACGCTCTAAGGTAACAGCCAGTTGCTTGTGGAAAAATAAAGCCCAGTTGTTTTGTGTCTGCATTTAAAACATCCCTGTTTGTTTCAGGTGTGTGCTAATTTGTTTCTTCCCTGTTGACAGTCTTCTCTTTTTCTTGGCATCTATAAATGAGACTGGCTTCTGTAATGGTACTATTTTGATAGGTGATAGTCTAATATTCTTCTTCTTAACATATATTTATTTATACTCTCCCCACCACCCTTTCTTCTAGGTGGATTTAGGGCAGCTTGAAAAGATATCAAAATAAATATGGACTGTAAACTTCTAAACACTTGCCCCAATCCAGCTCTAAGCTTTTCATTAACCAAATTGAAGGTGTGTGTGTGTATGTGTGTGTGTGTGTGTTTATTTTTTTACAATTTATTTTAATTAATTCATTTTTGACTGCATTGGGTCTTCGTTGCTGCACACAGGCTTTCTCTAGTTGCAGCGAGTGGGGGTTACTCTTCGTTGCGGTGCATGGGCTTCTCATTGCCGTGGCTTCTCTTGTTGTGGAGCACGGGCTCCAGCCACGCGGGCTTCAGTAGTTGTGGCACATGGGCTCTGTAGTTGTGGCTCGCAGGCTCTAGAGTGCAGGCTCAGTAGTTGTGGCACACGGACTTAGTAGCTTCGCGGCATGCGGGATCTTCCCGGACCAGGGCTCGAACCCGTGTCCCCTGCATTGGCAGGCGGATTCTTAACCACTGCGCCATCAGGGAAGTCCCTGTGTGTGTGTTTTAAAAACGAAAAATAAGACCAATGCAACTTCAGTGTATGTATTGAGCCAGTTTTCATGAAGAATCTGAAGAGTGAATTAGGGTGCAGGAGTTCATGACTTTTTAAAAAGAATATTTATTTATTCATTTGGTTGTGTCAGGTCTTAGTTGTGGCAGGCGGGCTCCTTAGTTGTGGCATGTGAACTCTTAGTTGTGGCATGCATGTGGGATCTAGTTCCTGGACCAGGGATCGAACCTCGGCCCCCTGCATTGGGAGCATGGAATCTTCACCACTGCACCACCAGGGAAGTCCCCATGATTTTTTTTTTTAATAAGAAGAAATCCACACCTAACATGCAGTAAAAAAAATTTAAAACTATAGAAGTACAGATAAAGCAGAAAGTGGAAAATAAGTTAACAGCTCTGTAACCAAGCCTCTCTCCTCAGGGAGGAGATTTTGAAAGCATGCACACATGTAAATGTGTGTATGTGCATAATTTGTTTTATACACAGACTCATACTCTACACGCATCCTGCTCTTCTTTTTCACTCAACAATATATTGGGCACACCTTTCCATGTTAATTTGTATGTGACAGTTTTGTTTCCTTTATGCTCCTTTTCCAGAAGTTATAAGCAAGGCTGCAAAGACTATTCTCTGTGTGAATCCTTCTACAGTATCTCCAGGCGGTGATGTCTTTAGATGGTGACCAAGGGAGGGGTCCTCGCCCCCCCAGAGGGCTTGGTGTGCTTCCCTCTCACCAACAGGCCAAAGAGTAGTTCACTGGTTTGGGTGTGCATTAGTGTAGTTTATCCTCTTTAACCTGTTAATTTGCTGTATTTTCTTTCTTGTGAGTTGTCTTTTCATGTAATGGGTCTTTTTATTTCCTTTTTTGAGGGTGGTTCTTTCTGCTTTCTGGACACTCTTAGCAGACTTAGATAGTAATCCATTCCATCATATATGCAGCAAACATTCCTCCCCCCGCCCAGGTTTTGGTTCACCTTTCAACTTCATCTATAGCCTTTTCTGGTCTATCTTCTCCAGTAGCCAGATAAAGGACCTGGGAGTTGACCCTGGCTTTGGGGGTCCCCGCCATACCTTGCATCCTCCTCCTTCATCTCCCCACACACGGAGCTCTAGCTGTGGGTGTATGTACTGTAACACTGGAGGATATGGACTAAAAAACACATTGAATAGGAAAATGCAAATTCCACCATATGATACCACTACACTCTGCAAGGACGGCTAAAACGGAGAAGAATATACCACGTGTTAGCAAGGATGCTGCGCAACTGCAATTCTTATATGCTGTGGGTGGGAGTTCTAGTGACATGCCACGTTAGGAAAACTGCATCTACTGAAGCAAAAATGAATAAACCAGTCTACAAATACATCTCTCTCCCATGACTCAGTAATTCCACTCCCTGGTATATGTCCAGCAGAAATCTGTATACAGGCACCGAAAACACGTGTAAGAATGTTTGTTGTGGTACATTCGTAATGGCAAAAATCTGGAGACAACCCAACGCTTATCAATGCAGAATGGATAAACAGTAGTTTATTCACACAGTCGAATACGATAGAGCCGTGAGAATGAACGTGAATACTACAGCCCGTGTTGAATGAAAGAAGCCAGACCCAGCAGTACATACACTACGGTTCCAAATGGTACGTATGGTAAAGTTCAAAATTAATCTCCTCCAGAGAGGCACAGGGTGGAGCTTCTGGGATGGGATGATGTCCTGCTGTTTGGGCTGAGGGGTAGTCACGTGGGTACGTCTCCTTTGTGAAAATGTATTGAGGACGGGCTTCCCTGGTGGTGCAGTGGTTGAGTCTGCCTGCCGATGCAGGGGACACGGGCTCGTGCCCTGGTCCAGGAAGATCCCACATGCCGCGGAGCGGCTGGGCCTGTGAGCCATGGCCGCTGGGCCTGCGCGTCCGGAGCCTGTGCTCCGCAATGGGAGAGGCCACAACATTGAGAGGCCCGCGTACCGCAAAAAAAAAAAAAAAAAAAAAAAAAAGTATTGAGGTATATACAAGATTTATGGAACTTTCTGTATGTTACGTTTCAAAAAAAAAAAGGCAACAAACAAAAAACCAAACTAATGACAAATAGTTATTTTAACTGAAACAGATAAAGATTATCAGGGAGATGGCTTTAAAAACAAATTATATGCGAGCACGTACTCTTTGTCAATGTTGTGCTGAATGCCAGGTATGTAGGTATCTCCCCCAAGCAGCCACATGTGGTTGGTGCTCTATTAGCTCCCCATTTTACAGATGAAGGCCATGAAACTCAGAGAGGTTAACAACTTTGTCTAAGGCCACCCAGCCTAGAAAGGGGCTAAGCTGAAGCTCAAACCCAGGTCTGTCCACCTCCTGGCTTCGCTGCTCTCTCTGGTTCCCTTGTTAGAACACATCTGTCCTGTCAACACAACCATAGCATACAGACAACTGTGCTTCCCTCGTAGAGGGATATCAAAGGGAAAATGAGTGTGTGAAGCTGTGCTTCTGTGGGCAGTGCACGGACTGAGGGCGTCCAGGGCTGAAGTCCACACTGAATGGAAATGCTGGCATCGCTGACGAAATCCACCAGATAACAGAAGATGGTGTGAAACTTTTTGCTCACGAGGTGGGGAAGCAGCGTTCCCTCCAAACGCTCGCTGGAGGCTTTGCAGGCCTGCCTCCATCATTGTTCCCCATCTGAGCTCTGCAAGGACACGGACAGGAAGGAGTTGTCTAAGAGAGAGATGCTGGGAGCTGGACTGATGGATACAAATACTGCGCTGCTCAACAGACACTATAGCTATCGAAGTTCTGGCATTCCAGTTTTCAAAAATCATTTTAAAATGACTCCGGGAGATTTGGTTAAGACAAACGTGTGATGAAGACTATCACAAAGAAAAACCACTTGAAAGGCAAATACATGTATCTGTAAACATAGCATTTTTATTAACAAAATGTTTACACTCTCCTTACAATACAACAAATTTTGTAGTGACTTAGCATGTTATACTCTATAAAGGTTTAGTATAGAATATTCAAGCTAAAACAATATAGTTTAAAAGTATGCCAAATCAACCACCATTGCAAACTATCTACTACCAGCCTAAATGTAAAAAGAAAAATCTTACAACAAAAATCAAAAGATCAAGTTTTCTTTCGTCAGCATCTACAAACAATACAGACATCATACGGTTTATATATAGACTTAGGTCCAGCCCAAGGTTAAGACTGCAAAAATAAAGTCTTCAAACATCCATATAAGCTTGGCAAACCATCATTACAATATTTCATCACAGGTAATCAAGCGATGCGTCATGCAGAGAAGCCACGGCTACACATTTGGGCGGTTTATAGTGCAACAAGGCGGCCTAAACTGTAAGCAACTTGATTTTTTTCATAATAGATGCTATTATAGAAAGGCACAAATATCTTATTCCTTGCATCAGGTCTTGAAAAGGCATGACATTCTTAGGAGAAATAAGACTTGCTGGTACAACGGCTTAGCTTTTTTTTTTTTTTTTTTTTTAAATGTCTAGGCTCATCTCCACAGCCGTTTCTCTCCAAGACTTCAGACTTGGGGTTTTACACACTTTAGCAAACGTTCTATTACAAACTGAGCGAGGTGCTGACACTTAAAACTGCCTCGTCGCCGGCGGTAAGGAACATTTTGTTCCGCAGTCGTGTTGCCACTGTGGGCTGGTGCTGCCCTTTTCCTCGCTGGAAATACTGGACTTCTTCCCCTAAAATTACCCTTTGTGTTATCTGACGGCACTGGTTACCTACTGCTTTCCCTGTTGGAGGTGGTGGGCAAACTGTACTGCTGCGACCAGGTAAGGCGGCACGGGAGGGCATGTCACACGCGCCGAGGAGGCGGCTGGTGCCCTGCGTCTTTAAGGGAGAGCCCACAGCAAAATGAGAAGAGGAGAAACAAGGCCAAGAAGTCGGCTTCGATCACAGAGAAGGCAAGACGTCCATTCTTAAGAAGGTCAGAGGCATGACTGACAATTATGCAAGTGACTCATGACGTGAGATGATGGAAAGACTGAGCGGCTGGATGAGAGTTAAAAAAAAAAAAAAAAAAAAATCTTTTCCAGGGCAATAAAGCTCCGTCTGCACAATACAACAAATGGTTTAAAAAACAGAGCCACCAATCAGTTGCTCTGACTAGCCAGCTGCTGCTAATTTTCCCCACACTGAATCGACCAGTCGCTTGGACGTCACGTACATGATCCACATCAAGAAAGTTTCCTAAACTAGGTAATAACCGCACAGGCAGAGTCAGCGGAGGTACACAAATTTAAGCCCCACTTTCAACATTTTCCAGTGGGTGAAACTGATGATTCAAGTATAAATTTCATGAAAAAATTAATAACGATGAATTAAGGGTTAAGCTCCAATTGATGTCACACGCTGCTGGGTGCTGACGATTCCTGAAGTGGGAGGGGGCGTGCTCCACCCCGTCCCCCGGCCTGTCCCACTCCAGATGGTGCTCACTAGGCGCTGGGCTTGCCCTGGCGCAGAAGGGGTGCTTGGCTCTTCTCCGTGACATAAGATGGGGAGTTTCTTGGATAACTGCAATTCTGAGTAAAGATTGTCAGCCCTTTGTGTGAAATGCTGTTTTAAAGATGACTTCCTCTGAAGCACCGCTTTAAACAATTTGCTTCTGGAAACACGAAAAAGTTCCTGAATCAAGAAGTTGCATCAAAACCGGAGCATTTTGTTTCTTTTGCAGGATTAAGGAGATGATTAAGATTAAGGAGTTTAAAACTGCCAATTATAGAAGGCTCTTTCAAAAAATCATTCCTATCTGAGGATTTCCCATTAACTGGCTGAATTCCTGGCACTTGAATTCCTGCTCGTGGAAAGCTACCCAGAATTTTGTTTGTTTCAATTATGAAGCATTTTGATGAGGCACTGGATGCCAGGACCGTGCACACCAATCTGAAAATGAACTGGCCGTGAGTTTTTTTAAATTTCTGTTTAATTTGTTAAGACTCCATGGTTTTAATTCTAGTCTATCTACTGAGGACACATCCTAATCTTACTATCTATCTAAAATTTTCAAGATAATGAAAGGAAAAGATGGAAGATTTCAGATTTTTCTTTTTATTAAACTTCTGAATCTTTTGTTTGAAAGCCACAAACAATTCTAGCCTATCTGGAACTGATTATACTCTAAGAGGAAAGAACACAGATATTAGTTATTTCTGATGGTACAGACCAAAAATCAGAGTTGATCTATGCCACTGGAAGTCCTTCTAGATTTGGGAAGTAAATCACTTTCCTTACATGCTAGGAGAATCCTGAGGGACAAACTGAGAAAGAGGGAGATCCTTGGTTCTATTTATCCCCTTTCTTCATTATGCCTGATGAAACTTCATCAGTAACACGTTGCTCACTTATCATTCTCTGGGACTGAAAAAGTGGAGGCTCCTGAAAAATGTAATACCCTCCTAATTTTTTTTTTAGACTTTCATTTGCACATAAAACAGGACAAATGCCCCAGAATTCCATTAATATTTCATGAAAACCGGATAACCACATTGCCTGGCTTTCTATTACTGGGAGTCAAGACAAGTAACTCTGCTGTCAAAGAGAAACGGGCAGAGGTCACTTCTTCCAGTCCAAGGCTAAATTCCACCTCCACCTCCCTTTGCTAAAACTATACAGTATCATGTTTATCTCCTGGATAAATTTGTTGCTTGGACTGTTTTTTTGTTTGTTTGTTTGAATTACAGTACCACAGGGGTTAAAACACATCTCCTAAACATTACCTTGAATCATTTAAAATTTTCTGATGGGCCAAGCTAACTGAGGGCAGGTATACAGTCACAGCCTGACCCTTGAAGGTACATTTCACTTCTTCTTCTAAACAATATTAACTGTTAAGAGGTAGACGATCTCTTGTAGTCAAACAAGTCATGCTGCTATAGTCCCTTTAAAACAAATTCAAATAATGAAGAATGTTTACAGGTTTCCACTCTCTAGCTTATCACTGTTGTTTAACTTTCGTTACAGAGACAGGGGAACACGTGCAGCCTAATGAGTTGAGAGAGAAGAGCCAGCCTGAGTCTGTGGGCTGTCATCTCTCCCCCAGATGCTGTACAGCAGGTACCTAGTATAGATCAGAGTTAAGGGGATTCTACTAACTTTTCCCCGGAAGGAAAGGATTTTCTCATTACTTATACAGGTTCTTGCAAAGACATCCGAATGTGTAGGGGGCTCGTCTGTCATACACATAACATACTGTGTGCCTATTTCTTATACACTAAGGGGCCATGAATCACTTTCTCAGCGTGTTCTGAAAAAAAAAGTGAAAAAATGCTTATAAGAATTTATACAACCTCTTTTGCAACTTACTCTCAGCCTATAAAAAGATGCATATAACAGTGAACAAATGCCTTTTCAAGCTCTGAGGCTGACATGCCAATTAGTGCAGTGTAGTCTGAATTAAATCTGCCCATTTTAACACAATGCCATAACAGTACAGATATGCTGGTTTGACGCCTCCAGGAAAGCCATGGAATAGTCATCTGAGGACATTTTCATTATTCTATCTCCCAGAGTTTAATTTAGAAGGTCTCCTAGACCTATTTTCCTTCTTGAGAATAGAAAAGAAATAAACACAAAACGTAAAGAGAAGTTCTGAAATTAAATGTGGTTTCCTTTCCCTTTTTATATATTTAGAAATAATAAACCCCGATAACCTCAAGAAGGACACCAGCCCACTTAGAGGAGGTCGGGCCTCCAACACAGGAGGGTCAACCCTCTCAGACTTGGGGAGGAATCCAGGAAGCCTGTGTACAACGGGAGGCAGGCGCCTCAAACAAAACCACACACAGGCGACCACGAAGTGTGTTATTCTGAAGGAATCCAACCTTTCCTTCGCTACGTGTAGAACGTGGCCTGTGGCTGAAAAGCAGGTGATGGAGGTTTCATTTGGAACCAGAAGGGCCTGCGATAGGTACTTTTCCCTAATCACTTCTTAAAGAGAGTTTAAAATGAAGGACACTTAATCATACTCATACTTTATGTTCTTTTAATCACCAAATGACAGTTAATGAGTTATCACAGAATCAGAAAAACACTTGTGTGAAAGGAGAGTTCTTAAGACCAATGGTTACTAAGATTGGACACCTGCAAAGAGCTGATTTCCATTTCTCTGAGAGGAATCAGTATACACTTGCAGCTAATTAATCATTTTTCTCTTTTCAGTCCCCAAAGTTTTTAAAGATGGCCCTGCGTCATAAGAGAACCAAAAGAAGATTGTTATAGATGGGCTGTCTCAATTCTTTTACAATCTAGCATTTTCTATAATAAGAAGTAAGAATAAAGAATATATAAAACGTGTACTAGATCACTATTTAGTCAGGTGAATAATCCAAAGTGGGCTCAAAATAAAACACTGTTTCTGACTTGAATATTCATCTTTGCATTTGAGAAGCAAACAAGATAACTGAAAACATTTCCCCCCGTTCTCATCGAGTATGAATTATGAATTCTGAGAAAGCAATGTGTAGTTGTTATTGTTAAGCATTAAAAAGACACCACATGAGAAACAGAGCCATGGCAATTTCTGAGACAGACTGAGGAAAATGAGAGCAAGAGAGGGCCTGAAACGCATGAGGAACACATGGGAAGGAGAACGAGAAATCAGGATGAGAAGGCGGCTGCGGAGGGCTGAAGGATGGACCCGTTCTGGGCTCCGTGCAGTAAATGTCACAATAGGATGAGAGGCATTCGGAGGCCTTACCAATAAGAGAGGCACCGAGGCGCTTTGCCTTTCCCTGTGCACCCAGACACCATGAAATCATCCACGCTGACTGACAGTTTTGGTTGAAAACATGTGAAGGTCACAGATTTGGGTCATCTTTTGGTGAAAAAAGACGGAAAGGGCCACACACGCGTCGCCTCTTTGTGAATCCAGCAACCTTTGTTTTACGTTGTTGTCATGGAGATAGAGGCCCAGCAGTGGGAATGTTAGGGACAAACCAGGGCGGTGGCCTGATGGCCCGATCCATTTGGAAGTATATGAGACAAAGCCAAGCCACCTTCAGGTGTAAAGAGCCCAGCCTTTGGAATCACACATTCTCTCTGAAAGCTTGCTAATTTCACGCTGGGAAGGAAGCTAGATGCTGCAGGGGCAGAGAGTCCACACGTATTTTAAACAAAACAACATTAGAATTTTCACTACCTACGTTCCTTCTGTATGATTTCGATAAGAGAATAAGCAATTCCAAATGCTTAAGACATACACCAGGGGAAAGGGAATCGTCTTTTACTTAATCTGAGTTATAATTTTCCCATTACAACCTAACCGTATCAAGTGGGGGGGCACAAAGAAATAACCATTAGTTTTAAAAGTTTCAACTGTTCAGCTTAAGGATAGCTCTGAAAGCACAATTTAGTTTGAAATTCAAACTGTTTCATTTCCTATTTAATCTTGTACATTTCCTTCCCTTACAATACTCAGGTTGGAAGGGTGCCAAATTAGACCAGGAACAAATTTTCACCAACTTCACTTCAGTGCTTTATTTTTAGATTACATTAAAAACCTCAGTAGGCTCCCTGAGGGAAAAGAGCCTTAACCACTAACAGAGGCAGGGGAAAACAAGGGAAAGGGAAAGACAGGCTAAACTGTTAACAAGGAAAGCTCTCTCAAATCAGTTGGCCTGAGGCTGCTGTGAAAGCTAAAAGAAACTTACCCCCAAGACCAGGTAGGTAAATGCCGAGAGCTCGGGACCTTAACCTCTTGCCCCGACGCTAGGAAGGGCTAGTCAGGCTTGTCAAAGAGGCATACGTCTTCACGCTGATTTCCAGATGGGACTGGAGGGGCGGGGGTGGCGGGAGGGAAGGCAGAGAAATCCTGACCGATCACAAGCCACGCGCTCTAAGCTTTTGCACCATGTCAACGTGCTTCAAGGAGCCTCCTGTGCACGGGCTGCGAAATGGGCGGGCACAGGGTGAGAGTAAATGGAGTGTCGAATGAAACACAGAATTTGTTAATGTATTTACATAATTTATAATCTGTAAGCAATGGTCTTGTAAGTATAGAGTACAACTTTACATAGGCTAAGCAACAGATCATTGTCTCCCCCACCAAAGTATCTCGGTTAAATAAAAAGATTGACAGCATTTACACCGCTTGCTTTACTTTCCCTCTCCTTCCCTTTGTAAACCACTGCTAGTCAGCTGAGTCATCTGCGATTCAATGTATTCCAGGCAGCTTCTCTACCACCACCACCTTGATCGTGACAGCTTCCTTAAAAAGGTGCCAATAATGTGCCTGGTGACACGCACGTGACAGGGTCAGGGTGCAAACCCCGGGTGAGGCATGCACCTGCTGCTGTGAGTTTACTGTGCATGTCCTGGGCTGATGTACCCGATGGCAAGTGCTTTAGAGATGGCAGGGGTGAAGCCATCTCCATCAGCCCTTATACATAAACCATTTTAGCTTCAAATAATGATAACTGCCATCCCTCCATTTATGATAACCGACCACATTCTAAATGACACCAAGGAAATGGTATCATTGGTACCAAATGGTATCATTGGTATCAATGGGAAACCGAGGAAATGATAATCTCCACAAGGTCTTTTTCTTCCCTTAAGAACCACAAAAGTGCTAATTTTCCCTTTACAAATGTTACATAAAATCTTGATTACAAAACTACCCAACAATTTAATCCTACCATCCATACAATTATACACTCCTTCTCAGCAAGGTCAAAAGCCTATGATGTAGTCCCTTTGTACATCAGAGATTCTTTACAGAAGAGAAGTCCACAGACTGAAATATTATTGCTGCAGTCTCCAAAGAGGAAACAGAACCGGTCCATTCCTGTGGATCCTTGTTGCCCGAAGAAGATACAAGACCGGCGAGGCGACCCCTGGCGACAGGGCTCCAGCCCTCCCGCTAACTTTCAGGACCACCTACTTCACCGTTGAGCCTGGAGGCCGAGGCTCAGTCAGCAGCAGCTCCGTTTCGGCTCCGAAGGCTGTCTTCGGAGTTTGAAGCCCTTTCCACCGGAAGGCGGGTTGGCGTCAGTGGATGGAATTCTTCGACCTGAACCAAGAGGACAGGAGGGAAGGGAATGAGCTTTCACATTCTCAATCTGTTCATTCTCAGACACAACCATTTTGCAGATGCAATTTGAGAGGTTTCATTAAAATTAAAAAAGTTGAAAAAACTTCTAATTTCGGGAGACTTTCAGATTTACAGAAAAGTTGCAAGGACAACACAGAGCACTGCTGTATCCCCTCACCCAGCTTCCCCTGATTTCGGCATCTTATAGTATTACCATGGGATTCGGCAAAATGAAGAACTCGACACTGGAACATCACTGTCAACCCAACTCCAGACTTCTGTCAGATGCCATCAGTTTTCCCACTAATGTCCTGTTTCTGTTCCAGGGTCCAAAGAAGGGTATCACATGGCATTTAGTACAAAATTTTTTTAACTAAAAAAATTACATGTTCAAAAAATTGCATCAGAATGTGCCTGTCCCTCTGTCTCATGGCAGAGGCCACCTTCCAGAGACTGGTGTGTGCAGACATGCACAGCACACACACGCTCTTAAAACCAGGGCAGGAGCAAATACTGTTTCACTTAATATATCCTGGGGATTGCTCCACCAGAGCGTTCTTTTAAATAGCTCTGTGATACCGCATTGTGTGGATGTACCGTTCTTTATCCCCTATTGATAGATATTTAAGTCTGTTTCCAATATTTTGATGTTATTAAAAACAATGCAGGGCTTCCCTGGTGGCGCAGTGGTTGAGAGTCTGCCTGCCAATGCAGGGGACACGGGTCCGAGCCCTGGTCTGGGAAGATCCCACATGCCATGGAGCAACTGGGCCCGTGAGCCACAATTACTGAGCCTGCGCATCTGGAGCCTGTGCTCTGCAACAGGAGAGGCCGTGATAGTGAGAGGCCCCGCGCACTGCAATGAAGAGTGGCCCCCACTTGCCACAACTAGAGAAAGCCCTCGCATAGAAATGAAGACCCAACACAGCCATAAAAAAAAAAAAAAAAAAACCAACAACAACAACAATGCAAAGGCTGTGTTTGTAAACCCATGAGTGCATGTGTGGGATAAATTAACAGGCGTGGAAGAGCCGGGTCATGCGATTCTACTCCTGGGTATTTATCTGACACCGACACTGTATTCCCAGTGTCTATCTAGCACAAATGCAAGAAGGATGTGCAATTTCAATTTTGACAGACGCTGCCAAATTGCTCTCTGAAGAGGTTGTGCCACTTTATTCTCCTACCAACAATGCATGAGAATGAACAGGTTTCACTGTACTGCTCTGTGACTCATAATGTCAATTTCGAGAGAACCTTAAATCACCCATCCACCTACCTCACTGATAACTCAACGGCTGCTTCCTGTACAAAGGCTTTGCTGAAACCCTCCCACTTCCTAACTCTGTCCAATATCTCAGATGCTAAAATCAAGTCAGGAGCCAGAAGCACATTACTACACATTTGTTTACGCAACTATCTCCATTATCTCCCTCTAATCAGGCCCAAAGCTCTTCAAGGGAAGAGATCTCTAGCTTTATGTTTCCAATATCTATTTAGCATAGCACCTGGCACTGAGGTATTTTGAAAACATGGAACGAACTGACACCTGCATCTTTGGCATTAATGAGGCTGAGTGGGAATCTGCCAACTCTCAGGCCCTCGGATGCCCAGCCTGAAGCCTCTGGCACATCCAGCGGCCTGCAAATCAGGGGTTGGGGAGGGAGAGGTCAGAACACAGCATGGTGCCCGCATGGCTAGGAAGCATCCTCCAGTATGTCCTACAAGCACTTTCAAATGCCTATATGCACTGCTGTGAATACAACGCAAATTTATTTAAAAGCTTTACTGACTCTTCTTGTCATTACTTATTTCTCAATAAATGGATACTGAAGACACAGCTGGTATTACAGAGCCATCTCTGAACTATTTTTAGAAGAATGCAGAGGAGAACACCTTCGTGACCTGAGAATAGGCAAGGGTTTCTTAAACAGGAGCCCCAAAATGCTAACCATAAGGGAAAATAAGGATACATCGGATTACATTAAGATTAAAAGCTCCAATTTACTAAAGGGGTTGATTCAAAAATTAAAGTCAAGGGACTTTCCTGGTGGCGCAGTGGTTAAGAATCTGCCTGCCAATGCAGGGGACACGGGTTCGAGCCCTGGTCTGGGAAGATCCCACATGCTGTGGAGCAACAAAGCCCATGAGCCACAACTACTGAGCCTGCATGCCACAACTACTGAAGCCTGCACGCCTAGAGCCCGTGCTCCGCAACAAGAGAAGCCACTGCAATGAGAAGCCTGCACACCACAATGAATAGTAGCCCCCGCTCGCTGCAACTAGAGAAAGCCTGTGCGCAGCAGTAAAGACCCAATGCAGCCAAAAATAAATAAATAAATTAATTAATTGGAAAAAAAAAAAGAAAGTCAAGGCACACAGTGCGTCTCTCCAATAGACATAATCAACAACGGACTCATAGTCAAAATAAACTATAAACACTAAGATAAAGGCAGATAAACCCAACAGGAAAATAGGCAAAACTACACAAAAGAGGATATCTAGATATCATAAAAATGTAAACAGACATCGGAAAGGGGCTCGACCTCATTCACTGCCATAGGTGCAGGTCACTACCCTGCCCCTCCGCGTCGGAGTGACTGGGGTTCGCAGACCCCACTCGTGTCCGTGCCAATGTAACCACCCTGAAGACTGTCTGACAGTCAACTTGTGCTCAACGCACGCATACCTGAAGACTCAGCCATCCTTCTCCTGGGTGTAAACAGACCCAAGAAAAACGTGTACCTGTCGTGTACATGTTGGACATGAAGCAGAATGTTCACAGAGGTTCTACTTGTCATAGCTCGAAACTGGACAGAACCACCCAAACGCCTACCCACACTGTGGGTATTCCTCGCCGCGCCCGCCCTAGCACACACACTCTGTGGCGATGAGGACGAATCGCGTGCTGACGTGGACGAATCTACCACTTGTGATGTAGAGCTAAAGACGCCAGACACGAGAGAGTAAATCCAGCATGTTTTAAAAGCATAAAATATAAAAACAGGCAAAACAAGAAGAGTTAGTGGTCAGGATGGTGCCTCCCTGGGGCGGGCAGCGGGGCGGGGGGGAATGCTGCCGGGACGCCACTGGGTCTTGAAGTGAGTGCCGATTACAGGAGTCTACACAGTCCGTCAACATGCCTGGAGCTTTATACTTCTGATATGAGCACTTCTCAGCATGTATATTAGACTTTAATAAAAAGCTCGCAAACCAGGCACTGTGCTAATGCAATTTTACAACACCCCAGTAAATAATAAACTCAACTTACATCTCTTAAAATTTTTCTAATCTTTTTGAACATATATTTTTTATTTTTCACAGTTAAAATGAGTACGTACAGGCTAGTTTTTATACAGGAATTTTCATTATTGGTATAGTTCACCACTTTCCTGTTTTTTAATACTGCTGGAGTAAAGAACACTTTAAAGAAATAGTGATAATTTTAGCACTCATGACACCACACACTTAGATATTTTAGCTTGAACTGTGAAAAATTCCCGACCGGCTTCATGCTGCCTTTCAAGAATGCATCTGGGTAACTGCTATTTACAATCTAGGAAGACGATAAACATCATGACTCTTCAATGCTGGAAGGAAGGGGCTGGACTAGAGCTTGCACACCAGCCTCTACCAGCCATCCCAGGCAGCAGATGGGCCTGGCAGGCCTGCACAGTGTTCGGAAAATATTTGAATAAGTGGCCAGATTTAAAGAGTGTGACATGTTACATAAAATTCAGATCTCTGGTTCTCGGAACAGACTAAAAACATCAAAAAATAATAACACTGAAAATAACCCCAACAATTGAGCATCCAAGGGCCTAAATCCCAGTGCGGTCCACCTGCTGGAGCTGGGCCTGCCGTAGCAAGCTGTCAGGGTCACCAGGGCTTTGTGCAGCCCCCCAAGTCTCGGCACTTGCCCCAGGCCTGCTCCTCTGTTGGGCCGTCCCTGCCTGGCCCCGGTGGTTCTTCCTCTACATGTTGGCCAAGGGCCCTTCCACTTCTCTCAGACCTCCCCCAAAGGATGGATCTTAACGAATAAGTTCACTGTGCTTTGCTGGCTTTCTCCTGTCCTCCAATGGGAAGTCTGACCTGTTCAGTTAACATGAACCCCAGGGCTCTGCACACCTGCTCTGTCGGGTCTCAGCTCCAGTATCACCTCCTCAGAGAAGCCTTCCCCGACCACCTGCAGAAACTCTTTCACTTCATCCTATGTTATTTTCTTCCTATCGCTGCTCATCATCTGAAAGCACCTCCCTTATCTGCGTGTTCACTGTCTCTCCCACAGAGGAACGTGCGCCCCAGGACAGCAGGCGCAGACCCCATCTTGTTCACCGCTGCCTCCCCCGAGCCTGGAACAGTTCTCAATGAATATACTGATGAATTTGAAGGAAGTGAATCAACAGGTACAATCTGTAGAGGACCCCAAAGGTACACTGCAGCCTCTCTCCTATCTAGTGTCATCCTATTAACACTTCTGGAAAGGGAAAGAGGAGGGGTGGGAAACAGCGGTCTTGCGTTTCACCAGCGAGTGTCTAGTTTTAATTTTTGAGGGCTTTCTTATAGTGGAATTACACACGCATTTCATTTCCCTTTATTTATTTTGTTCATTTTCAATGACTCTGGACAACTAAGTGAAACACAGTTAAAGAGAGAAAGAGGGAGAGATGACAGCTTCTAGGACCTCTAGGCCGTGCACATTATTTATTCAGTAGCAACGTTCTTTCTAGAAGGGTTACAGTCATTGGGCAGCAGCCCTCCAGCACTTACAGCATGATATGAAAACCCACCGTCACTCTTAAATTCTCAAATCTCATTCCACTGAGAACAGTATTAGAGACTAGACCACTCTATGTAAGGGGAAAATTCTACTCGGCAAGATAATTCTGTTTTAAGTTGCTCTGCACAGAGGAGACCCATAAGGCACAGAGATACTCACTAATTTCTATAAAGAGTTCGTTTATGTTTATCGCGTTTTTTGCGCTGGTCTCTACAAAAATTGCATGGATGGAGTCGGCGTAGTCCTTAGCATCTCTCTCCATGACCTCTCTGGAAGGCAACGAATTGCAAATCAGAAATTCTGCCCATCAAGAGCTTAATGTGATCCCCACCTACCCAGTAATTAACCAGATTTATGATGATAAAGGATGTCACGAATGGCTGGTGAATGAGCCCTGACACCGCGGTCCTCCCAATTACACCACTTCTACGGTTAAAGAAAACAGAACAGAACAGAATAGGACCCGGGACTACTAGCAATGCATCCAATGGAATGGCCAGAGAATCACCGGGGTTTCTTTTCCCCTCAAAGTAGAGCCCTTGCTTGGGGAACCATGGAAGTGGTCCAGAGAAATTGCCAATAAATGTACTTTCCTTAAAATATCCTTCCCCATTCAGGTATCCTATGTCATGAGAGCTGAGGGCTACACTAATCCCAGATAATGTCAAGTATGATGCAAATGATGTTTAAATAAATTACACACCTGTCTCGATATATAATCTAATTAGCTCCAAATGTCTGAACTCTTAAATTTTAGTTTGAAACTTCAGGACTCCAACCAAACAAAAAAAGGAATTTTTCAATGTCAGAGATAAAATAAAAGCAAGATTCTTATATTGGATATTGCTCTGTAAGAAAAGGAACACACAATCAGCACTGTAATCTCCTGTTCTAATAACTTACCTTACATCGATAAGATCACACTTATTTCCTGCAATGGCAACTACAATGTTGGGGGGGCCGTGCTGTCGGAGCTCTTTTACCCAATTCTTTAATGTTGAAAACGTCTCCTGTAACACAGAGGAGGAAAGCAACTGGAGATATAAGCAGCCAAAACAGAGTTTTCAAAATAGTCTAAAGAAAACGGTATGTAAGTCTTACTTCTTTTGTGATATCATAAACAATTATAGCTGCAGCCGAGCCGCGATAGTACATTGGCGCTAAGGCACGAAACTGCAGAGAAGAGGGAAAAATAAAAAACAAAATTGGGAAAACTGGTTAAATATGTTTTTTACTAGACTTTTAAGCCCATTATCCCTGCACAAAAGGTAATCTTTCTCTTAAGCCAAAGATGCCATGATGCTTTAAAGCAAATGAACCAGTAATTACCAAAGGCAAAACTTTTAATGTAACACTGAAATGCCTCTCAGAAGGTAGTTTAGAATACAGTTTTATAGGAATTAAATATGGTGCTATAAACAATTGTTTCAGCTAAAAAGGCTTTTTAATTGAACTCAATGTTATAATTCCCAAATTCATTTGTTCAATAGTCCTTTAAATTCTGGCTTCCCAAACTATCAAAGAGATAAAAATAATGCTGTAGGGCTTCCCTGGTGGCGCAGTGGTTGAGAGTCCGCCTGCCGATGCAGGGGACACGGGTTCGTGCCCCGGTCCGGGAAGATTCCACATGCCGCGGAGCGGCTGGGCTCATTAGCCATGGCCGCTGAGCCTGCGCATCCGGAGCCTGTGCTCTGCAATGGGAGAGGCCACAGCAGTGAGAGGCCCGCGTACAGCAAAAAAAAAAAAAAAGCTGTAAACAGTTCTCCAGAGAAGTGGCTGCATTTGGGTGTTGAAAAGATAACACTGTAATCTAAATGTTGATTGTGCTACAGAAATGAGTACACATTTACATTCACCACTTGGATGAGCCTGTAACTCGCTTTTTTGATATCTTCCACACACGTGGCAATTCCCAAATGCAGGTACATATCTCATTTCATTAACATGAATTTAACTTTGTGTGCAGGGCTCCTTCCCACCAATCACCTCCCTGCCCCAATACAATAGGGAAGGAAGAGAAGGAAAGGGAGAGTAATAACAATTTAAACAGCGAGGCTGATTTAGTGGGCCATTTCTCTTGATAGAGTGTGAGGTGGAAAATGGGAAGCTCTCTCTCCAGTCAACCCTGGTTCCTGGGCATCTGTGTGAGCACCCTGCTCAGTGAATGTGATGCCAGTGTTGAAAGACGAGACTCTTACCTACGCTTGACCTTTGTCTTACACCCTGACTTTGAAACCTGACCCCTACATATGATGTGAGAAATACCCCTGGACTCCCCTCTGGCTCTCTGTTCTGTGGCTTCCCCGCAAAACACAGGTAGGAACTCTCATCAGAAGTGAGCATCTGAATACATTCCATATACAGAATTACAGACTCCACAACTTCTTACCCAATGACTTAACCTCTGGCTTTTAAACTTTCATGCTAATTTGAGTTTTATAAATGAAAGTGAAATTATGACTGTAAACTCCATGAGGAAGGGTGCATATCTGTTTAGTACCCCATTTTATCTCTGGGCCAGGTGCCTGGCACACTGCAGTAAGCCAGAAAGAAGTGGGGAATAAGGGAATCAGAACTGTTTAGGTGCAGGAAGAGGTCAAACTAAATGCCAAACCCAGATGAGCATCCATGTGAAGTTTTACTGCTCTCAGTGAGGAAGATCCCTGCTTCTGGGGTCAAAGCCTGATAACTTCCAATAAAATATGTTAAGTTTTAGAGAAGAAAAAAAAAAAACCAATAATAAAGCCTGTAAGCAACTTTAAGGAAACTAGATTATTAGGTAGAAAAGACTCTGGATTGTCTTCCATGGGGTGAGAGTCACAAGAGCAAAGGCAATGATATTAGCTTTCATTTTTGATGCATTATTCTGGCAACATGCTTTAGAAGATTGTTGGTTTTTTTGGCTTTGTTTTGTTTGTTTTTTACATTTAAATTTGTAAGGTAAAATCCATTTAGAGAAGTGCAAAGATCTTAAGTTTGATAGAAGGTCTTAAGTTTTGGTACAACAACAAATGTGTATGTATACAACCACGTAAACATCATCCCACCGAGATATAAAACGTTTGTATCAACATGGAAAGTTCCCTAATGCTCTTCTTTTTCATGCCCCTTCTTTATCCTTGAATATCCAAGTCTATTTTATTGATATTTATTGATATTGATATAACCACAATGGTTTTCTCTTGCTTAAGATCCGCATAGAATATCCTCTTCCATTCTCTTATTTTCAAGCAATCTCTGGATTTACATTTAAGGTAATCCTTTTATAACCAGCACATTGTTAGATCCTGACTTTTGATCCAATCTGACAACCTCTGCCTTTTAAGTGGAATGTTTAGTTCCTTTACATTTAATGTACTTACCAATATATTTGGGTTTTACTAATATTAGGTCTACCATTTTGCTGTTTGCTTTATATTTGTTCCATTAAAAAAAAAGAAAACCCTGTTCTTCTTTTCTTCCCTTCTTTTGCATTAACTAAATATTTTTTAGTATTCAATTTTAACTTATTAACTTGTCCATTGGCTTTTTAGTTATACCTTCCTGTATTATTTTTTAAGTGGCTGCTCTTGTAACTACAATATACATTTCTCACAGTTGACTTAGAGTTTAAAATGCACCACCTCATGTAAAAGATCAGAACCCTGCAAGATTTTTTAAATCTCACTGCCCTTTGTGCTACTGTCAAATATTTTAAATCTATGTGATAACCAACACAATCCAATATTATAATTTTTGCATTAAATAGCCAGTAGTCTCTTAAATAAGAAGAAAAAAGACAGATTCTTATATTTACTGTTTCTAGTGGTTATTATTTCTTCCTATGGATCTGAGTTACCATCTGGTGTCATTTCCTCCAGCCTGAGAACCGTTCTGGGATCGCTGCTGCTAAATCCTCTCTGCTTTTCTTCTTCTAACGGTGTCATGACTTTGACTTCATATTTTAAAGATAATTTTGGCAGATGGATAATTTTAGCACTTTAAAGATACACTGCTCCACTGTCTCCTGGCCTCCACTGACTCTGTGGGAAGCTGGCCCTCATTCATACTGTTGTGTCCCACACATAATGTGTCTATACTATTATCTCTGGCTGCTTTCAAGATCTGTCTCTTTAACTTTGGCTTTCAGCAGTTTGATCATGATGGAACTAGATGTGGTTTTCTTCGTACCTATGAGTTTGCTAAACTCTTAGATTTGTGAGCTGATATATTCCACCAAAATTTGGGAAATTTTCAGCCATTATTTCTCAAAATATCTTTTCTTTCTGTCTCCTTCCCCTCTTTTTACAACTTCTGGGTCTCAAGTTACACATATGTTAGATTGTTTGAATTTGTCCCTATGGTACTAAGACTATGTTCCTATTCTTCCACTCTTTGTTCTTTTGTTTTGTCACTTACCCAGTGGACTTCTCATCTTAAATACTACAGTTTTCAGTTTTAGCATTTCCATCTGATTATTAGTTGCCATTCTGTGTAAGATTCCCCATCTGTAGTTAAGTAGATTATGACTACTTTACCTAAAAAAAAAAAAAAAAAAAAAAAAAAAGACTACTTTTCCTTTAAATCTTTGAACATTTCTAAACCATCTGGTTTCCTTTATCTTCTCTGAAGAGTGTTAAAACACTGGCTAATCACCCTGAGATTGGTTTTACACATGGTTAGGGTGGGTCTACTTGGGTCTCTACTCTTAAGACATGGCCCTTCAGAAGTTTCAAGGGAAGCCCAACGTGTTTATCAATCCTCTCTAACAGGGCAGGACTGGACTCCAAACTCTCCTTTTCCTGTGATGAGCAGCGACTGAATCTCTGCTCCGCCTTGTCACCCCTCCAGCTGTTGGCTTCTGCTGGGTCTCTTAGTGTCGCTCCTGTGCATTCACAATTTGGGGGTTAAGCAAAGCCTTGAAGGGAATTTACAAGCAGGTTTTGGGGGCTTCCCTCCTTGTTGGATCCATCTTTTCTGGGATTTGCCTCCTTCTTTCCCAGATGCTCTAGCAACCTTAAACTCTGTCCTCAAATACTGCAAGCTAAAAAGACAGCCTTTCTGTTGGGAGTCCTAGCTACCCTGTGCTGCATGGCCTGGGGAGTGCCCTCTGGGGAAAAGCCATGAAAATGTGAGCCTCACTCAATGTCGTTCCCTTTTCAGTCCCCAAACTGCATCTGGTTGCTTGGCAGTACCTTCAGAGAGTTGTTTAATGTTTTGTCCAGAGTTTATACATAATAGTTCTTTGTGGGAGGGTTAGTCTGTTACAAGCCACTCCACCATTACTGACACTGAAACTCTTTCCATGTCCTTTCGGTGTAAAGAAAGAAGGTGGCAGCTTAAAAAGAGACTAAAAGGACGTCCGCACAGCTCTGTGCCCAATCTGGCTCTAGATCAGGGGTTGGCAAACTTTTTCTGGAAGGGGCTAGGCAGTAAACATTTTGGGCTTTGTGGGTCATACGATCTCTGTCGCAACTCCTCAGCTCTATTACGGAAGTGTGAAAGTAGCCGTAGACAATATGTAAACAAATAAGCATGGCTGTGTTCTGATAAAACGGGAAGCAAGCTGGATTTGGCCTGTGGGCCACAGTGTGCACCCTGGCTCTAGATATTCAGCCACTGCACGTTTTCCTGATTTCAGACACGAGAACAACTCCTATGTGGCTCCTGTGGCAGCGGATGAGTCCGTGTCTTCCTGGCGCTCTGCCCTCTAGGAACAGTCATTAGGAGAAACCACAGTAAGATCCAGGGACAGAAATCTTCAAGGACTGGATGCAGTGTCTATGAGACTTTGGTTAGAAGCTTTCTTTTACATGATCACAGACAGATGGCAAGTAATTGAAATGCTGCTGCTACAGTTACGGTGCATTTCTGATACGGACTTGAGGTGCATGTCTGAGCAGGGGCTGGGTCTGCCTCCATGCTTCTGCAGGAGTCCCTGTTAGTGAAGGGTGATTGGTGGGAAAAGATCACTTAAAACGAATTCATTTAGGATAGCAAATAGGAATGAAAAGGTTTGACAAAGGCTCTATCTTGAGAAAAAAATTATGAAACGAGTTTCATTTTATCTGATATTAGAAAAAACTTAGGTTTATTATTGCAACCAGGAGCTAGTTTCCTGAATGAACACTGAGTCAGAGTTGATCGAAAACTTGACTGTGATTCTTTTGATAAAACCATATGCTGGCACAATATGATATCTATCTTTCATTTCATGTTTGTCTTTCCTAGTCCTATCATAAAAAAGGAATTTTTACAAAATATTTGAGGACTCCAACAGTCTTCCCTAGACCTCTCAACAACTTTTTGATACACAAATCATTACCTTCTGAAGCACTATGTCATCATTCTGATCAGTAGTTTTCTCACTTAATGTAACAAACCCCTTACCGTCCATGGCTTTGCCTGACATCTGTGAAGTTCTCCAAAATCACTTTCATTGACTTAATGAAATTACTTTGCAACCAACTGTGACTGGACCATCAGAAAGATGATCCATCTGTGAAAACGCGAGGGTCAAATGGGGAGGATGTCTGAATGGTCAGTTCACCATAAAGGGGTGCCATTTTACGAGGACTTTTGGTTCCATAATAAATGTCATTACTACAGAGAACTGAATAATAAATAATAAATATGCAAAAATCAGAAATGTGTAATTTGAGGCATGCAATACTCACATGGTAAAACTAGGCAGAGGATTTGTTCCTCCTTACCTGTGCCAAAGTAGGGCTGACAATCAACTGATCTAAATCCACTGGCATCAATACTGTGTGCCAGGGGCTGAGTGCACAGACATGAGGACGGTCCCTGCCCCCAAGGAGCTCACAGTCTAACAGAAGATAAACAAGTAAGGAAACGGGGGACAATCCCACGGATGTGGGCAATCGCAAAGTCTGTTCAGGATCCGAAGAGATACACTGAAGAGTTCAGCTGCTAATTGGTCCTCCCAATACCTGAGCATCAACCCCAGGCCAGGCTCTGTGCTGGGCCCTGGGAATACGGCCCCGTGGTCCCGGCTCTCACAGTTTACAGTCTGTGGGGACAGCCTGTCAGGAAGAGTGTGTAGACAGATATCTAATTACAACTTGGAAGGAGGGTCCTGAGGGAAATGAATAAAGGGCAGTGATGGAGAACGAGCTGGGGTCGTGCTTAGGTGCAGAGGGGTTAGGGAAAACTGTGAAGGTGTGACGCTGAACTTGAGACGAAAAGGCTGGTAAGGAGCCAGCTGGCCAGGCTCTGAGTGGAGGAAAGAGAGAGTTCCAGTACGAGAAACAGCGTGTGTGGAGGCCCGGTTCCGGAGAGTCTGAGGAACTGAGCAGAGGCAGCAGGTTGGAGCTCAGGGGCTGAGGGCGTGGATGGACCGGGAGGGCCCTGGGGAGCAGGGGGAACAGGCCGTGCAGGGCTGTGCAGGCCAGTGGGCAGGGCGTGGCTCCCAGGAGAGGGGCAGTGGGCAGTCACTGAAGGGCAATAAGTGGGAGGATAAGGTACTAAGTGGGGCTGGGAAGGGGGAAGGCAGGAAGACCAGTTAAAAGGTGAAAGGAATCCTCAGGTGAGAGTTAAAGGTGGCGGAGAGCAGAGCTGGCAGTGGAGACAGGGAGAACCGAGCGGATCTGAGGTGCATTTAGAAGCCGGAGCTGTCGGGACACGCGGTCTCGCCGACGTGGCAGGCTGACGGGGAGGGGGGTCGAGGAGCGCCTCCGCGTTCACGCCTGAGCACAGCGGGCACGTGGCCACCTGAGAATGGCAGGGGTGGTGAGGAAAGCTCCCTGGGCGACATCAGACGCCAGCTCTGAAGGCTGAGCATGCGCTCTCTAGGCTAACGGTGGGAGGGTGGGTATTCTGAGCAGAGGGAACGGCAAGCCATGGGTATGAGGGTGTGGACTGGCCTGGCGCACTGCAGAAGCCTATGCAGTTTGGTCTTGGAGGATGAATGGGTGGGAGGAGGTGAAGGTGGAGGGTCAGGACGAGGCTGGCACGGTCCGGGCCCTAAAGGCCGTGCCCAGGACAAGTGGGAAGGACAAGCTTACAGATGCGCCCTGGAGGATCCTCCCAGCATTTCAAACAGTTTGTGATTAGCTGTCAGATGTTTCGCTCTTCTTAAACCCTGTGATCTGGCAACAAGCAGCTGGAGCGAGGGCTCACTGCAGGCACCCCTCTCCTGAGGGTCTCCTCGGCACGGGGCTCTGATGGGCGGGCCTTCTGGGCCCGCTGGGCTCATTTACATTCCCTGCGCGAGCCCCTGGCTGGTTCAGTGATCTAGCTCCAGGTAGGGGTGAGGCAGATTTGCATCTCAGAGCAACTACTCCTGGTGCAGAATCAATTAGAAGTGGGGAAACAAGAGGCATGCAGACCAGCTAATTACAGAACTTCACAGAATCCTGCTGTTCTGGTAGCAATAAGAGAGAGGCCTAAACCCTTGTGCTCTTTTTTTATGTTCTGGAAAGAAGAGATGTTACATATCACCATGTCCACCAGGACGGGCTCTGATTCAAAGCATAATGGAATCTATATCATAGCATGTGCTTTATAATGAGGGTTTCGCTGTGTCATCAAATATATGGGAGGGGGTAACCGAAACTTGGGATTCAGTGAAAGGGCACATATATTACTTGTATGAAGAGCCACGAGTTGGGGGCTAATAGACTAGATGCCAGGGCTGTGTCCATGGATATATTCAGGAACACCGTGTGGCAAGCAGCCCTTCTGAAGGACAGCAGAGTGACGGTTAGCAAAAGCCTATCCGCACTGGAGACGCACAGCCCAAACCACGTAGGAGCAGCGGGGACCGGAGACTTAGCAGACGCATCTAAGATGAGGAAATGGACACAGGGTGTGATATCCGGCATTAAAAAAACAGAAGAAACCAAACAGAGCAAACTTTAGACATTAAATCTGTGCAAATGTATGCTGTCTACGTCTAGGACGACAGTAATGGTTTGTTGTGTTTTCCTCCACGTGTCTGTGATGATTCTTTTCAGGGTTTATACCATTTGCGGTATCTGTGCCGTCCCAAATAGACTGTGAGGACAGACTATTTCTCCTGATTCCTTCTGCTGTAAGAGCTTAAGGTAGCACTGTGCATCCATCCCATGTTCTTGTTTTGATAATACTGTTTGAAAACAAAATTAAACAGCAGCTGGGTAGCTGCCAGACACCCCTCCCAGACACCCGGAGGGCAAGTGAGGTGGCCGCAGCGTCTGGTCCCCTCCCCGCCTTCCCAGCCCGTCCGATTCGGGCGGGCTCTGCCAAATGCCATTCTGCACCGTGCAGCCGTGCTCCTGGCCCCAGCTCTGGGCCAGGCCCTTCCTGAGGCAGATGACCATCTTGGACAACTTCATCATCAGGCGTTTATTAAGCACCTATTGCACGGCACTGTGTTAGCTCATTCATTTCACTTAAATCTCAAACTTTATACGCTGTAAAGTTCCCTCCTTAGCTTTTAAAAGGCGACTATAAATGAGAAGTGCTTAACTCTCCCTTTCTACCATTAATTCTTTTATATCTTTGCTAGAGGATGGAGCCCCAGGTTACACACAATACTCTGAGCAGGGTTTTATCAGGCCTGTTACTCAGCGTTTACTTGAGGACACTAAAAAGCATAAAAATGTTCTCAGTGCCCGTATCACTTCCTCCATCGGTGGACTCTGTGGTTCTAATTGAAAAGAAAAAGGCTGGTCCACGCAAACGGAAAGACGTGTCTCCAGCACAGAGAAGTGAGGTGAGGGACGTGAAATGACAGGACCCGGCGGTTTTGTTGGAGCCTTAATTTGGGCCTCAGAAAAACACAGAGTAAATTGAAGAGTGACTTACTCGTTCTTGTCCAGCTGTATCCCAGATTAGGAATTTATGTAGCTCATTCTGGTACTGGACAGTCTTGGTCATAAAAGATGCCCTACAAAGAGAGACCTAAATGATCAGAATACAATTATTTAGAGCACGTCGCCAGCCCCAGCTGGAAACACCACTTAGACTTCACGCTCAAACTCCCGCTCCACACTATATGCTAATTGTGGTCCCCTCTGGAGTATTTACGAGATGCCCAGATGCTGGCTGCATATTCCGTGTCAAAATAGAGTGTCAGGCATATCTGCCCAACACAAAGGAAGGGTTCTTTGGCTTGTGACTGCCTAGGCTCCATATGAAAAGAACCAAGAGATAATTTGATAATCCAGACATTAGCCTCCCTTGTAATATACAGAAGCTGTTCTTTAAAAAGATGGCACCATGGGAAAACTTTTGTAAAAACAACTGTGTCCAGGAAGTCAGCATGCTTATAAGCATCAGGCCGTTCAGGTTTGTCCTCACCCGTTCCTAAACCACATGACCACATACAGAGCTAGTGTAATACTAGAGTTAATAAAACTACGATGCCAAACAAGCAGCAGGAAGACAGCTGGTACCTCCGTGTTTCAGTAACAAAGCAGCCCCTTGGTGGTCCTGACGGGCCACCTCAGGCCTCAGGGGCCGCCCCAGCCCTCCACGGGGAAAGAAATGCTGATGTGCAGGTCTTCCTGCTCTCTGTGAGGTACCACTCTGCCCAGAGGCCTTTGAAGGCAGGGGCGGGGGGGCCTCATGCTTTCTGGAGAATCTGTGAGGGGCTGTGGTGGCCCAGAACACATGCCTGGACCCTCTAGGGGCTCCTGGCTAAAGGTTCAGGGGTCCTGCCCTGGGCCTGCGCTCGGCTCCAATGCCACCCTCTGCTCCCCATCTCACCCGGGAAGCTCCCTCCTGGGAAGCCCTTTCTCTCCCAGTCTCCTCAGTGCATCCGAGTCTGGGTCAAGAACCCAGAGGTGATTACGTCTTCCTTCCCACTGAATGAGCCTCCTGGGGCCGAGGGTCCAGTTGGACTCTGGGAGTCATAGCCTAATCATCCTAATCAGAACAACCAACTCAATGGCTAGACATTTTCAAATATGCTGGATCTGAAATATCCTTGAGATTCAAGTAACAGATACATAATTTTCAAGAAAGTTCAAGCTGAAATCGATAGAATGAATGACTTTCTGAAGTATTACTGAGCTTAGGTAAGTATCAGAATCCTAGTTTTAAAAACTTAAACTCTGATACAATGAATTCCTAGTAATATTTATATGAATTTATGGTTTAGCAAGCAGCCACCAAAACAGTGACTGGGATGAGGAAGGGGGAGTGAGCCAGGAAGCAAGATCACGTTTATTGGGCCGGGGCTCCTCCCTTGGTATCTCCTTAAGGGAAGTTTACCCCGTGCTGTCCTTAGCAAAGTGCTTTAGGCACAGAAGGTGCTCAATAAATGCTTATCACGTCAAGAACTTCTGGCAACTCACCATGATTAAATCAAGATACGCACCATGATTTCTCACTTTAGGAAAGATCTAAGCATTCAAAAAGCCTCATTTATTGCGAAGATTAAATGATATGATGTATGTGAAAGTGCTTTGCAAATTGTAAAGTACTATCCCCATACAAAATATTACGACTACTGTTATTATTGTTATGTACAGGCAGCCGCAGGAGGCGTTTTCGTTTAGACTCTGCCGTTAGTCCTAAGGGCTTGCAACTCAACTCTCCATCAGTGATGGCTGTGGTGTTGGCTCTAAGCGTGACAGCAGAGCCCTGGTAGGGGCCTGTCAACAGAGCCAGTGCATCCAACACATCCGTTTTGGCTGCTCAAAGGACAAGAGAAGAACTATGCTTTCAGTAGAGAAAAAGCTGAGAAAGATATATACAACAACGAAAAGGAAATGTTTCATTATTACATCTGAATTCACTGAAATCCAACCGACCTGCCAACCACTTCCCTTGTAACGAAAGCACAGATTCATTACTCAGACAGGAGGAAAAAAGACAAAATGGCAGCTGCAATGTAAGGTAGGGATCTAAAAGGATTAAACCCAACTTCCTGTCTGCGACCCTAGGCCATCCTTCCACCTCTCCCCCGTGGTCGCTCTCAAGACAACTCCTTCCCATCTGCACTGAGGTCTTGTCATGTCCAAAGCTCTCTACTTAGGCCTCCTTGGGTCTACACATCTGTTGTCCTCTTGCCCTTTTATCGCCAGCATCACTCGCCACACTGTGCCAGTTCTTTAGGAACCTTGCCTGTCCTTCCGTCTCAACCACCTGGAAAAGCCTCTCTCCCTGCTTCCTCTGCAGAGAGGTGGGGTGGCTGCCTTGCTGGAAGAAAGTCACAGAGCTGTGAGGACCGGTGTGAAGACTGTCCTACTTCAGCTGAACCCACCCAGGCCTCTCATTCCACACAGCAATGATCCCACACTCCTACGACTTTTTTCCAGCTCCCAACCACTGCCCGAGACCCCTCTTTCCCGGGCAACAGCTTGTTTCAGCCTTCTCAGAGAAGACAGAGGTTATAAGCCCAAAGGTTCCCCACACGTTCCCCCATCAACCCTCCCAACTTGAGAACAAACACATTTCCATTCACACCAGCTGTGATTTCCACTTTTCTGCCTCTGCTGAGTCAGAGGTGTCTTGTCCTTGATTCACCCATCATCACTGCTCTGATCATGATCCCAGCACACCCTGCCTGGGCCACTGCAGTCATCGAACTGGTCTCCTCCTCCCAGACTCAAAACCTCCCAATTGTCCTGTTTCTACCTTCACACTGACTGTTCCTCTTCCTTGAATGCTTTTCTCCCTGGCCAAATGCTCCTCAGGTTTTAGGTCTTAGCTCAGCTGCCAACAATCACAAAAATCTGTGTGGTCCACCCAAGCCAGGCAACTTTGCACCCCAACTTTACCCTGCAACACTTACATCATCCCATTTTGACTTCAGGGCATCTGCTACAAGGTGTGTATAATATCTGCCTGGCTTATTTATTTATCTATTTTTATTTTTATTTTTATTTTTTTATTTTTATTTTTTTTTTTCGGTACGCGGGCCTCTCACTGTTGTGGCCTCTCCAGTTGCGGAGCACAGGCTCCGGACGCGCAGGCTCCGGACGCGCAGGCTCAGCAGCCATGGCTCACGGGCCCAGCCGCTCCGCGGCATATGGGATCCTCCCAGACCGGGGCACGAACCCGTATCCCCTGCATCGGCAGGCGGACTCTCAACCACTGCGCCACCAGGGAGGCCCTATTTATCTATTTTTAAATCTACCTGTTCAATGCCTAACTCACCCATGAGAAATGTAAGTGCCACGAAGGTAGGGACCTTGTTGTACGTCTTTCTCTGTAATAGGCGTATCTTCCTCATCTCCCTCCTTGCTATCCTGGAATTCTGACAAAGCATTTACCATGTTGCCATAAGCCACTTCGCCTTCCATGACGCCGACAGCTCCAGGGAGTCTCGGCCAAGCACTCCCCAAAGCATAAAGTGAGACGTGCTTCTGGAGCACAGAGAGAGCTGAAATCAGAGGAGCCTTGGGGGCTCTTGAGCCAGGTGGGTGGCCTCTGGAGGTGGGGGTGGGTGCCCCCAGCAGGGCTGACCACGCCCAGGGAAGTCCTCACGACCTGCTGCTGCCTGGCCGCCAGCTCTCACCTCCAGGCCAGCCAACAGGCACCGGGCGACAGCCAGGCGTCTTGAGCAGTGACCGACTCCCGTGTCCCTCCATCGCCCAGACTTCCAGAGCCATGCTGGGGGAGAGGCTGTGGCACTCAGCAGGAGGGTCTCCCCAACCGCCGGGCCTCAGCTCAGGTGGCTGTGGCGTGACCACCACGCCTCCCTGTCCTCTCCTCCCGGAGCCCCGTGACGCCCCTTTACTGCAACAGGTATCTCTGCTGATCTCTGAGAACCTGAGATCTTGGCCTGTCACACCTGTAAGGACATTTCCTCCCCTTCGGCATGTGTATTTGGTGAGTCTACACAGTGATGACACCCCGACTCGGGCCCAACACGGCAGGGGGTGATGCCCACTGTCTGTCCCGGGTGGTCCCGGCGTGCTGGCCGGCCCTGGGCAGGAGGCCTCCCGCACGGCTCACCACAGCTTTAGGCTTCCGTCCGTGGGGGACAGTGCTTTTCTAAATCTGACCGCCTTCAGCTCAGCTCCACAATCTAGACACTTCATCCGCATCTCACACATGACGCGTGAGGACGGGGCTTACTTCCACTCCACTCCCACCACAGTCCCCGATTCCAAGTTCTCAATCAGAACATGGGGTCTGCCTTCCATGGAACAGACACGGGTCTGCAACTCTTCTCTGTCCTTTGTTACTTCCATCCACTCTGAGAGAACCGTCTGGTTCTTCATTTTACATTTAATCTACATTTGAACCTCAACCCCTGAAATAAATTCACAAGTTGGACCCTACTCTTCGAGCGGGACCACTACAGTTTCTCCCTCCCACCATCACTCCAACTCCAGGCTCACTCCTTTAACGTGCAAGTTAAACGATGCGGGCGGTATGATAACTTCAACAGCTTGCTTTTTGAAGAACAGGCAATGGCTCCCTGCCATCCAAATGATACATTTGTACTTTCCAGCCCGTCATTTACTTGTCTGATAGCCTGATTCTTCACGGCTAAACCACCCCTCCTCACTCCGCCTAGGCAGGTCTTATTACCTCTTTAACCTAAGATCCCTACTAGCACTATTTCCTAAAGCTGGAACGCCTTTCATGTACGTCTCCATTTCTCGTGACATTCTAAAAATATGACTTTCATGGGCACCAAGCAGTCACGATCTTCGGTAGGGGCATGTGTTCCCAATGAAAGTACCTGCTACAAGGTGTTTGAAAAATGCCTTTCCTCTAACGGCAGCAGACTTGTTCGGCCCTCTCAGAACACAGGTGTGCCCTGCATCACACTCCAGTACCTCCAAGCCCTTTCCTTGGAATGACACATGGATGCTGCCATCCCCATAATGGTACGTGGTGCCTTGTAGGGAAGGCTTTGAGGATCCAGAACCTCAGCTCCTCATGTAGGTTCCACAGTCACACGCATCTTTAAACTCTACCATCTCTCAGAGATCTAAGGTCTGATGTGCCATTTCGTACCACTCTGCACGGGGCAGTTGTCTAGGCAGCCCTGCCCACCTGAACCAGAGCAGTAGGTGCACACGAGATGGCTAGGCCACAGGTTCACGGTCACCCTAAGCAAGTTCTCTAGTACTTTCTACATTTTTGTCATTCTAAAAACTTTTGCAAAAATATTTAAAATCAAGGAAAACATTACTTTAAACCTAAAGACAATTAGACTTCATAACAGAGAGCGTAGCCTAAGTTTCCTAAGTTTGTCCAGAATAACTTACACAACAGAAAAACCTTTCACAACATAAACAGTAAAATCAACAACAGCAGGGATGGAGCCAGCCACCCTGAGTGGTCATGACGGTCAGGTGCTTTTCTCGTCCTTCACGCGTGTGACCCCGTTTAGTCCTTGCTGTTAGCCTCTGGGTTGGGTTCGATTCGTCAGCACCATTTTGCAGACAAGGCATGGAGGGGCGGAGCAAGCGAGTGGCACAGCTGGGAACCTCACCAGGCGGCCGGGCCCTGAGCCTGGCCTGGGAACCGCAGCATTGCAGGGCCATCGTGCACTGGGTGGTCGACTCCCTCAAACACCTGCCTTCTTCTGTCCGGCAGGAAGTCTGGGCAGGCAGGATGGCTGCAACCCCACCCCTGCCCCCAGGAGGCTCACAGGGAGAGGACTGGTCAGATGACAGATAATTATAAGGCAGGTACTCAACGAGATACTGAAGGATGGACAGAGAGGTGCGGGAGCACAGAGGTAAAGCCACGTCCGAGTTCACAGGAGAAGGGTGGCTCCAGGTGTGGGAGGATGTCCACACCCCAACCCTAGAACCTGTGAATATGTTACTTTCCATGGCAAAAGGGGCCTTACAGACGTGATTACGTTAAGAATCTTGCGATGGGGTGAGGATGCTGGATTATCCAGATGGGCCCAAGGTAATCACAAGGGTCCTTAGAAGGAGGCGAGAAGCTGGAGCCAGAGAAGGTGATGTAAGATGCAAGTGGAGACCAGGATAATGTGCCCTGAAGATGGGTGAAAGGCATCTTCTGGGTGCTGCTCCCTTCCCCTGTGTTGTGAGGCGTTCTCCTGCATGGGAGCTTGTTTTCCAGAGGGTGCTGGGCTCGAAGTGGCCAAGGCCCCACCCCACTGGCCTGGTTTGCCAGGGTCCTCACGTGGGGAAGGAGAGCCATGCCCTGCTTCCTTTCCCATCCTTCTGGATTTGTTACTATTTTGCATTCTTAACACCTGCCAATAAAGACTGTCTACATGGAAAAAAAAGAAAGTACCCGGGAGAGAAGCGGTGCCAGGTACGGGAGGCTGGAAGAAAGGCAGCCCTGAGAAGCTGCAAAAGGCAAGGAAGCCAATTTTCTCCTCAGAGCCTCTGGGGGGGAACCAGCTTTGCCAATACCTTGACTTTAAGCCAGTGCAACTAATTTCAGACTTCTGACTTCCAGAACTATAAGACAATAAACCCGCGCTCTTGCAAGTGACATTTGCTATATTTTGTTACAGCAGCAATAGGAAACTAATACACCAGGGAGGACTTCATGAGAAGAGGTGAAGTTGGAGCTGAACCCCGCTGAACCCTCCTTCAGGAGAGTGTTTGCCCAGCAGAGGCCCAGCAACAGGACCTAAGGTGGGGGGATCACATTCTATAGAGAGAAACAGCAGGAACAAAAGCACAGAATGGTGAACGTGCAAGACGAATCCAAGTGGTTCTGCAGAGTGAGCCTGGGTGGGGTGGGGTGGGGTGGCCAGCACGTTCAGGTAACCACAGAAAAGGCTCCAGGCAGGGCGGGGACAGACAGGTGGTGAAGGTCAACGTGACGCTGCATCTTCACACCGATGAGTGTCTGCTCTGCATGAGGCCCCTGTTTCCTGTACGTCAGCATCTCCCGAAGGCCAGGGCCTCACTGTCACCATTTCTGCCATATCCATGTTCCATCTGTATTACTTACTACTGAATATTGTAAAAAATCATTCTTTTTTTTTTTTTTTTTTTTTTGCGGTAGGCGGGTCTCTCACTGTTGTGGCCTCTCCCCTTGCGGAGCACAGGCTCCGGACGCGCAGGCTCAGCGCCATGGCTCACGGGCCTAGCCGCTCTGCGGCATGTGGGATCTTCCCAGACCGGGGCACGAACCCGTGTCCCCTGCATCGGCAGACGGACTCTTAACCACTGCGCCACCAGGGAAGCCCTCATTCTATTTTTTTTAACTTAAACTTCTCTGAGCAATAATATTGGTAAAATTAAAATCCCACAGGATTCATGGACTAGTTTATTTTTTCTAACAGACAATAAAATACTTAACAATATAAATTTAAAACGTCCACCTGTGCACCATGTGAAGTCATCTGGAGGGTGATGTTTTGGGAAAGACGGCTGAAAGTGGGAGGAGCCCCTGAGGGGGGAGGAAGGCATAGTGTTATCAGACCTGTCTGAAAGCTGAATTCTGGAAGCAACAGGGCTTTGGGGTCCTTCTGCCAGATACCAAGCCCTTAGTAACCCATGGATGAGTGAGATGGATGTCTATTTTTAAGGACCTTACAGGGCAGAAGTGGAAATGGATTTCTAGGCAAAACCTGGGGAATACTAAGCACCGTGAGAGCTTGGACCAGATGGAGGGAACGGGACACAAAAGGGAAACAGGGAAGGAAACGAGCTGGGAGGCCCTGAAACAACCCTGGAGAAAGATGGGGTAGGCTTGATGGGTAGGAAGGGACACTTTGAGGCTGATACCCCAAAGCCACAGGGATGCTGGTGAGAGGGACAGTTCTAACAAGTCTGAGGCAGGCTTCTGTCAGCTTAGGCAACTATGTGTGTGATGAGCTATCTCAGTCATTTCCAAATTGTTACTATATCATTAATTTTTGGAGTAGGTAATACACTCACAGGCTTCATGACCCAGCATGTACAGAACAGGTGTACTGGCCTGAAATGTCTCCCTCGCACCCCTCTCTCCCAGCCATTCAAGTCCTCTCCCTGGAAACTATCTCATCCGTTTCTTAGGTTTCCTTTCAGATATACCTGCGGTTTATACAAGCATATGTGCATGGTTTCCCCTGCATCCTCTTTTATTTATTAACCCAGATGGTAGAATACAGTAGGTATCTTTGATTTTTTTCACTCTACACTACACCTAGGAGGTCATCCAATATAAGTATATAAAGTTTTCTCAAGCTGGCCTTTTCCCTTTCATCATATTATATCAAGTGATTATGCTATAAATAATATAATCAGCCCCCTGCTAATCCACAACGCTGCAATGACTAACCTTGTATAGTTACTAACCTTGTTGTTTGGAACTTCTGGGACTTTATCTGAAGGATAAAGTCCTAGAAGTAGAATTTCTGGGCAAGGATCTGAGACAACAGCCTTCTCACTAAGAGTGCAGGCTTTTCAGCCCGACTACCCAGCTCGGTTTATTCGTTTTGCCAACTGGGCAAGTCAATTAACCTCTCTTTGCCTCAGGTCTCTCATTTGAAAACTAGGAATACCTTCAGTACCTATAACACAGGGCTTTTAAAGCGTTTGATATATCTAAATATATATATATATATATAAAAATATAAATATATAAATATATATATAAATATATAAATATATATATGTATATTTATATATATAAATAAATAACATATAAATATTATAAATAATATATAAATATATAAAAAATATATAAATATATACATATATAAATAATATATAAATATATATGTATATTTTACTGAAGTATAACTAACGAACAATAAAATGAAGCATATGGTTTGACGTTTCATATTCTCGTGTAACTACTGCCCCAAACAAGATAAAGAACATTTCTATAACCCCCAAAGTTTCCTTAGTTAAGGACAGTTTGCCCATTTCTAGTTAAGTCTTGTACCTACCCCCGGCAAAGCTTTTTGACTCCTACTTCACAGATTAGTTTTGATTGTCCTTGGATTTCATATAAAGTATATACTCTTGTGTCTGGCATCTTTCATTTAATGACGTTTTTGAAAGGAATCTATATTACTTGATAGCTAACTCTTCTTTTAGTGTGGTATGGTATTCCATTGTATGAATATATCAGACTTTGCCCATCATTATGTCGAGGAATATTGGGGTTGTTTCAAGCTTTTGGCTATTATGAATAAGGCATTTTTTTTACAAGTCTTTCTCTAAACATATATTTTAATTTCTCTTGGGTGAATACCTAAGGGTAGAAGTGCTGACTCCTAAGTTAGATGTACGTTTAACTTAATACGAAAATAGAGCACAGTCCTCCAAAGCAGTCACACTATTTCCTACGCCCCTCAGAAATGTATCCCGTTCTAGCTGCTCCACATTCTCACCAGCATTTTGGCTATTATGCTGTAATGTCAGCCATGCCTTATGACAAGGCATGGATGTCCACTCTCACCACTTGTATTCAACACTGTATTGGAGGACTGAGTCAATACAATAAGGAAAAAAAAAAGCACCAAGACTGTAAAAACAGTAAAACTGTCACAGAGACCATATTTATAGACATCAATATAGAGTATGTAGAAATGCACAATGCCCTGTGGAATCTATAAAATATGTGAAAATATGTGAAATAAGAAAATTGACATTCAATGTAATTATTTCCATGACTGGTTTTAAGTGTCTCATTTTGGCATTTGTTTGTTGTTTCTCTGCTCCTCCTTTTCTGCCTTCTTTTGGATAAATCACACTTTTTTCTGTATTCTATTTTTTCTCTTGTATTGACTTTTTAGCGATACCCCTTTGTGTGTGCCTATTTTTTCCAATGTTTTTCTAGAGATTACAATATGAATCTTTAAATTTCAGTCTATTTCCACATAATGTCATGCTACTTCATGAACAATGGAAGATATACAACAATCTAATTTCATGTATTCCTCTCCCACCCATTGTGCTCGTTGCCTTATATTTAGCCTCTTCAAATGTTATAAACACAGTAATACAATTGTTATTTTTGTTTTAAAAGCCAACATTCTTCTTAGAATTTCATTTAGTATCTTTCATGATATGGGTCTGCTGTAGGCAAATTCTCTCAGCTTTTGCCTGCGAGTATCTTTAATTTACCTTCACTTTTTTTTTTTTTTTTTGCGGTATGCGGGCCACTCACTGTTGTGGCCTCTCCCATTGCAGAGCACAGGCTCCGGACACGCAGGCTCAGCGGCCATGGCTCACGGGCCCAGCCGCTCCGCAGCATGTGGGATCTTCCTGGACCGGGGCACGAACACGTGTCCCCTGCATCAGCAGGCGGACTCTCAACCACTGCGCCACTAGGGAAGCCCTACCTTCACTTTTGAAGAAAATTTTTGCTAGATATAAAATTCATGCTTGGCAGGTCCCTGCCCCACCTTTATTTACTGTGTTGAAGATGCCATGTCATTATCTTCTGACCTCCAGTGTTTGTTTAGAAGTCGGTGACAATTCTTATCACTGTTCTTCAGTATATAATGTGTTTTTTAATGCCCTTCTGATTGCGTTTAAGATCAGCTCTTTTGTATTTATTCTGATTGGCGTTTGGAGATATTCTTGGACTTGTGTATTGATCACTTTCATCAGTTTTGGAAAGTTCTTGTCCTTTATGTCTTGAATTATATTTTTGTGCCGTTCTTTTTTTTTTTTTTTTTTTTTTTCTTTTTGCGGTATGTGGGCCTCTCACTGTTGTGGCCTCTCCCGTTGCAGAGCACAGGCTCCGGACGCGCAGGCCTAGCGGCCATGGCTCACGGGCCCAGCCGCTCCGCGGCATATGGGATCCTCCCAGACCGGGGCACGAACCCGTATCCCCTGCATCGGCAGGCGGACTCTCAACCACTGCGCCACCAGGGAGGCCCTGTGCCATTCTTTTTCTCCTTTCTTTCTGGGATGCCAGTGATGTGTATGTCAGTGTGGCATAATAAGAAATATATATTTGGTCTTTGTTCCCAGGCTCTGACACAGGGCTATTAAATCTCTTGGAATATCCTCAGTGAGAGGAGTGTCTTTTGTTCAGATGAGGTGAATCCTGGCAGGTCTCTAGATAGCTCCAGATTGTGGGGTGGGAGGGCCGGGTTGCCAGAAAGACCAGATCTTGATAAGGGGGTTGGAACTTTCAGCCCTACCCCCCATCCTCTGGGGAGGGAGGAGGAGCTGGAGACTGAGTTAATCTCAATGGCCAATGATTTAGTCAGTCATGCCTTGCAATTGAGCCTCCATACAAAGTCCTTAACAATGGGGTTTGAAGAGTTTCTGGATTGGTGGCATACCCCCAACTCCACAGGACAGAAGCTCCTGTGCTTGGGACCCTTCCAGCACTACAGACCTCTTTGTCTCACTCTTCATTTGTATACTTTATAATAAACCCGTAAATGTAAGTAAAGTATGTTCCCGAGTTCTGTGAGCTATTCTAGCAAATTATCAAACCTCAAAGGGGTGGAGGGGTATGTGTGTGTTGGGGGGCAAGTCTCAACTTTGTAGCCACGTCAGACAGAAGCGTGGGTGCCCTGGGCACGCGACACTGGTGACTGGCAGCGGGAGAGCCAGCAGGCTCGTGGGACTGAGCTGTGAACCTGTGGAGGCTGACACAACTCCGGGGAGGTAGTGTCAGAAACGAACTGGACTGAGGATGTCCAGTGGTTGTCTGGAGAGTTGGAGAGTTGACTGCTGGTGTGGAAAAAACCCACACATTGGGTGGAAGAGGTGTCATGAGTAAAAACAGTTAACAGTGAAACTGCCTTGATATTGTCCTGCAGATTTCAGACGTCCTTTTATTGCTGTTGTTAACTCTTTTCTTCCCCTTGTGGTGCAGTCTACTGACCTGACTTTAAATACATATTTTATTAGATCAGCTTAATGGCTGACCGGCCACAGCAGAGGAAGGATCAGCAAACATGATCAAGATTTTGAGGAGTTCCCTTGGCCTTGCAGTTCCCCACCTGGATCCCTGTGCCCTGGCTGCTGTCACCCTATGTCCAGTGAAGGCGGGGACTCCCTCAGAGATGTTTCTCTGGGCTCACCAGCTGCCTCAAGTCTCCGCAGTTGACAGCCTGAGGGCCCCGTCTATGGCAGCTTCTCCCTGTCCCTGTCTCCGCAGGGAAGGAGAGCAGCCATGGATCACTTCTCTCTTGTGAGTGGCTTGTCACTTTCTGAAGTTTCGTTCATTTAGGTTTCTTTGTGAGCTCAGGTGTCTAATGGGCTTTAAAAAATTTATCTTGCTGGTTTTGTTTTTTTTTGGATGAGAATTTTGTGACTTTTTATATCTGGATTGTAAGCACACAGGGTTGTTTTAAGGATTAAGTTATCGTATTTAAAGTAAAAAATATGAGCAACATTATCACTACAACTTGGAGCTTGGAGTGGTTGTATCAATTCACACTCAGTGGTGGACACACTGACAAGGAGGATGAGGTCTTTGGGATGAAAGGTGGAGAGAGGAGTTCAGGGGCAGATATGTCGTGTCCCAGGTGTGTCTGCAGTGACACAGCAGTCATCTGCAGTCGCTGGAGAAAGGTGGCCCTCAAGGCTGTGAGCGTGAATGAAATCACCTGGGAAGACCCAGGGCCATGGCAGAAATCTTCCCTGCTTCCACATTTTAGGGGTGGACAGCAAGGCCAAGAAACAGCAAAAGGAGGACTATCCCAAGAGGTAGGAAGGAGGAGAATCAGAACTGTATCCCAGGGACTTCCCTGGTGGCACGGTGGTTAAGAATCCGCCTGCCAGTGCAGGGGACACGGGTTCGAGCCCTGGTCCAGGAAGATCCCACGTACCGTGGAGCAACTAAGCCCATGCGCCACAACTACTGAGCCTGAGCCCTACAACCGGCAAGCCACAACTGCTGAGCCTGTGTGCCTCAACTACTGAAGCCCGCGGGCCTAGAGCCCGTGCTCCATAACAAGAGAAGCCACTGCAATGAGAAACCTGCACACCGCAATGAAGAGTAGCCCCCACTTGCCACAACTAGAGAAAGCCCGTGCATAGCAACGAAGACCCAATGCAGCCAAAACAAACAAACAAACAAACAAACAAACTGAACCCTGGCCTCAGAACCTTTGCACTTTCTTAAAAAAAAGAGGAAGAAAAAAAAAGAACTGTATCCCAGGTAACAAGAGGCTTTGCAGAAAAAAAAAATAATGCTAGGTATTTCTAGAGAGGAGAAATACAATAAAATGGATTATACTTGGCCATTCACGAGTTGATGTTAAACTCTGCAACAGTGGTTTCAGTGGAATAATAGGGCAGATGTCGATAAGAGGAGGGTCTGAAATGAATCAGAGATTGGTAAATAGAGATGATGACTATACAATTGTAAAAATCTTATAAGTAAAGAACAATCTTTTTTTATTACTGAGCACATTAACTAAGGGCTAGGCACTATGGATACATCTGTAGTCACTCTGGATAAGGTTCCTTTGCTCATAGAACTATGGAGTGGTGGGGTCAGACAGTAAGTAAATAAATAAATGATAATAGATTTTAATATTTACTATGAAGATAACAAAACATTATGCGGTAATGGTGATTAGAGTGGTTATTTCATCAAAGAAAAGAGCACTGAAAGAAACAAACCAACCAGATATTCCAGAACTTTAGAAAAATAACAACAGAAATAAAGAATAAAGATAGATTTAAAATTAGATTAGAATTAGCTGAAAAATTTAAATTAAAAGATTAAAAACTGGATTAAGGGCTAGGAGAAAATACTTAGTTTAAGGCGTGGAGGAAAAAAATAATGGAAAATGTAGAAAAGAGTGTAAAAGCCACACACACAAATTCTAAACTATATGTGATAGTAGTCTGAGAATGTGAAGAGAGAAAATGGAGCAAAAGCAATATTGAAGAGATAATGGTTGAGAATTTTCCAACTTGAAAGACATCAAACCACAGGTTCAAGAAATACTATGAACCCAAGCAGGATAAATACAACAGAAGTCTCACCTAGGCACATCAAAGTAAAACTGGTGAAACCCAAAGACAAAAAGTAAATTTCAAAGGCACTCAGAAGAATAAATGACACATTAATATTCAGAGAGCAGCAAGACTGACACCTGACTTCAATAAAAACAGATGAAGTCATAAGAAAATGGGATACATATTTTCAAAGACCTAAGAGACAATAACTGAAAACCAAGAATTCTATATCCAATGAAAATAGACTTTAAAAAATGATTGTGATGTGCCAAAATAGCTTAAATTAAAAACAACTGTTGAAGATGTGGAACAAATGGACCTGTCATGTATTGCTGGTAGGAATGGAAAAGAGCATGCAACCACTTTGGAAAACAGCAAGTTCTTATAAACATGCCTTAAAACCTATTGTGGCAGCCAGCATCTAAGACGGCCCTAAGGATCCTCACTCCTGGTATTTATGTCCTCGTGTAGTACCCTCCCACAGTGAATGGAGCTGACCCATGTAACCAAGAGGATATTATGGAAATGAAGGTGAGGTCACAAAGACATTGTGGCTTCCATCCTGGGCTCCCATGTTGTGAGGACACTCAAGCAGCCCTATGGAGAGGTCAGTATAGCAAGAGCCAGAATCGCCCAGCTAAGTTGCTCCTGAATTCCTGACCTACAAAAACTGTGAGACAATAGATGTTCATTGTTGTTTCAAGCTGCTAAGCTTTAGGGTAATCTGTTACACAATGGTAGATAAGAAAGATGCCTTTGAACCAGAAATTCCATCTTCAGGTATATACTCAAGAGTGACACGTGTACATATCTACACACAAAAAATGTATACAAATATGCACAGCAGCTTTATTCATAATAGCTTAAAACTGGACTCCATTTAAATGTCCATCAATAGGAGACTAGATAAACAAATTGTGGTATATTCATACAATACAACACTACTCAGCAATAAAAAGGAACAAACTACTGATATGTGCAAAAACATGGATGAATCTCAAAAACAGTATTTTGAGCAAAGGAAGGCAGCACAAATGAGTAGATATAATAAGTCTCCATTTATATGAAGTTTAAAAACACACATTTACTCTATTGTGATAGGTTAGGTTGATGGTGGTTAGGCTGATGAGGCAGGGGTGGGTATACCAGGAAGGGAGCTTTCTGGGGTAATGGAAATGTTCTATAGCTTGATGGCACTTAAACAAGTACAAGGCAAAAATGCACTGAACCACACATTTTATTGTATGTAAATAAAAGCTCTATTTAAAAAAGATGAAATTAAGACATTTTCAGACCAAAAAACCCCCCAGCACCAGAAGAGTACTGTAAAGGAGATATGAAACAGTGTTCTTCAGAATGAAATAAATAATCCCAGATGGAAGGTCAGAAATGCAGGCAGGAATGTAAAGCAACAGGAAGAGTAAACATGTGGAGAAAACTGATAGGAATGTTGACTGTATAACAATAATAAAGGTCCTATAAGGTCTAGAATTAAAATGAACTGTAAAAGCATAAAAGGCAGGAAACAGGGAAATTGGATTTGAGATCCTTACGTTGTGGGAATGTCGTGAAGGTAATTTATATTAGACTCAAAAAAGTCAAGGATGCGTAAAGTAATTGCTAGAGTAACAATTAAAGAACAATTAAAGAATGTACTTCCAAGGTAACAAAGGGGGAAATATGGCACTAAAAGCAAAACAAAACAAAATTCAACCCACAAGAGCACAGGACAGGGTAAATAAAAAGCAAAGTGTAAAACTGTAGTGTTTAAACACAAATACATCAGTAATTATAATAAAAGTAAAATAATTAAATACTCAAATTAAAAGTCAAAGTCAGGGAGCTCTGAGCCCAGGCACGGTGGTGGTAGCCCGCACTGGGAGAATCCTCACCGGCCTGTCAAGCAAAAAACCAGTGCCGCTGGCTGGAGGATGGGGTTTGGGGCTCCCAGTGTGGCTGGAAATGCAGACGGGATGCCCTGGGAAGGAAGATGCTGCAGAGGAAGCCTCAAATCCATGCATCAAGTCCCCTCAGACCCACGGTGACTTTGAACCGCACATGTGTGGGGGAGACTCTGAGGACAGCGCCAATGGAAGGCTGAAAGAGCTGAGCAGGATTTCAGCTGCTGTCAACTGCAGGAGAAAGAGTTGGAAGTCTGAATACTGCCGACTTACAGGGGCCCAGTGAGCACCATGAGTAAAAAGCCAGGTAGGCCACCCTTCAGAAGTAAAGACCGTATCCCAGGAATAAGGATTTGCCATGAGGCTGAAGGCAACAATCCAACAGAACCATCCTAATAACAGAGTGTAAAAGCACGTTTCCCCAAGTTCAAGGTGATTGGCCCACAGTTCAACTTTCTGCTAAAACAAAACTCAGCATTTCCCAGAAGATAAGAGAATAGAAAATCCCTACAACATACCTCTGCAGCATTCAGTATACAATAGTAATTAAAGAAAAGATACTACATACGCAAAGACATGTGACCCAAGGTCAAGAGAAAAAAGAGTAAATAGCAACAGATCGGAGCTGATCCAGATGTTGGCACTAGCAGACATGTGCTTTAAAAGCTATTAGAAATATAATCAGGACTTAAAGACAAAGAGTCATATTGAGTGAACAGATAAGCTTACAAAATATAAAAAACAAAGACTCTAGAATTAGACAGTATTTGAAGTTAAAAAAATATACTAGATGTGCTTAAAAGACAGAAGAAAGGATCAATCGAACTTAAAGACAGATCAACAGAAATAATGTGATCCTTAAAGAGAAAAATTTGGAAAACAAAGCAAAACAAAACCCAGGCCGCAGTCACCTGCGAGATAATATCCAACAGTTTAATACACGAGTAACTGGAATCCTATAGGTGGAACAAGAGAATGGGGTAGACAAAATATTTAAAGAAATAATGGTTGAAAATGTCCCAAACAATCATATTTCTAATCCAAGCAACTCAGTTACCCCAGAGTATATCAAGCACCTAGCACACAACAGTAAACTGCTGAAGACAAAAGATAAAGAGACCATAGATAACTAAGAATGTGCTGTATAGCACAGGGATCTCTACTTAATACTCTATAATGACCTATATGGGAAAAGAATCTAAAAAAGAGTGGGTATATGTATATGAATAATTGATTCACTTTGCTGTACAGCAGAAACGAATACAACATTGTAAAGCAATTATACTCCAATAAATATTAATTAAAAAAAAGATAAAGAGATCTTAAAGCAGCCAGATGATAAAAATGTATGTTACATACAGGGGAACAGTGCTACGGATGATGCCAGGCCGCTCAGCAGAAACCACGGAGGCCAGAATACAGTAGAATACTATATTCAAAATGCTGAAAGAAAACCATCTGTACATTACACCTCCAAGTGTGTACCTCTGACATCTTCATTCATCTCACCCATGGAAGGTACAGCTTGGTGACTATAGTTAATAATATTGTACTGTATATTTGAAAGCTGTTGAGTAAATCCTAAATGTTCTCATAGCGAGAAAAAAATTTTTCTAACTATGTGTGGTGACTGGATGTTAACTACACTTATTGTGTAATCACTTCACAATATGGTCCCATATCAAATCATTATGCTGTACAAACAAAATACAAAAAGGGGAAAAAGCCCCCCCAGAAATCCTTATCTAGCAAAAATATCCTTTAAAAGTGAGGATGTAATACAGACCTTTTCAGATAAACAAAAACTGAGGGAATCTGTCACTAGTAGCCCTGAGAATCCATGAGATGCTAAAACAGTTCTTCAGGCTGAAGGGAAATAACAACAGATGAAAGCTCAATTCTACAGGAAGGAATGAAGAGAAATGGAAGTGGTAATATGGGTGTAAAATAAAAAGAAATGAGTTTTGCATTTCCTCTTTTTTCCTACCCTGAATAATTACTCAAATCTCAGTATCGCTTAAATTACGTGGGCCAAGCAGGAAGGTACATGGCGGCGGAGGGGTGGGGTGACCCAGGCTCACAGAGCCGGCGTATAAGGCGAAGAGTGCGTCAACAGCTCAGTGTTACACTGTTTTACACCAAGCAGCCAGCTGTCTTTTAATGACATTGGGGGATAAAAGCTGGTTGTCTTTTAATGTCTTTATTTACAGTAAAATAGCCATCATTAAAAACAAACAAACAAACTTGAAACAGTCTCTAATTTAGAGAAAAGTTACCAGTACAGAAGTTATTTATCCTGAGCCATTTCAGAGTAAGTTGCCTCATTACCTCTGAACATTAGTGGACGTTTCCTACAAACAAGACTATCTTCCTGCGCAAGCAGAATAAGATAATCAAAACTGTGAAATTAACACCAACACATTATTACCATCTATTCCTCGGAGCCCATTTGAGTTTTGCCAATTGTCCTAATAATACCCTTTTTGGTAAAACACCCACTTCAAAACACATGCTGTACTTAGCTGCCATGACTCTTTAGTCTCCTTCAGTCTGGGTTAGCTTCTCAGTCTTTCCTTGACTTTTTAAACTTTGAGACTTTTGAAGATTATATACCCGTCATTTTGTAAAACGTTTCTCAATCCAAGTTTATCTGATGTTTACTCACAACATGATTAGATACAGTAAGGATGATTAAACTTTTGAAATTCAATTAATGTAATTGTGGTAGTTACAAAATATGTTCATTTTTTGCTTTTTGATACTCCTTCCTTCAAGACTGGAGCTTAATTCCGTACCCTTCGAGTCTGGGATGGGCTTAGTAACTCCCTTCTAAGGCGTCATAAAAATACTACAGATTCTTCCTTGCTCTCCCTTGGGTCACTTGCCCTGGGGAAAGTTAGCTGTCCTTTTGTGAGGACACTCATGCAGCCCCATGGAGAGGCCCACATGGTGAAGATCTGAGGAACTATGGCCTCCAGTCAACAGCCATGTGAGTGCGCTATCTTGGAAGCAGATCCTTCAACCCCAGCCAAGTTTTCGAATGACTGCAGCCCTGACTTGACTGGGACATCTTGACTGCAACACCACAGAAGACTCTCAGCCAGAACCATATCAGCTAAGCCACTCTGATTTCTGATCCACAGAAAATGTGGATAATGAATGTTTGTTGTTTCAAGCCGCTAAGTGTTGGGATAATTTGTTACTTAGCAATTAATAATGAATACAGTTATCCATCACATTGACAGAAAAAAGGAGGTAACAAACCATATTGTCATCTAAATAGATGCAGAAAAGTATTAAGACAAAATTCAAGACCCATTCTTGATTTTAAAAAAGTTTCAGCAAACTAGAAAGAGAAGGAAGCTTCCTTATCTTAATAATGGGCACCCTACAACTAACATCATACTTAATAGTATAATGTTGAATGTTTTTCCACTAAGATTGGGAAAAGGCAAGGATGTTGGTCACCACTTTTATTCAATATGGTACCGGAGGTCCTAGCCAGTGCAGCAAGGTATGGAAAAAATTAAAAGGAAAGGAAGAAACTGACTTTATTTTCAGACAACATAATCATGCATGTAAAAAAAAAACCTAAAGGGGCTTCCCTGGTGGCGCAGTGGTTGAGAGTCCGCCCGTCGATGCAGGGGACACGGGTTCGTGCCCCGGTCTGGGAAGATCCCACATGCCGTGGAGCAGCTGGGCCCGTGAGCCATGGCCGCTGAGCCTGTGCGTCCGGAGCCTGTGCTCCGCAACGGGAGAGGCCACAACAGTGAGAGGCCCGTGTACCGCAAAAAAAACAAAAAACAAACAAAAAAACCCCCTAAGGACTCTACAAGATAGCTATCAGAATAAATGAATTTAACAGGATTAAAGTATATAACGTCAATATACGAAAATCAATGGTATTTCTATATACAGGTACAAACAATTGTAAATAAAATAAAAAATTACAATTCCATTTACAATAGTTTAAAAAACATTAATATTTAGGAAAATTTTTTAACAAAAATACTCTTAAGACTCCTGCACTGAAAACTATAAAACAACGCAGAGACAAATTAAAGAAGACCTAAGTAAATGGAGAAAGACACCATGTTCATGGATCAGAAGACTCAATATTATAATTTATTAAGATGCCAATGCTACTCAATGGGGAAAAGAAAGTCTTTCAACAAATGGTGCTGGTACAACTGGATAATCACATGGGAAAATAATGACTCTTACCTCTACCTCACAGAATACAGAAAAGTTAATTTGACATGGATCAAAGAACTGAAAGTAAGGCTAAAACTATGATGAAAACATAGGAGAATGTCTCTGAGAACTTGGCGCAAGCAGCGCTTGTTTAGACAGGACCAAAAAAGCATGAACCCAAGAAGACAAAACTGATAACATGGCCTTCATTGAAATTAAAACTCCTCACTAGAAGACATCATTAAGAAAATGAAAAGGCAAGCCACGGAATAGAAGAAAATATTCACAATAAATATACCTGACAAGAGAGTTCTATTTGTAATATGTAAAGAATTTCTACAAGTCTGTAAAAAATAAGGCAAAAACTCCCAGTAAAAATGGGCAAAAGACCTGAGTACTGACTTCATAAGATATATATGAATGACAAATACACACATGAAAAATGCTTAACATTATTAGTCATCTGGGAAATGCAGACTAAGAGCACAATGAGATACCATTTTATATCCACTAGAATAACTGAAGTTAAAAAGACAAATGCTGGTGAGGAGGTAGGGAACTGGACTTCTATACCTTGCGGGTGGGAGGGTAAAATGATACAACCACTTTGGACAACTCTTTGGCAACTTCGTACTAAGTTATACATGCACCTATCCTGTGAACTACAAATTCTATTCCTAGTTATTTACCCAAAGGAAATGAAAACCTATGTGTACAAAAAGAGTTTTAAAAGAATCTTCACAGCACCTATATTCATAGTAGCCCAAAACTAATGGGTAAACAAACTGTGATCTATTCATATAAGAGAATATTAGTCACCAATTTAAAAAAGGGACTATGATACATGCAACAACATGGTTGAATCTCCAAAACATCGTTTTATGGGGAAGAAATAGGACACCAAAGAGTGTCTTCTGTATTATTTCATTTACATGAAATGCAAGAACAGGCAAATTAATCCATAGTGATTGAGGTCAGCACAGTGGTCCCTTGTGAGGAGTGGGACTCACAGAAACAACCTTCTGAGGTGATGAGAATTTCTGGATCTTGATTAGGTGGTGGTTATAAGGAATATATTTTATCAAATTCAAATCATAAGCTGCTTACAAGAAACCCACCTTAAACAGAAAGATACAGAAAGGTTAGAAAACAAAAGGATGAGACAAAGTTGCACCATGCAAATACTGACCAAAGGAAATAGTCTTGTTATATTAAGACACAATTAGACCTCAAGGCAAAATGCATTCCCAGAGCTAAGGAGTACATTTCAGAATGTTAGAAGGTTTGTATTATCAGTAAGATACAAAATTCCAGGTTTGTAAGTACTTACTGTAGCTGCAAAACAGATAAAGTGAAACTGACAGAACAAAAAGGATAATCAGACAAATACACAAGTATAGTGGGAGATTTTTAACCCACTAAGTCTCTTAGTAACTGATGGATTTGGGTAGACCAAAAAACCAGAAGAAATGAACACGATGAATAAACCTGACCTAATTCCACTCACAGAACGTGGCAAATAACAGTTGCAAAGTATACAATCTTTTCAAACACATATGAAACATTTACCAAAATCAACATATGCTGGGTAAATTGCAAACTGCATCAGAAATTAAAGGATTTAAATATGTTCTCTGACCTCAATACAATTATGCCAGTAATCACTAAAAAAAGTTAACTAGAAAATTTCCCTATATTTGGAAATCAACAAACACATATCTAAATGACACTTGGATCAAAGGTGAAATCATAATAAAAATCAGAAAATATTTTGAAATGAATGACTTTGAAATGTATGACAATGAAATGATGATATACAAAAACTTGGATCCAGCAAAAGCCATGGCTAAGGTATTAAAACATAAGGAATACAAGTGAAAATAAAGACTGAAAATCAGTTATATAATCATCTCTTTCAAGGAGTTAGAAAAAGAATAGCACATTGAACAGAACAGAAACTATAAAGATAGGAGCAGGAATTAATGAAAAAAGAGAAATACTGCAGAGTTGACCAAAGGCAAAACTAATATCAGAAATGTAAAACAGATATATGTAAAATGTAAAAAGTATAAAGTCTTAACATCTTTCTGCCAATAAATTGGGAAAAGTATATGAAAATAGTGAAAATCCTTTAAAAAAACCCCAAACAAACCACAATCTATCAAAATCAATACAAGAAGAAATATAAAATCTGAAAATGAATAATCTTACAACTATGAAAGAAATTGAGGGACTTCCCTGGTGGCACAGTGGTTAAGGACTCCACGTTCCCAATGCAGGGGGCCTGGGTTCGATCCCTGGTCAGGGAACTAGACCCTATATGCATGCTGCAACTAAGAGTTCGCACACCACAACTAAGGAGCCCGCCTGCCACAACTGAGGAGTCCAAGTGCCTCAACTAAGGATTTGGCAAGCTGCAACTAAGGAGCCCACTGGCTGCAACTAAGGAGCTCACTGGCCACAACTAAGGAGCACACATGCCACAACTAAGGAGCCAGCGAGCCGCAACTGAGACCCGGCGCAACCAAATAAAAAAATAAAATAAAAATTATTAAAAACAAAAGAAAGAAATTGACTCCTTAAACTATATTATACAAGGACAACTTGAAGCCCACATGCATTTTACTAATCATTTAAAGAAGAAATAAGAGCAATTTTACACAAACTCTTCCATAGGAGAGCTTCTCAACTAGCTTTATAAGGGAAGCAAAACCTTCATGCCAAATCTGACGTGTACATTATAGAAAGTAATATTACATGACAATCTTACTCAAAGGTCCTAAAACATACACAAAGGTCCTAAAATAACACAGTAAACTAAAGCCAGTGATATGTAGAAAGAAAAATATATCACCATCTAAGTGGATTTACTCCATGAAAATTCAACAACGTTATTTACCACATTAACATCATAAAAGAATAATTACAGCATCAAGCCAATAAATGTAGAAAAATCTTTTGGTAAATTCCACCCTTATTCATGTTAAAAAAAACAAACAAACTCCAGCATACAATAAAAAGAAGGACACTCTGTAATGTGATAAGGTGTATGTACAAAAACCTTACAGCAAACATATTTAATGGTATGATAGAGAAAGCTTTCCTGCTAAGATTAAAATAAGATAAGAATACCCAGTACGACCATTTCTATTCAACACTGTACTGCAGATCCGTACTCAACTCAATAAAAGATACAAAAAGTTTAAGTTTTAGAAATAAAGCTATTTCAAAGCAATACCATTTAGCACATTGACAGCAGGAAACTGCACTGAAACATCAAACCCCTTGGATTAAATCTAACGAAAGATGTGCAAGTCCACTACACAGAAAAGCAGAAAAAAATGCTCAGAAAAAATAAAGAAGCCTAACAAATGGAAGAATAATCTATGTGCATATATTGAAGATGCAGTATCATACAGATGTCATTTCTCTCCAAACCAATCTATAAATTCAATGGAATGTCAATCAAAAACACAGTGGGGATTAGTGTGTTGGTGTGTGTGAAAACAGATAACACTAATGTTTACATGGAAATGTAACAGGCCAAGAACAGCCAAGAAATTACTGAAGAATAAAATAGAACTACTCATACTACTGGACATTAAGACTTATTACAGAGATACTGGATTTAAGAAACTGTGACACTGGCACAAGGACCCAGAAAAAAGACTAATTTAGTCTCTTTAAAAGATCACTGACTAAGGCAAAAAATAAGTGTATTGTGGACTTTATAAGATGCAGAAATAAAATATATGACAATAATAACAGAAAGAATGAGCGAGGGGAAATGAAAGTATACTCCTGTAAGGAGGTTCTGGGAAACTGTATATTATTTGAAGGCAGGCTGACAAATTAAAGAAGTATATTGTAAATCCTAGCACAACCACTAAAATAAGAGAAGAGGTACAGCTAACAGGCCACTAGTGGAGATAAAATGGAACCATTAATATGGGCAGTAGAAAAATACAGCAAGATGGTAGATTTAAGCCAAACCATATTGATAGTTACAAAAAATAAAAATGGTCTAAACCAGTACTATACAACAGAGCCTTCTACAATGAGAACTTGAAAGGTAGCTAGTGTGACTGAGGAACTGAATTTTAAATTTTAACTTAAGTTCAGATAGCCACATGTAGCTACTGTATTAGACAGCACAAGTGTAAACACGCCAAATAAAAGGCAGGACCCATAATGCTGTCTGCAAGAAACTCACTTTAAATATACAGATATAAATAGGTTAAATGTAAATGGATGGGAAAAGATATGCAAACACTAACCACCAGAGAGCTGAAGAGCCTGTATTCATATGAGACCAGGTAGAATTCAGAATCAGGACTGTTACCAGGGAAAAAGAGGGACATTTCATGACAGTGAAGGGGTCAAGTGAGCAAGAAAAATAACAATGCTACATGTAGGTACACTCAATAATAAGAGCTTCAAAACAGCAACAAAAACTGATCAAACTAAAAACAGAACTAGACAAATCTTCAATTAGGGTTGGATTTCAGACACTCCTTTCACTTCAAATAAGGGAAAAAAAACCCAGTAAGGATACAAAGGAGAGGAACAGTGCTGTTAGCCAAGCTGATTATTTAACATTTACAGAACACACCACACAACAGTAGCAGAATACATTCTTTTCTGGTACACATGGAACATTCATGAAGGCCATATTCTAGGCCATAAAACAAATGTCAAATGTAAAAGGTCTGAAATAATAATGAGTATGTTCTCTGACTACAACGGATTTAAACTACAAATCAGTACTAATTGAAAATATCTGGAAAAATTCCCAAATAATTGTAAGTTAGAAAACATACTTCCAACAACTAACAGGTCAAACAAGTCACAAGGGAAAGAAATACTTTGAACTAAATGAAAATGAAAACACAACATATCAAAATCTGTGGGATTCACTCAAACCAGTACTTACAGGGAAATTTATACTTCTAATTGTATAAATTGCATAAATAAAAAAACGCCTTAAAAAATCAATATTATAAACTTCCACCTTAAAAAACTAAAAAGGAAGAAGTTAGGCCAAAATAAGCAAAGGAAGGAAAAAATGAAGATAAAAGCAAAAATCAATGACAAGGAAAAGAGTGAAATATTAATGAAATAAACTGATTCTTTGAGAAGACCATTAAAATTGCTAAACTTATAGCTGGACAGATCCTAATGACATTAAAAAGATAATAGAGGAATATTATGAACCACTTCATGCCAATAAATTAAAAAACAGATACAATGGACAAATTCTTTGAAAGACACAAACTACCAAAGCTTACTCAGGAAGAAATGAATAGGCACATATCTATTAAAGAAGCTGAACTGGTAGCTAAATTTTTCTGAATAAGAAAACTCCTTGCTCAGATGGCTTCATCCATTGATCAAATGGATATAATTTATGAATTATATCAAACTTTTAAGGAAGAAATACCAATTCTACATGAATTCTTCCAAAAAAGTAGAAGAGGAAAAAACACTTCCCAGCTTAATTTTATGAGGCCGTGATACCAAAATTAGAGAAACATATTACAGAAAACTGCAGATCAATATCCATCATGAACATGGAGGCAAAAATGCTTAGCAAAATTTTAGTAAATCTAATTCAGTAATGTATTAAAAAATTCATATTAACCAAGTGAAATGTATCCGAGGAATGCAATGTTGGCTTAATATTTTAGTATCAATTGTTGTAATTCACTATTTTAAGACTGAAAAAGAAAAAGCATAAGAACAGTTCAAAAGATGAAAAAAACCACCTGGCAAAATTCAACACAATTCTTGATAAAAAAAATCTGATTTAGGGATAGACGATAACATTCTCAACCTGATAGTGGGCACCTATAAAAAAAACCTAGAGCCTAGACGTCTAACTTAATGGAAAAGACAGAATGCTTCCCCCACCAAGATTAGGAATAAGGAAAGGATGTCTGCTCTTACCACTTCTCACAGTACTGGAGGTCCTAGCTCATGTGCTAAGGTAGGTAAGAGAAATAAAAGGCACACAGATTGGAAAGAAAGAAATAAAATTGCCTATTACAGATGGCATGATTATGCACCTAAGAAAATCCCAAGGCATCTATTAAAAAGGTGCTTGAACTAACTGAATTCAGCCAAGTCACACAACACAAGGTCCATACGTAAAAATCAATTTTATGTCTATATATTAGTAACAAACAATTGAAATTTTAAAATTCCATATAATCTATAGTGACAGAAAGCTTATCAGTGGTTGCCTGGAGCCAGTGGTAGGGGTGGGGATGAATACAGGATGGGGCAAAAAGGAACAGTCTGGAGTGATGGAAGTGTTCTACATACTGATTGCAGTGGTGATCTCACAGATGTATAAATCTGTCAGAATTCATCAACATGTTCACTAAAAATGGGTGCATTTTATTGCATGTAAACTATACTTCAGTAAAGTCAATTAAAACCACAGATCAATGGGATATAATAAAAAATCCAGGGGCTTCCCTGGTGGCGCAGTGGTTGAGAGTCCGCCTGCCAATGCAGGGGACACGTGTTCGAGCCCCGGTTTGGGAATATCCCACATGCTGCCGAGCGGCTAGGCCCGTGAGCCATGGCCGCTGAGCCTGAGCGTCCAGAGTGTATGCTCCGCAACGGGAGAGGCCACAACAGTGAGAGGCCCGCGTACCGCAAAAAAAAAAAGAAAAAAAAATCCATAAAAAGTGCACTATAAATACAGATGCTCAGTTTATGACAATCACAGCTCAGCATAGAACACTGAATTATGGATGGTCTAAAAAAACAAAAAAGGGATGAGGATTACTGGATAACCCTGTTGGAATTAAAAAAAAAAAAGCCAAAACGCCCCATAACTTAACGTTTATTTTACATCTCATCCAGAAATTAATTCCAGGTAAAATTTAAATCTCAATCTGAAAAGTGAAACAAAATTTCTATAGGATAACAGGAGAGTATTTTCATGACCTTGGTAAATCAAAGTTTATTAAAAGGACATAAAAAGCACTAACCATAAAGAGAAAGATTGATCAAATGGATATATTAAAAGTAACAACTCTTCATTAAAAGATCCTTTCAGAGAGTGAAAACCTTAGTCACAGAGTGCGAGAAAATATCTGCAATGCTCAGAACCAATGAATGACTAGTATCCGGAATACGTACACAACACCTACAGATCAATAAGGATATGACTGATGACCCAATAGAAAAATGAACAAGATTCTCAAACAGGCAACATATCCAAATGACCAATAAACATATGAAAAGGTGTTCAATAGCTTTAGTCATATGGGAAACAGAAATTAAAACCAGAATGAGGTACTACCGCCCATCCTCCAACACAGCTAAAATTTGAGACTGACAATACCAAATGTAGCTAATATGGAGCAACCGGAACTCCCAAACACTGCTGGTAGGAATGTAAATTGGCGCAATACTTTACAAGGTAGCTACTAGAGTTAAGATACATATTCCTTCTGACCCAGGAATTCCACTGCCAATTGCCAAAGAAATTCCATACATATGGGCACAAAAGACACGTACAAAAATGTTCATAACAAAATTATTTGTAATAGCCTCACACTAGAAACAACCACAATATCCAACAGTAGAATAAACTGTGGCATATTTATCCAGTGAGTTACTTACTATACAGAGATGAAAAAGAATAAACTATTACTACATGCAATGACATAGATGAATCGTACAAGGTTTGAATAAAATAAGCAGATACAAAACAATACCTACTGGTCTAATTCCATTTAAATAAAGTCTAAAAAAAACTATAGTGTTACAGGCTTATTAAAAAATAACAGTTGCTAAGAAATTACAAATGCTTACCATATGCCAAGTACCATTCTAACTAATTTTTATGTGTTTCACTCAATTTTCACAACTCTATAATGAGATGCAACTTATTCTCCCAAATGTGCAAATTTAGTCACAAAGAGGTTAAATAATTTGCTCAAGGACACACAGCGACTACGTGTTAGACCTGGAATGTGAAGGCAGCTAGCCTGGCTTGAGAGCCTGCATTCTAAAGGCTACATTGATGCTCAGTGGTAGTGCTTTACTGGAAAGATGGAGGGAGGGCAAATGAGCACAGGGAGGTGGGAGAAGTAGGATGACTAATTCCCATCTCTCAAGAAAACAATCAGTAGATACTGCCTAAAATTGGGGGATGGGGTGGGGGAGAAGAGAGAAGGGATCAAGAATTAGCAGTATATGCATGTTATGAAAAGATCTGGAGGAAAGAAAGATCAGAAAAAAACAGCTAAACAACATCACAACAGTCGTTGCCTCTAGGGAGTGAGTCAGAGTGGACCAGGGGACTGTTATCCTTAACTTATAAGCCTTACTGTTACAGAAAAAAACCACATGCACATTACTTTGATAAAAATAATTTTTAAAGATTTTAAAAAGATGTAAATATTTTTAAAAACAACAATGCTATCATGTATTGAGCCCCAGGGTCCCTGGCATTTAGCTAAACATTTTAAATACAGTAGCTCATGGAATTCCCCTAACAATATGGAATTGGTGCCAGTATTACTATTATTTTGCTGATGGGGAAACGGATTCAGGGTTAACTAGCTGGCAGGTGGCAGAGTCCATGTCGGAACCAGCACGAGGGAAGAGGAAGGTCTAGAAGTCAACAAAGAACAGGTATGGAAGGATATTCAGGAGGAGCCCTGGACAGGAGCTAGCGACTCATGCTGGCTTCGGGGAGGGGAGGGGACATTAGGAGGGGGATCTGAGATGGATGCCCAGGTTGCTGGCTGGCTTGGGTACCTGGGGCCATGTTGGTCCTTTTCTCTTGCACAGGGTCCACGGAAAGGGAAGCAGGGGGCCCAGCCTCTGACGGGGAGTTTCTGAGCTCGGTCACAGATACACAGAGCCCCTTAGTGTCTGGGAGAGGCACGGCGCGGAGGAGGACAGAGGAGGACGCAGTGTGGGGAAGACCAAACGCTATGAACTCAGCGGGGGGAGAGGGGGGCAGGGAGAAGACTGGGCAGGATGGTCACGGACCCAGGGAGAGAAAGAACGTCTGGGGCCTGGCCCTGCTGCCTGCCCGGCCTCCGGGCCACCCATCCAGTGTGCCCTGTCCCCCACCCTCGCAGCTCCTGCTGTCCCCCGTGCTCCTCACTGCCCTCAACACCACCGATGGTTACCTTCCACTCTTCAAAAACTGTTTTTCGAAATACAGTCCACTCACCTTTCAGTACTGAAATGTCAGGGCTTCCAAGTGCCTCACACCCTCACTGTTCCCCCAGGAACCAGTCATGCCCTTGGGCCTGGGTGAGGCCCCTGCTACAGGCTCTCACAGATGCTCCACATTCCTCCTTTGGAGCACAGAAAATGGTCAAAGAAATCACTTCCTATACTTTAGTTACAGAATATGTCTCTCTCCTTCTAGGAGAGGTTCATGAGGGCAGGAGGGGCTGGCAGACTCTTTCTGAAAAGGTCCAAACAGTAAATACTTTCAGCTTTGCAGGCCACAGGGTCTTAGTCACAACTATTCAACCCTGCCATTGTAGCCCGAAAGCGGTGCAGACAACATATAAAGGAACGGGTGTGATGTGTCACGGTATCACTTGATCTATAAAATCAAGAGGTGGGCTTCCCTGGTGGCACAGTGGTTGAGAGTCCGCCTGCCAATGCAGGGGACACGGGTTCGTGCCCCAGTCTGGGAAGATCCCACATGCCGCGCGGAGTGGCTGGGTCCGTGAGCCATGGCCGCTGAGCCTGCACGTCCGGAGCCTGTGCTCCGCAACGGGAGAGGCCACAACGGTGGGAGGCCCGCGTACTGCAAAAAAAAAAAAAAAAAAATAGAAGAGGTGGGCCAAACGGCCACGGTTTGCTGAGCCCTGGTCTAAATCACCAGCCCCCAGTCTAGCATCCGGCATACAGCAGGCAATCAATGAATGAAGAAAGAAAGAAAAAAGCCATTGCTTTGGCAATGAGATGGAGACAGGTACTGAGGGGAGGTGGTTTCAGTGGGACGGTGGGGTGGGACGGAGACAGCAGGGGGCTGAGCAGAAGCAGCAGCTGAGGGAGCAGGAGGTCCTCCTTCCGGAGCCCCCTGTTTGCCCGGCAGGCTTGGGGGACGGCCCTGTCTTCGGGGAGCGTGTCTGCAGGCTCCGACAAGAAGGCAGGGCTGGGGAAGGAAGGGGAGACCTGAGGAAGGCGGGGCTCCAGAGCTCAGGTGTGTGTGGGGCTGGTCCTGAAGGAGGAGGACACGTGCGGAGGACAGAGAAACAAGGGCGGAGGAAGGGACAAGGGGGAAGCCTCGGATCCTCTTCCCCGTGAGACGTGCGCCTGGACCGCCTGGGAAGAGAGCGGGGCTCGGGGAGGTGAAGAAGCCCAGCGCCTGTGGGGCTGGGAGGGCCGGCCACGCAGGACAGGGCCACAGGCCTGAGGGAGACCCTCCACCTTCCTTCCCTCTTCTCTGGTGAGACAGCGCTTCTAACCAAGCTGGCGTTTGGGCTTCTGTGCTGCCTAGTGTGAGGTGTGTCACTCACTGAGTCACCGGCACGACCTGCTATCACTTCCTGTCCCTTCACTTTCCCACGCGGGTAGTGACAGGCAGGCCCAGAGGAGGATGAGTTCACACTTCAAACATGTAGACATACCCAGTTCTTTCTTGAAGGCTACTGGAAGGCATTTTAATTTCAGAGAATCACTGGCTGTTTCATCTGGGTGCCCTCAAGTGTGTACGTGTATGCTGTAAAGTATTTCCCGATTAGGCAGAACAGAATTTTTCTTTAAATGGAAGAAACCACTCGATTGGGGCTTTGAATAGTAGCTATCTAGTCTTACAAGCCTAACAAAGTATTAAAACCCACGAAACACAACTTCTCACAGAGAAAGGATTAATATTATGATATTTAAACAGCCTGAAAAGTTTTCTCACAGAGTGGAAAACCGACAGCCAGTCAATTTCACTTATTCTAAGACCCAGATACCAGGAAAAAAGCTTCCATTTTGACATTAATTTGTTAATTCTTTACTACTACTGGAACATGTAGTAGCAGTGCTGGAATGTGTGAGAAGGGTTTGGACCCCAAACTATTTTTTACGAAGAACTAAAGCCACCTAAAATATCTTTTAGGTGACATACCGGGGAAAAAAAAGTATTAGGACCTGTTTTCTTCTGCCTTATTTCAAGGTGTAACTGCTGTTGCTATTCATAGATCGAAGGCTCTATGTATATTCTAACAAGTAAAACTTTAATTCATACTTTCATTTTGAGGTTTTCATTCCTCACAAATCAAAAGACAATTTTCCTAAAACACATCAATCCTCACTCCACCATTTCAAGTTCTTCTAGACATGATGGGAACCACTGACTCCAAATTTACTGGAGTTTAAAATGGGGATGCCTAACCCCTGAAACACAGCCTTTATTTGAATGGACTTTTCAATACACCTTTAGATGCACATTCAATAAACTTGATCTCTTACCCTATTGTTGGGTTGATATTCGGGTCAAAACTGTCTTCCACGAACCGCCACACAATACTTGATTTACCTACACCTGTATCCTAAAAGAGAATGAGAGAGGTAAAGAAGAAAAAGTTTTACCTGCTTGCATACACCAAAAACTACCTTGTGCCCTAAGTTCAGGATTTTGGGAAAATCATTCCAGATAGGTAAATTTTAGAAGTTAAGAAACACAAAAAGGTTTTCATAAAAATTCAGTGGAGTAACTAGGAGATTTCAAAATGTATTGTAGGAGAGGTGTTCCAAGTTTTTAAGAGACAGGATCTTTTGAAAGATCCAAAGTTTCTGCTTACTGTGCAAAGTGACAAACTCACTTGCTTTATAATAAGTCTAAGTGAACTATGAACTCTTGAACTACTTCTGAGTAATCCCTGATAAATCCCAGCCCCACCCTATCTAGGAAGGGGTAAGACTAGTTATTGAAATCTTTTTCAGTCTTTAAAGTAGCAACTCAGGCAAGAGAGCATCAATTTCAGAAAGTATGCTCTGAAATAGCAAAGTTGCCTTGACAAGTCAGGAAGCTGAAGCTTCAAACTAGTCTTTGGGGCTTCCTGATTTGAATGTCCCCCCGCCCGCCCCAAGGAAAGTAACTCTGTGAGAAGTGTGAGAGGTATCCCACAAGTTCAAAAACACCAAGCAGATGGCAAAGGAGACTACTGCTGCTCGTAAAACCTAAAGACCTGTTACTGGCTGTACTTCGCAAGACTTGGCCAACTCCTAACTAGTACCTGGGGAAGCTATTTAAGAGCTGCTCTTAACCCAGATGCAATGGAGAAGCAGGGAGGGCTCTTCACCCTTTAGGGGGCGGGAAGAGACCCTGGGCTCCAGGGAGGGACGAGGGGGAAGGTCCCTCCCGCCAGCAAAACCTTCAGGATGGTGCGGCCAGGTGGGCGGGACGGCCCGGGGGCGGGAGGGGGGCTGGAGGGAGGGTCCCGGGGCAGGTAGGCGGCGTCCCGCACGGAGACTGGGAGAAGGGGCAAAGGGGACGTGGGCACGCCCGGGTCCCCGGCCCGCCTGGCCTCCCGCGGCCCTCCCAGCCGGCCCGCCGCCACTCACCCCCAGCAGACACACTTTGAGCTCCCTCAGCGCCATGGCCTGGGAGCCAGGGGCGCGGGCCCGCCGCCGCCCTAAGTTGAGGAGGGAGAGGCCCGGCCCAGCACGAGCATCCCCCAGCGCCGCCGCGGCACGGCCTAGCCCCGGCCGCGGGGCGCGTAGAGGCGGCGGCCGCCCGTTCGCCGGTCCTCGGCCTGGTCCGTCCGTCACCAGCCGTGCGGGGCCCGCCTCAGCAGCCGGGACGGTGCCGCGGGTTCCCAGGCGCCACCGCTGCCGCCATCTTGGGACGCCAGCCGGGTCACCTGACCTCCCCGCCCACCTCGGCAGCCACCTTCGCTGCGAGGGCGGGGCCGGCTGGCGCCGTGAGGCTCGAGGCGGGGGTAGGGGGGCGGGGCCGCCGATGAGGGGCGGGATCCGAAGCCAGATACCCCGCCCCTCTTCCTTTGGCCCCGCCCCTCGCGCGCCGGTCCCGCCTCCAGGCCCATTCCAAGATGGCGGGTGAGTGGGGCTGGACTCCCGGGGTGCCCCCCTACCCCCAAGCCGGGACCACCCCCTCGAGGCCCAGGGACCACCCCCTCGAGGCCCGGGGACCACCCCCTCGAGGCCCGGGGACCGCCCCCGCCCGCCCCTGAGGCCGCCTGCCTCAGCCCCCTTGTAACTCCTTATGTGTCTCTTGGTTTTCAGGGATCCCCCTGTACTTTGTGGACTTGCAGGATGACTTAGATGATTGTAAGTAACAGTTCGGGCGTCCCGCCCCTCCCTGGGAACCTCTCATAGAATTCGGGGTGCACGAAAGGCGGGGGTGGGACCTACGGGCTGGCCTCTCCGTGTTGGGCCCAGAATAGCGGGACCCCCAACTGCCTTAATCACTTGTGGCGGTCCCTCCTCACTGGGCGGGGCGGCCGAGGATGGGAAGGATTTTTGTTGCTGGGAAACTTCTGACTTCCTGTCGCTTTCTTTCTCTTCCTCCTCCTCCTCCTGCTGCGGCGGCCCGGGAGGGATGGGAGGGCTAGGCTCTCCTAGTGATTCCGGGAGGGAGGAGGCGTGGCCACCTTGGGGGCGGGGGGCTTCCACCCAGGGTCTCCACTTTTTTCCCTGGGACTTTTCAGAGTGCTGGGGAGTTTAGGAGGTTCGGCTCCCCGTGTGGCCGGCCACAGACTCGCACAGACTTCTCCAGTGTCCTGGCCACAAGCCCAGCTCCGTTCTCACCCCTAGGAGCCCATTGGGTGGGTATCCTTCACCTGTCCCTTCCTGCTCTTTCCTTTAGAATCACGTTAAGGACTGATGGCTGGGGAAGGTGTTCCTGGAAATGCAGGTTCGCATTTGTGGTGACTGAAGCATTTCCTTTCCATTCAACAAACATTTCTTGAGCACCTGCTGGTTCTGGGCCGGCCATGAGCGGAGCCCGGGACCTACAAACTCGAACCCGAAACGGTGACGACTCTCAGGGAGCTCACAGTCCAGGGAGAGAGCCGACAGATAATCACCAAACGCCGTGTTGCCTGCTGATGAAGGAGGCCTGTACAAAAAATCACAATAGCCAACATTAATGGGGGCTTACTGTGCGCTTCCCTTCCCCATCTACAAGTTTCCTACTAACAAGGACTGGTGTTTACAGAAAACACCATAGGTCAGGCGCAGTTTAAACCCTTTATACACATTACTTCTTTTAGAAGGAGGCAACTTTATTAAAGTAGAATGACACTTGAAGTGGCCAGTGTTTAGGAGCATGGATCCTGAAGTCAGATGGCCAGAGGGTGAAGTCCTGAGCCACTCTTTACTGGCTGTGTGATCCTGGCCAAGTCACTGTACCACTTGGAGCCTCATTGCCTCATCTGTAGAATGGGCATAATAGAAGTCCACCTCAAAAGGCTTCCACGCAGGTTAAATAATAAAAGGTTTAGCGTGAAGCCTTGTACATAGGACACGCTGGGTAAATATTATCTGCCATTATTATTGTTGTGATCATTATTCATACTTATTTAACACTGTGGGGCAAAGTACAGTGTTGGCCCCAGGTTTACAGAGCTGAATGTTTCGGCCAGCAGGCATCTTCGAATGGAAGGAATGTAGCCTTTCTCTTGATAAACAACAGTAACCTGCTGTTAAGGCACCTCTCATTCATAGATTCGATATTTGGCCTGGCTGGAAAAGCTGATTTCTAGCTATATCAGTTATCTAACAAACCACCCCAAAACTCAGTGGCTTAAATCAACAGCATTTTGTTATTTCTAACAATTCTTTGCATTGACTGGGTGATGCAGAAGCTTCGTGTGTTCTCTTTGAACTCTGGGAAGATAAGAAGGTCCAAAATGGCTTTCTTCACATGGCTCTTGGCCAGGAAATCTGCTGGGACTGCAGGTCAGGGCCTCAGTTCTCTTCCAGGAGGTTCTTCCACTTGGCTAGCTTGGGCTTGTCACAGCGTGGTGACGGCAGACATTTGGACCTCTTTTCTGGCAGCTAGCTTCCTTTTGTCTTTTTTGTATATGTGTTCAAAAAGGAAGAGATTATATAGGAAAAAATAATTCTGATTTTCCTTTGGCCCTGTTTGTGCAAATATTGGGTGTTTGAGACTTGTGATAAAGAATGCCATAAATACTCTTTAGCAGACTGCTGAAGACTCGTCCCAGTAAAGAAGAAAACCAGCCTTGTGGCTCTGAACACACCCATGCCATGGATAGGGCAACTCTGGGAGCCTTCTGGGGCTTCTTTTTTTGAGCAGGGGTGGGGGCTTCAGGGTGCTGTTCCTATGAAATTACAATATAATTGGTTTGATTAATAGCCATAATAGGAGGGCCTGTCCCCCCAGTCATTTATGCAGCCCTGGGTCCCACCTTTGCATTGTACTGGGGTGGTATTTGGGAGGCATTACCGTGCTGTGATTGATAGCAAGAACCCTGAGGTCCTGTAACCCACTTCCTGCCTTTAGCTGAGTCAGTGTGAGCAGATCACTGACTCTGTTCACATTCTTCATCTGGAAAATGACATAAGAATTGGAGATGCTTCATAGGACTGATATGGGGATTAGATGAAACAATACACATAAAACATTTTAGCCCAGTGCCTGGCATAGAGTATTATATTCAATGATTTGATTACTGTTCTTATTTTAACCATCATCATTATTGCTAGGCACTCGTATACGATTTTCTGATTCGGTTTTAAGGGCTGCTACTCTGTGAAGTAGGTGGGATTATTCCTGTTTTACAAATGATGAAACTGAGAGAGGTTAACTAACTTATCCAGTGTGGCACAGGTCATAAATGATAGAACTAGCAATCCAACTCTGTTCCTCTGAGTCTTGCTTTTTTTATTCCATCACACAGATTGACCTCACAAATATCCTTAAGCTAATGGCAGGAGCATGGATGTTGGTTGCGGTGGTTCTCCATCTGTTGTCCTTTTTGGGCATTTTTTGTCTAAACGATGGGATAACCGCTCCACTTAGGCTCTAAGTCACTTTGGGCGGGAACATAGGTCGTCCTTTTTTATCACCCAGTGTCCTCCATAATCTAGGTGTTCAATTAATGTCATTACTGGTAGTGATAATGGATGACGAGTCTTGTCCAATTTACTTTGTGATTTCTTGATTAAATTGGCTAACTTCAAAACGAAGCCATAATGAAAGGCTGCATTGTCTTTTAAAATCATTCAGAGTCTTCAGGTCATTGCAGCACAGAAAAGATTTAATTTTAGTGAATTAGCTTGCTGAAGCAATCTAAATTCCTTCTCTTGAGAGCAGAAAGTATGTGGGATGGTCTGGCACAGTGGTCCTGGTGGTGGATTGCACATAGAAAGTGGAGCTGGATGCGTCTGTCCCTCAGGGGCTTAAAGTCCTGTGACCGTCTGGGTTGCTTAAAGCAGGTGGAGGCTGAAGAGGTATTACTCCTGGTAAGGTTTGCTTGGCCAATTGGAATTTAAGTGTGTACCAGTGGTGGGTGAAAAAAAAGGGGAATCTGTTGCAGATATAAAGAGACCTAAGAGACCTATCAACAAAATACAATACGTGGTCATATTTGGATCCTTAGTTGAACAAATCAGCTATAAAAAGACATTATTGAGACAGTTGGGGAAAATTAAACTTGGGCTGGGTATTAGGTTATATTAAGAGTCATTATTAATTTTGTCAGATACGATAGTGGTGTCACAGTTTTATTCAAAGGAGAAGGACCTTATCTAACAGAAACAAATAAGCATTTATGGGTGAAATGATTTAATGTGTGAGGTCTGCTTTGAAAATGCTGCAACAAACAATAAATCATCAAAAAGTTGGGAAGAAGGATGAGTGGGAGAAATTGGCAGAATGTTTATACTTGTTGAAACTGGTTGCTAGGGGTGTGGGGTTTATTATACTATTCTATTTGTTCACGTGTTTGAAAATTTCCCTAATAGAAAGTTTTTAAAAATGAGATGAAAGTTTCACATATGACCAAACGTCTACATGAGGAGTTTAAAGCTGGATTTCAATTCTGAAGTCAGCTGCCATGTTATTGTAAGATGCGTTTAGCTTCAAAAGACAGACTTGGAGAATCTGTTAGTATTTGAGGGACTGTGTATTTCTTTTCAAAGGTTTAGTTTTTGAGGTATCTATGAAAGAAGTTGGAAGAAGGTATACTTCTGTTGATGAGAAAAGCTAGGTGCCAACAAGTATCTGTTGAAAATGGGATTAGCTAAGTCAGAGGGATACAGATAGACTCTTTGAATATTAATGCTAGAAGGAGTGGTGTATGTTCAAGCTTGAATAAAGAACATCCTCCAGAGCAGAATGCATTCCATTTCACCTGCCCACATTGGTCCAGGTTTGTAAAAATGTTCTGCTTGAGGACCATAGCCAAGCAGAGAAAATAGATTAATTTTAGCCCCAAACCAAACCATTGAACCTTCTCTCTGAACTATTACATAAACTCAAATCAAAGATTGTCAATTTTTTTTTTAAAGTAATGACCTCCCTGTAGTTTGAACAGCAACTTGAATGTGCTTATAGTTGGGAAATAGAACAAAATCCAGACATCAGACTATTCTCCAAGTCAGAGATGGGCAAATTTTTTTTTCTATAAAGGATCAGATAGTAAACATTTTAGACTTTGATGGCCAGAAGGCCTGCTATAACCACTCAAGTCTGCCACTGTAGCCTGGTAGCACTCACAGATATACATAAATGAATGAACATGGCTGTTTGCTAATAAAACTTTATTTACAAACACAGGGCTGGATTTGGCCCTCGGTTCTAAACCAAACTTGATTTCATTTTTTTCCCTTTTTTTTGGGGGGGGGTGGATTTTTTTTTTTTAATTGAAGTGTAGTTGATTTACAATGTCGTGTTAGGCTCAGGTGTACAGCAAACGGATTCAGTTGTATATACATATATTTATATTCTTTTTATTATATATTTATTATATATATATTCTTTTTTCAGATTCTTTTCCATTATAGGTTATTACAAGATATCGAGTATAGTTCCCTGTGCTCTACAGTAGGTCCTTGTCGGTTAGTTATCTATTTTATATTTAGTAGTGTATATATGTTAATTCCAAGCTCCTAATTTCTCTCTCCCCCCTTTCCACTTTGGTGTAACCGTAAGTTTGTTTTTTATGCCTGCGAGTCTGTTATGTAAATGAGTTCATTTGTATCCTTTTTGTAGATTCCACAGATAAGTGGTGTCATATATTTGTCTTTCTCTGAAACTTGACTTCCTTCTGTCTGCACCCAGAAGTCTGTCGATTAGCTGAGCCAACCTGAAAGGCTGCCTTTCCCACTGGGCTCAGTTTGAAGAGCTGACTTTTGCCTGCACAGCCCCTGCTTTGCTGAGGAGCCCTTGACAAGTTGTTCAGCCTTCACGTCTCCTTTTTCCTGTTGGCGTGTTGGATATTAAAAGCCTGTACCTATCTCCTCCCAACAGGATGAGGGTGAGCAAGGAACAAAAGAGTCAGCATGGTGTGGGCCGAGTCAACTGTGCTTCCCGGCTGGTAATCGTAATGCATTTTACTTTGGTAGTTCTGTATTTTCCATTTCCTATGAGACAAACAGATGAACATTAGAGATTCCCTGAAATTGTCTCTGTTTAAAAAGAGAGTTTTATATGGCTTTCTACCTCGCAAATGAAGATTTTTTTAAGCAGAAATTTTGCAACAAAACCTAGCTAATGAAAGAGAAAGTGGTTTTGAGCTTCAAAACACCACTTAGCCTAATGAGGAGAAAAAATAAGAGATGAGAGCAAGTGGTTGCTTTCCCTGTTTGGAAAGTCGTTCATCCATGTAACAGATGTTTCTCCAGCTCCTCCCAGGCACCAGCCTGTGGGAGGCACTGGGGACTGAGGGATGAAGAAGCCCTGGGCTCCATCCCAGAGCTGCTCCCACCTAGAGGGAAGGTGTGCGTAGAGATGGCACAGATGGGAGGTGCCGGTTGAGTTGGGTCAGGCCAAGGAGGGCAATGGGTGAGTGACCTCAGTGAGAATGTTTCCAGTGCAACCAGGGGCCAGTAGCCAGGCCAGAATGAGTGGCATCGAGAAGTTGAGGATATGTTGCCTGTAGTCCATGCATCGAGTACCCACTGTATTCCAGACACTGGCTGCCCATTGGGCATTTTGGGGAATGGTCACTGTTCTTGGGAGCTCCCAGTGTAGCCAGGAAAACAGACCCTTTTTTTTTTTTTTTTTTTTTGCGGTATGCGGGCCTCTCACTGTTGTGGCCTCCCCCGTTGCGGAGCACAGGCTCCGGACGCGCAGGCTCCGGACGCGCAGGCTCAGCGGCCATGGCTCACGGGCCCAGCGGCCATGGCTCACGGGCCCAGCCGCTCCGCGGCATATGGGATCCTCCCAGACCGGGGCACGAACCCGTATCCCCTGCATCGGCAGGCGGACCCTCAACCACTTGCGCCACCAGGGAGGCCCCAGACCCTTTTGAGAAGAAGCAGCTGGAGGGGTTGGAGGGGTTGAAGTCAGTTGCTTTTCTTCCTGGATAAGAGAGCCCAGAACACCTTTGCATTATTTATATCTACTCTGACAACCTCAAAAAAAAAGAAAAAGGATTTGGATGGCCCAGCCTTTCCACTCCTGGTTACTTGCCCACAAAACGTGAATGCATATTTTCAAAAAGACAGGGTCATAGTTGCACTATTCTTAATAGTCGAAAACTAGAACCCACCCAAATGTCCATCGTGAGTGAAATGGATTATAAATTGTGGTTATGTTCACACGATGGAAAACTATGCAGTTATAAGAGTGAATTATCTACAGCGTCACTCAGTAATATGGATGAACTTCACAAACATAGTGGTTGGTGAAAGAAGCCAGACACAAAAGGGTATAGACTGGATGATTCTGTTTACACAGAGTATGGAAACAAGCACAGCAATCTAGCTTATCTGATGTAGAAGGCAGGAGAGTGGTCCCCTTTGGGTAAGGCAGTAAGTGGAAGGGAGCATGGGGGGCTTTTGGAGATGCCGGTTAAATTGTCTTTCTTGAGGTGAGGACTGGTTTCACAGGTGTGTTCAGTTAAAAGATTGGTCACTTACTTTTTGTGCACTTTTCTGTGTGAATGGCATACTTCAGTTAAAAAAATAAGAATTGCTTTTTAAGATCAAGGCACAGGGGAGAGCATAACCGTGGATGGGGGGAAGGAGTCCGTGCAAAGGGGAAGATGGCAGAGAGCAGGAGGGGAGGGTGATGGCGGGGTTGGACTGTGTAAGACAGGCATGGAACTCGGTGCATCTGCAGAGGAGTTTGCTTCTTTCCAGAAGGAGGAAGGCGACCTTCCTGGCAGTTTGGCCAAGGTGGTCACTAGAAAAGTGGTGTAATGTTGGCCAGCATTGCTTGATTGTCTCAAATATTTTGAACAGTAGGAAAATAGAGTCCCCCACGCGCATACACTCACCCCAGGTGCTGTGGGTTTTGTTCTGCAACCTTTTTTTCCTTTTCGAATCTGCCTCAAGTCTGAATGGAGAAGTCGCTGCATTTTTCAGTAGCGCTCTTCCATCCATCAGACTGTGTAGAGTCTGGCCCCCTCACCCACACCTCCTCCAGCTCTGTCCCCAGCTGGGTGGGTTGGCAGGAAAATTGAGATGTATAATATCACAGTGGAGCCCACGAGCGGCTTGGAGCTGCAGAGTGCTTGCCTATCAGGTGACCCGAGTCAGTGTTTCCCGTTGACCGTCAGTGTAAAAGCCAGAGTCATAAATAATGACGGGTTTTGGAAGCCGTGATTAAAGCCACAAATCAAAGAGGAATTTCCATGTATGCATGGCATAGAAAGGACGGCTGCTCGTGAGCTGGGTTGGTCGCTTCAGCCAGCAAACTGCGTAGTGCTAGTAATAACCATCAGTAGCCCTCAAAGACTTACAAAACATTATGCACTGGACGGGTCCGCTCATACAGGAGCTAATAAATCAGCGTGGGTCTTGTTAGAGAATGGCATTTACACAGAGAAAGTTTGCCTGCGCAGCTTGCCATTGAAATTTAGTTAAGTCAACAAAGACCTGCCATGGGGAGGGGTCAGTTCCACCTTCCGCGCCCCGCCCCCAAGTCAGTGAAGAAGCAAGAACGTTCTTTATCTTTCGCCTGGGTTGGGTTTGTCTGGTGTAGCTTTTAGAAATAGTCCCAATTTAGGAATCTGCATTAGTATTTATAAGCCTGTTAGCAAGAAGGATGAAGCCACTTTAAATAATACATTAATGGATGGTTTACTCTAGTTTTCCCCCAAATCATATAAGGCCTTGCAGAGACTTGGTTATTGTTCATCGAAGAGTGGCTAATGAGAAGCGCTAAGAATGATCAACTACATAAGCTCTACATTAATACAGATTTCTCTCTCTCTCTCTCTTTTTTTTTAAGTACACATTTTGCAAATAAGGCTAGACTCCTTCTCAGCCACCATCAACCAATCTTCTAACATTTTGAAGTGGACACAGACAGTGGGTCACATCTGTCATGTTTTCTCCCAACCGATGTCCCCTAGTGCTGTGTTAGAGACAGAATATTGGATCGTATGGATAATTGGGCTGGCCCAGGGTGGCGTATCTCACACAGAGTTATAGTGACAGGATGACATGTTGAATGGAGAATCGTAAATATTGGGAAAGCCTGGAGAACGGATTCTTAATGAAAATGCTTGCCGGGATAGACGTGCTCTAACATTCTGCCTCCGTCTCTACCTCTGTTCATGTCTGGGCCAATAAAGTTATCTCACTGGACATGTTTTATTGTGTTTATTTTTTCTCACCTTTCCACTTCAAACCAGTTCTGGGGTGGCTGCTCAGCTAGGGCTTGGTGGCTTCATGAGAAATCTCTGGCTTCCCGAACCCCTCAAAGGCAGCAGCCAGCCAGTGCACTTTCCTCTGCTGTGTTCTTCCCTTCCTCTGGAATGTTCTTTTTCCCTTTACCAGATCCTCTCTCTCTTCCTGTGTGGTAAACTCCTACTGGATCTTCAAGGCCCAGCTCAAATATCACTGCTGTTGTAGGGAAGCATCTCCCACCCCCTCCTTCCTCCTCCAAGCAGAGCTGGTCTCCTCCCTGTCTTGTTTATACCCGTACCCTGTGGCTCTTGCCCCCGGGGTATTGTGGGTTGTTCTGTGTGGGAAGATCTTTGTTCCCTTGGGAGCTTTTGGAGTCTGGGGACCATGCCTTTGTCATCTCTGAACCGCCAGTACTCTGTCGAATGTTGAGTTATGGTTTACCGTTGTCACCTGAAATTAACCCTTGTGGGTGGGGAGAGGACGTTTGAGATGGGTTTGCTGTTAACACGCCTTCTGTTTTTTGGACTAGATCTTCTGATCCTTTTTGTGATGCAAAATGACCTGTAACATTTCTTTTCTTTCTCTCTTTTTATGAGATCTTATCTATTGTATTTTGAACCTGTAAAGCACATTCACCTAACATTATACTTAAAGCGTTAATTCATACCTAGCCTGGTTTAAGACAGATTGGTGTCTTGTGAAAAGCACTGACACACAGGCACGTGCTCAGGGTTCCCTGTGTGTTTTCGCCAGAGCAACCTCATCCAACTTATTTTGCGCCCCAGCCTGTTTTATTTATTTTTTTATGTATTTTTTTGGCTGTGTTGGGTCTTTGTTGCTGCGTGCGGCCTTCCTCTAGTTGCGGTGAGCGGGGCCTACTCTTCGTTGCGGTGCACGGGCTTCTCATCGCGGTGGCTTCTCTTGTTGCAGAGCACAGGTTTTAGGCACGCGGGCTTCAGTAGTTGTGGCTCGCAGGCTCAGTAGTTGTGGCTTGAGGGCTCTAGAGCGCAGGCTCAGTAGTTGTGACACACGGGCTTCGTTGCTCCGCGGCATGTGGGATCTTCCCGGACCAGGGCTCAAACCCATGCCCCCTGCATTGGTAGGCAGATTCTTAACCACTGTGCCACCAGGGAAGCCCCCCCACCAGCCTGTTTTAAATGATGACTCTACTGATGGTGTGCATTTTGTTTGGTAGATAACCCTTGAGTAACCAGTTAGTGTTGAGGAGGATCTGGGAAAGGGAAAAACGTTTTTTACCCCACGGTTGTAGCTTCCAGAAACACATTTAATGCGGGAAGAGGTTTTTGTTTGTTCACCTGTTTTTTACTTAGTCACCTAGCATCAGGGTCAAAGGATAATAATTCTGTTGTACTCTGTAAACTGATCAGTATCATTGAAGTAGAGGTAGCCTCATCTTCGGTTGGGTGAGCTTAAGGCTACTGCTTCAGGACCACTCTGGTTTTGGTTGGATGGAGGTGAGCTTTATATCTCTTAGCTGGTTAGCTGGGTTTTTTAACTTGGACCATCCCCCTGGAGGGTAGGCAGCAGCCACAGCTGCTGCCTGAGATGCACCAGGGCCACGGGGACGTGGACCCTACGGTTCAGGGAACATGTGGATACGTGGGTGTGCAGCTGGGGACAGGGTGCTGAGCAGAAGGTGTGGCCGGAGGGGACCCCTACCCCTACAAGTCAAATAGCACTTCTCAGCCTTTCCCTTGCTGGTCTTTGTTAGGTTTAAATTATTAGTCATTTTTGGTAAAGGGTCAGTGATGTCCTGTGCAAACTTGCCAAGGAAGCTCATACGTGGCAGAAACTTAGAAAGCAGCTGCTGCCAAAAGTCCATCATCGCAGAGATAGCAAATGAAGCCGATCATGATCAGTATTGTTTTTAAAATATTTTAAGTGAGCCAAGAAGGCTTGAAGGTATTAGAGACTATTTTCTTAAGAAGGCTTTGCTTTTCTGTATTATATTAAGCTTTCTTGAGTGGAGTAGGTAACTTTTTTTTTCAAATGTAAGAAAATATAATGAAAAAATTTGAACAAGGCATTATTCATACCCTACTTCATATTTCATTTCTAGCTTGAATGCTTAAGATTCCTGATGTTTGTGGATGACCTGGACTTGTGGATCCTCAGGATAATCGACTGCTCCTGATATCACCATGTCCATAGACCTTTGTTCCTTATTCTGTGAGCAGTTGCCTGTTTGCCCTCTTAGCAGTGGCTAGAAATGTAAATTCTAGATAATTCTTTCTGAGAGCAGGAGTCATTTTATGTGTTGCTGCCACTGCCAGGAGGCATAGCAAGCTAGCTTGACAGATCTTTGCCATTTATTCATTCAGCAGCTCTTACTGATTGCCTGCTGTGTGCCAGACATATCAAGGAGTCAGTAAAAGGTTTTTGCCCTGGGTGCGATGGCGGAGGATTGGGGGTGGGCCCAGCTGATCAACAGTAGACGTGGGAAGAAAACGTTCTGTGTGTCAGAAGGTGATACATTCTCTGGAAAAATAGAAAAGTAGATCAGGGTACGCTGGGGTGTAGGTGGGAGGCATGCAATTTCAACATCAGGTGGCCAGGGTGGACCTCATTGAGAGGATGAGCGAGCAAAGCTCTTACTGAGAAGAAGGAAGTCATCAAAGGGGACATCTTGTGGAGCAGAGTTCCAGGCAGAGGGACGTGCTGGGCTGTGTGACGGCCCTCAGCCGGGGAAGTGACTGGGGCCCTGGGGAGACAGCAGGGGGCTGCATGGCTGGAGGAGAGGGCAGGGATGGGAAGTGAGGTCGGAGAGGCCAAGGGGCGTCCAGGTCATTCCTGCTGATGCCGACATGAAGCCCCTTCCCTTATGGGACCCTCCACTCACCAGGGGCTGCTCAGGTGACACCTAGCTTATATCTTCACAGTGGTTCCCAACTGGGGACCGGTGGCTGTGTCTGGAGACGTTTTTGATTTTCACAAAGTGGGGAGACGATGCTCCTGGCATCTAGTGCGCTGAGGCCAGGAAGGCTGCGGAATGTCCTGTAATGCACAGGACAGCCCTGCATCGGGCTGTTAGAATGTGGTTCAAGGGCCAATCATGCTGAGGCTGAGAAACCCTGCTCTGTTATTATATAGTTCATCAGCTGTTGATTGATTTAGTTTGTCTTTGAAGACTTAATAAAAAAAAAAACAACATTAAAATGTCATGGGAAGAGGTTATTCATCATGGTATCCGGTTAGAATACTGTCAGAGTTGACGTTGAAGATAATGCTGGCTGTTTTCATTCACTTTGTGGCAAGGGCTTCCAAATCGGCCTTGCATGTACATTTTAGTAAACTCTGGTGCTTGTATGGAGTAGTTCAAAAAATTTAATACATCATTTACAAGTAAAGAGTAGTAGTGTCACTGATAATCTCATCAATTGGGATTCAAGTAGGATTTTGAAAGGGGCCAGGATGTTGATCCACACAAAGGACCTATATTTACCTATATTTGGAACTTGGAGTAAAAGACACTATTATTCATAAATGAATGGGACGCTCTTAGTGGAGCATATTGTCCTTGGATTATACCAACCCAGTGTTTTTCAGAAGTCTGTCATTTGTGTACTGCTTTTCCTATGTCTGCTGTATCTATAGACCACCTGTATTTTTCTTTGTATCAAATAATTTATTTAAACACATTTTGGGGAACTTGTATGAATTGCTCAACATGAAACTTAACCAAACTATCATAAGACAGAAGTAAAATAACATGATAAAATTCTAGGTAGACACAGTTGTCTGCTGAGGATTCTGAGTGTGAGCCCTGCTCTGTGTTCGAAAGGAAGATGAACTAGTTTTAGGGAAGTGTTGAAGACACACTAGTCGAAATGAAACTTTCTTTGATTAATCAGAGAATTGAGAAGAGAATAACTTTCCCACTGTGTGGTTTAGTGATATTTAATGTCCCTTCCCTGTGCCACACTGGGGGATGTGCCGTCCTGAGCTGTCCATAGTGAGGCCAGGTGACGGCTGTGCATTTGCAGACACGCTGGTGAGGTCAGAGCTGCAGTTGGAGAGTATGTGACCAACCAGGGATGTAAAGGAGGCGGGTCCTCTTTGGCTCTGACTGGCCACCAGCGGTCTATTAATGCAGAACTCTCCCAGAGAGGTAGCTGTGCGGTAACCTGGTTCTTTGTTCTGTACAGGACTAAAACTGTAATTCCATTTCTTAAAACAAAACAAAAATCCCTGTAATTCAGATTTCTTACTATTTCCAGTGAATTTTATACGTCTTTCTTCCCTCTGCCCCTCTTTACCTACTTAATATGAATTACCAAAATTTAATTCTACTATATTCATTGTTAGGATGGTGGAATACTTTTGAGGAACTATGCGCTTTGTATTGGATGTTGAAATGTATTCATTTTATCATAGCAGTTATGTGATAGTTTTGATCTGCGTTCTGTCCTGAAACTAAGATCTCTCATTTTTGCAAGCAGAGGTGAATGAATTAATGTCTTGGTTTCTTGATAACTTGCTGTGCGTGCGGCTCCAGGTGGCTTTAGGCTAGTTGCTGCACCTCGTGTTTCTTTTGGTGGAAGCTAGATTTTCTCAGCTTCTCAGGGGCTGTTAGACTCTCAGGAATTGAATCCAGGTAGTCAAAGTCTTGGGAGACTGACTTCTATAGAAACTGCTATGTATTAAGTGTAGGCTATGTACCAGGCATTATGTGACATGGTCCCAGGGCGTAAGGGCCTCCAAGTCTAGCCGTGGAGACAGAAGCAGTCTACTTAGAGTTAGTAATGCACCACTTTACGTAAGATGTGGAAAACTGACAACTGTATAGTTCCATTTCTTACCCTCCTACTTTATGTTGCCGTTTTTATTGCATAGTACATCTACGTGTTATAAATTCTCCAATACGAAGTTACAAGTTTTGATTTGTATTGCTTTAAACCATTGTGTGTCTTTTGAAGAAATCAGGAGGAAAAATCATTTTTAAAACATTTACCCACACATTTACTGCTTCCAATGCTTTTGATTCCTTTTAAAGGTGAAGTTTCCAAGTGGTACCGCTCCTCTTCAGCCTGTAGGACTTCATCGAGCATTTCTTTCAGTCCACCGTTGCTGGCAATGTTTAAACGGGTGTGTTAGAAAGTATATTCTCAGTGTGTGTGCTTTTTTGGTTTCTTTTTAGTCTGACAGTGTCTTTCATTCATCTTTCTCCCTGAAAGGTATTTCACTGGATGTCAAGTTCTGGATTGACGTTGTTTTCTTTCAGTCCTTTAAAGGTGTGCTTCCACGGTCTTCTGCTTCCACTCTTTCTGCTGAGGAGTCAGGGGACATTCAAATCATTACTCCTTGTATGTAATTTTTGTTTTTCTTTGCTGCTTTCAAGGTTCTCTTTGGTTATCAGCAGTTTGACTGTGATGTGTCTAAGTGTGGTTTTCTGTGTACCGTTGACTCTTGAAGAACTTGGACTTGAACTGTGCAGGCCCACTTATATACAGGTCTTTTTTCAGTAAGAAATACTTCAGTGCTACATGGTCTGTGGTTGGTTGAATCTGTGGATGCAAAGGAACCACGCATTTGGAAGACAGACTATAAGTTATACTTGGATTAACCCCGGTGTGGTTCAAGGGCCAACTGTATTTATCTTCTTGAGGTTTGCTGAGACCCTTGATTTTATATATTTGTTTCTTTCACCGAGTTTGGGGAATTTTTGGCCATTGTTTTGTCATCTCCATTCTGTTAAGTCTGCTCAGTGAATTTTTAAATTTCAGATATTGTTTCAATTTTAGAATTTTTATTTCGTGTCTTTTTTTTTTTTTTTTTTGCGGTACGCGGGCCTCTCACTGCTGTGGCCTCTCCCGTTGCGGAGCACAGGCTCCGGACATGCAGGCCCAGCGGCCATGGCTCACGGGCCCAGCTGCTCCGTGGCATGTGGGATCCTCCCGGACCGGGGCACGAACCCGCGTCCCCTGCATCGGCAGGCGGACTCTCAACCACTGCGCCACCAGGGAAGCCCTATTTCGTGTCTTTTTATAGTTAACATTTCTTTGCTGAGATTTCTTATCTTTTCACTCATTATAGGCAGATTTTCTTTTATATCCATAGGCATTTAATAATAGTTGTTTTAAAATCCTTGTCTGTAATTCTAAAATTTGGATCCTTTCAATATGCTTTGACGTTTTCTCTTTTAGCTAGTTCAAGTTTTCTGTTTCTTTGTTTACTGAATAATTTTGGAGTGTAACCTGGATATAGTGAATATTATGTGCTGTAAAAATCTCTGAATTCTGCTATATGCCTCCAAAGAGTGTTGATTTCTTTGTTCCGTTTTGTTTTATTTCAGTAGGCATTTAAATTGAGGTCCAACAGTTCCCACTGTCTCTCCTGTAGTGGATAGCACCCCAAATCTCATTTCAGTTCTAGCCTCAGCTATGCTGGAGTTTACCACACAGGGGCATGGTTTAGGGGTCAAGCCAGAGTTTGGGCTGAGTTTAATATGAGGGCTTCCCCTCATATTCCCCCCGCCACCCCCCCCCCCCGCAGCAATACACTTTCTAGTTGCTGTGGTTGCCCTGAACTCTGGGCGGGGGGTAGAAGCATAAACAATACCAGTGACATAATGCGTTCAGTGGCTTAGACATAAGAACAGCAGCAGCTGACATTTCTAAAGCGCTTATGTGTGTCGCATGCTGCATAACTACATCTATCTGTCCATCTCCTGTCATTTAACCTACCCTACAACAGTCACCTGAGGTAGGCATCCATTTTACTAGAGTGAGAAACTGGGAATCAGAGAGGTGAGACGTTTACCTGGAGTCGGTACCTTCTAAGAGGCTGAGCTGGGTTTCAGAACCAGCTATTTCAACTCGTACATTATACCTCTGACATCTTTTAAGTGCGAGGTCTGAGATTTAATCTTTACTTTTTCTCCCTTTTCTTTAGATGCTTTTCTTTGCCATTGGTGTTCTACAGTGCTTCCAAGTATGGATTTGTTATTAATCATTCAGTTCATGATTTGTACTTCTTCAAATTGAATATTCATCTTTTATATTCTGGAAAATGGTTAGCCATTATCTCTTTGAATATTGCCTCTTTCCTATTTTCACTCATCCGTCCTAGAATTCCTACTGAACTTGTCTTAGACCTTAGCATTCCATTCTTCATGTGCCTCAATTGCTGTCCCGTCTTTTCCAACTCTTTAGTCCTCTGTGCAGTGTTCTGGGTGATTTGTCAGATCAATCTTCCAGCTCACTAACTCTCTCTTGAGCTGTGTCGAAACTGCTATTTAAGCCAGCTACTGAATTTTTAATTAAATTGTCTCTATTTTTCATTTCTGCTTGGTTCTTTTTCAAATGTGCCTGTTCCTCCCACCCTGCACTCTCCTCTTTTTTCATTATGGTGTCTACTTTAAAAGTCCTATTCATTCTATGCATAATTCTGTGACAGTGTACTTCAGATTTTTTTATGATATCTCTAATCTTGGGGTGCAAATTCTCATTTGTTGTGTCTGTTAACCCTTCCTCTTGATGGTTTGTAACCATGTATAGTTTGAAAATTTTTATTGCATATTTATCTTCAGCAGGGATTGTTTTATGAAGGTGCATGCTTATTGGATTGTAAGTCTCTTTAGAACAGCTTGTTTGCTTCAGCAGGGATGCCTGGAATTGGAATAAATCTGGACAGTGATCCTCCCAGTTGCTCAGTGTGAGGCGCCTATACTTTGCAAGTCGTGTAAATCTGGTCTCTACACCCATAGGTCATGCAAGGCTGTGTTTTTGATTTCTCAGGAGTGAGCGTCCTTTACCCTACTCCCACCTTAACTGTAGCACCCTTTCCACAATTGTCTTATATTGGGGGCTTGGTTTCAAATTCACCACCTGTATTTTTTATCCCCGTATAAGCATCAGAAATCTAGTGCCTTAGCCCTACCTGTGTGTAGGTCTTAAATGTTGACCATAGGGTGTCAACTTCTGCTAAAGCAGTTGTTTCCTAGCAACACACAAATGGTTTATCTTCCGGGGGCTGCTGTGCTGATCTCTGTGGCTCCCTCCCCTCCCCTGGCCTCCTCACGCTTCCTGCTCTGCAGCTGAGAACCTTGTAGGTGGTCAGCCGCTGCCACCTCAGGACTCTCCTTGCTTGTGACAAGGAGAGATCTTCTCTGGGAGATCCTAGTGCTGGGCTGCTTGTTGTCCAGTGCCTGGAAACTTTTGTTTCATTGATATTTTTCCTGGTTTTCTAGTTGTGTAAACCTTGCAGGTCTTTTACCTTCTCGGCTGGAAACGGAAGTCTCTCTCGCCTTCCTTCAGTTGCCTCAGGGGCCATAACCCTTGCCTTTGGCTTTGTTGTGCTTTCAGCCTTCATCTCAGTAGGTCTTTCTGCACATCTCTTGAAAGAGCGCTGGGCTGGAATGCAGAACATTTAGGTTCTAAGAATTCCAGTTTTTGCTGCTGGCTTTGGGGGCTCTGAATATAAAATGAGGGAATTTACCAAGGCATGTGCTAAGGTTCCTTCTTGATTCTTTATGATTTTATATTATAACATTCTTTTTTTTTTAATTCAGTATTTTCATTCGTTTCTTTTGGTGTTCCTTCACGGCACTACTTTTTATTGAGCACCTGTTACTTGTCAGGTGCTCTACTGGGTGCTGGGGTTACAGCCCCTCCGTGGAGCGGGCAGAGCTGCTGGGAGACAGACACGAGCAGCCACAAAAGCTGGTGCCAGCACCTCTGTGGTGGCGTGAGGACAGGAGAGCCACAGCTCCAGGAGAGTCTGTAGCCAGGGACTGGCCTTCCGCCAAAGGTCAGGGAAAGGCTCTTTTGGACAGTGACACCCAGGCTGGGGTAGGGCGTAGTGATTAAGGAGTGATAGTGTCCCAGGCAGTGGGAACAGCATGTACAAAATCATCGAGATGAAGGCCTTTGGTGTGTTTGAAGAACTAAGGGAATGCCACTGTGGCTGAATCCCGGGCAGGGAGGAGGGAGGGATTTCTTTGAAAGTTAAAATTAAAATTTCGGTTTCCTTTCTGGCAGGACAGCATAGTGCAACATCTAGAGTCTGACTGTTTGCATTCAGATTCTGACTCTGCCGCTCTGTAGCTGCGTGACCTTCGGCAGCCTTCTTAGCCTCTCTGAGCTGCAATTCCCTTAACGGAAACATGGGCTAATAGGGTTATTGTCAGGGTTTAGTGAACTACTGCTGTACAGAAAGCTCTTAGCACAGTTCCGGCTTATAGGAGGTAACCAATAAAGTTTAGTTATCCAATATTTTATGGCTTATGGCTTTTATTTCCATGTATATAGTTAGTGTAGTTTTCTATAGTTAGTGTAGTAGAATCATTCATGTTCTCTAATAACAATTATTCTTTTGTAGAATGAATTGCTAAGTTCTTTAGGTCTCTGATAAGCAGAGTTTTTTGTTTTGTTTTGTTTTTGGGTTACACGGGCCTCTCACTGCTGTGGCCTCTCCCGTTGCGGAGAACAGGCTCCAGACGCGCAGGCTCAGTGGCCATGGCTCACGGGCCCAGCCATTCCGCGGCATGTGGGAACTTCTCGGACCGGGGCGCGAACCCGTGTCCCCTGCCTCGGCAGGCGGACTCTCAACTACTGTGCCACCAGGGAAGCCCATAAGCAGAGTTTTTTGAAGAAATATTTTCTTTTACTTTTAAACAGGAGTTCTTAACCCATGAAGTACACGGTTGGGCCTCAGAGGATGTTTTGAAACCTGATCCTTATGAAAGGTTGTATATGTGAAAAGGGCATGTATGTCTGTGGACATCATCAGGTCCCAAAGCTGTCTGTTTTGAACTTGGTGTTTTAAAGCCCACTCCAGGCCGGGTCTGCAATGCTCTGTGACTGTCTGTGGGTTGGAGGTTGCACATTCTTCCTGCATCCCGAAAGGTACTGAGAATAGCCCATGCCACGTGACTGTGGTTAGGGGCCTGGTGCTCCTTGGAGGGACCCTGCAGGAAAATGACGTCGTTGATCATGGCACACACATTTGTTTCTAGAAATGTCTAATTATGTGTAAGAATTATCTGGGTAACTGTTATACAATGTACATTTTTAATAGGCTCTAATTACTAGCCTAAAAGAATTAGTTGAGAAAAAAAATGTGGTTAATGTTTCAAAGAAGAGTAAGCACCTAGGTGCAAACTTGTCATCTCTTGTTTTCAACTATTATCAGTTACTGCCTAAATTAACCGTGGTTTTTCTATCTGCCACGTAGGAACCCTCTTGCTTTTTTTCAGTAGCGCTTCTCGCCCAGCTATTTCTGTTCAGGGGATAGGCGGGAAGCCTTTCCACCCCTGACGCGTGGGTGCGTAGAAGGTGGTGGCCAGGGTCAAGGCCAGGTCATGAGGGGCCAGATCCCGTTGGTCTTGCCGTGCACGAACTCATTTGTTCCAGCATCTGGACTGGGCAAGGGTAGGGTTTTGTATGCACCCTACATGTTAGAATATGGGAGCATAGACAGGTGAAGTCACTTATTCTGGTCACGCAGCTAATACATAGAAGTTGGGGGATTCATTCCATTCCAGGGTCGTATGGCGTTATGTTGGAGGGAGGGGATGCCTGCCCTCAGCTGGGGGTACGGGGGAGCAGGCTTGGAGAGGAAGAGGCAGTGTGACAGCTGGCTCACTTTTGGCCAGAGTGAGTTGGAGGCACCCGTTAGACATCCATGTGAAGGGGTCTGGTTGGGTGTTGCCAGGCCAGGGCTGAAGGTTGATGGGACTCGATGTCACGGAGTGGGTGAAGCTGCATAGTGAGGACGTTTAGGCCACGACAAGATACAGCGCCGAGGACTTGCCATCAGATTCTCACTTAGGGGTCAAACTTCTTTTTCTTTCGACCGTTTTAAATGTGTTTGCATAGAGCTCCGTGGCCAGTTTTCATAGGGGCGAGCGCTTTGTTCACTTGCTTCTGTGTCCCAGAAGGCAGAGAGGGTCCTATCCACGGTGGTGAGAGTGCATCAGAAGGGAGGGCGTTTGGCCCTTCTCGAAGGCTCTGGTCTCACCACCCTTCCCTTGGTTTATTAACCTGCCCCCTGCATTTTCCATGCATTGTCAAGTCTGCCTTACTCAGAGGCTTCAGCCTGGAAGGCCTGTGAAAGTAGAAGGCGTGCGACCAGCCCCGTCTTGCCCAGGTGTGACCAGTCCCAGTTGGTGCGCACTTACGAGTGTGGTTCCCCTCTTCCCCTCTAGATGGATTTGAGGACTACGGTCCCTCATGCGACGGCAGGAGGATGACAGCCTTCTTGGACGTTCTGGGCCAGGACAACCTGCCTACACTTGCTCGCCTGGAAAAGTACACTTTTTCAGCGGCAACATCTTCAACCGGTAAGCTGTGCCTGGCCTGCGTACGGTTAAGGGGCCACTGGCGGCCACCTGTCTGTGACAGCCTTGCAGGATTCATGGTGGAGGTGGAATACGGGCTGTCCCCTGGATGCCGGGAGTCTGCCCGAACAGCACTGCGTTATTAGGGTTTCCCATTATTCTTGTTGCTGTTTTACTGACCACCCGGTAAGCCAGGAAGGAGACGGTGATGAAATTTAACGGGATTTAAATAATTAAGATTGCTGACTGGCTTTCCTTCACATGTACGGTGCTCAGAAAAGTAAAACGTGTCCCGCAATTGAGAAGCATCGGTCGGTGTGTTGCTCGCCCGTCTTGTGTCTTGACGGCACTGGGCTTCAGGGACCTTTGTGCCACTTGTCCTGCACATCCTGCTGTCACGCCTCACGGTGCTGGCAGGACCCTCCTCCGGGCTCAGCCCACGCCTCTTCCCTTCAGCAGACGACCTTGACTCTTCCTTCAGGAGGAAAGCAGAGACTAAGGCATCCCTTTGGGTTCCCAATCCGCCCAAACCTGCATCTGCCGGCACTTCCCTCCTCCCTCAGAGGAGAAGGCGCTCTCTCGTCTCCCGTCGCCCTCCGTCTTCTTGTCTCTTCCTTGTCACCCCTTCTACGGGCCCTTTCCTTCCACTTAAAAACCCTCCCTCACTCTGACAGTCCTGCGGACTCTACCCGGCCCTCCCCGCATCCCTTCCCTGAAGGACAGGTTCTGTTAAGACTGGTTCCTACTCACTGTCTATTCTTACTACTCCTTTAAAAAATTATAGTCTCTGCTTTTACATCTGTTAAATCATAGAAGGCTCACAGCAAGTGCTACTGAGCGAGCCCAGTTAGTATCCCAGAGCTACAGCTGGGGAAGTGAGGGTGCTGCGAGCGGCGTCTTTTGATGAGCCGCTCTTCCTTGAGGCATGTAGTCCACGGTTTAGCAACTTTCTCTTTTAGGGTCTCTGCTTTTCATGTCCTGTGTAAGAGACGTCTGCCTCCCCCCAGGCCACTAGCGTATTTTCTTACACTGTCTTCCTGAAGTTTTGCTGTTTCCCGTTCACACTGGGAGCCACAGTCCACCTGGAATTGCTTTTCTTGTTTGGTATGATGTGAGGGACAAGTTCAAGTTTCATTTCCCTCCTGTGGTCTCCAGTTAACCCAGGGCCATTTACTGAGAGCGCTTTGATCTCTGCTCTGCATTGCCACCTTTGTCTTCAGTCAGGTGTCCGTTTCTGGACTCTCTAGTCTGCTGCATTGGCTGTGTATCTGTCGTAGCACCAGGACCCCACCGTCCTCATTACTGCAACTTTGTCATCAAAGTCTTGGTATCAGAGAGATTACCTGATACCTCGCTATCCCACTTTGTGCTTCCAGATTGTCCCGGCTGCTGTTGGCCCTATGCGTTTCCAAGTGTATTTTAATACCAGTTTATCAGTTTCTAGAAAAAAAAACCTGCTGGGATTTTCACTGCAATTGCATTGCATCCATAAATCAATATGTAAAGAATTGATATCCTTACAATATCTAGGTGTCTACTCCTTCCATTTTTTAAGATTTTCTTCACTTTCCCTGTGTGTGTGTGTGTGTGTGTGTGTGTATACACATATATACATATACATGTATAAACATACACATAAATAACTATAAAACTATAATACATAGTTTTCTGTTGTAGAGATCTTTTGTATCTTGTTAGATTTAGTTCTAGGTATTTGATCTTTTAGGCTAATGTAAATTGTATCATTTCTTTTTTTTTTTTTTTTTTTTTTGCGGTACGCAGGCCTCTCACTGTTGTGGCCTCTCCCGTTGTGGAGCACAGGCTCCGGACGCGCAGGCTCAGCGGCCATGGCTCATGGGCCTAGCCGCTCCACGGCATGTGGGATCTTCCCGGACCGGGGCACGAACCCGTGTCCCCTGCATCGGCAGGCAGACTCTCAACCACTGCGCCACCAGGGAAGCCCTTAAGTCTTTTTTTGTTCATAGTTGTTTTCCTTTTGCTCTTAAATCTCTTTTACTCTCTAATTGATTCTCCCTGTCATCTTCCTCCTACATCATGTATTTGTTGAAGGGGTCGTTAGTCTTTTGTTTTGGCTGCATTGGGTCTTTGTTGCTGCACACAGGCTTTCTCTAGTTGCAGTGAGCAGGGACTACTCTTCGTTGTGGTGCATGGGCTTCTCATTGTGATGGCTTCTCTTGTTGTGGAGCACGGGCTCTAGGCACATGGGCTTCAGTAGTTGTGGCATGTGGGCTCCGTAGTTGTGGCTCGCGGGCTCTAGAGCGCAGGCTCAGTAGTTGTGGCACACGGGCTTAGTTGCTCCACGGCATATGGGATCTTCCTGGACCAGGGATCGAACCCATGTTCCCCGCATTGGCAGGCAGATTCTTAACCACTGCACCACCAGGGAAGTCCCTCTTGAAGGGGTCATTAGTCTTGTAGAATTTTCCACATTCTGGATTTGGTGGTCATTATTCTCATGGTGTAATTTCATGTGTTCCTTTGTTCTCTGTATTTTCTGTAAACTGAAAATTAAACTTGGAGACTTGATTAGATTCTGCTTCAATTTTCTTTTAAACAATACTTCATATGTTGTCTTGTATACTTTTTATTACAAAACATCAGGAGGCAAGGTCTGGTCGAGATGTTAATATTGAGCAGTGGGCGCAGGTGTTCGATTCTTTCACTACAAAATTCCTTACCAGCCTTTCTTCTAATGATTTTAATGGTCACAAATAATCACCACTTAGATCTGTTATTTCATTGTCTGTTGGCAAATGGTAATTTTCTTTTGTGTGTTGGCAAATGGTAATTTTCTTTTTATTGTCTGTGAAATCTGTAGTATGGCCCCATTTTCCATTCTGTTGTTGGCACTTGTTGCCTTTTCTCTTTTTTTCCCCTAGATGATTCTTACCAGAGGATTATCAATTTTATTAGTTATTTTGAAGAATCAAGTTTTGTCTTTGAATTCCTCTGTTATATGTTCATTTTCTAGTTCAGTAATTTTTACTCTAATCTGTATTTTTTTCTTCCTTGGAGTTTTCTTGTGGGGGGGAATTTAATTGCTGTTCTTTTTCTTACATCTTGTGAGGAATGCTTAACATTTTACTTTCTTGGCCTTTCCTTTATAACATCTGCATTTTACATTTTAAGATTGCTATTAAGTACTATATTAAGTATTATAAATACTTAAATATTATATTAGTTGCATCCTCAGGTTCTGATAGGCAATATTTTTCATTACCTTTTATTATAGAGTATTTTTAACATCCATAATGATTTCTCCTTTGACCAATGAGTTATTTAGAAGTATATTGATTAATTTAGAAATATTTGATGATTTTTCAGGTATCTTTCTGTTATTTGATTCTTAGTTTAAGTCTTTTGTGGTCAGAGAACATACTTTGTATTATTTCTCTTCTTTACAAGTCGCTGAGATTTGTTTTGTGGCTCAGAAATCTACTCTAACTTGTTGCATGTTTCATGTGTGCTTGAAAAGAACGTGCATCCCAACGTTTTTGGGTAGAGTATCCTATCAATGTCAACTTGGAAAGTTGTTTGAAAACATTATTCAGGTCTTCTTTATTGTTTATTTTCTGTCTTCTTGTTCTGTCAATTACTGAGAGAGGAATGTTGGAATCTGTGACTATAATCATGGATTTATCTGTTTTTCTTTCAATTCTAACAGTTTTCATTTTGTGTATTTCGAAGCTGTGTTCACACTTAGTATTGCCCTGTGTTCTTGAATAAATTGATCTCTTGATCAGTGTGAAATGTCCCTCTTTATCTCTAGTAATATTCCTTTTTCTGAAGCTTACTATGTTTAATATTAATATATATACTCCCGCTTTCTCTTGATTAGTGTTTGTATGGTATATTTCTGCCTATACTTTTGTTTTTAACCTTCCTATGTCTTATATTTAAAGCCTGGTTATTGTAGAAAGCATATAATTGGGTCTTGCTTTCTTATCCAGTTTAACAATCTGCCTTTTAATTTGAATGTTTAGCTCATTTACATTTGTTACTTTTGATACGGTTCGGTTTAAATCTACTGTCTTGCACTTTGTTTTCTGTTTGTCTCAATTTTTCCTGGTATTTTCCTCTTTTCCTGCCTTTTTAAGAAAAATCGAATGAGTTTTTTAATAATTCCAATTTATCTCCACTATTGACTTATTAGTTATACCTCTTTTAAAATTTTTTATTGGTTGTTCTAGAGATTATAGTATATTTCTTTAGCTTATTCCAACTGTTCAAATAAAATTATTCTAGTCTTCATGCAGTGCAGGATGCAGTATAAGAACCTTACAGCAGTGGACTTCTGTTTCCTCGCCCCCTATTGTCTTCCTACATTTTACCTCTGCACAAGTTACAAACCCTACAATACCTTGTTACTATATTTGCTTTGGATAGTCAACTATCTTTTTAAAGCAACTAAAATGAGAAAAATATTTTTTATATTTGCTATCATTTTTACCATTTTCGTGCTTTTTAGTTCTTTTTGTAAACTGTCTATTTCTGTCAGATATCCTTTTGCCTCAAGAACTTCCTTTAACAATTCTTGTTAGCACAAGACGACTGTCAATGAATTCTCACAGCTTTTGTTTGTTGGGAGGTTTTTATTTCACTTTAATTTTTTCTTTAATTAACAGACTTTATTTTTGTGAGCAGTTTTAGGTTTGCAGAAAAACTGAGGAGAAAGTAGAGAGAGTCCCCGTATTCCCTAACTGCCCCAGCACGTCCAGCTCTTCCAGTGACCTGCAGCACGTGAATCAGACTTATTTTCAAGTCCTCTTCTGATTGTTCCCACATCGGCGGCCGATGACCTCACCCCTCCGCGTCTCCCTACCCAACACCTGCTCATCCACACGCTCATCTCCCTGCCTCGTTCCTCCACGTCCTTCTTCTCTGTCTTTAGAATCGCATCACTGTTGGTCATCATCGATTTTCCTGCCTCCTTACAGGCCTCGACTGTGAGCTCCTTCACAGCGGGACCTGGAACTTGCTGGTCTCTGCACCCCAGGCTTCCTGCCCCTAGTCCAGAGCCAGTGGGGCTAAACTCATGATCGTAACTGCATGAGTGGGTGAGGGAAAGAAGGGACAGAGACACCACGGGTTCCTTCCGTGGTGACATTTCCAGGGAACATTGCCATGTGAAAGCAAGCCACCCTCTTTCTTTATGTTTAAAAAAAATTCACAGAAATAATACGGGCTCTTTGAAATTTAGCAATTTCAGGAGTTAAATAGTGAGAGTCTCCCTCCCTTCCCCACTATAATCTTAGATAGTAACCATGAGCCGTTCAGTGTATATCCTTCCACACACTTCCTAAATGAGTGTACGTATATGTGAGTGTGTTTATATGTACATGTATTGCACACATATGCATAAACATAATTTTTGTTAAGAAATGGGTTCATACTGTATGTAAAATTCTTCCTCTTGTTTTTTCATTTCATGTATCATGGGCATCTTTCTAACTCAGTGCATTTCTAAAGGTACCTTTAAAAATGGTTGTATGGGGGCTTCCCTGGTGGCGCAGTGGTTGAGAGTCTGCCTGCCGATGCAGGGGACACGGGTTCATGCCCCGGTCCGGGAAGATCCCACATCCTGTGGAGCGGCTAGGCCTGTGAGCCATGGCCGCTGAGCCTGCGCGTCCGGAGCCTGTGCTCCGCAATGGAAGAGGCCACAACAGTGAGAGGCCCGCGTACTGCAAAAAAAAAAAAAAAAAAAAAAAAAAGGTTGTATGGTATGCCAGTGTATAGCTGCATCATACTTTATTTTAGCTTCCCTCTTTTGATAGACATTTTGATTGCGATTCTTTGCTTATATCGTAATATGGTTGATGGCTGATGCACTAGAGGACTCACCGTGTGCTGGGTACCATGCTCTGAGCTTCACGTGCACGATCTCATGATCTCATTTAAGCTTCCTCACACTTTCCTGAGGCGCACAGTTGTCCACTGTTCTTTCATGTCATTAGCACAGCTGACAGAAGTATCGACTCTGATGCTTGTGGACTCTGCTCATCCGCTGTGACCTCTCCAGGTCATTCCAACATCAAGCAGCCAAAGTGTTGGTGCCAAAGCGCCAATCTGTTTGCGTCTTTACCTCTCTCTCGTTCTGCATTCACAGCAGTGGATGTGTCCCTGCTTCAGGGCCCTCTCTTACCCCTTTCCTTGCTTTCCTTAAGAGGGCAGGCCTCCTGTGACCACTTGAGGCTGGATTCAGCTCTGTCTATCCATTCTATGGCCCTACAAGCAGATTGGGGATCTTAGTTGCTTGATTTCCCCTGGGAGGCTGCCATGAATGTGGTCCAGTGAAATGTAATCAGGGACTTTATAGTGTCTGTTCCGGCTTCCCCAAACCTCCTGGCTGCCAGATCTCGACCTTTCATCCCAGGGGTGGTATAGGTCTCTCCATGGGCAGGCTCGAGCTGATGGATTTCTTCCTGTAGTATGCTGGGCCAAAAGATGCCTCTTTGAATTCCACATTTCTAGTTATCTTTTTCTGAAAATCAAGGTGGGTTTTTTTTTGTGTGTGTGTGGTATGCGGGCCTCTCACTGTTGTGGCCTCTCCCGTTGCGGAGCACAGGCTCTGGACGCGCAGGCTCAGCGGCCATGGCTCACGGGCCCAGCTGCTCTGCAGCATGTGGGATCTTCCCGGACCAGGGCACGAACCCAGGTCCCCTGCATCGGCAGGCGGACTCTCAACCACTGCGCCACCAGGGAAGCCCCAAGGTGGGTTTTTGACTTCAGCTCTTCTCCCGATGCTTGGCCAGAAATGACACAGAGACGTGTATTATTTCTAGATTGTCAGGTACCCAGAGGAGCAGACAGAGGCAGACAGAGGCTCCTTTCCATTTGCTCCAAGACACCCATCAGGAACGCCAGTCCCTCTTTGCGGGCACACCAAGGCCTCCAGGCCACCGTTAGCCACTGTTGATCCCACTGACTTTTCTCCTCATCAGTGTCTTTGAAACAAACACCTTTATCAAGGCATACTTTTCATGCAATAAAATCCACCCACTTAGAGCGTCCAGTGAGGTGAACTTGGGGTAGATGCATGCACTCGTGCAGTCATCCCCATGGTCAAGTTTGAACATTTCCATCAGCCCCTTGTTTCCTTGTTGGCCTCTTTGCAGTCAGTCTCCCCCTCTCTCACCACCACTGGCCCAGGCAACTACTGATCTGTTTTTTGATGCTAAGATTTTGCCTTTTTAAGAATTTCCTATAAATGGAATCATGTGGTATGTAGTCTTTTCTGCTGGCTTCTTTTACTTAGCAAAATGCGTTTGAAATTCCTCCCTGTTGTTACCAGAAGTTCTCTCCTTTTTATTGCTGAGTCATATTCCATTGTATGGATATTCTGTGTTTTGTGTATGCATTCCCCAATTGACAAATATTGAGATTTTTTCCATCTTGTGGCTATGATGAATGATGCTAATATGAACCTTTGTGTACAAGTCTTTGTGTGGACATATGTTTTTATTTCATTTGGGTACATACCTAAGAGGGAATTGCTGTGTTGAATGATAAGTGTGCATTTAACTTTTTGAGAAGCTGCCAAATTGTTTTCCAAATAACAAGTTGCATTCCAAATAACAATTGTGCTGTTTTGCATTCCCACAAGCAAAATCTGTGAGTTCCTGTTGCTCCATATCTTTATCAGCACTAGGTATTGTTATTATAATTTTAGTTCTTCTAGTGAGGGTCATGTTACCCCATTGTGGCTTTTTTTGGTCTTTGTTTTGTCTCTGAACCTTATTTTAAAGTAACTTCAGATCTACAGAATTGCTGTAAAGATGGTACAGAGAGTTCCTTTATGCCTTTTGCCCAGCATCCTTTAATGCAGTGGTTCTCAACCAGGGGTGATTTTGCCCCCAGTGGACATTTGGCAATATATAGAGACATTTTTGATTGTCACATCATGGGGAGGGGGCAGCCAGGGGGCTGCTACTGACCTCTAGAGGGTAGAGGCCATTCAAGATTGAGATGGCCATCGGATGTCCCTTTGGACCATTTCCTTCTGCATTTTATTGGTCACTTAATTCCCTCCCACTGTCATGGGACCTCTTTTCCAAGTCTATCTAGGCCTGAAGACTCAGTCAGAAAAGGAGAAAAAGGTTTTCTTTTGTGCAGGTGGACAGTTTCCACCTCCAGACTGGAGGATATGGGTCCTCTTCTTATAGGATGTTCCTTGACTGTGTCTTCTCCCTCTGGGCGGAGGTGGCTGACTTTCCTTTCCCCCATGATTGTATTACCTGCTCGTAGCACATGCCGGAATTAGCACACATAACTGTATGGATCCTTTCTCGCTTCCACAGTCAGGTTATTGCCAGAGGGCTGCTTGATATCTTCCGGGACTTCAGTAACAACGAAGAAGACTTCGTAACGGTAATGGAGATTGTGGTCAGATTGTAAGAAGATGCAGGTTTGTACAAGGATTGTATACTTTTATTTTTAAGTTGTACATTTCCAAGATATTGTATATAAGCTTTTTTTTTTTTTTTTTTTTTTGCGGTACGTGGGACTCTCACTGTTGTGGCCTCTCCCGTTGCGGAGCACAGGCTCCGGATGCGCAGGCTCAGCAGCCATGGCTCACGGACCCAGCCGCTTCGCGGCATGTGGGATCTTCCTGGACCAGGGCACAAACCCGTGTCCCCTGCATCAGCAGGCGGACTCTCAACCACTGCGCCACCAGGGAAGCCCTGTATATAAGCTTTGATAGCTGATTGGCTTGCTTTAGATTTTGATCATTTTAACTGAAAATAGAAAAATAAGCCCTTTCATATAGCTCCCATATTAGTTTAAAATATTCATATGAGTATGACACAACGCTTTTAAAAAGGCCCAAGTGGATGTTTTGAGTCCTTAAATGGGTACTCTTTGTAAATGAGTCACCATTTACAGTGCTGAAGCAATTATATATTTGTGTTAAATTTAATGTGGTATATTGGAGGTAGAGCTGCTCTTTTGTTTAATGCTTTGCCTTAGAAATAATTGGGGTGCATGGATTGTGGGGGAGTGCATTTATGAAAGAATTATTTATAACGTATACATTCTGGCTGGAATTTAAATAAGCACAACCCATAGGTCTCGCATGTATGCCGTTAGTTGTAATGGGTTTTGGACGCTGGCCCGGCATGCAGACCTCTTGCTCCCTCCTTGATTTATATATGGCTTGTTATAATAGAGTTGTCATTCTCTCTTCTTTTTATGTTTTTATATTGCCGTATAGCCTATCAGCTTTTTAAGCTCATCTGTGGCATAAATACCCTAAATGGGAAATGATTTTTAACCTGCATTTGTCTAATTTCCTTGATGAAGTATTTTAGTAAGAAAAGCTAGAAACTATCAATATATACTCTATAAGATGCTTGGCTTATTCTTATATAATTCTTTGTCTCATTTTTTTATTGCTGCAGAGCCCACAGTGCGGGCTGAGCTGCTGGAACAAATTCCTCCTCTTACCATTTTTCTACAAGAAAACAGATCCGATTTTCCCGTGGTGCTCTCTGAACATCTCGTACCCATCGTGGTGCGGTGCCTCACAGATCCAAACAACCAGGTGTGAAACATTATAACCTTAGGGTCTTTGTAGCAAATTCTCTTTCGTCTTATTTTAGCTGACATTCATAATTCAGAAAACAGCTGCTTAGAGTTAAGTGACTCAAGAACAAAAGGTCTTTTTGTGCCCACTTTCTTTAATCACATAGGAAGGTAGATGGCACGCATTCTTATTATCATATTTCTTTTTGTTTTTGTGGTACGCAGGCCTCTCACTGCTGTGGCCTCTCCTGTTGTGGAGCACAGGCTCCGGACGCGCAGGCTCAGCGGCCATGGCTCACGGGCCCAGCCGCTCCGGGGCATGTGGGATCTTCCCAGACCGGGGCACGAACCTGTGTCCCCTGCATCGGCAGGCGGACTCTCAACCACTGCGCCACCAGGGAAGCCCAAGGATGGTTTTAAATAAGGAAAGAAGTCATCCTACCTCCACTGTCCTGTCTTCAGTATTTTGATTATTTTCCCATTTTCTTCTCCGGGTGCTTACATGTTTTCCTACATAGGTCTAATCATAATGCGATGCAGTTTCCTTCATCCATTCATTTGTTCAGACAGCTTCTGAGTGCCCATTATGAGCTGAGCATGGCGCTTCGTGCTGGGGATGAATAGATGAGTAGGATGGATTTTTCTACCCTAGGAAGCTCGTCTGTGTGTCATAGATGTTGTACATCTTCATAATCTTCATATTTTTAATTTTTTTGAATGCTTAGCTTCCTTTCAGCTTTTTTGTTCTGTAGATGCAGTGAGCTTCACAAAAGTTGCAGTTTTATTTTTCTGTCGGCTTTTCTTTTTCCTTTGGATGCATTCTTAAAAATGAAGTTAGGCTGGGTTGGGGGACGTGACACGTCCTTTCTTGAGCTCTCACGGTGTGACGTACCGTGCCCTTGTTTCCTCCTCCTGACCGTCTCGGGAAGAACGGGCATGCTGGTGAGTTCATCCTTGTTTTAGAGGTGAGGAAGCCGAGGTGCAGAGAAGTGTGGTTGTGTGTGTTGGGAGCCCGGGCTCCTGAGGCTCATCTGGTGTATGTATGTTTTGGGATTGCCCAGGTCTACTGGACATTGTAACCAATAGTTTCTCTCCCATTCTAGACCCTGAGCCCCTGACACTAGGACCTGGGTCTTCTTTATTTATCTCTGTGACCTAGCAAAGGGTCTGGTGGCTGGTAGGTGTTTGGAACTGCACTGACTGTAAACTCTCCCTTTGGTAACGTAGCTGTCCTGAGCTCCTTGCCTCTGTCTCAGGGGAATGGCCATCCGACCTCCTTCTCCAGTCTGATGTCTTCCCTCCCCTCTTTGGTCCCATCTCTTGTTCATAGCTTGCTTATTTTCCAGTCTCTCTCTTTTCTCTTTCAGTTATAATCATGCCTAAGTCTCCCTCATCTTTGTGTCCCCTGGCCTTGACCCTGAGCGCACCATCACTCCTTTTCCAACTGTCTGCACTGTGGCCTTGACCCTCTGTGGGCTCCCGTTCAGGGGTCAGCTTGTTGTACTGCAGCTGGTGGTCCTGAAGCCAGTGAGAGGTATCTTGCCTGGACTCAACTAATCTCATTGTGAAATCTGATGTTTTGGTTTTTTTCAAAAATAGTTTTAATTTATAAAATTTCATAAAATATTTTAATCACATGGGAGGATTATGTCATAAACACCCATATCCCTAACCGCCTATATTTGAGAAATGTTTAACCTTTTGAAATTTTGCTTCAAACCTTTTTATTTTTATTTTATTATTTTTTAAAGTTTTCTACATACAACAGCTTTCTTTTATTAATTAATTAATTTATTTTTGCTGTGTTGGGTCTTCGTTTCTGTGCGAGGGCTTTCTCTAGTTGTGGCAAGTGGGGGCCACTCTTCATCGCGGTGCGCGGGCCTCTCACTGTCGCGGCCTCTCTTGTTGCGGAGCACAAGCTCCAGACGCGCAGGCTCAGTAGTTGTGGCTCACGGGCCTAGTTGTTCCGCGGCATGTGGGATCCTCCCAGACCAGGGCTTGAACCTGTGTCCGCTGCATTGGCAGGCAGATTCTCAACAACTGCGCCACCAGGGAAGCCCCAAACCTTTTTATTTTTATTTATAAGTTGCAGATATGGTGAAAACTGCATGGGGCCCCTCCTCCATCCATTCCCCCTTCTCCCTTTTCTGTAGGAACCTGCCACCCTGGCTTGGTGTGTCCCTTCCATGCCGGGTTTTATAGTCACACCGCCAGTGTAAGTGGCCCTGAATAAGAGAGTGTCTTGTTTCAGGGGCTTTAAAACCTTACATAAATGACATCAGGCTGTATTTTCCCTTCTGCCACCTACTTTTATTCTCCCCGTTTTTAAGATCTATCTCCGTTGATCCAGAGAGCTCTTGGTCACTCACTTGAACTATTTTATGGTGTTGCATTTCTATTTTTTTCACCATCGATTTGTCCAGTGACTTCCTTTTTCCTTTGTTTGATCCTTTTGCCCCATTTGCCACTGTTAACTACTTTTGTGGTTTTGAAGAAACCTTTCTTGGACGCCCACTCAGCAATTATTGTTGCTCCATCCCGATATGCCCCAGACACTGTCCTTTATGTATATGAGGTCGTTTCATCCCCACAGCCACCTGTGAGATAGGTACTATCATTGCCCACTTCTACAGGTGAAGAGATTGAGGCTCAAGGAGGCTGATCCCCTGCCCAGGAGGCCCCACTGGTCATCATCGCACAGCGCAAGTCAGGCACAGCATTCGCGCCACTGCAGTGTCACCTGTTGGGCTCGGAAGTGTCCCCCCGCCTTTCCCTCCCTGCCTGTGTCTTCACCAGTCTCCATCACCAGCCCTGGTCCTCGCCCGCCCTTCAGGCTGTTGTCTGGTCTTTTTCTCTTGTGGTGCCGGGTCTCATCTGCACCCCTGGGCCTGGGGAGGTCCCTGTGCGTGCGAACACCAGGACGCCACGTCTCAGCCGGGCCTCAGGAGTTGGTGCGTCGCTGACCTCCTCCCCCAGAGCCCAGTGGCTGGCTGTCCCTAGAGATCTACTGCATCAGATCTGCAGAGTTCAACTCTTCCAGCACCCAAACCTGGTCTCTTTACCTTCAGTCTTATTTTCTCTGTTTTATTTACTGGTGCCTGGAGGCAAAGATCCCGAGTCATCTTTGATTTTCTGTGACCACATGCATGCAGGGACCCCCTCTCCTCTGTCCCCTGCCCCCAAGCCCATGCCTGGTCACAGCTGGAAGTGTCGCTGCGCAGGAGCCCCTTGCCTGCTCTCAGCATTTAGAGCCCTTCGAGGTTTCTAAACTGTCACCCTCACTGAGGCCAAGACGATCTTGTCACTCCTCTGCTTTTCCACCCTGGGGCTCCCACGGTGCCGGAGTAGCTGCCAGAAGTCTTAGTGGGACTTGGAAGCCTTTCCCACTCCCACCTCGCTGGCCCTTCAGGCTCGCACTCCGCCATCCACCCGCCGCCCCCATGCTGTCACCCAGGACTTCTCCCCAGAGTTCATCTCTGTGCTCATGAGCACGCTGTCCTCTCCCCTTTTCCTGCTTGCGGTGTTAGTCTCCTGGGGCTGCCAGAACAAAGTACCACAAACTGGGTGGCTTAGAACAACAGCACCTGTTCAGAAACTTCTCTGCTGGCAGGCCTCCGGGGTTCCAGTCTCCCAGGCTCGCCTCTTTATAACCAGTTCCTGTCTTATCACCTGCGACTCTGCCTGCACATTTCTGGGTCCCGTTGCTATTCCCCTGCATCCCCATCACTGCGATGAGCTGCCAGTCTCATTACTTCCTCTACAAATTGGAATTTCCTGTGCTTTCACTTCCCCAAAACGTTCTCTCTCTAGCCTCTTAGGAGCCCTCGAGCTCCGGCGGTTGCTCACCCGGTGCAGACAGTGAGGGGCAGGCAGCTCCCCAGCTTTCCGCCTCTGTCCCCAGGAGCCTCTGTGCGCGTGTCCCGCCTCGCAGGGCAGGTCCTCTCCGCCAGGGCTCTACAGAGTGTCGGGAGGACAGCTCCCCAGTTTTCCGTCTCTGGCCTCGGGAGCCTCTGTGCGCGTGTCCCACCTAGCAGGGCAGGTCTTCCCCGCCAGGGCTCTACAGAATGTCGGGAGGACAGCGCCGCGTTTTCCCACCCCCTGCCTGCGTGGTACCCGCTCTCCAAGTTCACTCTCTGCGGTGGGAAGACAGACAGCAATGTGTCATCATACAGGAAAAAATGCGTGTATGTGTGTGTGTGTGTGTGTGTGTGTGTGTGTGCGTGTGTAGAAATCTGGGGTAGGCGTTGTGAAGGCAAAGTGCAAGCCTGGTTACGCTGTCAGAGTGTAGATGGGGAACCCGACCCGAGTGGGGAACGGGATGTGTGGCCTGAGCGCAGAGGAACCGTCGGTGCCGTTGGTGGCCTCATCTAAGGCCTGGGGGAGGAAGTGACCGGAGGGCCAGAAGATCCGTGTGGTGGGGCGGGTGGGGCCGGGGGAAGGAGGCAGGGGCCGGCCTGGCACTCACCGTAGGGAGTTTGGTCTTTGATCCTGAAAGCACTCTGGCTCATTCTGTGTTTCACCTTTGGCCTCTTCCAGGTTAGAAAATCAAGTCAGGAGGTGCTGTGGATCCTTCTGAAACAAGATCTAATTTTCCAGCACGATATTTGAAACAAAGTGTGTCCAGTCCTGCTGGCACTCTCTGCCCCTGACAGTGATGATGAGTACAAAGCAGAAGCCGTGAGTGTAAGTCTGTTGGGGAGTGACAGCCCCAAGCCTCGGCAGACTGTCCCATAACTTGACGTGTGCGGGACTCGAAGCGTCACTTGCGTTCAGTGCTGATCGGCACTGTTCCCATAAACAAGGCAGCTGGTGGTGTGGCCTCCATCGGAGAAAGTTCTCAGTTCAGATCCAAGCTTGTCCTGGAAGTGATGATCCTTATATCCAATTGTTTCAGGAAGGCAAAGCTTGGGAAATCAGAGTGATTGGGGCAGAGGTGAGGCAGCTGGCATGGACTTCTGCTGGGCAAGATGCTGAGATCTATTAGGTAAAGCCTTGAGCCAGCTTGGGTCATGGACCCTGTCTCCCAAAGTAAGGAACCAAGTGTGGTATGGGAGCTGCTTTTAGGTGGTACTTGGACAATTAGAAAAAAAAAATCGAATGGACACGTGTGTCTGTTTTATAAATTAAGATGAGACTAAACTAGGTATGTCAGCAAATAAGAGAGTCTATGTGAAGAATGTGGCCATCACGTTTACAGCAGTTTGGGAAATGCTGGGTTCAAGTCTCTGTGCTCTTGTCAGTTAAAGGTATATGATGAAAGAAAGAGTGTAAGTACTGAATGTCTTCTACTTTTAGTAGTTAATTTAATGGTATCCTTGGGTCTGTAGGATTCTGTACCCATTATGAAGTGATTATGCAAGCAAGGACTTCCTACTTGCTTCTGGAACCCTTGTTCACAAACTAGCTGTTGGCGAGCCAGTGCCGGCCTTCACGTGCTGCCCTTAGACTAAGACCCAGCTTGTCCTCGGGCTTCTCCTTCATGGGTCAGGGGAAGGTCATCCAAGGCCACCTTGTGTTCCGTAGCTGCTGCTCCCTCCCCAGGGATCGAGGCAGGGGTTGCTGCACCGGCCGGCCCTTTGTGTTGGCATCACAGAACTAAACAGCTCCAGGAATGTTCCAGCATTTTAGGAAAATACATAAGGATTTACAAAATCTTAAGCCTTAATTGTGAGTACAATAAGATAGAGTTGTTTTCTTGGTTGAGGAAGAATGATGTTCGAAAAAGGAATTCTTTTTCAAAGTGGAAACATTATACACCATGGAGCTAAAAATTTGTAATACAGCATCAGAACATTTGGTCATTATTCTTCATTTATGTAAAAGTTGTCCTCAACTATGAGTTAAAGGTCTGGCTTTTTTAACTAACTTAATTTTTTGCATATTCCATATGTTTATAAGATGAATCAGGCTGAAGAATAATTGATTATTAAAATTCAAATTCTCCAGGGTTCTTTGATAAATTTCAAGTTTCCCTGTAAGAAATTAAATTCATTTTGCAGAATGAACCTGGATAATATCATTTAGTTGGGATACTTGGCAGTTGAGTGGTAAACTTTGCCAACTAGATCTTCTTTTTCATTTGAAAGTTGGTTAGGCTAGTTTCCAAAGCTACTACTGACAACTAAATATCTTATCCCTAAAGACTGCCAAATACCATGACAAATAATTTTAAAGGCGTTTTTGCATGATTCTTATTTTGTTTTGTTTCCAACCACTCCATTCTTGTCAGCAATATTCTTCTTTTCTTTTGGTGAAAATATTTGGAAAATATAACAAGTCTTCAAAAAGCTCTCTTCACATTTCACTTGCAGAACAAATTAGTTCACATAAATTGTACTTTTTATTCCAAGTGGGTTGCCGATTTCATTACTTGAAATGCGCAAGCTTTTAAATGTGGCTGCAAAGAACAGAAATGGTCTTGAACCCTCCCCAGGTAGAGGCACATCTGCGTTTCAGGGCACTTCTGGAAGATTGCCACTTCTCCTCCCTTAGGGCCCCGAGGGAAGCAGGATTTGGGGCTCCTTGCCTGGCCCGTGTGTGCTTGGGTCAGACCCAGAAGCTGTTCTGTCTTCCCTGATTTCCTGGAGGTCAAGGAGTCTTGGAGGGGGCCTCACTCCTTGGGCCCCCAGAGTCCTGGAGTACAGAGGGTGCTGTTCTCTTTTCAGCTAGGAAATGACAGTACGATAGGGAGTGGATTTCATTCTTCAAGGGACAGAGGCCACGTGTGGGATTGGCAGAGCTTCCCCAGGAGGACAGCGCTCTCATTTAGCTGGTCTGAGTGACACCCCAAACACTGTGGCTACCAACATGTATGTGTGAGGAGGTGACAGGTGAGAAAAGAAGCCAATTGCACTGCTCCGATGCCCTTGTATTTTGGGCTTTCTTTGCAGCCATATGGTGTGAATGTTGCTACGTCCATATGTCCATAAGCACACACTCTCGGAACAGTGCTGTTTTGAAGGAATTGCTTCTTGCTCCTAGGAAACGGCGTGCCTCTATAGACAAAATGTGCATCTATTCGTTAGCCTTTGCATTCCCTTTGGAAGTTACAATCAGTTGATTCTGATGCCAGCTACCCTAGTGTATACATGATTGAGAGAATCGGAGCTAGCCAACTGGACATGTCCTGGGCATTTTAAAATTGAGTTATGCAGTGCAGGTTATGTGTATTATGTGTTGGTTTCTTATGTTCTGGTTTCTCAGATAAATGCAGTTTGTTCTGTGAAGTCTGTCTAATATGCCAGGCGACATTAGCGACTCCCTCCTTCACGCATCCCGGAGGCTTGGTTCATATCTGTCTTCTGTCATTTAGCAATAGAACTGCGAACTTCATTTGTTTGTTTATTTCTCTTTCAAAATAGTGCGCTTCTTAAACAACAGGTGTCTTTCTGCCCTCGGCACCCAGCACAGTGCCAGGCCCAGAGTCAGTACTAAATAAATGTTAGTTGTTGAATGAATGAATTGGTAAAACCTGGAAGCGCTGTATCCTGTAATTATATCTAGACAGCATAAACAGGCCACCGGAGACCAATTATAATTCCTCTCGCTTGCAGGAAGGCCATTAGCATTCTGAGATTATAACTAATTGTCAAAAGCCTATTTTTCTCTCACAACACGTTTTCACATTAAGGCTTCCTCATTTTTTTGTTGTCATTCCTAGTTTTGAGCTCATTTTTACTTGTGCATTTATTTAAAAAGAATGTTGTGGTTGTGTGCTATAAAGAATAGTTGGCCCCCAGCAACCGAGTGAAGATCGTCATTGCATACAAGTGGTTCCCAGGGCCACGGGAACGTCATTTCTTGTCGCTCGGAGTGCTGACTTTTTAACGATTCTGGATTTGTTGCACACGGGTAGTAATAAGGTCGTGTGGGCGTGGCACATGGAGAGGGTGGATAAAGATGCGGGGCCCTCTTTAGTTGCCCGTCACCCTGGATACGAAGCCTCGCGGCTCATTTATGTGGCCGTCACTCTATGCAGTTCTGCCGAGCATCATATCAGAAATGTGTGTCTTCTAAATTCGGAAGACACAGCCTTTCCCTCATTTGTGTTGTGGGGATAGTTTCCTTTTCCCCCACCCCCGTTGGTTCTCTTTTCCCTCTTGTCTGTGATGTGCAGAGTCCACGTAGAACAGTGGCTGAACTGCTAACCAGGAGCTTGTTCTGCTGTTTAAAAAAAAGAAAAAAAAGGCAGTGCTGTGCAGTGGGCAGAGCAGACATGAGGGATGGGAAGTCCTTCCTTCTTTCCTTTCTTCTTCCCTTTTTCTTTTTTTTGGAGGGGGGGTGGGAGAGTTCTTTAAACATATTTGGGGGTAATTTTTCATTCTGTCTTAATTTTAAACTTGTAGAAAAGTTGCAGGAGTGAACTCCTGTACATACTTTATCCCACTTCTCCAGCGGTTTATACTTACGTCTGTCTGTTTAATCACATCCTCTCTCTTTACACATCTGCACACACACACAGATATATACATACACATGTGTGTATATTTTTCTGAGCCATTTGAGAGTAAATTGGAGACATTGTGCCCCTTTAGTCCTAAATAATTCAGTGCATATTTCCTTTTAAAAAACAAGGAAATTCTCTCCTAAACAACCATAGTACACTGATCAAGATAAAGAATTTTAACCCTGATACAATACTAATATCTCATCCATGGTTCATGTTCAAATATTTTCGTTTGTCCAGGATCACACATTGCACTGAATTGTCGCATCTCCTCTGTCTCCTTGAACCTTGGGCAGATCCTGAGTCTTTCTCTGAATTTTGTTAACATTAACATGTTGGAAGAGGGATGCCCTGGAAGTAATGTTGTGTCCTCATGTGTCACGTTAGGAGGCCCAGGACTTCAGTTTGTCCTGATGTTGATGATGTTAACTCTGGTGACTTAGACAGAGGTGGTGTCTGCCAAGTTTCTCTGCACCACTTTTCCCCTCTGGACATAATAAGGGGAGTTACTTTGCAGCTACACAAGTTTGCTGTTCATCAAACTTTCACCCACTAATATTAGCATTCACTGATGATTCCAGCTGTCATTCTACTGTGAAGAGCGTTCCCTTCTCCATTATTTGCTGACATTTTGTTGAGATTTTCACATCTATATTCAAGTGGACTATTGTAAGCAATTTGCTTTTCCTGTTATGTTTTTGTCAGCTTTTAGAATCGGGGTTATTCTGGCTTCAAAAAATGAGTTGGGAAGTATTCCCTGCTCTCCTATTTTCTGAAAGATTTTTTTTTTTTTTAAGATTGGTGTTATTTTTCCCTTAAATATTTGTTAGAATTCACCAGTAAAACCTCTGGTTCTAGGGTTTTCTTTGTGAGATGGTTTTTGATAACAGATTCAACACAGATATGGACTATTCAGGCTTGTTATGTCATCTGTGTTATTGGGTAAGTTGTATATTTTAGGGAATTTATTAATTTCATCTAAGTTGTTAATTTATCAAGTTGTTGGGATAAAGTTGCTTACAATATTCCCTTACCTCTTAATGCCTGGAAGATCTGTAGTTTTATCCCTTTCATTTATGATACTGGTAATTTCTACTGTTTATTGTTTCCTTCCTTCTACTTACTTGAGTTCAATTTGCTTTTAGTTTTCCCGTTTCTTAAGGAGGAAGCTTAATATTTTTCAGCCTACCTTCTTGTCTACTTTAAGGGTTTAAAGCTACACATTTAGTGTTTATATCTTTGTGATGTATTGACTCTTTTACTAAGAAGTGACTTTCTTTACCACTAGTGGTAATCTGTATCTTGTAGTCCACTGTGATATTACTGTAACCACTCCAGCATTCTTATGCTTACTGCCCATCATAGTATATTTGTTTACATCTCTTTACTCAAAACCTTATATGTCTTTACATTTAAAATGCTCCTGCTTTCATTAGCATAGAGTTTGGTCTTCCTTTTATAGCCAATCTGATAGTTTCTGCCTTTTAATTGGAGAGTTTATTCCATTTATGTTTAATGTAATTATTGATATATTTGAATTTAATTCTGCCATTTTGTTATTTGTTCTCCATTTGTGTCATTTGTTCTTCTGTTATTTCCTGCCTTTTCTCAGGCTAATTGGATATTTTTGTATACTTCACTTTAATTTCTCTATTGAGGATTTTCAAAAATGTAGGACCTTGCAACATCGTAGCTCCCCTCACCCTCTCCTCCTCTGTGCTGTGGTTGTCATATACATTATGACATGTACATCACATGATGATCCTGGTAATGTGGTATTATAATTTTAGATTTGAACAATTCTATCTTTGGGAGAAAGTAAGAAAAGAGAAAAAATGCATAGCCCTTTATACCCACATTTTTACCATTTTTGGTGCTCTTGCTTCCTTTCCTAGGTCTGAGTTTCCATCTGGTATCATTTCCCTGCAGCCTGAAGAACTTCCTTTAATACTTTTTTTGAATTTGGTTGGCTGCTGCTGAAATCTCCCAGTTTTAATCAGAAAATGCCTTTATTTTGCCTTCATTTTTGAATGATAGTTTTACTGGATATAGAATTGAGGTTTGTTTTTGTTTTTCCTTGCAGCACTTTAAAGATATCATGCTGTTGTCCTGGGGAAGTCAGCTGTCATTCATAGCGTACTCCTGTGTAGAAAATATCCTTTTTTCTCTCTCTGCTCTTGAGATTTTTCTCTTTATCTTTGCAGAGTGAATGCTTATCCTGCTTTGCGTTTATTAAACTCCTTGGATATGTGTACTGATGCCCTTCACTTAATTTGGGCAGTTTTTGGCTATTGTTCCTTTAGGTGCTTTTTCTCTCTTTCTCCTTTCAGCCCGGGCCTTATAAAGTTGGGACCCTTGATATTGTCCCAACAATAAGTCTTTGAGGTTCTGTTTTTGTTTGTTTGTTTTGTTTTTTAAAGTAATTTTTGTCTCTGATGTTCAGATTTAGTGACCTTCATTGATCTGTTTTTAAGTTTGATGACGCTTTTTGTCATCTCCAATCTGCTATTAGCCCTTTCCATTAAACTTTTTATTTCAGTTATTGTCGTTTTCAGCTCTAGAGTTTCCATTTTGACCTTTTAAAAAATATATTTATTTATTTATTTATTTATTTATTTATGGCTATGTTGGGTCTTAGTTGCGGCACACAGGATCTTTCATTGTGGCAGGTGGGATCTTTCGTTGTGGTGCGCGGATTCTCTAGTTGTGGCGCACGGGTTCCAGAGCGCGTGGGTTCAGCAGTTGCGGCGTGTGGGCTTAGTTGCCCCACGGCAAGTGGGACCGTAGTTCCCTGACCAGGGATCAAACCTGCATCCCCTGGATTGGAAGGCAGATTCTTAAACACTAGACCACCAGGGGAGTCCCCATTTTGACCTTTTTTTATAGTTTATATATCTCTGTGATGTAGAGATTCCCTATACGTTCTTTTTTTTGTGTGTGTGGTACGTGGGCCTCTCACTGTTGTGGCCTCTCCCATTGTGGAGCACAGGCTCTGGACGCGCAGGCTCAGCGGCCATGGCTCACGGGCCCGGCACGCTAGCATGTGGGATCTTCCCGGACCGGGGCACGAACCCGCGTTCTCTGCATCGGCAGGCGGACTCTCAACCACTGCGCCACCAGGGAAGCCCTCCCTATATATTCTTTATGCTTGTATTTTCTTCTCATCCTTGAATATATTTATAAAAACTCCTTGAAATTGATTGTCTGGTGGTTGCAACATTTGGATCATCTTGGTGTTGATTTCCGTTGATTGCTTTTTTCTTTATTATGGGTCACTTTTTCCTGTTAATACATAGTTATTTTTAATTGAATACTGGACATTAAAAATGATACACTACAGAGATCTGGATTCTGTTTTATTTCTCTAAAGTGACTTTTTACATAGCAGGCAGTAATCTTGTCTGATCTCCAACTCCCAGCTGTCTCCTTTGTGGTGAGCAGCAGCTGACGCCTCTGCTCAGTTTGTTTAGTTTCTGGCTGCAGCTTTTCTGCTGGGCCCCTGGGGTCTTCCCCATATATGTGTAGTTTAGCAGCAGCCAAAGATCTCAGCAAAATATAGACACAGATTTTGGACCTTACTTGCAAATTTCTCCTGTTGCAGTTCATCTTTTAAGGACAGCCTCCGCTCCAGTTCCTGCCTTTTGGTTGCTCTCCAGTACTCTTAAATGATTGTTTTTTTTTATGTTTTTTTCAAGATTCTATAATTGTTATCTGTAAGAGTGTAAGTCTGACCAAGCTACAGTGTTATTACCAGAAGTCTTGATTCTTTTTTATAGTTTCCGTTTCTTTGGTGAGATTTCCTATCTGTTCATTTGTTATGACTCTATTTGCCTTTTAGTTCTTGAACATATTTATAATAGCTCTTTAAAGTCCTTTTAAAGTCCACTAATTCTAACATCTGGATCTTCTGTGGATTTGTTTCTAGTGATTGAGATTTTTCTTGAATATAAGTCACATTTTCCCATTTGTTCTCACGTCTGTGACTAATGTATCTTCTCGATGAAACATTGCAGCAACTCTGGATTCTGTGTTTTTCCTCTGAAGAGTGTTGACTTGTTCTAGCAAACAGTTCAGATTCTGTTTCCTTTGCAGTTCTCAGCAGCTGAAACCACACAGATCCTTCTGCCTTCAAGCTATTGCTTTGCTCTGTGAAACTCACCATCTCCCCTGTGCCCACGTGGTGCTGAGATCAGCCAAGGATAAGAGTAGGATTTAATCGGAGGTGGGGGCTCTCCCTTTTTTAGCTCCCTTCCTCCATCCTTCCCTCCCTCCCAGGATTTCTACCCTCACTTTCCAGCCTTCCTGGCCACCTCCATCTCTGTCCTCTGACTTCTCAAGCCAGTAAAACGGTACCTTTTACTTGGAAGTCCAGCTACCCCACGTGGCTGTACAGAAGGAAGGATGCCCCAGGCAGAAAGGCAGCAGCAAGCAGTGCATGTTGTACCCAGTGTGGTTTCCCCTCTCAAGGGTCTGCTTCCCTTTAGTCCCCACCAGTGTTTGGTTAGTCTTTAGAGATCGCCTGTGAGCCATCTTTTATGCTTTGTCCAGCTGTTACTGTATGTCCCACCTCAGTACTCTTTGGTTTTGGTAACATGACTTAACCTCTTTGAGCGTTAGTTTCCTTATCTGGAAAAATGAAGATAAGTGATACTCATGTCATAGGGTTTGAGGAACATGAAAGAGGTAATGCACATAAATTGTTCATTCACGTGTCGGGCACATGGTAGGCACCTGGCAAATGGTAACTCTTCAGCTTTAGACAAACCATATCTGAGTAAAACTTGAAAACTATTGGCCTTCTATTGATATAACTTGACAAAATGCAAAAGAAGGTGTTCTCTGTTTTGACCTCTTGGGTATTTTGGCAATATTTTTGATACTAGCTTTCGGAATCCAGTTAGTGATACATGGGACGTTTATACTTTGGTATTCCAAGTGACCCAAGTTTTCTTGTTATTTGTAGATAATCTGCAAGCTGGCATCAGTGCTGAGCAAAAGCACAGTTGAACGCCTGCTGCTCCCTCGATTCTGTGAGCTGTGTGGTGATGGGAAGCTCTTTTAAGTTCAGAAGGTGGGAATGCACAGTTTCAAAACTTGAAAAATTCAAAAGGTTAAAAAAGATTCGGGCTTCCCTGGTGGCGCAGTTGTTGGGAGTCCCCCTGCTGGTGCGGGGGACGCGGGTTCATGCCCCGGTCCGGGAGGATCCCACATGCCGCGGAGTGGCTGGGCCCGTGAGCCATGGCTGCTGAGCCTGCGCATCCGGAGCCTGTACTCCGCAACAGGAGAGACCACAGCAGTGAGAGGCCCGTGTACCACAAAAAAAAAAAAAAAAAAAAAAAAAAAAAAGATTCAAAATTGATTCCTTTAAAGTGCCTGGACTTCCTCAGTAGACACAGTCTGGATGAAAAATGTGGCCAGTGTGAACTGTGTAAGGAAAACAGTGAACACTGTTGCCAGTTTTCCCTGCCATCCGGGCATCTGTGGAGACGTAGGGTTAGGCTCTGTGAGGGTAACCCTCTCGGGCACAGGAGGAAGAGACGTTGCTGGCTTGTGCTTCAATGCTGGGGCCCAGGCGTGCAAGGCCTTTTCATCACTGGGGCTGACTGGCTCCAGGACCCTTGCATGTTTGCTGTACCTTCCAACTGCACCCCCTGCACTGCCCTCCCTGTTTATCGTTTGTCACTCGGTTATCATATTCTTCCTTCTGAAGACCATTGCCAGCCCCTCCCTGAGCAGCCTCACCGTCCACCTTGCTGTGCAGCTGCCCATCTTCCCTGTGGTCTCCCCTCGTGACGCAGAGGCAAGGAGCTGGGTCTCATTTACCGTGCAGAGGACATTAAGGGTCTCTTTTTTTTTTTTTTTTGGTATGGACCCAGCTGCTCTGCGGCATGTGGGATCTTCCCGGACCGGGGCATGAACCCATGTCCCCTGCACTGGCAGGCAGACTCTCAACCACTGCGCCACCAGGGAAGCCCTAAGGGTCTCTTTTGCTCTAGTGCTAACCAAAAGCATTATGTATTGAGATGATTAGGAGCCACAGTGTCCTAGCGTGTGGTGCTCTATTGTAAATCTTCTGTTTCCAGTGCAGTGGAGGCACCCGGGTGGTGCTGTGTGGGCATTGGGCTCAGTAAGTGCTTGTTAGCTGCCCGACCAGAGGAGTCGTTGCTCTCAAGGCTCCTGCTTGTTAGTTTTCATGATTTGTTAAGACAAAAAGAAATCGGAGGATAATGAGTATGCCTTTTGCCTTTTTAAGGTATATGCCACAAATTTTCGTGATATTTGTCATGCTGTCGGACAAGAAGCCACTGAGGAATTTTTGGAATGTGACGTTTTGCCAGCTGTACTTGCTGATGCAGTTCTTAGGGCACTTTTGAAATTAGTGGTGAAGTTTTGTATTTATGAGTCTGTTACTTTGGAATGGCAGTTTTGCATCCATCAGTTTCAGGTTTCTTGGCTCCTGAAGTAACATTTCTTATAAGCCTCAGGCAGCTGGTGTGTGGGATGCTGCGGGAGCAGCCCCGCCCTCTTCCCTGGGGACTTCTGCTGTCGCTTCCTCGCCGCTCGCTTTCCCCCTGGGCTCTTCTCACTGTCTAAGCCACTTTCTGTCCCTTCTCGACTGCTCTTTCTAGAACACTGTTCCACCACCTCCTCGCTCCTGGGTTTCAGAACCTGTGGGATTTTTTTCTTGGTTTACAGACTAAAATCCAGACCCTTGTTGACCCCTCAGTTCCCTTCACAAGTACCTTTCCTGCCTCACCTCCAGTCGCCTCCTTTGGGTCTGAACGGCGCCCTGACCTTCGGTCGTGCATCTGAACTGCAGGGAGGGCGAAAGGGGGCACGGCCGGGGTCTGTATTTTTGCTGACGTCCCTGGTGGTTCTCGGCACAGCAGTCTGGAGAACGACGTCACCAGGCAGCTGGGGGCTGTTCAGGGCCTCGCAGCTCTCTGCTCTCGTGCACCTCCCTGCCCTGCTCATTACTGCCCGTCTCCTTCCAGAGGCTTCCCTGCCTGGCAGGGCGACCCTGCTCACACTTCACACCCAGCTTCCGTGTGCATTTGCCTCTGTCAAGTTCCTTCCCTGTCTGGACTCACCTACCCACTGGGTCAGAGAGAGTTAATCTCTCCCTTTTCAGCATTCCATGACATTCTGTTCAGAGTACTTGCGTGTCCCCCACCGCGCCTCATTGCAGCGTTGCTGACGGGGACTTCACTCCATCACGATAATCTTTGCTTCTCCACTGCCCACCCATACCAGGCCCCCAGAGAACTGTCCTAAGTAAGCACTTGCCACTTTTACATGACAGGGTGTACTACCTGTATGGCTGGAATACAGCTAGTTTAACTGAAGCGCCACAAATTTACGGTCACACCGAGGAGGGCCAATGTGAACTTGTGAATGGACTCACAACCGTGTATATCCAGGGTGATGACAATCCATTGCATTCCACTGCACACAGTTTGCGTTCCGTGGACTGGAACTATTTGCTACTATCGGGTTTTAACAGTATGCCTTCTTTCACTAAAGTACCCCAGCCAAAGACCGCGGCACCTGGGTGGGGCCGCTACTTGGGGCATCCACAATTTCAAAGTCATTCACAATTCTTCTCTACAGTTCACAGACGCATATCAGTCATTCAGCCTTTGGGGAGGTTTTCTGTATTATCTTGTTGAATTTAACGCAGTCATTTACTAGGATTAAGAGGTAAAGGAAGTTACTTATCCTAATTTCTGTTTGTTTCGGACGATTCCTTTTGGACTCATAGCTTTTGTGTCATTAACTTATGGCTCTGCCTTAACTACGTCATTGAAACAGGTCTACCCTTCCTTCGGGTGACCGAGTCTGAGTGCCATGGTTTTGTTTGCTTCGGTAGCTCCCGAAGTTTTTGGAGCTCTGCTCAGACAACGCGTGGGGGATGAGGAAAGCCTTTGCGGGGTGCTTCATGGCCGTGTCTCACAGCACGTCCCCCGAGGGCCGGCGCTCTTGATCACGCTGATCAGCGACCCCTGTTGATGGGTGAGTGCGGCCACTCGCAGGCCTTGGTGTGGCTTTGGACTTGGCACTGCGTACTGTGTCTTTTCAGTAACGGATTGGCGTATTTAGACTTTGTGAGGATTATCAGGGCACCTAAAATCTCAGAAGCCTGGTGTGTAGTAAGAAAGTGGCACACACCTCAGCATTCATAGCAAACGAATATCACAGAAGTGAGAAACGAGAAGGAGAAAGCTGTAACTGTATTGTTACCTTTTCTGTTATGATCATAAACATGCCCGTCATGATGAATAAGGTTTGTTCAGACGCTTTACAAAGTCTGGAATTATTTGAGGTAGAATTAATATTCTGGAAGCATACAAACTACATGATGGCACTAAATTTTTCCTGATTTTCTGTTGAAAAATAATTTATTTGGAACTCAGTGACTGCCTTAGAAAGCAATACATCTGCTTAGACATAATGTGGCGGACAGTGAATTGTCTGGTGATCAGCCATCTGTTCAGCCTGGGATCAGACCTGGCCGACACCGCGTCCACCGCGCCCTTCGTCTCTGGTTTCAGGTGCGCCAGGCTGCCTTCCAGTCCCTGGGCCCCTTCACCTTCACCTTTGCCAACCCCTCCAGGGCTGGCCTTTATATTCGAGAAGATGGCACCCTGAGCATCCGACCACCGGATTTGGACTCGGATTTCACCTCCGGGTCACCGGGTGCAGGCAGCCATGGTAACATGTCCTCAGCCTGGTAAGTTTTGGCTGGGATAATTATCAGGATCCCGGCTTCACCGCAAGCATCCACCTAAAATTCTAGCAATTATCTTGTCTGGAGTTTTAGTAACAGTGACCTTCTGGGCAAGATGGAATATTAGAGCTTTAATTATGTAAAGAAGCAAAAAGTAATTGCAATAATGATTTTGAAACATGACTACTGGGTTATAAATAATGAAGCTACTGTGTCTCTTAAATTTAGATAAAATATTCATTCAGAGTTGTGATTAAATAACCTATAAAGAAAATTTTCTCTTACTTTTTGATTAATGAAGTTCTTTGGATAATTTACACAGGGAAAATGTGACGTCTCCCCAATAGAATTTTGTGCCGTAGGATTTTTCATGCACATGAAGGTGACATTTCCTGACTCACCGTTAGTAGGCCCACACTGTTCTTCTAGTAAGTTCTAGTGATTGATCTAGAGTTTTGAGTTTGAGTTCTTTCCTGTTTCCTCAGAAGACGATGGGTACGTAGTAAGCAGGCCATTCGAGGTAGTTTACTAGCATTTCTCCATTGCGAATGTTCCTCCTCAGCAGTGCGGGAGGAGGTGATTCACGTCTCGGATGGCACGGATGCTTCGTAAGATGGGTGCATCCTTCTCTCCATCTTTCTCCACCAAAATTCATTGAGTTCTTGCTGAAGGTCAGGCCTGTGTGCCACATCTTCCTCCTCAAGACTTTCCAAGTGGTTCACAAATAGCCAGTTCTTAGCGGCTCTAGCACCTTTTATTTTCTAATGCCTCCACCCCCTGGTGGAGGTACTGATGGGCAGTTAGTGCATGGAATCTCGCCACGGAAGGGGTGCCCGCATAAGCCGGGGCTAATGCCCCACTTGAATGTGATGGAGGGATTGGGTGAACCTTCCTGTGGCATTTTCAGTGCTTGTAATACTCCCAGTGGGGCAGAGGGCACTGACTGGACCTCTTATCCTCTGTGAGGTTATTAACTTCTGGCACTGGAAGACACAGGAGGTCGGGTAGCCAGGTAGAGAGGAGGACTGGGCTCGCGAGGATGGGGATCTGATGTTTTCCCATCTTACTTCCAGTCTATTACACGGTGCTAAAAATTTGCTTCCCTCAATTTAAACTAGTTCAACAAAGCCAGGCCACACAGAGCCAGCTCTACCCATGGTAGGCACATCCACGGACACCAGCAATTTCCTGTGTGTCCGTAGCTCCTCCAGTGGCCTGATGGAGAGCCCAGCGGAAGACTCTGTCTTGGCTGGAGCCGAGTTGACCAGGCTTTCCCCCGAGGCCACGAAGCTCCCCAGTATTTACGACCTGCCCGTCAACAGCCATCCTGGACCAGACTCCTGGGCCCGCACGGGGAGTCCTGAGGACGTTTTCAGTAATTTCCTTTATTGGCGAACTCCTCTCCCTGACATAAGCAAGGACTTAGAGCTGCTCCTGAGCGAGGCTGGCCCGCAGGAGGAAGATGGCAGCACATCCGAGGCCGTGCATAGGAGCTTTGTGGCTAGGAGCGAGATTCAGAGAGTCCTGGATGGTTTGTAGGAGCATATGATGAACGATCCAGATGTGCAAGGTAACTGTTGTCCACGGTAATGAAAGAGAAAATGGGATCTTTCTGGATTGTGTGTCACCCGGGCCCGTGTGGCTGTCCACGTGTGCGTACTTCCCTCAGTCGACCCTGCGCACCCACCACGGGGGCGCCTGGCCCAGTCTCCGCACAGCCCTCACACCGGGGATCCTGCTGTTGCAGGTCTCTGCAAGGGTTTTGCCTCCTTGCTTTTCAGCCATGTGACCTGGTTCTCAGATAAAAGCAGCTAGTTCTCGGGCATGTCTGGAGCGGTGGAAGTTTTATTAGCTCCTTGGACACGGTTCTGTCTCTCGCCATGTGACAGTGCCCTTTCTAGTTACGGACAGCCAAGGATGGTGCTCCTTTTGGAGCCTGTTAACTCACCTAAACCTTAAGGTTTTTGCCTTGTACAGCCAGGAAAAGCATAACTTCTTCTTTGGGGTCTTTTTCATTTTGTGACTAGTGTTCCCACTGAGCGCCTGATCTGGGAGCCAGGCCTTGCAGTCCATATCCATCACCATGCCTCTTCTTTCTCTGAACAGGACTCTATTTGTATTCTTCCTTGAGTTGGGGAAATTGGAAAAAAACAACACTTGCTGCTGTTACCGGGCAAAGATCTGTGAAGCTTTCGGGAAAGGAAATGTGAAAATCCAGTTAGCCCTGTGATTATTCTTTGTCTTTAAATTTATAAAGGAAATTAAGTCAGTGTTTGCTGAAGGAATGAGCACATGTAACATATCGCTTCTAATTGTTATAGACAAAGGTCTGTTTTTGGAAAACACACTTCTAAAGCCGCATTATTCAGTGCTTGGACCCGGGCTGCGTGTTGGGGCAGTAATGCCCAACACGTGAAGCCCTTAGGGTCTGGTTGAGGGGATTATGGAAACAACCACCCAGCATAGGGAGTGGCACAGGCTGGGGCAAGGGTGGGCACACAGGGCAGGAAGCCGGTCCCTCCTGGGGGAGGAGGAAGCATCTGGGAGAAGACCTCGCAGAGCAGCTGACATTAGACGCGGGCTTTAGGCGACGGCCAGGACCCCATCATCTTGAGAAGTCGAGGGTTGAGTTTCAGAGGTTTCTTCCAGTTTCCTGAAATCGTTGTTTGTACAATCTTGTGTGCATATGCAGACTTAATTTCTTTGTAAGGAAGGACCCGCAGCTTTCATCAGTACTCAGAGGGATCTGGGACCCCAAAAGATTGAGAAATAAACTACCCGTTGGGTATTTGTGAACTGGCCATGGCTGAAAATGTCACTCAGACCCCTGGGAAGGGCCTTGGGTGCACTGAGGAGGTGGCACCTTGCCCTGGGCCCAGTGGGGAGCCCTTGCAAGCTCTAAACATTTTAAGGACTCTTGTTGAATTGAACTAGTAGAAAACAGGATGCAGGCAGTATTGTGTGTGTGTGTGTGTGTGGAGGCTGGAGACATGGAAACATCAGTTTGTTTTTACCGAAAGACATGTGAACTATGTCGTCTTCACTGCTAGGAGAGTCTCGAATAGCCGTGCTATGGACAGAAAGAACGGATAGTGCTCGGGGCTGGGTGAACGCGGTCTTTGCTCGTCGGTGTGAACGGGGATGGATTGATCCCAGCACGCACGTGCGTGTATGTGCGTGTGGCAGAGCATCGGCCGCCCTGGTTTATAAATGGGGGGTGGGACCCCCTCCACCCATATCGCTGGGCCTCCCAGACAGCAGCGTTCAGGAACATTGTGTTGTCTTTCTGTGAAAGATGATGGACTTGAACTCTGATTTTCCTGACTGAGGCTTTTCGAGTTCAGGTTTGATGCTCTGTGTGTGGCTGGCGTTTAGTTGGAATCAAGTTAATGGCCGTAAACATCAGCACCTCGGTGAGAGCTGGCGCCGGGCGACCGACGTCCGGGAGGGGAGGGCTTGTGCGGTGCGTCCACGTCCAGCCCGTCTTGTTGGGAGTGAATCCCCACAAACCAAATAAAGTTATTAAAGTTCTTGGAACTTCTCTTCCTGCAGCTCAAGTTCAGGTATTGTCAGCTGCACTGATGGCCGCACAGCTCGACTCTGTGACTGAGCCCGAGCGCCCGCCAACAGAAGGGCTCAAGGAGGTGTCCATTTCAGACCCCAGCCCAGCCTCTGGCCGTCGGCCGGCCCCGTCGGCTTCACCCCCGCACAATGAGCTCGCCGTGGCCAGGACGTTGCAAAGCACGGTGAGTCTTTGCCCTCTCCCTCAGCCACCGAGGAAGTGACAGAAATCACGAAGCTGCGTTTTCTTTTATTAATATATCCTGGCAGAATTGATAAATGGCACATTTAATTTTATTCTTAAGGTCATGTTTTGGATAACTAGACAACGAATCAATCAGGTGATTGATAACCCCGACTCTCCTCCACAAAACAAACGTGGGGAGACCAAAACACCTTCCCTCTTCTCCAAAGACAGCCTGGTTCTTCGGGGGGATTAACCGTCTGAATGCTCTAGTTCACTGCTAAACCTACGCTTACATCTTTCAGTAGCAAGGGGAGGTGAAGTCATGCACCTCCTAGAATGTACAGTTGACGGTGACCTTTGAGATCGCGCATATCCTCCAGCCCGGCCTGTGGGCCTCCTTTAACCCATGCTTGCTCAGGAGTGGTGCTGGATGCCGTTTCTCGGAGCTTTTGAGAAGACAAGTAGCTCACTACTTTTTCTCCTTTAGTCTGGAACCAACCCCCGTGAGGCTGGGACTCCGTGTTTGGGGCGAGAAGGAAGCCTGGCACTTATTTCTCACCTTGAGTTTCTCTAGCTTTCCAGCTCGCTCGTGGTAGGAGCCTCTGATGCCTTCCTAATTCCTACTAAACTTGCACATGGACCCCTTTGAGCCGGGGTCCTTCACAGGTAGTGGTGAGACTAGCGAATTAAAATTAGCAAGGGGTCTGTGCTCATAAAGTCATGATGTGTGGGCACCCTCTCATTTTCATGTGCCACGATGGAGAATCTCTTCAAACTTGTGGTCTCCAGGGTCAGAATACCAATTGTTTCTCCATTCACACAGTTTACATTCTGATGTCCGTGATTAAACTAACTTATCACCTCCTTTTACCCCTTAGTCTGCTCCAGTGAAGCTAAACAAAAGACGAATTAAAAAAGCCTGAATAGAAAATGTTCAAGGGTTATTAAGGTTGCCTTTGATTAGTAGGGAACAGATGATATCCTGTTTTGCTGATTTGCTTCAAAAAATAGGCAAGAAAGCTCACGTTGTTACCTTTGTTACCTGGAGTATAAAAACCACCCGTGTTAAGTGGAAAGGTGTGGTCATGTTTACCTTGGTGGGAGATGTGATGGTATTCGGGCTTCTTTGTCATATACAGAAGTGAAAAAGGAAAAGAGAGAACAGATTCCTCCAAGTTGGCTGTCTTGAGTGAAGGACCTTAAAAGGGCCTGTATAATTGGGCTTTTGGTTTATGGCGGGGGATGTCAGGGCTCTTGAATTTGACTCTTAGGTTCCTAAGGGATCAGTCAGGATGCTTCTAGTTGCAAAAGAAGGAAAAAGTAACAAAACAACTCAGAGCTTAAGCACTGAGGACAGAAGAGGAGGTGAGGAGGCTGGTCGCCCTCGGCCCTTGCGTTGACCTTGGTCCAGCTCCCACTCCGCCATCTTCATGCACCAGCTTGGTCCCGAGGTGCCCAGGGGAAGGAGGGGCCTGTTTCTTCCCACTTGTCTCTTTTGACTGCCAGGTAGTTTTCTGGGGAAAGACCTCCCAGTTCCTTCTGGGGTTGCCTTGACTTGGGGTGGTTTACTTAAACCTTAAGTAAACCTTGGTCCTGGAATAAGTGCTGTATGTAACTATGGCACTGAAGACTTTGGAATAAAATTAATTCCTAGAAGAAGAATAACGATTTATTATTTATTAATCTATATGAATTTATTAACTTGGAAAAATTGGGGTCTTAGGTTATCATACCAAAATATTTCTGTTTTATCATGTCCTCTGTTAAAATAAGCAGTACATTTCAATGAAAACCTTGGGAATTGAAGGTTCTGGTAGTGTGCCTCAGAGCAAACGAAGCATCTATTGGTGTATTAATCGACTTTCCCGGATCATATATTGAGCTGATTTGTCAGAATCCATTAAGCTGGTAGACAGTATGACATTTCAAGTGCAAGTAGGAAAATCCATGTTATGGTTGAAGGAGAAGGTCAGGTCCATCTCAGTTAATGTTAATCAATGACCAGAGACCAATATGTCACCGCTGGATGGTCCTGCTCGTTTTAATTGTTAACCTAATGTAAAGGTTCATCAGCAAACATTAGAGGTATTTGTACATGTGAAAATTGAGAACAGTTTTCTAAGTAAATACCCTTTCATCAGCCATATCTTTTCACTCAGATTAAATGGGTCCCCCCACCCCCCCGCCTCTCCGTCCTCTGTCTGGGGTCCAGGGCGCTGTCCTCTCTCGTCCCTGAGAAATGCTGGAGGTGCTCTTCACCGTTTCTTGCAGACCTCGCCCTGCCTTCGGGAGTGGCCTCTGCTTTAGACATGCGACCGTTACCTAAGGGCATCAGCTAGCCACACCGGGGACCCTGGGGCCTAAAGAAGGGTAAATACAGACTTGAGTTGTTGGTACTCACCAGCAAGCACCTGTCTTTTGTAAGGGCCTCAAGCAGCCTTGAAACTAAAATGCACTTGAAATGACTGACCCATACGGTATCATATACAACTGTGCAAATGGATTCTTTCACATCTGGAGGGATACCATTGACTTCAGGGGAGCTCTGGTCTTGGTCTGCAGAAGTCATTTTTGGCCTTGAAAGAGGATTCTTTGAAGGGGGAGTGGTAGGACAGCTTCCTCCTTTGGACTACGTTGGTAATGTGCCTGATCAACTCTGCAGGGTCCAGGCGAACCTGGTGGTGGAACCAGTGACCATTTGGAGACCGACCAGAGAGGCATGGCTGCAGCCCACTTGAAGAGGATAAATCTAAATTACAGGTTCGTTCCTTGAAAAGAAAAGCAACTCAAAACTACGTTTTCTGGAAGTTAAATTTAAGAACGGCTGTTGGAACCAAATGTTTTTCTTCCATCAATATTAATGACATATCTTAGTTCATAATCTGTGTTGCTGATATTTCCTCTCTAACGTAAAAAAAGTAAATTCTCAAGTATTGTTTAAAGTCTTCTGAACAATCTCGAAGGTATTTTAATAAAGCAAATCAAATATGAGAAAAGAATTTGGCATGTATACATTCATATTTAGTGTCTGTTTATACAAGCCATTTAGCTCCTTTTTTGTCTGAAAGTTTTCGACAGCTTCCTTTGTTGAACTGTGTTTGGTTTTGTTCTGTCTTGTGGATTAGCTTCCAGTGCTATGGAAGTTCTCTTAAAGGTTTTTAATTATTGTATCCCCTTGTCCTTGCAGAGAAAAAGGTAAGTGGGTGATGTCTTATGAAGGCAGTGTCCCATCAGTTGGAAAAAGGTAGTAGTGAGCAGAATGTAGGGGCTCCGGCCATAGGTGCTGGGGGCAGTTAAGAAGAAAAGAGGAGCTAGCTTGCATTCTCCAGAGCTGCGTGTACCAGACCAGCCAAACGCTGATATTCTAGACTGTGCTCTGTGATATCCAGTATTGGACCAATTTAGAAAAGATGAGTGTGGCCACTGCTTTAACTTTAGACAAAGCTGACTCACTACACACCGAACAAGAAGTTTGTGCACTCCAGAGCCCCGAGCTTTGGGAAGCCTCTTGTTCCTCTTATACTCCCGCTTTGCTGTTTTCACCTCCAAGTTCCTATGTCTTTGTCTTTCATGAGTGTTCTCCTTCTCTACTGCAAGCATGATGGTCCCCTTTCTGTCCTGTTTCCCAGGATATAATACCTCAGCCCCTGCTAGATCAGTATGTGTCCATGACCGACCCAGCTCGAGCCCAGACCGTCGATACCGACACAGCCAAACACTGTGCCTACAGCCTGCCGGTGGTGGCGCTGACCCTGGGCAGGCAGAATTGGCACTGCCTGAAAGATACGTATGAGACGCTGGCTTCCGACATGCAGGTAAAAGGAGCCTTTTCAGGGCAGGCACAGAATAGGATGGGTCATCTAATTAGGGAGAAAGGGAAGCTGCGGCAAGGCTGCTCACTGACCTGTATTTTATGTGGCCGCCATTGGCTTGTTTACTGGTCTCTGGTCAAATGAAGCTTTAAGTGGTCAACCCCTGGCAGTATCAGTTTGGCTCCACAAATGCCACTTACGCTCTTGATAACACTGAATTATGCTTGCCTTTTGTGGTCCGTATGTCTCTGCGCACCCCCAGTGGAAGGTCCGTCGGACCCTAGCCTTCTCCATCCATGAGCTGGCTGTGATCCTTGGGGAACAGTTAACGGCTGCCGACCTGCTGCCCATCTTCAATGGATTTTTAAAGGCCCTGGATGAAGTATGAATAGGAGTTCTGAAACACCTGTATGACTTTCTAAAGGTAGGAAGAAGGATGAAAACAAAAAACAAATCTCCCCTCTTCAATACAATTTTTATATATTTATTTGGCTGTGTCGGGTCGTAGTTGCGGCACACGGGATCTTTCTTTGCGGCGTGTGGGCTCTTTGTTGCAGTGCCCGGGCTTCTCTAGTTGTAGCACATGGGCTCCAAAGTGCGTGGGCTCAGTAGTTGCGGCGTTTGGGCTTAGTTGCCCTGCGCATGTGGGATCTTAGTTCCCCGACCAGGGATCGAATCCACGTACCCCTGTGCTTGAAGGTGGATTCTTAAACACTGGACCACCAGGGAAGTCCCAATACAATTTTTTAAAACCCTGGATATGTAAAGTATCAGTGGAAAAAAAACCAGAAACAGCTGTCTGGGTTTCTTCAGTTGAAGCATATCATCCACAATCTTAAGGTGAGCGTTCTTTCAGTGATGGGTAAATATCTTTATCTTTCCTCCTAATCTTCCTGTCCCTTAGAGTTCTAATTGCATGGAGGATGGTAGACAGATGGCCCAGCACACTGAGAAGGGAGGAACCGGGCTCCCGGGTGGCGGTGGCTTGTGACTTGCCCGGGGTCACCTAAGGGAAGAGCCCAGCTGAAATCCAATCTCAGTTCTGCATGAAGGGCTCTTTCTTGCAAGATGTTGCTGCTTCCCGTCTTGCCTTCCCCCCGCCCGCCCCCGCCCCAGAGGAACGATGAGCGTGAAACTAAGAGTTTAAACATGACCTAGAGAAACGAATTGCTCGCGTCCACATGACCAGGAGCTGTCCTTGACGGAGTCTGGCGCATGCCGCATCGCTGGAGATTTTCCTGTCTGGTGCAGGAGCACACGAGCAGTGTCGTCTCCCTGGGAGGCAGCCGGGGGCATTATCTTCCAAGCACACACACGCTTGGTTTGTTTTTCAGGCAGGAAACCGTGCAAGAAGGATGAGTAGGGGGCGTGCAGAAACACACAAGCACATCCACGAACCAGGGCAGAGAGGGTGGAAGCAGGCAGGGACTCATTGGATGTCTGTTAACAGCAAAGCTAATTCACAGCCACACTGGGTAATGGAGTACAAGGCGTCAGGGAAATGAACGGTTCTGGCCGGTGACCAATGTATAATAATCTGAAGTATAATAAAACAGTCTCTTTGGGGACATTTTGAAGGATTATATATTTTTATTTATATATACATTTAAAAAAAAATAGTTGCTTCCTGAAGACAAGAGGAGAGCATATCTTTTATCAGCTTCCAGAATTTGTAGTGACCGATAGCAGCAGGCATTGGAGGTTTCGATATGGACTGGCAGAGTACGTAAAGCCTGTTTGGGGTTGTGAGAAGGCCAGCTAGGTGGAATAGTTCTTCATGTCCCCACCTTATAATTGATTTCCAAAGTAGCAGTAGGAGTGTTCTTTTGGATAAAGAGATTATGTTTTTATTAAGGGATAAAATGAATTCCAAAGCTCGAAGTTACAAATACCACCGTCTCTGGGGAGACATTCATTTTCAGAGGCAGGCAGGGTGAGAGTCACTTTGGAATTAGAGTGTTGTGCTGTTCTGTAAGCCAATTTATTTGAACCAAATGAAAGATGAATCACCCACTCTTCAATATTTTCCTATTAATCGGAGCAGTTTTTGCCAAAGCTTTCTTGAACATTCTGAGTGTAGCCCTTTGTGTAAGGGCACAGTGCAGTTTATACACTTCAGCCTCTAAGGAAAATTATGTTACAGTGAGAGATATGAAAAGGTCTAACCCAGATGAAGCGATTATTTAATAAAAACGTCCCCCAAGGTGGCTCAGATCTGTACATCATTTTGTGTGTGAAGGCGTTATTTAATTCCCCATTTTGTGCCAGCAGGAGGAATGTTCAAGGTTTTAGTGATTCTAAAAGAGTGAAAGTGTCACTTTAAATAATTCTCCGTCCTGAGGTGTATAATGTGCTTCCCGCAGTATTGAGTGGATTTGTTTGTGGTGTTGTTGTTTGGGTTTTAGTTTTCACCTTGTCGAGATTTATTTCAGTATCTCTAGTTTTCATTTTTCTTGCTCTCAACTGGAAATCTCTCAAATAATTGTCTTCCCTGTAGAAATCCATCAGGCTTTTGCGGCTATTCAGGATATGATTTGGCCGATGCCAGGGGCAAACTAAAAGATTTTCTCTTTGCTGTGATCCTTAATCATTATGCTTAATTTGAGAGATTGAGGTTTCAGTCATTATGCCATGTTCCCGGCGTATATTCTCAGAGAACCGAGGAAAAACAGGCCCACGTTTTTTCCATGAAGGCATCGCGCCCTCTAGCGGCTGAGTGCAGGAACTCGGCGAGGTCCGTCTCGGGCCGGGCTGAACTGCTTCCCGGGGATGGGGATGGGGATGGGGTCGGGGTCGGGGTCGGGGTCGGGGATGGGCATGGAACCGGGGACTGGGGACCCCGGGGTGGGGTTGGGGCCGGAGACCGGGGATTGAGTCGGGGCTGGGGACCGGCTGACTGGCTTCCCGGGACCGGGGACCAGCGACGGGGACGGTGTGGAGCCGGAGCCGGTGCCGGCTGCGATGACCTGCTTCCCGGGGCCGGGCCGAGCCGGGCCGGCTCGGCTCGGCTCGGCTCGCTTCGCCCGACGGCGTTATCCCCGAGCGCGGGCTATCTAACTAACATCTCTGCGATGGTTATTGAAGCCAAAGCCACTGATATGAATTCTGTGCTTCCATGCCCACGATATTGGTATCACTTTTCTAAAAACAGTGCTTTTTGATATGAAAGTATTCACCGGCACTCCTGGCTTTTGGTTCTAGCTTCCTTCCAATCTCTTTTTCATTTCCTTTCTTTGCCAGTGTGGAAATAATGCCATTTATTTTCATACCCTTCTCCCCTACTCCGTTTAGAAAACAGTGAAAGCTTTGGTAGTAGGTTTTTCCCACCAGCCATCTTATGAATTTTCCCCTGGGGTTAAAGAGCTCGTGCTCCCGTTCTCCAGGTGGACCTTGTTGGGTTGAGAAAAGCTCGTGAACAGTGCGTGAACCGGCCAGCAAAAGCAGAAAATTTAATTTGCAGCTTCAGGAACACTGTGGAGACAGTGAAATCTCATTTGTTTTCCCTTGATCTGTTGATCTTTGGGAACTTCAGCGTCCTGGCTATTTTTATGTTATCTGATTTTTAAAGTTTTATGTGCTTTCGAACTGATAACCTAAAGTTGAAATATTAAATCCCTATTCATAAATTTCTCAGCCTCTGTTTTACAAAGTTTAATTTATTTCCTTTCTGTTTGATTTGTGTGTGAGAGAGAGATGAAGAATTAAGATTTTTTTCCCCCAATTTTCTTTGCGAGGCCATTTTCACTCAGCTTTCTGCTTCCGTTGATCTCCCAGCCTGGCTATTTTTATCTATAAAATGAGATGAGAATAAAGAGAGGTTGATAATGTGTTTTTCACTCCCCAAACAACTTCTTTCTTTCTTTTTTTTTTTTTTTAAATTTCAGACAGCTGATGTTGATTTTGGAACTCTATAATCCCAATGATGTTTATGATATTTAGTGCATATTGCCTTAAAGTTGTGTGCAGATAAAGTTTCTGAAGTTCGGTGGATCTCCTTCAAGCTAGTAAGGAACCATGACCTTTTCTGTTTATGAGTTTTAGAAAAAGGAGTATTTATGTTTTTTTCCATTTTAACTTCTTTATTTTTTCTGGGCTTAATTTGTCCATTTACCCATGAAAGCAGCTTTTAAGTTTTGAAATTAGGAACTGTATTATAGTTTTATCAATATGTAAGATAGCTCTTTTGTTAAGCAGTATGCTTGAGTGATGAAAATTGTGGACAAATCACCTTATGTATGAAACTCTTTAAACAATGGCTTAGTGTTTCTTTTCAACAGAGATTGGGTTGACTCTCCAGCACAGTTTTGTAGAAAAGCAGTTAGTGAGCAAAAACTCCAGGAAAGAAAAGCCGATCCTGTTTTATGTGGGCTTGTACCAGCTGGATACTGAGGGAAAAAAATCTCATTTGAAAATATTTACTAAGGTACTCTGATGGTGCTAAAATTTTATAAAAATGACATGTTCTGAAAGGTAATGATTTAGTTGTTATGCAAGGGGACATTTTCTAAAATTGGGGATCTTAAGGTTAATAATGTATTTTTCTAATGCCAGTCCCTTTTTACATTTCCTTTGATGAAGGGTTTTATGGGTGTGAGTGTGTGTGTGTGTGTGTGTGTGTGTGTGACCATATATTTAAACATCTTTTTCCCTCTGTGTTCTAATGATCACTGTGACAAAAATGACTCTCTCCCGTGCTTATAAATTCGTTTTAAAGGTGGAAGGGTGCATCAAAATGTCCAGTTTCCGTGTAGAGTAGTATTCATAATCCAAGTAGATGGCAGCCAGCATTCTAAATTCGCTCTTCTAATATTTTTCACAGGTTGTAGCAATTCTGCAGAAGTTCTATTCCAGCAGTGAAAGTGCGTTGGGGTTAAATTTCATGAATGAACTCATCCTAAGGCGCTGGCACTGTTCTAAGTGTGTCGGAAGGCAAGCGTTTGCTTTCATTTGTCAGGTTAGCAGGGCCTGGGGGGAGCATCTACCCTGCACATATGTTTGCCGCGTGATATCAACACACAGCACCAGGCAAAGAATCTCAGCCCCGGAGGACTAGCCAGGAGAGAACAGAGGACTGAACCCCCTTACCTCCCAGGAGACTGTGACAACACAGTTTGGAAAAGGGACTCGCCCAGGGTTACCCAGCCCTTCTGCGCAGTCATCCTGTGGGTAGTGACTGAGCACCTGCTGTGTGCCAGGCCTGCTCTAGATGCTGCAGACGGAACAGGAACAACCTCCTGCTCTCCGGCACTTTCCGTCCAGGGAGGTGGGGGCCGGGCCCAGCCCGTGCTCCCGTCCTGTCCAGTGCAGGGCTGCCCACCGCAGTAGGGAAGGAGGAAGGTGGGATGAGGAGCACAGCAGCGGGGCGGCTCGGGGACCTTTCGTCTCTTTCAGGTGAAGGTCGGCCCCTCAGGTCGCCCTCTCTACGTAGCATCTTGGAAACGAGGGCGTGACTTATGTTTGGCTGGGGAGGATGGCTGACTTTTTTTTTTTTTTTTTTTTTTTTTTTTGCCGTACGCGGGCCTCTCACTGTTGTGGCCTCTCCCGTTGCGGAGCACAGGCTCCGGACACGCAGGTCCAGCGGCCATGGCTCACGGGCCCAGCCGCTCCGCGGCATGTGGGATCCTTCTGGACCGGGGCACGAACCCGTGTCCCCTGCATCGGCAGGCGTACTGTCAACCACTGCACCACCAGGGAAGCCCCTGGCTGACATTTTTGATGGCCTCTGTGTGCCGGGCCTCTCATCCTACACCTGATCCTAACAGTAAGGTCTGCCAGGTGTTGAGCTCGGGCACCCATGTATCAGCTGCTGTTGTTACCCTGTAGTGGGAAGAGCTACAGGATGTAGAATCCACATTCCTGCAGTGGAATCTCCACCTTGCTGCTGCCTGTGGGTCTTGAGCCTTTGGGTATCACCACAACACTGGACTCACCTGCAAAACTAGGCTCAGTCTGATTTCCATGACTGGCTATGAGATTGAAATAGGAGAATCCACATACGACTCTTTGTAAGTAGAGCAGCAGTAAATGCTACTTATTCACGGAGGGCCAGGCACTGAATTGGGGTCTGGGATTTGGCTGTCATGTGATAGGCGTGGCCCCTCTCCTCAAAGCCTGAGCTCTGGTGAGTAACAGGCGTGAAGGTTCCCAACCCTTGTTGGCGGGCGCTACGCTAGCCTTTGCAAAAATGATCTGCCATCGCCATTGCTACTCCATGGTACAGGTGAGGAAACCGAGGCCCGGAAGGGTGAAGCCACTTACTCATGGCCACGAAGCTAGAAGTGACCAGGTTAGGTTTTGAACCTGGACCTGTCTGACTCCAAAGCCTTTGCCTTCCCCATCAAATATTACACCACTTGTACCCCAGTGCTTGGTAATGAATTATAAAAGTGTTGACTGTGTTTCTAACCAAGTTCGGTGGTTGAGATTTTAAAATTCAGACACACACACACACACACACTCCTCAGACCAAAAGATCCTGAAATTACTTCTTTGGAATTACAGAAGTGTATGTTTTTAGAAAAACCGTGCTCATCACTATTGAAAAAGGTCCGTTTTTTGGCTCTGGCTTTCTCTTCATCACAGGCAGTGGTGAGCGAGGGGTGTATCCCTGTGGACCAGTTTGTTGAACACTTACTCCCCAGCCTTTTAAGCCTTGCATCAGATCCTGTGCCAAACGTAAGGGTTTTGCTCACCAAAGCTCTAAGACAGACACTGTTGGAAAAGGGTATGTGGACTATTTTTCTGAGCTTACAGACTTTAAACTTCATCAGGCAGCAGCTAAATCTCCTCTTTAGGGAATTGTGGCAAATTGTGTGGTAGCGTACTTCAGATCTATTATATAAATTGATATGTTAATTTTTATGCATAAATTATGTTATTTATAAAATGACTAAGAGTTAAGATAGCTCAGTTCTATATTTAATAAACATGCTGAAATGCAAAGTATTACATAGTCTTCTAGAAATGCGGGAAACTTTTATAAATTTTAAGTTATGACAGAGAAAGATTATGAAAGGTAGTCAATTTAAGCATTAACTATGGTTAGGTTTTAATGGTATTAATTTTGTAGTCAGTCGGAAAAAGTTTATACCCCAACCTAGTCAGTTATTTTAAAGCTGAACAGGACTTAATATAAGACTGTGTCCCTTGTATAGTTCACTTCTACACCACATATTCAGGAGAACATCTTATCTCCTACCCTGCATATCCCTTTGTTGCCACTTCCCTCCCATCCTCCACCCCATCTGGCCAGCAACCTGCTCCCCCCTTCCTGTGTTCTATGTTGCCAATTCTTTTGTACTGGAGGGAAGAAAAGATAATATTAAAAGATTTTTAGTTATAGTTGAAAAAATATGCATGCCTATTCTTAGAAGTTTGTCTTTAAAATTTAGGAAATACTCTTTGATTCAAGCAATTTTATCATTTTAAAGGACTTATTCTATGAAAAATGGTTTATTGTCCTGAGACGTGGTTAAAAAAAAAACAAACCCAAACCAGAGTATGTTTTTGAACACAGTTCATGGTACATGTAATTCAATTTCATGTTTTTTTCCTCTTTAGTGTGTTTTAGAAATGCCGGTAACCCTCATCTTGAAGTTGCTGAAGAGACTGTCTTAGCTTGGCAGTCTGACCAGGACCAAGATGTTTCCTTTTTTGCCACCCTAGAACCAAAGCGGCAGAATAGTATAGACGCTACCATGCTAGGAAGCCAGAATTAACGAGTCTGTGATTGCTCACAGTCTGGTCATTTCATGTGTGGCATATGCTGCTCACCATACCTTGAAGGGGAACTGATTGTATCATACCTGCCCAGGGAGGACAGATTCTGAAGCTCTGATGCTGTGCGTTCAGATGACCCCGTTCCCGTCTGCACTCACGGGAACTACTGCCGGGACGGGCAGGAGTCCCAGGTGGCTCGGCCTGTGCTGCGCTTCTGGGCCCCTGCCTGCCTGATCAGGAAATCTGTGAAAAGGCTGTAGAACCAGGTGGGTCACTGAGCGGGTTGAGGTGGGGAACCTCCATGGCATCAGACTGCCTGTGAGTGGTTTGTTTTCTCTATTACAGACTATATTATTTAACCCCCCAGCCAACACCTCCCCCCGCAAAATAAAGTACATTGTTGGAAGCTTTTAAGTCTTTGACAGATGTGTATATTTGGCTTCCCTCATGCTTTCCTATAAAATATAGTTTATGGTATTTTATTTTTAACTGAAATACTGTACATACGTAAATAACTCGTGACAGGAAGAAAATATATTAATGTAAGATAAGCCTCCTATCAGTGAACAGAACAAATACATCACTTAAATTTATGCTCCACTTTGAGTTGCTGCAAATATAGCCCAATCTGTTTACTTTTGAAAAATGTGATAGTTAAAGAAATCTACTAAAGACTGATTTATGGCATTCTTTCTAATATTGTACTTTTGTTGTAAACTGTACTCGGAACTTTTCCTCAGGCACTCTCCCCCTCCTCTTCTTGCAGGAACTGTTTCCATAAAGATAGGTACTGGCCTTTGATAGAGGCACAAATAGCAGAAAGATTTTCATTCTTATATGGATATATTATCATTTGTTTAACAACTTGGGGGTGGGGGGAAATTGATCACTGAGATGCATGGATATTGACTTTCTATCTGATGCTTTAGAATCTTAACAAAATATAGGAACTCATAGTTCTGATCCCTCTATATAGTTGGCCACAAATGCCAGTGATTTGGGAGGTTAAATTATGATACTCTTCAAATCTAAGTACACAGAACTTAGATTTCGTGCTTTTAAAATTCAGACTAAGGGAAAGATACTCTAGAATTTAAACAGGTTTTGCATTAATTAATAACTCAAGGCTCTATAAACAGTTGATTAAATTCTGCGTACATGTATGCTGAAGTTATTTTTCTTGTTTCTACTTGTATCTTCTCAAAGGCAAGCATAAGGGAAGGAAAGGGCAGCCCACGTGGGGTCCCAGAGCTATAGCTGCAAAGGGCGCGCCAGCTGGCTTCACTCTTCCCTTGGATCTTTTTCTTATCTTTCTTTTCTTTTTTTTAAAAGATAAAATTTCTGGAGCTATATATTGAATTTCCTGGTATACAGGATGTTTTCCCCTCCCCCAAATTCCACTGGGCTGACTCTTTAAAAAGAAAGGAAGGAATCTATACCGTGCCAAAGAAAATAAGGCACATGTATGAGAATTTCACATTGCAACCCAGGATAGCATTTTGACAACTTCAGCAAAGAGTGAGTTAATACATTGGAGACTACATATTAAGAAAAAAAAAATCAATCTATCTTGTATTTAGTACTTGCCTAAAGTCAATAGATGGAGGTATTGTTTTGCTTCAGTAACAAGCAATTTTTAATTTATTTTTATTGCCTAGAAATTGAGATTATCATGTTGTAAAATCTGTTGATCTAGCAGCAAGTAGAATTACTCAACTGGAATCTTGTATTCTGTGCAGAGCTTCATTTTCCATTAAGGAAAAAACAAATCAGTTGGTGTTGTGATGTGTAGGATTTGCCTGCTGAATCAGATGTGATGGTAGAGATTTGTTGAGACTCTTTGGTAAATAAATAATCTAACCTTTAAATTTTCAGTTTATGTGTTAAAATTCTTCTATAATGCCTTTCCAGTGGAAAGCTATTTTTATGATTAACTTCTCTCAAAAAGTATGTTGAAAACTTGCATTTTATTCTTCGTTGGTAACAACTGAGATTTTTCTAAGCTTGTTCTGGTTGCCCTTGCTGTCCTCTCCTGTAGCTTCTCCATCAGTTTAGGTCTTCACATATTAATTGTTCTTAGGTGCAGTGTTGAGTGTCTGTGATTTGACCACTGAAGGTAAGCTTCCTGTTTTCTTGAGCACTCGGTCTCCTCCGGTGAATTAATGGAAAAGCACGAGATAGTTTCTCACAGGTACAGCTGCCTTGAAAGGCATCTCAACAATAGAACCATCTCATCTTTTCCCCAAGTGGACATTTCCTCCTTGCTAAGTGTTTTCATTAGCACCTTTCTCACTTCAAGAATTCGAGAACGTTTTCAATATGGACGGATTTTGATGTAACTTTGCAAATTTTCAGGAAGGTCTGTCTCCCACTTCCGGAGTGGCCAAGTATCAGGTTTTTTCACTGTCAAGTTGGGCCCAGATCGGCTTGAAAGGGGTCATATTTTTGCAATGTTGGTTTTTTCCTTCATGCTAAGAAATAACGATTTTTAAGCATGGCTAAAGTCTGCACTTTACCACCCTCTGTAGACGACGCATGCAAAGATGATTTAGAGCATTATTCACACATAATTCCTATAGGTAGTTGGCCCCGAATTGTGCAATGATTGTATTTTAAACAGACATGGAGAGGAGGTCACAGTTGCCTAACAACGGCCACGAGCCGCCTCGTCTTACAGTTTCAAGGAGCTGACGGTGAGAGCAGCTCGGAAGCGGCGAGGAGGAGTCGGGGCTGCGGCCCAGCTGGGTCTGCGGGGCGCGCGGCCTCTGCGAGGCCGCTGGATGGATCTCAATACATCCTCCCAGTGTTTTAGAAGCGCCCGGGCCCTTTCCCCGTATCGCAGACGCGTCACCCGCGTCCACGTGGAGCCCCGCCTTGGTTAACGGCGGGCCCGTCGGCCCACTGAGGGCGCTGGGGGCTCGGCCGTCCCGGAGGGTCCACCGCGGCGGGGGCGGCCGGCACCGGGCGGCGGCGGCGGCGGCCAGGCCGCCGGGGGGCGCCTTTCGCCCAGACGCCACTGCGGGCCGGCCGGCCGGACGGGCGGGGGGCGGGCTCGGCCGTTCCGCAGCCCCTCCCCGCGCAGCCCCGCGCCCGCGCCCGAGGCCGAGCCGCGTCGGGGACCCGAAGGCTGTGATCCTGGCGCTCGACTTGGCCTCAGACGTCTTCGTCATGCGGGTGCTGCTGGAGGATTCCTGGGAGATGGTTCCGAGGGACAGGCTGCCGCAGCGACATGACGGTGCGGGAGCTCAAAGAGGAGCTGGACCTAATAGCCGGCATCCCCTTCCACCTCCAGCGGCTCCAGTACCTGGACCAAGGTGGCTCCTGCCCGACCCCTTTCCTGGCCCCGCGTACTCCCTCGACCCGGGGCACCCAGTCCCCTCTGAACCCGCAGTGGGGGAAGGGAAGCCCTCCCTGAGGAGGACCCCCAGATGTCAAAACAAACCCCACCCCCGTGAAACCCCGGGTGGAAAAGCTAACCCTGGACACATAGGGACTTCCCAGCTCCAGAAAAGCCGAGCTTCACGTTAGACCCCAAATCTCCAGGCAGACCCTGTCCACAGCAAGACCCTAATCTGCAAACAAATCCTGCCTGTGCTGGGACTCCAGGCCCAAAGCTAGCTGTCTAGTTTGGCCTGCCAACCTAAGCCCAGCCCTGTCCACGTCAGGACCCCAAATCCCGAAACAGACGGTGCCACTGCAGGATCCTCCAACACCAGACCCTCAAACTCCCACGTCTTCATCAGGGACCCAAGTCCCAAAGCCAGCAGTGCTACACAAGACCTCCAGTCTGAAACACCTGTCCTCAGCGGGACCTCACAACCTTGGGCAAAGCTGCTCGTGTCAGGACCCCAGATGGAATTAAACGTCAAGTCCCTGTGCTGGGCTGTGGGACACCAGAACCCCCAGCCCTCCAGCCAGCCACATCCGTGCAAGGACCCCAAGTCCAGAACAATCCTGCCCAAGACTGAACCCCCCAATCCCCAGGCTGACCATGTGACCATCCGAACCCCAAGTCCTCCCAGCAACCGTGTAGACTCAAGGACACTAAAGCCTTAAGCAAACTCTGCCCTCTTCGGAACCCCATATCTCTGCACGAACCATATGCACGTTTGAACCTCAGACACAATCCTCAGGTGACCCCGGCTCGCGACAGAAACCTAAGTCCCAGGGCGTGAAGCCTACTACCCAGATCATGACCCTAGATCCCAGAGCAGGCACACCCAATTCTGAGCCCCACTCTCTGCTTAACCATTTGTGCATCTGAACCCCAGTCCATCAGCCATCTCTGTCTACGTAAGGATGCCAGGGCCCAAAGTGAACTCCTCCCACATCTGGACCCCCAAATTCAAAGTTAACTCTGCCCACACCTGAAAGCTAGTTCCCAAGCTCACCATGACGACAGCAGAACCCAAAGCCAAGTGTCATCAGAAGGGCTCCAAGACGTGAGACAAACTCTGCCCACACTAGGACCCCAAACTCAAGTCCAGTCTACCCATACCTGAACCTCCAACCTCTACAGAAACCACGTCCACACTGGCACTCCAAGGTTTAAGCCAGCCATATCTGTGTAAGGAAGCCAAAGTTCAAAATGAGCCTTGCCTACATGAGGGCCCCCAAACTCAAAGCAAACTCTGCTTGTATTTGAAAACCCCAATCCCTCATCAACCTGATCCACACCAGAACCCCCAATGCTAGACCAAACCCACCTATATTAGGACTCCTAATCTCAGAGCCGAACCTGTCACTATCAAGACCCCCGAATCCCGGGGCAGACCTGTTTGATTCCTTACCCCCAGTTGCCACACTACCCAGGCCTACATCAGACCCCCAAACCCCAAAACAAGTCCTGCCCACAGAAGGACTCTGCATCCCAGAACAGACCCTTCCCATACCAGGACTCCCAGACAGAAAGCAAACCTTGCCTTCATCAGAACCCCAATCCAGAGCAAACTCTGCCCTCATTGGGACCCCAAATCTCAAACCCTGTCCACGTTTGAACCCCGAATACTGGCACTGACCCAGTCCGTATCAGAACCTCGAATCTCAAGCTGTGCCCTTGTGATGTCAGGAGCTCAAAGCTAGCCCAACTGGAATCGAAACCCAGTGCCCGAAGCTCACTGTGATTGAATCAGGACCTCAAGGCCCCCTGTCCAGACAAATCCCATGGGGGAGGCACCCCATGGTGGGCAAGGGCCCTAGAGCCCCATCTCTCCCTCCATCGGTCTCCTTCCCTCAGCCTGAGGACCTGGCTGTCCCGATCTGATCCCTACAGTATTTAGGGTATGAGAACAGGATCAAAGCCCCCAGGCTCCAACATCTCCCCACCCGGTTGAAATCAATGCAAAAACACTTCAAGAAAACGAAGATATAAAAAACTCTCTGGTCTGCACAGAGAAAGTGAACAGCCGATATTGCAGAGAGACTGCAGTTATACTGCAGGGGCTGGGAAGCCATGGAGACAGAGGTCTGATAGCAGCCAGTCTCCACGAGAATCGTGTTCCCAGGCCCTGTGCTTCCGGGGCTCAGTTTCCTAACCTGTAAAGCAGAGCCCCGTTAGCTCTAGGAGTCTCAGTGCCGTGTCCCCCTTTAGGCAGAAGTGACTCGGGAGACTCAGAAGGTATATTGAAGGCCAAAATCCTTTCCTTTGCCCTCTTGGAAATCAGTTAAGCATTTTTCATGATGTATTTGCTTTGCTATAGGGGTATTTGGAAGATGCTTTGGAGCATTTTTGAGGCTTTATCGGGAAAGAGATGTACCTGTGCTTAATGTGTTAAAAGTGAAGTGAGCTATGGAAGAACTTAGTAAGAGTTCCAAAACAAGTAATTCGAAAATTACGTGTCCTAAACTACAGATGTCTGCCACCCCTTCCGTTAATTTATTTTTGCCGATGAGCTATGCTGAGCAATAAATTCAAGAAAGCTAAGAGGGAATGAAAGGGATGGAGTGCCTTAACACTGATGTCACAGTCCTATCACTCAGCAAGCACTTAGCAACTGTTAGGAGCTTGACCTCTCTCAAGCTTGGTTGCCATCCTTACTGTTGACGCAAACAAGGAGAGAAGGTACACCACGTCAGTAGAAGAAATTTGGGCTTCTGCGGATAAATAACCAGCCTGATGCCTCTTCACCCACCTCAAAGGTTGCCAGCGAGGATCAAATGGGATAATGTGTGTGAAAACCCTGAGAGACACGAGTCTAAAGGGGGGTGAACATCTTCCTGGAGGCGGGTCACCTTTCCACGTCTGTTGTCAACTCTAATAATTTATTTAGCTGATGATAATTAGTATTTGTCTAAGCTGAAGGCAGTTTCTGCCTGCCTGTAAAAGGAGAATGTGCTCTGATTTCTCTAAGAGCTGTTTAGCATGTGTGAATTGTGCTCTTGTCTTTCTCAGGGAAACACACAGCCTTGCTCCATTTTTTTCAAAGTTGTTAGGAAGTCTTCGAGTTGTCTTACTTAGACTAATTACTGATTATTCTCTGTGTTCGAACCACAAATAAGACCCTAATTAACAGATTTGCTAATCACTATTCCGCGTTTACATCCACCATCTGGAGTTGCTGGGGACTAAAGGGTGCCAGCAAAATCTAGAGTGAGCATCACATGGTGCCCGAGGAAAGGCAGGTCTGGAGTCCCAGCGTTGCCGTTCGCTGGCCAGGCGAGCCTGCGTCCACTCCTGCAGCAAATGGAGAGGACGAGCTTGGCCCGTCGTGAGGTTTAAAGCATGTGGGGGCTGGGTACAGGCACTTAGTAATCACTCAATCATGAAACCAAAAAGCTCATGAATTCTACTCGGAATAAATGATAATCCAACCTGGGCAGAGTTGAGAGGTTCCATTCTGGGCACTGCTTATTGGAGATAACAAATGACTCTGTTAACCTTCAGCCAGGTTACAGGTGGCCACGTAGGAAGAAGTGTGTGTATTTTAAAAAGTAAACTAAAAACAACTGCATTTTTCTTGCAATTTTCCACAATCCTCTTCTACTAATTCTGATGGTCTTCCCCAAAGGGTCTGAATTTAGGAAGTGTGAGTGGATCCACCCCCCGGCCCCCATTCTTTCGTATGAGGAAGGGGCTGTTTGGGGAGAACCTCCCAGAGAAAGGAGCTCTTCCATCCCACGTCACTGAGATGCTTATGTTACCATAGGGTCTCCACTGGGGCAATTTTGTCCCCCAGGGGCCATTTGGCAACATCTAGAGACATTTCAGTGGTCTCAATTAGGTGAGTGGGCGACTGCCATCTCGTGGGTAGAAGCCTGGGATGCTGCTAAATGCTCTGCAATGCCCAGGACAGACCCCACAGCAGAGGGTCATCTGGCCCCAAATGTCAGGAGCGCCAAGGTTGTAGTCTGCCACAGACTACAATTTGAAAGATCCAACAAATTTTTGTCATTATTACCTCTTTAAGCTAACTAATGACAAGATTAACCAGAATTAGTTAGTATTTTAGTTTAACATCTATCACTTGTATAACTGCATTGCACCACATCTGTAATATACAGTCACTTCAAGTTCAAGTAACTCTACTTAGGGTTTGCCTCCTGAAATGACTTTTATTCACTCATGTATTTTTTTGCCATAGGTCAAGTTACAATTACAGAATCTTATAAATCGTTGCCTTTTTTTTTTTTTTTGGTTTGGCTCCTCTTTGAGCTAAGCCAAATTAATTTTCTAAAAAGCATCAATAACCACAAACAGGCGGATGCGGGGTCATCAAATGAGAGTAGTGCTCAAGGTTCTCAAATTATCCTTGTGATACCCAAGGTCAGGTAATCTCTTAACTAAACCAATGTAACAGTTTATCTTTAATGCCCGATTTTTCTTTTTAGAGAAAAAATCATTCCCTGTAGGAATTTTGATGGATGACGCTCCGCTGAAGTTCCACGATGTTGTTCCTGGTGGAATTATTTCATTATGTATCTGGCATTATGATGGATGGACGGAACTGGTTTTGGCGGCTGTGGAAGAGGATTCCAGTAAGGTGTTTTCATGCTTCTTTAAATGGATATTATACTTCATGAACCAGCTGTAAATTGTGGGCGTGTGTGTGTGGGGGGGGATTCGCTTAGTCTTTAATATGAATATTTGGGTAAAAGTTTCAGCGTAGAGGAAAAAGATAACAAGGACTCATGTCATCATGATCAAGTCGAGTATTTCCATTTGCTGTTTGGCTTTTGCGATTTCACTGCGTCCACGTAACTGTGACTTGTAACCCACTCACTGTGCCCCAAAAGGAGCCAGGGCAACGCATTTTCTATTCATGTGTCTATCCTGTAAAGTTGAAAACCTAAGTTAACAGTGGAGGATGCCAGATCACTTGGAAACGTGTGGCCCAGAGTGTTCAATGCTGCAAAAAATCCCCTGGGGGGTCTGCCCTCACCCAAGGGGGAAAGACTTGGAAACACAGTGGGTGCCGTTAACTCTTGGCCAGGCCTTGAGCTGGGTGCTCAGCTGGGCTCTGGGGTGGGAGTTGGAAGGCAAGAGGCGGAAGGGTGTCTACCCAACAGTGAAGATGGATCATTCAGACACGAGGGGACAAGTGCACGTTCTTTCTGGAAAATAAATTCGGGTGAGAAGCTATGAGCTTGTGGAGGAGAGAGTTTACTTCTGGCTGGGATGGGGATCAGGGAAGGCTGGGTGCGGGAGGGGCGTTGGGATTAGGTCTGGGAAGGGGGAATGGGCTCGGGGGTGGCGGGGCCAGGACCGCAGCCAGGACCTGCTGCCCTGGAGCCTGAGCCTTAGAAGGAAGGGCGGGGCCCATCCAGCTGTTTGCATAACTGTCTGGTTCCTTCCTGCTTTTCTCCTCTTCCCCTGCCTTCCCTTGCTTCCCCTCTGGCTCTGTGTCCGTCCCTGGACTTTCTGGCTCTTGCTCTGGACATGGGTGGTGGGTGAGTCCCTCCTCTCTTGAACCAGAATTGCTGTCACCCCGCTGGGGGCCCCTCACATCCCGCTTCACCCCACACCGGATGCTGCACATCTGCGACCAGGTTCCTCTCTGTCGGAGCCCGTAGTCATCGTCCTGTGCTCAGAGCCTTAATTCTCCACGTGATGATTATATCTCGGGGCTGTTATTCACCTGGGAGCAGAATTCAGAGTGTCCCAAAAGATAACGGAGACAATGGGCCCAAAAATAGACCGGAAGGCCAGTATCCATCACATCTCCAGAGAAGCCTGTGCCCCTCTGGGGAGGCCATGCCATGTCGGCTGGGGTCTTCCTTCAGAGCCGTAACCCCCTTCCTCTGGACACCCAGAAAAGCTATTTTCTCTCTTCAAAACATGGACAGGAAGAATTTCCTGCCTCCCAAGCCTGCCTGATGGTAAATTCGTATTTCCTGGACGTGTAGAGAGAGTTACATGTCTTCCCCTGGCTCGTTTCCAGCTTCTCCGCTCTCTGATCCCATCACCAGCCTGCATGTGGCATCCAAGCAAACTTTCCCTCCAGAGTGTCCCGTCACCCACCAGCCAGGTGTATCTGCACTTCTGAAATCACCCAGACTCACGTGCGTAACTCTGTTTATCTCGCCCAGCTGTCTTGCCTCGGTGTCGCCGAAGATTCTTCCTACCGAACAACAAATTCACAGCATTTTGATGACAAGCAGTGGAAGACGTGGATTTCTCAAAGAGCGTTCATGGCGCTATACGTTGCCTCACACAGGGGTCACTCAGAGGCTGTTCAGTACCTTCTAGAAGACGGTAATTCTGATAGCAGCTGAGGACGTTCAAGAGGGCGGTTCTTTTGAGGGCAAGGGGGACAGTGGCTTGCCTCCTGGTCCCTTCGGTAATGGTTTCCTGGACCCAAGTTTGTCAACCACCAATCGAGGTCCCCATCGGGCCACTCAGTCCCTGTCTGAGGGGGTCTTTGGACATGCTTATTGGAGGCTGTGTCCCCTCTCCTGGCCGGGGCTCAGGAAGATGGACCTTTCAGGACACCAAGTCACAGGGCTTCCTGGTTTACTGCGTCTGACCAGACATTCCGCTGGGGATATTCCTATCCTGTTTGTTATTTCTTCCCACCCCAAGTCCCGTTTCTGCAGTGGTCCGAGGGGTCTAACCCCAAACCAGCATCCCCGCCTTGGTGGTTGGCAGGCTAGCCAGTCTCCTTTCTCTTTGAATTTGCCCCACACCCTCTTTTCATCTTTCTTCCACCAAAGGGCAATTACTCTCACTCTCTCTCTGTCCATAGACATAGAAGCCTTAGCCTGCCTTGTCTCCGAGTTAAAAGGCTTTGCATGAGGTTCTGTGGGAGTACGTTTTATCTTCCCTGGATGTAGAGTATTTTTGGGAAAAGGGGCCCACTGATTGAGGTGTAGACCATTCACCCAACAGTAGACAGTTGCAGACGTCCCAGGCCACTGGCTTCCTCGGGACAAAGGAAGAATGTGGTATTTGGTCAATGGTTTGGGGCTCAGGAGGGGGCCTCATCTGAGGGTTTCCCATATCAACTAGCCTCCAAGTTAGACCCCTCCTTCCCAGCCTTCGGCCTTGAGCTCAGGCTCGCTGTGTTGTTTCCCCCACTTCCACCAACCAAGCTGGGAAAGCATCTCAGATGCTCAGGCAGGATGCTGGGGCTGCACGTCTGGATGGGCAGAGGTTTTTCTGACTCTCCTCCTCTCCTTCCTCCACTGCTTTCTTCACTTCTCCTGTTGTAAGATGAAATATGGGCTTTTCACAACCCAGCCGTCCGTTAAGCTCATAAAAAGTCATTTTCCCTCTGATGGAGTTGTGATGTATTTGAAAGCACCAGTTAAAAACTTACAGGCAGCTTTGCAAAGTTTTCTGTCCTTTGCAGACAGTGGCTGTGAAGAGGCACCAGGGCTGAGGCTAAGTGTTGTGAGAACCTATTTAAAACTTCCTCACCGACCAGCCATAGCTCATAAACACTGGCTACCGAAATGTCAGCTGCATGTAATTGAATTGCCTTGTTTTCTGTGTCATGATATTTGTTACCCGCTATTTGATTCAATTCAACAAGTCCGTATTGGACACCTGTCATTAGCCCATCCATCTGCAGGAGGCAGTGAGGAATTCAGTCGAAGTGAAGTCTGTCCATGAGTCAGGCGGCCCATCATCTGTCATTTCCCAGGCGCCTGTCTTCTCCAGGCATCGTGCTACGTGCCAGGGATGAAAACAGCAGTGATCAAAACAAGCGTGTTTTCTGCCCTTGTGGAGTTTATGAAGGGAAGTCAGCAAATTATTACAAATAATTAATTCCATGGTCAGTCGTGCATGGCGTGTTCTGGAGACGCAGAATGTCTGCTGAACAAATGCAGGGAGATTTGTGGGGAGGAGGGCTAAGGAAGGTTTTCCCGAGGAAGTGAATGAAACCTCAAGGAACATAGAGTTAGCCCAGGAGAAAAAAAAAAAGAAAAAAGGATGAGAGCGTTGTTAGCAAAGGGAATGGCATATGCAAAGATCCTGGGGCAAGATAAGGGAGCAGGTATATTGACGGGATAAAGCCAGAAGGCTGGTGTAAGCGGAGCATGGGTGGGGGGAGGAAGATCATGGGCAGGCAAAGAAGATCACGGAGGGGGGTAATGCTGGAGTGATAAGGGTGGGTGGGTGAGATAGAGCAGTAAAGACGTAGATCATCGCCCCAAGGGTGGTAGATGCCAACAATGGGATTTGAGCGGGAGATTGGTACAGGCATTGTAGGAAGGTCATTGGCTGCCGTAAGAGAAGCATGGGGTTGGGGGGGGAAGGCAGTGCTGGATGCTGAGTGGGAGGGGGGAGATGCAGCAGTGCCCCCCTCCGTGCACTCGGTTGGTTATTCGTTCTTCCAAGCATTCCTTTCCCAGCCTCGGCCCTTCCCATGCTTCTCTTCTTGAACGGGTTTCCAGAAGGTTGGCTCCTGCCAGCAGGGGGCCCTCCCTCAGCTAACTTTCTTATTTCCCAGGTGCCAACTGTCAGGGCAGATCCCCCGTGGGCAGGACGCCCCTGCACGTGGCTGCAGCCATGAGCCGGCTGGACTGTGTCAGCCTCCTGCTCAAATATGGGGCCTCCATCGACGACAGAGATGCCAAGGGGGAGACGCCCATGTCCCTTGCCCGCCGCCTGAGCTGCAGCCAGAGTAGGCGGCGGATGTTCCTCTTCTGCTGGATGGTGAAGCTGGGGACAAAGGACCCAATGGACCCTGTCGTGAACAAGGCTTTTCAGAGAGTCAAGGCCAGGTTTGGATCCAAGAAGGAGAACAAATCGTAGCTCCACCTGGGAACGTTTGCATGTCAGCTCTGACTTGGGGTAACTTTCCTGAGTTCAGATCCACGGCGGCCAGTGGCTTTGGGTGAGGAGGAAGGCTGGGAAACGTGGCAGTTCCTCTGAATCAGATATGAAACCATCTGTCCTATTTGTAAATGACTTGAGGAGGGTATTGATGGAAGTGGGTGTGTTTGTGTTCATTTCCTAAGTCCACACAGACCTAACGGGCTCCCATGCCAGCCTTTACTTTTGAGCTATTTGTCCATTGTATCCAGTAACGCTGCTTGGGGTGATGGGAACCAATTACCTTCTCTCCCGTCTGGACACCATCTAACGCATTGGCGTAATAGGGGTCATAGCCGTGATGAGAGTAGCTCTGTTGTTACGGTACAAGACCAGCACAGGCAAACGTCACCAGGCCGTGGGCAGTGTGACCTGTGAATTTCAGTTTGTAAACTTCATGGCACTAGATGCTCCCTAAGCTAGCAATGTTCCAGAAGTTTTCCTGAACCTTTCCAGAGGGGTCTGCTGCCTGAGTCTGAGGTGGGGCTGGGCGAGAAGCCAGGCTGACCTGGGGGGCATCTAAGAGCTTGGTTCTCCACAGGGGCGCCTGGTTACTCTTGGTGAAAGGTGATAAGCTGGCACTGGATTTGGAGGAGACGGTGTAAAAGGTGATGAGGAGCTCGTAAGGGGAAGGATTTGAGCTGGCAGCTTCCTTTTTCCTTTTGTCCCACCCCCAAAGGTCCAAGCACCCGCCTCCCACTAGCTTTCTCCTTTCCTGCTAGAACTGGGATAGTTCCAGCATCCCTACTGTGGGGCAGCGTCTATGCTGAACTCTGGGCTCGACACCCACAAAAGCTGCCCTGTGGGTGAGTGAGCTGGGTGTGGGAGCCGAGAGGGAGGGGTGAGGACTGGGGCGGACTGACACGCACACCCTTGTCTGAAGTGGGCACTGTGACTCAGCTGCAGCAGAAAGGTGAGCCAAAGGCAGCTAGATCTTTGCAGAGCTTCCCAGAGCTGGAAACCTGGCTTGTTGATCTAAGTCCTGATTTTTTTTTTTTTTTTTTTTTTTTTGCGGTACGCGGGCCTCTCACTGTCGTGACCTCTCCCATTGCGGAGCACAGGCTCCGGACGCGCAGGCTCAGCGGCCATGGCTCACGGGCCCAGCCGCTCCGCGGCATGTGGGATCTTCCCGGACCGGGGCACGAACCCGCGTCCCCTGCATTGGCAGGCGGACTCGCAACCACTGCGCCACCAGGGAAGCCCTAAGTCCTGATTTTTAAGCGTTGGCTTGAATTATGTTAAGGTCAGCGTACGGAACAAAAGGAGTAGGAGACTTGAGGCACACGGCTGGGACCGCCGACCATGGTTAAACTAACTCATTTCACTGGGGAAACGGGTAGAAGCAACCTAAGACTCACTGGAACTTTCCCCGGCTCTGAAGCCACAGGGCGGGAATGGCCACGAGTGTTGCCGGGTGGGAAGCGTTGTCCCCCCTTCCACCCGTGGCCATACATGTTTCTCTGAAGCCCTGTATCCTGACACGGCTTCCGGAGTTAGTCTGTGTGGCGACAGTCTCTTGACCGTTGAAGTTCTGTTTTTGAAGGTGCTGGAAAATGGCACTGTATCCCAGCCACCCTTCTTTCTGACTTACATCCCAAGAACTGGATTCCGCTTTTACACTAATTGGCCGCATTTCCTGCTGTCGTGGCAAGTAAGAGCCGTGCTGGTGACGTGGCTTTACACTCAGTGGACGTGGCTGGACCCAGCTCAGCAATCTGTTTGACAAATAATAGTCAGGAAAAAAACATACAGCTCAGCATCAACAGTGTCAAAACTGAGATCTTGTTTGTGGCAGACGTTCTCCAAAGTCAATAGGCAGATATTAAATAACCTTATCCAGCAGGGTCAGTTCATTTAGCTAATGAGGTGTGTTGGCAGGGGGACCTGGGCACCCTTTTAACTTAACAAGTGGTGTGACTCAGAGTCATGTGTTTTCCGGGAGCTTTGCTCTGCTGTCTTTATTGTTAGCAGAGCCAGCTGCCTGACATTTGTCCCCAAAATTTTGGAGGGAAGCCCTCTGTCTTTGTCACCCCCAATTCAGCTAAACACTTGGCCGGCAATTAGGTGAGTTCCATACTCTCCATGGTGACATTTTGCTCGGTGTGTGGCGGGGTCATTAAAACAGTCCTGTAGGTCCTGGGGGCTCTTCCTTTTAGACAATCTTAACATTCTAGCTGTTATATTCAAACAAGCCTGTATCACCTATTCAATAAAATATGTCCATAGCCTCAGAAGAGTTGATTTGCAATTGGTTGCCATCATCTTACACTTTGCAGAAAATTTCATTCAACATTTGAAGTTTTTTGGGGTCACACTTTGGAGCCAACAGAAATTTTTTTTTTAATTGGGGTATAGTTGTTTTACAATGTTGTTTTACTTTCTACTGTACGGCGAAGTGGAGTTCCCTGTGCTATACAGCAGGTTCTCATTAATTGTCTATTTTATACATATTAGTGTCCATTTTTTAAAAAAGAGGTTGATCTCAAATGGTTTTGTAGGACCCTGAAATCCTTTTAGGCCTGAGGTATTGGGGATGGTCTTTTGTGGTGAAGCAGCGGTGGTCTGCCATCACCCAGGTGGGCCTCACCTCTGCATGCAGAGGGACAGGCTTCCTCTCGGAAAGGAGCTACTGTCAGTTGTCTGAGTATAATATCCATCTCCCTCCTCCTTATTGTGTATCTCCCATGAAGCTGGACTCTCAGTTGCCAGAGTGGAATTGCTACTGGGGTAGCATGGACATACAGGGCTCGGACCCCAGATTGCATCTTGGTGGCTCTGCCCTGTGGCCTTGGGCACATTCCCTACTGCTCCGAGGTACAGGAGGCTGGAGGGTGGCCATGGTGCCTGGTCCCTAAGGTTGTTGGGAGGGCCTGGGAGGTAGGAGGTACTCAGTACATACTAGCTCTTTTCGTCTGAGAGCTTGACTGCGACTCCTTCTGAAGTCATGGGCTCAATTGTCGATGATCGACAGGGGATGGGGGCAAATAGGAGAACCATTTGGTGCCTTTCTTGGGTTCTCAAGTTCTGATCACCATGAGACTGATGACCTCTGAGCTCAGTGCCCCCAGGAAAGTGCTGTCCAGCGTCCTTGGATTTCTTGGCGGCCGCGTGAAGAAGGACCCCTCAGCATCCCCTCCGTCAGGGACACTACGTGCACCTTATGCCAGCCTGGAAAACAGCCTTTGGGAACCGGGGAGCCCCTCTGGAGAGGCCGACCGCTCGCTCAAGGAGGACGGTGACAGCTGCACCTCCACCTTGCTTCCATCTGCCTTGGCTGTCCCTCTGGACCCCTGGCTGCCTGGGGTCTCTCAGCTCCGCCCAGGGCTTGGGTGAGTGGCCGTCTCTCTCCAAAGACTCGTCCGGGGGGTTTCAGCTGCACTGAGTCCTTCCTCTGTCTCAGGCTTGAACGCTTCCTTCTCTGAAGCATAGTCACCAACCAGACTTTCCCAGGGAGGCGAAGGGCACCCACTGGTGGCACCTCAGGGGACTTTAGTTGGCCCTGACGCTGCAGTAAGTGCCACCGAAACACAGGGTGAGAGTTATTCCCTTTTCACATCGCTCTCAATCCTTTTAATTCCAACAAGAGGAAAGTCTCCGCTTGGTGTTAGTAAGTCGGACGCCCCCCTGACCTTTGCGAAAGGGGAGCTTTTATAAGATACACAAATAGAGCAGCCTTCCGCAGGCAACAGTGTTTTGCCAGGATTTAATAACATCGTCTTGTTTTCAGTATATTTGTGGGCTGGGATTCTTTTCCTTTTTCCACTCCTAACTAGTATGTGACCTCGGGGAAAACTGTCACCTCCACAAGGACCCCCATCATCTCCCTCTCAGCCCAGTTGCGATGAGCAATGGGAATTGTCCTCGGGAAGGGCCCGGGCTTGGCGTCCAGCAGATCCCATTTAGTATTTTCCTCCGCTGCTGGCTGGGTGGCATTGGGCCAAGCAATTGCATCTCTCAGAGCCTCAGTTTCTTCGTCTGAAACATTCGGGTAATAAAATCTGCCCCTGTCATCATGGGAGGGATGAAATGCCTGGCACAGAGCAGACTCTTGAAAAATAGTATCCATTATTATTATTATTACTACCACCAATTAATTTGCTTAAAATGTTTACTCACTGGGAATCAATACACTCCCGGTGTCCAGAGCCTCATAAATTTTCAGCAAACCTTATACAATGAGAGTCTCCGTCCAGAACTAATCATTCCTAGAGTGGGAGATAAATAATTTCCCTGAAACTTGCGGATTTTAGTATTAAGTACAGGGTCCAGAAAGTCGTTCTGAACTTAAAAATCCAGGGCCAGTTCTGCAGGAAAGAGAGAGAGAAAAGAAACAATAAAGCTCTAAGGTGAGAGGAAAATTCCAGTCTCTCAGCTTTGCCTCTGCAGTGCGTACTGACTACACGCGCATCCAGCAGAGGGCACAGAAACCCATTAACATTTAGAAAAACACCGCTGTTTGTGTTCATCGGAAATGTCAGAGCTGCGGCAGTCTGGGCCCCACTGGAAACTCAAGAGAGGGGCTCAGCCACAGGGGCTCCCGGACAGCTTCCGTGCCTGAACCCCTGAAATTGTCTGCAAAACACACATTTTCTGGGGAGAACATTCATCATGTCCTGTGAGGGTCCATGGATCCCTCAAACCTGGGCACGTAACAGGGAGGCCAACCTCCCCAGTTGTCAAATCAAATCAATGCATCAATTCAACATCCCTTTCTACCCCTTGGGTGGGTGTTCATTGTCAATTTGCGATTGGAAAAAATGATAAATACTGATAACACCTGGTGCTGATGTGCCTGTGTGCGTGTGTACACGGGTGTCTGGGACACGGCTCTCTCTGGTGCTGCAGCGGGGAGCTTGTAGAGTCCTGTAGCCTTGCCGGACTTCGATTGGACAGTAGGTATTCAGAAGGCCCTGCTCCCCCGCTTTGTAAGTCCATCCTACAGAGATGAAGCCCCACTCCGTGATGGTACGCGTGTGCAAATGTTTGTGGCAACTGTTTCTGGTGGCTAGTGCCAGGAAACTCTCCAAATGCCCACCGCTGGGAAAGATGGTGGCACATTTTGCAGCTATTAAAAAAAATGACTTGATCTGTATGTCCAGGCCAAGGGACAGCTGCGAGGGGTGTCTGTGATGTGTCATTAAGTGAAAAACAGCAAGTTGCCTAGGAAATATGTATGAGCTCATGGAGTTACAATTCTAAAAAGGAGGCAAATCCAATAAATGTGCACATAAGCACATTTTTATTTGAGCAAGAAGAATGATGTCAAAGATCCTTAAACTCTTAACATTGCTTACTTTGGGGCCGCGGGGTTGCTCTACACAGCTCTGAATTATCACAGCCGGCCTGTCTTGTCTTTTTTTTTTTTTATGGTGGTAAAATACACATAACAAAATTTGCCATTAGTGACATTTAGTGCATTCACAGTGTTGTGTAACCATCACTCCTATCTAGTTCCAGAACATTCTCATCACCCTAGAAAGAAACCCTGGACCCAGTAACAGTCCCCCTGACCTTCTCCCTCCCCCCCAGCCCTAGACAACCACCAATCCGCTTTCTGTCTCTGTGGATTTGCCCCTTTCTGGATACTTCACATAAATGGAATCATACAATATGTGGCCTTATGTATCGACTTCTTAGTGTGATGTTTTCCGGCTTCATCCACGTGGTGGCATGTATCAGTGCTTCATTCCTTTTTATGGCTGAAGAATATTCCATCGCTTATCCATTTGTCAGTCGATGGACATTTGGATTGTTTCCACCTTTTGACCGTTGTGAATAATGCTGCTGTGAACATGGGTGTATAAGATTTGTCTGAATACTTGTTTCTTTTGAGTACATACCCAGGAGGGGAATCCCTGGGTCAGAAAGCAATTCTGTGTTTAGCAGCATGTCCTACATTTGTAACTAAAAAAATAGGAAAAAGGAAAAGAAGCGAACCCACCTCCCACCTGAGCTCTCCAAAGTTTGAGAATCACAACTATCATTTTTTTTTTTTTTTTTGCGGTATGCGGGCCTCTCACTGTTGTGGCCTCCCCCGTTGCGGAGCACAGGCTCCGGACGTGCAGGCTCCGGACGTGCAGGCTCCGGACGTGCAGGCTCAGCGGCCATGGCTCACGGGCCCAGCCGCTCCGCGGCATATGGGATCCTCCCAGACCGGGGCACGAACCCGTATCCCCTGCATCGGCAGGCGGACTCTCAACCACTTGCGCCACCAGGGAGGCCCTAGAATCACAACTATCATTTATTGAGCAATTATCCCAGGCCAGACATTCTGCATGAATTATCTCATTTAATCTTTTCAGTAATCCTGAGGGCCAGAGGTTTTCAACCTTGAGCGCAAATCAGTCCCAGGGAGTGCTTATTAAGACACAGATTGCTGGGCTTTGCCTCCCGAGATCCTGGATTAAGAAGTTTGGGGGCAGAGCCTGAGATTTCTAACAAATTCCCAGGGATGCTGGTGCTGAGTGGCACTGAACACAGTCTAGTCCATCCATGCCCGTTTTTCATTTGAGGAAACTGAGGCTCAGAGAAGTCAGCAACTTGCCCAGAGTCACACAGCATGTAAAAGGCAGAGTGAGAATGCCTGACACTAGACCATGGTTCTAAGAGGCACCTGACAGTATTAAACTTGCCTGATCACAGACCATGATCTTTCTCTGGGAGTGAACCAGCCGGCCTGGGAGGACTTTCTGGCGGCTGTGACCTCGGTTACCTCTCTAAGGGCCCCTTTCCCTGCTTGTAAAACGCAGAAAATACTGGCACTCTCTCAAAGCACCGCAGAGGTGCCCACCCAGAGCCTCACCAGGACGGACCACTGGGCTGGGCACCACCAGGCAGCACAGAACGCAGGATGGAGAGCAGGTAATCAAACCCCACCGACACCTCCTCGTCCGCTCTCGGCTTGTATCAGAGCCTCAGCAGGACAGGTCCCTGGGGGGCCTGAGCATTTTCTTCCAATCTCAATCTTTGGTTTAGACAAAAGACTCTCTCCAGGCCTCCCAGGGTCAGCTCGAGGGCGCCCGCCAGGTGGCGCTGCTGAGCGCTGCCGCCTCAGGTGGGCGGACGCGGCGGCCACCAGGTGTCGTAGCGAGACCGCGGATGGATTTGGTGCACCCGAGAGTTCCTTCCATCCAGACGGGAGTACGTCCAGAGACCCCCGTGCAGGTTGTAGATCCTGCTGCATTTAATTTTCTCCTCTCCCTTTAGACATTATACCCCAAGGACTTTCCATTCGATTCTTTTATGCTGTTTTGATCTTGGCATAGTATAGGATATTTAAAAAAGTAACTATGTGGATAGTATTTTCACATAAAATTAATACAAGAATTTTAGAAAGAAATACGGCCCCCCAAAGATTCTTCCTCTAGGGGCTCACCAATGGTCTTAGGGTCAGGAATAAAAGCCAGCCAGCTTTAGAGATAAATTTTATTTTTTTTAACCCCCCAAAGGGAGGAAAAGTCTAGGACCTTCCTTGCAACTCTCATGAATGTTTAAATTAATGTCTTATCACCCAGGAGGGTCTGCAACAAGAAAAATAAGAAAGAATTTTGCTAAATTAAACTCAAGATCCTCCATATTTTCCCCAAAGTATAAGCCATGGCACCCAGAGAAGGGCTGAGATTAAAAATGAGCACTCATCAGAATTGCTATTTTTACCAAATTACACCTTCAAAGAACTTCATGATTTATCTCCACCTTTCAGCAGACTGCAGTATATTTCATACCTGGTTCATCTCATGATGGTTTAGAAATTCTATTTAAATGATGAAAAAAAATGCATCAGGTCTGCTTAGGCCAGCCTATAAAGTATCTCATTTGCTGCTTGTAAAGACCCCATGAGGTGTTATTATTCCTGCCCCACAGTGACAGAGGCTTGGGAAGCAAAGCCACTTCCTTTGAAAAGAAATGAATCGGTCCCCTGCAGCTTGGAGCCCTGGACTTTTAGACAGATGGCTGTGCTGGTGATGAGGCGAGGTGACTCACCTGCTATCCACCCCGGCGTTCAGCAGATGCCGTGATTGAGCCCTCACGTGTGACAGGGCTCCAGGCCGCTCTGATCGCAGGCCATCGGGAATGGTCTTATTGCTGCTCCGCTGTCGCCCTGCACACCCACCCTGTGGGCTTCCTCTCCCTGCCTCAGGGAGTTACTAGATCCTTTGGCTATTTACTTCTATAAATCAACAGCCATCTTTTGCAAGTCTTAAAAAATCCAGCCTGGGCCCCGTAGAAACCACCATCTCCTCCACTGTCCCTCCCCCAGCTCAGGGCTGTCCCCGGCTGGCTGGTGGCCTTGGGCCTTTGGCCTCTATGTCCTGTCCTCCACAGCTCTGCACTTGCCCAGCTGTTTCTGTGTCTCTGGGGGGTGGGCCTGGGATGCTGGGGGAAGTTAGAGGGGCTGTGTGTGGCTCTCCCCTTATCCCCAAAGTCTCTCTGTTGGGGGTACCAGACACTTAGTGGGTTTTGGAGATCCCCCCTTGGGCCTCTGCCAGTGGTGATTTCCTGCTGACCCCCTAAGACCTGCCCTCCTCCTCTGTCTGACTGTTCCCTCGGCCTCTGTGTTGCAGGTCAGGTGGTGCTCTTGGGAAGGGGGAGACGGCACCGGCCCCTGGCCTGCCCTCCGTGTGCCCACTTGGCCTGCAGGAAAATGGTCTTGCCCTTGGTCTGTAGGGGGCAGCAGTGGGAGCCATCAGATCACTGGAGGTATTGCCGGTGTCCAGGTGCCAGAGGACAGTGGCCGAACCAGTGTGGTGACGGCAGGGAGCATGGAGCAGGGCCGGCAGGTGCTGGAGGTGCGGGAATGGGAGAGGGGGTAAAGCGACCCTTTTCCCAAATAAGGGCACGTTCACAGGCTCCAGCTGGACACATCTTTCCAGGGGCACCGTTTCACCCCCTCCAGCGGGTATGTTTGAGGTGTCAGCACCCACGGGGATGCTGTGTGTAGGCTCACAGGAGAGAGACTCGCCGGACCCCTGTTTTTGGGGTCGTCGGCAAGCAGGTGATCTGAGAGGGAAGCAGGAGGGAGAGGGCTGTGGATGGAACAGAGGAGGGAGGCCGGGGGTCTCCTCTGTTTGGGGCTCAGGAAAAGGGGAGCCAGCAGACAAGGAGAGGAGGGGCTGGCGAGGGAGGAGGGAAAGGCTGGGGGTGGGCGGAGGGCGTGGGCATCAGAGCTGAAAGCTGCTGAGAGCCCATCCAGCTTGGTGACACGACTGCCCTTGGCAAGGCCAGTTTCCTTGGTGTCTTTTAACGTGTCCCCTGTCCCCTGCCTTCCTGTGAACTGGATGTGGGACCTCCAGGGGGGATCAGCTTCAGGCTGGCCCCACCATCAGGATGCCAAGTTCAAGCCTGGGGTTGTGGTCCTGACAGCTGCCCCCCTCCCTGGGAAGTTCTGTTTCCTCCTTTGGACTAGAGAGTAATTTTGAGATGACCCCTTCTCACCCTGTGAACACCTGTTCCCGCTACCTTTTTTAAAAATTCTTATGGTAAAGGAAGCATAACCTGGAAGTTACCAGTTGGACTCTTTTTAAGTGTACAGTTCAGTGGCATTAAGTGCATGCACACCGTCGTGTAACCATCACCCCCGTCCGTCTCCAGAACTTCTTCATCTTCCCCAACTGAAACTGTCCCTATCAAACACGATCTCCCTCTCCCCCTCCCCCAGCTCCTAGCAACCACCACTCCACTTCCTGTTGCTATAAACTTGACTCCTCTAGGCACCTCACGTAAGCGGAATCATCCCAAATTTGTCCTCCCATCTGCTTTTTGAAAAAGCAGCTTTATTGAGATGGAGTTCTAGTTCACATCCCGTACGCTTCACCCATTTAAAGGATGCAGTTCAGTGGTTTTTATTATATTCACAGAGTTGTGCAACCAACACCTCTCTGTAGTTCCAAAGCATTGTCATCATTCCCAAAGGGGACCCCAGACCCATTAAATGCTCACTCCTCATCCCTCCATTGCCCCAGGCCCTGACAGCCACTTATCTTTCTGTTGCTGTCGATTTACCTGTTCTGGACCTTTCCTATCAATGGAATCATACAATACGCGGCTCTTTGTGTCTGGCTTCTTTACTTAGCTTGATGTTTTCAAGGTGCATCCACGTATTACACTGTCACATGTATCAGTTCTCATTCCTTTTTATGGCTGAAGAATATTCCTCTATATGGATGGACCACACGTCGTTTATCCATTCATCTTTTGATGGTCAACTTACAGACTTGTGCAGTCATGACCCCAATCCATGGGACTCACATTTTATTTTTTCCTTTTTATTTTTTAAGTTTATTTTATTGAAGTATGGTTGATTTACAATGTTGTGTTAACTTCTGCTGTACAGCAAAGTGATTCAGTTATATATATATTCACATTCTTTTTCATATTCTTTTCCATTACCGTTTGTCACAGGATACTGAATATAGTTCCCTGTGCTGTACAGTAGGACCTTGTTGTTTATCCATTCTATATATAATAGTTTGCATCTGCTAATCCCAGCCTCCCAATCCATCCCTCCCCCAACCCCCTCCCCCTTGGCAAGCACAGTCTGTTCTCTGTGTCTCTGAGTCTGTTTCTCTTTCGTGAATAAGTTCATTTGTGTCATATTTTAGATTCCACATATAAGTGATATAATGTGGTATTTGTCTTTCTCTTTCTGACTTACTTCACTTAGTAGGATAATCTCTAGGTCCATCCATGTCGCTGCAAATAGCATTATTTCATTCTTTTTTTATGGCTGGGGACTCACATTCAAACATGGAGATTTTGTGCTTTTTCAGTTACCTTCAATTCCAGGGTGAGCAGTTCTGGAGAATGCACCAGAAGCACACAGTGGGGCGGCCTGGACCCCCTGGCCAGCACTCAGGCCTGTGGGCAAACCCCTGTGATTCTGCCAGTGGATTCTGGGTCTTCTTTTAGCACCTTCTAGGACGTAGTTTTTTTTTTTTTTTGGCCATGCCATGCGGCATGTGGGATCTTAGTTCTCCGGACCAGGTATCGAACCCGCACCACTTACATTGGAAGTGTGGACGCCTAACCACTGGACTGCCAGGGAAGTCCCCTTTAGCACCTTCTAGAACCTCCTTATTGCAGCACAGTCCCTGGACAAGCATCATTGGCTTCACCTGAGAGTTTGTTAGAAAAGCAGAACTCAGGCTCCACTCCAGACCTATCTGATCAGCATGTGCATTTTAACGAGATCCTGGGGTGGGTGGTGGTTTGCAGGGCATTGAAGTTTGAACTCTGCGGTTCTTCTTGAGGTTTCCAACACGTTCACACCAAGGCAACATCACCCTAAGAAAGCCTCAGCACCGCTGGGTGCGTGTCTGGTCCAAGTCCTCCAGCTGCATGAGATGGAGGAAAACTTTACTTTTCATTTCTGTCCCAGGGCATTTGTGGCATGCCTGGGCATCAGGGCTGGGCAGCTGACCTTTGCTGGGACATGTGGTTCTGTCTGACTCTCAGACTCTGGTCCGTGCAATGACTGCTCAGCCTTTCCTCGTGATGTCTGCAGGGTCCTGTCTACTCCTCTCTCTCGGCCATTTTCCTTCTATTCTCAGGGGCAGTGGGCACATGGAGCTGGTCTCACACCAGTTGGGGCAACTTGGGGGCTCAGGAAGCTGTAACACCCCACCCTGCTACTCCCGTGACCTCCTGGGCTTCCAGTACCCCTCTGCTACCCTTCCTCGGCCATAGCAGCCCCAGGAGGCTGACTCGCATCCTTTCTGCCTAGATACTCCGGGCAGCCATATCCTCATGGGGGGCTTGTCCCCTTCCAAGGGGGCTCCTGGTAAAAGGGACCCTCTCCCTGTACACCCCCTTGTGGGTAAACTTTGCCCATGTCAGGGATAGACGAGGTGGGAGGCAAGTTTTCTAGGAAGCTTTTCTCTCCTTCAGACCTGCTGCCAGATCCATTCTCCCCGAGTTCACGCCCTGCTCTGTGGATGAGACTTTTGAAACAAAAGCAGAGAGAGAACCGACTCCAGTTTTCCTCTGCTTCCTGGGGCATCCTGCTTGCTCAGAGGCAATGGCACCAAATGCTTGGTTCCCACACTAGGAAAAGGGTCACGAGGGAGAAAGAAGAGGGAAAACGATTATTTTTATGCAAATTTAATTTGGACCCAGAGCTTTATCCCTTTGGGATGGTGGTAAATTGAGCTTTGGTCAGTCTTATGGACTCTGCCCCTCTGGGGGGGTGGGATTATAGTCACTGATCAGATACCAGTGGTCCCAGGACACTTGGTCCTTACATAGCCTAATGGCACAGGACGTATGTGCCTGTTTTGGGGGCCACTAGAGTCTTTGGCAAGGCCAAGAACCCTGGTGTCTGGAGGTCCCCTCCCAGGCAACGACTGGCATAGGGTAGCAGCTGCCGCCTTCCTGATTTTGCCTCGGCCTCGACCGCTCCCTATTGCCTCTTCCACCCGGCCCTGCCACCCATTTACACGGCTTGCCAGGCCCCTAAAGGCATTTTTCTAGTACTAGATGAACAGTTCTCCCTGCCTAAAGGCCTTCCTAAGTCTGTGTAAAGAGAGGGGAAGTGAAAAACATGGAGATGTCAACTAATTTCATGTTTTAATAAATACTGCTGCTGTGACCTGCTGGTGATTTATTTTGAGAAAGGCTATAGATTGAGCAGGCCCGTCTGCTGTCCCTCCTCCAGGAAGTTTAGAATTAGAACCAGAGGATGTGATTCTATTGAACTTTTGCCAGAGCAAGTTCAAGAGGGAAGACCTTCACCTCTTATATTTGCTTTCAGACCCCATGACCCTCCGTTTGGAAGGGAAAAAGATTTCTGGCATTTTTTTTCAATTTTTTTTTAAGCAAAAGTTTTGCTAAATCCTTGGGAACAAGAAACCCCACATCCTGTTTTTATATGTCCAGAGCAAAAGATAAGGATCTAATTTAAACCCTGACCCTAGTGCAATAAGACCCAATTCATACAGGGCACGTATGCCTTCCCCCTTCCCAGAGTCTGTTTCTGTCCAGATTAACGCAGAGCCTTCGTAGTTTGCGAAATTTTTCTTCCCCCAGGGAGTCCTGAGGTCAGGGCCGGGCCAGGGCAGTTCAGTCACAGGACTGCAGGCCCCTTTGGGCAGGGGGAGGGTGTCTACGGCATTTGGAGGGTCTGACAGATCTCAGGTTGGTCATTTGGACACTGGTTAGCCCTGCGGGGCGGCAGACCCATCAGTTTGGCGGATGGGGGGGCACCGTGGTGCAGCGGCCGAAGCTCCAGTGGTCCCCGGAGCAGCTGCACGCACAAATCAGACGCCTCTGCGGGCTGAATCCCTGCCAGTATTGATTGAATCGAGCCCTGGCAATAAATAGGGTAAAAAAGTCATTTGGGAATTAAAGAAGGCCCAGGGTGCGCTGGTTATAGAAAACACTTAAGTTTAATGCATTGGCCGAGAGCAGAACATCATTTCACAGTGGTGCCCGTTTGCTGAGGACATGAAATAGCTGGGTGGCCACTGCCCAGAGGAGCGGGCTAGTTGCATTCTGAATTAGCCAGCAGCATGGAGGAGCTGGTGAGCAGCCTGGGAAAGTTCATTACCGAGCGGCGTTAGACAAAGAGGTTGGGGCCTGAAAGCCACCTGCTGCTTTGGCCAAGAATCGTGCGGAATACTGATCCGATGGTGCCCAGCCCTGGACGTACTGCTGGCTGCTGCAGCTCCCCCTGCCCCGACTTGGGATGGAGCCCCATTCACCCCTTCCTCTGTCTCACCCCTATGTCCAGCCTGCCTCCGAGGCCTGTGGCAAATCATCCCTCCCGTTCCACCGCCGAGCCTCTCACCCAGCCCTGCCTTCAGAACCATCTTGCAAATCAAATTTGTGATATCTCTCCTCTGCTTTGAACTTTCAATGGCTCCCCATTGCTCTTCAGATAAAGCCAAAGCTCCTGATGGGGGGTTTCAAGTCTTCCCTCACCCCTGCCCTGTGATTTCTTTTATTTTTTAATTTTTTTGCCTGCGTTGGGTCTTCGTTGCTGCGCTCAGGCTTTCTCTAGTTGTGGAGTGCGGGGGCTTCTCTTCGTTGCAGTGCGCGGGCTGCTCATTGCGGTGGCTTCTCTTGTTTCAGAGCACGGGCTCTAGGCACGTGAGCCTCAGTAGTTGCGGCACGCGGGCTCAGTAGTTGTGGCTTATGGGCTCTAGAGCGCAGGCTCAGTAGTTGTGGCGCATGGGCTTAGTTGCTCCGGGGCATGTGGGATCTTCCCAGACGAGGGCTCGAACCCGTGTTCCCTGCATTGGCAGGCAGATTCTTAACCACTGTGCCACCAGGGAAGTCCCCCCTTCCCCACCCTGTGACTTCTTGTGGATCTCATTCTGGGCCACGTTCCTTTCTGCACGGGTATCCCAGGCACGCAGCCTTCTTTTATTTCCTTCCTGGAGCAGGGCCTTTGCACATGCTGCTCCCTCTGCCTGGGGTGCTCTTCTGGCCAGCTAATCCCACCCACCCTCCCGTTCTGCAGTCTCCTGGTGGTGAGGCCTGCCTGCTGCTCCTCACTGGCCTGGCACATTCCTGGGAGTACCCCTTGGCTCTCCTATCAACACGGTAGTGGATTATTTGGGGTGTCCTTACTGTCCTGTCTCTGTCTCCTTCATAGAGGGGAGCTGCGTGAGGGGAGGGCCTCATCTCGCCTAGTTTAACACCGCAGCCTTGTGGGCGGCATCTAAAAGGCAGAACCTCAAAAACATGTTGCTGAGTGAAACACGGTCATAAAAGGCCCCATTCTGTAGGATTCCATGGGCACGAAATGTCCAGTCTAGACAAATCCGCAGACAGAAGACAGATCACTGGTTGCTTAGGGCCGGGAGGAATGCAGAGTGACCGCTAATGGAGTTTCTTTTTGGGGTGATGAGGATGTTCTAAAATGAGATTATGGTCATGATGGGTGATTCTGTAAAAGGACTCAAAACGATTGAATTGTGTACTTTCTGTGGGTGATTTTTATGGTATGTGAATTGTATCTCAGTGAAGCTGTGTATTTTAAGGCATCCAGCAGATATTTAACAAATGACAAGTTGTGAAGTTCAAGAGAAGGGGAAATTCTTTTCTGTAGAAAAGCAGTCGACTTAATCTGTGAATATGCAGGGTAACGTGCTGATGTCCTCCTCGGAGATCCACTGACCCAGCGGGAGAGAGGAAGAGGTGGGAGGAGGAGGGTGGGGATGGGGAGCAGGTGCTGCTGATGCGCTGGGCACGGTGGGTGGGCAGCGGTGAGCGGCGTGGGAGGGCGAGGGTGCTGGGCGCCGTGTGGACGCGCTGAGTTTCAGGCTGGTGGGACTTGGAGGAGGTGGCACCCACGTTGGGTCTCCGAGGCACAGGGGTCTCGGCACCACGTGAGATCCTGCAGGGAGCCTGGGGGTGAGGAGGAGGAGGCTGAGGAGAGGGCCGAGGAAGCAGGCTGGGGAGGGAGGTAGAGATAGGAGCCGTGTCTCGGGGAAGCGGAAGGTGTGCTCTGCTGTTCTCTCTGCTCCTCCACCCGCTGTTCCTGGACCCTCGGGGTCAGCGCCTGGCGGGGCGTGAGAAGGAGCCGACGAGGCTTAATCTGCAGCTGGTGCCTTTGCCCACCATGTGGCAGGGATCGCTCTTTCTGGCTGTGGGGTGCTCTCCCCTGGTGGGCACTGAGTTCTGCTCTTGACCGTCCAGGCATCCTCGAGACCTGCCCTTGTCACCCGGGGCCCCGGGAAAGCCCCTGTGCCCTCCAGCCCCGCATTTCTGGGTTGACACACATGTGCTCCTGAACTGGTGTGTCTGCTGGCTGTCACTGCCCTCTGCTGGTGTCCCTGGGCACTGCCATGGAGCCACCATCTCTGGACTGTGGGTGACGGGGAAGGGGGGGCAAGACCCCGACCCCTGTGATGCTGTCAGGGGGAGAAGGGGGTCCCCAGCGGTGCTGACGGGGCCCTACGTCTCCCCATTTCTGCTGTGACTGTGCAGCTCCCCGTCCCCTTTCTCTGTCTGACTCAGACATGATGTTTCTTTCTCGTTATTAACCTCTGGGGCTGCTTCTAGCCGCTCCGGACCCCTCCTCGCTCCCTGCCAGTTGCTGTGCTCACACTTTCACGTCCAACACGTCATGCACGGCTCATCACGCCACCCCCAGTGAGCGTGGCGCTGCCATCTCCACTCGGTACAGGAAGGATCAGGGGGCTCGCGGGCTCCGGGAGGAGCTGGGGTTTGAATCCTATTTGTCCAGCGCATCCAGAGATGGCTGAAGCCTGGTCTAGTCCGCACTGGGGGGCCCCAGTCTTCTCACCCCACCTGCTGAGCCGAGGTAACACCCGGAGCCGGTGGCCATCATGTCCCTTTTCACCTCAGATCCGCTTTCCTCTCACACCTCCCCACCCTCCATGCCCCCTCTGCTGTGTGTCTGTGTGTCTGCGTGTGCATGTGTGTGCACGCATGCATCTGTGGGTGTGTGTCTGTGTATTTGTGTGTCTGTGTGTGTCTGTGTCCACACATGCATGTCTATGATTGCACACACGTCTGTGCATGCATGTGCATGCGTCTGTGTATGTCTGTGTGAGTGTACTGTGTCTGTGTGTGCACCTGTGTGCATCTGTGTGTATGTGTTCGTGTATGCATGTTTGTGTATTTGTGTTTTTTTTAAATATATTTGATATACAAAAAAGAAAAACTTTATTACTACCTTTAGGGATTTTTTTTGAAAAGCAAAAATCAAATCTTCATTTTTTAAAAACATTTTTTAATTTAATTAATTTATTTATGCAGCAGGTTCTTATTAGTTATCCATTTTATACATATTCATGCATACATATCAATCCCAATCTCCCGGTCTGTTTTTAATTGTGGTACTTCTATGGCAGCTTCTCCAACTTCTTTTGATATATCTACTCCAAGAGGCCATTTCGGCTCATAGCGGATGCCTTCTGTATATGCGTGTGTGTTTACCTGTGTGTACGTGTGTTTCTGCTCGTGGGTACACAGTCTGTGTTTGTGGCCTCTGGTGAGACTGCTGTGTGGCTGGCAGCAGACCTTCACCGGGAGGTTTTCTGTGTGGGACTGTGGATGGTGGGGGGAGCTGGTCACGGGCGCAGGCCTCGAGGCCCCAGTGCAACCTCCTGGGAGACACACAGCAGTCGGGTCTGGAGGGTGGGCTGTGGAGAGCGCGGCTACCTCCACACACTGTTTCAGAAGCTTCTTTGTACCGTCCCCCCAGCGACCCGCGCCTCTGTGGCACTCAGGAAGGTGTTTATCTCTGTACGGGAGGAAGCAGAGGTTTCCCTCAAGAGAGAAGAATGACAATGTTTATTTTCCCCCAGCGGAGTTAGTATCCATGATGACTTTAGAACTCAAAAAAGAAATCCTCTGACACAAAAGCAGAGAGTTTAGGAGCTGTGGTCGAATCTCCTGGGTCATTCCTGGGGGAGGGCACCCAAGTTCCCCGGTCAGGGGTGGGCCCTCCTTGGCACGTGCCCTGAAGACCCCAGTTTCTCCTGGGTGGCCCTCATCACCCCCATCAGGGACCAACTCTTGGCCACTCTGTCTGACGGCTTCTGCCTCTGCTCAACCTGCTCCCCAAGTTTGGGATGATGTCTTTCTCACCTGAGTGAGTGAGTGAGTGAATGAATGAATGACAAAAATTCTCTGTATTACTCAGGACACATTTGGGTGTCACTGACAGAAAATCAACTCAAACTGACTGTAGCCCAAATTGGACATTGTTGGGCTCATGAAACAGAAAAATTCAAGGTACCACTGGGTCGAGGGGCTCCAGGGATCAAATGATGTCACCAGGTTCTCTCTTCTGCTTCTTTTTTCTCACGTTTGTGTCCCTCTCTTTTCCTGCAGTCAGGTCCCTCCATGTATCAGGGGAAAGTGGTGCCAAGAAGCTCCACCTTATGTGGTCTTCATGGCTTGAGAAAGAGGATCCACCTCCCCTAGCATGAAGTCCCAAGGAAGCCCCTGATTAGCCTGTTTGGGTCACATGCCCAGTAGAATGGAGTCTTCTCATTGGCCAGCCTGGTTCATGGCCCGCCCCTGTACATGTGTTGGGGCAGGCTACCATGACTGGCACATGATTGTGGATTCATGGGAGCGCTGGAGTGTGGGATGTGGTTTCCTGAAACAAAGAGTGTTGAGCAGAAAGAATACATTTTTCTATTCAATACATTCTTTGATAATTAAACAAAGGCAGCATCTCTTTATTCCCCTAGATTGACCTAGTTTGGAAATCAAACTTGAGGTATGGCTTTTTATCTAACTTTGAGAACTTTCACAGCTCTTGTGATACATAGAACTTAAAACAAAACAAAATTAAAGTAAAAAAGTAGAATTTGACAGTAATCTTCTAGCTGCTGCATTTTTGCTTTTAGCTGTCCATCCACTAAATGAGTGTATATCATCAACTCAAAACGTGGCCCCCAAATGGGTTCTCCCTGCCATTGTAGTCTCAGAATTAGGTTCCAGGACACATTACCCCAAGTCTCACTGGGGACAGTAAATGAGCATTTCCCTATGGGCTGGCAAACGAGAAATGTACAACTGGTCATTAAAAGCTTTAGTTCAGGGTATTTTTTTTCCATTAACATGACTGAAATTGTACTGAAAACCAAGCAGTTATCTCTGGGAGGCGAGGGAGTTTCAGGTAGGAGTTGGGGAAGAGGTGAGTTTTAGCACATAAAGTGGGAAGTTTGTGGGAGCCTGAGGGGGACCCCGGCCTTGCTGCCCGTGACCGCCTATGATTCCAGTGAAGGGTCTTGGCCAGCCCCTTTGGCCTCCACAATGCCCGCGGTTACCTCGGCGACTCTGTCATCATCTGCGGATTCCTGGGGTCCTGGAAACTTTCTTCTCTCTGTGTTTGTCTGAGATAGTCTGGAAAGGATGGTCTTGGGGTCAGATGTGGCTGTTTGTGTCCTGGCTCCCCTACTTCCAAGCCCTGCGACTACCCTTACCCCCCACCGCCCAGCTGGGAAATGGACGCCCATGAATTTATTTACAACAAACACCATATATGCCTGCGTATATGGGGACCCAAAACAGAAGGAGATTCTTCCCACTTTCCTAATAAGAATTAAAAACAAAAAGACCATATTGGCCAAGATGTAGATGAAATCATCAAAAGCCTAGTTATAATGTTTCTTTAACTAGTTACACACGTGTATTTAAAAATCACATAATGCAGAGGTATTACTCTGGAAATATGGCTAATCCCCTCTTTCACATTTCATGGATCGGTGTTTTTTTTTTTTTGAATTGTATTTTATTTTTTATACAGCAGGTTCGTATTAGTTATCCATTTTATCCACATCAGTGTATACATGTCCATCCCAATCTCCCAATTCATCACACCACCACGCCCCACCCCCGCCACTTTCCCCCCTTGGTGTCCATACATTTTTTTCTCTACATCTGTGTCTCTGTTTCTGCTCTGCAAACCGGTTCATCTGTACCATTTTCCTAGGTTCCACATATATGCATTCATATACGATATTTATTTTTCTCTTTCTGACTTACTTCACTCTGTATGACAGTCTCTAGATCCATTCACGTCTCTACAAATGACCCAGTTTCATTCCTTTTTATGGCTGAGTAATATTTCCTTGTATATATGTACCACATCTTCTTTATCCATTCGTCTGTCGATGGACATTTAGGTTGCTTCCATGACCTGGCTATCGTAAATAGTGCTGCAATGAACATTGGGGTGCATGTGTCTTTTTGAATTATGGTTTTCTCTGGGTATATGCCCAGTAGTGGGTTTGCTGGGTCATATGGTAATTCTATTTTTAGTTTCTTAAGGAACCTCCATACTGTTCTCCATAGTGGCTGTATCAATTTACACTCCCACCAACAGTGCAAGAGGGTTCCCTTTTCTCCACACCCTCTCCAGCAGTTGTTTTTTGTAGATTTTCTGATGATGCCCATTCTAACTGGTGTGAGGTGATACCTCATTGTAGTTTTGATTTGCATTTCTCTAGTAATTAGTGACGTTGAGCAGCTTTTCATCTGCTTCTTGGCCACCTGCATGTCTTCTTTGGAGAAATGTCTATTTAGGTCTCCTGCCCATTCGTTGATTGGGTTGTTTGTTTTTTTTAATATTGAGCTGCATGAGCTGTTTATATATTTTGGAGATTAATCCTTTGTCCATTGATTCATTTGCAAATATTTTCTCCCATTCTGAGGGTTGTCTTTTTGTCTTGTTTGTAGTTTCCTTTGCTTTGCAAAAGCTTTTATGTTTCATTAGGTCCCATTTGTTTATTTTTGTTTTTATTTCCATCACTCTAGGAGGTGGATCAAAAAAGATCTTGCTGTGATTTATGTCAGAGTGTTATTCCTATGTTTTCCTCTAAGAGTTTTATAGGGTCTGGTCTTACATTTAGGTCTCTAATCCATTTTGAGTTTATTTCTGTGTATGGTGTTAGGGAGTGTTCTAATTTCATTCTTTTCCATGTAGCTGTCCAGTTTTCCCAGCACCATTTATTGAAGAGACTGTCTTTTCTCCATTGTATATCCTTGCCTCCTTTGTCATAGATTAGTTGACCATAGGTGCGTGGGTTTATCTCTGGGCTTTCTATCCTGTTCCTTTGATCTATAATTCTGTTTTTGTGCCAGTACCATATTGTCTTGATTACTGTAGCTTTGTAGTATAGTCTGAATTCAGGGAGTCTGATTCCTCCAGCTCCGTTTTTTTTTTTTTTTCCCTCAAGACTGCTTTGGCTTTTCGGGATCTCTTGTGTCTCCATACAAATGTTAAGATTTTTTGTTCTAGTTCTGTAAAAAATGCCACTGGTAACTTGATAGGGATTGCATTGAATCTGTAGATTGCTTTGGGTAGTATAGTCATTTTCACAATATTGATTCTTCGAGTCCAAGAACATGGTATATCTCTCCATCTGTTTGTGTCATCTTTGATTTCTTTCATCAGTGTCTTATAGTTTTCTGAGTACAGGTCTTTTACCTCCTTAGGTAGGTTTATTCCTGGGTATTTTATTCTTTTTGTTGCAGTGGTGAATGGCATTTTTCAGATTTTTTCATCGTTAGTGTTTAGGAATGCAAGAGATTTCTGTGCATTAATTTTCTATCCTGCTACTTTACCAGATTCATTGATTAGCTCTAGTAGTTTTTGGTGACATCTTTAGGATTCTCTAGTATCATGTCATCTGCAAACAGTGACAGTTTTACTTCTTCTTTTCCAATTTGTATTCCTTTTATTTCTTTTTCTTCTCTGGTTGCCGTGGCTAGGACTTCCAAAACTATGTTGAATAATAGTGGCGAGAGTGGACATCCTTGTCTTTCTCCTGATCCTTGAGGAAATGCTTTCAGTTTTTCACCATTGAGAATGATGTTTGCTGTGGGTTTGTCGTATATGGCCTTTATTATGTTGAGGTAGTTCCCCTCTGTGCCCACTTTCTGGAGAGTTTTTATCATAAATGGGTGTTGAATTTTGTCAAAAGCTTTTTCTGCCTCTATTGAGATGATCATATGGTTTTTCTTCTTCAGTTTGTTAATATGGTGTAACACATTGATTGATTTGTGTGTATTGAAGAATCCTTGCATCCCTGGGATAAATCCCACTTGATCATGGTGTATGATCCTTTTAATGTGTTGTTGGATTCTGTTTGCTAGTATTTTGTTGAGGATTTTTGCATCTATATTCATGAGTGATATTGGTCTGTAATTTTCTTTTTTTGTAGTATATTTGTCTGGTTTTGTTACCAGGGTGATGGACTCATAGACTGAGTTAGGGAGTGTTCTTTCCTCTGCAATTTTTGGGAAGAGTTTGAGAAGGATGGGTGTTAGCTCTTCTCTAAATATTCTCTAAATATTTGATAGAATTTACCTGTGAAGCCATCTAGTCCTGGACTTTTGTTTGTTGGAAGATTTTTAATCACAGTTTCAATTTCATTACTTGTGATTGGTCTGTTCATATTTTCTATTTCTTCCTGGTTCAGTCTTGGAAGGTTATACCTTTCTAAGAATTTGTCCATTTCTTCCAGGTTGTCCATTTTATTGGCATAGATTTGCTTGTAGTAGTCTCTTATGATGCTTTGTATTTCTGTGGTGTCCATTGTAACTTCTCCTTTTTCATTTCTAATTTTATTGATTTGAGCATGGATCAGTCTTATCTCAACGTTCCACTGGGGTCTCTTCCGCCCAGACCTTTGAGGGTCCAACATTCTCCAGGGCTCAGCATCTTCACTCCCATCTAGTTGCATGAGACACAGCACTTTTCAAATTCCCTCCGTAAGGCTCTTACTCTATATTCTATTGTAGGGTACATTTGTATGATGTTAGGACAGTTTTCCCCATCTGGCCGGTAGGTGTAAGCAGGTGATCTTCATAGGGCAATCATTTGCTTTATTGCATTTTAAAATGATCTAAATAGACTCATTCTGTTAGTTTTCTATTGTTGTGTAACAAAGTAGCACTTGTTCCTGGGACCTTATGGGACACGACCAGCATTCCCATTGGACAGAGGAGGAAACTGAGGGTATAAGAGTGAAAGTCATTGTCCCAGGGGTCCCAGTGAGGGAGGGTGGAGCTGGGGGTGGCATTCAGGTCTTCGGGACTCCCGCTCCCCAGGGCCAGGTATCAGGGATTCAGAAGGCACAGGTGTTCAGAAGGGATGGATGTTCAGTGACCTGTCAGGAAAAGCAGGGATGTTTTGCCCCAGGCTTTGCCTTCTCCGTAAGCATCCTTGGCAAGTGGAACGTTGTTCCTTCTGCTAATGGGGTGCACGCACACATCCCTCTAAACCATTGCTAGGTTCTGAATCGTGTACTGTAAAAACAAAGGCTGTCACAGGCTTTTGCAAAGATGTTGGCTCGAGGCTCATTGCTTCACACACATGGGTAGCTCATTTAATCCTCCCAGCCACCTGTGTGGCGGAAAAAACTGTGATCCTATGTAGCAGATGAGGAAACTGAGGGTCAGAGAGGTTAAGTAACTTACCCCAAGTGGCACAGATGGTAAGAAGCCACAGTGGGACTCCACCAGCTCTGCTGGCCTGCAGAGTCCAAGGAGAGAGGCCCCAGGACCCAGGAGTCGGGCGAGGGCCAAGCAGGGCCAGGACTAGGGTGAAGCAAGTGCAACGTTCCCCTGTGGTGCAAAATTTACGGGGACGTCAGAAACAGGAAACAAGATAAATGATGTTTTCATGCGATTTGCAAAAAATCAGAATTAATGCGAAAATCCATGATGAACAAAATATCAAAGCTTTAAAGACGGATAAGTAACAGGGTTGTGCTGAGCCATATTGGAGCCTGAGGCAAAGGGAAAAATCAGTAATACTGATCCTGTCTTCACTTAAAAATTTCCACGTTTTGTTCATCGTGGAAATTTTGAATTTTTAAAATAGTATTTATCTTGAACACTGTATTTTGGGAGTGTCCCATTAAAATTTGCACCCCATTTGCCCCACTCTCGGCCTTGGGGGAGCAGCCCCCAGAGGCCAGTTAACATGAAAGGATGGATGTTGGCATTTTCCATGGCCACCAGCGGGGCCGTTTTGACCCAGGTGCCACCCTACTCGCCTCTCTGGTTTGGGGCGGTCCTTTGCCTGGATCCCCTCCATCACAGCTCCCCAGCCTGTCAGCTCCCAACCTCTCTTCTTTAAGGCGTTAGGTGGCCTTAAAGAGACCCCAGTGCTCCCCAGGGGAGACGTGTCACGCCACGCTCATGCAGGGGGAGGGGAGGACCCCAGCTCAGCGCCTCTCTCCTCAGGGACCCCGGCAGCGGCCAGCCTGGGCGCCTAAGTCCCCGCAGCCCGCACCTCCGCTCCTGTAACTCCACATCTGCCCAGAAGGGGGCGGCGTGGGCACGTGCATTCCCAGCCTGCGACCTGGGGGCGTTCCTTCTTCCCACTTTGCTGCTTTTCCTTCTTCTTGCCAGCTGTCCCAAGTGACAGCCGACAAGGCTGCTCTTTCACCCCTGGCTGACAGTCCCTCTCCTGGGGAGGGATGACGAGAGGGAGGAACCTCTGAGTGCTGTTTTGATGAGCAGCATTCTTTCCCTTGGATTTGAACTGAAAAAAATTCACACGTTCACACAGACGAAATGTGTATGAATGTTTACTATGTGCCAGGCTCTTCTCCCACTGACTCTGCACAGCAGCCCTGAGAGGTGGTCGCTACTGTAAGCCTCACTTTCATAGATGCGCGTGCTGCCCGGGCTCAGTGGGACAGGGTCTCCTGGGAGACCACCAAGTGCAGATCTGATCCCGCGTTCGATGGCGTCAGTGTCCTGTCCACTTCCTCTCGACGCTTACCATTCCAGTGCCAGGGAGTTAACGTCCCCCCAGAGCAGGCCCCAGCCAAGGCAGTGGGAGTGGAGGATGAACGCCCAGCTCCCTGCCCGCGGGTACCCTCTGGTACCCCTCCCCCAGTTTTCAGGTGGGCTCGAGCCTCTGGGGCCCAGGGTGGTGGTTTGCCTTGATAACACCTCCCCTGTCCCATCATCACCCCCGCCAGCAGTAACATTTATTTTTGCCGTTTATTGAGCACTTGCTGTATGCCAGGAGCTGTGTCTAGGGCTTTGCAGGGTTTACCTTATTGGATCCTTTCAGCGGGTCCCATTTTACGGATGAGGAAAGGGGCCAGGTCACAGGGTCACAGGATTCAGACCCAGGTCTGATGGCCTTAGCTAGTTGAACGAACCAGAGACTGAAGAAATGGCAGGTCGAGGTTTTCCAGGTGTGAAGGAGTGAATGAGTGCCGGGGCCTGGCTTCCTCTCAGGATGGTCATTTTGGACGGCTCTAGGCAGCCTGACGTCATGGATGATGGTGTGTAGCGGGGAAGCTGGGGTACATCCCAGTCTGCGAGTCACAGCTGGAGAGGGAAGACTCCACCCCCGCTCTGTGCCAACTGGGGTGGAGGGCTCGTTGTTCATCTCTCTGCAGTTTATATTTTCCTCATTTTTCTCCCAAAGGCGAGTGTGCATTGCTTTTCATAATTTGAAAAGAAAACCGTAAAAAAATTAAGACTTTCAGGTAAAAGCACAGTTAGACATAAATTAACTGAGGAAATGTAGCTAGAGTGAGCTCTTAGCAGGATGCTTGGTCAAAAGTAGTTTCTGGAATGCAGGCAAGTGGATGGCTGAATGGTCGGATCTGGTTGATAAGTGTCTGCCCACTGTCCGCTCCAGAAGGTCAGGGTGCATTGCCCCCCTCTGAAGAGCCCCACCCTCAGGAACCCAATAGTTACTGACATGTTGTGGTGACCATGTGTCATTAACCCTTTCAATCTCCACAGTAACCCCATGAAGTAGGTATTACTATTATTCTTCTTCTTCCAATTTCTCAGGAAAATGGAGGCCCAAAGAGGTTAAGTAATTTGCTGAAGGTCACACAGCACAAAAGGGGTGAATCAGGAGTCTAGTCTCAGAATTTGGCCCCAGAGGCAGCTCCTGACCCTCCCACCTTGACTGGGACTCCAGCATGGTCTGCATAAAAAGCAGACATTTCCAGAGCTAGTGAATTCCCTCTGGGCAAATCAGAGACTTGAGTTCCACAGAGAGAGTGATGTCCTACAAAGAAGGAATTCAGGGTCAGCAGACCTGGGTGTGTGAGGCCCTGCAGCTCCACTGAGGGGGAAACTGAGGCACAGAGATGCCAAGCCCTTGCCTAAAGCCAGCCGCCAAGGAAGCAGGCCTCCTGCACCTGCTGGGTGTGGACTCTGTGCCTGCCCGCAGGTGGGTGCTCCGTGGTCTGTCTCTGGGCGGCGGGGACGGGAGCCAGCGGGGTGGAGGCCGTGATGCCGTGCCAGCCCCCCGCCTCTCTGGAGCGCCCGCCCCAGCCCCACCTCTACCCACTCCGTCTGCTCCAATCCCTCACCCCCAGCCAAATTCTCAGCTTCACCGCGACCTTCTCGGGTGCCTCAGAACGCTGGTCCCAGCTTCTCTCCGGGTCTGGGGCTGTTGGAGTGACGTCTTGATGAGACCATCAGCCCCAAGGGGCCGGGACACCCGGCGGCCTGGCTCAGTGCATCACATGCACAGAGCAGGTGCTCAGCCAAGTGCGTGCCGATGAAGCAAAGAATGAACAAATGAATGAGCGGACGCCGGTGTGCACTCAGCCTGGAGGTGTCAAAGGGTGTCTGGGGGAGGGGGGGCACAGCTGTCAGCTGTGGCCGGGCTCCAGTCCCGTTTTCTCATCCAAGAGAAACAAAAAGCGGTGATGATTACGGAAGGAGCCCTTGGCTTTCCCTCCCAAGGGAAAGCGGCTGACCTTTATATTTGGACTGTCCTATCCCGTGTCTGGGAGAAGAACTTTCCTCCCTCTGGTGGGTGGGGGCTGGCCGTGACACTTTGTCTTAGATGCCAGCCCTCCCTCCCTCCTTCCCTCCCTCCCTTGCTCCCTCGCTCCCTCCCTCCCTCCCTCCCTCCCTCCTTCCCTCCCTCCCTCCCTCCCTTGCTCCCTCCCTCCCTCCTTCCCAAGCACAGGGTGGCGGTAGCAGTCCTGCCTCCCAGCCCAGGGCCCTGCAATTGCACCGGGCGGCCGGGCAGTGGGGCTCACAGACTGCCTGGGGGATGGAGCCGGGCTTGTGACAGCCCCTCTTCCATTTCTGTGTTAAAGGGAGGAGGTAACGGGGTGTGAGCAGGGCCCAGCTAGGGAGGGGTCTGCACTTGTTGTGCTTTCACAGAGTTTCCTCTCCAGGGTGGGGACTGTCACCTGGCCCAGGGTCCTCAGCTTCTCCAGGGACAGGGAAAGTGCCTCTTAGGGAAGCCCATCCTGTCGGGCCCCAGGCAGCAGGGGAGGGTGCTGGGCCCAGGGGCCTCCTGGTCCCCAGGTGAGGGCACAGGCACCTCCTGTGCTGCCCCCCGAGGCCGGTGGAGGGGGTGCCTGGAGTCGGAAGGGTGACAGGTGACGGTCCTGGCAGGTAGGGGCCCTGGCCGGTGCCCTCTTGCCTGTGCTGGGCTCTGCAAGCCAGACAGATGGGGGAGGAGACGGTGGGGGGGAGGAGACAACGGATGGCAGGGGCCGCTGGGTGGGTGGTGGCAACGGCCGTGTTTTCCGTGGGTGTCTGGCTGGTGACCTTTTAGAGGAATGGATTCAGAAGTGACTGCTATTTGTCGAGGCCCAGTTCAGAGACATCCTCGGCGTTAAATGTCAGGCCCCCACTGTCACCGGGAAGCAGGAAGTGCATCCCAGCAGGATGCAGGCTGGCTGACACCTGACAGGGTAGATGGACACCCCGCAGGCCCAGGGATGGGGGTTTGAGGCGCTTCTGGGGGATTTGAGGAGAGTGTGGGATGGAGTGTCTGGAGGACCCAGGAAGAGTGGGGCTCTTTGCTCTGCTTTGCAGGAAGCTGGCCTGCCCGGTGTCAGGGGGTGTCTCTAAGGGTGACCTGGTGACAGCTGCTCCCCCCTTGAAAGAGCCCCTCCTGCATGTCACCCCAGTGGGTCTCCTCACGTTCTCTGAGCGGAGCTTCGTGCCCCCGTTTTGTAGTCGGGAAGCTGGGACTCGGGGCCCCCAGGGGGGCTGCCCCTGCTCGTGGCTGATACGCCGAGGATCGGGGACCCTCAACATTGGGCTTAGCTGCCCTTTCGGGGCTCCGACTTCCCAGGGGAAGGCTCTGGTCTCTAGTGATGAAAACAGCTCAGCCCTGGCCCAGCGATGCCCCCCCGGCCCCCCGCGGCTTCTGGCCTCTGAGCTCAGGGCTGAGCCCTTCGTGGGGATGGGCCCCCTGCCTCTCCTCTCCCTGTGAGCCACCTGTGTGCTCAGGAGACAGACGACAGCTCTGTCACTTTCTGGCTGCCTGACGGGGGATCCAGAGGGCGCTCCTCCCACCCCAAGTCTCAGTTCCCCGTCTGTAAAGTGGGGGGATCTGCAGATCTGCCCCGCGGGTGCCTGCCGGGAAGGAGAGGCAGGCCTGGCGTTCCCACTGCGCTCAGATGCTCCCCCGTCTCTTCCAGGAGCTTCTGCTCTTTTCTCCTGGGCAGGGACTGGGGGTAACCTGCAGGTTCCAAGCCTGACCCTCGTTCTGAACACCCTCCTGTGCGGGGGCAGGGCTCCCCCAGGAGAGCCGCTTTCCCCGGGGGAGCCTGGCTGGTTCCAGGGTCATTTCTAGGAACGGGGACCTGGTCTCCATCCCGGTGGTGTGTCCTAGCTGGCCCTGTGCTGAGCCTGTTTCTGGCCTTGCTTGTGCAATTCAGCCACAAGGCCACGGGCGTGAGCCACCCTGGGGTGCTGGTGCTGGGGGTCAGCTGGTGCCGTGGCCAGTAGGGGGATGTGGCTTTACGTGATGGTGGGAGGCCGTGGGCTTTGAACCAGAACCCTGGGCGGCGGCTGACTATTGAGCTTTGCTGGGAGTCAGGTGCCACACCTGAAGTGCCAGGTAACTGCAGGTGACACGTGGGACTTCCTCTCAGCAGGTTAGAGCCGAGCACCCCCAGAGTCCTCTCTACACTCGGGGGGTGCAGAGGTACTGCCCCCCCAAGCCGCCTGCCCACCTGAGTTCCCACGCTTCCAGCTGGAACTTCCATCTCAGCTGGGCTTCTTTGGTCTTCGGCCTGAGGACTTGGAGGCCCCTGGGGGAGCCTGTTTAGCCTCAAGCTGGTTCAGCCTGCAGTGCGGGGAGTTGGGTCTCCCTCAGCGGGGTGGAGACTGCTGGTTAGGTGCCCATCATCCTGGTCCTCTCAGTTCCTTAGTGGGTCCCCAGCGGGATCAAGCCCAGGGTCCTCCCATCAACACGCACCCCCCCCACCCCTTGCTGTTCTCGCTCCCCGGGCCCCTTCCTCGCTTGCACATCCTGAGACCCCTGCTCCCAAGCTCCTCAAGGGCTCTGCTTTTGGGGGACCCCGGTCAAGACAGGTTCCTGAGGTGCCCCATCAGATACAAGGCCTGTGACGCTCAGGACAGGTAAGTGCACCCGCGGCCGCAGCGCTGAGACGGCTGAGCTTTTCCTGCCTCGTCAGCGTTGACCCTCAGCGCAGCCTCTGGCCAGAACCCCTGATCCCTGATCTCACACGTCAGGGTGTCCATGTCACACGGAGTAAGGGGTGGAGGTGGGGCTTGGACCCAGGCTGGCCCCAGCTGGTGACCAAGGGCGACAGAGTAAGTGACCATACCGGGATGCTTCCGTCTGGGACAAATGCTGAACTGGACAATGGGTGTCACCAGGGACTGTCCCTGGGATGGGAGGCTGGTGTTGGAAGAATGGACTTGGGTGGCGCTCAGCACAGATGCGGCCGGCCACCCTCGCCCAGTTCCCCGGGAGCTCACAGGTGGACGGTCACCCAGAAGGCAGCTCGTCCCCAGGGACTGTGCCACCAGGGGGGCCGAGCTGGGATTCCAACCCGTGCCATCTCGTTCCTGGGCTGGTTGCCCAGTGCACACCGGCGGCTTCTGGGGAGCGGTCCCTTTCCTGGGAATGCAGACTTCCCTCCCGATGGAAGTTCAGAGAAAGAAAAACAAAGAAAAGGAAAGAAAAGAAAACAAACCTGCTCTCTCTGCGAGCCCTCCCTTCTCTCCCCCCCTTTTCCCTCCTCTGCTTCTCCATCTCTCTCTCCTCCTGTTCTTTGTACATCTCCCTACCCCCCGCCCCCGCCCCTATCCACCTTTTATCTGCTTCTGTCTCTCGCTCTCTCCCTCCCCCTGTCTCTTTTAGTCTCTGTCTCTTTGTCTCTCTCTCTCCCCCTCTCCTCCCCAGCCCCCCACCCTGGGGCAGGCGCTGGAGGTGTGGGTTCTACTGGGCTCTGTGCCCACTGTGGGGACTTGACCTTGTCTGTATTAAGGGGAAGGGACAGGATTAGCTCCTGTAATCCCCAGCCAGCTGTTGGCCACGGACGCGGACAGGGTCCGGGCTGAAACTGCAAGACCTGTTCAACGGGCCAGGTATGCGGGGCCTGGCTGGGCTTGGCTTGGGGTTGGGGGGGCTCTGAAAGGCCATTCTGGGGGGCACAGGCCTTTCCTGGGCTCCCTCCTAGGTGTCAGCAAGGCCACGGAGGGGAGGTGGGCGCCAGCAGCTTCTCCAAGGGCTTAAAAACAGACCAACGCATTCGGATTCTTGCTGAAAAACATTAGAGGAGTGTGTGCCCTCCGCAATTCCACGTCTGTGCTCCTGACTCTGAGCCTGAGAACAGTTTGCTCGGGGTGGGTAACGTTCCAGTCCTCCGTTTCCTTTCCCACGTCTCAGTGTCCACAAGAGCAGCTTCGGACCCTCTGCTCCCTGTGCTGGGTGGGGCTGAAGTTAGAAATTGCAGGTACTCCCCTCTTGGTCTCCAGAGGGGACCCTGAGCCGGGATAAGGCAGTTCTGTCTGCACAAGAAAGAAGTTGTGATAAGCAACTGTGATCCACCTCCTGTGCATTGATTTTCTTAAATGGCACCTGAACCCCACATCCCGAGATATGGAGGGCTGGAGCCACAACTCGCCCATCTGGAGGTTTGCCACCTGAAGCCAAGCTCTGAGCCAGTGTTTCAAAGGTTTGGCAGGAAATTAAATGTATCCAATGGAATTTTGCATTTATTATTTACTTTTAAACTTTTTAATACTGAAGTCTAGCATAATACAGGAACACTCACACATCGTAAATGTTCAGCTGGATGCGTTTTCACCGATGGAACATGCCTGTGTCACCAGCATCCAGACTGAGACCTAGAATGTGACCTCCCCCCTCCGTCCCTGCCCCGAAAAGATCCCACCATCCTGACTTCTCTCAGCATCCATCCGCCTTGTCTGTTTTTGCGCTTTTTCTAAATGGAATCACACAGCATGTTCTCTTTTGTGTCTGGCTTCTTTGGCCCAGCATCCTGCGGGTTTATTTTTATCTCTGACCCCACCAGAACAGTCTTCCTGAGGCCAGGAAGGATTCTGCTAATCAGGTCCATGGGGTAGTGATGGCTGACGGAGGTAATGACCAGATGGCCACCATGGATGATTGAGATCTGACATGGCAAACTGACAGCTCAAGGGCGGATCGTACTTAACTTACCCTCTGCAGCAGGAAATATATGTTTCCATATATATGTCAGATGTAGAAAGAACATATAAAAGAATAATTTCATGCACATTACCCAGAATCGACAACTTAATTAACTTCCGGTCATTTAAAAAAAATTGAGCTGAAATTCACACTGCACAAAAAGAACCATCTGCAGTGTATAGTTCAGTGTTGTTTTGTATATTCACAATGTCGTGCAACCATCATCTCTATCTGGTTCCAAAACTTCTTCATTGCCCCAAAAGGAAACCCTGTACCCATTAGCAGACAACCCCCAGACCCCCTTCCTCCAGCCCCCAGTAGCCACAAATCTTCTGTGTCTATGGATTTGCCTGATCTGGACATTTCAGACAAATGGGACCATACAACAGGTGACCTTCTGTGTCTGGCTGTTTTCAGTCAGCATCACGTTTCTGAAGTTCTTCCATGTTGTAGCACGTCTCAGTACTTCCTTCCTTGTTATGTCATTTTTTCTTTAAAGCAGAGGAAGCAGCTTTTATTGATGAGTTATCTCCAGAAACCAAAAAGACTGTGTGCCCATTTTCAGTTACCCACTATCCCTCCAGGATCTCACAGCTCCTCTTGGGGAGAGGATACAAATTGCCTTTTGGTTTTCCAAAGCCCCAGTCCTCTGATGAGGTTCCCTTTCTTTGTACATAAACGAAGAAAATGAAGCCATCACAGCTTTTCCATCAACATCTGATTTAAGGATGGGCCTCTATCCTGAGATGACATCTTCTCTTTCTCGGCATTAAACTGTTCTTTTATGAGATAATTGTGATACTAAATGGTGTAGTCCAGGGGTAGGCAAAGCTTTTCCATAAAAGGATGGATAGCAAATATTTCAGCTTTGTAGGACATACAGTCTCCGTGGCAATGACTCCTCTCTGCCACGTGGAAAGCCGTTTTATCCATGTGCAAACGAATGAGGGAGCTGTGTGCCAATAAAACTTTATTAATAAAAGAGGTGGCAGACTAGATTTGGGCACCCCTCATTTAATAGATAGTGGCACTGTTTATACCTATTTGACATTTTCTTAACTTGTAAAAATAAAAACTTCGCAAGGGTAGAGGTGCTGGTCCCTGCAGCAGACATGATTAACGGTGATGAAGACTCCTTGCCCCTTGAAGCTCAGCACGATTGCGTGACTTGCTTTGGGCAATGAGATGTGAACAGAAGACACGTGTCCCCCCCCGCCCAGGATGAAGCATTTCCAGGCCAGTGTGCGTGGACCACAACACCATTTGCCATGGACCACGCTGCCTACCATCACTGTCACTGCTACAAAAGGCGAACGTCACGGTGTCCCAGGCCTGTGCTATTACAGAGATGCTGCTGGTGGCGGAGGTGAAGTAGAGACTTACACTGACCCATAAGCTGAAGGATTGCTGGGCTGGGGGAGACGGGGGAAGCCTGTCCCTTCCCGGCGGCCGGGAACACCCTGGTCACTGTGTCTCATGGGAATACTGGGGAGGGGCAGAGATTTATGGGGGGGGGGCGGGGAGGCGACAGCCGGAATCAAGAATTTAATTTCTGAATGTCAAGTTAGATGCCTTTTAGACATCCACATGGAGATGTCAGAAAAGCAGTTGGAAGTAGGAGATAATTTTAGAAATTGTAAACTGGGGCTGCTGGCATATTTGGTTTAACTTGCATAGTATTCAACAGTAATTTAAACATTAGAAAAATCAAAAAAAAATTTTTAAGTGTAAAAATTTGGGAAACTTTACATTATAAAATTCAGATTGTTCAGACTCCTTTGACTGATTAGAAGGTCTGGCTTTCCTGGCCCCGAGTTCCCCAGGGCGAGGCTCTGCCTGAGCAGAGGGGCAGCTGCTCCTTACACAGGACCTGGGCTCTGCAGCCTGTGGCCCCTCCTCAGAGGGTCCTTGATCCTGAATTTGTATGCCAGTTGCTATTCATCATTTTGCTCAGGAGGCAGTGAAGAGGAACTTTAACTGTGTCTCTACACCCATGTCTCTGTTGAAACTGGGAAAACAAAGGATAGTGCAAGAGAGTCAATTTTCAAAGGAATTATGATGGTATATGCTTTTTCTTACACTTGGTGCATTTCCTTGTGTGTTGGAGGGTAACCCTTGCCATATCAGCCAGCAGATGAACTTGAGCTGTCCTGTGGAGGTACAGCCTGCACACCTGAGATCAGGCTGGGCCCCAGCACCATATTGGTAGCTCCCTTGGCTTTCTTTGGTGCAAATATTTGAATGTGGTCCTATATTTCAGTATAGTTGTTTTATAAGAATGAGTGGGGAAACAGGAACTTGCTGAAACCAGGGATGAGAAGTAAAGGTCTCCCACATTAATGCCATTGCAACCAAGATGGGTATTGTATTAGTTAGCTGTGTTTCCAGAGAAACAGAACTAATAGAAGATCTATCTATCTATCTATCTATCTAACCTATCAGCTATCGATTTATTATGAAGAAATGGCTCACACAATTATGGGGACTGAGAAGTCCCATATCTGCCATCTGCAAGCTGAAGACCCAGGAAAGCTGGTGATGTAGCTCCAGTTTGAGTTTAGCAGATGGTGTGAATCCCAGTCCAAGGGCAGGAGAACATGAGGCAAGATGTCCCAGGTTAAGCAGCAAGGCTGGAAGGAAAAGGCGCGAATTCCTCATTCCTCCACCTTTTGTTCTATTCAGGCCATTGGATGGGTTGGAGGATGCCCACCCACACTGGGGAGGGCAAGCTGCTTTACCAAGTCCACCGAAACAAATGCTCATCTCATCCTGAAACACCCGCACAGACACACTCAGAAATCATGTTTAATCTGGGCACCTCTGTGGCTTAGTCAAGTTCACATGCAAAATTAACCATCACAGGTGCCTCAGACACCGTGGCGCATCCCTGGCCCAAGTGCGGGCTCATGTCACAGGAGGCAAATCTGAAGCCTTTCTAGTTAGTCTTGAACAAAACAAAACAAAACAAAAGAGCTGGTGTCGAATTTGAAATATGGCACTAAAAATCACCTCTAAAAGACCAAGGGTAATTAGGGATTTTGTAAAAATGTTTTCACTCTCTAACAAGGAGAATTTTCCTAATGGCATGTAAAGCGACTGCTAAGAGTTTCAACATCTAACTTTCACACATGTTTTTCGGAAATCTTTATATTTGGACCTTTGAGGTGCCTGTAATTTTATTAGAGTTTTATACTGTGAAGATTATACTGAGCTGTGAATGTTTCAAGGGCTGAGCTGCTATGACTCCACCTCAAGCAGCGTCTTTCTTCTTTCAGCAAGTATTCAGCACCTATTATGCACTGTGTATTGTTCTAGATACTGTGTGTGTAATGGTGAGGAAAGCTGGACATGATTCCTGGCCTGCCAGGAAGGTCAGGCTCTTAGAGGAGTAACATATTAGTAAAAATATTACACAGATAAAGACGGACTTGTTGGGTGATGAGCTGTCGCGAGTGGTGTGTGTTGCCCTGATAGCCTGAAGGCTGCGATGGGGCAGAGAAGGTTGCTCTTAGGCAGGGGACCAGTGGCAGAAAGCGGAAGGTGAGTTGAAGTTGCATAGTGAAAAGCGTGCCCAGGTGTGGGCAGACGGGGAGAGGGAGGGGTGAGGCTTAAAAGGTGTCAGCAGTCAGACATGGAAAAGTGGGGTCCGTCTATTATGCTGGCGCTTAGCAGAGATCCAATAAATGCAATAGATGTAGTCAGATATCGAAAAGTGGGGTCCGACTATTACACTGGCGCTTAGTAGAGATCCAGTAAATGCAATAAATGTAGTCAGACATCGAAAAGTGGGGTCCGACTATTACACTGGTGCTAGTAGAGATCCAATAAATGCAATAAATGTAAGCCCTTATTTTATCCACTCCCCCCGCCCCAGTGGCTGTCCAGCCTCTCTTTTCCTATAGGGGCACTAGCCTGGCTCAGCCCTGGCCACGCACCCCTTCTGCAGCCTCTGGCTCCAGGGCTGGTTCAATCCACACCTCTGTGCCCGCCGTGCAGCCTGTGTTGAGCCCAGATCAACATTCTATGTGTATCCCCATGGGAATGTTATAGTCAGATGTCGAGAAGCAAGATCTATTTCCTAATTAAAAGAGAGCTTCCTGTACAGCAAATCAATCGATCACAACCACGCACACACACACAGACAACAGTTGCTTACTTACACTCGTGCCTAATTCCTCTGGGGAACAAGCAAGCTGCTCTCTTCTGATGCCTGGGGTTCCAAAAGCTGTGGCTTAACCAGAAGTCATGGGCTGCATTTCCTCTAGTCAGAGTCGTGCCCCAGAATAGGCAGAACACGGCCTATTAAGCCCACGACTGTGTCCTGAAACGAAAACCCAGTCAGGTAGCCTGCTGGTGCTACAATTACGTGCAACGAGTGTAAAATCCACAGTTATCCTGGCCTCCATTTTTAAAGTTTGAATGAATGGCTCCAGAAAGATATTAAAGTTTTTTTCCCCCATGGGGGAATGGGGGAGAGTTTAATGGATTTGTGGGTTTTTGAAGGAGCGCCCAACTTTCTCTAGAGCCCTGGCAACAGGCGGCTCTTAAACACGGTAGGTGCTGAGTAAATGCTGTACACTTAATTGAAAAGCCTGAGGACAGTCTCACTTTATGGAAGTAGAATTGTTTTCATTACCAACAACAGCAATAAAAGTAGCACCAAGCGCCCTTGTCTGAGTCCCTTGGCCAGGCCAGACGTCTTAAATACTTTATCTTCACCCTGTTTCTGAAGCGTCTATTCTTTTGCCGCCAGGGATGGAACAAACATTTTCCTCCTCTGTCTCCTCTGCCAACCCCTTTCCACCCTAATCCCGGTTAATCCTTACTCACGCCCCTGTGAGACTGAATCTGTGTCTTTATCTCGCCGCTGAGGGGGCAGGGGTCTGAGTGGTCCACCCACCCGCCCAAGGTCACAGGGTCTGAAAGGGGAGTGGCCGGCTTGGAGGGCAGGTCAGCCTGACTCCTGAGCCCAGCTCCTGACCCAGTCCCCTGATGCAAGGGCAGCTCTCCCTGGCCCTTGGTGGACCGTTGCGGAGCACAGGCTCCGGACGCGCAGGCTCAGCGGCCATGGCTCACGGGCCCAGCCGCTCCGCGGCATGTGGGATCCTCCCGGACCGGGGCACGAGCCCGTGTCCCCTGCATCGGCAGGCGGACTCCCAACCACTGCGCCAACAGGGAAGCCCTGAGGACTGTTTTTACATTGTCGTTGGAGCTAGAGGGATTGTGAGTTATTTTTCTGGCTTTGTCCCCCAAACTTAAAACGACAAGCGTCACCTGGAATGCTGGTCCAGCTTCTGCGATTTTAAGGAAGAGCTTCCTGAAGGATATTTCACGGTATTTCCTTGCAAAAGGGCTCTGCCCCTTACGGGACACTGGTGATGTCAGTGTGCCTTGAGGGAATGTCCCAGAATCCCGGAACGCTGCAGAGCCTCTGGGGAATTCTCTAGGCTCTCCTGAAAATAGGGTGATTGGGTGGGTTTGCTATTTATTTGCTATTATAGCCTGTATTCGTTAGCGGCTTCTGCATAACAAATTAACCCCAAACTTAGTGGCTTAAAACAGCATTTGTGATCTCCCAGCTTCTGTGGGTCAGGAGCCCAGGTGCAGCCTAGCTGGGTCCTCTGGGTCGGGGTCCCTCCCAGGCTGTGACCATCGCAAGGCTCTGCTGGGAAGGATAGGCTTCCGGGCTTGTTCACATGATCACCAGCAGGACCCAGTTCCTTGTGTGCTGTTGGATTAAGGCCTCCTGAGCTGTTGGACAGTGGGTTCCCTCAGTCCAGGGTCCGTTGGGTTGGTACCCGGGTGTGTTTGAACATGTAAGAGCAAAAGTTTTGTTCTCCACTAGTTTTCTCTCGTTCGGTCATGTCACTTTTTTGAAATTCAAGCACCGGAGTTTCTACTTTGTCTTAGACTGAGCTGTGCTTGTGACAGCGTCCATCCCAAGTCCTCGGCCCGATTACGTTTTGCTTCATTTCCGGGGTCACTCATTTAGACCGAGGCCCGTTTGGACGTTCACTGCTGTGATGTATTTCAGCATCGTGAACCCAGGTTCACCAGCCTCGTCTCGACCTTGGAAATGTTGTGGCATTTTACAGTGTGTGGTGACATTTATGAGCCCATTTGGACACCCACAAAGAGGTTGATTTCCATAGATTAAATGTCAAGTTTGAGACGGTCCAGGGTGATGGAATCCTCCAGTGCTGTCCACTCCCATTCTCAGCGATGGCCTTTGACTGGACATTTGTTCTCTATTATGAGCCCACGAGTGCAGCCCAAATTACTTAGGTCATCTGAGTCCAGGGGGATTGGTGTGATGGGGAGGCTCCTGGCAGTGTAATTGGAGACCTGCAAAAATGTCTCATTTTTATTTTTTTAAATAAAACACATACATGGTCAGTGAATAAATTATCGGAGGCAGAAAAAAATTCCACCAGCTGAGGTTTCTGAGATGTTGGTTAGTTTATAAAACCATCTGTGTGTTGGGCTTCCCTGGTGGCGCAGTGGTTGAGAGTCCGCCTGCCGATGCAGGGGACACGAGTTCGTGCCCCGGTCTGGGAAGATCCCACATGCCGCAGAGCGGCTGGGCCCGTGAGCCATGGCTGCTGAGCCTTCGTGTCCGGAGCCTATGCTCCGCAACGGGAGAGGCCACAACAGTGAGAGGCCCGTGTATTGCAAAAAAAAAAAAAAAAAAAAAAAAAAAAAAACCATCTGTGTGTTGACCAGAGCAAAAGGGTAAAAAAAATCTGTGCTTCAATGTTTTAAGTAGAAGTAGTTTTACGGGGCATTAAACTCATGAACATAAAATTGGAGTAAGTGTCATCTAAATTAAGGGGTGGCAAAAAGCATCAAATAGTTTCCTAGAAGTTTAAATGTATTTGTGTTCTTACTGTCTAAAGGATTTGTGTGTCTTCAGATTTTGACCTGACTCCCTCTCTCTCTCTTTTTAAAGAAATCTTAGAATTTATAGTCACCATGCTGTACATTACATCCCCAGCATTCATTTATCTTATCACTGGAAGTTTGTACCTTTTGAATCCCTTCACCCATTTTCCCCACCCACACCTCTGATGACCATCGATTTGTTCTGTTTCTATGAGATTTTTTTTTTTTAGATTCCACATATAAGTGAAATCATATAGTATTTGTCTTTCTCTCTCTGACTCATTTCACTTAGCATCATGTCCTCACTGTCCATCTGTGTCATTGGGCTTGCAGGATTTCCTTCCTTTTTATAGCTGAATGATATTTAATTGTATACAAATATACCACATTTTCTTTATCCACTCATCCATCAATGGGCACTTAGGTTGTTTCCATCTCTTGGATACTCTATGAAATGCTACAATGAACATGGGGGTGCAGATATCTCTTCGAGACAGAGATTTCATTTTCTTCAGATAAATACCCAGACGTGGAACTGCTGGATCATATGATAGTTCTATTTAAAATTTTTGGAGGAACCTCCATTACTGTCTTCTATACAGGTTGCATCAACTTACATTCCCACCAACAGTGCACAGGGTTGATCTGGGTCTCTTGAATTTTTATTCTCCCAAGGACCTGAAGTTAAGTAGATCTAAGTATGGATGTACCCATTTCCTCCACTGCTCTACGGGGGGTACCAGGGCCGGGACAGCCCTGAAAACCTTTCCAACCTGGACTTCTAGTCTTTCTGAAGTTTCAGCTGTTGGCACTGCAGTGTGGCCTGCTCTGCTGCTCTGGGCATTTCCCTTGACAGCACTGACCTACAGCCAGGCTGTGATCGACACAGACCAGCCAGTTAAAAGCAGAATTAAAGTCAACCCACCAGCAAGTTTCAGGAGAGTCAAACTGGGCATGTTGAATTCCTGTCCAGGCTTGGGGTCCAGACAGTCAAGGGAGCCCATCTTTTTTTTTTTTTTTTTTGCGGTACGCGGGCCTCTCACTGTTGTGGCCTCTCCCGTTGCGGAGCACAGGCTCTGGACGCGCAGGCTCAGCGGCCATGGCTCACGGGCCTAGCCGCTCAGCGGCATGTGGGATCTTCCCGGACCGGGGCACAAACCTGTGTCCCCTGCATCGGCAGGCGGACTCTCAACCACTGCGCCACCAGGGAAGCCCAGAGCCCATCTTTTTTGCTAGACTTTTTTGTTGCCAAACTGTTGTGGAAGATGATGCACAGATTCATTTTATGATCAGGAATTAGAACAAAAAGCAGCACCTGACATTGGAATTGTGTCCCAGGCCAAGGTGTGTGCTGCGTCATGCCTAGCAGACAGAAATTCAACCCTGGCCGGGTGGAGGCAAAGCTTGAAGACAGAAGATTCTGGCTGCTCTGCTCAACCACAGTGGCGGCATCTGATCACAAGGGACGTGGGTTTCTTCAAGGGTAGATGCCTCGCCTGCAGCGATGACTGAGATGCCAAAACATTAGGATTTAAGTGGAATGAGTCTGGCCAAGCATCCTGTTGTTTAGTCTATATCAGGCTAAACATCTGGGTGATTGGAAACATCTTTGGAGTTGAATGAGCCACGTGACCTTGTCTCATGCAGGCACAGCCTGAGTCAAGACCCATGAAGGACATGTGCTCAGAGGAGGGTATTTTCTGAGTGGGGGGAGAGGGAGGCAGCAAAATGTATTCAGTACTCTGTCCTGCTCCTGCACAGCCATAAGCAAGGACCACAAACCGGGCAGCTTAAGTAACAGAAGCTGGTTCTCTCACAGTTCTGGGGGCTGGCAGTCTGAGATCAAAGTGTTGGCAGGGCCGTGCTCCCTCTGCAACCTGTAGGGTAGAATCCTTCCCTGCCTCTTCCTGGCTCCTGGTGGTTTGCTGGCAGTTCTTGGCATCCCTTGGCTTGTAGATACATCACTCCAATTTCTGCCTCTGTGGTCACGTGGCTTCTCCCCCTGTGTCTTCACGTGGCCGCCTCCTCCCCGTGTCTCTCCTCTTCTTACAAGGACACCAGTCACATTGGATTAACCCCACACCCCCACTCCAGTATGAGCTCATCTTAGCTCATTCCCTCTGCAATCACCCTGTTTGTAAATCAGGCCACATTCACAGGTGCTGGACGTTAGGACTTGGACAGGTCTTTTTAGGGGGGACACAGTTTAGGCCATAATACCTTGGTCCTCTTTTTTCTCAGGACCTAAAGAGCTGTGACATTTCTCCTTTAAATGTGTGGTCTGTGGGTGGCAGGTGGGATGTGAGCATGACGACCGTGGGATTTCCTGGTGGCCGTGGCCCGTGTGACCCATGTGGCAGGTGATAAGTGTAGGCTCCACACTCAGAGGGAATGACAAGGCTCCTTGAAGGGCTGTTTCTCTTATGTTCCGGCTCTTCCAGGCTGGGCAGCCTGTGAGGACCTGAGTTTCCAGCTCTGGGCTGGAGGAGGGCTGTGTGGGGCAGAGAACCAACGAGGTGCCTGGGAGGAGGCTTCGCCCTGTGGCTCTGTTCTCAGCACCCGACCGGCTCCCTCTGGAGCTGTCGGCAGTCAGCACCCCCACCCCCCGGTGAGAAGCCCAGTCACTCAAAGCACATCCTGCAGGCTTTGTAGAGAACCACATCCCTGAACAAGAGGAGCTCTTCAGCCAGGAGCCTCTGGCATTTGGACACTGAGCCCAGAACTTGCAGGGGTGGCCCAGACTCGGTAGGAATTCTGTCCCCCAGTATTTGGTGCCCCCAAAGTCATGGAGCCCCTGTAGAAGTGCGCTAGAGGAGGCCAGTGTCCAGGGTCGGGGAAAGGTTCTAGATGAGGGATTCTTGCATTGGTAAAGCACTCCCACCCACACCTGGACAGGAAGGTGAGCAGGAAAGGTTTGGATGGGTGGGGCTTGTAGGTGGATTCCATGAGATACAAGCGCCTCCAGCCCCCTCACTCAAGCAAACCCAGGGAGGAACCCATCCCATGAACAGTGACACTGGACCAACCAGAGGGAGGAAGGAATGTGACTCCGTGGAGGGCAGGTAACTGACATGGCTGCCCTCCACCTCTGCCCACCCCAGGTGTGAAGGAGGCACCACCCTCTGCTACTCAGAAACGAAGCACCAACCCACCTTCACAGGCCACCTACAAACTCTCTGCTTGCCTACTGCCTGGGGTCCGGTTGGTGGGGCCTCAGGGCCTGCTGGCTCTTCCTTGCTGCCCTCTTTCACCAACTGGACACGGCACTCTCCACCCCCAGCCCCATTTGTAGGAGGTGAAGCAAAGCCTCAGGGACAGGCAGGGACCGGAAATCAAATGTTGACCAAGGGGTTAATGTCAGACGTCCACGGGGGACGGACGATGGCCTCGTTGCCCAGCTCGGCTGCTGTCTGCGTGGTGATGGGGGTCGGGGGGGTGGACCAGGTAATCGGGGAAGGTTTTCTATGGAGCGCTTGGGAAACCCATCCCCTCCAGGAAATCTGCACTCAGTGGCACATCTTGTGCTCGTTTTTGCTTTAAAGCTGTTGACGTATTGCAGATATCCTGGGGAAGGAGTGTCGAGGGACGCTCAAAGCACTTTATTCCTCCTGAAAAGCAGGCCCAGGGGTATTTGGGTACAGAAACACCTGGCCAACAACCTCATTACAACGAGGATGCTGAAAAGGGGGATTGAAGGTGACATGAAAGGGTTTAGACAAATATTTAAAAATGAAATCACATTGTGTTTTTAAAAGCCATACCTAGAAATTCCCATGGTATTAAAAAAATCAGAGAGTCTATTTTGCTTTATTCATTGCATTAGCCAAGAATGAATATGTTACAAGAATGTTCCGGAAGGGAGGCATTGATGAATTGAAAACGTCTAAGGGCTATTTTGTGTTCTTTGCAACAATATCCCATGAACAGATGTGGAGGGGAACCCTGTCCTTGGCGGGAGGCCGGGGAGCTCTTCCTTTCCTGGGCATGGGCACCGGCGTCTGGCGGTCCACCCTTCCTGGCCTCAGGGGCCGGGGTCTCTCTCTGGACTCAGTGGACACCTTGCTTCGGCCAGTTTAGCTCCTTGGCATATGCCCCTTTGCAGCTTCTGATCTCATAATTGTACTCCAGACACTTGTGCAGTCCTGGCACACCGGATCTCCAGCCGATGAAGCCCTGGGTCGTCTTTGGGACTGGGGGGGATGGGAGCACCTGGAATAGAAAGGCAGGGGGTTGAGTTGCCTTGGGCCACAGCAACACGAGGCGTGTCCACGGAGGCATCAGGATCGGTACGCCTGGTGTGGAAAAGACAGAAAGAACCACGGTACTGGCCCCAAAATAGACACATAGGTCAATGGAACAGAACAGAGAGCCCAGAAATGGACCCGCACTTCTATGGGTACTTAATCCATGACAAAGGAGGCAGAATATACAGTGGGGAAAAGACAGCCTCCTTGATAAATGGTGTTGGGAAAACGGGACAACGACATGCAAAAGAAGCAAACTGGTCTGCTTCTCACACCATGCACAAAACTAAACTCAAATGGATTAAAGACTTAAAGGTAAGACCTGAAACCATAAAACTTCTAGAAGAAAACATAGACAGCACATTCTTTGACATTGGTCTTAGCAATATTTTTTGGGATATGTCTCCCCAGGCAAGGGAAAAATAAAAAAATGGGACTACATCAAACTAAAAGGCACCTTCTGCACAGAGAAGGAAACTATCAACAGAACAAAAAGGCTGCTTACTGAATGGGGGAAGATATTTGCAAACGTATGTGATAAAGGGTTAATATCCAAGATATGCAAAGAACTCATACAACTCGGCATCAAAAAAACAAACAACCTGATTAAAAAGTGGGCAGAGGACCTGAATAGACATTTTTCGAAAGAAGATATACAGGTAGTTAACAGTCACATTAAAAGATGTTCACTGTCACGAATCATCACACCTGTCAGAATCGCCATCATCAAAAAGACAACAAGTGACAAGTGCTGGCGAGGATGTGGAGAAAAGGGAACCCTCCTGCACTGTTGGTGGGAATGGAAATTGGTGCAGCCACTGTGGAAAACAGTATGGAGGTTTGTCAAAAAATTAAAAATAGAACTATCATACTATCCAGCAATTCCACCCCTGGGTACTTGCCTAAAGTAAATGAAAACACGAATTTGAAAAGGTATATGCAACTCTATGTTCATTGAACCATTATTTACAATAGCCAAGATAAGGAAGCAACCTAAGTGCCCATCAACAGATGACTGGATAAAGATGTGGTCTATATATACAATGGAATATTACTCAGCCATAAAAATTAATGAAATCTTCCCATTTGTGACAACATAGATGGATGTAGAGGATACTTAAAGGTGAAATAAATCAGACAGAGAAAGACAAATACTGCATGATTTTACTTACATGTGGAGTCTAAAAAACAAAACAAATGGACAAAACAAACAGAAACAGAGTCATAGAAACAGAGAACAAACAGATGGTTGCCAGAGGGGTAGTGGAGGAGGAGAAGAATGGGTGAGGGAGAGTAAGAGGGACAAACTTCCAGTTGCAAAATAAATGAGTCACAGGGATGAAATGTGCAGTGTGGGAATATAGTCAGTAATTATGCAATATCTTTGTATGGTGACAGATCGTAATGAGACTTATGGTGATCATTTTGAAATGTTTAGAAATATTGAATCACTGTGTTGTATAATAAGAACGAACATAGTGTTGTGGGTCAATTAGACTTCAAAAACAAAGAAACTTGTGAAAAAGTGGTCAGATTTGTGGTTACCAGAGGCGGGGGTGGGGGAGGAGGAATTGGATGAAGGTGGTCAAAAAAAAGGTACAGACTTCCAGTTATAAGACAAACAAGTGCTAGGGATGTAACGTGCAACAGGATAAATATTATGAGCACTGCTCTATGTTATATATGGAAGCTGTTAAGAGAATGAATGCTAAGAATTCTCATCACAAGGAGAAAATAATTTTTTTTCTATTTCTTAAATTTTGTATCTATATGAGAAGATGGATGTTCGCTAAACTTATTGTGAAAATCATTTCATGGTGTATGTAAGTCAACTCATGATGCTGCACACCTTATACTTACTTAGTACTGTATGTCAATTATAGCTTAATAAAACTGGAAGAAAAAATTAGAAAGAAAAGACAGAAAGAAGAGCCAGGGTCCCTAAGTAAGGTGCACTGAACGTAAGCACGCTCCAATCAGCTGGCCTCGGAGATCACATTTTCCCTGAAACTAACGATCACCAAACATTTCTCTTTATCTTGTAATGCTTAACACATTTAATTCACAACCCAATGAAATACTTTTTATTTGGTAAAAGAGAGAAAAAGAGAAAAAAGTAAGGTGCAGAAATATCAAATACTACAGTTCACAGTGCCCTTTATAAAATATGTGGCAACATTGTCAGATGGTAGCCTGGCAGTTATAGGTTTGATTAGAAGGTTTTATGATACGTGTGTGTACACACACACACCCCCCCCCCAAACCATAGATGCCACAGGAATGAAAAACAATTGAATTTAATTAAAAACCAGAAGGGAAATGGGATTCTATCTGAAATGAAAAAAAACCCCACAATTTTGTTTGCCAATTCCTTGAAATTTGGAAAATTTTTGGAAAATGAGGCTAAATGTTTATGCAGGTTTCTCCCTTCCATTTGGAATAATCTTCTGTTCTGCTCTTACGGGGGGGTTTGAACCAAGACAGCAGTGAGGAATATTTGTTCCAGCAGAAGAACCGAGATGAAGCGGTTTAGTATGCTTGGGGTTACGAGTTCACACTTGGCTCAAAGGATCTTTGAGTGAGGCGGTGGCCGGAGGGGACGGTCCTGGTGGATGAAGCCCCTTAACATATATTCTTGATGAGGCATTAAAATTAATCTCTTGAGAGGCCCCATGCAGGGAGGGTCATGAACAAATGCCAGCGGGGCCAGAATTTCCTCCAGCGAGCCAGTTCTCCACGATGCTGGGACCTCGGGAACACACGGGACCAGCTTTCAAGTCCATCTCCAACTTGTAAGAGAGTGCAGTCAGAACCCACCCTGGCATGCCACACTTCACCCATCAGATGAAGAGAGGAAAACACCACCGTGAAGGAACTTATGGGAAAATCTGTTGTTAATTCTCTGTGAAGGGCAATATTACCGTCATCTACGAAAAATGAAAATGCAAACACTCTTTGACCTGACAATCCATCCCTAGGTATTTATCCTAAGACATCCTAATACCTGCACACGCACATACCAAGGCCCTGTTTGTCATAGCCAATGCCTGGACACAGCCTACGTGTCCATCCATGGGGGACCCATTCAGCCACAGTCCCTCTGCACCATGGAAAATTACGCAGCCATTTAAAAGAACGAGGTAGCTCTGTATATCCTCAGATGGAATGACTTTGAAGACAAACTGCTAAGAGAAAAAAAGATGCATAAAAAGATGTAAAATATGGTATCATTTCTGTACTAAGGAAAAAGGGCTAGAGCCCTCCACATCCACCTGGATAGGCATATTGCATCTGGGGAAGGGTGCAGAGACGGGGGGCAACAGCTCTCAGGACTTGGGGGAGGGAAGGAGGCTTTTCGCAGCATTGCCCTTTGGGGTGTAGGATGCCTGTTAAACCATAAATGTATTTTTAAAGGGTCTACCCACCTGAAGAGGGGATGGGAAGGAGGAAGACGGGAACCATTTCTTCGGCAAGGAAGGAAGCTCAGAGGGAACCAAGCAAAGTGCCTTTCTCTGCTGGATCGTGAGACTGACCCTCCACTCCTCCCCCCGTCCACCCCCCCAGGCTCTGACAGGGGTGTGGCTTCCACACCTGGCCTTCTCCTAAGCAGAGGCTCACACAGGGAGAAATCATGTTCCGTTTTGTTCTGGTCCCAGGACAGTTCCTCTCTTCTCCCCCCCAGAAGGGGATGCTGTTCTGATCTCTAGGTGGGAAGGCTTCCTTTGAAAAGATGATTCTGGTGGCAGCTGCCACCCCGCCTGAGCAGGCACGGGGGCCATTTGTCAGGATGGCAGAGGGAGGGGCCCAGCTTCCCCAGGGGCAAGGCACTTACGGGGACCGCTCCTGGCCAGGAGAGACAGCAGGGTCCCTCGGGGACCCCTGTGTCCTCTTCTGGGGTGGAGGTGGGGGTAGGGAGGTGGCTGATGGGTCTCAGCCCTCTGCACAGCCTGATCCCTCACTCAGCAACAAGAGCGATCTCTTAAAAAGGCAATTCTCAACACCCTGTGGCCCTGCTTCCCACTGCAAATCGGGCTCAAATCCCAACTCCTTCCTCTGGCCTCTGAGGTCCCTCCCGTGTAGGGACCAGTAACCCGCTGTGTCTCCCATGTGTGCGCTTAGAAAGGGCTGGAAACCCGCCTCCCCGCAGGCCGGGCGCCGCTCTGTTCTTACCCAGCTCCTGGCTGGGCCCACCAGGAGCAACACCGGAGAAACATCATCTCTGGTGGGGTTGATTTCTTACTTAGGAAAGCAAGTACTTAAAAGGACTTTGCGAACCTTGATGTATTTCTCCACTGGGGTCACTGGCCGGATGCGGAAGCGCTCGGGAAGCTCGATTTTGGGCTTTGGGGTGGCGGGCTCTTCTTCACACTTGATCAGCTGAAACACAATCCCCAGGGATGGGGCCCCGCAGGCTGAGACCTTGGAAGCTTCCCCTCACTGCCCCCCCCAGGACAAGGCACTTTACAGGTAAGGTGGTGCTCAGATCACAGTTAGAAAGGGGTGGAGTGGGGACTGGCCAAGAGGCCAGCTCAGCCCCAGGCCCTTGCAGACTGCCTATTTACAGCCCTGCTGAGTGATTTGAGAACACGTCACAGGTTATGGACTCAGAGTAAAACATGGCAGCAAGGTTCAGGACCAACCTGTAAACTACGAGGAGAGCCTCCATCCCCCCTTTTAATTTTTAAAGCAATTTTGAACTCTTCAAAAACCCAATTTAATTACACATAAGGAATATTAATATAGACTTTTTATGCATATTATATTAATAAGGACTCATTTTATGCATGAAATTTCAAATTGTGTAACTCTCTAAGTATTAAAAAAACTCATTAAGAATGGCATAATTTCAGCGCTAGTGGGACAGGGTGAATTACAAAGGGGCTTTACGCTGCCTAGAATCATGAACATTTTGAATTATGTGGCCTTTGTGCGATTCTGCCTCCCTCCAAAGAAATGTGGTTTCCTCATGTTGTGTCCTGGAGATCACGTGGAAGGTTGCAAACCACTGGGCACAATCCCAGTGAAGCTCACACAAGCATTCTGCGGGCCTGTTGGTGTCTTATAAATCCAAGCCACTATTCTAGACTCAGAAGATTTCATTAAAGCATCTGGATTTCTGGACTCTCTCTTTTTTTTTTTTTTTTTTTTTTTTTTTTTTTGCGGTACGCGGGCCTCTCACTGTTGTGGCCTCTCCCGTTGCGGAGCACAGGCTCCGGACACGCAGGCTCAGGGGCCATGGCTCAAGGGCCCAGCTGCTCCGCGGCATGTGGGATCTTCCCAGACCGGGGCACGAACTCGTGTCCCCTGCGTCAGCAGGCGGACTCCTAACCACTGCGCCACCAGGGAAGCCCTGGACTCTCTTGAACAGTCAGAAAATACAGCCAGTCTGCTTGCCTGGTGGCCCTCAGCTGGGCTGACGGTGGCTGCCTCTGGATGGGGTCAGTGGTCTCTTTGCTGGTGTCCCCATCACTCCCTATTAATTATGCCTGGTCCTTTTCCTCATTTCTGTTTCCTATCTGGTGTAGGAAGTACCAAGAGTATTTTCCTAATAATCGTGCCGATATTCACTTGGCCTCTCCTCTCTTTCCATCTGAACGTCACAGTCACTCAGTGAGGCAGTGAGGACTATCACCCCATTTTACAGATGGGAATTCCAAGGCCGAGTGGCCCTGGAATCAGCCAGACCAGCATCTCCCCTTGGTGCCTCTCTTTCTGAGCTGTGTGACTTTGCACTTCTTTGAGCTCAAATTCCTCATTTGGAAAATGGACATCAAAGAGCACCTCCCTCTGCACAGGGGTTGTCGTGTGGGTTCAATGAGCTGGTTCGGATGAAGCACCTAGAACGTGCCTGGCACATAGTAAGTGCTCAATAAATTTGTGAATGGGAGGAAACTTCAGATGTCAGCCGTCTTCGCCTACAACATGCTCTTTAATTTATTCTTGCAAATTATACACTTCATAACCATTTATTCTTGGAAATGATTGATTCTATAACCTCCAAGCTCACCAAATTTACATTTACCTCCTCGAGGGGGGTTGTTAAAAATCCCCAGTTCGGGGCCCAGTTTTGTCGTGCTTCGTTTTCAGCCTTCAGGCGGTACTTCCTGAAAAAGAAAGCTCTTAAATACCAGACAACATTTGAAAAGGGTTAAAGTAGCAAACCCTAAGGTGCAATGGGGAGAATTTTACATTCTTCGATGCATCTGGACTGAAGGATGATTCCGTGTCAGGGAGGAAACAGGAGTCCCTGTCGCTGGGGACTTCCCACTAATGTAAGGAAGACACATGTCTAAGAACCAGAGATGCTGGTTGGATGGTACATCGGGGAGCAGAGAGGACTGGGGCTGACTCTGCCCGAGGGGTCATCTAGGAATGGAATCCTTGTTTTGGGGGCCCCTGGACCTATAGTAATGGGAGAGTGTTAAGTCGTTATGGAGGTACATATAAAGGTCCTTTGTTTTCAGAGCAAGGCCCCGGGGCAGAGTGAGTGAGGCCCTGGGATGCAAAATTTAAGGAGGTGCCCGCTCTCAGGTTCCTGCAAGTGCAGAGCCAGCACCTGCGTGACCTTGAGATGGAGCCCCCCCCTTAACTATTGCACTCCAGACACCTCACTCATCCCACCCTGATCCTGGCCCTGCTTTTGCTCCACATTGAATATAATTTATACATAACTACCTAGGAGCTGAACTGAGTTGCAATTGAAGAGCGGGTGTGTCGCATTTTGCAAAAATCTGATTAAACATGTATTCATTTTGATTTTCAAGTTTCTTTTCCTATTTTGGAATCAATAACTGCACCCCAAGCCCCCTCTGATGTCTCAACAGTTTCAGAGGTCCTGGCCAGGCTCTTTCCCTGGGCACTGAGCATCTAAAGCAGAGTCTATTTCCAAGGGAGCTGTAACATGAGACAAAAATATGAGCCATATATGTAATTTAAAATTTTCTAGAGCCACATTTTTAAAAAAGTAAAAATAAACTTAATTTTGGTATCACTTTTTAGGGGCATGAAGTTTTTGAAATCTAGTATTTTACATTGACAGCTCATCCCAATTTGGAATAATCACGTTTCAAGGGTTCAATAGCCACTTTGGACATGGGACTGAACAGTCTAAGGGCTTAATTGGCTCTGTTCACATAGGAGGGGCCATCTGATTTGGGTCTTGAAGGATGAGTAGGAGTTTGTTTGGTGGGGGAAGAGAGAAAAGGGCATTCTAGGCAGAGGGAACAGACCCTGCTAATACCCTGCTAGGTAGTATTTCCTATAGTGGGTACTTGGATAAAAATAAAGATTTAAAAAATAATAATAGCATGTATTTATTGCAAATAATACTGGCTTTCCATTTTCAAGAGTGATATAAAGTTTCCTATAAAAATAAGTTCATTAAGTGAAACAAAGCTAATTTAAAGAAAAATATGAAGTGACTATTACAGGATTTTCAAGGAAATGGTAAAAGTCATAGAGATGACAATAAGATAACTGAAGTTTAAGAGCTAAGCCATGTTGGTTTGTTGTTGCTAATATTTACTTACCTGCATCTAAATTAGTAACTTCCCATACTGGTTAAAACTTCAAAGAGATGGGATACTATTTAGCAATGGGATAGAATGCCAAATAAAAACATCCATTACAGATGTCTGCTGAACGTAAATCTTTTAGAAAATGGATCTATTCTTTAAATTAAAACTTCTTGTTCAAAAACCAGGACAAGCAAGAGAGAATGTGAAGTGCTCTCATTCGACTGAACAAACATAAAGATTTTTTAAACATTTGGTAAATATTAAAAATAAGCACACATCAGTCGTATCTCAACAAGCAAAGCTTTGCAGCGGGTTGTAAAGCCAGATGCAAAACCTTTCACGCCTTTGTGGTGTCCCTAAGAAAAGAGAAAGAAAGGCTCTTTCGTCCCTAACACTACCCCCTTTCCGCAAGGCCCCGACCACCTCCAGGGCACGCTCTTCGCGCCCAGAGGTCGATCACCTCAAGGACTTGGTGGGGAAACTGAGGCCGCCAGGTTGAACACTTCAGGTGGGAACGGCCCAGCCCACTGGGTTACCGGGTCCCGGGCGTTACCAGATCTCGTCCTGGGCCACGAGGTTCATGCGCTCGGCCGCGGCCCTGCTGATGGGCTTCTGCGCCATGGGTCCTGGGGTCTTGGAGCTCCCTGCACGCTCGGTCACTGGGCTCAGCGTCTCACGTCGCCTAGGAGACGGGTTGCCAAGCAACGCAGGACGCGGAGGCGGAGGCGGCGCAGCACCTGGCGAGGTTGTGGCCGCCTGGCTTCGCGGCTTCCGTGCGCCCACTGCCAATCTCAGTCCGCAGCTGCGCTCTTCGCCCGCCTCCCTGCCCACCTGCCGGCTCGCGGGTGCCGCAGCCCTTCTCTGCGGAAAACCTTGGGGAAACCTCAAGACCTTACATTCCCTCCTCCCTTTAAAATTTAGACCTGTCATGCAAGTGTACAGGCCAAGTGTACCAACCCTAAGCGTACCGAGCTTAATGGATTCCGTCATAGAGACCCCCTGTAACCACCGCCTGGGTTACGAAATAGGTCACTCGACGCCCCGCCCCCCAGCCCCGTCGACTTCTGTCGGCAGAGATTTGTTTCATCACAATTTGAACTTTGTGTAAGTGGAATCATCCTGGTGTCGTTTTTGCCTGGCTTCCTTGGTCCAGTGTTATGTTTGAGAGGTTCATCCGTGTCGCTGCGAGTAGCTGGGGTGTGTTCACTTCCATGTGGGCGTCACTGGGGCTGAGTTTTGGGGCCTCCGTGAAAGTGCTGCTGTGAGTTTCAGCGCACATGGCTTTTGGAGAACATATGCATGCATTTCTTTGGCATCCACTCTTTATAACCATCTCCAAATGGTTGGCCCAAGACACAAAGGTTTGGGGGACAGTGTAGGGAGATGGAAATGGGGCTTTGGGTGGAACTGGGGTTGACTTCTTGAGGATGTCAGTTTTGAATAAGAGGCTATGGATGGCTGGTGGACTGGCCTGGAAGGCGAGATTCCTTCTTTCCTGAGAAGTGAGAGAGGAACCCGAGCTACGCTGGCCTGGGGTTCTCCCCGGGCCCCACCCTGAGGCCACTGCAGGAAGGCAGTAACCGTCATGGTGCAGCGTTCACCAGGTCCTGGCTGGACGCTTCCCTCAGCCTCTAACTTCATGGAGATTCACAAACTTCGTGGAGGAAGGGTTCACTCGTGACCAGGTCACAGAAGGGAAAACTGCCTCAAACAATAGGTGGAAGAGAAAGGATTTGAACCAAGCCCCAAAGCCACCCCCTGCATCTTACCATAAACTCCTGTCTTAGAGGACCTCTCCTCCTTCTCAGGGGCAGGACCCTCCGTAAGGTGCAGAGTCACCATAGCCTGGCTTTCCTCTCTCTCTTGACCAGTGAGGAGGCCCCCTTCTCTCTGGATGATTTCCGAATGGCTGAAGCTTAGCTGTGAGGGTCGAATCTGCTCAGAAAATGACAGCTGGGGAAGAAGCCCGGGCCTGGCCTTCCTGAGGTGATGTCTGTGGAAGGCAAAGTTTCTCCTTGGAGCAGCACTTGCTGTGCCTTCAGGCAGCCGAAGCTGAGAGAGGACTGAGATCACATAGGGACCCCAGACGCCAGCTCCCTGGACCTCCCTGAAGGCTCCTTCCTGACCGATAGGCTCGGGACTTGCATCTAAGTATGAACAGAGCCTGGACTCACTGTCCTGTTGGAGTGTGTATTATCAATCCTTAATTAGCATAACCTCCGGAACCTCCTATCAGTAGGGTTGCAAGATTTAGCATATAGAAATACAGGACACAAGTTTGACTTTCATGGAGCATACCCATACTGTACTATATGCTAAGAAATTATGTATTTATTAAAAATAGCTCGGCATCTGTAGCTTACATGACCACCCTACCCTCAGTGAGTTTCTTCACCAGTGTACCTACCATGCTCAGCAAATGAGTACATTTGCCTTATATGAAATTCTCTTGATTTTTATTTCTGGTGGTCTGTGTTTCTTTGCTTTATACATATCCTCCTTCTTTCCTGGTTCTGGGGGTCAAACCCTCCTCCCTATATTCAAAACAAGAAATTCATGGACCTCTGACAGACAGAATTTATTCACCTAATGCTTTTAGTTTATTTTATTTGGGAAAAGTGTTTCGCAGCATATATATCTATATCTATATATATAGATATAGATATATTTAATTTATTGATTTACGGTTGCATTGGGTCTCTGTTGCTGTGCGTGGACTTCTCTTTGCGGTGGCTTCTCTTGTTGCAGGACATGGGCTCTAGGCATGCGGGCTTCAGTAGTTGTGGCACACGGGCTCATTAGTTGTGGCTCGTGGGCTCTAGAGCACAGGCTCAGTAGTTGTGGCACACGGGCTTAGTTGCTCCGCGGCGTGTGGGATCTTCCTGGACCAGGGCTTGAACCCGTGTCCCCTGCATTGGCAGGCAGATTCTTAACCACTGCGCCACCAGGGAAGTCCCTGCAGCGTAGATTTCAAACAGGAAGTTTGAAGGGAGAGCTGAGGGAGAAGAAGGCCGCACTTGTTGATTATACCTGGGAAATGGAGACAATATTTACAGCTTGCAGAGGGTTTGCCATGTTCCTGTATATTAATATTTTTGGCCCTCTCAGCATTCTGGGGCCATTGATTTCTCATTTTTTATTTTCTTCATCTTGCTGTTGCTTTTTAAAACATTCCAACAACTGGAGCCAACTGCTTCTTTTTAGTTTTTAAGCTTAAACAGTTTTCCTTTTTATTGTATGATTTTTTTTTTTTTTAAACCAAAGAAGGCTTTGTGTGGGGAGAGGTCCCTGCCAGCCAGTGTGCCTTTTTCTCAGCACGGGTGATTATTACCTCGACTGCACAACAAAGACGCGGAGGCTTGAACTGAAGGTGCTAATTTGCAGGGAATGTATTTGATGGCTTAACCGAGCTTCAGCTCGGGGAGCTGGGAAGTTCCAGCCTTCACAAACACATTATGCTGTCTTTAGTCCCAGCAGAAAGAACTCTTCTCTTACTTCGCAAAAAAGCTACACTCCACACCCCTAAGGTAACAATGGACACATTCTCTGGGTCTTGCTGTGGAAGAAAAAAGCTGAGTTCCCCGCTGCCACCTCTCCTCTCCTCAGCACCCTAGAAGTCTCCCTCCCGAGCCTGTTCAACATCTGGCATAATTATCAATTATTGCTCCAATTAGAGACCCTGCGCCAGGGCGAGGGTACAGCTTGTCCTGCTCTTTCTCTCTCTCCTGCCTCTCTTGTCCCAGCTCTTGGGATGTGAGAAAAGCCCAACCCCTGTGTGAAAAGGAAAGTGAGTTTGAATGCAAGGGAAAAGAACCGACTTTGATTTCCAAGTGTGAACGTGGCTGGAGGATCTGGGTCATTCAGGGTGGGTGGTGAGTGCCCAGGACCCCCCTTCCGGTGGCTGTTAGGATTGGAAGCAGAAGGCGTCTGTGCATCTGCAACGAAGTGCTTGAGAAGGGTGCTAGTGAGAGATGCATGTGCTCTGAGGACAGGGGCGTCGTCTCTGAAGGGTTTAGACATAGCTTTAAGTCACAAAGACTGAACTTGAATGGCAATGTAAGTGCAGTAGTTATCTGTTACCCCAGAGATAGTTTATGGAGCCGGGCTGGCCACGTGGAGAGCTTTGCTCCCAGAGAGGACCCGCTGCCCCGGGTTCTGCCGACAGAGGGTCAGACAGAGGGTTTTGACGGGAAGGTGGATCACTGGGGTGGGGGGTGAGGAGGGATTACAGCCCACACTCATTTAGTCACCTGGGGGACACCAGGCAAACTCCTCGCATCCTCCACTGGCTGAGGCTTAAGCAAGATGGCTTTCATTCATTCAACCAACAAATATTCATAGAGTCTCTTTTATGTGCTGGGCTTTGTGCCAGGCCCAGGGAACCCAGCAGGGACAAGATAGGTCTAGTTCCAACCTCAGGAAGCTTCCAGTCCAATAAACAAATAAACCAGGAGAGTTTCGGCTGGGAACGAGTGTTATGAAAACGTATAAAGCATGGTGTGGAGTCGGGGTTCTCTAGCGGGTGGTCAGGGAAGGTGGCATTTGAGCAGGGACCCACGCGAAGCACGGAGGCCACCCCCAGAAAGAGTAGAGGCTGTCCATGGGAACTGGGTCCAGCAGGCCTTGCAGGTTGGGGTGGGGAGTTGGGACTTTATTCTGAGTTCAATGGGAGGCCCTTAGTGCATTTGGGTAGCTCTGTCCAACACACAGGCCTTCCTGTAGGAATGATGATCATTCTTACTTTGCAGAGGCAGACACAGAATCAGAGAAGTTAAGCCACTTGTCCGTGGTCACACAGCAGTAAAGGTAGGAAGCCAAGGTCCAGATGCACCTCATCAACAACGGGCAGATTGCAAGGAGAAAGATCACCTGGAATACCCGTTCAGGCCTCTTAGATGGTTAATAGTCAGGAATACATCCCATGTGTTTCCCATGTGACGGTTTGCACAGTCTTAATGCCTATAATGGAAGCCAATAGCGTTGCGTGTTTCTGTGTCCGCCCCCCTGCCACCCCTTACGCCTCACCCCTACAACCTGGGCCTGAGTGAAAGGCCCTCCGGATGAGTACCTGCCGCGTGATTGTTAAGGACCTACCAAGTGTCAAGCTCCCGGTGTGGTGGTTAGGGTCTAAGTCTCATTACTCCCTCTAGACCTGCCACCAGCCAGGGCCCAGCACACAGTAGGCCCTCAGCAGATTCTTGTTTGGTTGCTTGAAGGCTGTTCTGACCATTCTGTGGCTACAAGCCTCACCCAGGGTGTGAAACTGCAACACGAGAGGCTAAGAAACGTGTCCAGGAGAGGCCTTTCCTGTCATCATTGTGGAGGGAGGACCCCCTGGGATGCCGCACATTTGATCTAAAAGGCAAGTCGGTTTTGTGCACGGATCTCTTTCTGCATTCTTCACGCTGGTGTCTGGGGAGACATCTCATGGAGGTTCCTGTTGATCATGCTCAGGTAACTTCACATAAAATGGATTTCAAATGAAAGCTTGGAGGCTGAAATCCAGAAGGCTAAGTTGGGAATAGCTATTATTTCAGAGATTTGCTGCTGCTGTGATTGTTGACAGGCCACGTGCCTGCCGGGTCTTCTACAGCTGGTTAATAGGAATAGCGGCTGCGGTGGCTCCCAGCTCCCGCCCGTCTGTCGAGTCATCGGAGGGGCTTAAAAGGGAGCATTCGGATGGGAATCTGGGGAGACCATCCGGCACACAGCCGAGGGGGCCGCTGTCCGCAGTCAGCCTCACTGCCCTTCAGTTCTTTCTCTGTGATTGGGGGACGGAGAGAGAGAGAGAGAGAGAGAGAGAGAGAGAGAGCAAGACCAGGGGAGGAGACAGCCAAGATGGAGTTCCTGAAGTTTTCGTGGTCCTCTGAGGCCGTATATTGTGGAGGTGAGCTCCTAGGCTCCAAGATATGGGAATCTCCCAGACCCATCGGGGAGGGTGCTGGTCCCTCTGGATGAGAGAGAGCTTGGAGCCTCCAAGAAGAAATGGAAGCCCACTTCTGGAGACCCCCTAAAGCCCAACTGACAAGTACAAGACCCCTACATGCCCTGTAATCAGCTCGGACTTTGTCCTAGATTTTGCTCTGGGGAGGGGCGCACTGTGCCCTATTTTGTTTCGGTTGCTCTGGTATGGAGAATGGACTGTATAGCAGACTGGAGGCCAGGGGGCCAGTCTGGAGGTTGGTAATGATACCTAGACAAGTGGTGATGGGGCCTGGGCCCAGAGAGGTGGCATTTGGGGTGGGGAGAAAGAGTTAGATATGGGGTGATAGGGAAAAATTAGGAGGACGTATTAGCCAGGACTCTTACTTGAAAGTGTTAGACATTCAGCTCAAATCAGCTTGAATAAGAAAGGGAGATGGTTTAGCTTCTGTATTTGAAGGCTTCGGAAGCTTCAGGTAACGCTGTATCCAGGAGTTAGAGCAAGGCCATCAGGACCTGGTCTCCTCCACCCCTGGGCTCTGCACGCCTCCCTGCTCGTTCCTCTCTGGCAGGCTCTTCTGGCAGTGGCCACCGGCAGCTCCAGGCTCCCGATGGATGGAGGCTCCTCCTTTCCCCATGGCTCCTACACCAGTCTCAGCATTCTCTCTGACTGGACTGTCAGAGGTGTGTGCCCATCTCTGACAGGATCACCATGGCCAGCAAACAGCATGAGCTAATTAATGGGCTGGGGCTACGTGTCCACTCCAGCACCTGGATAAGGGGTCAAGGTGCGAGTAGGCAATTCTGACAAATGTCCCTGCACAGGGTGTGGAGGCCCAGTGGGCATGGGGAAGAAGTGGACGCCACAGGTGACTTTGAGCATCACACTGAGGTGTAACCAGGGGCTGGGGCTGGGTGCCATGAACTGAGCCCGCTGACAAGGGGATAGGGGAGTGGCAAAGACAGCAGTGACATTTGGACTACATTAAACCAAAATAACCCTCTGGCTCTGCCCGACTTAAGTGTTCCCGATTTATAGATTTGTGACGATCGGCCTTCGTTTGCCTGTAACTCAACTGTCATTTCCACTTTATCTCTCAGTTAAGATCTTGTCACCCTGCAATGTGTTTAGTGTTCCTCGATCAGGGGAAAAGGATGAACCAGTGCAATTTTCTTTTTATCTCCAGGGACAATCAGCTTATCACCCTGACAATAATCAGGATGGGTTTTATAGGAAAACCATTTTTTTTGATTCAATACAAAAAACATTTTGCTGGTGAGTGCGTTGCGGGAGGACTGTTGGAGTCTGGGTTCAGGGCGTCTTTGGGTGCATTAGGGCAGCTCTAGCCATGTGGATAAACTGTGAGGCTCCCTCCACACCCAGCCTGGGGGTCTCCAGCCCACCTCTGGCCCTTTGCTGGGTCTTGTCCCATCTACACTCTCCTTGCCCTTTAAGACTGACCGTGAGTCCTTTGGGATCATAAAATCCACCATTTGTTCTTGAGGGCCCTGTGCTTGTGGCTGGTCCCTGTCTCTCAGCGACCGTGTGCCCAGGCTCCCCTCTCTTGGCTGTGTTTAAAAATTGGTGAAAGTCATGGGCTCGAAGGACCCTTGGGTTCAGGCGTGCCTGGACTCCGGTCCCTAATAATAACACAGGCGCCGCTGGTAGGAGCCCTTCCACTGAGCCAGACAGGGGATCCGTATCTCCTGCATGACCTGGTGGAGTCACGGGGTGTATGCGGTCACAGATGCCACTTACCCACGGAGGAGCATAGTTGCCCCTCAAATACCACTGGTGACATTGCCGTTGATGATGTGATTTTGTGAAACAACTCTTGACTGTATCTGAATGCAGCAGTTTTATTCCTGGTGAATTTAAAGTCAAATAAACCCGTGCAAAGAGGACTGTACTGACATGTGTGAAATGGCTTTGCGTTTCTATGAAAAACAGAGGGCTGCTCCGGCTTAGATCCTTATAAGGGAGATTTTCATGAATGAACCTCTGTGAATATACAGCAGGGGGATCCCAAGTCGTTGGGGGTGGGGATCTTTCTTGGTGGTGCCCCGTCCTGTGTATTTTTCTTAGCACACCACGTGGCCCCATCACTGTGATAACCCCAAATACTCCTCCCCTCCCGGGCATTTCGTGTTGTTTTTTTTCTCCCTGGCGTTTCTAACATGTTCCCTAGACCCTGTCGAGAACCCCTGAACCTTATGTTCAAAACTCACAGCGTTCCCAGGGCAGATGTTCCCGTTTCCATTTTGTAGCCCCTGAGCTCAGCCCGGGGACCCTGCAAGTGAGTAGGGGGCTCCCTCTGTGTGTTAGAGGTGCTCACAGGCTGGGCCGATTTCAGAAGCTTGTGACATTTGATAGTAAGAAAAAGCATTTCCAAGCCCCAGTACGCACATTTATTCATTTCTTTTATCAGACACTTATTGACGCCCTACATAGGTAAATGAGCCCCACCTCTGCTCTCAAAAGACAATTATCTTGCAAGGTGGTGTACTGGGTTGAATAGTGTCCCCCCAGAATTCATGTTCCCCTAGAAGCTGTGAATGTGACCTTCTCTGGAAGTAGGGTCTTTGTACATGTAATTAGTTAAGATGAGGTCATACTGGATTGGGGGGGCCCCAAGTCGGTAACTGGTGTCTTTATTCGAGGCCATATGACACTCACAGACACACACAGGGGTAAGATAGGCCATGTGGAGACAGAGGTAGAGATTGGAGTGATGCAGCTACAAGCCAAGGACACCGAGGAAGCAGGCAGCCGCCAGAGGCTGGAAGAGCCAAGCAAGCATCCTTCCCTCGAGCCTTTGGAGAGAACATAGCCCTATGGACACCTTGGTTTTGGACTTCCAGCCTCCAGAACTGTGAGAGAATACGTTTCTATTGTTTCAAGCCCCCGAGTGTGTGGTCATTTGTTAACGCAGCCCCAGGAAATGAACACAGGGGACATACACGGGTCTCAGCAACCACTGTGCAGGCTGCTGAGGGCTTGGACGGGAGACAACACAGATCGATGCGCCTCTAATCCACATTTATAAATCCGGGAGAGCTTCCTTGGAGGAACCTGAGTAGGACAAGGAAAATGCCCAGCATAAGTGGGGCTCTGAGCAGAATGTGAGCCAGTACGTTGGTCCCTGGGGAGAGGGACTGCCTTTGCGTGGGGACCGTCAGGCATCCTCAGTGGACTGGAGCCATCCTGGCCCAACACCCCCTGACCCCATCTCTAGCCACCGTCACCCCACCCTCCCCGTCCCCCAGGTGACGAGGGCGCAGTGTAGAGGGAGGTGTGGGATGTGGCTGGATGGCTCCAGGGCTCGGTCCTCAGCCTCACAGACCTGGGTGCACACCCCAGCCCTGCCAGCCTCTCGCTGTGAGCTCTCAGGCCAACCCTCCGGCCTCTTGGAGCCTCCGTCACCTCCATAACATGGGTAAGAGAGTGGTACCCACCTTATGGGCTCAGTGGGGAGTTAGCAATTTGGTGCATGGACAGCCTTGGGAAGGACAGCCACCTGCATCATCCGAGGGTTGTAGCATCTTCCTGGAGAAGGGGGGGGCCACACCCCCACGAAAGCGCCTTGCGCACGTGACCCGTACGGGGTATACTCTATAATTATAATGGGCTTTCCCTGAAGGTACAAAAATTGGGAGCAAGAAGGCAGAAGGATGGAGAGCTGAGTGTAGCAGAAAAGAGTTTAGGAAGAAACACGTAACTATTGCAGAGGGGAGCTCACACGGAATGCTGAGATTTCAGGCTGCTTTGAGGATCCTCCCTGAGATGTCTGCCTGAAATGTTAATACTCCCAGGTACCTGCCCAGCCTGGTACAGAAAACATCTCAAATTACCCTGGGCTCTGTTGTGTAATTCGTTTTACTTGTAAAATGGCTACACATTAGCTCTCTTTAGATCTTTCCCAGGAAACAGGGATTTCGGGAAAATTTCTGGGAAAGGCTGGGAAAAAAACCCCAAAACATTGACTTTTTCTAGAAATAACTAGAAATTTTAATCAATGCAGCCCAAGCTAAAGAAGAGCTAAGTGATCTTCATCTGGGGTTGTCAGTGTTTATCAGGCACTTACTATGTGCCGGTATTATGCACATGTAACACTCTCTTGAATTTCTGCATTCATCCTGCAAGGTAGGTATTATTATCCCATTATGCAGATAAGGAAACTGAGGCTCAGAGTGGCTGTACTACCAGCCCAGGTCAACTAACTGTTACCGAGTCCAAGCTTGTACTGCTCACTGCATGACAGGCCAATAAATTGAGAGATGAATTGTCGGGGTGAGGAATTGGGACTTTATTTGGAAAGCCAGCAGACTGAAAAAATGGTAGACTGATATCCCAAAGAACCATCTTACCCCACTTAGAATTCAGGCGTCTTTAGTACTAAAAGGGGAGGGGGGTTTTGTTGGTTGTTGCAATCTTCTTGGTGTCAGAATCCTTTGTTATTACAGGGGACCACGCAGGTCAGGTCACGATGTTCCTGCAAACCTCAAAGACACATGTTATTCTCCGTTCTGCAGCTTTGTATCTCAATATGAATGGAAAAGTGTTCTACCCTTAAAGGTCAGAGCCTTGAGAAGGGGCTCTTCTGGATATTTCAGGCTATAGGCAACATTCTTAACTTGTAGCAAAAGCAATAGAAGACAAAGGTTAAAGTAAAAGAAACAGATTCCATATGGAGTCAGGTTTGTTCTTCCCCATTTCATAACCACTGTATGTAATGAAATCTAAAATGCCTTTGATCATGAGACACCCTGGTATTTCATGCGCCATAGACATACAAACGGTCAAGTTTGCTGCCGAGAACTTGGCCGAGAAGAAGCTGAGTGCACTCGGGCCCCGAGCTCTTGCTGTTGCTTGGGAGGTGTGCTTTGGCAGGCAGTGGCTGGATGGGATGCAGCTCAGAAAAAGCCCAGGCAGAAGGATTCTGTTCTTGTCACGCTCTACGCATGGACAGGGATGGCAGCCAGGGAATCTCTGACAGCTACGGGAGGCCTGGCTGGACCAGACAGCCTCTGGAGCCTCACAGCTGAGTCATCCTGTCCTTTGCAAAGCAAACTCAGACCCGTGGGGCCAGCTCTTTGCTCCACTCTCAGAAGAGGGAGGAATCAAACCTCCACCGCCATCTGGGTGTCAGCCTCCCTCTGCCCTTTAAGTCTGACATCCATCCAACGTGAGTTGTGTCTCAGTTCAGAGATCTTAAAATGTGAACTAACGTGCATTTAGAATCAGCAAAACACAAGGCCTTGAACCCAGGTTGGGTGAGGACAGCGAGCGTGTCCAGGGTGAGGACCCCAGCCGGATGCAGCCCCTCCTCTGCCCTGCGCCGGGCTCTCCCTCAGGGCCACGTCCCTGCATTTGCACAGGGTGCTTCTGTCGCTCCCTCCCGCCTCGTGCACAGGGTGGATTTCATCTCCGTGTCTCCACGAGGGGCTAGTGTTGACTGTGAGTTGCAAGGTCTTAGCGGCAGGGGCATGGAGACGGGAGATGAAATTTCCCTGCCAGAGGTTTGCTGAAGCACTGGACACGCGGGGAACTGGGCCACAAGGCGAGAGGGGGCCGTCCTCCTGGCTGCAGCGGGGGTCAGGTGTTCTCGGGTGACTGACGACACAGCAGTCCCCTAGAATCTCAGCTTTTGAACCGGAAGAGTGCCAGAAATCCATGCCGTCATCCACCCTGGAAGCCTTAAATGCTCCCGACGCCATGGTTTGTCCCGTTTAGTTCAGTTTGTGCAGAAATTCACTCAACAGAAGTTTACAAGTGTCCCGTGTGCATGTGGTGAGGGGGAAGGCTGTGTGGTCCCTGCCTTTCTGGGACCCCCAGGTGGTGGCAGACCCGAGGTGGACAGGGGCGTGTGGTGGTGAGTGAGCCCCAGGCTGCGCCTTCAGGAGCCCCCGGCCCGCAGGGTTGATGGCGGGCTCCAGTCCATGCGGACGGTGAGGGAGGGAGTGCAGGGCTTCATGGGGGACCCACCCTCACCTGGTCCCGGCACAGCATGGTCAAGGCGCATCCTGCCAAGCCTGAGTCACGAATGATGAGCCGGGACTAGCGGGTGGGGGCCAGGAGGGGGAACCACTGACTCAGCACTGGGGCGGGAAGTGGCACGTCCACAGCCCCCCAACCACGCTCCCCTCCCCTCTCACCTCATCAGCACCCACCAGGCCCCCCTCTTCCGCCCCTCTCCACCCGGCAGCCAGAGTGGGCTGGACACTCACATACTGGACGGAGTCACCCTCCCTGAGTTAAGCCCCCAGTGGCCCCCTCATTCCCAGCGGTGATGCTGCAGTGTGGGGAGGGCTGGGCTGCTGAGTGAGGCTCCTGGGGTTCGAATCCTCTTCTATTTACCAGTTGAGCAAAGTTGAGGAGATTCCTTCCTCATCTGTAAAATGGGGATCACGATGATACCCACCTTGACAGTTGTTATGGAGAAGAAATGAATTAATACCACATGGGAAAGGCCCCACATGTGCAAAGGACAATGAAAGTACCGGCCCTTAGGGGCAGGTGGAGGCTTCTCACGGTGGACACAGGCCCCGCCTGGGCTGACCCATTACCTCAACCCTCACCTCCACCCTCTCTCACCTCCTCCCCACAATCTCTGCTCCTGCCACACTGTCCTGGTTTCCATCGAGGAAACACTTTAGGCAAATTCCCACCTCAGGGCCTTTGCACTTGCTGTTCCCTGGCCTGGCATGAACTTTCCCTTTCCTCCTCTTCCCTTAGAACGTAACTCGGCTGTCACTTCCTCCAGGAAGCCTTCCCAGACCAGGCCAGATGACCTCCCCACCCTTTCACAGCATCATGTCGTTTCTCTTAGAGTGTGTCCTAATAGTTTCCATAGTTGAATTTGGCCCAACGCTGAACTCTCTCAGGGTCTAGGACGGTGATGGCTCTTGACACTCAATGAATATTTGTTAAACAGATGATGGCGACGATGATGAGAGAATATCCATCTGCTGTTCTTAGCACACGCTCATGCCGACAGGATCCAAAAAAACCAACCGAGTCGATGAGTGTTTTGAGCATACGTGGAGGTGTTTGCAGAAATCAGGAAAAGGCAGGAGCAAACCAAGGCTGTTTTTGCGCCTCTGTCTCCCACCTCCTTTGAGGTTCCATGCTCATGGCTCTGAGCGCTGCAGACCAGGGAAGGTGCATACCCTTGCTGGCCGTCCCACGCCCGCACTGAACCGCTCCTGGCTCCGTCGAGCGTGCTGGGGCAGAAATATGAAGGCCCAGCTTGAGTTCCTTGGCTCCTGTGGGTTTAAGTCAAGCTCTTAGTGTAATTTCAAAGTAGGTTGTTTTTTTTTTTTCCTTTTGGGTGTACTTTATAGAGAGCGTGTTTCAAATCAAAGAGAGAGAACATTTCCCCTCTTCTTCTCGTGAAAAGCAGGGGGTCTAAGACATTTTAATAGCTTTCATATTCCTCGCTCCAAATATATTATTTCAGCACAATAGTTTCTTTGCGGGAGAATTGCTTAAATGATTCAAAATGGATTTAAAAATATATTTCAAGTTTTAATTTTATGCACAGAACATTAATGAGTGGAGTGCCTTAGAGACTGCCTGTCAGTTTAACATATTCACAATATTCTCAACACAGATGTTATTCCTTCTAAATCCTTTCAGAGGGAAGAAACCAGTAATTTTTTTCTCGGGGGATGTCAGAAAATACATTATTTTTGAAGTTGTATTTTGATCCCAGAATTCTGCGTAAAATATCATTGCTACGGTCTGGGTTTGTCAAGTCACTTGGACGCCAAACTTTTAAAAAGTCGAGAAGGGAGAAGCAGCCGAGAACTTTTTATTTGTTTTATGTTATTCATGTTCTCTCATGAGGACTTTGAGCTGGGACAAATGAAGGTGAAATAATGAAGATTTTACCAAGCTGTGTATTTGAAAGTTTCAACATCCTTTAAGCAACAGCAAGGAGTTGAACAGATATGGGGTTTGATGCAAAAACACTTAGAAAGAGTGATTCTCATTTTTTTCTGTTTTTGTTTTGTCTGTTCAAAAATGCTGGCTGCCAGCATCAATACTGCTGTATCTCTTTGCTTGTCAGATGATGATTCAGGCTTAGTCATTTTTGTGTATATATATGCTAGCATTGAGTTCATTTGTTTATACGTATCCATACATCAGGGAGATGCGTATTCAAAGACCAATATTTTCCTCCAGGGTGCTGCTGGCAGTATATTTCTTGCTCTTGCACTGAGCGTGGTATGTGTGTGGAGTGAACAACTCAGCTCCAAGTGCCCCGAGCTGTGTGGACACGTGTGAAAGAACTAAGCTCTCTGAGATGCTAATCTGTGAAATAGGGTAACGATAGGTATCTTCTAGGATTCAGGCCAGGATGGTGACTGCGCTTGGGGCTCCATCTTCCATCCCTCTGCCTTCCTCTTTCAGAAAGTTCAGGGAGCCTCCTAGCAGATGAGGGGCCAGTGCCAGAGGTACCCTCAGCCACTTTCTGTTTATGATGCTGGCATATCTTACTTCTTGGCATATTAGAAAGAGACTTAAAAGACCCTTTCCCCATTTTTAACAATAAAAGAAAATTTATTTTGAAAATGATTGAAGTAATGCATAGTCACATAAAACTCTTAGAGTTCATATGGAGGGAGAGATGACCCCAGAATGGCTAGGAAAATGTGAACAGGGATGGGGAATTAACCCCTCCAGATATCAGTATGTACTCTAAAGCAGCGGTCCCCAACCTTTTTGGCACCAGGGACCGGTTTCGTGGAAGACAATTTTTCCATGGATGGTGGGGGAATGGTTCAGGCGGTAATTAATGTGAGCGATGGGGAGCGGCAGATGAAGCTTCACTGGCTTGCCACCAACCTCCTGCTGTGTGGCCCGGTTCCTAATAGGCTGCGGACCAGTAGCGGTCCCTGGCCCGGGTTTTGGGGACCCCTGCTCTAAAGGCCCTGCAAACAAGTCAGTTTGGGTGCAGGGAGCAGTAACTGCCTTTCTGACTCAGACGGTGTCTATAGAGACAGCCCATGGCATAGTTCAGTTTAGAGGAGGCAGGATGGACCCACTGGCAAGTGGGAGAAAAGGAAAATGGAACCAGTCACCCACGGCACACAGAAGTAAATTCTAGAAGGGTTAACTAGGTACAAGTAATAAGTTAATAGTAATAGTATTGCAAGAAATTTACGGTACTACATGTACAATCTAGGGGGTGTGGAGACCTTCTTAACCAAGATTGGAAACCCAGGAGCTATAAAGAAAAGATTGATATTTTTTGACTCTATGAAATTAACAAGTTTTTCATGCCAAAGATATCACAAAGGCACTACGCACATGACCAATCTGGAAAAACATGTTTATAACCGAGATGTCAGACAAACAGGTTAATTTCTGGGCAACACAAAATTTCCAAATAACCCACACGTGTTTAAAGTAAAAAATGAATGTTTTTCCCCTGTCCCCAAGCCCCTTCCCTAGGGGGAATAGCTTTTAACGGTTTAGTGAATTTCCTCCTGGCCACTCTTTCTCCTCCATCACACTGCAGAGGGAATTCATTTTAGTTTTCGTCTGCTCTGCGGCGACGGGGAAGCAGGAGAACCAAGTTGGATTTTCTTGTTATTGATGGTACTCTATCCCAAGCCTGTCCCTGGCACACCTATGACATCTGTGCTATTATTTACTTCATCTTTTCTTTCAAATTTTTACACACTTTTGAAAACATACATCTATTCAAAATGGAAACTTTAAATCATTACCATCAACGGAAAACCAATGTTAATTGCCGTATGTAGAAGGTGGTCATAAAAGTAACAAGCCAATGTTATTACATTCCAGTTCGATGCTGTAGCTGTTCACTCTCTTTATTCAAAAGGGTGGTGGCACCATTCAGGATGTGTTAACGTTTGGCTAGTTCCCTGGCGGAGGCTCTCCTTGGCCGAGTCAGAAGGGTTAAAAACGAATAACTTTGTCAGTGTGTGTTTCTGTGCTTTGTGATGCCCCCTTACCTCCAAAATCACCTTGGGACCTCCCCTTGGGCTGTGTGCCCTCTGGGCATTGCTAGTTTGGTGGCATCATATGGAAGGAGATGGCAGGGCCCCTTGAAGTCAGCACAGCCTGCAAATCAGTCTTCCATCTTCTAAATACTACAGTTTACACTTAAAAAAACTATGTCCTCAGAGGAAGCCTCAAATGGAAGGAAAACTGCATAATCTTACCAGTGCCTTTTCAAAACTCCTAACGCAGTTTTTTATGATTTGAACCTGTCAACGCAGTATTCTGTGCTGCAATGAAATACTTAGAGAAATTTGGTTGTAGCCAAGGACAACTAAATATCCTCACCTTTTTTTTTTTTTTCTTTTAAATAAAGGAAGGAGTAATCATTTTGTTTTCGAGGTAGGTGCCAGTCACTGCTGAGAAAGGGATCATTTATTTCTGGTAAGTCAGAAGAGAGTGAAGAATCAGATCTTGAGATTTCTTTTTTCTTTTTCGTCTCTGTACTTTTCTTCCTGACACAGAAAGCTTTGTCTTTTTGAAAGCTGATGTAGAAAGCAGCACATCTGTGACCCAAGGAGAAACTGGAAAATATGTTCGATTACAGAGAGTTCAGATATTGTCTCTTGAGTGTGAATTTTAGAATTGATCTCCCTAAAATATGCCTCTTCGGATTGCATCCTGTGACCAGCCCAAGGCTCAGCATTGAGGACCAGAGGATGCAGCCTGCGAACAAAAAGAATATTGTAGCCCACCACTGGCTATGGTGAGGAATGGATTTGATTTCAAACAGAATATCTTACAAAGCAGAGCTTCCTCTTGTATGAAAGGTGTGCTCCTGTTCGCCTTCTTCCAAAGAACTCCAGAGAGAAGGCACTATTGCAAAGTACTATTTCTTCGTGGCCTTCTTTGCACCCTGTATTTACATGTTTCTATGTGTTACTATTTGTTAATGTCTGTGTTCCCAGCTGCTCTCCATAAATGGGGGCTTATCTCCTGCCCCTAGTTTCTTGCCCACTGCCGGGCACAAAAGGCGGAACTGAAGAAAATGGAAATGAAGGTTTATATCCCAAGATATAAATAGATACAACAAGTGAGCGTGTTCTGAGCGATTCGCTCCATAATTGCAGGCAGAGAGCATCACACCTGCCTCTGGTCTCCTGAGGAGTGTTCACTATCTAAAAGTCTCCCAGCATGGTCAAAAGCAAGCGCCCTAATTAAGTTAATTCAACAAGGGAAAAATAAGATGGCTTCAGTTTGTTGGGAAGGAATCACGGAGGATGAAAATAAAAGAATTCACTACAGGAGCAAAACTGCCAACCCATCTGAACAAGGTTCTCATTTGCTCGGACACGCTTCCTCCTGAGAGGCCAAGTTCAAAGCCGTCAGCAGCATGATTCCTCAGCATCCACTGGACAGATCGGAGGGGGCTGGGGGTGGGGCGAGGAAAAGGAGGAAGTGAATTGGCATTAGCGCCCACTCACCCACCCACCCACGCTATTCGACAAGCCCAGAAGGGCTTGACTTCCGGATATGAAGCTATAGAGGAATAAGTTTTGAAAAGTCTTCAAAAATGTTTAGAAACTGCCCTAAGCCTGGATTTTAAATTTTGTTTTTAGGGCTTCCCTGGTGGCGCAGTGCTTAAGAATCCGCCTGCCAATGCAGGGGACACGGGTTCGAGCCCTGGTCCAGGAAGATCCCACACGCCGTGGAGCAACTAAGCCCGTGCGCCACAGCTGCTGAGCCTGCGCTCTAGAGCCCACGAGCCACAACTACTGAAGCCCGCGCGCCTAGAGCCCGTGCTCCGCAACAAGGAAGCCACCTCAATGAGAAGCCCGCGCACCACAACGAAGAGCAGCCCCCCTCGCCGCAACTAGAGAAAGCCCGTGAGCAGCAACGAAGACCCAACGCAGCCAAAAATAAATAAATAAAAATAATAAATAAAATTTAAAAAATTGTTTTTAATTTTCATAAGATATGGCATTTTATAGTTTCTGCCTGTGCCAACCATTCTTCCTGCTTCCTGGGGGCTTCCCCCAGACCTCAGCATGCACTGGTTTTACCTTTTACTCAACAGTGGAGTGATTCTGGGTGCATTCTCTTCCTGTTTGGGCCTCAGTGTGCTCAGCTGTAAAATGGGGATGTGAGAGCCCTAGCTTTCCGGGCTCTTGCAGGATTCCGTGAGTGATGTTGCAAAGCCCTTACTGGCAGAGCCTGGGGTCTGCCATTTCCTAGCTGGGACCGCAGCAGCCTGTAACTTCCGGTGACTGATAGTTCAATTGACCTCTGGAAAGGAAGTGATTGTGGAGGGGGGAATCCAGAGAAACAGAAACGTGAAAATACTCTGATTTTCTGTTGTAAATCATAGCACTAATAGGTCATACTTACTCTCTGCCCCGGATTACAAAGTGCTATAACCTGTTATCTCAGGCACATGTGTGTGCACATGTGTGCAATCATTCCCACTTTACACACCAGGCGCTCAGGCTCAGAGACGTTAAGTTCCTTGTCTGAAGCCCTACAGCTAGTGAGTTGTAGGAAGTGCACCCTGGACCAGCTTTCTTGGTTCCAACTCCTGCAGACCCCAGGCTGTGCATTACTAGGATGGTGGTCCAGTTTCCTGAAGATGGGACCTCAGAGGAGGATTTAGTTTGCTTTAAAAAAAAAAAAAAAAGGAACCTGACAGTTTGGGGGCCCCAGAATTTGTGACTGTAGATTTATATTTGGTGCACCAGCCTGTAGGCAATTGGCTTACAAATCCAGGAGGCGTTTATGAATGACCTACAGAGTGAAAGGAAAAACATCTTAGTCCCTGCCCTGCAGAGCTCTGTGTGGTTGTGGGGAAGTGAAGCGTGTGGTCACGGAGGCCACAGGGGAGCCAGGTGAGGCGCCCGTAGATGAGCCACTTTGAGAATGCAGCCGGGTGATAAATGCTAGTGTAAACCCAGGGATGACAGGCTCTCTGCAGCTGGTGGCACAGGTCTGAAGTGGGCAGCCTGACAACATGAGTGCTAGGGAGGGAGCGCAGGGCCGGGCGTGGGAAAGAGAAGACGTGGGATGTGTCTGCGTGGGTTGCAGTCTCTCCATTTCTCTTGGTTGGCTGCTGAAGTTCCATGGCAACCTTCAGAGTCTGCACACGATCCCCTGTGAATGCAGCAGACAAACTTACAGAACTTCTGGCTCCATGAAATCCTTATTAACAACTCAAAAGTCAAAACTTGAGTTTGAGAGGGGTTGAAGGGAAGAGCTGCACTTTTTAGAGATTTTTTTTTTTTTTTGATGTAGACCTTTTTTTTTTTTTTTTGGCTGCATTGGGTCTTCATTGCTGCACGCAGACTTTCTCCAGTTGTGGTGAGCGGGGGCTACTCTTTGTTGCGGTGCTCGGACTTCTCATTATGGTGGCTTCTCTTATTGTGGAGCATGGGCTCTAGGGCATGCGGGCTTCAGCAGTTGTGGCATGTGGGCTCAGTAGTTGTGGCTCGCGGACTCTAGAGCACAGGCTCAGTAGTTGTGGCGCATGGGCTTAGCTGTTCCGTGGCATGTGGGATCTTCCCGGACCAGGGCTCGAACCCCTGCCGCCTGCATTGGCAGGCGGATTCTTAACCACTGCACCACCAGGGAGGTCCAATGTAGACCATTTTTAAAGTCTTTATTGAATTTGTTGCAATATTGCTTCTGTTTTACGTTTTGGTTTTTTGGCCACGAGGCATGTGGGATCTTAGTTCCCCGACCAGGCCTAACCTCAGGACCACCAGGGAAGTCCCAAGATGCACTTTTTTTTTTTTTTTTTTTTTTTTCGGTATGTGGGCCTCTCACTGTTGTGGCCTCTCCCGTTGCGGAGCACAGGCTCCAGATGCGCAGGCTCAGCGGCCATGGCTCACGGGCCCAGCCACTCCGCGGCATGTGGGATCTTCCCGGACTGGGGCACAAACCCGTGTCCCCTGCATCGGCAGGCAGACTCTCAACCACTGCGCCACCAGGGAAGCCCCCCAAGATGCACTTTTAAAGTCACTTGTGCTTACCCTGAATCTCCAGAGATGCTTGGAAAGTGGAGGCAGTTGGGGTAGTTCCCAGCTGATGCTGTGGGGAAACAGGCTTGCCTGTCAAACAAACACGTGGACAATAATGAGGTTGGAGCAATTTTGACAACAGGGTTGATGCAGTGGAATGGTTTTTGGTTGGGATCCATGACTTTTTCCCCACCAATTAAACGGGAAACAACAATTCTGAGCAGGTTCCAGCCCTCGGCTCAGTGCAGCTGCTCCATAAATGCATGGGGACACTCAGTATTGAAGCCATTCTGCCATGACATGGAGTAGAATTTGGGGGGCACCCACTTGCTTTGATTTTCTTGTTTTTAAAAACAAGAATGGATTTCATGGCGGTAGGTCTGGCCTGGCTTTTCTAGAAATTATTACTACACTTCTGGCGTGGCCTGGAATTGGATCCAAGTTGGGCAAGTCTAATCACTGACCACCCTTGGAGTGACGTGTATCTGGCGAGGAGGCGTGTACATGGGGAAGGAGAGGACTCACTGAAGGGGAGGGTGCACCCACAAGAGGGGTGCGTGTGCTGAAATGCAGTGTGTGAAGGCCGAAGGCATCACGTACAGCCAAGTGGGGTATGGGTGCTGAAATGGGGGTGACTGAGATGAGATAGAGCCTCTGGAGTGTGCCCACCTGTTGTGAATGTGCTAAAGCAGAAGAAACCCTCTGAAGTGGGTGGACACGGTGAAGGACCCACGTCTGGCTGCACCTTGGTTAAACCAGTTGATGCTAGTTCCCACTCTTATAATAGTACCAACTTCACTGAGTTGCTGTCAGGATGAAATGAGGTACGCTATGTCAAATGCTGAGAACAGTGCCTGGCACACAGAATACCAGATGTCTTTGGTACCCTGACTTATAACCTCTTGTTTCCCCTGGAATTTCAGCTGTGTCTGCTGTAGGTTCCATGAAAGCTTGGACTCGCCTCACCCTTGTAGAATCTAGCCTCCAAGTGTGCCATGTAGCTTTTTTAAAAATTAATTAATTAATTAAGTTGTTTGTTTAATTTTTTGACTGCACTGGGTCTTTGTTGCTGTGCTCAGGCTTTTCTCTCTAGTTGCGGCGAGTGGGGGCTACTCTTCATTGCGGTGCGTGGGTTTCTCATTGCAGTGGCTTCTCTATTTCAGAGCACGGGCTCTAAGCACACGGGCGTCAGTCATTGTGGCTCACGGGCTCTAGAGCGCAGGCTCAGTAGTTGTGGCGCATGGGCTTAGTTGCTCTGCGGCATGTGGATTTTCCAGGACCAGGGCTCGAACCCGTGTCCCCAGCATTGGCAGGTGGATTCTCAACCACTGCGCCACCAGGGAAGTCCTGCCATGTAGCTTTAATTAATGCCCCTGCCCTGGAGATGCTTTGATGCTTGGTGATCAGGTGGGACCCTGATCACCAAGCACACACATTCAGCTTGAATGTGTACCCTAGTACCCCAGGAGAAAGCCTCAAGCAATGGGGAGTGGAAGCTGATGATTGAATAATTCTCCAGGTAGATCCTTAGGTAGATAATTCTGAGAGGTGTTCTTTTTCAGACATTCCATTGTCTTCTAGCCCCCATTGTTTCCAAATGAGATGTCAAGAATAATTCTTATCCTTGTTCCTCTATATATAAAGCATCTTTTTTCTCTGGTTGCTTTCAAAATTTTCTCTTTGGCTTTGGTTTTCAGCAGTTTAACCAATCTCCTTCCTCTCTGTTCTCCAGGTTACATAATTTCTATTCATTTGCCTTCAAGTTCACCTATTCTTTTGCCATGTTTGGTGTAATGTTAAATACCCCAGGGAATTTTACATTTCAGTTATTGCAATTTTCAATTCTATAATTTCATTTGATTTTTTTTTGTAATTTTCAATTTGTTGTTGAGATCCCCTATTTGGTCAGCCATTAAGACCATATTTTCCTTTACTTATTTAATGATCTTTATAAAAGTCTTTGCTAAGTCCAACATCTGAACCATCTTGTTTAAATTTCTATTGACTATTTTTTTTTTTTTACTGTTGATTACATTTTCTTTTTTCTTTGTAGGTCTAGTGGGTTTTTTTGTTTGTTTTTGTTTTTGTTTTTGTGGTACGCAGGCCTCTCACTGTTGTGGCCTCTCCCGTTGCAGAGCACAGGCTCCGGACGCACAGGCTCTGGACGCGCAGGCTCAGTGGCCATGGCTCACGGGCCCAGCCGCTCCACAGCATGTGGGATCTTCCCGGACCGGGGCACGAACCCGTGTCCCCTGCATCAGCAGGCGGACTCTCAACCACTGTGCCACCAGGGAAGCCCCCTGGGAAGTTTCTATTGATGTATCTTGAAGCTCACTAATTCTTTCCTCAGCCATATCCAGCTTGCTGAAGAGCCCATCAAAGGCATTCTTCCTTTCTGTTAGAAAGTTTTTGATCTCTAGGATTTCCTTTTGATTATTTCTTAGAATTTTTATTTTTCTGGTTACAATGCCCATCTGTACTGCATGTTTTTCCATGAGAGTCCTTAATGTATTAATCATAGTTACTGTAAATTCCCTGTCTGATGATTTCAACATCTGTGTCATATCTGAGTCTGGTTCTGATGCTTGCTTTGTCTCTTCAGACTGTGTGTTTTTTCCCCTTTTGGTATGCCTTGTAATTTTTTGTTGCAAGCCAGACATGTCATATCAAGTAATATACTTTCAGCTGTAATCCACTGCTGTTATATTGGAGCCCTGTTGGTGTGGTGGTCAGGAGTGGGAGAAAGGGAGTGTGCTGTAATCTTTAGGTTAAATCTGTCTTTTAGCGGGCCTGTGTATCAGGCTTGTGACCTTCACAAATGTTCCTCCTCCATTACCCCATCCTTAGGTGAGACCAGGCTGGAGAGGGTTAAAGTAAGAGGATTGCTCTGTCCCTAGCTGGGATAATGCAGAGTGGGCTTTTGTTATGGAGACGTATCTGAGTGTATTTCACAAGGATTAGGTTTCCCTTCCCCTTGCCAGAGCCCAGAAGGGATCTTTCTTGGATATTCACAGGAAGAACCTGGTGGAGTTCCTGGAGATAAAGCCCATGAAATCCACTCCCCACCCCCCTCAACCCAAGGACCACAGCTCGCAAGAGTTCCTCGCTCTCAGCTAGTTCATACTCAGCCTTCAGCAGTTCATAAAAATTATCATTTAGGGGCGTCCCTGGTGGTTGGTTCAGTGGTTAAGACTCTGCGCTCCCAATGAAGGGGGCACCAGTTCGATCCCTGGTTGGGGAACTAAGATCCCACATGCCATACTTCGAGGTCAAAAGAAAAAAAAGCTTTAAAAAAATTTACCATTTAACTCTTCCTACTGATTCTGGCTCCGGCAGCTTCTGTTCCAGGTAAGCACGGGTCAGCTGTGCCTCTGGCATCATCCATCTTTCCAGAGTTCAGAGCAGAAGTTTATCTTGAAAACTCAGGTATCTGATGGGTCCAAGAAAAGTCATTGATTCTTCAGTTAGTTCAGCTTTTGTTGTTGTTCTAGAACTGGGAGTGACGACTTGAAGCTCTTCACGTGTTGGAGCTGAAACTGAAAGTCAACAGTGTTTTTCATATCATAGAACAATTTTTTCCTTTTAGTATGTTTTCTTCTTTAACAGACAACAAAGACAAACTTTGGAAGGAGGGAGCCAACACATGTCATTCACCAGCAGAGCAGTAGATCCTCTGCAGTGGGGATGCCATTTATTGCCGTTGTCATGACGACCCCCTGCCAAAGGGACTGATACCCCAATTTACAGTTGAGAACTTAGTGAGGTTAGGTCACCAGTCCAAAGTCACACAGTCTGTTGTGGCCAAGCTGAGTTTCAAACACGGCTCCGATGCCAGGGTCCTTCCCGTGACTCTAAGCCATTAGCCCCTTCTGGTGTTGTCTTTGGTTGAGATGTCAATGAGCTGATAAAAATCCCTATCATTCTAGGTGCTTCTCACATCTATCCCAGTAAGTCAGGTCTTGGGGTTTTTCAACATCAGCTGTGAGACTGGGCCAAGACCTCCAAAGATGATGGTTTTATTCCCTTGAACGAAGGTCAGTAAACTTCCTGTAAGGGAACTATAGTAAATATTTGCAGCTTTATGGGTGATGTCTCTGTTGCAGTTTACTCAACTCCACCATTCTAGCACAAAGTATAGCCAGTACCTAAATAAATGGGGGTGGCTGTGTTTCAGTAAAATTTTATTTGTGGACCCTGAAATTTGAATTTCATTTAGTTTCCACATATCACACAATAACAGTCTTCTTTGGAAGAAGACTATTTTTCTCTATTAAAAATGTAGAAACTGTTATTTAGCTCAACAGGTGTACAAGACAGGTGGCAAGCAGGGGATTTGACCCACAAGCTGTAGTTTGCCCTTAGTCTCACAGACCTGTAGGTACCAGGTTTAGAATGGGGTCCGAAGACTGCACTGAAAGGGCAATGTAAACTTTGAAAGTATCTTATGATACCTACAGAGAAATGATGCTGACGCTGATGATAATAGGTCTTGAAGAGACACGCACTGTGCTAAGTCCTTTGCATACATTCTCTCCCTCAATTCTCTCACAGCCCTAAGAAGGAGCTATTATTTTTATGCCCATTTAACAGATGAGAAAGTTGAAGCTCAGAGTCGCATATTTACCACGCAAGAGAGTGGACCTTCAGGCTGTCCTAATGACTCCAGTCAGTTCCATGTTGGGTGGGGTGAGCTGGGACTATAACTGGTATATGAAATATGAAATCTGGGACAGGGCTCTCTATCACACATTAAAAGGATGGAAATAAAGGCTTATTTATTCTGGATTCAGGAGCTGGGACACCTCTATTCTTCAGGTTTCGTAGACTCATCCTCCCTTTCCCGGGTGACTCTAAGACTGTGTGTGTGAATCACACCTGTCACCGTCCCCAAGACGGTCCGTTCTCTCCGAGTGACCCCTCCTGGACCACCACATTGGCTGTTTCCCGGGGATGTGTGTTAGTGGGAGAGGCACATTGCTGAGCTCTGCATGTCGTTGTGAGCTCTGGCATTAATGTGTCTTATTACTGTGAAATGGTGGTTAAGCCGCCAGAGCGGGTGGATGTATCATTTAACCTAGAACGTAATTTAATGAAAGCCTGCCTCTCGGCCCCTTAGCCTGTGGAACAGCTTCCTACTTTTGTACAAGGCGCTTTGCACATTAAAGTAATTGCAGAAACTTATGAGGATGAGAGGAAAGCTTACTCTTCCTCCTTATGGAGAAAACAAATGTGTTTTTCTGCAGACTGCCAAGGCTGTTTTAACGATTTAGCAGGTGGAGCTGGTACATGTGAGCCCGCCGGGCACAGCTGTCTGCTTTTTCCAGTCTGAGGGGCTTGTGACTGTACCAATAGCACAGACGTGAGCCAATCAGCCCCTCTCTGGGCAGCTCCACTCTGCTAACCTGCAATGTCACTTAAGGTGTGGGTGGGGACCTGTTGGGAGACGAGGGTAAAAACGAGGCCAAAGCATCAGCATTTGGAAAAGTTGACTGATTTCCTTCATTGTGTCGCTTGCGTTAGGACTGAAGCCTCTTGATGTCTTCTGCTCCTGCGGGGGTGGGTGGCCCTGGATGGCCCACGAGCTGGGAGGTCAAGGCAGAGTTACGGCATTTCTCCAAAAGCCCTGATGTTTTGCTAACACATGCTCCATCAGATAAACCATCTGAGTGCAAGAGACAGCAAGAGGAAGGATGGGACGTTTGCTTTTGAAGATTCACGTGGCTGTGAGGCTTTTAACTCCTTTGGGTGAAGGTGAAATTGTTCTCTGCATTCATTGCTTCTTGTTTGGAACTCAACTGGAATTCAAAACTTGGGTGCATTCTTTGATTGACCCATCTTCTGTATGAATAGTTGAGGGGGAAAGGAAACAAGAATTTAAACAAGTTCAGGGCTTGGGCTTAGGAAGAGTACACTAGTCAAAGTTGTATTGGTTTCCTACTGCTGCTTTAACAGATGAATACATTCTTAGTGACTTAAAACAACATACATTTATTACAGTTCTGGAGGTCAAAATCATGGTGTTAAGCAAGGCTGCACTCCTGGAGGCTCTGGGGGAGAATCCATTTCCTTGCCTTTTCCAGCTTCTAGAGCACCTGCTTTCCCAGCTCGTGGCCCTTTTTCCTTCATCTTTAAAGCCAGCAGCACAGCATCTTCCAGTCTCTCTCTGACTCTTCTTCCCTTTTCCTCTTATAAGACCTTTAGGATTATACTGGGTTGACCTAGATAATTCAGAATAATTCTGGATAGTCTCCCCATCTCAAGACCCTTAACGAATTATATCTCAAAATCCCTTTGCCACACAAGGGAGCATATTCACAGGTTTTGTGGATTAGGATGTGGATGTCTTTGGGAGGCCGAAGATACCTGTCTACCACAAAAGTGTTTTGCATTAAATGTCCCTTTTCTGATGGGCTAAGAACATTCATAGGAATAAGGTCTCTGGGTTATGGTCATAATCACAAAACCAGATTATGTGGTTCAGGTTGCTTTGGTTGCAAGTAAGCTTAGCAGAAGGGGGGAATTTGTTATTCCCGAGATCTGAAGACCAGAAGTAGAGTCAGATCCCATGGAGGCTCAGAAACAGGAAAGGCTGCAGGAGCCAGGGAAGCTTTGTCTCTCTCACCTTCAGCCTCCTCTTCTCTGCCGACCAGTTATAATCATCAGCTTGGGCCGCCAAAACAAAGGACCACAGACGGAGAGGCTTAAACAAGAGAAATGAATTTCCTTGCAGTTCCAGAAGCTAGAAATTGCAGATCAGGGTGGGGGCAGGGTTGATTTCTTCTGAGGCCTCTCTCCTTGGCTTGCAGACGGCTGTCTTCTCCCTGTGTGTTCACATGGTCTTTCCTCTGTGCATGTCTGTGTCCTAATCTCCTCTTCTTATGAGGACATCAGCCATATTGGATTGGGGCCACCTTGTTGAACTTATTCTAACTTAGTTACCTCTGGAAGGATCCTATCTCCCAAAACAGTCACATTCTCAGGTACTGGGGGTTAGGATTTCGACATAGGAATTTGGGGACATGACTCAGCTCCTAACAGCAGCTTTCTCCTCTCCTCTGAGCCCTGGACCACCCCATGGCTCCTGCTCAGACTTACCTTCGAGTAGCAGGTAGAAACCATTTAGGCCCCTGAGCACTGAATCCAAAGTCCTTGGGGAGGAAATCTAATGGGTCTAATCGAGTGGTGTGATCACCCTCATGCCAGGTGCTGCTGGCTAAAAAGGTAAGTGTCCCCTGGTGTATCAGTCAGGGTACGCCAAGTACCATGACAAACAACCCCCAAATCTCAGTGGCTTCACAGCATCAAGATGTGTCCTCCTTTGTGGCACAGCCCAGTGTGGGTGGCAGGGAGGCTGCCCCGTGTAGTCACTCACACACCCAGGCTCTCCCAGCAATTCTGTGCAGACACCTGGGAGATCGGATAGACTATGTTTTTTTGTTTTTTTGTTTTTTTTTTGTGTGTGTGGTACGCAGGCCTCTCACTGTTGTGGCCTCTCCCGTTGTGGAGCACAGGCTCCGGACGTGCAGGCTCAGCAGCCATGGCTCACGGGCCCAGCCGCTCCGCATCATGTTGGATCTTCCCAGACCGGGGCACAAACCCGTGTCCCCTGCATCGGCAGGCATACTCTCAACCACTACGCCACCAGGGAAGCCCTGATAGACTATGTTTGAAGGCACAGCTTTGCTCAGCTTAGTTCCACTAGGTGAAGGTCAGAAGAAGCGATGTTTGACCTGAGTCTGAGTGGCACGGTCCCCATTGTGGCCATAGTTATTCCCCAAAGGGTCTTTTTCCTCTTCAAACCTATGAGCTCCCAAGTGGGCACAACCAGATGGCTCACCGAGTGTCTCTTTGTTAGGGTGACCAACTGTCCTGGTTTTGAAAGGGCCCAAGGGGGTCTGTGGGAAGCGGGACTTTCCGTTTTATAACTGGGACCAGCCCAGGCAAACCGGGATGAGTTAGTCTCTACTGTTTGCTCAAATACATATTTGCAGGAACTGAGATGACACAGATTTGCCACCCTGAAATTAGTGAGAAACAAAGGAACCCTACGCAGAGTCACGACCAGCTACCCTGCTGACAAATGCCTGTTTTCCAAATCTCATTGATCAAGGTCTTCTGTTTAATATCTGGCTTGAGGGCAGAATCCAGTCAGAGACTCGCTTGGCCAGGCACCTGTCCAAATCCTTTTTTACTTTATTTTTTTATTTTTTTGGCTGCGCCACATGGCATGTGGGAGTTTATATAGTTCCCCGACCAGGGATGGAACCTGTGCTCCCTGCAGTGGAAGTGCGGAGTCCTAACCACTGGACCGCCAGGGAATTCCCCAAATCCTTTTTAAAAACTATGAATCATTCTCATTATTGGGAGATTTGAAGTTTAGATACAGATATCTAACTTCTATTGAAAAATCAAGAGATCTGGGGGCTGTATTTCCATGCAGAGACAATTGTCTGGAGCCATGTGGAGGGCCCCAGGTGAGATGGCCCTGGCTTCTGGGCTTCCACAATTGTCGCCATTCTCTTTTCTCTTATGTCCCACTGACCGTGACATCACTGGCCTAGCTGCTGAAGCAGTTGAGTTTGTAATAGGTGATGTTTTGTTTCTTGATTTTGACCCAATCAGTCAGTCTTAGAAGAAGAAATCTCAGTCCTGATTTTTTCCCATAAAACACGAATCTCTTCGGGCTAGTTGTAATCTTCAAATTTCAACCCCCATCTCAGTTGCTGGGTTATCTGTTACTTTCATGGGGAGCGAGAGGTTGGGAAAAATACAGAGGGCTGGGTACAAGTTTAGAAACTCTTTTTTCCTGGGGTGTTTTTGAGTCAGTCAAGCCCACTGCCTGCTTCTGCCAGCATCCTAACATCCTTGTAGTAACACCCAGACATGCAGCCAAGGCTGGGGAGCCTCAGGATTTGGGGGACCTCAAAGCAGAGTCATTCACCTGCCATTTTTCTTAGCAACGGGGCCTCCGCTGCCTTTTGGGCTTGTCTTAGAGAGTCAGAAGTTCCATTTACCAGCCCCCAAAAAAGCCTAAAGGTTTTGACGCCTGCTTTGAAATCAGTACCTGGGGTTTGGATTGTGCTCTAATTCTCCTGGTGTGTCTCCTTTTCTCTCTGAATCAAAAGCAAGAGGAAAAAAGGATAGACTGTAGGAAAAAATATTGGTGAGACTTAAGAAAATGCTGTCCTAGTTTATCTCTAAATGCTGTTAACTCAGCCCCTTTGATAGTGTGGAAATTTACAGCAACCAACAAGACTCTAACTGACTCTTAAGAAATTAGGGGACAACGATAGTAAAGGGAGCTTTGTGACATGTTAACTTACTGAGCATGGGTGGTTGGATACGTAGTGGCCAGGGTCTCACTTGGTGAAGTCGAACGTGGTTTTCTTGGAAAATGTATTTACTGAACAAATGTTGGCAGAGTTTCTACCATGTGCCTGGCACCGTGTGAGACCTCAGGTTACAATGGGGTACTAGGGCAGGGCCTCTCCCAAACGGACTGTCTTAGTCAGGGTTCTCCAGAGAAAAAGAACCAACAGGGAGAAAAAAAAAAATATATATATATATATATGTACACATTTATATATATGTGTTGCTGCAGATGGCATTATTCCATTCTTTTTTATGGCTGAGTAATATTCCATTGTATACACATACCACATCTTCTTTATCCATTCATCTGTCGATGGACATTTAGGTTGCTTCCATGTCCTGGCTATTGTAAATACATTTAGGACACAAAAGCAAGAGTTGATTTAAAGGAAATATTAAGTTTGGGATGGTGATTATGGAGAATGTGCCATGCCACCTCACCTTTGCTTACAGCCTGCCAGACGGTTTAAGTTAAGAGCCAAGGACCTGGCTATTCACAGTGCGGTGCAGGCCTACAGATAGGCATCGCCAGAGAGCTGGTGAGAAGTGCCGATTCTTGGGTCTACCCCAGCCCCGCTGAGTGAGAACTGGCCCTTTAACACGAACCCTGGTTGGTTTGTATTCAGGTTAAAATTCGAGGTGCCATGGTCTAACATGTTAGGTATGCAAATCTTACCTCCTGGCAGACCCCTTGAGTTCAGAGACCCCATTCCTTAAGACCTAGAGCCACTGGTATTTTTTTAGCATAAATAGATACTTAATAAATTTTGTTAACTGTCACCATGCTCTCTTCCTCCCCTCATGACTCAGCTACCAGTCGTGGAGGGAATGCAGATATCTTTGCAGCCAGAAGCAATGAACGAACGACTGAATTGACATCAAATTCTTACCAAGCACCCACCATTCTCCAGACAAGATGCTAAGTGATGAGGATGCAGAGGTGATTAAAACAAGGAGCCTGGGGCTTCCCTGGTGGCGCAGTGGTTAAGAGTCCGCCTGCCAATGCAGGGAACATGGGTTCGAGCCCTGGTCTGGGAAGATCCCACATGCCGTGGAGCACCTAAGTCAGTGTGCCACAACTCCTGAGCCTGCTCTCTAGAGCCCGCAAGCCACAACTACTGAGCCCACGCACCTAGAGCCCGTGCTCCGCAACAAGAGAAGCTGCCGCAACTAGAGACAGCCCGCACGCAGCAACGAAGACCAACACAGCCAAAAATAAAAAAATAAAAATAAAAAAAAAAATAAAACAAGGAGCCTGCCTTCAGGGAGGTCGTAGCCTCATAGAGGAAACCGGGGCGTGAACGCATAATTATGATACAGTGGGCTGGGTTAGGTACTGTGCACAGGGACCCCTGGCAGCAAAGGGACCAGAATGTCGGCTAGTCTAGGCTGGGGCGTCAGGCAGGGCTTCCTGGGTGGGAGACACCCTTCTTGCTGAGTTTCAAAAGAGGAGCAGGACTTGGGCAAAGGAGAGAAGAAGGGGATTCCAGGGAACAGGTGTGCCAAGGGGAGCAACGTGGTTGGGACTGGGGTCTCGTCTGGAGAGGGAGGCGGGGCCAGATCATGGAACGGTCCAGAGGCCATGGTGCGGAAGCGGAGAGCTTTAAGGACATCTGACGGGTTTTAAGCAGGGGAAGGAAGAGGTCAGCATGGTCATGTGTTTCGGCTCAGGGTGGAGAATGGGGGAGGCGGTACGTGGAGTGATGCTGACTCGTGTGGGCACTGCTGCCGTGGTCCAGGAGAGAGGTGATGGAGGCTGGATGGATGCAGGTGGGGACAGCGCTGAGAAATGCCCTCTTCCTCCCTGGGTTCCAGACCCCAGGAAATGCTCTTCCCTCTGCCTCAGCCGAGGTACATCCTTTCTTCTCTCAGCTTGCAGCCAACCCCATGTTTGATGGCACTTCCTTGCAGCCACCAACTTGAGTGGAGTTTTTCTTCAAGGGGAGCATTTGTGTGAAAAACTTCCCACCCCTGCCTTGAACCCCTGACTTCCTATTGTGATTTCAGGTTCAAACCCGTTCATTGCTGTGAAGTTTGTATGAGGGGCATCTTAGGTGGAGTCCCCCTTAAATGCAGACTCTGAGTATACATAGTTTATTTGGAAGATGATCCCAGGAAACTCCATCGGGGTTTAAGTCCACAGGGAAGAGAAGGAAGCCAAGCCAAGCATTATTCAGCAGTTTATCTCGGTGGGTACCTGGAGCTTGTGCCACTGGGAAATTCGGGAGGCAGCGCGGAGCTCGTAACTGAGTTATCACAACTGACAGTACTTTCAACACGTGCCAGTTCATGGGCACCCACTGTGCTCAGCTCTCCCCAGCTCTGTGTCCAGTGACACTGCACTGGTGGTTTAAAATCAGCGGTGGTAGGAATATTTACATCATGGAAATTGGCAAATGCTACAACTCAGAGCTCCCCTCCTCCCCATTTACCAGCACACCACCACCGTCCAAGCAGAGCAGGTCCTGGCTGCCAGGGAAAGCAGCCCAGAGAGCTGCGGGTGTGGACCGGAAATAGGACGGCTGAGGGGATGCAGGCAGCAGCGGCTTCAGAGTCAACACTCTGTCATCCCAGTCATTTCCTCCTGTGCCTTCGGGGGTGTGACAGTACGGTGGCGAAGTGAACAAGCCAGGCAGAGGGACATTCAATTCTGATTTTCCATTCAAGTGAGTCAATGACTTGGAAAAGTCTCTTCCTGTAGGGAGCACTGCCTCACGTGTTAGAAAGGACTGAGGATTTGCCTCAGAAAGCCTGGATCAGGAGGCTGGAAACAACCTTGACGGCCAGCAGTAGGGGATTGGTTAAATAAATGACCAAACAGCCTCACAGGGAAATGCTCTTTAACCAACAAAACAGAGAAAACAGCAAATTAGAAAACAGTATTTGCAATAGAATCCAGTTTTGGTAAGAAAAGTAATCTGGATGGATATTCCACTAAAATGTAACATTGGTTGTTGAGTGGCTCATTTAAGCTTTATTAACTTCACAATGGACTTGTGGAATTAAATTATGTATATGTTCTTCATGGACTGGATATTGATCAGTCTTAGCTTCAATATTTTCGAGATGGTTGTCTAGACGGTTATCTAGAGCTTAGACAAAGCAACTTTGTGAGACTTGGTTTCCTCGTCTATAAGGATACACATAGTACCTGGCTCCGAGGCTTAAGTGAAGCAAATGAAATAAAAGTGCTTTTAAAATATAAGATGCAATATAAATATTACATATTATTATCAATTTATCTTAGGGATGATGATCCAGTTTCTGCTGTGACAAAGTGGGCTATGGAGGTCCAGAGAAAAAGACTGCTGGGTGCCAGCTCAGCCACATTGAGATCAGCCTTTGGCCAAAATCCATCCTGCCCCACGCTGGTTGGGATGGCAGCCCTCGGGACTCTGTAAAGGAAGAACGGGGGATGAAGTTCCTGAAATGAATACTCCCTGAACCTGTTTCCCTAGAACAGCCTTTTTTTTTTTTTTTTTGCGGCACGCGGGCCTCTCACTGTCGTGGCCTCTCCCGGTGCGGAGCACAGGCTCCGGACGCGCAGGCTCAGCGGCCATGGCTCACGGGCCCAGCCGCTCCGCGGCACGTGGGATCTTCCCGGACCGGGGCACGAATCCGCGTCCCCTGCATTGGCAGGCGGACTCTCAACCACTGCGCCACTAGGGAAGCCCCAGCCTTTCTTTTTTGAGGCTGTTTTGAAATGACAAGTGGAGATGCAGTGACGTCACTAGAAACACGGGTACCTCCAAACCTCTTCCTTCTCCCGTGCCCCTAGAAAGGGCTTTTGAGAGCAGCAACCTTTGGGGTAGACACAGCTGTGATCCCACGAAGAGCTGGAACTTTCTCTGCTGATGCCGCAATCTATGGGATGTATCTTTCTTCCAGGGATTCATGAGCAGGAAGCAGCTGTGGGAAGTAAGTGCAGGACGAGGCGGGGAGGGAAGGAAGTGCTGCCTTTGAACGCCTGGCAGCCGGTGGCGCCACAGCTGGCCTGGGAGTCAGTGCGCTCCAAACGGCGACCAACTGCTTCCAGAAAGAATCCGGAAGCCGAGATGATTTCCGCCTTTCCTGTGAAATTTACCTGGACCGGTGGTCTGATGGTCCCCAGAAGATTCACTCCAACAAAGAGAAGGTGAAAATTCCTGGAAGGGGAGGAGGGGGCCGGAAAGAAACAGAGTGAGCTCCCAGGAGAAAAATCTTTCTGCTTCTTTTCCGTGAAGACTTGAGGCTGGAGCTCCGGTCCTGTGGCCGCGCTGTCTCAGAGGGTCAGAGCTGCCTGGATGCCGCCTCCCTCCCTTCCTTCCCTCCTCCCACCCTCCTTCCACCATCCTCTCTTCTTCCTCTCACCTTCCTCCACTTCCTCCTTTCCTTCCTTCTTCCCAAACATTTGCCAAGCGACTACTGGCCCCTACACTCTGTGTTGGGCACTAGGGTCTAGTCAGCCCTCCTTATCCATGGGTTCCACGTCCGTGGATTCAACCAAATAAGGATTGAAAATATTCGCGGGAAAAATTCCATAGAGTTTCAAAAAGCAAAACTTGAATTTGCTGCTCAAAGGCAACTATTTACCTGCATTCCCATTGCATTGGTATTATAAGTAATCTAGGGATGATTTAAAGTATACGGGACGATGTGCATAGGTTATACACAAATACTGTGGCATTTTATATGAGACTTAAGCATCTGCAGATTTCTGTGTCTGTGAGGGATTCTGGAACCAATCCCCCATGGATACCGAGGGATGACTGTAATTCCCAGGGGAATAAGACACTGCCCCCATTTTCTTGTGGGTTCATGGGCTGGCGGGGAGATAGATTGTCCTCCACTGAAGGCTGAGCAACGTGCTCCAAGAGAGGTATGTGTGAGGTCACCCGGAAAGCAGATCAACACCTGCCTCTTGTTATCTGCTGACTGCCTGGCAGGTTTTGTTCCAAATGATACCGTGTACGTACCCATCTCCCTTGAACATTTGATCTGTTCCAATAAAATCCTATTCATCTGAATGCCAGTTGATGAAAATTCATCAATTAAGTGGATTCAGATGGAGCAGCTCGCAGCCAACGTTTGGACCACAGGCTGAGGCGTCCTCTGCCACCTTCTGGGGTGAGCACTTGTCCTGTCCCCCTCCTGATGTACCCCACCGCTGACCAGCTGGGTGCCATACTTCAGAGGAACATGCGCATTGGCATCACGTTCAGAAACAGCCCCCAACATGGTCTGAAAAAAGTCTTCATTGGCTGGGCAGTAGCAGGGGATGCCCTTGGGTTTCCTTAGCACAGTTCACGGTGCGACTGTGAACTTTCTTGCTGTACTTGGTTGGGGGGGTGCAGCTGCTGCAGTCCTGGCCAAGATAGATGAAGACGGCAAGTGATCTCTCCCACCTTGGACCCAGGCGGGCTCTTGTCACCGTTCATGGGGGCTGCCCATTGGGTGAGGGCTGTGGGACAGGGGGCTGCCTTCATGGAAGCTGGTGGGATATTAGAGCAGCATTGCGCAAACTGCTCTGAGTTTTGTTCTTCTAAATGAATCCCAGTGAAAGATGATCTGTCTCAAAGCCTGAAGTCGAACATTGCATTTCTCTTCTGGGGGAAGTGAACTCTGATGGGCTTTCCTGTAATTTACACCTGTCTTGTTTACCTGCCCTAACACACCTGGATTCTCCTTGGAGCCCCCATGGTCATGGTGGAGTTGACACCACCCATGTGCATGTATGGCAGGAGACCCCGGTCTAAACCCCCCCACAAAGGGTCCATTCCTTTGCCCACTGTGATTGGCTCAGGGATGTGCATGTGACCAAGTTCTGGCCAATGAGAGCTTAGAACGTGGACTTTCACTGGTACTGAGGGGGAAGAAATATCTCTTTCCTCTGGGGACAAGACACGAGAATGCTTCTTTTCATTCCAAGCATCCTGGAATTCATATTTCAGAACTTCTGATGTGTCAATCAAGTATGGATTAAAAAACCTCCCTTGAATTTCATGTTCTCAGTAATTTCTAAGTTGTCATCCAAAGTTTTTCCATTCTTGACTGCGATGACTCTCCTTCTCCCAACCTTTTCTTGTTGCATCAGAAGTGATATTGCCCTGTTCTTTTGGTCTCCGTCTGCCAAACGCGTAGCCATCTGGGCACCTTCTGCAACTTCTTGGCTTCTTCAATTGTCGCATTGCTTGTCAGCAACCACAGCACCGACAGCCACGTCACCCCTCTCCTGGTCTGGGGTCCACTGGGCCAACTGTTGTTCTCCAACTTTCCTTGGCCACAGAGCGTGCCCATGCTGTGGGCACGGCATGCTGTGCACAGGGTGGTATCACTCCAGCCTCTTCATTTGTGTCAGTGCCAATGTCCTGAGCATCTTTGGCACCAATACTTACCTATTTGCCCTTTAAGTCAGTTCTTAAGTCCTTTGAAGGGTCACACCATCTTTAATTACTTTGAATCTGCCCCAACTTTGTTGAATAGTTTTCTTCTTTAGCTCCATAGCAACAGCTACAGATTCACACTTTGAAGCATCAGGACTCAAACACCTGCACTGAATTTTAAGTCTTCTGCATAAGTCCAAGTGGGGTGGGGGTAGGGAAGGGATGGTGGCCTCATCTGATGAAGGACTGTGGGTGGTCACAGCATTTTGTGGGGAGACTGGCTGGGTGTTTGTCTGGCCAGCAGCCTGTGAGGATGAGAGACAGAGTTCAGGGTGCCAAGGACAATGAGTTCCCACCCACTCAGTCCTTCACCCCAACTCCTGAGCCACATACGTGGAGCCCCACCCTCCCTTTCATCCACCTTCCCTCATCATCCTATTTTTCAAAACTGTCTTTCTTTTCTCGTACATTCGTTTTCCTAGGAAAATTTTATACCCACTTGTCAAAACCTGCCTCTCTCTGACCCCTTGTGATTGGAATTATATTACATTCACTTATTAATTTGGGAAGGGCTGCTATGTTTACAAATACTGCGTCTCCCCTTCCAGAAGCTCCGTTTCTCTGTGTATTTCAGTCTTCTAGAATGTTCTTTAGTAAGATGTGGTGGTTTTCTGATTTTCTTCCTATTGATTTTGCAGAGTTATTCCTTAGTTTACACCTAGATATTTTATAGTTTTTTTAAAAAAAGCAAGTGTGAAGAGGCTGCATCTTTACGTTAACATGTTGAACTTTCCAAATGCATGTTGACTTTATTTGCCTTTCAAGGAACACGTTCTTGAATATGTTTATAAATTCTATGTTTTGTTCTGTTTTCTAATTTCTTAATTTTTATTTTATCTGTATTAATTCCCTCCTTCTGCTCTCCTTGGTTTCATTTTGTTCTTTTTTTAGTTCCTTGCCTTGACTGCTTTCTTCATTTAGTTTAATTATTTCTTGTTCAAATATGAAAACATTTCAATCTCTCATGTTTTCCTCTGAGTGCAAACTTGGCCACTTGCTATACATTTTTATGTGGATTGTTGCTTATATCATATTTGATAAATAAATTCTAATTTCAGTTTTGATTTCTTCCTTCACTGGAGTCATTTCACAAAGTGATTTTTAATTTCTGGAAGGTTGGAATGTTTTTGTTTGTTTCCTTATTTTTGTTTATCCTTTTGCTATCAGGTCAGAGTTACTTGTACAGCTTCTACATTTTGAGGTTAATTAAAGTTTTCTTTTGGCCAAATGTATATGATAGATTTTTATAAACATCCATGAATTGGGATACAGAATGGAATACGTCACTACCTGGTGTGCATCAGGCTGGGCACTGAAGTCCTGAGCAAGACAGACATTGTCTGAGACACCCCTCCCCCCAACCCCGGGGGCTTAGACTCTCGTGGGAGTGGGGAAGGGCATTTAAACAGGTAATTGCAAATACTGACCGTAAACGTTGTGATGGAACAAGCAGCATGTCCTGTAGAGATCTTGAGGTAACCTCGAAAGTTTTCTGCAAGAAAAAACATCTAAGTTTAAGGACATCTCAAATCCATTTGCTTCATATATTTTAGCACTATGTTATTGATGCATAAAGGCTCATGACTATTATATCATCATTGTGTATGTCTCTCTCTCTATATATATATACACACACACACACAAAGTAAACCTTTTTATCATTCTTTTTGCCTTGAATTCTATTGCTTAATATTTCCAACAATCCTTTCTGTGGTTGCTTCTTTGGGTTTGCTATATGTATATATACACATACACAAACATACATAATATACATTTGTGTGTGCATCTTTGCATCTCTCTTTTGCATATCTCTTTACTTACTTATTTGAACCCAGGTGAAATAACCTTAAATGTCCTTGATTCTCATTATGGGAAAAATGAGGGCTTGGACCATTTAGGTGACTATTTAAATAAATAATTAATTGCAGGCTAGCCATTGCGTCCTTTGCCTTGTGCCGGTCAGTATTTTAAGCGCTTTACATACATTAAACCAGCTGATTGCCGAAGCAACCCTCTGAGGGGGGAACTAGTCTCATGCCCATTTTGTAGAGGAAGAAACTGAGGCACAGAGAAGCCAGGCGGCTGGTTCTTGGTCTCAGAGCTCATATGTGAGGTGGTGGGGACTTGACCCCAGGCAACCTGGTTCCAGAGAGCATGCCTGTAAACTTTGCTCCCACTCACTGGCCAGCAAACAGACCCAATTGCTCCGGAAGTGGGAGTAACCAGGAAGGGTTGCCAAGAGTCTTGGTTTTCCCAGGACAGAAGGGCTTCTAGGGGGCAGGGGAGGGACTTTCAATGCTAAGACTCAGTCACCCTAGAGTGGGGACACTGCCCCCTGCCTGGTGCTCTCTCCCCGCTGGACTTGGACCTCCTCCTGCTTTCACCCCACAAAGTCCTGTAAAGACACTGGGACTTGGAAGAGGAGTAACGTCGGGGAACCGTCTGGAATTTAGAGGACATGCAATGATTGATAGCAAACGAAGGGACTACTCAGTTCGTAGCTTCTTTGACGATTCCCTCCGAGTTCTCCCCAAACAAGGAAGTCCTGCGAGCGTCAGACGACAGTAGGGCCCTTCTGGGTGGCAGAAGGGGCCCTTTTAAGCCACCTGCCAGGACCTTGGTCCTTTAAGGGGCCCTCCTTGTCCTGGGGGTCGGGGCTGTGGGAGGATCAGAGCTATGACAAGGACAGGGTTGGGTGGCCATCAGGACAGCCTGTGGCCGAAACTGGGGGTGTGGGGTGTCTGCAGGGAACGAAGGTGGGAGGCCCCCTGTGAGCCGCCTGGGCAGTGCCCATCTGGAGGCAGGTACGGGGGCGGGAAGCAGAGCATCTTGTCCCAAGCGACCCTGCTGCCTTCTTGTGGATGCAATGTCTTCCTTCCAGGGAGAACCGCCCCCCGAAGCCCCTCACAGCCCGGGGTGGCCTGTCGCCCCACCCACGGGAGAGCTACAGGACCTTAATTGTGTTTTCCCACCGGACTGGAGGCAGAAAGCTGGCCTGCCCCTCCCTCCTTCCCTGATGAGATAAAACACTTAAACGACCACCCGTGACCCGCAGGACTAGCCAGCTGCCGCCGGGGTGTAGCCTGTGTGACCCGCCCTCTGGTCCCACCGGGCTCTCTCTGTTACCCTTTGGGGTGCGGAGGGGCAGCAGAAAGGGGACCAAGCTGCCGTTCCTCCTGGGCGTGCTCCCCAGGCCTTGCTGCCCCAGCCGGGGAGGGGGCGTCTGACGCCAGCTGATGGAGGGGGTGGGCGTGCAGACCTACTCCACGCACCTGAGCAGCTGCGGATCCGGCTCTCGGGGCGGCCCCTCCTCTAGTCTGTCTGTCTCTCTCCTAACCCACGTTCTTGGATAACTTCTTCTGGAGGGGCACCTGCACCCCCTTTTCCCTGAACCCCCTGCTCCTCCCTCACAAATCGCAAATGCCAGGCGTGGGGTGTCTTATGTCTGGTAAGCTTTCACAGCCTCAGCTGCTGTGGGAAGTCAAAGCCTGTCTTTTCACCTGGAATTTTTGCTGCTGGAGATAGAGGTCATGTCTCATGGGAGGGGGAAGGTTGGAGGGAAGGGGTCAGCCTCACCTCAAACCCTGGGGCTGCACCCACCCCTCAGTCTGACTTTCATCTCGCTTGTCTCTGTCCTGACGAGGGCACCTGCCCCCCTTCTGAATTCCTGGGGTTCTTTCTTCTCCGTTTGGGGGGTGGGCTGGGGAGGGAAGGGAGGGAGGCCTCAGGGATACCAGTGTGGGGTGTGGAGGACCCCACAGGAGTGGACGCAGGGGCCCGTTCAGAGGCTGTGGCTGTGGAGGTGGACGGTGCCATCCTTATTTCTACCTTCCCAGGGCTGAGCACCCTTCCTAGCACAGAACTGGTTTGCTGAGCGAATGATGCCGTGCTGAGGAACGGAGTCCCACGTTCTTCCTGTCCATCGGCTCATATAGAAATCCCCAGACCAGCTACTCAGAGTGCGGTCTGTGGACCAACCAGCAGCATTGGCCTCACCAGGGAGTATGTTACAAAGGCAAATTCTCAGGCTTTCTCCCCGGCCTGACCTACTGAATCAGAAGCTTTGCGGGGTGGGTCCAGAAAGGCAATCCATTTTAACAAGCCCTCTGGGCCGTGCATGGTCAAGTTTGAGAGACTCTGCTGTAAAGAGTGATCATTTGGATGCATTTTACATTGGGGTGCACATTTCAAAACCTTATACAAATAAACAACTTCCAGCAAAGGCTGCTGTGGATCATGACACCAAAAGACTCCATTGCCTTTCCCTCATCCAATCCTGAGGTCTTAGAGTGTTCTGGAAAATAGCCATTAACTGGACTCAGTTCATCTTTAGGTTCATATTAAGCTCTTACTGCATCCTTAGGAAAATGCTTTTAGAGGGAGGGGTTATAAAAAGAAAGCAGTTAGTGCCTTCAATTTGCCCCTAATCCAATTGAGGACTAGGGCTGCTGTAACTGAAGTCCCTTAAGCAGGGTAGCTTAAACAACAGAAATGAATTCTCTCACATTTCCGGAGCCAGAAATCCGAGATTAAGACATCGGCAGGGTTGGTTCCCTCTGGAGAGGCAGAATCCCTTCCATGCCTCTCTCCCAGGTCCTGGTGGCTGCTCCATTTTCACATGGCCTCTTCTCTCTATGTTTCTAATCTCTCTTTTCTTATAAGGGCACAGGCCATTGAATTCAGGGCCCACCCACAATCCAGGATGATCTCAACTCGAGATCCTTAACTTGATTCCATCTCCAAGGACCCTATTTCCAAATAAGGTCATATACACAGGTTCCGGGGAGTTATGGCACGGACACGTCCTTTTTTTTCTTTTTTTTTTTTTTTTTTGCGATACGCGGGCCTCTCACTGTTGTGGCCTCTCCCGTTGCGGAGCACAGGCTCCGGACGCGCAGGCTCAGTGGCCATGGCTCACGGGCCCAGCCGCTCTGTGGCATGTGGGATCCTCCCGGACCAGGGCACGAAACCGTGTCCCCTGCATCGGCAGGTGGACTCTCAGCCACTGCGCCACCAGGGAAGCCCGGACACGTCCTTTGAGGGCCGCAATTCTACCCACTACTGGGAGTTAGGACTACATGCATGGAAGGAAGGGAGAGGCCAGGCAGGACGGGGCTGGGGCTGCCTTCCCTCTGTGCAGAGAAGAGAGGACACTGGGCGTTCTCCTCAAAGCCAGAGCTCCCCAGTGAGTTCCCCACCCCTCAAAGCTGGAGTGACCTCTCTCTGGACATGTTCTGAGACCTTCAGCATCCTGCTCCTCCAAACTTGGCCAGTGCTCAGAATCACAGAGCATCTGGGCCTGAAACCAGAGACGGAATCAATCTGTCTGGGGCGCAGCCGGGGGCCAATATTTCTAGGAAGCTACCCAGCCAGGTTTGGAAACCAATGCCTTAGTACAAAGTCATGGTTCTATCAGACTAGGGTTGCCAGAAAAAATACAGGATGCCCAGTTCAATTTGCATTTCAGATAAACAATGAACAAGTTTTTGGTACAGGTATGTCCCAAACATTGCAGAGGACATACTTATATTAAAAAAGTTATTCATTTGGATTTGGTTTTGGATTTGAAATATTTGAAAGTCAAATTTAACTGGCATATTTACCTTTTTTTTTCTAAAATTTCAAATTTGCAATCCTATAGTAGATGATTTTTTGGATTTCTTCCAACTTGAAGAGTCGGGGAAGCATCAGGAATTTATTGAGCACTTACTATGTTCCAAGCAATGCTCTTGGCACGGGCAAAGCAGGAGTGAAGAACCCCAGCCCCGAAAGAGCCCACATTCTAGTTGGGGGTAGGGAGTGGGGGCGTGGCTGACAAATCAGATAAATCCACAAGCCAACTGCAGCTGGCAAAGGCGGCCATAAAGAAAATAAGACTGACTAATGGGGGGGCGTGGGGGCGGGGCGTGGGCGGGGCTACGAGAGCCAGAGTGGGCGGGGCTAGGCGAGCCAGTGTTGGAAGGCAGCTCTTGGCTGAGATCTGGAGGAGGTGGAGCCACCAGTCCTGAAAAGGTGGTGCAGGCAGTGGGAACAGTAAGCTGGAAGGCTGGGAGGCTAGAGTGATCCCTGTGCGGCCCAGGAAAAGAAAGGAGGCCAGTGAGGCTGGAACAGAGCGAGCAAAGACGGTGGGAAGCAGGAGCTAAGCTACCTAGGCTCGTGGGTCTCGGGGAAGAGTGAACTCAGGCTCCTGGATTTTCTGTGCAGTGGAAGCCATCGGAGGGCTTTGGCAAGGGAGAAAGATCGGATCTGGGTTATGCAAAGGTCGCTGTGGCTCCTGTTGGGGTGTGGATGGGAGGGAAGCAGGGCCAAAAGCGCTATGTCCTCTGCAGCTGAGCGCGGCTGGTGAACTGGGCTGGGGCAGGAGATGTAGAGCTACAGAGAAGCGGGAAGTTTCGGTGGATGTTTTGGGGGTATAGTGAGCAGGCCTGATAGTGAATTGGTTGCAGGGGATGAAGGAAAGGGGACTCAGGAATGACTTCTGGCTCGTGGGTGCTGGCGCCAATTACAGTGATGGAGGGCTGCGGAGGGGAGGTTTGGGACTGGGGTCGGGGGTGAAGAATTCTGCACCTCCAGCCGAGGACAGCCCAGTGGAGCAAGGAGGACAAGGGGACCCTGGCTGATGTGTCCAGGGAGTCGTGACCATCATGCAGGGAAGGTCTGAGTGCAGTCCGGGAGCACACACACTGGATGTGTGCAGACTGGGGAGATCGGAGGGATTTAGCTGCTCTTTGGGATATACCAACCCTTTTTACCCTGAAGCCTGACAACAGTAAAATGACTTCAACATGCCATGCCCAGGGTCTAGGAATTCTGCAGCTCATGCTGCTGGCCAACCACCATGACCTTTTAATAATAATAAACAAGAACCCTGAGCAGAAGCTGGTGAGACCATCAGTAGGGGTGGATGGGAATTCGGGAACCCACAGTTTCCCAGAATGCTTTTCTGGGGTCACTGAGTCTGCTATGTGTGTTCAATCATGAATCTTGTTGAGGAGAATCTGAGAACATCTCATTTAATTGCCCTGATAACTTTCTGCAGGCTGGCCCAATGCAGGCCATGGGAAGGCAGAAGAATATCTAGGCTATTGGATTTCCTCTTGATAAAAGGTCTCCTCTTCTTAGTGGTCAGTCCACCGTCCGGGCAAATAGAGGAGTCCAACCTTCCCATCTGGCTTGGAACTAGCTCCGAGAGGGGAGAGCCACTGTCAGCAAATTCCCTGAGGTGAGAGCTGCTACTTGTGAGTCATGCAAAGCAAATCTATGAAGGATGCATTCAGCTGCAGGTTAAATAAAATCTATCTTCCCTGGATTCCTTATAAGCAAGACCATGGGTAGGTGGGTTGTTGGTTCTGGGCTCAGCTGTAAACTGTGCCCTCAGGGATTCAGGCTTTTCTAGTTTTCTGTTTTGCCATCCTTATCATATTGACTATTTTCCTCATTCTTTTGCCTCATGGTCACAAGAAGGTGGCCATAGCTCCAGGTGTTGCATCTGAGTTCAAGGCAAGAAGAAAGGAAAAGCGCTGTGTTAGTCACATGACTCATTTATCAGAAAAAGAAAAGCTTTTCCAGAAAATCCGTCATCAGATTACTACTTGCAACCAAGCCACATGACTACTCCTAGCTGCAAGAGAGGCTGGCAAATGAGAAGCTGGATTTCTGAATCAACTTAGATGTTTCATGATCCACAGCTGGCCATTGATGCCCAAGTCCAGCCCAGGATCTGTTCACAAAGAAGTGGGTGGATGTTGGTCAGGGATCTGATAGTGACCTACATGGCACTGTCCTCAACACCGACCTGTCACTGTCCAGGAAAACAGAGGTGGTTGGTGTGAACCTTCCTTTGTAGAATGGAACCTAACTGCACATAAGTGCCTATCGGTCAACTGGGAAGGATTTAGACCCAGCTTCATACCCTGTGCATACACATGAGTAAAATAGGAGCTACATCTGAGTGCTTAGTATATGCCCAGCACTGGATGTTAAAATAAGATTTTATTTTCTACTCTCAAGAATCCTATGAAGTGGGTACTATTATTATTTTCATTATGCAAAAGAGGAAGCTCAGGCTTTTCGGAATAACTTGCCCAGATCAAATAAGTTGAAAGGGGCAGAGTGAGGATCCAAATAGCTTGTTTCCTGAATCTGGGCTCGGAAACACTCCGTACTGAACTCTCCTCCCAGGGAAGTCGGGTCGCACTTGAGTCCAAGAGAACAGGACAGAGCACAGGACACCATGACTTCAGGCCATAAGGGCATCGATGGCTTTCTGTATCAGACAGCTGGTTTCACAGCCTGTGATCACAAGCAAATTTGTTTCTGGGATTATTGTTAACTCTCTGTCTCCCCCACTAACATGTACACTCATGGATACAGGGAATATGTCTGCCTCATTCACTGTTGTATCCACTGAAACAAGCAGAACTTTCAAAAATGAGCCCCAAACCTGAAGTCACAATAGCAGACGCTGCAAAACACAGATCTTGGTTTGCAGTCAAGCTGCATCATACACGGGCAACTCTAAGTACTGATCTCCGGGTGAAAAGCAGCGGGGATTTTTAAAGAAGGCAACAAAATGTAATAATTTTCTGGAGCAACATTGGGCTGGCCAGCTAGGAATGAAATCCGACAGTGAGTAAAAAAATCATGCCTCAGGTCTGGTTGCCTGGGTGGAGTTCCAGGCTCAGACCACAAGGGGACAGCACTTGAGAGATGATGCTCCCAGGCATGCGTTGCTTTCTTCCCTAGGGGCTTTGCAGTCATACTCTTTCATTTGGCTTGTTTTTCTTCTGCCCGAGAACAACCTAGCAACAGAATTCTTAGAATAATTCTAATTGCAGTGAAAGGTCAGAGAGGGGGAGTTGGTGTTCAGCTAGAAGTAGTCCAGGAAGCCTACCTGGAGGAGGTGGATCTTGGTCTGGATGGGTCAAGGCCACTGGCACCACCTCTCAGCAATTCAATTCATCAGTGTGGTTGGATACTGTCCTGGGGGCAGTCAGTAGTCAAGACAGGGGCCTCAGATGGAGCCCCACAGGGAGGATACAGTTTATCTGGGGAACCAAGAGGATGCTCACATAACTATAATGTAAGATAGAAGTTGGCAACAAAGAAAAAGTCCAGAGTTATCCTGATTGATGGGACCTGGAGAAGCATCACAGAAAAGGTGGCATTGGAGCTGGACCCTGAGGAAGGGGTGGCATTGATCAGGATGACTTGTGGGTCTCATCTTGAGCTTTTTCCACCTGAGCTGACAGGTGACACAAAGGAAGCATTTACAGTGTGTGTGTGTGTGTGTGTGTGTGTGTGTGTGTGTGTGTGCGCGCACTCATGCACGCATGCCTAGCTGAACAGTTAAAAATGCAAATTTTACTGTTGGGCAAATCTGAGTTCAAGTCTCAGCTTGGCCATTACTAAGCTGTATCAGCTGAAACTACTTAAGCTTCTTGAGTTTAGTTTCTCATCTGCAACATGGACATAGTACTTGTACTTATTGGAACAACTCATAGTTCTGTGGGTAAATTACATAAACAGGAAAAAAATTCATGTCTGGGGACTGAAATTCCAAATCACTTATAACTTGGGAAGAGAGAAATATAAAGGCACTCATTCATTTATTTAACAGATATTTTTAAAGCATCTACAATGTACCAGGCACTATGCCAGGCCCTTGAGCTATAACAGACTGAAAAAAGATAAATATTCTTGCCCTCTTGGAGATAATATGGAAGGATATAGACAAAACAACTCAATCTATGGCAGGCCAGTTGGTCATAAGTTTTATGCAGGAAATTAGTGAGGGGGAGGGTAGTAAGTTCCAGTTTGGAGGCGGAGGATCTTCTGTATACAGTTTGCTCATGGAAGTTGCCTGTGGGCTTGCTTTGGTGGGTGGAGGTGGTAAGAAATATATATTTAAGAAATTTTGATACTGATGAAGAAATATAGGTTTAACCATGTTTGGTAAAATCTTTAAAGGCACACAGTAGTCAAATTTCCAAAGTCCAAGAGGAAAATAGGAAGAACAGGAAAACTTAATTCAACAAAATTAAAGAAAGGAAAAAACATGGTAAACACACAAAAAATTAGATGGCAAATATTTATTAAACAAGTAGAGATGAAAGACTCAGATTTGGTTTAAAAAGCCAGAACCAACTATAAACTCTTACCTAGAGAGTCATACTACAAATAAAATGATCCAGAAAGTTTAATGGTAAAGAGATGAACCAGGCAGGATATACTGGGCAACACAAAGGGAAAACCAAGGTTAGGATGGAAATATTAATATCAGATGAGGTAGAACACTGAAGGCCAAAGGCAGCAAACAGGAAAAAGAGAAGTATTTTATACGGATAAAATCTACAGTCCATCAAGACGTCATAACAGGCATGAATCTTAATCCACCAAACTGGGCACAGGCTCTAATACAAGATCCTGACAAAGCCATGATCACAGCAGCAGACTTCGACATTCCCCTCTCATAATTACATAGATCACCTGGACCAATAAGCAGATAAAGGATTTGAACAACACAATTAACAGGCTTGATTTATTATATATTAGTACAACCTTGTTCCAAAGGAATAGCCTCATTCTCCTCAGCCCATGGAGCACTCTCAATGCTTAGTCATGGACTTGGCTCCCTGGTAGAGTTCTTGGCTGCAGTAAGCAAAAACCTGGACTCAAACAGGTTTTTTGTTTTGTGTTTTTTGCTTTTGTTTTTAAACAAGGAGGAAATGTGTGAGCCCACATCCAGGACGTCTGGGAAGGGTGAGTTATTTCAAAGATCCGGGTAGGAGCCTCCTGTTCCCGTGCACTGGGAAACAGGAAGAAAGTTCTTTTCTATATGTGGAATACAAATCCTTCCCTTTAGACATATTTGAGCTAACTGATATCAGATGGCTGCCCTCAAATCCAGAAAGTTTTGCCAAGAGAATGCACAGATTGGTTTAAACCTGGAACCTTGAGCAAGATGGATGGAATCAACATGATGTCTGAGACCACTCATAACTGACCCTAGAGCTGGATGGGGTCAGCTTTCCCATGGGCTGCATGCAGAAGGGAGCAGCATCAGCGCTGGGGTGGGAAGGACGAGGGGGAAAAGGATGCTGAATAGAAATCAACAGGGTCCATCACTCCGGCCAAGAAAAAAATGTTAACAAACCCTGGAAAGGAGATAATTTACTGGTCACATTCTCTGACAATAATGTTTTATGATATTTGTAAGAAAACTAGATTTTTCTCCCCTTAAAAAATTAAAGTACATCTTACGTGCCATAAAGTGCACAAAGTGTGTTAAGTATACATCTTAATTTTTACACATGTAAAACCACAAAGAACCTTCTAAAGATTCCTCTGCACTGCTTCTAGTTGGTGCCCCTCTCCAGAGGCAACCAGTATTCTAACTCCAGTCACCACAGGTTAGCTTTGTCTGTTCTTGAATCTTATACAAATGTAATTATATAGCGTGTAGTCTGCTGTGTCTGGCTTCTTTTGTTCAGCATGATGTTTTTGGCATTCATACATACTGTTGTATATATCAGTCTCATTCTTATTCATTGCTGTGTAGTATTTCTTTGTATGAACACAATTTAATGATCCTTTTCCTTGTTGATAGATAATTTTACTGGGAAAGTTTAAAGCATACTCTTCTAAATAGTTTTCAGATCAAGGAGAAATGAAAACTTAAATGTTAGCTCTTCAGACATTAATATATTGAAGCAATGCCTTGGATGTAGCCTAGGCTGTATTCAGAGGGAAATCCATAGCCTAAAATATTTTTATTATTAAAAAAAAGAATGAGTGGATATAAATGAACTACTAATTTAACTAAATAATATAAAAAAGAAACAATATAAATAAATCAGAAAACAGAAAGTTATTAGAGAATAAAGCCTAAATTAATTAGGAAAAATAGTAAAGTTGATAGTTTATTTCAAAAGATTAATAACATAGACAACCACCTCAGAAACTTGTATCATAAAGAGACTAAAACGAATATATGCAACATAAAATAGAGAAAAGATATGTGATCACAGATATGAACAAGACTTTTTAAATTATAAGAGAATATTTTAAAATTACAAGAGGATATTTAAAAATCGAGTGAAGCAATAAGATGACTTCTTGAATTATATAAATATGTAAAATTGACACAAGAAGACTTTAAAAAGTTGCTACATAGAACAACCACAGGAGAAATTTAAAACAACCATAGAAGAGATTGAAAAGTTTATCACAGATCTGTCATTAAAAAAATAAGTGACTAACTTTATGCAGATTCAAGCTAATCTTCAAAGAAGTGGTAATTCCATTTAAACTTTATCAGACAATGAAAAACAGCAAAATCCTCTTGGTTAATTTTATGAGGCTGGAAAACTCTGGACACCCAACTTTGATAAATTGGCTCACAAACAGAACCACGCTGGGCAAAGGAGGACCACTTGGCACTGGGTTCTGGACCAGGTATCACCACTTGGAAATATGGGCTCAGATTGGCAGGATCTGGTTTTTCAAAGAAGGCCAAGAATTGAATGCTTGTGTGTAATTTTCCAATTTTTCTGTGCTGGCAACTAAGGCATTTTTTTTTTTAACACCGACATGGACTAAATCAAATTTGCTGACTGGATTTGGCTACCATTTTGCAACCTTTATTACAATGGAGTTGGACCCATGATCTGAACCAAGGAGCCAAAGAAAGGAATGACATCTCTTTACTGTAGCCTTTATTTTCTCTGAAAAGAAAGTCTAACTCTGCACTGTTCAGTAGGAATACAATGTGAGCCACATATGTACTTTTAAATTTTCTAGTAAAAAATTGGAAACATGCTAAAAATAGAAACACATGAAATTAACTTTTAAAATATATTTTACGTAGTATATCAAAAATATTTCAACATGTGATATAAAAATATTTCAACATGTTGAAAAGTATTTCAACACATGATACAAAAATTATTGATGGGATATTTTACATTCTTTCTGTTTTGTTTTAAATCTTTGAAATCTAGTGTGTGTGTTTTATATTTATAGTACATTTCAATTTAGCTGCTAAGCTTTCATCAGAAATACTTGATTTGTGTTTAGATTTTGTAAAGTTTACAGTTGGAAAAGTAGATTTCCATATCTAAATTACTCCAAACACAGAAAAGTTTTCTAGTGATTGAATTGTGCATAAAATGCCATTTTCTTTAATATTTGCATCCCCATTGACAAAATTGGTCCATCTTTTTTAGAAATGATTTGACTTTGAAGTAAAAGTGTATCAGCTTTAAAACTAAGTTAAATAAATTCACGAACTCTTGTGCTAACTCAGTATTATTAACATTGACAGCAATAGAGGCATCACATAAATTGAAAAGGAACTCTAAATTTATCGTTAACAAAGCATTCCTCAAATTTTTAAAATAGTTTTTGTGGCCAATTTACATAATATTGTCAATTGCAATTAAAATCTTCTGCACATTGATTTATGTTGGAAAAAAATGTGAAAGTCATTATTATTGATTTGTATTATGAAAGGTTTTAATTTCAATATGAATTCTCCTACCTGTCTAGCTAGGTCATCAATAAGTTTTCTCTTCTTTGGAGCTTCAAATTTAGGTCTTTCCTCTGTTACGTGATAACAGTGAGAAAACTTTAAATCAAACAAGCATTTTTTGTCTTTGATTAAGGAATATATGGCAAGTATATCTTTTGTTTCAAAGAAATCTTGAATTGGAGTTAACACTACGGCAAATCTTTGTAAAAACTCTTTCATGACTCAGCTAATGAGCAAAGAACATAAGATCATTAAATTCATTGTCTTCTACTTCTTTCAGGAGTTCTATAAATTGTGGTGATTCATAGCATTTGTACATAAATACTAAATGGTTTTAATTGTTTTATCCATGACACTTTTCAGAGTCTGCTCCAGAAAACTGAACACAAATATTTTATATGTATCATAGAGTGGAACAAAACATTAAGGAAACATCAGTCTCTTGTTTTAAAATCTCAGTAAATCTGAATGTTTGATCTAACATAACTGAAGTATCATCTGTCGTCATAGAAACTAATTTTCTCATTTCTAGCTGAAATTCTTCTCTGACAGATGTAGAAGATTCAAAATTATCTATGCCATGAGTTCTATTTTTTAAATTATGATAATTTTTTAGAGCAGTTTTAAGTTCACAGAAAAATTGAGGGGAAGGTACAGAGATTTCCCATATACCCCTGCCCCCGCACATGCACAGCCTCCCCATCATCCACATCCCACACCAGAGTGGTGCATCTGTTACAATTTATGAGCCTGCATTGACCCATCATAATCACCCAGAGTCCATAATTACATTACAGTTCACTCTTGGTATTGTACAATGCATTCTCTGAATTTGGACTAATGTATGACGTGTATCCACCATTATGGTGTCATGCAGAGTATTTTCACTGCCCTAAAATTCCTCTGTGTTCTGCCTTCATCCTTCCCCGCAATGCCCCCAACCCCTGAACACACTCATCTTTTTAATATCTCCATAGTTTTACCATTTCCAGAATATCATATTTAGAATAATATAGGATGTAGTCTTTTCAGATTGGCTTCTTTCACTTAATAATATGGATTTAATAGTCCTCCATGTCCTTTCATGACTTGATAGCTCATTTCTATTTAGCACTGAATAATATTCCACTATCTGGATGTACCACAGTTTACTCATCCATTCACCTACTGAAGGACATTGCGGTTTGTTCCAAGTTTTGGTAATTATGAATAAAGCTGCTATAAACATCCGTGGGCAGGTTTTTGTGAGGATATAAGTTTTCATCTCCTTTGGGTGAATACCAAGGTGTGTGATTGCTGGATCATATAGTAAGACTATGATTAGTTTTGTAAGAAATTGCCAAACTGTCCTCCAAAGTGGCGGTACCATTTTGCATTTCCACCAGCACTGAATGAGGGTTCTTGTTGTGCCACATCCTCACCAGCATTTAGTGTTGCTGTGTTCCAGATTTTGGCCATTCTAAGAGGTGTGTATCTCATTTGCATTTTCTTGATGACATATGATGTAAAACATATTTTCATATGTTTATTTTACATCTGTGTATCTTGTTTGGTGAGGTGTCTGTTAAGGTCTTTAACCCATTTTTAAATTGAGTAGTTTGTTTTCTTATTGTTGAGTTTTAAGTGTTCTTTGTTTATTTTGATCACAGTCCTTTATCAGATGTGTCTTTTTCAAATATTTTCTTCCAGTCTGTGGCTTGCTTCCTCATTCTCTTAACAATATCTTTCACAGAGCAGAAGTTTTAAATTTTAATGAAGTCTAGCTTATTGGTTATTTCTTTCATGGATTGTGCCTCTGGTGTAGTATCTAAAAGGTCATCTCCATACCCAAGGTCATCTAGGTGTTCTATGTTATCTTCTAGGAGTTTTATAGTTTTGCATTTTATGTTTAGGTCTATGATCCATTTTGAGTTAATTTTTGTGAAGGGTGTTAGGTCTGTGTCTAGGTTCTCTTCTTCGCATGTGGATGTCCAATTGTTCCAACACTGTTTGTTGAAGTCTATCTTTGCTCCATGTTATTACTTTTGCTATTTTGTCAAAGGTCTTTATGTGGGTCTGTTTCTGAGCTCTCTATTTTGTTCCATTGATCTGTTTGTCTATTCTTTTGCCAATATCACTGTCTTGATTACTGTAACTCTATAGTATGTCTTGAAATCAGGTAGTGTTAGTCTTCCGACTTTGTTCTCCTTCAATATTGTGTTGGTTATTCTGGATCATTTGCTCTCTATATAAACTTTAGAATCAGTTTGTTGATAATGACAAAATAACTCGCTGGGATTTTAACTGGAATTTCACTGAATCTATAGCTCAGGTTGGGAGGAACTGACATCTTGACAATATTGAGTCTTCTTAACCATCAGTATGGAATATCTCTCCATTTATTTAGTTCTTTTATGATTTTGTACATCAGAATTTTGTCATTTTCCTCAGTAGATTTTATACATATTTTGTCAAGTTTATATCCAGGTATTTCATTTTGGGGGATGCTAATATAAATAGAATTGTGTTTTTAATTTCAAATTCCACATGTTCATTACTGATATAGGGGAAAGGGATTGACTTTTATACATTAACCTTGTATCCTGCAGCCTTGCTATAATTGCTTATTAGTTCCAGGAGTTGTTTCTTTTTTCCCAACCCGTATACCTTTTGTTTCCTTTCCTTGTCTTATTGCGTTAGATAGGACTTCCAGTCTTTGATATTTTTAGAGAGGTTTTGAATTCTACAGTCAATTGTTTGCTGGCTTAATTGAAGATTTTATACTTTTGTGAAATATCATTTTAAATCTTTTCCTCATATTCTAACAAAATTTTTATAACTGACATAATAACTAAAAAATTCTCTACATCTAAAAATGATTCCATTTTTCTGTGTGAGAATTCAAATGATTTTATAGCTGGCCAGAGTTACAAGCTCAGATCTTGTTAAAACTCATTAAAATTTTATTATTGGACATTTCATTCTGATTCTAGTTCTTATTTTGTTGATTCTTTTTTGATGCTTGAGAGGAAATTTCTTTTCAAATTCATTATGTATTTGATAAAAGTATCTGTTACTATTGTTCATTTTGTTATCTTTTACCCAGTAAATAAAAAGCTTTTAATTTTTTCCTGCTGAAGCAAATTACAGTTACCATTCATTGTGAAATTTGTGATGTTTTCAGGTTTCCTTTACTGTTCTGCATGTCTACTCAATTTTACATCAGTAGGGTTCCTCCATTATGAAATCTGTTTTTCCACATTTATTTTTTTAAACTTGAAAAATAATTTTATATTAAAATTAAAATAAGAAGAATTTCAACTTCATTACATAGATATCACAATAACTTGTTCTATCTGCATAAGGTATGAAAGTAAATACACCACGATGTTACATTAGTGCATAGACAAAAAGAATCATCCTAAGTGCACCAATCCATTGATACCAGTTAGGTCTGTGCTATGCTTATGCCTAATACTAGAAACAGTGCACTTGCTGAACACATATACAATGATACTATAATAATAGCTGATGGGATGGAAAGTTATGAACTTTTGTGTGGTAGCCTGAATAATGGTGCCCCAAAGATGTCCATGTCCTAATCCCTGGAATCTATGAATAAGTCACCTTACATGGCAAAGAGAATTAAGGATGAAGATGGAATTAATCGGGTGACCTCAAAATGTGGAGATTGTCCCGGATTATCAGGGTGGGCCCAATGAAGTCACAATGGTCCTTGAAAGCAGAGAATCTTTTTCAGCTGTGCTTAGAGGGAGCTGTAACTATGGAAGAATAGTCAGACTCAACATTGCTGCCTTTGAAGATGGAGGAAGAGGGCCATGAGCCAAGGAATGAAGTCAGAGCCTCTATAAGTGGGAAAAGCAAGGAAATGGATTCTCCCCTAGAGCTTCCAGGAAGGAATACAGCCTGCAGACACTTTGATTTTAGCCAGTAAGATGCATTTCTGACTTCCAATGTCCAGAGCTGTAAGAGAAAAAAAATTGTGTTGTTTCAGGATAAAAATCTCTCATGGCTGCAATAGGAAATGAATACAGTAGTACTACAAAACAATAAAGTTGTCTTTTAGAAAAATATTTTTTACTGTACAGCTTTAACATTGAGGTTTATTAAACTTAAATAAAATTTAAAAATTCAGTCCCCCAGTTGCATGATCCACGTTGCAGGTGGTCAGTAATGGCAGGCTCCTAATCGCTAGCAGTCCAGGTTTGGTTACACTTTTGCATCTCTTGGCTGCTGGGAGCTGTGAGAGAGGAGGGTCAAGCGGGGGTGGAACCATACTTGGCATTGCCCGTAAACTCTTTGGGACCCTCGGGCCTGTGTTTTGACTGCGTGAGTTCTGAGAATTGGGATTTAAATTTCAAGTTCCGTTTCAGGATTGTTTTTTGGAGGCCCCTGTGTTTGGAAATGGTGTGCTGGCTGGTCAGGGGGAAGAGAGCATCTTAAAAGAAACTTACATCTTTGTTGTTTGGAACTGAGACCCAAGATACAGCTTGTGGTTGCTGAATAAGCATTTGATCCCAGGATTTCCCATGAACTTTTCCAAGGTCTGACTCCGTCCCAGGCAGGATGTCTGGAGAGGCTGGCGAACCACATTATTTATCTATTGGTTTTGATTTCCATCTCCTCTTAGGGCATAACTGGCTAGAGATGAACCCCATCTCCACCCACCTCCGGTACAAGCTCCAGCCTGGAGTGGAGTCTGGGGAGGCTTTGGAGTTGAGACAGCTGCCGAGCTCATAGAAACCAGCCAAAAATGAGCAACGGGGGCTCCAGAGGCTCTGGGGCAGGAACAGCCAGGGGAGAGGGGGTGAGTCAGTGCCAGCTGCAGAGTTTCCTGCATGGTTCGCTTGATCAAAGAAAATACGCAAGGGCCTCCCTTAGAGCTCGCCCTCGAGAGGATGGGGATTGATGTCAGGCAGGGGTGTGGGGTGGACCAGGACTCTTGGGAGTTTGTGGAGGAAACACAAGTCCAGTGCCCTTTTTGGAGTCCTTCCCAGAAAAAAAGCACAGCATCTCGGGAATCTTTGGTCTTCCTCTCTCCCCTCCCCGCCCTCGCCCTTCCTGATTGTTCTTTCTCACCTTGCCACTCCCCCTCCCTCTCCTCTCTGCTTTTCTCCCCTTCTTTTTTCCTTTCCCATTTCGACTCCCTCTCTCTTTCTTTTCTTCTTGGCGCCAGGCTTTGCCACATGGTGAAATGGCACCAAACCAAGCCACAAGTGAGGATTCCACTCGCTTCTACTTTTTATTTAGAAATGTAACGACTTGTCTATTTTTACCATTAAGCAACATCTGTTTATTGAAAACATCTGAAAAATAAAGCATAAAAAAGATAATAAAGTCCACCTATAGTTGCTTTAATTAGAGAAAAACGCTATGAAAATCATGGTGTATGTCTTTGAAGTCTTTGTCCTGTGTACGTGTGTGTTTATATGTGCACGTGTGTGTGTGAATGGGAAGTGTGTTCACAAAAATGGTGATCTTTGGGTAGTTTTAGATCCCATTTTTTTCCCATGTGACATTGTGTCAGAGACATTGTCTCACATTAGTAAGAATTTTCCAAAAAACTAGATTGTTAGTAGCAGGGTAGTTTCCTATCTTACGGATGTACCATCATTTACTTGTTTATACTACATGGCTTCCAATTGTGCTTTTTTCCACAGATATTGTTAGTTGCCTACCCAAGATTCTCCTCATCCCTCTTCTTTAGTAAAAGAACACTGGTTTTATTGTGGGTGACAATGTGCCTATATAAAACACTACATTTCCTAACCTCTTTTACAGCTCGGGTGGCCAGTGAGCTGTAGATAGAAGTCGTTTGTTTGTTCTTCTGGGAAAGCAGATTAGCAGGGTCCCTCCTTTTTTCCTTCCTGGAATGCAGATGATGTGGCTGGAGCACCAGCAGCCACCTTGGATCATAAGATGACCTTGAGGAAGAAAGCTTTTCATAAGGCCAGAGGGACATAAGGAGAGAAGGCACCTGGGTCCCAGAGGACAATGTGTGGGCACCACACCAGTCCTGGACCATCCATGCAAGAGAAATGTGCAAGAGAAATAACCTCCCATATATTGCTTGATTTCCATATCTTACTAGTAGCTGAATATAATTTCTACAGCAGATTAATTCACTCTATTTCATATACAATGATAATTTATTGAATGACTACTGTTTACCAGTTCCCACTGATAGGAGGACATACCAGTAAACAAAATGTAGAAAAATCCCTGTCATTCATGGAGCTGACATTCTAGTGAGGGAAACAGATGATAAAAAGGAAAACAAGGGAAATATTTAGTATGTAAGATAATAAATGCTATGGGGAAAAATGAAGTAGGACAAGGGGGTGCTTTATGTTTTGGGGGTTGGGGTGATGTTGAAATTCTGGATGGTAACTCAGGGAAAGCCTCGCTAGAGTAACTGTTTTCTTTCCTATGAATTCAAAATGACATCTTTTATATCACGATGGCACTTTTCACATTTTTTTATGCTTAGGAATTGGTGGCTAATTGGGTTTGGAGAATTGGTGACTTGGCTATTCTCATTAGGATCATCTCGGATGTTCGATCAAGTGTGAGTCTTTCTGTTGCAGGTGAAAGAAACTCAACTCAAATAGGCTTAAGGAAACAAGGGAATATTCTGACTCACAAAATTAAAATATCCAGGGGGTGGTCCAGGCATGGCTGAATCCAGGTGCTCAGAACGGTTGCCAGGAATCTGTCCTCCCTACTTCCCCATCCTCTGTGTTGGCATCATTCTCAGCCCCCAGCCCTCACTCACCTTGGAAGGGAGGTGGCTGCCTACTGAGGGTCCAACAACGCAATATCTTCCCAATAGTTGCAGCAAATATCCCAGGGCTCACTCTCATTAGATGGGGTTGGGTCATGTGCCTATTCCTGAACCAATCCCTGAGCAGGCTGGGGTCAGAGAAGCTGGTGGGCAGGGCCTGTGTCACAGAATCCCTTCTGAGGCTGGAGGAGTGGGCCAACCCAGAGACTTAGAACTGGAGTTGCTTCCAGGGGAACCCCAGGAGCTCTAACAGCAGGGGCGGAAGATGCTGAGCAGGCCCTTCCCTTGGTATCGTGCCTACCCTGGAGGCCCCTTGGCCCTTGGGAAAAATCAAATCCATTTCTCCGTCAGTTTTCCTTTTGCCTGGTGATTGTTTTCTCCCATTTTACAAATGAACAACCAAATGCATAAAGATCATAAATTATAAACGAGCCGTTCCAATGAGGCGAGTGATGGCGATGAGTGAAATCTAATTAAGCAGTTTGAGGTCTAAGTGATATTGTGATTGAAATGCCGTGTTGACAGAGCGTTTGATCAGCTTTCTAATCTGTTATGTGAGTTAGTTGGAGGCGAACTCCGTCCTGATTGACACTGAGATCAATGCATTCCGTTTGATGAGATAAAGTGCAGCTCTGTTTAAGGGATGGAATTCATGATGAGGGTTTGCCCTTGTAAACCATCATCCTGGCCCCCACTCGTCTGCGCTCCTTGGAGAGACATTGGTCACAATCAGGGCTGGAGAATTTGGAATACCACTTTTTTTTTTGCCTTGCGACACGCGGGATCTTACTTCCCTGACCAGGAATTGAACCCATGGGATCGTCAGGGAATTCCCCTGGAGTACCACTAGGGGCAGTATAGGGGTGGGGGATTAGGAGGTACAAACTATTAAGGATAAAATAAACTATAAGGATATATTGTACAACACAGCAGAATATAGTAAATATTTTATAACAATAAATGGAGTATAACGTTTAAAAATGGTGAATCACTAAAAAAAAAAAAAAAAAGCATGATCACCTGCTTTTGAAGAGCTTAGCCTTGACACTCACTTCTTCATAAACTCAAAAGTATTTATCAAGCGTATCCACCGCGCTAGCTACTGGCAACTGACGGGGAAAGACGGGCATGGCATCCTCCCTTCCAGGGAGCTCGCGGTCTGGGTCCATTCTGGTGGTAAAGGTCTGTCTTTTAGGGCAAAAAGAGGGCGTATGTGGGCCGTTTACTCTCTGGCACCAAGGCTTCTAGTGAGAGGTTCTTAGTAAGTAGGTACCAGGAACCTCCAGGCTGGGGGGTCACCGGAAGATGGGAACAGAGTTGGAAGCTCCCATCTTGGTGGGGAGGCCCTCGCTGGGGCCACTGCTTGCTCTGTCTACTCTTGTTTCTGTGGGTCGGGGTGAATTTGGTTAATCAAGTTTCAGCCAGGGCTAGGTGAGTCACCTCCTTTCATAGGGGAGGGGTGTGGAGGGCCAAGCGGGGTAACTGAGGCCACTGGGCAGGAGGTGATGGGCCTGGGTCACATCCAGGGCTGTCTCAGTCCAGAACCCAAGGCTTGGTCAGCACCGGGGCCGGTGCCCTGCTATGCTGTCCTGAGAAGGGTGAGGGAACTGAGTCACAGTGCTGGGACTTACCCCAACCCCCCAGGCTGGCCAAAGCCGGCTCTCTGTGGGGTGCCGTCGCCTGCACTGAGCTCTCCGGAACCCTGATTGGGCCTCAGCCTTGCAGAGCATCGCGAAGGGGGAGCAGTGCCTTCCCTTCCCTCCCAGGACAGACCCAGGAGGGAGTGGGTGGGGGTCTGGAAGAGCCGGGAAGTTTCTCCCTGTTCCTCCCGGTTTCATCTTGCTGACCTCCCCTCTCACCACCCAGTCTCCTCTGACTCTTTCTGCTTAGCAGGGAGGGCTTCTTCCCAGTGAGGCACAGACATCCTCGCCTTCATTTTCCCTTCGTCTTAATCTCTGATCATCAGAGAGGGGCCCAAGGTCTTCATTTGGTTATTTACACAGTTTGGTCCTTCTTGGCAAACCCCGCCTTCCCTCCCCTGTTGGTTCTCTCAGGATCATTCCAGGTGGGAAATGATCCCTGGAAGTTGCTTAACTCTCAAAACAGGTAACAGAGTGGAAAGAGCCAGGGCTCTTGATCCTGTCGCTGGGGGGCTGTGTGACCTTGGGGAAGGCACTCACCCTCTCTGAGCCTCAGTCTCCCCAGCTGTAAGAGGAGACACTCACATCCACTTCCTGAGTGCTTGTTGGCATGAAACAAGTCAATGGATGACAGCTCATGGTGCACAACTAGTGTTGGTTTTTCTCTCTTTAGGGAAAATGATGATTTTTCAGCAATGTTTGCCTCTGGATTCATCTGTAAGGGCCCTCGGTGGCATCGAGGGTACCACTTTCTGTACCTGTCCCCCCCTTCTTGCTGTTAAGAAGAGAGCATCCCTGCTGTTCCTCTTCAGGGCTGTTTGTGCTATGGCTCTCTCCTTTGCTAGGGGAGAAACCGACTTCCCTATTTGAACAAACCCAAACCAGAGCTAGTGCACATGGGTGTTGTCTCTCTGTGATACCTTTCCGGGTGTGTTTATTCACTGCCATCTTGGAACATCCGGTCTCTTTGGGAGGACAGACCAGTCAAGGATTAAAGAGCGGAGAGATCGCTACGGAGCCGTTTCGCCAAGTGTGGTCCTCGGACCAGCAGCGGCAACATCACCCGCAGGCTGGTGAGAGATGCAGACCCTCCGGCCCCATCCTGCCCTGCTGCATCGGCACCTGCACTTGGGCAGGATGCCCAGGGAGTCCGTGGGCACATCAGGGCCAGAGTCGCGTGGAGCTGACACCTGTCCCTCTCCCTCCGCAGGGGAGCTGTCCGTCAGTGCCCCTGGGCTGAGCTCCCCTGATGAGGGTGAGGGCACCGAGGCTCATCCTGGGTGGGTATGGGGAGGGGAAGGGAGAGCAGAGAGTGCTACGTGGCCATCAGGGATACAGGTGGCCCTTTTCTGCACCCATCACCCTGAGTTTTACTGTCTGTAGGTTCCCTCACCAACGGGACACAGCCCATCTCCACTCTGGGAAGAGTCACTGGAAACTGAAATGCTGGTGCATTAAGCGTCACCAGAAACTCGAAGGCTGGTGCCTTGAAGGAGAAGGGGAAGCAGAGAGGTGACCCGGAGACAGGGCCCTGGAAGCCCACGCGAGGGGTGGCAGGTGCCTGGGGCCCAGCAAGCTGAGGGCAGCAGCTGAGGGCTGGCAGGAAAGGCTGCGGCGCCCGGGGTGGACCACGGAGCCGGACCATCTGCCCCTCACAATCCGCCACTCACTGCCCACTGCTGGCCCCTCCTCGCCCTCTGATGGAAAGGAGCTCAGGTGGGCCCTGTACTAGTTCCTTAGGGAGGCTGTAACAAAGGAACACAAGCTGGGGGGCTTAAAACCACAGGAATTTCTTCTCAGGTGGTTCTGGAGACCAGAAGTGCAAAATCAAAGTCAGCAGATCCGCACTGCCTCTGGAGGCTCCATAGGAGACTCCTTCCTGTTTCCTCCAGCTTCTGGGCATGTGGCCACATCCGTCCAGTCTCTGCCTCTGCCATCACGTGGCTTCTCCTCTGCCATGTCCTCGTCTTAAAGGACTTCAGTCCGCGGATGTAGGGCCCACTCTAATCCAATGTGACCTTATCGTAACTAATCACATCTGCGAAGACCCTATTTCCAAATCAAGTTGCCTTCTGAGGTTCTGGGTGGATATAAATTTTGAGGGGACGCTGTTTAACCCACCACAGAGCCCGATGGGGCTTTTGAGAAGTGGTGGCATAATCTCTCTGTATCTGCTTTTTTTTTTTTTCATCTGCTATTAAGAGTGAAAAAGAAAGTTAATTGGGATCTCGAGTGGGTTTGAAATCTCCCTCTTCCCACACAAGACTTAGCTGAGTGGGAATTTCAGCTGCAAGATTGTATTCAATGACTGTGGATGAGGAAGGGAGATCTGGAGGGTGAGCCTCATTGGATAGTAATATTTAGTAATAATCTGGTTTGCAAAACTGCCCAGGCAATTGCAGAAGCTGAGGACACTCTTTCTCCAATGTTGATACAAGGGACATGGTGAATTCTCTCTTGTCAAATATAATAAACTTCCAAAAACCCATTGTCTGAGCAAAGTCCTGAGAGACCTAGGTCTTGTGGGTGCCTTCCCAGGGTCTCGGGTCTGCCATTGCCTTGACTTGGAGAGAATCTGAGCCTAGCAGGCAGAGGGCGGGGCCGGGATCTACACTCGTCTTCCAGCTGTGTTTCTTCATCTTTCCACGTCTCAGTTCACGTCACTGCTAAATTGGGAACTAATTTAGTCCACACCTATGGATTGCATGCTGCTATGTGCCATACTGGGGTTTAGTGATGAACTAGACGGACATGGTTTCTGTGCTTTCAAAGCTCCCTTTTAAATAACAGAGACTATAACAAACACACTATAAAAAAACCCAAACTGTACCATGTGATGTGATGTCAGGTGGGGAGAGGTGCTGTAAAGGAAGGTAAGTGGGTGGAGTCTGTTGGTCGTGAACTCATTTCACCTGAGCAATCAACGAAGACTGCTTGGAGGAGGCAGCATTTGAGTAGGGATGGAAGAAAGCAAGGGAGAGTGCCTTGGGACTATCTGGGGGAAGAGCAATCCAGACAAAGGGTGCCTCAGGTTCAAGAGCCCTTGCTGGAAGGGCAGAGCGGGTGACGGGAAGTGGGGTGAGAAATGAGATCCGCCGGGCTGGGGACAGATCATGGGGACTTGCAGGCCCAGGAGAGGAAGGAGTCTGCATCTTGTTCTGTGTGGGATGAGAAGCCTCCGAAAGTTTGTGGGCTGCCTGGAGACAGGCTCACGTTCCCATTTTTAAAGCATCGGTTCTGCTGTCAGGAGAACGGCCGTGGCGCTGAGGGAGAAGCAGGGAGACCGGCTGAGGTGACAGTGGTTTCGGCCAGGGTGGTGGCAGTGGAGGTGGGGGGTAGGGAGCGAGAAGTTCTCCCTCACATGGGATAACGCACAGAGAAACCAGGAAGAGTGCCGATTCCTCAGGGGCGCGGTGAACGTTTGCTCCACGATGGGGCACTTCCCACCGAGATTCCCCCGGAAGGTGCTGTGTGTCCACCCCTGCACCCCCAGGACCACCTGGTGAAGCAGCTTCAGCACCGAGATATTTCCATTTCCCAGCCTCTGGCCGCTCTCAGGGAGACCATTTCCTAATGGAGAACACGAGGAAGAACAAAGCAGCTCGTTCACTCATTCATTGCTTCATGTATTCATTCATTCATTGATTCATTCAGTATGTATTGGGCTCCTGCAGGGGACAGTGCTGAGCAGAAGCAGAACAGTCCCACCTGCTGATGCTCACGGTCCAGTGCATCCTGTAGGCTTCAAGTTCAGTCCACTATGTGAGTGGAAAGGTCCCCATAAAAGGAGTTTGAAACAAAGAAATGATGAAACCTTGAAAACTAAGCTGACAGATCGGTAGACAGATACACCTCCTTGATCCATAAAGGTGACTCCCGTCTGCCCCTCCCCTCCCCAGCATCCATCCCCCAACCTCCCCTCCTCCCACCCAGCAGAGAGGATGGTGGAGCGAGAGGGGGGCTGCCTTTGACCTGATTCCCAAATCCCTTCTCCCTGACAGGGCAGTGTGGATGCCAAGGGACCTTTGATCTCCTTAATGGGAGAACCAGGACGTCTCCCCTTGAAAGGATGCCTGTGCACACAGGAGGGCTGGACAGTGGCTGTGAACCAGCCAGACAGAACAAGCACCCAGAGAGATGCGCCCTGGAGAGGGAGGCTCATGAACCTTGCAGAAGCCACCGGCCTCAGGAGCTCTCCAGAACCTTTCTGGAAAGCTCACTGGACAACCACTACGGGTGGGGTCCTGGGTGGGGTCCTGGGTCTGGTGCTGAGAATGGGGTGGTCAGGGAGGACCTCCAAAGCCAGGCAGAGTTCAGAGGCAACAGTACCCTGGAGCTGAGGTTGGCCTGCCCAGCACCTGCTCTCCTTCCTTTTGGTGTGGGCACCCCGATCCTGTCCTCAGGACCTGCTCTTCCCTGGCAGGTGCTCTGGGGTGGACCCGAGTGAGGAGAATCTGGAAGCAAGGAGACCAGCTTTGTGACCTTCCAGGGGAAGAAGCGCCTGCAGGGAGCGGGCAGCGGGGATGGGGAGGGGGATTCCACGTGGGACCGCAGAAAGCAGGCAGCTGCTCCTTTGAAGTCATTTAGACTTTTACATTTTCACTGTCGCCAGCCCATCAGTCAGGGGCTGCTGCTGGGTTGTATTATTATTTTTCTCCTTCTAAAGGTCAGCGACTTGTTGCGGCTGATTATGTCCCTGAACTGTGCAGACAGGCAGACCCTGCTCGCTGACTTCCCCATTTCACCCAGCTCCGGGAAACATGAAACTTCACCGGGACCCGTCCATCACTTGCTCGCAGCTGGCACTTGGAAATGAAGGAGACTTGCTCCGTATTCCCAATCAATGTCCATCTGCCATCTCTGTCGATAACTGCTGGGCGGTCCAATCTTTCCCCTGACAGAAAGGCAGCCGGGGTCAGCCTGGAGATGCTCTGGAGGGAAAAGGCGGCTGTTTGATTCAGACCCTCCTCACGGGGCTGGAATTAAGTTGGCTCTTTCTCTAATGGAACTGACTCCAAGGGTCCCTGCGTGCCAGAGATTCGATGGCTCTCCAGAGAACCAATGATGAGCGATAATATTAAAGCCATGCACACATGCAGCCTCGCATTTTTAACAGTGCTGAGGATGCTTTCAAGGTGCTTCCAGCTCTGCAGGAAGCAGAGGTTGCCTGGCAGGGTGCTGAATGCACAGTAGGGACACAGTGAATGCTGCAGGAATAGCCTTGGTCGCTGCCGTTCCCATTCTCCTGATGGGTAGACCAAGGCGTTAAGAGGCTTAGAAACTCACTCGTCGTTCCAGCGTTGCCTTACCATGGTCCTCGTGTTTGCAAGTAGCAGAGGCCGACCTCCAAAGTGAAATTTACTGGAAGGGTTAGGACTCTCCCAGTGGGCAAAGCTCTGTACTGGAGTCTTGAGTCCCAGCTCCAAATAACCAGAAGAGAGGTTCTGATTAGTCCAGCAACAGGCAGGTGTCCATTCCAGTCTGATCAGCTATAACTGAGGGGTGTGGGACCTCATAAAGTAAAAAGGCCACCATGTGTATCTGGGGAGGGGAGGGGTGGTCCTCTGAGAACGGGGGTGTCTCCTGGGCCACTCCAGCTCAATATTGCAAAGTAAACCCCAGATCTGGGAGTTGAGTCCCTTGAGGTTGGGTGAAATGTTAGTTCAGACTTGCAGATTGGAGAGGGTGGGAGTGAGCAGACATGACCGTCAGAAATTGGGTCAGAAAGCTCCACTGCAAGGGTGCAGGGACCTGTTTCCTCTGAGAAGCGTGGAGGGCAGGGGAGCCTCCTGGAGCTGCAGGCGACCCTCTTGGCACCTGCAGGTGGGAGGGTTGTGCTCAGCGACCGAATGGTGGGTGCCAGCAGCCCTGCTCTCTGCCCTGGACTCAGCCTGGACAGAAGTCTTACTGGACACTGTGTCCCCGATCTCCACTTCCAAGCCTGTGTGAACGCTCGTGCCTGTGACTGGTCACACTCTCACTGGGGGCACAGTCCTCACCCCAGATGGCATCTGCCTAGCAGAATCATGCCCCCGCTTCTCAGGTGCCGTGATCTACCAGAAGCCACCTGGGATCCTCCATCAGAATGAATCGTCTCCTCGGGCAAGCATCCCTTGCCACCCTGGTCTCCTTTCCTAAGAGTTAGTTATAGCTTGTCTTATCCTCTGCGCCCCCGAGTCCCGAGAGCCTCAAACTCCACCCAGCCTGGTGAAAGGGCGGAGGTAAGATTAAATTGAACATGAGATTGGATTTTTTTTTTTTTTTTTTTTTTGCAGTACGCGGGACTCTCACCGCCGCAGCCCCTCCCGCTGCGGAGCACAGGCTCCGGACACGCAGGCCCAGCGGCCATGGCTCACAGGCCCAGCCGCTCCGCAGCACGTGGGATCCTCCCGGACCAGGGCACGAACCCGTGTCCCCTGCATCGGCAGGCAGACTCTCAACCACTGCGCCGCCAGGGAAGCCCCATGAGATTGGAGTTTTAAACTGGACTTCCCTAATTGTGACTAGAAAGAGGTGGGATCTGCCCCAGGTGTGTTCTGGTTTGGGCGCCCACAAATAACATTGGCTAAAACAAGACAGAAGTTGATTTTTCTTTCTTGTAAAATATGTCTGGAGGTGGGAGTCTAGGGCTGATGTGGCAACTCTGCTCCATGCAGCTACCAGGGAGCCAGGCTTCTTCCAGCTTTCCACTCCATCATCCTTAGGATATGACCCTTGTCCTCATGGTCCAGTATGGCTGCTAGAGCTCCAGTTATCACACCAATGTTTTAAGAGGTAGGATGGAAGAGGGGGAGACTCCCTTTCAAGAAGTATTCCCGGGTATACCCCACAACACTCTCTCTTATATCTTACCGACCAGTATTTAGTCACATCACTGAACATAGCTACAAGGAACGCCCAGGAATATGTCTTTTAGCTGAATGGCAGTGGGCAATGGGATTCTCTTACTAAAGGAGAAGTAAAGATTGGTATTGGGGGAAAGCCAGTGGTTCCTGTTTCAGATAGGGAAAGGAGACTTGCAGAGTTCTGTGGAAAGTAGTGATTAGAACAATATACCTGTTTCACGTTTATTCCCAGTGGAGACCGGTCAGAGGGATTTAATCTATGTTGGGAGGTTACAAGTACGGCTGCCAGGTAAAATACAGATGTCCACCTAACAAATACATTTTTAGTGTGTGTCCTGACTATTACATGGGACATACATACACTAAACAATTATTTGTTGTTTATATGAAATTCAACTTTAACTGGGGATCCTGTAGTTTTCTTTGCTCAATCTGGCACCTCTAGTTACGAGGGGAGTTGGGATACCCTCAGGAGGTGAAGGAAGGGCCTGAGTGGAGGTGTGAGGATGCCGAGGTGGATCCGGGCATCACAGTACTGACACGGGCTTGCCTCAAGGCTGGGTACCACCCTCATCCATCACTCGCTCATGCTGGTCTCCTCCCTGGCGCTACCGCAGCGGGGGTCTGTTAAGAATCTTCATAATTTTATCCCCAGCCAGAAAACTCGGAGGCAGCCGCGTTTATCATGCTGCGCTGAAAAATTACATATGCAAGTCCATTTTCTTGGGATTTATGTTCTATTCCCTTCCACAAACGATTTGCAGAAATTTCACAGACTGTTGAAGAATTACATCTATAGTCACATCGTCCTAAGATTTATGCTCCTCCCAGTTTTCTTAAAGGATTTGAGGATATTTTATAAAGTTCATCCCAAGGAAAAGTAACAGGATAATTAAAAAGAAAACAACAGAACGAAAAGCTACTTAGAAGAAGCAGAGTCGTGGATCTCAGGTCCGTGTGCTCAGTGCGGACACAGCGTGACTTGGTGGTGGGTGGAGACCAGCGTTGAGACTGGCACATGGGTGTTGACTCGGTGCCTGGAACTGAGTTTCTACAAAAGACAAATCAGGGCGTCATGACGTGCTTTAAAAAGTGATCCTGCAGGTTCAAAATCCCTGTGAGTTTTCGCTGTCTCCTGAGTTCTCCTTGTGGACTGTGGTCTCAGGATGACAAGCTTGAGGAAGCCAGCCTTGCTGACGCATGATGGGTCTTGAGAATCACCTGGGGAAGTTTCCAAACCTCGGAAAGCCTGGACCATGACTTCAGAGCCTCTGGGGGGAGGACCTGGGTGCCAGAATTCGGAAAGCTCCCCAGGGGATACCCACGGGCAGTCAGGGCTGGGAACCCCAGGAGTAAAAGATTCTCTTCTATTTTCTGGGTGGGGAAAGCAGACGCTCAGCCATGGGAGTGATTCATTCTGGTGCTACTGGAGCTGAGACGTGAGCTGTGACCTTCTGACCCCGCCTCACTGCTCACTCCGCAACCAGAGTATCTTGTCATTGCACAGCTTTTCAAGCACAACTGAAAAAAAAAAAAAAACCCACCAGGACTGCTTACTGACCTCAGTGCACTGCAGGGATGACTACATTAAAGGCTAAAACTTGGGGAGCCTTGGGGTGCTGGGGAGCATACGGGACTGTCCACCAAAGCCGCCACATGGGCCACACCTGCTCAGGCTGATTGAGGAAGCAGAAGCATCGGGCCAGCCTGTGTTGTTAGACATGTTTCCCAGGGGAAGCTGGGCCTATTTCTAGAAATTGTAAACCAGCCAAGAGACTCTTGGTCAGCCTGGGATCAAAGTGGATCATTTCTCAGATGATGTCACTGGGGCAAAGCAGAGAGATTGGATGTGCATGTGCTAGGGGACATAAAAACATTCAGTGTTGATGTCACCTAAGCCCCAGTGATGGAGCAAGATGTGGTTGATGGGCCCTCAGCCCTCCAGGAACTTTCAGGTCCCTTGGTGAGATACCAGTCTGATGGATGCCAAAAAGAGTAGGCATTTCCATCAACCATAACTTTTATACGAACTTTCAACAGCAGGACTGGGGGGAGAGGCATGGGGGGCATCCAGGACACAGAATTTAAGGAGCCCTCACTTTCAGGGGTGTGTAAGTGTGCCATTAAGCTACCTTGGCACCTTTGGGGAAAATCAATGGACTCTATAAATAAGGGTCTATTTCTCGAACCTGTCTTGTCCTATTGGGCAATTCATGTAACCCTACGCCAATACCACACTGTCTTGAATACTGTAGCCTTATAGCAAATCTTGAAATCAGCTAGTGCGGGCCCAGAAACTTTGTTCTTTTTCTTGAAAGTCTTCATCAAAATCCCAGCAGGCTTTTTGTAGAAATGGACAAGCTAATTCTAAAATTTGCATGGTAACACAAAGGACCGAGAATCAGTGCTCTTTCTTCCTTTGTGTGGATCCAGATTTCCATCTGGTGTCGCTTTCCTTCTGCCTGGTGGATTTCCTGTAGCGTATTTTGCAGGGTGGGTCTGTTGGTGATGCATTCTTCCAGCATTTGTATGTCTGAAAAAGTCTTGATTTCATCTTTGGTTTTGGAAGCTATTTTTGCTGGGTATAGAATGTTGGTTTTTTGTTTGTTTGTTTGTTTTTCTTTCAGTACTTTAATGATGTTACTCTACTGTTTTCTGGTTTGCATCTTTTGTTTGTGATGAGACATTTGCTGTCCTCTTTATGCTTGTTCCTCTTTTTGTAATGTGCTTTACTCCTCTGGCTGCTCTTAAGATTTTTTAATATATCACTCATTTTATGGCACTTGATCTTGATGTACCTTGTTGTACTTGTCTTCCTATTTTGGGGCTTAGTGTTCAGTGACCTTCTTGGCTCTGTGGCTTTATAGTTTTCATCAGATTTGGAAAAAGTTTCAGCCGTTAATTCTTCCAATTTTTTTTCTAGTCCCCTTTTCCTTAGTGTACTCCTATTACACATATATTAGGCTTCCTGAAGTTGCCCCATGGGTAATTGATGCTTTGCTCCTTTCTTTTCCCATTCATTTTGCTCTGTGTGGTTAATTTTGGTTGGTTTCTATTGTTATGATTTAATGTTCACTAATTTTTTGTCTTGCAATGTCTAATTTGCCATTAATCCCACACGGTGTACCTAACAGTTTTTGTCTATATGCTGTATATTACTGAGCCAGGATATTTTGTCTTTTCTTTTTTAAAGAGCAATAGGTTTTATCGTGGCAAGGAGTAAATTTCCTGGAAGATCAGCATGAGTCTATTGTGGCTTGATTTTAGACTTTCTTGGGGTGAATGTAGCGGAGCCCCAGACTCTACTGCAAGAGGGGATTTTGTGGGCTGTCAACTGAATAAGGGTATATAATGTCTCTCCATTCTGGTTGGTCTGAACCTCAGTGTGTCTTAGCTCTGCACAACATTGGAATCTCCACTCACCACCTTTCCTCTGGTTCCCCCTGTTCTATGCCAGGCTTCACAGAGACTTGCCCTGTGCACATGCACTTAGTATTATGTCAAAGACTGAAGGGATTCCTCATACAGATTTCTGGAGCTCCCTCTGTATGCAATTACCTCCTCTGAAGTTCTCTGCCCTGAAAATTCCAGCTGTCTCGGGAGCCCCAAATGCCAATTTCTGTTTCCTCTTTCCAGGAGGAAACACTGAAACCACTTCTGCTCTTTCTGGATTAACGATTGTGGATGGAAAAAAGAATAGAAAATTAAAATAGCTAATTATATGTGTGGCGATTAACAGGCAGCGGCAGCCGCAGCACATCCATCGGTGTGTATGTGAGGTCCGTCCATTTACCCACAAATTGCTTTGGTTTCCAGTCTCTGAGAGCCAAGCCTGAGGCTGGTGCTGAAGACACCATGGATCCGTAGTTCTAGGCTGTGACCTTGAGGAAGCTCGGGCTTTTGGAAGGCAGGCCCAGAAACACGCTATTTCTCTTTGGCCATAGCAGACCCATGTACACACCCTACACAGTGTGCCCAGGAGGGGAGTGAGAAAATGCCTGTGCGTGAGGTGACAGGTCACCCCCTAAGTGTCAGGGAGGGGGCCACAAGGCAATCAGTGCTGGGCCCTGGAAATGCTGTCTAGATCCACGTCACTGTTTTGCCACTAAGTAGAGGTGTGACCTTGGACAAGTTTCTTTACCTCCCATGCCTCGGTTTCCTTTTTGGTAAAAGGGATATAATCGTATCTAACTCCTTGTGGAATATGGCCTGACACTTAGTAGGTACTCCATAGATCTAGCTGTACTGAGGATTCATCAAGATAACTCTCAGTTTCCTAGGCGACAAGCTCTTTCTAATCCATGAGTTCTACTCTGTGATTCCACATGGTCATTTCTAGATCATGGACGTGGTGAATCCAATTTCCCAGTGTGGGTTCCACTTCAGTGAAACTATGGCGTAAAATAGGAGACAAGTGCAACCATCTCAAGAAACAACCTGGACCCCCACGGACGCTGTTAGGAATCCGGGACCGTCTGTGCCAAGTTTAAATACACAGACTTGGGGGTACTGGGTGCTGGTCTCTATCTAGCAGGGTGCTCTCGGACGAGCTCCCACCATAAGCGAGGAAGAGCCCTTGCCCCAGCTAAGCCAGCTGATCCACGGAATGGTGCCTGGTGAGCACAGAGAGCGCCCCCTAGCAGTGGCTCCAGGATTGCTGTTTTCGTAAATGGTCATCATCTTCGTTATGACTGTTCTTATTATCTGCAGTGGGCGTGGTTGAGTCCAGACGCTAGCACGTGGATCTAAAGGGCAGAAGTGAGTGCAGAAGCTCGAATAACCAGCTTCAGCCGGTAGGTGAGGTCAACGTAGGAAATGGAAAGTTCCACCACGAAGGGCCTGGAATCAGAGCAGGCAGCTGGATATCACTGTTTCCCCAGAGCCAGCCCAGCCCGCTTGGAGCCTTGTCTGCCCCTGCCTGTTCTGTCCTGGGCCTGCTTTCTCTCATCATTTCTTTCCCTCCATCATGGCAGGGAGTGACCCAGACAGGAGCAAGGCAGGCCGGACGCTTGTCAGGAGGAGGATGGATGCTGGCTGGATTAGGAACCCTCAGCCTAGAGGGACCTGGGTTTGTTTAATTGGGAGACAGAGGTAGCCTGAGGAGGATTATCTCCCTGGAAGGGGGCCCAGGAGTCCTGCCCTGTCCCGAAGATCCCCATGCCTCTCCTGGAGCAAGTCCAGTTCTCAGCCCAGCCCCCATGGGCACCCCCTCCCATCCAACCCCCAATGGCAGCTCAGACCCCAGACTCACTCATGCTGCTCCTTTCCTGCATCTCCGGGCAGTGACTCACTGCTCCTTCTCTGTGTGTCCGTCATGGCACTTTCTGTGCTACCTGGAGGGGTTGGCCTAGTCCCTGGTGGTTCCTCCCTGGGCTGTGGGCTTCCCGAGGCTGGGACTGCTGAGGCAGGGTCTCTGCGGGGCCAGGTGAAGGCCCTGGAGCCCAGGTGGGATCCTGGCTCAGCTCGTCCACCGGTTCCCCCTTGGCAAGTTCTGCTCGGGTCCTCGGTTTCTCTCTCTGTAGAATGGGGATAATATGAATCCCTGCCTCACGGGGTGGTGGGGAGAATTAAGGGACTTGCTATGTATAAAGGGCTTAGAATATTGCCTGGCTCATAGTAAGTGTTCCATAAATGCTGGCTGTTATTACTGCTGCTGTGGCTGTTATTCCCATCTGTATCTTCCAGAGCCCAGCATGGGTTGGCACAGGGCAGGTGTCTGATGTGAATTAGTAAATGTGTGCCTTTCTAGCAGGGACCTTTAGATGACAAGATGGCCTCTGGGTGGGGTTTGTGGGTTTTAGAACCAGGGTTCCCGGGAGGTTCCAACTGTGCCTTGTCAGGCACCCCTGCTCCCAGGGTCTCAAGGGCATCTTTTTTCTCCTTTTCCCTCCTTCCATCCTTCTCGTCTTTCTTCCCTCTCTCTTCTCCCCTCGGTTCTTTCCGATATAGGGAGCCAAGTAGCAAGCACAGTGAAGATCTCATATCCTTGTGGGTATTTCTGCTTCTATCCTTGGGCTCCATTTTAGCAGAGGACCTGATCCTTTAATAATACCAACTAATTGCTCTTAAGAAGCCCGAGAAGCCCCATGTTGTGCTGGTGCTCTGAGGATGCTTGCCCACGTACCATGCAGTGCCTTCATCTTCTGCTTTCCACAGCATGCACTTGGGGCTCTGGGTCCCAAATCTGCCCCACAAACCCGTCCCTTACTGTGACTTGGGAGTGCTTCTTTCAGGAACACCAGTGACTGCCCGAGGGCCCTGTCTTCAGCAGACAAACAAGTCATCTGGTGATGCGTTGGGCAGGTGAGTCTTATGAGTCATGCAGAATCCAAAGGAGCTGCCCAGGAGGGGCACTGCAGGGGCAATGCCAGGAGCAGCCAGATGTCAGGAGACTGGGTGGCCTCTGATGGCAAGCTTTGGATTTTAAGTCACTGTTGTTCTTAAAACTTGGAAACCTTCAAAAGCATTCAGTGAGGGCTGGACTGGAAGACTTGACACATATAAATGGGATTTGGAATCAGCCCCAGACTCAAGCACAGCTGCCCTTGTGTGGACATGCCTGGAGCTAGGTATGTGGCCGCTGGGATTAAACCAGGGCAGCTCTGGGAGGAGCCCGCTCTTTGCCCTGGTGTTGATGTCCATTCCTGGCATCACTAGGCTGGCTGCTGACCGGATCCCTGCAAGGAAGCCAAGAATACAGGCTCTGCAGCCAGCTGGTGCTGGGTTTGAGTGTGACTTTACCACCTACATGGCAGAGTGACCTTGACCCAGTCTTTTAACCTCTCTAGCTTCAGTTTCCTTCTCTGGACGTGGAATAAAGATAGTACTTTCCTCCTAGGATGATTTTGAGGGCTGACACGTAGTAAACACATCATGAATCATTATCATTATCATTTCCATTGTCACTCTAACTTTGAGACCAACCTGGCTACCTAAAGTGCGTTTTCCAACTAATAGCCTGGCTACAAACCAACTGCTGTTTCCAATTTCCTTGGCTTAGGTGGGGTTCCCTCTGAGTCGGTCTGTAAACCAGTTGCACCCTAATTAATCCTCATTATCCAACCACTCAGAACATGTTGAGTCAGGGACAGTCACGTGCTCCTGCCCCCACAAATACCTGTTCTCTCACCACCAGAACGCTAGCGGGGTACATGGCCACCCTGACTAAGACTACATTTCTCAGAAGGCCTTGTTGCTGGGTGTGGCCATGTGGTCCTGTGTTACCCAATGGGAATGAGAAGTGATTCCGTTAATGTTGATGGTTATGTCCTTACAGGGTTGGGACCAGCCCTCCACTCCTTTTCTCCCTCCACCAGGGAAGGGACACGGTGGCTAGTTGTTTGGGGCCTTGTGGACAAGGGCTACTCCCTAGGGGAGGTGGAGAAATAAGGAGTCTCAGTGCCCAGCACCATGAAACTGCATTATCAGCCATGAATGGTTACCAGGCAGAGAAAGTAACTTCTCTTTTGTTTAAGGTGCTGTGATGTTGGACACCTCTGTCTTAATTAACATGGTGGTTACATGTATTTGGTCCTTTCTGACTATGTACACGTGTGAGCTGGAATTCACAGTGCAGGTTAACATCCATGCTAAATTACAATATTGACATAAAACCTTATCTTAGACAAAATCACATTAAATTGTGTCCCTTGATTAGTGATTTATCATAAAGAGCATCTTTTTATCATTGATCAACTTATTTTCAAAAATACATTTTTGTAAAATAATTACTCTTATTTCTTGGTTTTAATTGTGTAATTTTTACTTTTATCTTTTAAAGTACAGCAACTATTTCCTTGTTGTGGTATTTACCTTTATGGTTATCTTTTAAAAATTAAGATATAATTGACATATAAAAAATTCATCCTTTTAAAGTGTAAAATTCAGTGGTTTTTACGAGATGTGCAACCGTCATCATTTTTTAATTCCAAATTTTTTTCATCATACTCCATACTCCCATTCTCCCCTTTCCCAGCCCCTGGCAATGCCTTTTCTATTTCCTGTTTCTGGATTTGTCCATGTCAAACATTTCATATAAACGAATCATATAATATGTGGGATTTTGTGTTTGACTTCTTTTGCTTAGCATGTTTTCAAGGTTCATCCATGTAGTAGCATGTATCAATACTTGATTCCTTTACATGGCTGAATAATATCCCATTGTATGTATTTATACCACATTTTGTTTATACATTCATCACATGATGGACATTCGGGTTGTTTCCACCTTTTGTCTATTATGAATAATGCCCCTATGTTCATGTACAATTTTTGTGTGAGCATATATATCCAGGAGTGGAATTGCTGGGTCATATGGTAACTCTCTATTTAACTTTTTGAGGCACTGCCAAACTATTTTCCAAAGTGGCTGCACTATTTTACATTCCTACTAGCAATCTGTGAGGGTCCCAATTTCTTCTCCATATCCTCATCAACATTTGTTATTGTTCTTCTTTTTATAGTCATCCTTGTGAGTATGAAGTAGTATCTCATTGAGATTTTGATTTGCATTTCCCCAATACTAATGATGTTGACCATCTTTTCATAAGTGTTTTGGCTATTTGTATATCATCTTTGGAGATATGTCTATTCAGATGCTTTACTCATGTTTTAATTGGATATCTTCATTGTTAAGTTGTAAGGAGTTCTCTATATATTCTAGGTACAAGATCCTTATCAGATATATTATTTGCAGGTACTTTCTCCTGTCCCGTGTGTTGTCTTTTCAGTTTCTTAATAGTGTCTATTGAAACACAAACGTTTTAAATTTTGATGATGTACAATATATCTATGTTTTCTTTGGTGGCTTGTGCTTCAGCTGTTATATCTAATAAACCATTGCCTAATCCAAGGCTAGGAATTGTGTTCAATCTGTGGATCAGCTGGAAGGGCATCATCATTTTAACAACATTAACTCTCCCAATCCATGGATTTGGCATATCTTTCCATTTCTTCAGGTCTTTGAATTCTTTCAGCAGTGTTTTGTAGTTTTCAGTGTACATGTCTTGCTCTTGTTTTGTTCAGTTTATCCCCAAGTATTGTATTCATTTTGATGCTATTATAAATGGTATTACATTCTTAATTTCATTTTTGGATTGATCATTGCTAATGTGTAGAAAAGCAGTTGATTTTTGTATATTGATCTTGTATCCTACAAATTCTCTGAAGTTGTTTTTTAGCTCTAATAGTTTATTTGTGGATTCCTTAGGATTTTCTATATCCAAGGCCATGCCCTCTTCCGATAGAGATGGTTTTGCTTCTTCCTTTCCCTCTGGATGCCTTTTATTTCCTCTTGTTATTGACTGGCTAGAACCCCCAGTACAATGTTGAATAGGAATGGTGAGAGTAAACATCTATCTTTGTCTTCTTCCTGATCTTAGGGAGAAAACCCAGTGTTTCACCATTAAGTATGATGTTAGCTCTGAGTTTTTCATAGATGCCCTCTATCAGGTTGAGGAAGTTCCTTTCTAGTCCTAGTTTGTTGAGTGTGTTTATCATGAAAATGTATTGATTTTGCCAGATGCTTTTCCTGCATCTGTTGAGATGATCATGTAGTTTTGCCCTTAATTCTATTAATACGGTGTATTATATTGTTTTTCACATGAGGCCAGTGAAGTCTCTGTCCAGTTAGCTTACTGGTAAGTTAATGATTGGACAGAGACTTCTTTGTCCTTGGAACTAAGAAGTCTCCCAGTTTTTGTCGTGGTAAGTGTGTGTATGTTGGGGCACATCTCCAGCACTTGGCCAGGACATTGACAACCCTGCCTTAGTCTTCACTTCCCGGTTGTGCAGGCCCTCAAGGTCAGACAGAGGTGAGAGCTTGGGGCCTCCTCAGGTCTTTCCTGACAGTGTGCACAGACCTGCACATGCACATGGTTTCTAGTTTCTCAGGAATATGTTGGAACTTTTCAAAGCCCCTGTGGACATCTCATTCTCCAGCTTTTTTTTTTTTTTTTTTTTTTTGCGGTACGCGGGCCTCTCACTGTTGTGGCCTCTCCCGTTGCGGAGCACAGGCTCCGGACACGCAGGCTCAGCGGCCATGGCTCACGGGCCCAGCCACTCCGCGGCATGCGGGATCCTCCCGGACCGGGGCACGAACCTGTGTCCCCTGCATCGGCAGGCGGACTCTCAACCACTGCACCACCAGGGAAGCCCTGTGCCACCAGGCAAGCCTCCAGCTTTTTATTTTATGCTTTTTGATTAGCCTATAGTTTGCCCCAAGAATTATTCACCACCTCAGGCACCCAGGAATCTAATCAATTACTTCTAATAGTTTCCGAAAAGTGCCCAGGCTTTCCATAGTGAGTGAGGTTAAAGTCAAAAATAAAGACAGCTTTGCACGTAGAGTCATGCAGGGATGCACCAGACACATCCCATGAGGACGTCTCTTCGGGGACGAGGCTTTTAGGAGCTCCAACCTTGTTTTGCCCCTTCCAGGGGCTGCCGGGTTGCCAGTTTTCACCACGATCGCAGTCTGTTGTTTTCCAAGGCTAACTCAGAGCTGGGCAGGAGCGGATGGATATAGACAAGTTAAAATGCCATGAAACTCACTGTTCTTATTGAGATTCAGCCATTTCTTGAGCAAATGCTTTTTAGATTGCTTTCAGCCTCTGGTTAATTTTCAGAGCTCTGAAAAAGTCGATTCTGACTTTTTGCCAGTTTTTCTCTGACTTGTACGGAATAGAGAATTGTCAGAGATCCTTACTCTGCCATTTTTGATGAATCCCCTATGGTTTCCTTTCATACATGGTACGTGAATCCGAGTATCTTAGCTGATAATGATATAAAGTTTCCCCTTTAAATACGTTTATTTAAGTAAAAAAAAAGTGAGTTGAAGAAGCCAGTCTGAAAAGGCTACACCCTGTATGATTCCAACTATATGGCATTCTGGAAAAGGCAAAACTATAGAACCAGTAAAAAGATCAATGGTTCAAAAGGAGGGGATAGGAATGAATAGGTGGAGCACAGGGCAACTTTTTTTAAAAAATTGAAGTATAGTTGATTTACAATATTGTGTTAATTTCAGGTACACAGCAAAGTGATTCAGTTGTAAATATATATATATATTTTCAGACTCTTTTCGGTTATAGGTTATTACAAGATATTGAATATACTTCCCTGTGCTATATAGTAAATCCTTGTTGTTTATTTTATATATAGTAGTGTGTATCTATTAACCCCATACTTGTAATTTATATCCCTCCTCTCCCCTTTGGTAACTATAACTTTGTTTTCTATGTCTATGAGTCTGTTTTGTTTTGTAAATAAATTCATTTGTATCATTTTTTAGATTCCAATTTCTTCTCCATATCCTCATCAACATTTGTTATTGTTGTTCTTTTTGATCATAGTCATCCTTGTGAGTATGAAGTAGTATCTCACTGAGATTTTGATTTGCATTTCCCCAATACTAATGATGTTGACCATCTTTTCATATAAGTGATAGCATATAATGTTTGTCTTTCTCTGACTTACTTCACTCAGTATGATAATCTCTAGGTCTATCCATGTTGCTGTAATATTTCATTCTTTTTTATGGCTGAGTAATACACCATCGTGTGTGTGTGTGTATGTATATATATATATATATATATATATATATACACATGACACATCTTCTTTATCCATTCATCTGTTGAAGAAAACTTACGTTGCTTCCATGTCTCGGCTATTATAGATGGTGCTGCTATGAACATTGGGGTGTGTGTATCTTTTTGAATTCGAGTTTTTGTCTTTTCCTTATATATGCCCAGGACTGGGATTTCTGGATCCTATGGTAGCTCTATTTTTAGTTTTTTAAGGAATCTCCATACTGTTCTGCATAGTGGCTGCACCAATTCACATTCCCACCAACAGTGTAGGAGGGTTCCCTTTTCTCCACACCCTCTCCAGCATTTATTATTTGTAGAATTTTTGATGATGATGGCCATTCTGACCAATGTGAGGTGATACCTCATTGTAGTTTTGATTTGCATTTCTCTAGTAATTAGCGAAGTTGAGCATCTTTTCATGTGCTTGTTAGCCATCTGTATGTCTTCTTTGTAGAAATGTCTATTTAGGTCTTCTGCGGTATAAGGCAACTTCCAAAGGGATGAAACTGCTCTGTGTGATGCTGTGATGGAGGCTACATGTCATTATGCATTTGTCAAAACCCATGAAATGCACAACATAAAGAGTGGACCCTAATGTAAACTATGGGATTTAGTTAATAATAACTAAAGGGTTATTGGTTCATCCATTGTAATAAATGCGTCACACTAATGCAAGATGGTAATAATAGGGAGAATGCGTGCAGGGAGGAGGGAGAGGGCACTCTCTGTACTTTCTGTTCAATTTTTTCTGTAAATCTAAAACTGCTCTTAGAAATAAAGTCTAGGGCTTCCCTGGTGGTGCAGTGGTTGAGAGTCCGCCTGCTGATGTGGGGGATGTGGGTTCATGCCCCGGTCCGGGAAGACCCCACATGCCGCAGAGCGGCTGGGCCCGTGAGCCATGGCCGCTGAGCCTGTGCGTCCGGAGCCTGTGCTCCACAACGGGAGAGGCCACAACAGTGAGAGGCCTGCGTACCACACAAAGAAAAATAAAATAAAATAAAATAAAGTCTATTTAGAATTTTTTAAATGTGACTTGATTTTAGGAAATATATTCAGTATAGAATATAGTAGGTGGTATAAGAATATGGCAAAAATCACATGTGAGGTATGTGGGTGATTGACATTTGGGAAACATGGTGGGAAATATGTATTGCAACTGGGGTCTCTGTTAATGCAGGATAGTGGAGAAAAGAGATAAACACATTGAATAAAAGATAAAAATATTTCATGAATAACTTAAGATCTAGTGGAACTACGTATATTACACCAGGTACAGCTGATTGGGAGTTTGCTTTGCTTTGAGGGTTAAGTATGACTTGGGAAGAACTAAGAGACAAAAAAAAAAAAGACTAAGACATCTAATACAAGGCCTCCAATGGTTGATGGAAAAGCTCACAGGAGAGGAAGAAGGAGAGAGAAATTTTGGAAAGCCTCCATCAAACACATTGGAGGTTGTCGAAACCATGAGTCAGGTGATGAGAACAGCGCCCACATCAGCGGGCGCCATGCTTCCTTTTGGTACCATGGACAGCAGCCAAACCTAGTTGGGTGAGTTTGCTCATGAAGCCAAGGGTTTCTTGTCTTCATCCCATGGTGTCGGATTTGTGCTGGGTTCTGTTTAGAACACAGGAATGAACTAGGAGTTCCTCTCCTTCTGGGAGATCTGACCCTTTCGCATGGAGCTACATAGAAGGCCAGGAGGCATGAGGGGAGTGCACAGGATGTAGCATAGGAAAAATCAGTCCAAACTCTGCCACTTGCCCAAGGTCACAGGGTTAGTGACAGAGCATCACCCCTCCTGGAGTCTCCCTTTTCTCTTCTGAAAATTGGGCTTGATCCTCCACCAACCCTGTGAGGGGCACACAGTGAGTGCTGGACAGATGTTTAGTGAAAAGGATTCCGAGGATTCCTTTTCTGGGGTGTGAGAAAGAGGCCAAGGTGGTCTTGTTCAGCGCTGTGTTTCTGCTTCCTAGCACATCGCTTGCCAGATAGCCGGCACTTCAGCGAATGTTGGAGGAAGGGAGAAAGGAGGGAGGAAGGATGCAGGTTGCTGGTACTTCTCCCTTTTCTCAGCCTGGAGCACAGGGCCTGGCACCCAGGGGCTCACTGCCAATTCCCTCCTTCCTAAGCAGACAGTGTTTCTCCTACGGGGTGCAAAGCCCAGGAGGCAGCCTTATCGTCCCATCCAGCCCATCTTCAGTGGCAGTAAAGCTCAAGAGGAGCGGTGGGGGCTGCACCCTCAGGGTGTAGGTTCCATAATGAGGTCTGGAGCTCCAGGAGTCTTGGAGATGCTCCTTTATCTCCATTTCTCATCCGGAGCTCAACTTAAGAGTCTGTCTAGAAACATCCCTCCCACTTCATTTCCAGTTTCAGACACCTGGTGAGGCGAGTCCCTGGGGAGTCTGGTTTGCAGGAGGCTGGCTCTCAAGGCTTTTGTGATGAAGTCACAGGCCCTTGATGTATTATTCAGGCTGGGTACCAATCAATGCCAGACGGCCATCCATCCTCCGCTGGTCCCCCTGACTGGACTTCTGCCGTTTTGGAAGCAAATGCTAAAATCGGAAGAGAAATCGTCTGCTTTTGTCTTGCTGCAGCGTAGATACCTGGCACCCGTCGCTGGGGAGAGATGTTTGTGCTACACCGTCTGATTCTGTTATTTCCAGTTCCCTTGCTGGTTATAATCACCCCTTGTGCCTTTAGCCTCCAGGGCGGCGGGAGAAGCAACCTTTCAGTTGCAGGTAAAAGTTGGGCTGAGATTTGCTGCATTGTGGTGTCTTCATGTCTAGAAAGAAGTGTGATCAAAAAGGAAATGCTTGGAAAATCAGAAACGACAACCAGCTACCAGCCAAACATCTAGGATGATGCGCAGTGCGGGGCTGGGTGCTGAACTAGGAGCTGTGGTGACTTTGGACAAATCACTTAGATCCACTTCACAGATATGGCAATACAGGCATGTGGCAAGATTATCCTGTCCACCTTGCTCTCCTCGTGGGGTCCTCGTGTGGATAAAGTGCAGTAGGAACATGGCATTGCGTCCTGGGGTCAGGCTGGCCTGGGTTCAAATTCCAGCTCTGTTGCTCGGCAGCTGTGTGACTTTGGAAAAGGGACTTCACCTCTCTGTGTCTCAGTTTCCTCATCTATAAAATGGGGATAATACTACTCTTGTCACAGGGTGGTGAAGGTTCAGTGTGTTAATCTAGGTGAAGCACTCAGAACCATGCCTGGAATATAGGAAGTCCTTAATAAACACTAGCTTCCATTATTAACAGTAGTATTACTACCAATAGCAAACAAAGTACCTACGACACTCAAGGTGGTGTACCGACTGAGCTGTATTCCTGATCCAGTCTAATCTGCATAACAGGCTCAGAAAGGAAGTTGATGAACCCTCAGGAAACTGTGTCTCAGAGGATGAAACGGTAGAGCTGGGATCTGAATTCCTCCTATTCAGCACCTAGACTTCAAAGAGATTTGCTGGTCTTGCTGGAGAAAGAAGCTCAAGGAACTTTAAGTGACTGCACTGGGATTCTATACTATTTAAGACAGTGAACAGAGATGCCAGTATAACCCAGCACATAGCAATGGCCCAGTGACTGGAGCGGCCTCTGTAAGCCCTTTGCCGGCCCTGCGTCCCTGCGCTGTCTGCCAAGAACGTGCCCTCCTCTGATGGCAGGCTGCTTCCACGCTCCTCCTTCTGGTCATAAGTCTTCCACACCAGCTAGCCTTGTCCCTTCACAGCAGTGGTGTTCCATGTTCCGTGAGAACAGGCACTGTGTTTTATCCCCTCTGTATCTTCAAGGCCTGGAAGCATCCTTGGCACATAGTAGGTCCTTATTAAGTGGACTGAATGGAGGCCTGGTTCAGCCCGTGGCAACCCAGAGAAGCTGCCCTGGGTGGGGGGCGGGGAGGGGGAGGTAGTCTGGAGGAAGGAGGGAGCCATCTGTGACACCCCCTCCCTCGCTCTCCTTGAAACCGCAAGGCGGCTGACCTCTGGGGACCACACCAACGGGTCCTCCTGGACTCTGCCTCTCACTTGGGCTTGGCCAGTGGTGGAACACCCGTGTGCAGGTTTAGCTGTACCCAGCAGGGGGAGAGGGGAGAGGACGTCCGGGGAGGTTATGACCATTATTAACTCTCTGCTGTCCCCCACTTGTTCAGGGGTGACGTAGAGGTGAGAACACAGGCATGAAAGTGCTTTGTAAACGGGAGTGCTCCGTGGATGTGATGACTTCCTGCCAACAGCACCATTGGTCCCGCTGCCCGGTGCTGCCCGGTGCTCGGTTAGTGCACGGTGTTCACCCTTTACATCAGCCCCCTGCACTCAGGGCCCGGCACGTGGCTCTTCCTGGGCCCCCTCAGGGTGGCCAGGTGACCGGGGTGGGGTGTGTGTGTGGCTTTGGTGTCCCCAGACCTGGGTTGGACTCCGTAGCTGCAAGGCCTCAGAAATGCCTTTACCTTCCTGAAGTCACTCCCCTCTTGTCATGGGGGTCCTGATGGTCCATGTGGATGTTTGTGGGAACGGGCTGGCCCGGAAGAGCAGCCACCCTAAGACACCTGTTCTTCTCATCCGTACACCATCAGTAGTCCCCGCAGTGTACAAGGCTGGCATCAATTTCCCCCTCATCGGTCACGCCTGGCAGTTTTCCAGATGGAGCCGAGTCCACTTGGTCCCTCTAGCTCCAGAACCCAGAGCTCTGAACGCCAGCTGAAGAATTCCACGCGCTCCTGTGACTTCCAGACGGAGCCCCTGCACCCGCCTTCTTCCCTCCAGCTCCCCTCTCTGCTCCCCGACCCATCCGCCTGATGACGGCTCTATAAGGATCCAGGGCTGCAGGGACCGGATTAGGCACCTGCCTTCACCAGTCACTGCTTCGCGGCTGCCTTGGACGCCCCACAGACTTGAAAAAACAGAGACACACACGGTGTCTGTGCTGTTAGACACCCTGGCACACCCAGCCTCTAGCAGATACTCCCCGGCGGAGTCCCAGCGGGCCGGCTGCTTCCCAGGCAGGAGCCCAGGGCTGAGCTCATCAGTGAGGCGCCGGCCGGGGGGCTGATGATGCCCTGGGGGTGCCCGCCACAGCCAAGCTGGGGCCCCTCTGTGCAACGCTGCCCTCAGCTGCACGCCTTCGCCAGACACTCTTCCCCTTCCAGAAAGACAGTGGTTCCTTGTTGCCCAAAGAGCCCAGCCGCCTCCCGACCTAGAAACAGGTCACCTCCCAGAGGCGAAGGCTGAATGCCCTCTGTACCCGGCAGATCTGAACAGATCACCCCAGGTCTGGGACACAACAGCCTTAGAATGAAGACCAAACTCCTTACCTTTTCCTACCCTGGCCCGCAGGGCCCAGCCCTGCCGAATTTCCTGGCTTCTTCTCACGCCTGTGCTCCCTCACACGGGGCTTTCCTCTGCCCCTGGCCCCCCAGGGCCTGTGCCCCAGCCTGGAAAGGCCCTGCCCCTCCTCCCCTCCCCTGTCAACTCCACCATCCCACCCGATTTCACCACAAGAAAGCCCCTTCCAGACGTGCCGCCCAGCCCAGCTCCTCTGCCCGGAATATTTCACAGTCAGGGCGGCTCCCGTTTCCAGAGATTTCAGCTGCAACTTTCCCTGTGTGTCCTCCGCTCCTTCATGGACATCTGTCTCTCCAACTGGACGGAGAGGGCAGGACGTGGAGTCGCAGGCTGGGCCCTTCAGAAGCAGATGCTGACGTGGAATTCGGGGGTCTGACATGTTGGTTAGGGACCAACACTCATCAAGGGAAGTCAAAGATGGGGGACGCAGAGCTGGGCCGAGGGAGAAGTCCGACGCGAGCGTGGCAGTGCTCACTCAGTTGGTGGAGTCTCTGGCAGGGTGCCGGGCACAGTTTTCTCCCTTTATCCCGAGCAGCTAGACCAGCCTCTGTGCCCCAGCCCGCCTTAGTCCCCTACGCCGGCTGCCCCTGGTCCCCCTGAAGGATGCTCCCATGGCTGTGCAGTCCTTCCTTGAAGGGGGGCGGGCACCTCTCCCTGCACACACTCGTGGCTTCTCTCCCTCCGCATCCTCACGGCTCATCAGAGGGTGTAAGTCCAGCCCAGGCACCCCTCTTTCAGCTGCAGAGTGTGGGGCAGCTTCCTCCCAAGGGAACAGGTTTCCTAATTTGCATCACATGGTGTAGCAGCAGCTCCGGACGTCCCAGGGGAGAGAAGTGAGAAAAGCCCTTCAAACCTACAGTGAGGGTCCCCCAACCACGTGCAGCTGCCCAGCCTGGCTCTCACTTGCTGAAGAGTTGATACCAAGCAGGTTTGTGGTCAATCACAATTCTGCACTGATGTTCATTTCTTTTTTTTTTTTTTTTTGCGGTACGCGGGCCTCTCACCGTTGTGGCCTCTCCCGTTGCGGAGCACAGGCTCTGGTCACGCAGGCTCAGCGGCCATGGCTCACGGGCCCAGCCGCTCCGCGGCATGTGGGATCTTCCCGGACCGGGGCACGAACCCTTGTCCCCTGCATCAGCAGGCGGACTCTCAACCACTGCACCACCAGGGAAGCCCCGGACAGCTTAGTTAGCACTGCTTTCCTATCACGACTTTTGCACACCGAGAACAATTTTACTGCATTTCCATTACTGAGATGATGTAATGGCGCTCATCATCGTTTCCTACCTCCACACACCTATTGGTAACCAGCACTTTGAAGTTTCCCTCCAGGAGAGGGTTGTTCATGGGGATCCTGATTTGGTGACTTGAACTTCACTCTGACACTCGTACTCCTTGGGACACGATGGAACAGAGTGCCACCCACTTCGGGGTCTGCTGGGCGGCTGTTGCAGTTTGAGGAACGCGTCCTGGGTCTCTCAGGTAGGACAGCAGGTTTCGCCCTTGACGTCTCCTCTGTGGGGATGGCTTATGGGCAAGAGAGCATCCAGCGATGCCTGTGAGGCCAGCTGTCCACCAACGGAGGGACCAGCACTTAATGAGGCCGTGACGGTACAGCCTGGGGACCTCTAGCATCAGGTGGGAAGGTGGTGATGAGGTCTGATGGATGAGTTAATTGTTTTCTGAAAGGACCTGAGGTGAGAGTGTCAATTATCTTTCCCCTTCCGGGATGTTTAAACATTCTGGACCCATCCATCTGTTTGTTCCTTTAGTCAATAAATACGTATTGACTGCCCTTTATACTCCGGCAACTGTTTTAGGTGCAGGGGATATTGTGGTTAATAAGACAGAAAAATCCAAATACAGACCTTTCCTCCCTCTGGGACATCCAATTAAAAGCTCAGAGATTAAACGTAGAAGATAGACATACAACATTCTCTTCAACTTAAAGAGACCACAGTGGAAAATACGGAAAAGCACAGGGAAGAATTCTCTCCCCCAACGGCGGTCACGGTCACTGTTTCAGTGTATTTACTTCCATTCTTCCAAGATATGCGTTCTAAGTACTGTCAAGATGACTCCGCAATATGCAGGATTTTAACCTTTTCTTACTGTAAAATAAAACAGACTGCAAACCACACCAAACAACGGCATAGCTGAAGAAATTGCTGTAAGGAAAACACCCCTGTAGCCCCACCTGGATGAAGAAACATAACTTTGCCTCCTACCTTCAAAGACCGTCCACGTAGTCCAACCTCCTCCTCCAAAAGGCGCCGTTACCTGCCTTCTATAGCAACCTCTCTCTTGTGTTTCTTTGTAGTTTTGTTGCCCTGGTGTGCTGCCCTAGCCACTATGGTTTAGTCTTGCCTGTTTAAAATATGTCGTTATGTCTTTTAAGTCCCTTGTAATCTACAGTTTTGTCCTCCACCCGCCCCCCCCACCACCACCCCTTTTGCCATTTAATTTGTTACAGTCTGGAAGAATCCAAGAAAATTGATCCAAGAATTTCCCACGGCCTGGGTTTGGCTGATTGCAAACTCTGGGCAGTTTCACATGTACTTTGTCCTCTGTGTTTTCTGTAAATTGGAAGCTGGTCCAGCAGCTTGATCAGACTCAGGTTCAATCTTTTTAGCTTGACCTCAGATGATGCCGTGTTCTTTTATCAGGAGGCAAGCCCTGTCTGATGTCTCTTTTTTCCCCGATGCTGGCAGCAAGTGATGCTCTGTTCTTAGAGCCATTAATTCCCTGGGGGTTGCAAAATGGTCATGTTTTAATTCTGCTACTCCTCCTTCATTTATTAGCTGGAATATTTTTATAAAGAGCTGTTTCCCCTCATCTACTATCCGATTACCCAGTGGTACAGTTCACAAGAGAAAGATCGGATAAATACCTGATTCTTTCTTCGTGCGTCGATTTCCAAGATAATGAGTTGATCTCCCACCATCCTCCAAAGATGATCAACTTTACTTTTTAAATGCCGTTATGAGTTCACAGATCTAAAAATATTTGCTAGGTTTTAATCCATTACAAATTGTTTACTTTCTGAAGTTCGAACTGCCTTCTCTTCGGCTGCTGGAATCTTCTTCGAGTTCTGTTTTGTCCTTTGATGTGACTCTAGCACGCTTGTTTCCTTGCTCTTCTGGGTCCATTGTGAATATTTCCTGCCCTAGACCTCAAATCAGCCATTTCTCCAAGAAGCCTGGTTTCTCTTACTGGGAAATGGTATTTTGACACCACAGTCTGGGTCCCTCAGATGCTCATTTCTGTCAGGTTGATGATTATTTTTAGGGAATTTTAGCACTTAAGAGTATTCACATTCCAATCTAAGACTACAGATTTTTTACTTAATACCCCTATATTCATGGGCACAGGTGACGACAGAATTAATATATCCCATGGTGGTTCTTTTATGTTATCTTGCAGAACACCCATGACCATAGTAATTCCGATACTAACACCAACAGTATAATTACTGAGAGCAGGTTAACATTTCTTTGCATGCACTCCTCTTACTTGCTTCCCACTTTTATGTGATTGTATGACTGAGTAATTGCCATTACAAACTACATTCTCTCCCTTTTAGCCCTCGTTATTGCTAGTTTAAAAGGGAGCCAGTATTGAATACTCACCATGGGTCTTCATGTAAAGGTTTCTCTAGTTATCCTGGTTGTCCGAATCCCATTCTCGAGTAGATTCCTTGGGAAGAACTCGTGGGAACACTATTCCCATTGCACATTGGTAATAGTTTGTAGCCTTTATACATAAAAGGCAGTTTGTGAAATTTAAAATCCTTAGCTCATGTTTTCTTCCTTGCAATGCCTTAAAAATATTATGCTGGACTTCCCTGGTGGCTCAGTGGTTAAGAATCCGCCTGCCAGTGCAGGGGACACGGGTTTGAGCCCTGGTCCGGGAAGATCCTGCATGCTGCAGAGCAACTGAGCCCACGTGCCACAACTACTGAGCCTGCACTCTGGAGCCCGTGAGCCACAACTACTGAGCCCGCGTGCCTGGAGCCCGTGCTCCACAACAAGAGAAGCCACCACAATGAGAAGCCCGTGCACTGCAGCAAAGAGTAGCCCCTGCTCACCGCAACTAGAGAAAGCCTGCGTGCAGCAACGAAGACCCAATGCAGCCAAAAATAAACAAACAAAAATATTATACCATCATCTTCTGGCATAAATCATTGCTGTCAAGAAGTGTGATCGTTTTCTTTTCTCTTATAAATCACTTGCTGCTTTTGCCTCAACGGCCAGTGGATTTTGTTTTTTCTTTTTTCTTTAAAGTCCTGTGACTTTACTTTAGAATATGACTCAGTGATAGTCCTTCTGAGTCGATCTTCTCAGATACTTACCCTGTGTACTCTTGCAGTATGTAATTTCAAATCATTTTTTAAACGGAGGTATAGTTTACACACAGTAAAATTCATTCTTTATATTGACCTTTTCTATTGTGTCAGTTCTGACACAGTCATGCAACCACCACCACGATTAAGATATAAAATATTTACATCATTCTTTCAATATGTAGTTCAAATCTCCTTGTCTTCAGTAGAGTTTTCTTGAATTATTATTATTTTTAGTGTTGTTTCTGTTTCCTTGCTTTGGCGATCTTCCTCAGTTACTCTTTGTTAGATCTTCTTTGCCAATATTCAATAGCTGTCAATTTTTTCTGAAATCCTTTTTATCTCTCCTTTTTGTTACTGTTTTCCTCTCTCTGCATTTTGGGATTTTCGATGGCTATGTATTCAAGTTCACTAATCTTTTCTTCTGGTAGTGTCTAATCTGTTGGCAATCTCATCCTGTGTATTGTATATGTCCGACATGATTATTTTCAACTCTAGAAGTTGGGTTCTTTTTATATTTTCTATGTATCTCCTTAATGCTTTCCTCTATCTTCTTGAACATATGGAATGTAATTATAATAACTTTTCTAATATCATCTACAAATTCTATCATCTGTGTCTACTGGTTATCTTTTTTCTCATTATTTTCCTGCTTTTAAAATTGGAATTACAGATTTTTCCTTGTTGAGGGTGCTGGATAGTTTTGTATTCCCTTAATTAATGAACTTTGTTCTGGAATGCAGGTACATTTCTTGGAAACATTTCCATCCTTTTGAAGTTTGTTTCCAGTCTTTGTTAGATGGGAACAGCACAGTCTGGGTTACTTTGGCCCAACGATGGAGGCAATGCCCTTCTGAGTACTCTATGCAATGTCCTATGTGTTACTGGGTTTTTCCATCCTGGCTGGTGGCAGCACAAATTATTCCCACCCCTGTGTGAGCTCCAGGAATCATTCTGCCTGTTCCTTTCTGGGGGGTCTGCCCCTAGCTTTGGGTCATTTCTTTGCATGCACTGATCAGTACTTACCTGAAGGCTTGAGAGAAACCCTTTGCAGACTTCTGGAATGTTCTCTCTGTGCAGCTCTCTGTTTGCTGCTACACTGCTATAAGTTCTAACCATTTTGAGTTCCTTGAATTGTCCGCTCTGTCTTCTTAACCCAAGGAGATTGCCAAGATGTTTGGCTTCCTCCTCCTAGCACTGTGCCCTGGAATCTCTTCAGTCAATAAGTTGGGCTCACTGCAGTGTTTGTTTTTCTCTTTCCTTTTCTCAGCAACTCACTGTCCTGTGCTGCCTGTTTTCCAAAATCTGAAAATTATGGTTTCAAGTATTTTGTTTGGCTTTTTAGTTGTTTCGGGCAGGAACATAACTCTGTTCCCTTTGCGTCACCCTGGCTATGAGCCTGTGTTTCTGAGTTTAAAAATGTTCTCCTTTTCATGTTCTGTTTCCCTTATGGCATCATTTGCTGTGTTTATACATGTGTATATTTCTTCTAGTTTACTCTTTATTTCTGTACTTATTATTTTCTTTTATTTCTAATTCTTTCCTGAGTTCTGTTACCCCATTCCTGAATTTTTTCTAATTCTGATTTACATTGTCTTTTTTTAAAAAAAATTATTTATTTAATTTATTTATTTTTGGCTATGCTGGGTCTTCGTTGTTGCACACGGGCTTTCTCTAGTTGCAGCGAGTGGGCTCTAAAGTGCAGGCTCAGTAGTTTTGGTGTATGGGCTTAGTTGCTCCACGGCATATGGGATCTTCCCGGACCAGGGCTCAAACCCATGTCCCCTGCATTGGCAGGCGGACTCTTAACCACTGCACCACCAGGGAACCCCTACATTGTCTTTTTAAGTCTTGTATCATTTTCTTTATATCTTTTGCTTCATTTGGAATAGAAGGTCACAGTGGCATGATTTCATTTCCATGGGGAGGTTATCTTGCTCTTTATTTCTTTGTATTATAATTCTGCATGGGATTTGACCTCAGTGCTTTTCTGAGGCCAATTGAGCTTACTTGTTTCCACATGAGATTCACTTTCCTGAATTTTTACAAAGATGTGTGGTTCCCAGATCTTCTTTTTTTCTGTTATTTCCACGTAGTGTTAAAAATTATTATCCTGGTTCTATTCCACCCACCTTTATATAGACCTTATATTTTCCTTTGCCTCTGCTGCTCCTGTATGGGCCAATTTTGATTCCACCCCCAGCAGTTCCTCATCTGTCCTTCCTGTCTTGGAAGGTAACCCTTCCAAGACAGGATTAATTTCAAGAGTTCATAAGGCTACCTGTTCCAGCTCCTTTCCTGGCTTCACCACTAACTAGTAGTATGACCCGGCGCAAACTCCTCAGGTCCTTACTGACCACTGGTCAAGGGAGAACTACTCAGCATTCTTCTGCCCAGTTTCCTTATCTGCAAAATGGGAATAATGATAGTATGAACTCATACAATTCTAGTGAAGATGAAATGAGAGGGTGTATTCTGAATGCTTGTGCTCAGCAAAAGCTCACCAACTTTTCAGCTGAGCTGGAGGTCTGCAGAAAGGAGAAGCACAGAGTTTGAACATTTTTGCTGCGAGTTCTCAAATGCTGACTGTCTGAGGACCTGGTTAGGTGGCTGGACAGTAGCTGTGCCTTTTACCATTAGTGACTGAGCTTGTGTGGCTGCTCTGTTTCCTCTGGGCCCTGAGGCTGCTGCATCTTAAGGATGCCTCTTGGCCCAATTTTGTAGAGTTGGCGGTGAAGAATCGCATGTGGCTCGCCTGACATGTCGGGGAGAAGGGAATGATTTTCCACTCGATTCTGTTTTTTCCAATAAAATTCTATATTTAAACCACCCAGATATACTTTAAGGAAATCCATAGTGTTGCTTAATGGAAGTTCCCAGTTCAATAGAGAAACATAAACATCTACATAGAAAGAGGCACCTCACCTAATTCTTGACTCTCCTGAACTTTAATCCTTTTTCCATTTTCTTCGTCATTTTAAGAGAGGAATCTTAAATTCCTAGAGACAGGAAGTGACGTACAAAATTTGGCCAAGTCCTTCCAAACCCAGAGATGGAATCAGAGAAGTTTAGAAATTGTTGAGCCCTGGAGGCTTTCTTCATGGCCTCTGAAGTAACAAATGCCCAAAACGATGTCACCTATAACCAGAATAATTCCCTGGGTGTTCCCCTTTCTTCTCTCCACGTCTCAATCTTTCTTTTTCACGCCCACTGGAAGTACAGAAAGGGGTTGTTCTTCATTGCCCATCTCTCTGTTTATTCAACGTGTGTTTATTGAGGCTCTACTGCATGCTGGTCACAGGGCTGGTGGAACACGGCAGACGAGGTACAGTCCCTGCTCTTACAGGGCTTATGTTCTACTATGAGGAGACAGAAAATAAACGAAGAAGTAAATGTCTAATCAGAAATTGTGATAACGCTATGAAGGAAATGGATTTTGGGGAGAGTGTGCAAAGGGGCCCAGAGGTGGCGACATTTAAGCTCATCCTGAAAGAGCAGAAGGATCTAATCTAGGAGCAGGAAGTGATTCCAGGCAGAGAGGGTGGCTTGACCAAACACCCTGGAGCAGGAAATGGGACAGAACCACCTCCAGTGTGTGGCATTCAGTGGAGAATAGTGAAAGATGAGTTTGGAGGCATAATCCGTGGATTTTGATCTTAATCCTTACAATAAAGGGAGACCATTGAAGGAGTTTAAACAGGAGAGTAAAACAATGAATGAAATTTTCTGCAAAGGTCAACCGCAGGGTGGAGGATGGATTGGAAAGAGGGGAAGTGGAAACAGGGAGGCCAGCCAGGCTGGGAGTGCACTGCTCAGAAGAGGCAATGATGCTGGCCTTGCCCTGGAGGCCAGGGAGACGTGGAGGACTTGGGTCGGTCTGCGGTGTTAGGGGAAGAGCCTTGATTCTATCCTTGGCTTCACTAGTGGTCAGGTAGATGGACCTGGGAATTTCTCCTTTCACCACCCCCCCTTATTCCCCAATTTTTAAAATTGTAAAATTCACATAACATAAAATTTACCATCTTCACCATTTTTCAGTGTACAGTTCAGTGGTATTAAACACATTCGTAATGCTGTGCGACCATCTCCACCATCCAACGCTTTTCATCTTGTAAAAGTGAAAATCTATCCACATTAAGCGACAGCTGCCCATTCCACTGCTCTTGCCAGCCCCTGGAAACCACCCTGCTACTTTCTGTCTCTGTGATTTTGACTCCTCTAGGGACCTCATATAAGTGGAATCATACAGTATTCATCTTTTTGTGACTGGCTTATTTACTTAGCATAATGTCCTCAAGGTTTATCCATATTGTGGCATAGGATTTACAGAACTACCCTCCTTTTTGAGCCTGAATAATATTTCATTGTGTGGATATACTACATGTTGCATCTCTGTGTTTCCAGCCTCAGCACATGGTAGGTTTTTTTAAAATGAAAAGATGGAAATATACATGGATGAATAAATGTATAAATGAATGTATGGATTGTTGGGTGGATCCATGGATGGGTGGGTGGATAGGTGGTTGATGGATAGATGGATGGGTCAATGAATAGATGGATACGTGCATGCGTGAGGTGTTGTGTGGATGGATGATGGATGGAGGGATGGGTGGATGGGTAGATGGATGGATGGATGGATAATGGATGAACGGATGGATGATGGATGGATGATGGATGGATGGAAGGGTGGATGACGGATGGATGATGGATGGTGGGATGGGTGGATGGGTAGATGGATGGATGAATGGATGAGTGGGCAGGTGAGTGGATGAGTGGGTGGCTGGAATAGTGAATGTATGTATGTATGATGGGCACATGGATAGATACGTGGCTGGATTGAGGTATGAACAACCTTTCTCCAAGAGGCCTTTCCTGGAGCTTGTGGACTCTCTTTAAGGCTTTCCAAATGTGACACTGTGAGCCACAGATGGAGAGAGTGTGGTTTTCTAGATTCAAGACAGTGTAGGGGTAGAGAAGAGGCCTCAAACCAGAGGCTTGGGGGCCATAGTCAGTTGGCAAGTGGAGTATTCTTTCATCAAATTGGCTGTCAGCTTTAAAAGTGAGGATGTTTCCCATAAAAAAAATCCAGATTTCTTGACTCTTTTGGAAAACTTTTTTACTTAAGATTTTTTTTTGATGTGGACCATCTTTTAAAAGTCTTTACTGAATTTGTTACAATACTGCTTCTGTTTTTTATGTTTTGGTTTTTTGGCCATGAGGCCTGTGGGATCTTAGCTCCCTGACCAGGGATTGAACCCACACCCCCTGCATTGGAAGGCTAAGTCTTAACCACTGGACCGCCAGGGAAGTCCCTCTTTTGGAAAACTTTTTTTTTTAATTAGTTTCTGCTTTATAACAAAGTGAATCAGTCATACATATACATCTGTTCCCACATCCCTTCCCTCATGCATCTCCCTCCCTCCCACCCTCCCCATCCCACCCCTCCAGGTGGTCACAAAGCACCGAGCTGATCTCCCTGTGCTCTGCGGCTGCTTCCCACTATCTATCTCCCTTACGTTTGGTAGTGTATATATGTCCATGCCTCTCTTTCGCTTTGTCACAGCTTACCCTTCCCCCTCCTCATATCCTCAAGTCCATTCTCAAGTAGGTCTGTGTCTTTATTCCCGTTTTACCCCTAGGTTCTTCATGACATTTTTTTTTTAATTCCGTATATATGTGTTAGCATACGGTATTTGTCCTTCTCTTTCTGACTTACTTCACTCTGTATGACAGACTCTAGGTCTATCCACCTCATTACAAATAGCTCAGTTTCGTCTCTTTTTATGGCTGAGTAATATTCCATTGTATATATGTGCCACATCTTCTTTATCCATTCATCCGATGATGGACACTTAGGTTGTTTCCAGCTCCGGGCTATTGTGAATAGAGCTGCAATGAACATTTTGGTACATGTCTCTTTTTGAATTATGGTTTTCTCAGGGTATATGCCCAGTAGTGGGATTGCTGGGTCATATGGTAGTTCTATTTGTAGTTTTTTAAGGAACGTCCATACCGTTCTCTGTAGTGGCTGTACCAATTCACATTCCCACCAGCAGTGCAAGAGTGTTCCCTTTTCTCCACACCCTCTCCAGCATTTATTGTTTCTAGATTTCTTGATGATGGCCATTCTGGCTGGTGTGAGATGATATCTCATTGTAGTTTTGATTTGCATTTCTCTAATGATTAATGATGTTGAGCATTCTTTCATGTTTTGGAAAACTTTTAAGCTCTGGCCTTACTGGGCCAGCATTCCTGCCTGAAACGAATGGCTGGAACGGAATGGCAGGCGTCTCCTCTCGAGGGTCAGGGGCCGCCAGTTCCTCGGCAACATGCCCACCCTCCTCATTTTGTGTTCACAGCCGAGTTCTCCACCCTACAGTGGTGGGTTTGGGGTCTGAAAGGTCTGGGTCAGAGGCCACTCCCATCAGGTTCTCTGTGTCCTCGGGCAAGTCACTTCCTCTCCTTGTCTTGCTGGAGAGGCAGAGAACTGGCAGCAGTAGAGTTGGTTTGGGCCAAAGTGCATCCCTCGTGCTGGTTCCTCATCCACGCTTTGCCGCAGATTCCTCACCTGAGATGTGGGCATGATGATGACATACTATTAATACGCACTAGGACTATTAAAACGTGCTGCGAGCCTCGCACACAGCAGCCAGTGAATCCTCCAGTGAGGTCGGCAGCCTTATTATTCCCACTTCAAGAGGACGCTCAGGCTGCCCGAGTCCACCCGGCCAGGAACCGGCAGAGCCGGGCCCCAGACCGGGTCTCCCACTCCCAGCGTCTCCCTGCGCTCCCTGCAACCACGTGCGTGCAGCACAGAGCAAGGCCCCTCTGAGCCACCGTCGCTGCCACGCATCCTGCCTTTGCTGACAAACCCGGGACTGGCTCTTTGACCCCCGGGGACCTCTCTTTGCGGAACATCCCGATGTAAAAGCTCTGGAATGCGGTTCCTCGTCTCTCGTCCACACTCCGCTCTCCCGTGGCTGGGCCGTCCCGTTTCCCACACAGAGGGCCTGGAGGGTGCTTGAACAGCGTGTCTGAGCAGAGGCCTGGGTTCCCAGCCTCCGGGGAGCCCCAGGGACTGGCCGGCATGTTGGATGCTGCCCAGCCAGACATGGCCAGCTGACCGCGTTCCCAGGGGACAGTGTCTTTCCCACGGCCACACGGACCCCGGGAACGGCCTTGGCCACCAGCCCGCCTCTGAGGTCCTCCCGACTGCGGCTTTTCCCTCCCCGGGAAGCAGTGGGTCTGTGGCGACGGCGGGCCTGCGGCTTGGTGAGATCTGGGTTTGGGTCCAACAGCAATTTGACTTCAGGCAAATGCCTCCTCCTGTCTGAGGCTCCCCCTTCATCTGTACATTGGGGTTGACAGTGCCAGCCTCAGGGGTTTCACCTAAGGGGCTTTCAACACGCCTTTCTGCCCAACCAGCCTCCAACTACGTCTCCCTGGAGAAAGGCCCCTAAATCCACATACCCCCCTCGTGTGACTGGTCGCCATGCTCTAGAGACTGCGAAGTGATTGAGCTGGTTGTTTCTCTTCCGGTATAAAAGCCAGACCGCAGCCACCAGACATGATTACCCGGCCTCCTAGTAAAAGGACACAGGGCCCCGCTTCCGTGATGCTCTTCAGAGGAACGTATGTTCCTTGAGGTGAAGCTCACGAGGGCCAAGCGTATCATTTCTGGGTAGAGAACATGAGAAGAAAAGGAGAATCCACCTCCACTGCTATATCCTCACAGGAACGAGATTGAAAGAAAATAAAAACAAATTACCTCCCGATCGTGACTGATGTTATATAAAAAGTTAGTACATGTAGCAAGGTCCTAAAAAAAAAAAAGGACTAATAACTAGACAAATACATGACACAAATTTCAGATCCGTTTAAGACGTGGACGTGGAAGTCTCTAGACTGCCATAGAAAAGGCAGCTTCACCTAGAAACACAGGACTTGGCCCTGATGACTCTCAATGTTATTCCCTTGAAGTACTAATGAGGCTGCCAAACAAATAGTCTTCAAACTAAAGGCCACCAGCCATTGTGTTAGTTTTACATTAATGTGTTGAATAAAAGAATATTTACTGCTCAAGGAACAGCGTGCCTATCTCAAGTTAATAGATTAAAAAAAAACATGAAAGTGTGGGCTTTTCTGGAAGGCCTTCTCTTTGTCGGCATGAAGCTCCTCTAATTTCATTATAAAGTCTCTGTATTTTCCTGCCACCGTGGGAAGCACCATTTGGGATTATGTTACCTATTGTCCCTAAGAAAATTCTGCTGATGGTAGCAAGTATCTATCCCAGAAAGGTGACCGTAAATATTCCAGTCAGTGTCCTGTGGCCTGACTGAGGCCATTCCTGACATGGCCCCTGGGGAGCAGGAAAGGCTGCCCACCACACCAGCCTCAAAAGATGTCCAGGTGATGATTGGCTGGGGCCCCTTCCCCGGGGCATGTAGTAAGGGGGCAGGGGGCCTCCCTGTAAAAGAGGGTCACGGATTGTGGGTCCAGCACTATGGGACCCCTCCAAAAAGAGGGTCAGGAACTACTCAGACCAAAAAGTAGAAATCCCACCAGCAGAAGGTTGAAATTATGTGGGCAATTTTGAATGATGTTTAATATTGCTCTGGTAGGTCATTGTGAAGGTCAGCTTGAGGCGACCACCCAGTGAGCCCCCATCCCCAGTTCTTCAATCCATCACTCATCAAAGTCGGTAATCAGGTGACTCTAAGTAAGGGAGGCTGTGCTAGATGGTCTGGTGGGCCTGGTCCAATCCGTGGAAGGGCCTTAACAGCAGGGCTGGGGCTCCCTGGCGAAGAGGAAATCCTGCCTGATCTTTTGAGCTCTGTCCTGAAATTTTCATCTCACGACTAATGTGAAGACCACCCAGGCCATGCCCCCATCTCTCAGCATGTGGGCCCCTCTGCCTGGACATCTCCCAGCGGCGGGCACGCCTCATGGCTGGAATGCTGTGGGCATTCCACCTGCTCAGGGAGGCTAAAGCGGCTCCCCCCACACTGTCAGTCTCATCCAGACCCCTGGTACTTTTCCTGCTCTGTGTTTGTTTGTCTTTATTGGATGTTACCTTGTTGATGTATCTGCTTCCTGTTTACTGTTTTTTCTCTCTCCCTGGCAGCATAGAAATCCCTTGGATCCTGTCTGTTTCTGCTCATCCACCTTGCGTGTCCCAGGGTTGTGTTCATAATTGTGGATGAGTGAATAAATGAATGCCCTGGAGTTTGGATGGGTGGGGCTGGGGACCAGGGCCAGCCCTCTCTCTTCCTGGCCCTCCTGCTCTCTGCGGAAGAGCTCCACCACAGCACGGCCTGCCCTCCAGCCCAGGGCCTGCAGCCAGGAATTCAGATTCAGAGACATCTTGGAGGGAACATGTGGCAGGCTTGCTCCAGTGCCCGGCTGGACTCTGGGACGTCTCTGCCCGGGTTGCTGGGCACCTGCCTGCTGTCTAGGTCATGTGATCCCCATGGAAAATTTCTGATCTGCAGCAGGATGCCCATGGCTCTGTGACCACAAAATGTTACACCCACTGGTTCTGATGGGGACGCTTTGTTTCTTGTTAAAACAGTGGCCTGGACATGGCAGGAGAGAGTCCGGCCCAGCCCTGGAAGCACTTCAATGCACTTGAACCCGGTTCCTGGCCAGGGCTCTGAGGCTATGAATCAGGCTGGGAACACAGTGAGTTCAGAGCTGGCAGAGATTTCAGGGCCTGGAGTCAGCCCTTAGCTGGGCCCAGGCTGTGGGTCAGGAAGGCTTCGGAGAATTTCATCCTTCTTCAATTTGCACCAAGACCGCTCATCCCATAATAATAAAAATGCTCCTGTGGAGCCTCACACAACCTTGCACACGTGATCTCATACACCCCCAGGGGCCTGATGAGGGGGTACACTTCCCATGGTACAGATGGGCTTCCCTGGTGGCGCAGTGCTTGAGAATCCTCCTGCCGATGCAGGGGACACGGGTTCGTGCCCCGGTCTGGGAAGATCCCACGTGCCGCAGAGCGGCTAGGCCCGTGGGCCATGACTGCTGAGCCTGCGCGTCCGGAGCCTGTGCTCCGCAACGGGAGAGGCCACAACAGAGAGAGGTCCGCGTACCACAAAAAAAAAAAAAAAAAAAAAAAAAAATAGTCCCTATGGTACAGATAAGGAAACTGAGGCTCAGAGAAGTGACTGTCTTGCCCAAGGGCTGGCAGATGGGACAGGAGCCCAGCATCCTGATTCCGTGCAGATGTGGATGGATTTTGTGCGTTGCGGCCGTACAGGGTGTACCACCCCTCTGAGGAGGGAAGAGGAGGCGGAGGACTTCACTTCACACATGTGGGGGACTCCATGGGACCCCTGAGGATCCTGCCTTTGGAGGGCTCAGGGGACTCACGCCTGATGGGGCAAAGGTGGCCTGGGTTGGCTACATCTGCGAAATCAGAGCTGGATGAGTCGTGGGCACCAGGACCCTGGGGACTGCACTAGGGAAGAAGGGCTGCTCTCCCGGGCACGGGCCCCCGGGGTGTACCCAGGGCCAGAGCCATCCCCCAGGAGTGTCAGTCCATGGTGGAGCCTCTGCTGAGCCCTGCCCCGAGGGAGAGGCCCAGACAGTGCAGGGTGGTCCACCTCGCCTGGCCGCCCCATCCTGCTTCATCCCTGCGCCCGGGCGAGGACTCCCCTACCGCAGGCAGCCGGCTCACCGCAGAGCTGTCAGGAAGCAGGTTCATATTAAACCAAAGATCAAGTTTTGATTTTCGCCAGGATTGGGCTTTATCGATTGCTGCATGAGACTGTGTTTGTGACTTACACTCACCACAGGGCTGTCTCTGCTGGAGGGTCCAGCAGAGTCACCTTCACTGCCTGAGTTCACATCCGGTCGGGGCAAACCTCTGTCCCAGCGCACGGGTTTAAAGGGCCAGTGGGCAACACGATTAATCCTACGTGTCCAGTTCGTTCTGTCCACCCAGCTCCACTGACTGGGGTCGCCCTGAAGTGGGGCTGATGTGGTCACCCAGCACCTCCCCCAGTGCTTGGAGCATTACAGGCCTTAAAAAGGATTTATTGCAGAAATGAAGAAATGGGATTGTCCAACTGGTCTGCAGTTGCAGATTATCTTGACCCGAATGGATGTCCTCACTACTGATCCTCGTGGGACTAAGTCAATCTTGGAGCAGGGTCAGAGGTTAGGGGAGGGGCACCCCACCTCCGGCTGCTCTGGGGCGTGGTCCCCCTGACTCAGGGAGGTGGAATGCTTTGGGTGGTGGATGACGAGAAGCATCCGGCCACAGGCAGTGGGATGGGAGGGCCAAAGTGGGGAACTTGGCTCACAGGGGATCCTGGGAGGCGCCCTTTCTGTGTGGTTCTTAGCCTTCCCGTGGGCAGCCACCGTTCCACGTGCTGCTGTGATGGGGAGCTGCAGTCCCCCAGGAACCAGCCACTCGGAGAGCCAGGTTGGGAATGGGGAGGGGAGACCCATCCAGGCAAAAGGAAAGGCCTGTGGGAGAGCAGACCACTTTGTCTCAGGGCCAGAAACCAGGCAAGTGTGTAAAACACCATGAACAAAGGAGGAGAGGGAAGATTGGGGGTCACATCATGGAGGGCTTGTGATTTTTTTTTTTTTTTTTTTTTTTTTTGTGGTATGCGGGCCTCTCACTGTTGTGGCCTCCCCCGTTGCGGAGCACAGGCTCCGGATGCGCAGGCTCCGGATGCGCAGGCCCAGCGGCCATGGCTCACGGGCCCAGCCGCTCCGCGGCATATGGGATCCTCCCAGACCGGGGCACGAACCCGTATCCCCTGCATCGGCAGGCGGACTCTCAACCACTGCGCCACCAGGGAGGCCCAGGGCTTGTGATTTTATTCCAAGTGCAGAGGGGGGCACTCAGGGCTTGAGCAGGAGGGTGATAAAACACTGATTTTTTTTTTTTTTTCTAAAAGGCAGTTGTTTTAAGGAAGCTGCATCTCAGTTAGAGACACACCAGCCCTGCAAGGGCAGCCGCCATTCTGTTCACACTCATGGGCCCGTCCAAGAACCGTCTTCGCACGAGGAGGTCATAGCCCCACCCCTTCCCATCTGACTTGCCTGGGGCCCCTCCTGGGAAAAGGACGCTGTTTCCCTCTGGGGGTGGCCTCTGGAAGGGGCCACGCGGCATGACCTCCCGTTGACCCATCTTCTGCCCAAGTCCATGGCGGTTGGGTCGTCTGAATGGCCAACTGATGAACTCATCGCCCACCTCCTGCAGGGCCACTGTCTGAGTGTGTCTGCGCTTAATCAAGGGACAAGCACGCTGTGTCCCGGGGCTGGGCCGCCAACATGCTTGATGAGTAACTGGGACAGTGAGGGAATAGGGAAGTGGTAACAATGCCCCCATTGTTCTTTGGCTCCAGAGCCCCAGAGGGCCAGGGCCACACGGAGGCTGGGCTGCGCTGGGCTGGGCTGGCAGCTGCAGCTGCTAGCCAGACCCCCTGCAGCTTCGGTCATCTCAGCAGGAAGGCGAGGGGACAGGTCCTGCTGCCCGGGCGACGCCACTTCCACAGAGTCCCCAGAGGCTCAAGACAAGCAAACATGTCTTGTCTGCAAAGGGCAAACGTTCCTTTCTGCAGAAGGACTGGGCATTTATGCACAGTGGAGGGTCTTTGGGTTCATTTGTGTGTTCATTCATTCATTCATTCATTCATTTCTTATTCCTTCAATATTCATCCAGCCCCTTCTAGTGTTTTACCTGAAACATGAGAATGAGCAGTCAGTGCTTGATAGACATACATTTTGCCAGGTCGGGCTGAGAGCTTCAGACTTCATTATCACGTTTAACCCTCACAGCATGCAGTGAGCTCTATTAAATTCAGATGCCCGTCCCAGGTGGCTGGGTTGGGACCTTCCCCACTTCTCCGGGAGGGTGTGGCCTTGGGCTGATTCCTTCACCTCTATGACATACATTACAGTGGGCTATATTAACTACCTCATCCAGTTTTTATTCACAGATCTAGAGACAAAAGTATACCTACAGAGGTATAATTTAATTAACAAATTTGATCCTATGTCTGGGTAAAGAAATGGAAAGGTAGAGAATACACTTTCTCTTCCATGAGATATCCATGGGATAGTTACCAAAAAAGAGCCATAAATAACCATATAACCACAATAAATCCCTTTCACAGCAAATAATGCAGGCATATTTTGACATAATATTGAAAAAACCCGATTAAACCAATGAAAAAAATAATACCCAAAAGAATATAAGTACTTGTAATTCACCCACTTGGGAAACTATTTGAGAGGATCTGTTTGTTCTAGAGCTGAACATATGCCTGGTCTCTGACCCGGCGTCTTTACTGCTAGATGTACCTGCCCGGAAAAAGGCCTGCATATGTTCTCCCACAGCAGCCATGTGCTGGTGAGAGCCCGTGGTCTGTATCTCTTCCCAGCTCTCCTTTTAGCTACCTCACCACGGCAGCTTGAAGTCAGCCATGGTGGGAGGATTTACACCGTGGAAATTGGCAGACACGTGTCAGAGCTTTTTTCTGAAGAGCCATTGTTCAACGTTTGCCAGTATATCAGTGATCGAAAGTCATGGATTGAATATTCACGGCAGTGCTATTCATAACGGCTCCAAGCTGGAAGTATCCTGGGTGTTCATCCACAGTGAAGGATAAATTCATATGGCATTTTTTTTCCTGCATCAGAACTTTGCAGCAAGGAAAGTGAATGCCACCACATACAGCGACATGGATGAATCTCGCAGACACAAAATAATTTACGGTTTAGGGTTGCCTTTATGTAAAATTCAAAACCAGGCATAACTAATCTGTGGTATGAAAGGCTATGACAATGGCTCTCCCTGGATGGGGGAGTGCAGGGCATGTCCAGAAGGGCACACAAATGGAGTTTCTGAGGTGGCGGCAGTATTCTGTTCCTGTATCTGTGCTCTGGTTACATGGGTATGTTTACTTGGTAAAAACTCATTGAGCTGACGCTTATGATTTGATTTATATGTAAATCTTTAATAAAAAGTATTCTAGGGCTTCCCTGGTGGCGCAGTGGTTGAGAGTCCGCCTGCCGATGCAGGGGACACGGGTTCGTGCCCTGGTCCGGGAAGATCCCACATGCCGCAGAGCGGCTGGACCCGTGAGCCACGGCCGCTGAGCCTGCGTGTCCGGAGCCTGTGCTCCGCAACGGGAGAGGCACAACAGTGAGAGGTCCGCGTACCGCAAAAAAAATAATAAAATAAAAGTATTCTAAAAATATAAGATTTACAAATAAAACGCAACAAACCAAACTAAAAAATCATCTCCTAAATAACTCTTAGGCCAAAGAGAAAATTATAAATGAGCTGGAAAATACTATTTGTCCTAGGTAATTAATCATGGACATGTGTAAACACTAATCAAGAGACTTTTTATTACAGAGTGGCTCAAAGTAGTAAAAAAAAAAAAAACCCTGAGTATTATCCAAGTGTTTAACAAAGGAAATTGGGTAAACATATTATGGCACAGTCATACAATGGAATATTATACAGTGATTACAATTATATTGTACAGAAAATGTCTGATGACATGGAAAGTTTCCTGATGTGTTATTAAATGGTTATGATAGGTTTTTTTAAACATACATTTTATACAAGGAAAAGTAACTGGAAAAAAATACATCAAAATATTAATAGTCTTTATGTCTGGATAATGGAAGTGCAGGTTACAAAATTATTTTTTTATTCCTTTTTACATTTTCCAAAGGCTTTGCTGTGACTATGTATCACTATTGTAATGCCCCCAAAGTTTATTTAAAACAAGATAGCTTTATTATTAAATTCTGGCAACTAGAAGGTGCATTGTAGAGAATAAATCCCAGTGCCTACTTCTCGAGTGAATGAGTGGTGGATCCCTAGGGTCAAATCTGAGTCCTGTGGGAGAAGACAGTGTGCGTGGACCACTTACCATGTGCGACGGATGGGGCCATTTTCACGGCAGATACGGGCAGACAGAGTCGTGTTATAATAACCGTGGAGGGAAGGAAGAACGGAGGGGCCTCCTATCATAAATACGACGGCAGTGGGTTTCTGAGCGCAGAACCTGGAGGGGCTGGGAGGGACGGTCTCAAGGAACACAGCTCCAGAAAGTTTTCTGCCCAGATGGGCTTCCTGGGAGCCAAATGGACATCCTCCTTCTGGAGACTGACAGGTCCTCAACTGAAGTCGGCCAAGCAGGCCCCCAACCCGCCCCAAGTCCCAGGCCCCAGCTTTGTAAATAGCACCGCCACAGTTATTTCCTTATTGTTGATTTATAATAAGCCACTCTTATTTCCTTTCCTCCGTCATTACCCCAGTAAGGGCCGTTATATGACTGTGTGACAGGCAGTTAAACACGTGGGCTTCTGATCACTCTGCCTGGGTTGGAATCTGTGCTTTGCCGCTTCTAGCTGTGTGAAGTGACGCATGTTGCTTAACCTCTCTGTTCTTTTGGTCCCTCATTTATAAAATGGTGACTGTGATGATAACAAATATCTAGGCTTAATTCAGGATTAAATGGGATAGTTTGCGTAAGTCCAGTACAATATGGCGCCGGGATATGCAGAGTAATGTAAAATGTTGGCCTTTAATATTGTTGAAAAGAGTTTAATTTCCCCACTTCTCTCTCTCCCCTCTGTCATTGCCTAGACTCAGCTGACATCCTGCTCCAGGCGGATCAGCGTGACAGCTTCTAATGTGGCTGGCTCCCTGCTTCTTTTCCTGCCCCCCAAACCTCTTCTGCATGTTTCAGCCAGAGGGGACTTTAAAACGTTGCTTTAGTTTCCAAGACTGCCATACAGATGACTGTAAACTTGGTGGTGTGAAACAACAGAAATTTATCCTCTCATCTTGCTGGAGGCCAGGAGTCTGAAATCGAGGATTCAGCAGGGCTGTGCCTGAGGCTCTAGAGGAGGATCTGGCCCCAGAAATCCCCACGGTCTCCTGCCTGTGGGTCCCTGTGGAATCATCTGCTTGTTTGCTTGATAAACGATGATCGATCCCCTGGCGGGGGGCTGGAACAGCGTGAGACCTGTTAGGTCAGGAGGAAAATGCAGTCAGAGCAGTGCCCAGGGGCCAGGCTAGGTTGGCTCTGTAGGTCAGGAGAGGGGACGGATTCTATTCTAATTGTGATGAAAAATCACGGAAGGTTTTGAGCAAGGCGCTAATGATTTGATTTGTACTTTACAAAAGTCTCCCTGGCTTAGGGTTCCCAGATTTAGCAAACAAAAATGCAGGTTACTCAGTTAAATTTTAGTTTAAAATAAACCACAAATAATTTTTGAGCGTATGTCCCAAATATTGCAGGCTGAAAATTATTCATTTATGTTGAAAATTATTCATTTTTTGCTCTGAAATTCACATTCAGCAGGGCGTCCTGTGTTTTACGAAGCTGTTCTACCCTGGCTGCTGTGTGGAGGAGGGGTCAGAGAGGGACAAGGCTGCAGCCTGGGGCACCGTGATGAGGCTGGGGCATCACCCAAGGGTGTGATGATGGTGGCTCTGATGAGGTGGTGGCAGTGCAGGTGGAGATGAGTGAAGATGTGTTTTGACAACAGCTCACATTTGTGGGTGCTTTACTCATCTCATTTAATCTTTACAATAACCCTCTAAGGTAGGTGCCCATATTATGCCAATTAGACAGATGAGAAAACAGGCCCAGAGGGTTAACTTGCTAACTTATGGGAGAACCAGGATTCAAACCAGTCCCAAGCCTCTATTCTTAACTACTCTAAGATAGCCCTTACGTGGATTGAATCTCACCAAATTGTAGCCCCCTACACTTCCACCTCTGTTCAAAGACCTCAGCTGTGTGGAGGAGGGGTGTGGGGAGACCAGAGCAATGGGATGGGTTAGGAGGGGCCCCCTCACAGGGCGACAGAGGTGGGCCTAGAGCAGCGGCAGTGAGAGTGGAGGTGTGGAGAGGGAACATCTGTGTTCCAGAGACTTGGGGAGCAGACAGAAATGGCTCCCCATTTCTGTCTGCAGCAGGGCGCAGAGTTATTTTGGTCTGTCCACTATCTATTCCCCTTTCTTTTGGTTAGAAACTCCCCAGTTTCCATCAGGAACCAGCCCTCCCTTGAATTCCATCCATGTGCTCGGCGGAGCCAGCTCCGCCCCCAAGATCCAGAGGTGCCTTGTGACCAGGCTTGGCCCCCAGTGTTCGCTGCTGCTCCAGCCGCTGTGGTTGGTTTGCATGACCCAATCCATCAGTGGTGCCACGGGGTGAGCCCTGGCCTCCGTGGGATGCTTGGACAGGAGGCTCTCTTTCCGCTGGCGAAGGTGAGCTAGTGCGTCATGGGCACAGGGCTGCTGGAAACCGTCTCTCCTCCCGAGGACAGTGAGGCCAGAGGACGCCCCCAGTGCAGGGAAGTTAGGGGTGGGGCATACTGGGGACCCTGAGGACCTTTGGTGCCTGAAACCAGAGCAACCAAGGACCTTCCCGGTACAGGAGCCACTAAACTCCCCTTTTCTTGTCTTGATCCAACTTCAGTTGTGTGTCTGCCACTTGACCCTGGAGCGTCCAGGCTAATCTACAATGTCTCTGGGTGGCATTTTACCTCCACCATGGACAAGAATGTTCTGGAAAGAGCAGTCTTGGATCTTTAGAACAACAGAGATCAAATGTCCCCATTCTAGAAGCCTTTGAGTCCTCACTGAATTTTATAAATGAGGAAATGGAGGCCCCAAGCTGGGAAGCCTCCTGACAGCATCACTTAGCTAGTTGGGGCCATAACCAGAGTGGGGTTCACTTTTGACAAATAGTTGGATTCTCCGTGATGTCTGCTGCGTAGGGAGCACCCAGCACATAGCTAGTGACTCTACTGTGGAGGGAAATCCCTCCAGGAAAGCAGTGTTTCCAACTGCCAGCTTCTGACCCGCTGGGATGCTGGTGTTTTGGAGTCTTTCCTGAAGCAACAGCCATGTTAAAGCCAGAGTTTGCAGCTATCTTTATTTAGATGACTCAAGATGTAATTATGAACAAAACTAAATTCAAACCAAGGTGTGATCAATGGAAATAGACACGTAACAGAAAGCTCAAAATTAGAGAAGGGTGCTTTAAAAGAAGAGACCTCGTGGTCTCAAACGTCCAAGCGATGGTGAGAATCTGGCATCTCCCACGAAGACGGGCACTTCTCAATGACCACTGCCAAGTTCTCCCCAAACATGGGCAAAGGCCCCTGGTAGAGCTAACAGGAGAACCCGCCTCTGAACCTCTCCATTTGAGGTCACCAAACCAGAAGCCAGATGAACCTTTCCTGCTCAGGTGGGTCCCAGGTGCATCTCTCCAGGCCCCCAGGAGCTCGGCAGGTCTGCTCAGAGCACCACTGCAGCCATGGGTTCACCCTGGGCCAGAAAACCGTGTTGTCCTGTGGGTCCCTGAATCAGAGCATCTCGCCTCCCCTCTTGCTGCTTTTACCTGTGAAAGCCGGGGGAATGTTGGGGGGGAATTCATCATCTGCTGGTTTGGTCCCTCACTCCCTTGGAGCAGATAGAGCCAGGTCACCTGGGCACCCAGTCTCAGAACCAGGTCACGTTCAAATAAACAACTGGCTGAGGGTCAGAAATAATTGAAAAGCAATTCAGTCTTTGCTGAAATCTCTCAAAAACACTCCAGGAGCTTCCATTCTCGATGCACATTGAAGCTTTCTAACACCCTCTATCCAGCGGTTCTCAGCCCAGGCGCCCAGCCCAACCAGACAGTGAGGTCAGAGAGCCCAGGACAGGCAGGCCCAGTGTCTGTTAAAACTCCCCCGGGATCCCAACGCACAGCCAAGTGTGAGAACCTCCCCTAATGTGCTCCAAGCCCACCCTGCTTTTCTCTATCCCCCCACGTCCCCTCCACACTCATTAATCCCATTTGAAAAACAAGAACCGGGAAAGAGCTGGCAAAGCCTGAGTTCTTCTCGATGGGGAGAGGCAAGGGCAGGAGTTGTAGATTTGCCTGTTGATTTGGGGGCACACACTGATCTGCCAACATTCGTCAGTGCTCACTAGATGCCAGGCACTGTGTGAGGCCCAGGAGAGCCATGGTATTGCAATAAAAGAGATGAGAAAGGGCTGTGGTTTGAGGGAAGCAAGTAAAAGGCAATTACAATAAAGGTCAATACAGACCATACACATGATGGCCAATGCCACGAATCAGCTGCCTGCCGGATGCCGTTCCAAGTCAGTAACGTGGATTAACCTGTTTAACCCGCACAACAAACCTGTGGTGTGGGTACTGATGTGAACTCCCACGTTACAGGTGACGAAACAAAAACCAGAGAGGTTACTCATCTGCTCAAGGGCGCACAGCAGGTAGGTGGCACAGCTGGGATTCCAATCAGGAATGTCTGAGTTCCAGAGCCTGGCTCTTATCCATGGTGCTATCCTCACAGAAGCCTGTGTGGTGGCAGAGTTGGGATTTAAACCAGCCTGGCAGAGCCTGCTAGGGCACCAGGGAAAACTTCCTGGAGGAGGCAACGCCTGAGCTGCGTCTTGAAGGACCCAATGTTCCAACAGGGTTCCTCTAGCATCTAAGCTGCGCCTGGATAAGGCAGGACATGGGAGTGGGGGGAAGGGGAAGGAAAGTGGGCATGATAGCCACAGGGACATTCCTTGGCTGTGACTTGAACAGGGAAAGAAACACAGAAAGCTAGATTAACAACAACGACAATAAACCCAGGAAATTTACTGACTTGTGCAACTTTGAACAGTTTGGCAGCCTTCAGGCACAGCTGTATCCAGGGGCTCATTTGACTTGACTCTCCTCTTGCCATCTCTTGGCTGTGCTTATTTCTAGTTGGCTTCCTCCTTGGGCAAGCTGGGCTCCAAATGACAGCAGGGATGGCCTCCAGCAGTTCTGGGCCTCCATTTCTTTCATAGCTAGCAAGTCAGAGAAATTTCACCATCTTCCTATAGAATCCATTTCATTTCCCCCAAAGGACTCTGATTGGCCCTGCTTTGGCCATGTGACGGCCCCCTGACCCAGGGCCTGTTAGGACCCGGGCCTCACAGCAGGAGGTGAGCAAGCGGAGCTTCATCTGCTACTCCCCGTCGCTCCCCATCTCTTGCATTACCGCCTGAACCATCATCTCCTTCCCTGGTCTGTGGAAAAATTGTCTTCCACGAAACCAGTCCCTGGTGCCAAAAAGGTTGGGGACCACTGCCCTGACCTATCCTGATGTCCCAGGTCATAGACTACTCTGCTTGGCCAGCTTGGGTGACATGCTCAACCTCAGGTGAGGGAGGCATTAAGGCAAAGGGGGTCCCCAGAGGAAGAAGAGCCTTCTGGGAGGGTAGTGGATCCCTCCTCCAGCCAGGTCCACTCCTCATGCCTGTCCAGCCAAGGCCAGCCTCAGTGGTCAGGAGGATGAGGAAAGTGGAAGAAGAAGGACGAAGACAAACCACAGGTTTATATACGGTTAAAAAACAAACCCAAACAGAACCCCAAGTGGTCCCAGAAAATCACTGGAACTGTTGGAGAAAGAAAAAGAGAAGATGGGACCCTTGAAAATGAAATGGAATTAATTGGCTGTGAAACTGAGCACCAAGAAATTAAAAATAATTTAATATGAAGCTCACAGACTTTTGTCTGGTTTTCTATTTAGCAGTTGGGGAAACTTTGATACACAGACATGCCCCAAATGGAGGGTGTGGGGGGAGGGAGAGAGCAGAACCCTTGCTTTGGGGTCAGGGGCCTGGGAGTTCAGCTATGGGGAAGGGTCAGAGTCCTGGGAGGTGGGGCTGCTCCTGTCTCCATGGAGACAGACCTGCCATCCTCCCAGAGTTCTGCCAGGAGGGTAGGAAGATCCTACTTAGGCAAGGTCCAGGTAAGCAGCACCCGAGTTAGAATCCAGGGCTCCTGGCTGCCCGAATGGCCTGAGGAAAGCATGTTTCCGGAACTGCAGCTTCCTCAGTTTGTAAATGAAGTGGCTGATGGAAGACCTAGTTGGCCAGTGTTGGCACGCCCATCATTAGTAGGAGAGATGGTTTCCAGTGGTACAGAAGCAATTTTTAAAACTTTAATAATGATGTGTTCATCTTTACGGTCACCTTCTATTTTTGTTTTTCCATCCGTGGTCGTGACGTAGGGTTTTATTTTTAAATGAATTTGCTTTTGTGAAAAGCGTGCATCGTTTAAAGAATAATCCTAAGTAAATTATAGCACCAGTAGGCAAAGTCACGAAGGCATTCCCACGTTGATCAATGTCTGCGAAATGCCAGCTGGGTGCACTGGGATTTCAGGTACAGGTTCTTATTTTATTGGTACATCAGCTGTGAGTGGGAGTGTTCAAGGTGCCCTGGCGACCAGCTACAAAGCCCAGAGGAAGCCCTGAACTTCCCAGGCTTGCTTTCCCAGTGATTCTCCTAGGCACCTCCTAAAAAAATAGCTGCCATCCCCAATACCATGTCGTTTTGAATCCTGCTTTTTTGAAACAATATTTGCTGACAGTCACCACATGCTGGCAGACCGTCTCCTCTACCGTGATGGTCAGCTTCTGCTTCCAAGTCCCTCTTCGGAAGGTCCTATAATGTGCTTAACTGGTTCCTTTTTGGAAGGAGTTTCCCCATTTTTCATGATTGTAAACAGCAGTGCTTTGAGCTTTCCTGCGGCCGGACCGTGGCTCTGATGATTCCTGAGGATGCTTTCCCTGGAAGGGACATGGCTGGACACCCCTGATCAAGGTGGAGAGGAGCCGTGGGCCGCGCCAGCTACAGCCCTGAGCAGGAGGCCATTCAGCTGCAGTCCTGTCTAGACAGTGAGCGTGCCAGCCACTCACTACCAAGCCTGAGCCAGCTGTGTGTGTGTGTGTGTGTGTGTGCGCGCGCGCGTGCGCACGCGCATGTTTGCTAATTACTCTGGAATGTCTGTTCTGGCCGCCACTGTGGAAATGTAGGTCACCCCAGTGAGGCAGGCGGTCGTGAGAAGGGGGGTCAGGCCAGCCGGCCGTGCACACACCGTATCGAGGTCAGGGCAGTCTGGGAGCCAGCCCAATGGGGCCAAGTACATGAGAAGCAGACAGGCGGGGCTCTTTCTGCATCTATTTCTCCTCGTACATTTCATAGTATTGCTCACATTGTCAACCTCCAGCGTGTGGCTTTCCCATCACAGAGGCAAGGACAAGTGTCCCATTGTACATCTCAAATTAGATCTTTCACGTAGAAGTCTTTTATTGAGCTGGGACATCCTATCAGGCAATTTTCCCCGCATGGTCAATGTCGTTTCATCCTTCCAGCAGCCCCAAGAGGAGGGTCCTATGTTCACCACAATAACCTAATACATAATCTCCATTTACCTTTTACAGGTAAGGAAACCAGTGCTCAGAAACGTTACTCCGCTATTAATAATTTGTTCCTGACTACATACCGGTCTCATCTGTTCCCAGCTCTTTGTACGTAATAGCTCTGGTAGTCCACCAACAACCAAACAAAGGTTGTTCCCATTTTACCGATGAGCAAAGTGAGGCACAGAGAGGCCAATCACAAAGCCAGACTCAAACCCAAGTAGCCTGGCTAGAGGCTAAGCCCTCAAACCATGAGCTGTCCATCATGGCATTAAGGTGCCCAAGTTGGGCTGGAGCTGGCCTTTGTCTTGGATAAACTATTTGAATTAAAACAAAACTGAAGTGAAAGCAGGGCTATTGTGCCCACTGCCGAGAGGATTTTGGTTAGAAAGAGTTAAACCTGTATCCTGGTAAACAAAGGTGGCTCCAGGGGAAGCCGCTGAAAAGCCGGATCTTCTCAATGGGATTGTTCGCAGGCCCAGGTGTGCAGCATCTTTTATCAGCACACACCCTCAGCCTCCTCTCCCCAGGTTAGAAAAGAAAATAATCTCATCTAACAGACTTTTCCATCTGTGGAACCATACACTGCTGTGTGGGTGATTTGCTTGTGCACCTGACAGTAATAATTGTTCAAACATTTATAAACTGTGAGGTGATGAGGAAAAGGCTCTAAGGAACGAAAAGAAATACAAGGAAATGATGCTCTAGCCCACTCTCTCCTGGAAGCTGGGGCAGGATGTACCCCTCCCCCCAACATTTTATTATAAAAAATTCCAAAATACAGGAACATTGGAGGAATCACACAGTGGACACCCAGATACTCACCACCTCAATTTTACCATGAAAAGTTCGGCATGCTGGCTTTGTCACACGTCCACCTGTGACAGCCTGCATTTGAAAATGTCTCAGACTTATTGTCTGCAGGTAGCTAGCTTTCCCTCCGCAGAGAAGGGGTTCCCAGCCACATGGGGGTTTGGCCATGACTTTTCAAGGATATTTTTATACATAATATAATGTTGGAGAAGGAGTGGACTGAGAAATGTCAACAACCGCTCTTTTCTTAACTCCCAGGCACAGTGGCGCTTTCTGCCTTAAATAGTAGCAGTAACAATACTGGTCCCCGAGGGCTGCGTGAACTTGGACAAGTTATCTCACCTCAGTTTCTCTGTGTGTGAAAAGGCAGTGATCATACCTTCTGACGAAAGCTGATGTGAGGTTCTGAGACACAGAGGGTGTACAGACAGCATCTTGCACATAGCAGGTGCTCAATAAAAGGTCATTCTCTTTCTTAACGTCTACTGAGCTTACAGTCTGTGCTGTGTGATTTGCATGGGAGGGGGGTGGTCCTGGGGCTTCTGGGACCCATAATTAGAAGTTATGTCCAGCTCTTTGGGACAATGTGACAGAAGGGCCCCCTTGCTACCCACCCCCCACCCCAAAGGGCACCTCGTAATCTGTGCTTGCTCAGGGAGGAGCGTGACCACCTTGGCAATTTGACCACCATTTAACAGTGAATCATACATGCTGCTCGTTTATTTCTTTTGCATTTATCTCTGTTTCTGCCCTCAAGGAGCTGAAAGTCTGTAGAGGAGAGGTTTTACCCTTTTCTTACGGGACCAGAAGGACCCAGCAAAGGGCTCGGTGTAACTCAGTAGTCCTCAATGCACCCCATGCTAATTCAGCCTAACCCAACCCTACCCAACCCTACCCAACCCAAACCAACTTAACCTGACTCAACTCAACCCAGGTCAATTTAACCTAACTCAAACCAGCTCAATCCAACCTCACCCAGCCCAAACTAGGCCAGCTCAGCTCAACCCAACACAACTCAACCCAACCCAGCTTAACTCAGCTCATTCTAACCCAACCCAGCCCAGCACAACTCAGCTCAAGCCAACACAGTTCAATCTAAACCAGCTCAATCCAACCCAGCCCAGCTCAAACCAACCCCACCCAGCTCAACATGATCCAGCTCAAAGGCAATAGTTGTTCAACAGAAAGCACACAGAATTTGGAACCAGATAGACCTGAGGTGAAATCTCACTTTTTTACTTAGAAGCTGTGTGACCTTGAGCAAGTCACTTCGCTTCTGAATCTGTTTCCTCATCTTTAAAATGGAGTTAAAATACTACATTGGCCAGTATAAAAAATGTTTTTTCTACTTGCAAAAGTATGAAGTTGGACCTTTCATACCATGTGCAAAAAGTAAATCAAAATGGATCCTAGATCTAAATGTCAGAGCTAAAACTACACTTAGAAGAAAAGTGCGTAGATATCCACACTAGTGTGTGAATAGGTGTAGAAACTGTGTAAAGTGTGTAGAATAGGTGTAGATATTCATGACCTTGAACTAGGCAATGGCTTCTTAGATATGGCACCAAAAGCACAAACGACACACAAAAAACTAAAAACAAAATACATTTTCTGTCCATCAGGTGCCCCCTTGTGTGACACCATCAAGTCTGCCTCAGGCCACTGAATGGAGTAAATCTCAGCAACGTGCCCTGTTCCTCCCCTGACCCTCCCCTACAGCAGACAGGTAGGAAGGCCTCAGGAAGGGCAGGAAAGGCACTACCAGCCCTGTCCTGTTTGGCTCTTGTCTAAGAAGATTTGGGGTAATAGTTAATATTTTTCAGGAAATCCTCCTGATAAAATTGATTGATTTCTTATGCACGAGCTAAACTTTCGACTATAAATATGGTCCCTTCACGGCGTTGTCGTGAAGACAGACATTACTGCATGGTTACACCAGTATGTAGAAATTACTGCCACTGCTACTGCTCCTATGACCACGGTCATGATACTAGTGTAGAAGCCCTCTTGACCTGTCTCCACATCACCAAGACACTGGACTGACCAGTGTTCCCCACTGCCTCTGAAAACATTCTCTGGATGCCCACAGCACTCTGAATGTTTGAGAGTGGTCAGCTACTCATCACAGAGCTCTCCCACCTCTGCCCCCATCTAATAAATCATCTGGTCACCCAGTGTCAGATGGATTTGTTCCCAAACCTGTCCACACCAGTTACACTTATGATTTTAATTTCAAAATTCAATTGAACTAACACACAAGGTGAACAACTATGAGTATGAAAAGAAAGAGAATAGTTGGTTTTATGAAAAATAAGCCCTATACTTTGGAATGACTTGATAAATACAAATTGCCCCCACAACTGCTGAAGAATTAGGTGTGGGAGAGATCACAAAATACACCAATAACGAAGGACTCTACAGTCAGAATCTTTGCAAGCGTCCTTCAAAGTTTTACTTCACTTTAAAGGATTGGAAACTAGCAATTCTAGATCATGTAAAAATGGGTATGGTTTCTGGAAGGAGATGAAAATGGAACTCCAATCAGCAAAACTAAAAATGCCTCGATGTACGCAAAAAGATTGGTAAATGGACGTCCCATTGGGTGATTAAACCGCCAGCTCTAACCGCATCGGGACTTTACAGAATGTGACTGCCATGGAGAAAGCTACGTGCGTGGTGTCCCTGAGTGTGGCTCTGCAGTGGGCTTCAGGCATTCGTATGAGCCGAATGGGAGCAGGTCCCACAGTGGGAAGAACACAGTCTGGCATAGAGGCAGGTGGTTCAAGGGTCCCTCTACCACTCGCTGGGTGACTTTGGCTGGACCACGTCACTTCCCAGGGCTGTGATATCTCCCTTCGTGGGATGTGAAGGTCAAGGGAGGGCTAAGGAGAGTCTGTAGCCAGGTTTTGGCCCAGAAGAGGGGTCGTCAGAGCGTCTGCCCCTCCCCTCTGCGCATCCATGGCCCAGTGGTCCAGCGTGTGCCTGACTTTCTCATCTCCCAGCCCAGGGTCGAGGAGTCTCGGCTCTCAGCTGAAGGGCACTCCTGGGTGCCATGTCTGTGAAATGGACAGAGATCTATGAAACACACAATCCCTCAGGCTCTGAAAACGCACTTGACACGTTCGTGTCCCTCGGGGACCCTGATGTTTTGGTCAGCTGGGGCTCTGCAGAGAGCAGACTGAGAAGAGAGGAAGTTCCAGTAAAAGAGGGGCAAGGCACTGCCTCCTGGCTGTGTGGAGGGTTAAAGATACACTGCCTCATGGATTATTTAACAGAGGCAGTCTCATTACCCGCCGTCTGACCTCCAATGGGCAGACACTCTGGGTGGCAGCGTGGTCCAGGGCCATTAACGATGATGTGCGTGGATTTATTGGAGAGACAACCGCTTTCTTCAAGACCCAGCTTCAAACCGAAAAGACACTTGCTTCCGCGTCTGCATTGTTCCCGGTAGATAAACAAGGAGAGGAGAGCTCTGGGCCCTGGTGAGGCCCCTTTGGGAAGCGTGAGAGAACAGTTTCCCCACGGTGGGCCTGCGACAGTTCCACCTCGGGGAGGGCGGGCCGGGTGGCCAGACTTCAGGGAGGGATCCTGAGAGAACTTTCCAAGCGGTGGGGTCTCCCTGTGAAGGTCATTGGCTCAGGAGTCAGGCAGACCTGGGCCACAGACACGAACCAGTCCAGCACCCGGCTTTACCTGTCCACACCTCGCTCTCCTGTTGTGCAAGGTTGGCCCTGGGGACCAACCCACAGGTGGATGCTTCCTCCAAGAAACTAACATGGGGAGATGGGTCACCTCTTCCCCGTCTTGGGTCATTTCATTGGTTTGCTTGTTGACTAAAGAGGATTTATTTTTTTCTTTTAGGCCTTGGGAGTTAGATTCCATCAATTAGAAACTTTAATGTGAGCGCTCAGCATATGGGTCCCTTCAGTTAATTGGACCACATTCTGCTCAGTTATCTCCTAAGGTTCCCATCCCTTCTCCCACCTCCCACCCATGGCCTCTCTGTTCCCCACTTAATCCCTAGGTAGAGTACAGTATGCCTCATTAGACTGGAATTTCAAAAAAAAATTAGTGTAAGCATGTCCCATGCAATATTTGGCACATACTTCTACTAAAAAAGATTATTCTTTGTTTATCTGAAATGCGACTTTTGCTGGGTAGAAATTTTTATTTTCATTTGCTCAACCTGACCATGGGTGGCAGGGTGGGGAGGCCCCAGGGCACCCTAGCTGGGACTTGGTCCTGTTAATGACTATGCTGTGATTTGCTTATCGGGCAGCCCCTCTGTGCCGGGCACTGGGCTGGGCCCTTGACGTCCACCTTCCTGTCTTTAATCTTCACAATCACTTTGCAGGTGTGGAAGCAGAGGGCATAGAGCCGGGGGGAGACCTGCCCGTTAGACGCAGGTCACTGAAGCCCATGCCCTTAACTGCTCGCCCCTGCCCCTCTAGAACCGAGGCACAGGGCCCCGACCCCCTGCCCACCCTCCATCAGCAGCTGGTCCTGGACCACTTCCCCCCGCTTCCTGGACCTGATTTAGATTCCTGCTATTTTCAATCCAGCCTGCGCCACATGTAAAATCTTTATTTTTCCATCTAAATTAGCTCCTGGGGAGACCCTGCACTCTCCCCAGCTTTCATATGCCTTGATTTGGCTCGTGAAATGAGACACGTAGCCCCAAAGATCCCCCTCTTGTTCTCTAGCGAGGCTGGCGGAGTCTCTCTGCCCTTGGCTATGGCCCCTACCTTGTTCTCCACGAAATGTTATTTCCAGTAGACCGAGTGACGTAGCACCCATCATATGGTACAAATCAGGCAGGATCCCCTGACCGGCCTTCCCTCGTCCCACTGTGTTTCATGGGCCACGACTCACAGAGATGCTCTCAGGCACACAGTCTGGCATTGCCTCGAGAACACACAACTCAGCCTGGTTGGAAAGGTAGACTCAGCCTGACTGGAAAGGTTGGCGCTTACTCCGTTCCTTCTTTTATGTGGTTGGCTTTGTGGGAATGGGTGGGTTTACTGGATGTAGTCACGCTCCAGAACTAGGCTTTTGGAGCCGGAACTTTAGACACAAGTTAGAATGTTCTGTGTTTGCCCTGGTTCTCTGAAGCCCGGCTCCGGTTTGAAAAGATAAGTCATGATGAAGCGAGCTGGAAGGTTGCCGACGTCATTGGATAAAGCCAATGACACCATCTTGCAGATACTTGGGACAGTGGCTCTGGGAGAGGTAGTTAATCCAACAAGTTTCATGGCCACCAAAGGTACCCTCATTTACTCATTTAATGAATATTTCGTGAGCACTTATTTTGTGCCTGGTGTGTTAGCACCAGGGATACAGTGAGATAATTAGGACGTGTTCGCTGTGTTAAGGGTTCCGTCATCTACAGAGGTGGGGCGGGTGGGGGTTCAGAAATATAAACCAACAGGCAAACCCACGAGACAGCGGCCACCATGCAGAGCCCCCTGAGGACCTGCAAGGGAGCTCCCACACTCTGTGTCTCCAGGCAGTGAACCAGGATTGATCCAAGTCCATCATGGCCACCGCATTCCCCTTTGCCAGGCTCTTATTTCCTGCCTCTGTTGCATCTGGGGTGGCCCCACAGCTCTACAAATGAGACAGGTTGAAATCTGGCAGGGAGTTGCTGAGAAACATTTTGCTCTCCTGATAAAAAGACCATATTCACTGGCTTCCCCTTTTGCTTTCTCCTTCTCTTGAAAATGTTGGTGTGATGCTTTGAGCTCCAGCAGCCATCTTGACACCAGGAGGCCACCAACCTGAGAACAAAAAGCCTAGGTGCCTGGAACGTCAGAGGGGAGGGCAAGGACAACCTCAGTCCCTGAGGGAGTCGCTGAGACAGGGCGCCCTCCAAGCAGCGCCCCCTCCTCACTCCTTGACATGTAAGAAAAATAAACTCCTGTTTGTTTAAGCCACCGTTAGCTGACATTTGTGTTACTTGCCACCTAAACCATGTCTAATGGATGCAGAATTCAGTGACTTGATCTGGAAGGTTCTGGAAAATCTAGACAGAAGAGGCTTAAAAATGCACAAAGTCCCTTGTCCTCAAAGATTCACAGTTGGTCAGGGACATGTAGCATGGAACCATGGTGGCCCCTTTGTCCCAGCAGATGGAGGGGCCGCTCCTTGCCTGCCAGGGCCCTAGGTGTGAGGGCTGAACTTAAGAGCTCTTGCCCCAGGAACAGGGGAAGTGAAATCAGACTGCTTGGTCCTGCTTGGTTTCCCTGAGACTCCTGTGGAACCCCCTTCTCTGTCATTTTCAATCCAGTTGAGCTGTGAAAACACAGAACATATAGATAGCACTGTTCAAGTCCCGGTGCGCTGATATCACCTAGGGGTCTTCTCCAAATGCAGATTCAGACCCAGCAGGTCCAGAGCCTGCATTTCCAGCTCCCAAGTGGTGCCGATGCTTCTGGCCAGGGGACCACACTTTGAGTAGGGGGCATGTAGAGGTGGCTAGCTGCGTCTAACACTGTCCCACTGGTGGCCAGGTCTGCTCTCCTACCCATGGAATCAGCCAAGTGGGTGTTCTGTGCCTCAACTCATTTGGCTAAAACTTAGCTCGCATCCCAATTCTTGTTAATTATGCCCTTCTGCAGTCTGGTAGGACCTCTCACTGATGGACTCTAAATCAGTTCCCTGGGGTTTGGATAGACCTAGAGTGACCAACTGTCCTGGTTTGCCCAGTGCAGAGGGGCTTCCTGGGACGTGGGACTTTCAGTCCTGGCAAACTGGGACCAGTTGTTGGCCCTTTATAGACTGAAGCCGGAGTGATTAAACCCAAGAAGACAACTCAGAAGAGGCCTTGACACCAAACCCAGGAAATACCAAATGGGTGTCATGCAGGGGCTAGTGCAAGCAGGTGAATGAGGGAATTGTTACAGCGCTCCAATCAGTAAAGTGCGACAAGCCTGCTCTTTGGAATTTCCTCAAGATGTGCTAGACCGGGGTCTGGAGGCTTGAATAGTTGGGGAACAAAAAAATCGAGCTCCAACCCCCCTGCAGGGGCGGCCCTGTCACAGCCCCGCGCAGAGGCCGGAGGACTGGCATTGGGATAGAATGAGGTCACGGGGCCTCCATGCCTCCTGGGGCTGCAGGGGACTCCCCGCCTCCCACAGCCCTGGGCGGTTAACAACTCAGCTCCTTAACAGAAAAAAATATGCACTCATTCCCAGCAGAGTGCCCTTAATTTGTCTCATTTGTGCCTAAAGCACAGGGTGTCCGGCAAAGCAATGTTAAACAAAAAGACTGTTACCTTATGTGTGGCCTTTGGCAATCCTCTGAAAGTGCGTTTTTTTCCAGAACTAGATAGGGGAGCGGGGCCGGAGATGGGGGCTAACCTAGAGATGACGGGCTGGGTTCTGCCTGCAGACCTGGTTTTATTTGGGGGCTCTTGTTGTGTTTTTAAGAAGTGGCCAGTACTTAAAAATTGGAAGATCTTAAATAAATATCGATGTTTCTAATATCTCGTGAAAAATTTAGCAGCACCGAATCCACATTCAGACACGTGGACAGTGAGCTGGGGTGGAGGACGGGTGGCCCCTCCGGCGCCCTGGGGGCGGGGTCTGTGGGGATGGAGTGTGTGGGGATGGGTGTGGGCTCCCCAGCCAACCTGGCTCCTGCAGCACTGAGTTGGAGGTTTCTTGGAATCATTTCTTGTGTTATTTTACTAAGTGGGCAAAATATTTTTAGTATTTTCACCAACACTGGTTATCAGTATTGGATTTACTTTCACCAGCAATTTCTGACTCAATGCCCCTCCCGACAGAGGAATTTCCACACTTTGGGGATCTTGGGCCAGAACTGGAAAGGAAGCAGGACGCAGGTGAGGCTTAACCCCAGCTAAGGAGCTGCGTTTGAGCATTGTGAGGTAGAATTGCAGAAATAAGTTTTTATGTCTCTTATTATTTTGCAAAACTCTGTATTCATTGTGAAAATAGGTGTGAATTTTTCATAGCAACATTTGCAAAGAATGTAAGGAGCATCCATTAAGGGAGCGATGAACCCACGTGTCTTTCAGGACATGCCAAGAAACTGCCCAGAAAATATTCCCCACCGGCTGCTCTGATATTTTTCCTGAACAGGAAATGTTCATTCAGATCTCGATGGGGTGGATGTCCACGTGAATAAATGTGAAGATCCCGTTCTTGGTAGGCACAAGTGAGGTAACTGAAGGATCGAGTTCATCTCATTACTTGATTTATGATTTTTACTGTAGAAGCAAGTCTCATGACATGAAAAAAGGTGTCAAGATAAGATACATAAAAAGTAGCAAAACTATATATAATGCATGATACCACAACAAATTAGGTGTATATTTAAACGTGTGCACAAAAAGAAAGATCAAAATTACAAGTCAAAATGATCATTTTTATTAATGGATAGGAGAGTTGGGTTTTGTTTTCTTTTTGTTCTTATTTTTAAAGGGATCTGGGCAGTCAATTCTATTTCCCAGGTCAAGTTTCCTTCAAGCTGCTCAATTGAAATCAGCAAATGTTTACCAAGGATCCAGGCTGAGCCCTGAGTGAGTGCCAGTGATGGTCAAATAACAGCTATTATAATGATGGTGTACTAATTAGGACTGTGTTAGGCTGCATGTAACAGAAACCCAATGGCAGCTTAACACAATAGGGCTTTATCCATCCCCCCATCCTCCCACCCCACCAACATCCCATATAACACGAAGTCCAAGAATACAGACAATGACTCCATAATGCTATTTCTCTCCACTCACCCATCCTTACATTGTGTCTTACATCCTTGCAAGAGCAAAATGGCTGCTTCCCCTCCAGACATTGCATACCTGGTTCAGGAATGAAGAAAAGAGAGTAGAAAGGGGGAAAATACTAAAATTCCTCTATTTTTTAAATTAAGGAGGCAAACCCTGACAAAGGATTGCTTCTGACTTCTCACTGTCCTGAACACATGGTCGTTTATAGCTGCAAGGAGGTCTAGGAAGGTCAGTATTTTTAAGAAGACCCATTACTGTCTAAGAAAAATTGAGACTCTGTGAGTGAAGAAGAAAAAGAGTGGATATTGGCTAGGGACCTTGTAGTTTCCACCTCAAATAATGATGATGGTCACCGTTTACCATGAGCTTTACTACATGCTGGGCTCATGTACTAAGGCTCATGTTTTGTATCAGTCATCTGGGGATCATTATTATTATTTTACATTCCAGAAAAAGAAACTGAGGCTCAGAAAAGTGGAGCCATTTGCCTGAGGCCACCCAGAGTGCCAAGTAGAGCCTAACATCATACTGTCTGGGTCCAGGGTATGTGCACCTAATCACCAGGACGTACCAAGAAAAACAGGCATTTGGGTGTGAGGAGACATATGCAGAGAGATAGTCATTTCTTCTTGAGCCCAGACTTGTGGGCATGACCTCTTGGGTTCTTTAAGACCAGAGCTTCATGAATAGAATGTGCATCCAAATCACCTGAGGACCTTGAGAAAATGCAGAAGCAATTCCTGGTGGCCCGTGGTTCTGTACTTCCAACAAGCTCCTGGGTGATGCTCAGGCTGGTGGTCTGAGGACCACACTTTGAGTGGCGAAGCCTTGAGCCACTTTCCAGACTCGTCCCACCTCCCTGGAACTGTCTCCTGGCTCCAGATATGTGGGCAAGTGGCGTTGAGATCATTCATTGCTCACGAGGAATACCCACAAGTTACAGGGCCCTGGGAAGAAATGCCACAAGCACAGGAGCCAATAGGAGAACTCTGCAATGCGATGAAACCAAGCCAAGGAGAGCTTTGCTCCTGCTGTTTTCCTCAAGGAAGAGCCCACTTCCTGCAACAAGTTAAGTCTGGGGCTTCTAGAAGGACCAAGAGATGAGCCTCAGACCCAGAAGGCCATGGAGAGTTTGATGCTTTGGGGAAATTGGCCCTGCATCCCCATCTTCAGTGTCTCGGGAACTGGTGGGTCATGAATTTTGTTCTCTGCTTCTAAGATGATGAGGACAATGATGATGATGATAAAGGAGAGAAAGAGGAGGAGAAAGAGGAGGAAGAAAAAGAAGAATAGAGAGAGGAGGGGGAGGAAGGGAAGGAGGAGGGGGAGGGGGAGAGAGGCCACTAGAGTTTACTGAACACCTACTACATGCTGTCACTGTTCTAAGGTCTTTACATGCCTGATCTTATTTAACCTTCAGCAATACATTACCAGGGTTGTACTATTTTCCCCCCATTTTACAGAGGAGGAAACTGAGCTCAAAGACACTGAGTAACCTGCTTAAGCCCATATAGTTGGGAGATGACGGATCTGGGATGGAAGCAGAAATTCCTTCATACCATGTCTTTGAAGGCACGCAATCCATGGTGAGCCTCTTCCGCTGGATTCAGATGTAGTCTTGGGATTCTTCCCATCTGGAGTAAGAGGTACAAACTATCAGGTATAAAATAAGCTACAAGGATATATTGCACATGGGGAATATAGCCAATATTTTATCATAACTATAGATGGCGTATAACCTTTAAAAATTGTGAGTTACTATATCGTACTTCTGTAACTTAGATAATATTTTACAGTAACTATACTTCAATTTAAAAAATGAATAGAAAAAACAATTTAAAAAAATTCTTCCTGCCTGGACACTCCCCCGCTCCCAGCCATCCCCCCGTCCCAGGTTCCTCTGGAGTCAGGATACAACAAAGAGAAGGAGACGTCTGTAGAGACGTACTGTGGAAAAGAACACTTTGGAGTAAAAAAAAAGCCAGTATGTATTTCCATGGCAGCCCTACCCCTTACCTGTAAGCCAGTTCTGTTCTAAGACTTGTTTGGAAAAATACAACTTTTCCAATGTGATTAGTATATAAGCAAACAATCTGAGCATGATGGGAATTTTGTGTTTGCTTGTATGCAGTGTTGTCCTTGAGAAACACTAGGTGAATGCAAGACACTGCACTCAGCGGGGTCAAGCTACATAGGGACACAAATGTCTCACACGGGTGCACATGCCTATGCATGTGTGCAGACACACACACTCATCTCAACATCTACCTCAGCTCACCTCTTGGGTTAGGAGCCGCATTTGTCCACACCTGGTGTTAAGACTTTCTTCCCTGTTTTGGACACAACCTTCCTTCCTCTGTGTCCTCCCCACTCACAGGCAAATTTCAGGTCTTTTTCAAGATGAAGTGCCATATTTACTGTAGTATATATGTATTTTTTGTCCATTTAATGTGTGTAAAACTGAGCTGGTTTTTATCTTTTTTTTTTTTTTTTAATGCGTTACTGGTGATGGTTTGAGAGTTGTGTTCCTATCCTGATTTTTTTTCCGTAAGCCCTGTGGTTTCTATTGTGTGATTTTGCATAGCACGGTGATCTTTGGAGCCATATATTACCTTACGGCAGAACTGCCTGCTGTTACTTGGGTTAGTCACCTGGCCTTCTGGGAGCCTTAGTTTCCTCACCTGTAAAATGGGCATAGTCATGCCCATCTCACAGGGGATAGTTAAAAGAGCCCCGGACTTGGAGTCTAGGGACTGGGTCACAGGCCAGGCTCTAAGACCCACGGGGCTACCTCAAGGAATTTGGTTCCCCTGGGACCCTCTTAGCATCAGCTTCCTGGGCTGTTGAAGAGAGACCACCTCCTCAGCCCCGTCCACCTCACAGAAGAGCTGGGCAGCTTGGAGATGGGCCGTCAGATGTCCACAGGCTTTGAGAACTCAGTGGTCAGTGTTATCAAGTTAATTTTTAAAGTTTGGAAGAAAAAGCCAGAAAGGTGTGAAGGAAAAATGTGAAGCTCCACGTATTCTAACCATCATTCATCTCTCAGTAGATTTAATTCTACCCCTTGTCCTTGATGTGTCCATGCTGGGTGACATTGTGCCATATATGTACACATATATATGTATATATATATATATATATATATATATATATATACACACACACATATATGTGTGTATATATGTATGTTTCACTCAACATTATGTCATGAGCATGCCATTTCCCCTTTATTAAAAATGCTTTGTAAACATTTGTTTTAACGCGTGCATAAATATTTCATCATAAGGACATCCTATAATTTAACCATTTTTGCAGTGTTGGATAAATTTTTTTTAAAGTCAAATAATGCCATGATTAATGTCTGTTCATATTAACCTGTTTTCATTTCCTGATTATTTTCTTGGGCCAGATTCCCAAAAGCAGAATTACTGAACGAAGTAGATGGGTGTTTTTAATACATTTTCACACACAAGCACAATCAACGATTTGCTTTTGGTGAAGGTGCTTCTAACAGCATTTGAGGGAGTCCATTGTGCTACACCATCCCCAGTACTGAGTATTATTGCTGTTTAAAAACATTTTTATTGGCGTATAGTTGATTTACAATGTTGTGTTTACTTTTTAAAATCTTTGTTCAGTTAACTTTTTAGATGACCTCTCACTGTTTCGATTACATTGATTAATTCTAAATCTATTTCTTTACAGATTTTTTTTTTTACTAACAATTTCATAAGTTAGAGCCCCTGAGTGAACATCTCCATTGGATATCAGAGCTTGTCCTTCTGAATGAGCGGGAAGACATACCCTCCGCTGCACCACTGAGACGCCTGCCACCAGCCTTCACGATCAGGTCCGCTGGAAGGCCGGTGGCCTCAGGGGAAGGGGGTTAACTTTCCACTTTGCAGCCGTCTGAGCATTAAGGTTGTGCTGGCATTGGGGGACCTGCATGGGGATTGCTGGTCTGGGTTTGGGGGCCAGACAATCTGGGGCTGGGGGAATGATTTGGGAATCGCTGTCCTCTGCATGGTACCTGGTCACTGCTTCTGGGCAAACCTTGCCCAAAGGCAGAGTTCAGATTCTATGCGGTGTGACGGGCCCAAAGAACATTTCTGTTTGCATAGAGGATTATATAAATAACAAACAGATTGTAGCCCCAATATGTCTTTTCAAAATTTATATGAAATGGCAGAGTTGGGGGTGAAAAACTTAGGGTGACTGGCTGTGGCAGTGTACCCTCACCCGGGGTGACTTTTTATGACTCCCTTCGGCTGTAACCTCTGGGAGGCATCTTTTCTCTCCATTCAGCCGGCTCACCAGACATGCCTTTCCTTCCCAGGACTACATCCATCATGTGCCCAAATTCAGGAACTGTCTTGGTATTTATCAATCAGCCAGAAAGCAGATCTAGTGCCTAGAAGACACCTCATTAATTTTTCAAGTTTGATTTATTCCCTGTTTAAACAATGAATTAAATTCCATGCAAGGGGAAAGAAAAATCAATTAAAGCAGTCCTCTGTCTGGGACAAGTTTGAGCTTTGGGAAGCGGTAAGTGCTGCCACTGGGGGGCCACGGAGCTGGTAGAAAGATGGTGGCATTTGGAGTCAAGAGACGTAAGTTCAAGCCCAGCAGGGTGACCTTGGGCAAGTCAGAAGCCACCGACCTCCAGGGTTTTCACCTGCGTGTGATGATTAAAAAGAAGCAACTCTGTGACCAGCACAACGTGGGTATCGCAGCCCGCCTTCCTTTTATATCGGTTTTGGTGCAACCAACCTTATTTGTAAGGTTGCATAATGTATATACAAAATGTATTTTGTAAATGTACATGTATATTTTATATATATACAAATAGCATATGTATGTATTGGTATATGATATAGATCACATATATTGATACATAGATACATACATATGTATACATGTATTTATTAACATGATATATATCAAAATGCACCATTTCTTTCTCCATGTTTTACTTTTAGCTCTAATTATAAATTATAGGCAGACCACTTTTTAAAATGAAAGAACAATTTTTGGGGGTAAAATGTTAGTGATTTCTCCATTGCTTCCTCTATCAAAATGCTTTTCAAGGAAAAATCTAAAAAGTGAAATTAAAAAATCTGATCAAGCCATAGTTTCCATCATCACGCTGGCTGGGTTGGAGTAATCTTAGCAGGAGACACAGACAAAACAGATGCTAAGATAAACCCGCCGCCAGAAGAAGCAGCACAAGGGCCAGATAAAGGCTCCTGGTGACAGATGCAGCATCTAAACTGCAGCTTTGTGGTCATCGAACGGCTGCAGACTTTCTCTGTTTACTGTAATACCGACAACTCATTTGTGCTTTTATGGTGACAGTGGTACTTCTCTCTCCAGGCAGATGGCCGTGTTCATGTTCATTTAGCTCCAGCAGGCTGTCCAGCGTGGGGCTGGCTCGCTTCCTGTTCCGGAGCTAGCTGCTTGGCTAATTGAGTTTGGCTAGTCCAGGCCGTGATGCACTGAGCCGGAAGTGGCTGCCTGGGGCATCACCTGTAGGTGAGGTCGGGGGAGGAGACCAGTCCCTGGGAGGGTAGCCAGACTGAGAAAATCCTAGCAGGACACAGCAGGACCCTGGGGTAGGGCCACCTTCCCCTAGGGCACGGCGCCCAGGGACCCCGAGACATTTAGGGGCTCATGAAGATGTTTTAGCTCCTTTTAGAATCAGATGAAAGAATGGCTTGGAGGTGAAAGACAGCAAGGCGTGTCAGGAGCTCTGGGTAGCTTCCTGTGTCCCCACTGGCATCTCTCCTTCAGCTACTGTACTGACTCTCTCATTCCTAATCGCCTAAACTGCTCAAAAGAATGCCAGAGTCTCCTCACCGGCCCGTCCTCGCACCCCCTCCATCTGCGTCCCACCCTCTGCAGAGGCACTGCCGGTGAACTTCGCCACGGACCTCCGAGTGTCCACATCCCGTGCACTGTCTCAGCTTCTCATTTTACCTGATTCTCAGAGGCTTGAAGCACTAACTAAAGGATCTGTCGTGTGATCTTTTAATCAACAGCTTAATTGGAGCTTCTCCAACTTTTCCACCCAGATTCCACTAAAGGTGAAAACCACGGCTTGAATCCCCGCTGCGTGGCAGCAAGGTTGAAATTTACTTAGAGCTCGTGTTTTATCTTGAAAACTCTTTTAAGTTCTGCATTTTTCTCCAGTGTATGTCTGTATCTTCTTAGAAAAATAAGTGCGCCCCTGGCAACTCTCTGGGCAAGACTGACACTCCAGGAAGACAAGCTGTGTTTTCCCTGGGTTTTGCCTGCTGCCTGGAACCAGGGGCCAGGACTGGGGTGAGGCTGGCCAGGAGTCCGGGGCCCAAGATGTCAGGAGACCCCCATTTGGTGCCAATCCCGGGCTCGCATGACTCTGAAGCTGACATCTCCTTACACTGTGCACCCGTGTCTTCCTCAGCCTCCTCCCAGCCCAGCCCGGGCCCCACCATGAACCCCACTTTGAGAGATGGGAGCAGACCCTCCGGAGTAAAAGTAACAGGTGGTGCCAGATGGCTACCCCCCTACTGCACTGCCAGCCGCCCCCAGTATCATTGCAGGTGCATCAAGGCAGCTGAGGGTCTCACAGAGCCTCTGCAAAGACCTCGTGTGGGACTAATATAGAGACAACTGGGTCATTCTGGGTGTCAGCATCATCTCATGTATTTATTCACTTTCACCAAATCGTTACTAAAAGACCATCCAGATGCCAAGCTGGACACTGGGGACACAGCAGTGCCCACATGGACGAGGTCCCTCTCAATGTCTGGCATTCAGTAGCTTCGATGTTTTGTACAAATAAAACCAGACGGGAAGGTAGAAAAATGCGTCTGTGTTTGGGTGCAGCTGGGGTGTTCCTGGGCACACCCGGCTCCCCAGTTCAGCATTTGCACAAGTAGTTGATCTTTGGAGTTTTTGGGGGGTTTTAAAAATAAATAAATAAATAAAGTTATTTATTTATTTATTTATTTATTTTTGGCCGCGTTGGGTCTTCGTTGCTGTGCGTGGGCTTTCTCCGGTTGCTGTGAGCAGGGGCTGCTCACTGCGGTGGCTCCTCTTGTTGCAGAGCACGGGCTCTAGGCTCTCTACTTGTGGCTCGCGGGCTCTAGAGTGCAGGCTCAGTAGTTGTGGCTTAGCTGCTCCGCGGCATGTGGGATCTTCCCGGACCAGGGCTTGAACCCGTGTCCCCTGCATTGGCAGGTGGATTCTTAACCACTGCACCACCAGGGAAGTCCCAGAAATAGTTGGTTTCTGGGGGCACTTGCCCCAAGAGCAAAAGGGGTGCTGTGTCAAACAGACTTTGAAAATGCCGGATAAGTTGGGGCCCTGGAGAGGTTCACGACCTACATGTATAGATTAGATTCTGGCTACTCCGGCGGGTCGGCTCTGTCTGGCGTTTCCACATTTGACCTGCAACATCTGTTCACATCTGTCCGGACAGGTTCCGCCTGGTCCACTTCCGGAAAGGCTGGTCTGTAACTTTTCCTGTGAGTTGGTGGGCACAGCCCCTTCCTCATTCGTCGCTCTCCAGGGGCCAAGCTTCCTTCCTTCCTCCTTGTGAAAACGTGTGAAGCTGCGTGGATGCAGCTTAACTGTGTTTCGGGGGATTGTGTGACCGTGGCCGAGGCTGCTGGTACCGAGCCCACCCAGAGGCACTGATGCTGGGAGCTTAGGGATGAGTTAGGGATGAGGAGGATTTTCCTACTGCAGAGAGCTTCGGCATAGCCCTAAAATGGCAATAATCAGCCAGAAACATGACAAACAACAAAAACAAAACAGAATGAGGAGGGTCCGGGGCAGTGGTGGCGTTGGGCAGGGTGGACCACAGGAAAGAAAACAGAAACGTCATGCAAAGAAAGGTAATTTAGACGTAAAATGGAAATAATACCAGAGACTCACCTGGGAGGCTTTGGAGTTTCAGGAAAGGAGTCGTCACTTCCTGCTGTAGAATCCTCTGGAGCTTTGAAAAAATGCTGAGCTGCCTGGCTCCAGGCGGGCCTAGGGAGGGCCCCAGACAGGGGTGGGATCTGAAAGCTTCCCCAGGCTACTGTGCCCTGAAGTCAAAGCTGAGAGCCCCTGCTTTCCCAGCGCGGTGGGAACGGAAGCTGTGTGGATCAATGCCCTCTTGTCCTTTTTCTTATTCCTTTTGTTTCAATGAATTTTTTTTTGCGTCTTATTAAATGTTTCTCAGATGACAAATCGAGACTCACATCTCCATCCTCCCAGTCTTTTATGTTGTTTTTCTATTCCTAGTTCTCATCCCGCTTTGTAAAGGTCTTTGCTTTGCTGTTTTTCTCCTCTAACTTCTCCCCAACCCCTACACACATGCACACACACGCACGTGCACTCAGAGACACACGCATGTGCACACAGAGACACACGCACGTGCACACGCACGCAGGCATTTCTGCGGTGCCCTCAGCACGCACAGACGAACTGTGGACTAATAGCCCCCAGGTCCACAGTTGCGAGGCTAATTTTGACTGGGCAGCTGCAGCCTCTCTGGGAAGCCAGCTATAGAAACCCTATGAAGATGGCAGGATCCTACATAGCTCTGGCGTCTCCGTCCTTCCTGCAAGGGCCCACAGTGCTAGAGTGACCCTGGGCAGCTCTGAGACGCGGATGCTCCTGGGCCGGTGGGCCTATTGCCCTTTCTCCTCGAGGCTTCTTAGCTTGTATCTGTGTTGCTGTGTTCCTCGGCAGGTCAATGGCCAGAGTGTGCAGGGCCTCCCTGGGGTCCCACCCTGCAGCTAGACCGGCATTTCTCCTCCGGGGACGTGTAATGGTGTCTGGAGATATTTGGGGCTGTCCTGTTGGCGGCAGTAGGGGTGCTTCTGGCATCTGGTGGGTAGAGGCCAGGGACACCTATTCAACATCCTGCAGTGCCCGGCACAGCCTTCACTACGGAGGATGATCTGGCCCAAACCCCGGTAGGACCCAGATGGAGGAAACGTGACTTAGACCACAAGGTCCTTGACAGCTGGTTAAGTGTCTCTCCCTTCCTTGGCAGCCCTAGAATTGATAATTGCAGAATTTGGGATAGGATAGGATCGAATCAACCTCAGTGATTTGGGTACAATGATTATTTATTTCATATATGTCTTTAAATTATGTCACTTTGCTTTCTTAAGTCAAATATGTGAAAAGTGGCAACATTATGTATTTGTAATATTTGGGAAACCAGTATCACATGCCACGAATAGACAGGACCCCTAGAAATAAGTGCAAAGAAGGCTCAGCCAAAGTTATTCACGTGTCCGGCTGGAGGTGGTTGTCTGTGCAGATTCTGAGCACAAGGCTCCTTTTTTTGTGGTTGCTCTTATTTGAGTGTCAGAAGAGGGTTAAACAGGCCAGTGCCCTGTGGAGGCTTTCTCCTTGAAGGAGGGAGGGCCCGCGGGAACGAGCTTGCTTGCCCTGCGAGCCGATCTTCCCTCCTGCCCTGCCTGCGTGCCGCCTGCGTCTTCTTGGGGGCTTCTCTGGTGCATACATCACGTGCGGGGAGACCACAGCCCGCTCTTCTCAGGCGGATGAGGGGGCGGGACCCCCATGCTGGGGGATTCTAGAAGGGAAAGCGGGCGCATTCACCCCCCCAGCTCTGCAATCTCAAGCAAGTTATTCAAACTTTCTGAGCCTCAGTTTCCTCACCTGTAGGATGGGGGTGTGGCCATACCTACTCCTGGCATCGGTGTGAGTGTTTGGTGAGAGAACAAAACACACAGTCCCGAGCCCCGTTCAGTGCTAAGCCCGATCACTGCTGAATGCTTTCACACTCTTATCGTGATGCATCATCAGAAGAGCTGAAGATATTTTCCACTACGATTTTAAATAATAAATGCCCACATATTTTTAAGGCGTTTGTACACTACATATGCACACGTGCACCCTCACAGGCAGGCTCTAAAAGTTCTGAAAGTTCTGAAACTGTCCTGCCTGGTCTCCAGATCCTTCAGGACTGTGGATGAAGGTTTGCTTTCCCAGCCGGCTTCCTCCTTTCGCATGTGACCCTCAAATGTCCCTGGAGGACAGTGCCCTTGTGCTTGAGGGACCCAGATCTTTCTTCTCAGCCCTGAAGAAATTTCCCAGGAGGCCTGGACAGCGTTGGAGTCCATGAGCCTGGGGGGGTGTCGGCCGAAGCTGCTGGAATCAAGACCCAGGAGGCTGGAACATCACGTCTGAGTCCCCTGCCCCGTCCCCTGCCCCGTATCCCCAGCCAGGCCTCCACACTCAGCCCAGCCCCCAAAGCCCCCCACAGGGTCTCCCTGACCAAAGAAAGCCCTGGCAGAGCCTGTCCCAGTCGGTCAGGGAACCGGCACTAGGCCTGGAGGAGGGGGCATGTTTCCTGAGTTGGGAGCCCACCTGCCCTGCTCTGAGGTGGAGGAATGGCATTTGGACTTGAGGTGCAAGAAGTCATTCCACTGCTGTGGGTTTAAGTCCCCAAGAGTTAAATGCTTTTGAGAGATGACATCCTTATCTATGAAATGAGGATGATAATCCTCCCCATCTCCAGGATTTAGTGGGACAGCATATTCAGGCACTTTGTGTGGAGGCTGGGACACAGTGAAGCTGCAAGTAATGGCAGCTACTACACATATTTTTAGGTCACATGGAGCTTGACCCACTGGAAAGAGACCCGCCCAGCCCATAGCAGTTAATAAACAGAAAGGCAAGGGGAACTCTGAACTGGAATTGCTTCTAAAAAGTGAGCGTTCAGGGAGCTACTGGACTCTCTGCTGCCAGGTGGTGATAAGTGTTATGGAGAAAAATGAAGGTGGGGGAGGTGGCCTGGCGGTGGGGTGTGTGTGTGTGTGTGTGTGTTTGTACAATTTAAATGTACGGTGGTTAGTTTCAAAGAGAAGGCAGTATTTGTGTAAAGATCTAAAAATAAAGGAGTAACTCATGGGAATAGCAGGGAGCCTATTTCAAGCCGAGGAAAGAATCAGTGCAAAGGCCCTGAGGCAGGAACGGAGCTGGCATCTGAGACCCAGCAAGAAGGCAGATGGGCTGGAGCAGTGTGGAAAGAGGCAGGGACCTAGGCCATGGCCAAGACTTCATGCGATGGATGCAGCGCCCTGGGAGGACCAGGAGCAGAGAGGTGACAGAACTTCACCTGCATCTTAATGGGATCCCTCTGGCCACTGAGCTGAGAGACTAGAGGCCAGGGAGCCCAGGGAGGAGACGGTTGCAATAACAGGGTGAGAGATGGTGTGGGTTGCACAGAGCAGGATCTTCTGAAAGAAGTGCTCGTGTTCAGAATCTATTCATTGACCAATTCAGAGCCACGTAAATGTGGGAAGCAAGGGTGGGAGAGTCCAGGACAACTCCTGCTTTCTGTCACCGAGTCGGGGTCACCGCGTTTCCTGACCTGGCCTCGGGGAGTACCCCCCCTGCCACCATGGTGGGGGGCTGAGGGAGTGGATGGGGGAGGGCAGAGCTGGTTGGATGCTCCCAGGAACAGTCGCAAAGGGTGTTCCAGCTGGCGGAACAGGCCTTGAACTTGGGTAGGACAAGCCATTGTTTGGCGAGGGCCGAGGGCCCAGCAGGAGCCAGCACCCCATGGCCTGACGCTGGCCAGCCGCGTAGGGTAAACAGAAATTCAAAGGCTTCCCAGGCTAAGCGGGGCAAGCGGGGACGCGGCTGTCTCCATGTCACCCGTCCCACAGACCTTTGATCAGTGGGGAGGGAGGGTGTCCAGTGTTATCTCAGCTGAGGCCAGAGGGGCCTCCACACAGAGTGGCGCAGGGGGAGGGCAGTTGGGGGGAGGCCGTGGGAGTGGGGACACTCCAAGTCCCCTTGTGGAACGTTCCTGTGGACTGGGTTTCGGCCCTCCGGGAGAGGCGGCTGGGAGGGGCGTCTGGCTGCCAGAGGGGCTGGGGGAGGGGAGCGGTGCTGGTGCAAAGAGAAACCTCTTGAAGTCAGGTGGCTTTTCTGAGCATCTGCGTCCTCCTGGGAAGCAAGTGTTTAGGGAGCCCTAACAGGCGATTATCCATAAATAATCTGGAACGGCAGAGAGAGAAAGGACAGAAGAGGGAGATAAGAACAGGGAAGGACGGGTCAGGGCAGCAGAGACAAGTGTGGCTTCACGCGTGCCTGTGTCACTCAGCCCACCCGAGGTCCCCGAGCACCTGCCTGGAGGTAAACGCTGGGCCGGCCTCCTGGGGCCGCACCCGGGGCCCTCGTGCTCATCCCACAGCCTGGAATATTCTCTCTTCCCCTCCCCATCTCAGAAATCCTTCCAGACCTAGGGACGGGTCGAGGGCTTCCTCCTACTAGGAACGGGGCCCTTCTCTCCAGCATCTGTCATGAGCCTTGTCTGTCTTACCTGGACGCGGTGTTTCTCTCTCACACCCCCCACCCCCGGTTCCTTCCTGCCCTCCTGGGGTGTTTAGCAGTTTCTGGAGATACTTTTGGTTGTCAAGACTCGGTTGTGGGGAGGGGTGCTCCTGGAATCAAGTGGGTGGGGATGAGAGCTGCACACCCTGCAAAGCCCAGGACAGCCCCACCACCTGCAGGGAACACCCAGCCCCAGCGTCAGCAGTGTGGACTCGGCGAAGCACAGGTGCTGAGGCCACGGTGGGCGGGCAGCCTGGGTGAAGCTCGTTGGCGTCCCTGTCGGCTAGCGATCCGGCACTGTCCGTGAGCCAGCTGTGTCCTGACCCTCGCATGTGCGATGGCCCCTTCTCCTCTCACAGTCCCAGCAGGAAGACCTGTAAAGAGCCCTGTCTGACAGGCAAGGAGCCGGGGCTGTCCCTGGCCTCGTGGGGCGAGAGGACAGAGGGGGCGATGAGGAGGTGGAGAGCTCCCCGAAGTGACTGACACAAGGCTGCAGCTGACAGTTTAAAAGAGCACGTTGCCCAGCCCAGATCTGCTCTGGGGCCGCCTCCCTGCAGCCTTGTCCAGCAGATGCTTTTCGGGGTTCACAGCCATGCTGCATGCAGGAGCACGCCTGCCTTCTTGGAGCCTGTGTTCTCTGGGCTGTTGTGATGCTGCCTTAGACACACAGGTGCCCCCAGATCCTCCCAGTGGAGGACTGGCCACCCCACCAGCTGGGCTCTTGGTCAGCAGGCAGCCCGCAGCGGCCTGCCCTGGGGGATGGCCTCAGCTGCAGATGGCTGCCCGGTCCAAGGCTATGTCCCTCTCAGGGCAGCCAGTGTCCACTGACTGAAGGTGCAGGGGTATAACGGCCTGGCCATCTCAGCCCTGCTTGGGACAACTTCCCCTGGGGTGGGCTGAAGCTGTCATGGAGCTGCACCCCCTGCCCACTCTTCTTCCTCCCCCGCCCTTCCACCAGTGTGGGTCCCGAGGGCCCCGCAGTTAATGGTCCTGGTGTCCGCCCTCCTGATCTCAGAGTCTGCTTCCCAGGAGCCCTGACCAAGGCAATCCCCATTTCTCTCTGCAAAATCCTCCTCCCCAGGCTCTCGACTCCCACACCTGTTCCAAGGAGACAAAAGTGGGCTAAACACCTAAACAGAATCCCACCGCATCCTAGATCGACCCCTTCCATCACTTCCTATTGCTATATTGTTCAGAATAAAATCCAACCTTTACTTAGTCTGTACGCACTGAAATGCCACCTCCTCCAGGAAGCCTGTCCTGACCACTCTGCCCAAACCACAGCCTGCTCTGCTCTCTGTCAGCCCTTCTGTGTTTCCATCACTGCATTGATTACACCTGTGATAATTGTCTCCGTCTATGTGGGGCTGTCTCACTGGATAGTGAGCAGCCTAACGGTAGAGACCTGTCTGCTTCACTCCTCATGGCTGGGTCCCCAGTACCTGGAGCAGGTCAGGCACATGGTGGGCCCTCAGGGAAGTCTGTAGCATAAATGAACTGGGGTGGAAACATCCTAAGGTGATCCCCAGAGGCACACCCCTACATCATCCTCTCCTTTTGAGTTCAGATGTGACCTGAGTTGTTTCTCGCCAACAGAATACAACAGAAGGGAATGGGGTATCATTCTCTTCATTAAGTTATTTTATATAAGACTCCATCTCAGCAGGTTGGGTCAAGGCTCTCCTGCTGGTCTTGAAGAAGCAAGCAGCCATGCCAAGAACTGCCCACAGAGTGGGTACGTGGCAGGGAGGTGCGGGTACATCTAGGGCCAGAGGGAAGCCTCCAGCTGACAACCAGCAAGCAGCAGGGACCTCAGCCCTACAACTGCAAGGAAATGGATGAGACCAGCAACCACACCAGTGAGCCTGGAAGTGGACCCTTCCCCAGACGAGTTTCTGAATGAGAACACAGCCCACCTGGCACCTTGATTGCAGCTTTTTGAGGCAGGTGTAAAGAACCCAGCTAAGCCATGTCCAGACTCCTGACCCATGGAAACTCATAAATGTGTGTTCTTCTAAGCCACTAAGTTTGTGATAACTTGTCAGGCAGCAATAGAAAATGAACACAATTGTAGTTAGAAAAGAATGGATGTAAATGTCACATGTATACCAGCAGACATTCATTGGATGGTATTGTTGTTACATCAGTTTATCCATCCACCCATCCACCCATCCTTCAGAGTGAGGGTTACCACAGGAAGTTCTGTATCTTGCTGATGTTTGACCAACGAAATCTGGAATGCCAGGTGTATATGGACTCCATCTTGAGTTGTCCTATAGTCTTCACACTATTAGCAGACTGTAAACTTTGTGACCAGTGTTGAGAAGTTGTCAAGGGTCTTACCATCTAAATGTGATCTCAGGAAAACTAAATATGTGTGTGTATACCTCTGTGTGTGCATGTGTGTGTATGGGTATGTGTGCGCTTGTGTGCGTGTATGTTTACCCATGAAGTTAGTCAAGGGCAGGCTGGGTGAGACACCCAGTATTGTTTTTCCCCCCATCCACTTGGCTCAGCCCTGAGTGGCCACAGGTTGAGTAAGGGAACGAGGGAGCTTCCAATGGGCTCAGACTTCTGGCTGGCCATCAGCATGGATAACAGACACAGATGTCAAATGTCTACAGCAAATGTGAGACTATTTAGGTACAATTTAGTGAGTCATCCCGCAGACATAAACATTTTAATCGGAATGACAATTTTTTCAAACAATTTGACAATGCTCACACATGCTGAACAGATGGGCTGGGGTTGGGGCCCAGCAAGTGCGCTTCTGGGGGACGGAACCCCGGCCAAGGCTGGCTGGCCTGCTGGAGGGGCAGAGTGGACGATGAGCCCCCGTCCGACAGCAGAGTGGCTCCTGGGAAGACCCCAAGTCCCCGCTCCCAGGGGAGACTGCCTGCAGTTTCAGGCACCTCTGTTTGATGTCCCAGTGATGCTGGTGACATCAGGGGAATTCTTGATGGAAGGAGGCCATTCATTTATTCATTCATCTATTTGGGGAATTTGCCGAGTGCCTATTATGGGCTGGGCACTGTAATGTGTGTGTGTGTGTGTGTGTGTGTGTGTGTGTGTAGCCTAATGCATTATGAACGTCTCACAGTTTCTGTATTTGGAATCCACGGGCGTGTGAGGCTGGCCTAGAAGCAGCCCCATGGCAAAGATCTTGGTCACCTGTTTGTTTGGGAGGTGATTCTAGGAAGCTCCCGTAGGGTGTGGGGAAGTGAGGGGAGGAAGAGCAGGAGGCAGACACGGTGTGTTGATGAACGGCCACCCTGCAGGCAGCTGGGGCTCCATCTCTCTGGAGCCCTGTGACATGGTGTGGGACTAATTTTTATAGCGACACAGCCAAACATTTTGGGAGATGGGATTCGATCCTAAGTCTGTCCCTCTCTGAGACTGTATTTGTCAGGGCTCTCCAAAGAAACAGAACCAATAGGATATTTATAATGGAAAATTTATTGCAGGAATTGCCCCATGTGGTTATGGGAGCTGAGAAGTCCCATGATCTGTGGTCAGTGGGCTGGAGACCAGGAAAGCCGATGACATAATTCAGTCCTAGTCTGAACGTGTGAGAATTGGCGGGGGTGGGGGATGGGAAGGTTGGGGGATTGATGGTGTAAGTTCTGGTCTGAGTCCAAACAGCCAAGAAACAGGAGTGCCAGTCAAAGTCTCAGCTCAAGTAGAAAGAGGGGATTCGCCCTCCCTCCGCCTTTCTATGCAGACCCTCAACAGGCTGACGGATGCCCACCTGCAGAGGTGAGGGCGAGCTTAGTCTACTGATTTGGATGCTAATGTCTTCCAGAAACACCTCCATACACACATCCAGAAATAAGGTTTTATCAGCTATCAAGGCATCTCTTAGCCCAGTCAAGTTGACACATGAAATTAACCATCACAGAGACCAATGTCTTAACACTGTGGCATAAAACTTCTCCCCGGTCCATCCCCAAACTCAGTTTATAGTGGAGGAGAAAGCAGTGCCATCATACTGGATGCAACTACTCATTTCAGGCTATATTTCCTTTCCCTTGATGACACATTCATTGGGAAAAGGCCGTGAGTGACTGTGTGACCCGCATGCGTATAGGGGAGATGTTCTGTAATAAATAACTTGGCCGTCTCCTCTGAGCAGGGGTGAGCCGTGTCCTCTCTCCCCGGGTCGGGTTTTCTGAGTCTAGACACTTCCCAATTTATCTCTAAATATAATCACCAGTTACCTGCGTCCCCCCCTCCCAAGCAAGTGGAATGGTTTTGCACTTTAATCACCCATTGAGTTTCCAAAATTAATTTCCTGTTAGAAACAAATATTGCACTATGAATTATAAATCAGACCAGGAGGTAATTTATAGAGAACGTGTAAATTAAAATTTCGACTGTTCTTTTCTGTAGCGAACGGAAGTGGGAGCAGTCAGAGGGTCTCTGGGGTTGAAGGTCTGTAGCTTCTCGAGGGAGGTCGGGTCTGAATGGATGCGACGTGGGCAGGAGGCTCTGGCTGCTGGCCCGCTTGCCTATAATCAGCTGCTGCTATTTCATGTGATTACATTCAAGCAGCTGTTGAAGCTTGTCCACTGCGTGCTGGCCATTGGGTGTAAATAGTGAACAGCAAAATACCGGCCCAGGACACGGGGTCTCCTAGTCGTGGTCCCCTGGGAGGCGGCTGCAGAGATAAGGACTCCGGGAAACCCTTGTGTTGCCCTCGCTTTGGGCCCACCCTGAGGATTGTCCTCAGCGTTTGCTCGTATCAATTTGTTTAATCCTCACGATAACTGGACAGTAGGTTCTATCATTAGTGCCGTTTCCTACTGGTGGGAAAGGAGGCGCAGAGAACACCAGTAACTCCCACCTAGCTGTCCCCTGTGTGTATCCTCCCAGCTTCACAACCAAAAGAAACCCCTTCCGTCCAGCTCCAGATACAGCTATTTTAGGGAAGGGCCCTGACTAGCTTGGCCAAGGTGCCTGCCCACTGCTGGGCCCACTGCTGTGACAAGAGGAACCAGTGCTGTGACAGGCCCATGGCATTGAACGGAACCAAGATGTGGGACAGGAACATTGGGTGCCGGCCACTGCATCCTCCAAGAGGTGCACTAGAAGTGGCTTCTGCTTCTTGGGGGGATTGGGGGAGTTACACCAAGGAGAGTCCTGAAAGAGACACCCATCTTAGTGAACGGAAGCCCCCTAAACCAAGGGTAGGATTCCCACCGCCTCGCCAGCCGTGCCTTCCTGGCCTTTAGGGATTGATGGTGGAGGCTGAGCCAGCACCTGGGGAACGTTGCTGGCCTGGGGCTCCTGGGAAACGCAGTAGAAAGCTGGACGGATGCAAAGATGCAAACGTTGGCCGGAGGGGGCGTTTAACTATCACCACCCCTCCTCCTTCTCCTCTTTCCTCTTCATTAGCATAAAAGTCCATTGAACCCATATTATGGCTCAAGATGCTCCAGAGCAGAGCCCATTCTGTGCATTATATCATTGCATCCTCACAGCGAACCCTCAAAATAAGCTCTACGACCTTCATTTTAGCTCGGAGATCAGAGCTGGCCACCAGGTCTCTCCGACTCCGAGCCCATGCTCTCTTCTCTACATACAAGACAGTCTTGCCTCACTTTCTAACACATGCAAACAATCAACCCGCTTGGAAGCGTTTCCCATTACGGGGGTCCACCTCCCATATGGTGAATGGACCAGCACGGTCCACAAGCATGTGACCGGCTGTGGCCAGAACAGTTGGGCAGAACATCTGGCTTTCTTTCTTGCCCAATTTTTCTTGGTGCATAAATTCCCTTTTCTTGGCTTCTTTCATCTGGCCCCAGGCCTGGTCCCCCGGGGGCACAGAGAACCAAAGCAAATATTTACCTGAGCCCGACTTGGCTTCAGTTTAGGTTAAAAAGCCTTTTTAAAATGTAGAAGTGGAAACAGCCAGACCCTCGGGGTTACATCCTCCAGGCCCCAGTCCTGTTGCTAAAACAGAACAGAGAAGGAACTCAGAGGTCGCCACTTGTAAGGGCTGGTGCTCCAGGCATTAGGGCTGGCAGATGTTGCTTTGGCTGTGGTCTCAGTGGTCGGAAGGCACCCTTACTGGGGGTGGCTCTGGGCGGGGTGAGGGTGGGGTGAGCTGTGATGGGGCGACAAGGACCAGAGAAACTCGAGACCCTGATTTTTAGCGATTTGGGGCTCCAGACCAGGAGTTGAAACTTTCTAGCTAGTGACTGAAGCTTTGGGCAAATCAGTCTCTACTGTTAACCCCTGAAGGGGTCATGCTTGCAGATTTGCCCTTTGGGGAAACAATTTTTTGTTGATTGTGGTAAAATATATATAACATAAAGTTTATCCATTTAAGTGTACCGTTTGATGGCACTGAGTACATTCTCACCGTCATGTAAGCGTCATCCCTGTCCATCTCCAGGACTCTTTCATCTTCCCAAACCAAAACTCTGTCCCCACTAAAGACGAACTCCCCACCCCACCTTCTCCCTCTGGCCCCAGCACCCACCATTCTGCTTTCTGTCTATGAATTTGGCTACACCCAGTAGCTCCTTGCTCTAGATTGAATGTTTGTGTCCCCCAAAATCGTATGTTGATAACCTCACGCCCAAGGTGGTGGTGTTAGGAGGCGGGGCCGGTGGAGCTCATCACGTCATCATCTCGGGAATGGGATTCGTGTCCTCATAAGAGGCCCCACCCTCTCTCCGTGTAGGGGCGCAGCGGGGAGCTGGCAATCTGCAGCTCAGCCCAGAACTCGGCCGTGCTGGCACCTGCTCTGGAGCTATAAGAAATGAGTTCCTGGGGCTTCCCTGGTGGCGCAGTGGTTGAGAGTCCGCCTGCCAATGCAGGGGACACGGGTTCGTGCCCCGGTCCGGGAGGATGCCACATGCCGCGGAGCGGCTGGGCCCGTGAGCCATGGCCGCTGAGCCTGCGTATCCGGAGCCTGTGCTCCGCAACGGGAGAGGCCACAACAGTGAGAGGCCCGTGTACCGCAAAAAAAAAAAAAAAGAAAGAAAAAAAGAAATGAGTTCCTGTTGTAAGTCTTCCTGGCTGAAATGTTTAGGCAGAATTTTCTTAACCTTCCAAAAACATGCCTGGGCTTTACTGAGCCCACCTTATGTGAGCCAACATTTCTTAGCCTGAGAGACGATTTGCTCATTGAGGGACCAAACAGAAAGATCACGGGTGCGTTTACAGTGGGATAGCCACATTCTTGAAGGATGAACACTCAAGGCTGAGCGTGTGATGAGTTTCAGTTTTTGTAACCAAGACTCAGAGGCGAACTTCTCACGAGAGATCCCGACACTCATTGGCTGGTTGTAAGAGACGGCAGCAGAAAGGTCGTGGAAGCTTCCCACGTCTCCAGCCTGCTTTCAGCGACATCTTTCCATGCTCTTGTCTCCCTGGGCCTCGTCAATAGCTCTGGGCCATAACATGAGCTTAAATAAGTTCTGACCTCCAGTGCGTTTGAAACACTGACACAGTGTTCCGTACAGAGCAAATCAACAAGCCCTGGGAGTGACTCCAAGTGGATGTGACTCTGGGTCCTGTCCCAAGGCAGGATTTCTGAGATCGAAGAAGAAAGTTCCAGAAGGGCAGCAATGCTGTGCTCACAGGCTCCCGCAAGCACCACCTTCTCTCAGGGCTGCATCATTCTGCCAGAGTCTGTCTTTTCTTGGCTGAAGTTCTCTCCCTGCAAGACACACTCGTCCCTTGGTATTCCCAGGGCATTGGTTCCAGGACCCCACCTTGGGCATCAAAATCTGAGGACCCTCTCAAGTCCCTTATATAAAATGGTGCAGTATGGCATATAATCTAAGCTCATCCTCCCGTGCACTTTAAATCACCTCTAGATTACTTATGATACCTTATACGATGTGAGTGCTATGTAAATAGCTGTCAGCTCATGGCAAATTCAAGTTTGGCTCTTTGGAAATTTCTGGAATTCCCACCCCCTCCCCCAACATTTTTGATCTTTGATTGGTTGAGTCCAAAGATGCAGAACCTGGGGATATACGGGACCGTTCTACATCTAACAGGGAAGGAGTGGCACTTATTGACTTTGGCCACCCGCATTTCTCAAAGTGCACCCCACAGGCTACCTGCTCACATTCCTCCCTCCCTCCCTCCCTCCCTTCCTGAGACCTGGAGTGCAGACCTTGCCCAGAGATGTTGCAGCATCTCCCCGCACGGCTCTTCTGATCCAGGGCTCACGGAGTTAACAGTACTAAGTGTGGAGGTGAGCAGAGAGGCGGGCCGCCCTCCAGGGAGCGGGGATGCTCTGGAACCAGGTTGCCCGCTGTGCGTCCTGGAGGAGCTTCCCGAGCAGGAGGCTCACTGCCTGTGTCGGGCACCTGGTCCGGGGAGACTGAAAGGCCCAGGCCAACCAGCACAGACGCCTCCCTGGAAAGGCTGCCCTCGTGAAGCCCCAGCAAATCACTGCCAGTGCCCACCTGAGGCCCTTCGGTATGTGAGCTCTGTTGTCTTTGAGGCCTAGAGAAGGAAGCAAGACATCCTCTTATTCTTATTCTAAACAGCCAATAGTCCAGCTGATAAAAGGGAGGCACTCTTAGGCCCTTCCGGAACCTTCCAGAAGGAGCTCTCCAGAACACCATGGCCCCAGCAACAGGAGCTGGGGCCTCAGGAGGGCATGCGGGCGTCAGGGACCCCGTCTCTGCAGGGCGACGTCCTCCGTTCTTCTGTCACCTCCCGCTGCTTGTGTCCTTCAGAGCACTGGCACAATTATTAGCCCATAAATCATCTTCTTTATCTCCTAGTTCACGTCCTTAGACTGCAAACTCCACGGGGCCGGGGCCAGGGCCACGACTGTTGCGTTTGCGGCTCTGCCCCCAGTGCCTGGTGCCCAGCAGCCCTTCAATAGATACTGATTGGCTCAATAAGTAAAGGGCCTGATTCCCAAAGCCTCTGCCCATTTACAGAGTCACAGAATGCAGTCCTCACATCTTTCTCAAGGGCCCGCTATGTGCCAGGAACATGGCCAGACATGGGATCCGTAGGATAACAAGAGCCCTGCACGGTCCCTGCCTCTGGGAGCTGAGTGATACCATGGAACTGACACAGGTTTGGGAATCAGGGACACAGGAGCTTGAACATCATAGGTCTGTCACTTAACTGCGTGCCTTTGGACAATGAGCACCCAGTTAAGCCTCAGTTTCCCTGTTTGTAAAGTGGAAAGAATGGTGGCATCTACTTTATGAGGTCGTCGGGCAGGTTGGAAAGAGCGTCTGTAACGCATTAAACCAAATGCTTAGCACATAGTAAGTGCTCATTAAATTAGCTTCTGGATTCATTTCCTAGGTCTGTTGTAAGAAAATACTACTAACTGGGTGTTTGAAACAATAAACGTTTATTCTCTCACATTTCTAGAGGTCGGACGTCTGAAATCTGCTTCCTTCTGGGGACTCTGGGGGAGAATCTGTCCCAGGTCTCTCTCCCAGCTTCCGGTGGCTGCCGGCAACCCTTGGTGTGCCTTGGCTTGTGGCTGCAAACCTCCAGCCTCTGCCTGCATCGTCACGTCCCTCCTTCCCATGTGTCCCTATGTCTCTGTGTCCCTCTACCCTTAGAAGGACACCAGTCATTGGATTAGGGCCCACCCTAATCCAGTCTGACCTTAACTAATTACATCTGCAAAGACCCTATTTCCATATAAGGTCACATTCTACGGCTCTGGGAAGACATGAGTACTGGGGGGACATTGCTGAGCCCAGAACAGCGTCTCTTATTTGGGGGCTCAGTGCCTCCCAGACACGATGGCCTCGCATCTTCCGAGGCTCCTCAGGAAGAAGGGCCAGCGAGGAGGGGAAGGCGGCCCTCAGGCTGCGTGACTGTCTTTGCTTTTGCTTTGAATTCATCTGATTTGCAAAGGGGGAGCCTGTGGCGGGGACCCCACCTTTGACGTTTCTCTCAAAATGACAGGAGAGCAGCCGGACCACACGAGCCGGGCTCCAAAGCACCCTGTGTTCATAGGTCAGAAGAGAAGCCTTGGTTATAAAACGGACACTGAGCAGAGCTGCCAGAGGCCGACAGGAGGGTAGGAATGCGAGGCTGCTTCCAAGCTGACGCTGGCGGGATGGCAGAGCCGCGGTGGTCTCCTGGTGGCCCAAGGGCCCAGCAGCGATTGCCGGGGGGTCCAGCCTGCCTGCGAGTGCCGGGGGTCCAGCCTGCCTGCGAGTGCTGGGGTTCCAGCTCCTCGGTGGGAAGGACTGTTTCTTTGTCAAACATTCTGGGAACCTCATCTCAACCTGGCACAGACCTCGTGCTTCCTGGGGTCACGAGGAAGGTTTGCTGCTGACGTCAATAAAAATCAGCCCCGTAATGTCTCTCCTGGGGATGCGTTTGTGGTGGGTTGATTCAAAGCCGTTCTGAAGACAGAGCCAGAGGGATTTGCTGGGTCTTTTAGGAAAAGTCCACCCACCAGGTATCTGAACCTGTATCCTAAAGAGCATCGTTTCTTCTCTGCCCGTGTGTGCAGCGGTGATACCGAAAACATAACCAGAATGGCTCTTTGCTCGCTGAGCTTTACTTTCCTGGCGCCTGTCCAAGGCTGGCTCTGCTCTTGTCAGCCTCCTGACTAGCACCCTGTCCTGCTTCCCTAATTCAGGCTCAAATCATGGGCTGCCCTTGTTACAAAGGCAGATCCTGGGGCCCCCAATCTAAAGATTCTGACTTGGTAGGTCCCGGAATCCACCTTTGAAACAGGCTCTCTGTGTAACTGATCCAATCGGTCTGTGCACTACCCTGGGGCGATGTTGAGCTAGCTTGGGAAGAAGCTCTAGAAGCATTCTGGAGCTCCAAAGTTTTTCGCAAAATTAGAGAGACTTTTAGGGAAGATTTAAACCAGTGTTTTCCAAAGCATACATAGCATACGAAGCTTTCCAAAGCCAAAGGCCAAGGGCAACGCGGTTTTAGGTGATGCATGCATGTGGCATTAAATAACATGATTCATACAGTGCAAAAATTATTCCCCTTTCCACCCCTCTGGTTAGACCAAGGCGAAATTCTTCTGGCACTAGGAGTCTTTAGCACCTCCTGACATTTCTAATCTCCCTTGTGAACAAAGAGAGAAGGGCCCCAGGCTCAAAGTCTTCACAGGCAGCAGCATGTGGCTGAAATTTAGTAGTATTCATTTAGAAATAATTATTTCTCAATATTTCTGAATAATCAAGCAAGTATTACTTAGAAATAATTATTTCAAGGTATTTATTTCTGTAGTTACTTTCTATTAATGGCACGGTACACTGATTTCCATTTACGGTGGTGATACCCAGGCTCCTTTTAGATTAAATGCAGTTCATTAAAAATGCGAGGTGGTTTACAGAAGAAAAGGTGGTGACTGCATTCCAGCACAGGTGGCAGAAGAGGCCAAAATTATGGCAGTGCTGGGTAATGATGGAAGTTTGGGAAATGCTCAGCTAGTCCAAGTTTTGCATTAGGTTCATGAGAAAATGGAGGCCCAGGGAGGGGAAGGGGCTTGCCCAAGGTCGCCCAGCATCTGGGGATGGTCTTCGCTGTCACCTCCAGGACCCCACTGCGGACCTCTGCAGAGCCAACACTGCAGGAGAAGTTTTTTTTCCGCAAACCTGGGGATCTGAGCTCACTGGGGAGGTGTGATTCTCAAGACACCAACATCTTTAACACATATCAAAATAAAGCGGCCAGAGTGACGTCACTGGCATGTGGTGGCCGCTGGGAGAAGAGGGCTATAAAAATTCATTGCTCTCTATCTGGTGACCTGCTACAGCAGGTGGGCCCCCGTCAGGGGGTCACCCGAAAGGCAGGGGGAAACGGAGACATTCTTTGGGCCTGACACAGCGGTTCCCCGGTGATCTCACCCGGACAACAGAAGCCTTGTTATTCCAAACTGAATTTCATTTTGTTTCTAAGCGCTGGGGAGCTGGGGCTTGTGAACAGCCTTCAACAAGATGAAGGTCTAGATTTTCAACAAGAGCGGTCGGTCCTCCGTGTCTGCAGAGCAAGGACTTCAACAGTTGCTGGTTCTGGGGCTTCCCCCGTCCATATCCGAGATACCTTGTTGGTCCCGCTGGTCTCCACTTGTGGTTGGAGTGAGCTCAGGGCGTGGAGCCACGGGAGCAGAACCTGAGATGGGCATTCTCGTCCTGGGGTGGTTTCGAGGGAGGGCTCTCAGGAGAAGCTGGAAAGGCAGTGAGGGCAGGGAAGGACCAGAGCAAATCTGCATTTGCTAAGGAAACGCAGATGCTGCCGACAGTGATGGAAGAGAAACGTCCTCACCTGCCCATTTCCCACCAACCTTGGGCTGACGATGAGTACAGGACCTGGGCGTGCTCGCCGGCAGGGGAGCACCCTGAAGTAATCTTCTCCCAAAGCCTTCTCCTCGGTCACCATAGGCACTTCTCTTCCGGGAACACCTTGCCCTGCTCCCATGGGGAGGGTGGATTCCGCCACAGAGCTGAATCCACCTCAGGCGTGAAGCAAGGTATCCAAGCCCCTTGTGAGTCGGTCCTTGTGGTGGGATGCCCTTGGGATGGACAGGGAGGCTCCCCTGATCATGGTCACCTTTCCAGAGAAGGGGGGTGGTCTTAGGAAGTGGTGTTTTGCTGGAAAACCAGCTCTCCAGGAGGCAGGAAGAAGAAAGTCCAGATTTGTAGCTTCTGCCCATTTCTGTGGTGTAAATACTCTCTCCGTGTGACCGATTTCAAAGCTACCAATGGTGCAACAAAAGGCTCACAAGATTCCTGGATGTTTAATGGCGATCTCTCACCAGCCAGGAGGAGCTGACCCCTACCACACCCCTGCATTAGCTGAGGCTGGGGGGAGCAGAGGGCGGGGAAGGCCATCTGGGTACCAGGTCAGCGTCTCTTTGACTTTGTGATGACCACAGCTGCCTTCCAACCCGTCCTCCTGCTTCCCCTCCCATGTCAGGAGTGCCTTCTTCAGACACTGCTCCAACAGGCCACCCTCTGCTAACCCTTCACATTAGTCTTTAGTTCCACGGTTGGTTTGTTTCCATTTCTTTGAGGCCAGTTCTCGGAATTGTGGCAGCTTATGTCATGGCTACTGTCTGGCCATCATGTAGTTAACTTCTTCCACCTGGTGTGGGTTTCAGTATCTACAAGACAGCTCACAGGACATGGCTCAGAATATGATCTCGAGCCCTTGAGGAGGGACTAAAGGTCCCTGACGCTGCTTAATGACTCAACTATTATTATTTAGTCTTGTTGGACTGTTTTCCTTTGTTTCTTTATTTTCTCACTTCTCTGATTATACTTATGCTTTGGCTAAAGTTTTTCTACAGACAAAAGGCAGGCGGAGGACCCGTTGGCGTGTGGGGGTGGGTGGGTCGAGGACCACAGGGTCCTGCTCTGTTTCGTGCTCACACATCTTTGCCAAGAGAGGTTAGGGCTGTTCCTGACTCCCAGAGGCAGGACACCTAGAAGTTTCCAGTTTGGGGCTTTCCTGGACTCTGTCCCCTGGGGTCTCTTCCCTGGGCTGATTTTATCTGTATCCTTTGTTGTAATAAACTGTAACTGTGAGAGTAGCAGCTTTCAGTGAGTTCTGAGTCTTTCCAGTGGATTATCAAAAGTGGGAGCCCCAGACTTGCAACTGGTGTCCACGTGATGGTGGTCTTGGGGTCCCCTGGACCCTTCAATGCCCATCTCAAGAGCACCTCTTCTGTGACTGGCCCTGGGATGCAAGGACCAGGGTCTCAGATCGGGCCCTGTTCACTCTGCATCCCTGGGGCCCAGTAGACGTGCAGTGAATTGTTGGTGGATTGACCCATTCAATAACGGCAGCCTTTGACATTCAGTAAGGCTGGGCTGTTGGTTTGGGTTTTTTTGTTTTTTTGTTTTTTTTTTTTTTTGCGGTACACGGGCCTCTCACTGTTGTGGCGTCTCCCGTTGCGGAGCACAGGCTCCAGACGTGCAGGCTCAGCGGCCATGGCTCCCGGGCCCAGCCGCTCCGTGGCATGTGGGATCTTCCCGGACCAGGGCACAAACCCATGTCCCCTGCATCGGCAGGCAGACTCTCAACCACTGCACCACCAGGGAAGCCCATGGGCTGTTGGTTTTATTATGCCCACCTTACAAGGTGAAGCTGGACTTGCAGAGGGGCAGTGACTTGCCTAAACCACAAAGCTGAGGCAGGATTTGAACACTGGTCTGAAGTTCTGAAAGCTCACTTTGCACTGTGCTCCGTTCCACTGCGGGTCTGGCCTCATGGCCGCACGCCTGGGAAGAGGAAAGGTCGGGAATACAGAGGCCAGGGAAGCAAGCATTCGGGGTGGAAGCACCGGGGAACAGTGCAGGAGGGGCTGGCCCGGGGGCTGTTCAGAGCCCGGCTCTGCAGTGATGCTGTCTGTGACATGTGTGGGTCTGGCCTCAAAGCAAAGAAAGAGAAGAGAGAGGGAGAGAGAGGGGCCAGACCCTTTGTGAGTTATGAAAGGGAAGGCCAGATGAGAAGAGATAGCAGCTTCAAGGCTGTGCTTTTATTATACAAATCTGCACTTCGAGTTGGAAGAAAAGGTTTTTTTCTTTTCGTTGTTATTTGCTTAAGAGAATTGGAGACCCGAGAGCTGTCTCGGTGGACGATTAATGGGAAAAGAATTACATTTCGATGAGGTCTCTCCTCCTGGAGGGTGACTCTCTTCAAAGGAACGTGTACAGTGGGTGTCAGGTTCGTTTCCTCATTTCCTTCTCAGCTAGGGCTGAAAGAGATGTTTTGAAGGGGGAATGGAGTGGGAAAGTAGCAGCTTAAGGCTGAGAGGCTTCTCGTTAATAATCATCGCAGCTAACGTTGCCGGGGCCGGGACTGTGCCGGGCGCGTACTTTGCGGTGCTGCGTACAGGTAATGAGCCCATGAATGAGGTAGCACCAATGTGTCCATTTCACAAAGGAGCCACATGAGGCTCAGGGGGCTTAAGTAGTTGGAACAGGGTCAGAGGGCGAAACGTGACTGAAACTGGATCCGTCTGGCTTCTCGGTCCTGGCTCCTCCTTCAGATCCATTTAAGGGCTGGACCAGCATCTTTCAGGGACAGCCTTGAGCAGGTGTCCATCTGGCTGGGAAGAGCCAAGAAATGTCCCTCCTCTGCAGGGGTCTGAGAGGGCATCATGTGAAGCTCAGGGACTGGCACTGGGAGTTGAGGATATGTGTGGGAGGCCAGCAGAAGCTGGACCTGGTGGGTTTCACCTCATCCAAGAGCAGTGGCAGGGGGAACAGGAAAGAGGAGGAGGGGGCGCGATCAAACTTGTATTTCAAGAAGACTGAGACCGTCAAAGAACAAATCCAAAGTGTCAGAGCCAGGGACCTCGGGAGCCCTGTTAGCGGAGCAAGTGGAGACCCAGGGCTCTGCAGAGCTTGGGGTGCCGGGCCCAGGGGCTGGGCTGAGGAGTACCCAGGAGGCTGGGCCCAGACCCCTACCCTCACTTCACACAAAGCAGACCTTTGAAAATATTTTGTCTGGTACCCATTTGGGGGCTTTCACAGAAGATATCACTCAAGAAAACGTCTCTCTTGCCAAATAAACGGAAAAAAAAAAAAAAAAGAAAAAGAAAGAAAAGCATGTCACTTCTAAGCCTACCTCTTTTTTAGTGAGGCTGGGGACCCCGAAGCCATGTGACCAGGGATGCGGCTGCACAGTTTGTGGCTGAGCCAGGGCTCTGGTCCCTGGTGTATCCCTGTCTGCCCTACACTGGGCTTCTTTGGTGTATTAGTTTCCTGTGCTGCCCTAAAAAAAAGGAGTGCTAACTTGGCAGTTTAAACAATATGAATCTATTCTCTTACAGTTCTGCAGGTCAGAAGTCTGCAGTGAGCCTCTCGAGGCTAAAACCTAGGTGTCGGCAGGGCTGTGATCCTGGTGGAGGCTCTAGGGGAGAATCTGTGTCCTGCTCATTGGGGTTGTTGGTCGAATTCAGTTGCTTAGGGTTGGAGGACTGCTGTCCGGCTTCCTTGCTGGCTGTCAGCTGGGGCCTCTCTCTGCTCCTAGTCCTACACGTGGGCTGCTGTGTCTCAGAGCCAGCAACAGTGTGTAGACTCCACACGCTGTCATCTCTTTGACCTTCTTTGGAGCCCAAGTTGCTCTCACTGGCAAACGTTCTCCACTTAAAATTTTTTTTTTAATTGTGCTAAAATACATATAAATTTTACCATCTTAACCTTTTTTTTTTTTTTTTTTTTTTTGCCATGCCACGTGGCTTGTGGGATCTCAGTTCCCTGACCAGGGATTGAACCTGGGATCTCAGCAGTGAAAGCGCAGAGTCCTAACCACTGGACCTCCAGGGAAGTCCTTCATCTTAACCATTTTTAAGTGTATATTTTGGTGGCATTAACAACCCTCAGAATGGGAGAACATATTTGTAAATGAAACAATGGACAAAGGATTAATCTTCAAATATATATATAAGCAGCTCATGGAGATCAATATCAAAAAAACAAACAGTTCTTTAGACCTAAATAGACATTTCACCAAAGAAGACATACAGATGACCAAAAGGCACATGAAAAGATGCTCAACATCACTAATTATTAGAGAAATGCAAATCAAAACTACAATGAGGTATCACCTCACACCAGTCAGAATGGCCATTATCAAAAAATCTAGAAACAATAAATGCTGGAAAGGGTGTGGTGAAAAGAGGAACCCTCTTGCACTGTTGGTGGGAATGTAAATTCATACAGCCACAATGGAGAACAGTATGGAGGTTCCTTAACAAACTAAAAATAGAACTACCATACGACCCAGCAATCCCACTACTGGGCATATACCCTGAGAAAACCATAATTCAAAAAGAGACATGTACCACAATGTTCATTGCAGCACTATTTACAATAGCCAGGACATGGAAGCAACCTAAGTGTCTATCGACAGATGAATGGATAAAGAAGATGTGGCACATATATACAATGGAATATTACTCAGCTGTAAAAAGAAATGAAATTGAGTTATTTGTAGTGAGGTGGATGGACCTAGAGACTGTCATACAGAGTGAAGTAAGTCAGAAAGAGAAGAACAAATACCATATGCTAACACATATATATGGAATCTAAAAAAAAAATTGTTTCTGAAGAACCTAGGGGCAGGACAGGAATAAAGACGCAGATGTAGAGAATGGACTTGAGGACACGGGGAGGGGGAAGGGAAAGCTGGGATGAAGTGAGAGAGTGGCATGGACGTATATATACTACCAAATGTAAAATAGATAGCTAGTGGGAAGCAGCTGCATATCACAGAGAGATCAGCTCGGTGCTTTGTGATGACCTAGAGGAGTGGGATAGGGAGGGTGGGAGGGAGCCTCAAGAGGGAGGGGATATGGGGACATATGTATGCATATGGCTGATTCACTTTGTTGTATAACAGGAACTAACACAGTATTGTGAAGCAATTATACTCCAATAAAGATCTATTTAAAAAATCGCACTATTGTGCAACTGTCAGCCCCATCCACCTTGAGAACACTTTCCACCTTGTAAAACTGAAGCTCTGTATCCATTAATCAGTAACTCCCCATGCGTCCCTCCCCGCAGGCTGTGATAACCACCATTCTACTTTTTGTCTTTATGAGTTTGATTATCCTAGGTTCCTCCTACAAGTGGAATCATACAGTGTTTGTCTTTCTGTGACCAGCTTATTTCACTTAGCATAATGTCCTCCAGGTTCATCCATGTTGTATCACGTGTCAGAATTTCATTTTTTAAGGCTGAATAATATGCCGCTGTATGTACAGACCACATTTTGCTTATCCATTCATCCATCAATGGACGTGGGTTGCTTCCACATTTTAGCTATTGTAAATAATGCAGTTATGAACATGGGTGTAAAAATATCCATATATTTTCCAGATTCTGCTTTCAGTTCTTTTGGGTGTATACCCAGATGTGGAATTGCTGGGTGATATGGTAATTCTATTTTTAATTTTTGAGGAACTGCCATACTGTTTTTCCACAGTGGCTGCACCAATTCACATTTCTGTCAACAGAGCAAAAGTGTTCAAATTTATCCACATTCTCACCAACACTTATTTCGTTGTTGTTTAATAGTAGCCATCTTAATGGCTATGAGGTGGTATCTCACTGTGGTTTTGATTTGTATTTCCCTGTTGATTTGTGATGTGACATTCTTTGCTTTTAAGGATTCATGTAACTAGACTGGGCCCAGGTGGATATCCAGGTGAGCGGGATAACCTCCCATCTCAAGAACTTTAATGTAATCTCGTCTGCAAAGTCCCCTTGCCATGTAAGAGAACATGTTTACAGGTTCCAGGGATTGGAACATGGACACCTTGGGGCCATTGTTCTGCTTTGCACACTTGAGCCGCTGAAATGGACCTGGAGAGCTTAGGGGGGTGCTGTCCCCTTTTCTCTCCTCAGACCAGGTGGGAAGTGATCATCCAGGGGCTTAAAGGACCTCCAGCCTCTTAATGAAAATGCAGTTGCTGTTGTTGTTTCCTCACCCGGGTCTTCAGAGACGAATCGCCTGAGAGTCACGTGTCACTCAGCACCTCTCGGTCTGTCCATCTGGGCAGCTCTTTCACACCAGGTGTCAGGCAGGTGTCACCAGTGGTGGACAAGTCCTGTGTGGGAAACAGAACTGCAGCATCACAAGGGTGAAATGCGGTTATGAGTGTGTTCACGTGAGGAGGAGACCCCAGGGTTCCACGAGACCAAAGCTACCAAACCTCAGCTTTGCTGAGATGCTGATGCTTAAGCCCAGAGCAGGAGTCACTCAAGGCAGAGGTGAGGGGGGAGCTTCCCAGCAGAGGCAACAGAACATGCAAAGTCCCTGAGGTTGGCAGGGGCTTAGGTGGGGGGTGATTCTGGGATCCGAGGGATGGTGAAGGTGGCAAGAGGCTGGAGAAATCAGTGCTCCCACTTCCCATTCGAGAAACATCTGTGATGTTAAGCTTGCTCCATAAGGGACTGTTTTCCCTTCTGCAAAAGTCACGGAAATAACAGAGTTAGGAATCGGTGTGCGGCCCCATTACTCAATGGTAATTAACATGACAACATCCCTTTTTAGTAAGAGATTCAGCCATCAGTTTATTATTCCAGGAGGGAGATTAAACACACAGCATCCATGACATGAAAACGAAAATTTGGTTACTCCCGGGAGCCAAGGGGGATGTGGGGGAACTTCATTCCCTTCTCGTCCCAGCCCTGCGCCCCCGTCCCTGCAGCCCTTCCACCCACCCCAGGTTGTCACCCCTGAAGACCTCCCTTTCGAGTTGAGTCACAAACAGATGAATCTTTTAACAGCCCCCATTTCCTCTGCTCCAGGAGGCCTGCACGATGAAACGGCATCTCTGCACAGCGGAAGCCAAGCCAAACAGATTAATGTGAGATGCATCTGCTGTAGATTAAACATTTGGAAAAGCCATTTTATAAATATTTTTTTCCCACAGCGACATCCCCATATGGCCGCGAGCTCCGGTCCCTCTTCCCAACGCTGCCGGCGGCCTCAGGCGTATGTATTGAATGTACACTCGGGGTTCAGGACTTCTGTTCCTGGCCTCTCAGGAGCATTCCAGAGCAATGGCTAATCTACTTTGGGGGACACATCAGACTCCGAGGCAATCAAGACAGATGGCGCCCACGTCCTGCGGGGCTGGCCGTGGAGGTGAGAGGCACCCCGTCTTGGTCTTCTCTCCAGAAATCCAGCCCACAGCCCTTTGTCTGCTCTGTGCTGAGTCAGGCCTTGGAATTCCCGAAACCTAGGTTCTTGTCTTTCTAGAACTCCCCGTCCAGCAGGAAAACACCTTCAAGGGTCAGCTCTTGGTCCCGTAAACCATTACACTCCAGAGAACCACCAAGCCCCGTCCCTTCTCTCCAGTAAGTGCTTCCAGATTACGCGTCTGCAGCCGCTTCTATTGCTTCCTCCTACTGCCCCCTCCCATCACATACCCCCAGCAGCCTGAGGGAATAATGCTTGTGCACGCCTGGCGTTCAACCCACCACCAGTGGACACCCGCCTCCAGATGTTTGATCAGGCCCTACAAGGCTCCATGCCTTCTCTCCCTGATAGATAGATTTACAGACAACTATAGATTCATCAAACTTGCAAAAATGGTGCAGAGAGGTCTGATGCAGAGCTTCTCCCAATGGCAACACCTTAATAGCTATTATCAATATTAAAACCAGGGGTTTCCCTGGTGGCTCAGTGGTTGAGAGTCTGCCTGCCGATGCAGGGGACATAGGTTTGTGCCCCGGTCCGGGAAGATCCCTCGTGCCGCGGAGTGACTGGGCCCATGAGCCATGGCCGCTGAGCCTGTGTGTCCGGAGCCTGTGCTCCTCAACGGGAGAGCCCACAACAGTGAGAGGCCCGAGTACCGCAAAAAAAAAAAAAAAAAAAAAAAAAAAAATTAAAACCAGGAAATTGACATTGGTGTTATTGCAGATTTCACCAGCTTTATGTGCACGTGTGTGTATGTGTGTGTGTACATGCCTGTTTAGTTGTATGCAACTTTACCCCACGTATGGATTCATGGAATTGCCATCACGATCAAGACACAGAGCGGTTCCATCATCACAAAGTTCTCCCTTCAGAGTCACACCACGCCCCTCCCCTCTCTCCCTTCCCTAACCCCTGGGAACGACTCATCTGTTCTCTGTTTCCGTAATTTTGTTATTTCAAGAACCTTACATTAATGGAAGCGTACAATATGTGACCTTTTGAGCTTGGCTTTTTTCATTCAGCAAAAGGCCCTTGAGATCCATGCAAGTTGTTGTGTATACCAAGAGTTTGTCTCTTTTTATTTCTTTTTATTTGTTTAACCATTCACCCATTGAAGGACATTTGGGATGTCTCCAGTTCATAACTACTACAAATAAAGCTGCTGGAAATAATCATGTGCATGTTTTTGTATGGAGATAACGTTTTCATTTCTCGGAACAAGTGTCCAGAAATGCAGTTATTTGGTCGTGTGATAAATATATATATCATTTTTTAAGGAATTGCCAGAGTTCCAAGCCAAGAAAACACCCAGTGCAAAGAAGATTGGTAGGGAGGGTGTGGCCTGTTGGAGGTGCCAAAAGAAGTCCAGAGCAGATAAAGTTCATCAATACCCAGCCAGGGCCCCAAGCGTATGGTCCATACAAGGAAAAATCAGTTTGTTGGACTTGATCAAAATTAAAAACTTTTGTTCTGCAAAAGACTCTCTTAAGACAATGAAAAACCTTGCAGAAAAAATTTATAAACTATGTAGTTGACAAAGGACTAGTACCTGGGACACAGAGAGAACTCTTAATTTCGTAATGTATAGAAATACTGAATTGCTACATTGTACACCTGGAACTAACACAGTCTTGTAGGTTAATTACATTTAAAGTAAACAAAAATTTAATTAAAATAAAACAAAGCAAGGCACTTCCCTGGTGGCGCAGTGGTTAAGAATCCGCCTGCCAATGCAGGGGACATGGGTTCGAGCCCTGGTCTGGGAAGATCACACATGCCATGGAGCAACTAAGCCTGTGCACCATAGCTACTGAGCCTGTGCTCTAGAGCCCGTGAGCCGCAACTACTTAGCCTGCGTGCCTAGAGCCCATGCTCTGCAACAAGAGAAGCCGCCACAGTGAGAAGCCTGTGCACCACAACAAAGAGTGGCCCCCACTCGCCACAGCTAGAGACAGTCTGCATGCAGCCTGTGCACAATAGTGAAGACCCAACACAGCCAAAAAAAATAATAATGATAAAAATAAAGCAAAGCAAAAAACTAAGCAAATTTAAAAGATAAACAATACTCTGGGGGAAATTTTTTTTAAAAAAGAAGTCTCAGAACTCAATAGAAAAACCATTTAATTAGAAAATGGTCAAGAGACATTTCACCAGAAAGGATTTATACAGATGGCAAACAAGCACATGAAAAGGTATTCAACATCATCAGCCATAAGGGAAATGCAGATTAAAACCACAGTGATACAATACTACACAACTATCAGAATGGCTAAAATTAAAAAATAGTGACAACACCGAATGCTGGCAAGGATGCAGAGAAACTAGACCTTTCATATATTGCTGGTGGGGATGTAAAGCAGTATGGCCACTCTGGGAGATGCTACATAAACACATTTTCATTGGGGTTTTATTCACCCCAGGTATTGGTTTGCTTGTCTGGATTTACAAATCCTGGAGTAGCTTAGGAATGACCTTTCTTTGCTTCACAGGTTGTCATGTTCACCCTTCTCTGACTTGGGGTCAGGAGACCCAGTAGGGGAGGGGGGTTGCTGGAAGTTTAACTTGGTGGAACAAGCAGCCAGGCAGCATGGTCCATCTGGGCATGGCCCTGAGCCCCAAGTGAGGCAGAGAAACTCTAAGAATTTGGGGGCCCTCCCAAATTCCAAGAGCCACAGGGGCTTTGGAAATGAGCACCTCAGGGGGGCCTGGCATGGACTGAAGACAAAAAGGGCTCACATATACTCGATTCTGTGCAAGACCCCAGGGCCTTTGCACATCCTGGGATGACCAAGGTTGAATTTGCCTCCAGCCATGAGTGACAGGAGCTCAGAGTCAGATATAAGGTGATTTAAAGACTTTTTAGAATGGCAGTTTTGTCTGTGTATGGACTGAGTTTCTAGGTCGGCACAGTTCTGCTCAAAATGTGGTCCATAGACTGGGAACTGGTAGGAGATTCTCACCCTTGGGCCCCACCCAGACCTACTAAGTCAGAATCCCTGGGGGCAGGGTCCGAGATCCATGCTCCCTCTAGCTCTCCAGGGGATTCTTTCACAAGCTAGAGTTTGAGATGCCCTAGATTAAGAAATGCAGCCTTCAGATACAGTGTGCATATTGGAAGGTGCATAACGAACCCACTGCAGAAAGTGGAGATGTGATTGTGGGTTGAGTACAGTGATTCTCAAAGTGTGTGGTCCCGGGACCCCTGGTGGTTCCTGAGACCTCCGCAGAGGGTTCACAGGATCAAAACAATTGTCCTAGATAATACAAATGTCCAAATAAATGTCCAGAATCATTTGCCTTTTTCACCCTCATATTCTCATGAGAGTACAATAGAGTTTTCTAGCAGCTGCACAATGTGTGATGACATCATAGTTCTGCCAGCTAATGGAATGTGTGCTTGTGATTCTTGCGTTTTAAAGACGTGTTAGTTTTAACTTCTGACACCATTAATATCGATAGATACAACCTTCTTGGACAAAAGCTCTTTGGAATCCTCAGTAGTCTTTAAAAGGGTAAAGCGGTCCTCAGCACAAAAGTTTGAGAACCTCTGATCTCTCACTTGCCACAGAGATCTAGGAAGCACCAATAATAATCATCATTGGAGGCTATTATGCCCATTTCACAGGTGAGAAAAATGAGGCTCATAGATTATACCAGTTGTGGTTCTTGGGTTGCAAGCATCAGAAACCCAAGGCTGACCTAGGTGAAAGAGGATTTACTGGAACTCTTGGGGTAGAGGAGGGGGATTACCCAGGCAGCATCCAAGGACCAAGAGATCGATCTGCTTGAATGGAGCAGCCGTTTGTGGTCCTGCTGCCCAATGGAGCTCTGAGAAGGGGCCCCACGTTCTCCTAGAGAAAGGCAGGCACATAGCCGGGCCAGTGAGATTCCTTCTCCTGCAACTTGGTTCTTAAGCAGAGGGGCAACAGACTGACTTTCTGAGACAAGGAGACCTCTCCCCAGGGTCCAGGAACCCCATTTTGCCAACTGCCACTTGCAAGAAAGCAGTTTCCCACGGGTCTCCCCATGGCTCATTGGGGCGAATGTTCAAACCAACCCCTGCCCAGAAAGATGTCTGGGCGGTGAGTGGAAGGCTGATCATGTCTGCGCTTTTAAGTTCCTAATGAATCTCCCTCTCCCTGCAGCCCCAAGCCAGCACGGACACGAACCTCGCCCCCCCTCCCCACCTCTATCGTGCCAGTGCTTGCTGGGAGCTCTGTGTGTGCTGTCTTCTACCCAGTGGGAAATCTTTCTCTGGATTTATTGGAGAACTTGCCTGTCAGAGATGATTATTTGTTTGGAGTCCTGTATATCTCATTTTACTGGAGCTAGTGTGTTGTCACACACAGTTTATAGGTATCCGGCGGGCGCAGTCCCATTAAATGCCCTTTAAAAATATGCTTGGTTAAAAAACAACCACCACCTTGTTTATGGTTAACATAGAGAATCACAAAACCCTTCTTTCCTGGGGACTGTTGGTGTTTGCCGCCTGTAGCAGAGCAGCTGTGTGACTTTAGCCTGAGTCCCGAGGCGGCCGCCACCCGACTCCTCTTCAGGAGGGAGGCCCGGGGACAGCCAGCCTTTGTCCACAATTCATTTCCTTTCTGCGTAATCACAGCAGGTGAGATGGATCCAGACTGGCTAACCCTGAGAAAACAGCCCGTCTGGCTCGGCTAAAATGATGTTTCAGGCGGGGATTTGATCGGCAGAATTAACAGGCTGAAGAAATCTACCCATCCACAAGCCTGGAGAGACATATCCATGTGAGTTGCATGTTTCATTTGGGGTTTTGCAAACGAGGAAGACCTGTTGGGCCAGGACTGAAGTCCTCCTGGCCCATTCTGCCTGCCCCCCTCTGCCCTGCCTGGCCTGGGTCTGGATCCTTCCCCTGCTGGCCAAGCTTCTTGCCGTGACTGGAGGGCCCGATACCCTTGCCTGGTTATAAATAGCCAACAGTGCTGACAAGAGCGCCCCTCCCTTGGTCCACGTTTCCTCTGGGTACGCACCCATACAGGATGTCGGTGCCTTCTGATCCGGCACCATTAGCCCACGTCTGCTCAAATAAGTTAACGTCCCTATTTTGGCAGACTCAGTTGGCAAGGACAAGGCGTCCACCAGGCTGCCCACGGGGCCCCTCCCTGAGAACCGTACAGCGTTTTGTGTGCTTGGCTCTGCCAGGCTTTGAGAAAGGGCAGCTTCACCTTTCCTGTGACTTCCATGGTCCTGGCCACTGGCCTCAGCCTGACGTTGGTGCAGCCTGAAAGTCTTGGAGTTTGCAAATTCGGCAGAGAAGAATGAGAGGGACCTTCTGTGAGCTCTCAGGGTAGAGGGTCAGCTAGGGCATGCTTCACCAAAGGATGGGAACAGAAGGGGTACATTTCTACTGAGGGTTCTCAAAGATATTAAAATCTTCAAGACTCCAAGATACTGTTAAAATGGTAAAAAAACAAAAAACTCAAGAACTCAAGAACTATTGCAATAGAGGAGAAGAGACCTGGGCTCAGTTCCGACCACAACAAGGGCAAGTGGGGAATTATAGACAAGGAGCGGGGTGGGGTCAGAGGATGGAAACTCGCTAAGAGGAAACACCAGCCTAAGGGAGATTCTGGCTAAACTGAACCAACAGGATTCTTGCTGAAGGCAGGCCAGGAGTGATCCGATATTGCCTGGGGGATGATGGGGGAGGAGGAACCCAATCAGATATCCAAGCAATCGGATGTTGAGGGTGAGGATTCTCAGCACGATTCTTGCTACAACTAGATGCTACAGTGGTGGTTTCTCCCAGAATGCCCCAAATGTGGATGACTGCCTGGGACTTGGGATCTGCATCCTTCACCTGATCTTCTCCAAGGTTCATGGGTCTTCCTTTCAGAAAAAGAAAATCTCACTTGACATCAGTAATTACATTGTCACCTGACTTAGAAATTCAAAAGCAACTACAAGTCAGGTTTTGAGTACCAGCAGCCAAGGTGTGAAATTACTTCTTGACTCTATTCGTGGCTTTTGGAAATGGCCCCCGAGACAGCTCCATCCATAAGGATGTCAGGAAGGAGTTATTGTCTAGGCAGCAAAAGGCAGAAATTTCAGCGACTGCTCAGTGATCTAATGTGGAGTGAAATTCCTCTTTCCGTACTCTAGCACTTTGGAAATGCTAATGTTTTCAGACCCAGACTCTGTGGTTTTTCAATAGTGTAGATAGCATAGTAAAGTTTGATGTCAGTTGCCTATTGATTTTACAATTTCCTTGTTTCCCTTTTCCCCTCCCTGTCTTTCATTTTATTTATTAGAGACTCAACCTCGCCAGGCACACAAGGCTTAAGGTCTACCCGTTCGTTACTCGTGGTGGCCAGGGGTCTCAGGTCCAAACCTGGCAATGAGCATTCCTTCTCTCAGTCTGCATTTGCTCACCAGACCCCCAGGGCCAGAAGTGATGCCGGCCATGGGGACCCTAGAGGACTAAGACTTGGTTCCCCTTGGAGGAGCTCACTGTCCCATTGGTCGGATGAAAGGAATGGTGATTTAAAATATGAACCCCCAGCAGGTATCACAAGGCAGGAGCTCCAATTCAGAGGTGCTGATTCCTGACCCCACTGCTTCTTTTTTTTTTTTTTTTTTTGCAGCACGCGGGCCTCTCACTGCTGTGGCCTCACCCGCTGCGGAGCACAGGCTCCGGACGCGCAGGCTCAGCGGCCATGGCTCACGGGCCCAGCCACTCCGCGGCATGTGGGATCTTCCCACACCGGGGCACGAACCCGTGTCCCCTGCATCAGCAGGCGGACTCTCGACCACTGCACCACCAGGGAAGCCCAACCCCACGGCTTCTTGCAGGAATGACTCGGGACAGCCCAGTCCCGGCAGAGAAGGAGCAGAGATGGTGAAGGCTGACCTCCGAGAGGTGGGTCACGCTGCAGGTGGTCTTAGACCATGTCATCACCCAGCTATGATGCTCCCCTCCTTCAGGGGAATCAACATCCTCCAGCAGACGTCTGGCTTTTTTCAAGTTTGGAAGAGCATTTTCCACTATATATGACTTCCTTTCAAAACTAGTCATCAGCTCTTCATTCAAGCAAGGCTGGAGAAGCAATGGTGCTTCATGGGGGGAGGGGGGTGTGGGTGTCCAAACTGGCCACAAACATGGTCTGTAGCACCCTCAGACCTCACTGGTCCGGCCAGGACCCCGAATGCTCTGGAGTGTCCCAGGCTCCCCCCAGGGAGAGCCACATCCAGAGGCTGGCAGGATTGGCTTCCGGAGACACTGATGGGAAAAAAAAAGAAAAAAATAACCACCCCCTGAAATAAATGACTAACTACCACAGTCCCCTCTAATGCGACCCCATGTGGCAGTTGGCATTTCCACCTGTAGCTTGCCGTGAGTTCTGACGCCCCTGGCAGGCTCCACTTCACTAATTCATTGATGGGGCAGGGGACGGGGCCCAGGGAATCCTGGCTGCAGACCACGCCCCTTCTGAGCAGGAGAGGAGATGCTGATTCCCCTCCTGGTCCCTCCACGGGGCCTCCTGGCTGGGAGGCTGCCAAGAAGTGGAGGCAGCTGGTAAATTTGAGGGAGGTACTTCACCTCTCTGAGCCTTAGTTTCCTCATCTGTAGAATGGGGGTGTTAATAACAGAACATAGAGTCCAATTTCAAAAAGTGTCAATGAATCCAGTTACTATCATTAGCCTAATTACACAACTTGAAATATGTGCCCCAGGCTGGCTGCTGGCGCGTTCAGTCTGACCCCACGAAACACGGTAGGACTTGAGAGCTGTTTTCTCTTGAGTGAAATACTGCCCAGAGCGGGGCGTTGCTGCCGAGTGTGGCAAACACGTTTTAGATGGCGGAGGGGGGTCTTTAGAAGACTTTCCTTCCAGGGTCCTGAGAAACCCTCAGGGGCAGCCCACCCAGGAGAAGGATCTGGAAAGGAGAGAGGAGAAGCGTGTGACTGCTTCAGCCAGGGCATCTCTAAGTGCCCAGATGTCAGCCAGAGCACAGGCCTGCGATCCTGTCCAAATCCATAGGCTCTCTGAGGCTGGATTTAGACGGAGGGGCTAACGAGAGGTCATTCCCTGCCCTCTAGCTCATCCTCACTTGTCTGATGGTGGAAGCGGAAAAGAACCTCCTTTTCAAACTTCACCTGAATGGAAGGCTCCCATGGACCACAGGCAGTCGCGGCATGAGATGGTCTCATTAGCATTCCCATCACACAGGTGAGGAGATGGAGCCTGCCGCGTCACCCCTGACCCGTCTGATCCTCCGTCCCCCCCAACACACACAACTTCCATAGCCGTCGGCCTTGAGGTTCCAAGTAGGGCAATCAAGAAGGAACCTGGCCACCTGGGGACATGTGAGTCCCCAGCAGGGGGACGCCTTCTTCCTCGAGGAACAATTCTGGAGAGACCTCGGCTTCTGGGTGGACATATTTAGTAATGAGAGCATATGGTGCGTGTCCCCCGAGCCTGATGCAGCCACTCTCACAGACGGAGCGCTGGACCAGGAGTCTAAAGGCGTGGCTCCAGTTCTGGCTCCCTTGCTCCCTGCCCCGGCCAGCAGCGTGACCCCAATCTCACTTTCACCTTGACAGAGAGCGGCTCACTCATCTGCAAAGAGGTATAAACACCCTGACCTGTCGTGGAGGTAAGAGCCTTCTACAGGCGTAAGGAGGGTCATACCGATAACGGGCTGAGGTCCGCCCAGCTCCTTCTGCGCTCGCTTGGCTGTGAGGCCCCGAGCAGTTAAGCCGTGAATGAAGACTTTCCGTTGTCCTGAAACCATTTCTCTTCCACCGAGAGCTCAGAGCACCTGCCACACTCTCCACCCCTGAGATTTGAATGCTCCAAATTCAAAACCAAATCAGATGTGTCAGTTCCTGAGCAGGACCCAGAAGACAGGACCTGTGTCTGTGACGATCTAGGTAACGTCCTGCACGTCTTTAGGACACACACATGCCAGGAACGTGGGCAACATTTATATTCATTTAATTTCCATGACAAGCCTACTGTCCTCCACTTCTCAGATGAGAAAACTAAGGCTCACAGACCAGTATAGACAAGTATGCAGACAGATAGATTGGATAGATGGAAATGATAAAACTAAGACTCCTGAACTTTTCTAGATGTAGGTGTGGAAAAACAGATCAGATGGACAGGAAGGAAGGGAGGAAGGAGGAAGGAAGGAAAAGAAGGAGGAAGGGGGAGGAGCCGCATGGAAGGCAGAGACTCTTTCTTACGTGTAGAATACGATTCAATGAATTGGGGTTTGTTCTTGTTTTTGTTTTGTGTGTGTGTGTGTGTGTTTGTGTGCGTTTCTTTTGGTTTATCTGATGATTTCTATTGCTTCCTCTCCCTGTAGAAAGTCACAGAAATAAATATTTCCTGGTAATAAAATAAAGCCAGAACCCAGCTACCTCTTTTTCCTGCCACTGTAGGCAGCCATGCAGGATGGTGGATCATAGTGTCAGAAAGATGGGGGACGTGTGGCCTCCCGCAGTCAATTAATGGCGATAATTATACACTGTAAACAGTCTCGGATATAATTAAGGCTGGAGGCCCAGGGCTGGGTGTGCTCCCCGTTGAGCATCATCAGACATGGGGGCTGGAGGCTTGGCTCAGTCCAGGAGACATCAAAGTGCCAGTCTGCCCCTTGGGGCAGCTGCAGCTTCCTCCCGGTCTCCTCCCTGTTCCTTCTCCTAGGACACCTCCCGAGGGGAGCCACGATCCAGCCAGGCGCCCGGCTCAGTGCTGATGCCCAGAAACAAAGCATCCAGTGACCCCAGACCCCTGAGAGAGCCTCATCCTGCGGGGGGAGAGGTAGCGGCTCCTGAGACCCCAGAAACCCACTGGGTCTGAAATTGAGCTCAGCTTTCCCTCCTTCCTTCCACCGAGCTGCTGCACCCACAGCTCTAAAACCCACTTCGGGGCTCAAACCCCAAACCTGGGGGTCTACCCTGAAGCCTCCCTCTCATGTCTGACTCTAATTCATTCATTCATTTGTTCACTTATTCCATAAATATTAATGGGAGACTGCCATGACCAGGCTCTGTGTCATCAAAAGGACTGTCAGTTTTACCTCCCAAATGTTCTCCGTTTTCACCCCACCTGCCTGGAGCAAGCCAGCTCCTCCTGGGTCTCCCAGCTTCCTCTCTGAGCCTCCAGGATCAGCTTAGAAAACCCACGTCTGGCTAGGTCCTTCTCTGCTTAAAACCTTCCAAGAGCTCACCATTGTCCTGTGACAGGACGAAGTTCTTCCTAGGCTGCACCATCAGGCTCCGGACACGTCCAGTCTCCTCTCTCGCGCTCTGAGCTCCAGCCACCCCGGTTGTCTCTCTGTCTTCCTGTTTCTGAGCCTTTGCCCAAGCTGTTCCCTCTGCCAGGAATGCCCTCTCCCCCTCTCCTCTCCTCACCTAGAAAACCCCAACGTGTCTTTTATGTCCATTTCAAACAGCTTTTCTTCAAAGGAACATCCCCTGACCTTCTGCTTGGGTCAAACCCTCCAGTACATGGTTTTATGATTCCATGACTTTGCTTTTTGATAGTTAAATATCTTTGTAACTATGTGTTTAATGTCTTCCCCTCTTGACAAATTATTTGTAAGTTCCTTGACAGCAGGGCCTCGTCTGGCTTGTTTGTTGCTGTATCTCCAACACCTGGAACAGTGCCTCGCACACAGTAGGTCTTCCCTTTGTTGAATGAATGAGTGAATAAGTAAATGAATGTGTGAATGAATGGCTTTTAGTTTCTCCCTAGGACATATAGAGGCAACGTGTTGCATTTTCTACTTTCTGTTTTTCGTGACCCACCTTGATCATTCTACTTATTTGGGGTTTGATTCTTGTCATTTGCCATTTCTGTTCTGCAAGTTCCCACGTACCGAGAGGTTCAGGGTCTTGGGGATTACAGATGGCTACTAATCATCTGATGTTCCTCCCATCGAGATGTAAACTCCATGTTGCCTCCTCCTGAATCTGGCTTGGTCTGTGATGTCTTGACCTCTTGGTATGGTGAAAGAGATTGTCTGCTCCAGGCCTTGCCTTTAAGATGACTGTCAGCTTCCACATCCTTCTTCCAGGAGCCCTGAGCCACCATGCAAGGAGTCCGATTACCCTCGGGCTGCCATGCTGTGAGGAAGCCCAATCTATCCACATAGAGAGCCGTGTAGAGAGAGCAAGGGAGAGATGCCTGGCCAGCCCCAGCCATTTGAGTCAGCCCCGCTGACATCCCAGACATGTGCATCCCTGCTGTGCCTTGTCTGCCTGACCCACAGAACTCTGATACATAGTAATCAATTGTTATTTTAAGCCACGATGTTTGGGATGTTTGGGGTAGTTTGTTATGCAACAAGAGGGAGCCAGAACAGGGGTTCCTCAGCTTTGGCAGAGAAGACAATACTTTCAGACGTTTAGATAATACCACATCTGCCCCCACTCACCACATCTGCAAATCCTCCCACAAGAGAGGTTTCTCTTCTAAAGCACTCTTCTGAGTAAAAGCAAACAGATAGACAGCACATCTGTGGGACTTCTGGGGCAGAGACATTCTTCTGGTTTTGTGTTTTGGAGAGCCTTTCCTTGTGGTCTTTTATTTTTCCAAAACAGACTCTCAGCTGGTTTTTGTTACCCATGGGAGTGCTGGAAAATTCTCATCCCTAATGCAAGACCTATATTTTTAAGAACATCAGTTAAGAAAATTAAGAAAAATACTATGTTCAGGAAGAATGAAGCATTCTAGAATGTGTGTGTGTTGGGGCAGGGGTGGGGGTGGGGGGGTGGATGTCTGGACCAGAAAAACTGCCATTTCTTTTCAGTACATGGTCCCAGCCTGGAGCTTGCCTTCGATGGGAGGATGCTGGATGTGAGACCAGATGGGGATGGATGCGGAATTAGCTTCATGGTGTAAAGCTGGGTCTTCGCTAGCAAGCAGAGGACCCCTGTTCTGGTCATCTATTGCTATGATGTGTCTCTTGGCTGAACAGAAGTGGCTCACTGCCCCGAAGCTGGGCTGTGAGGGTCTTGTCTGCTGGTGGAAAAGCCCTTGGGACTGCGGGCCTCTGTCTCCTTCTGTGAAGATGCACCTCACATCGTGGGCATCTGGGCCCGTGGCATGACATCTCAGCAGCTAGTACTTGCTGGCGGCTTCCCCAGGGCTCCCGTCGACACCTTTCTCAGACTGAGTCCCTGGGAGAATGTGTTTGGGCTACCTCATGGACAGCTGGGGCAGGGACACATCAGGATCAGGCAGATGTTACCTGGAGGAGGAGAACCTCCATCTCCCTCGTGGAGTGGGTGTTTCCTTCAGGGGAGGGGCGCCAGCAGCTGGATGAGTGAAAGTGATGCAGAGGGGAAGAGGGGCTTCAGAGAAACTGAAGGGGAAGGTTTGGGTGACCCTCAAATACTGCGGGGGGTGGGGAGAACGGACTTGCCAGGGGAGAGCGGAGGATGGAGGATGTGATTGGGTCCCTGGACAGACCAGGCTGAGCCAGCCTGGGGCAGAGAAAGAGCAGAGAGACCCCTGGTCAGGGTGCCCCAGTGGGGGAGGAGCCACCAGTGGGTCAAGCAGGACATTCAGAGGTGATGTCAGCAGAGGAGCCAGGAGCAGGCTTTTGTTTTTTAAATTATTTATTTATAATTTAATATTAAATTTAATTAATTAATTAATTAAAGTTATTATTTATTTATTTTGGGCTGCGTTGGGTCTTTGTTGCTGTGCGCGGGCTTTCTCTAGTTGCAGCGAGCGGGGGCTACTCTTTGTTGCAGCGCGCGGGCTTCTCATTGCAGTGGCTTCTCTTGTTGCGGAGCACGGGCTCTAGGCGCGTGGGCTTCAGTAGTTGTGGCGCATGGGCTCAGTAGTTGTGGCTCGTGGGCTCTAGAGCGCAGGCTCAGTAGTTGTGGTGCACGGGCTCAGCTGCTCTGTGGCATGTGGGATCTTCCCAGACCAGGGCTCGAACCCATGTCCCCTGCATTGGCAGGCGGATTCTTAACCACTGTGTCACCAGGGGAGTCCCAGACCCTTCCGTTTTACAAACTGTTCCCCACCCAGCAGCCCAAGCGTCTTCTCTGAACCTAATTAAGCCATGTCTTGTTCGCTTTGCTTCGAACCTGCAGTGGCTTCCCAGTGTCCCATGAGAGAGACCGCCTTCTCCTCCCTGCCTCTCACTCACCGAAAACCAGTCGGTCTGCCCTGGCCCAGAACGGGCTCTGGCTTGTCCGACTCAGAGGGGCTTTCTCTGAACCCGCCTCCCTCACTCCAGACGCCAAGCAATTCTAAGAGTGTGTGTGAATCTAAATGTAAAACAATAAGGCTTCAAGATGAACACGTAGGAAATGATCTTGACACCTGGGGAGGCAAAGAATTCTGAAGTAGGACACAAAAAACATTGACCAAAAAGGAAAAGACTGTGAAATTGGACTACATTATAAGAACTAGCCATCAAAGAACCCATTAAGAGAGTAATAGGCAGGCCTCAGAGTGGGACAAAACATCCACAATACAGATATTCAACAAAAGATTTGTATGTATAGAATATATAAAGAATTCCTACACACCAGTAAGAAAAAAATAGACAACCCACAAGAAAGATGGGGGAAAGACTTGCAAAGGCAGAGAGAACATTCCAGCAGACAAGCAACGTACCAGAGGGGATTCACCTGTTCAGCCACGAGGACATGAAAATTAAAGCCAGAATAAGATGCCACACATGCCCACTGGATTGACTCAAATTTAAAACCCAGGCAAGCACCGAGTGTGGTCTAAAATGTAGAGGGACTACATGCTGGTGTGAGCGTAAAATGCTTTGACTTTGGAAAATGGTTTGGCAGCATCTAGTAAAGCTAAACGTATTTACTTTAGGTCCATCAGTCCCGTTCCTGGGTGTGGACCCAATAGGTGTACGTATGTGCCCACAAGACATGAACTTCCCTAGGAAGTTCCTAGGAGCACCATTCCAATAGCCCCAAACTGGAGACAACCCAAATGTCCACCCCTCAAAAAAGGGTACATTATGGTGTATGGGCAGCCCTCATTTTATTGCACTTCACTTTATTGAGCTTTGCACATAATTGCATTTTTTTACATATTGCGGGTTGGTGGCAACCCTGCACTGAGTAAATCTATCAGAGCCATTTTTTTTCCAACAGCATTTCCTCACGTCATGTCTCTGTGCCCCATTTTGGTAATTCTCGCAATATTTCAAACTTGTTCACTTTTATTATATCTGTCATGGTGACCTGTGATCAGTGACCTTTGATGTTACTACTATGACTTCCTGAAGGCTCTGATGATGGTTAGCATTTTTTAGCAATAAAGTATTTTAAAATTAAGGCCTGTACATAGTTTTATTAGACACTTAATAGACTATAGTATTGTGTAAACTTTTATATGCACTGGGAAACCAAAAAATTCATGTGACTTGCTTTACTGCAATATTTGCTTTATTGTGGAGGTCTGGGAATGAACCCGGAATATCTCCGAGGCGTGCCGGTATTTCATACAATGGAACAATGCTGGGGACGGGGCAGGAATAAATTATTGCTGACACCTACATCATGGACAAACCTCATAGACTTATGTTTGAGAGAAGCCAGGCGCAGTGGAGTGCACATACAGCGTGGTTCCCTCTACGTACAGTTCAAGAAGAGATAAAACTAATCCCTGGGGACAGCCCCCTAATCGTAGGGGCTGGGATGCGACCTGGGGGTCAGCCTGGGGCTGGGTGGTTCTTTTTCTTCACGTGGAGGGTGATGTCATGGTTCGGTCACGTCGTGAAGACTCACAGAACTGAATGCTTATGGTTTCTGCACTTTTCCAAATGTGAGTTATACTTCTATTAAAGTTTACTTAAAAAATAAATAAAAAGAAATAAAGCAGGCCCGTACCCCAGACACTCACTATCCCAAGAACCCATTTGATTTTCCTTATAATTACCTATGAGAGGGAGTCACGAAGATATTTTGGGGTTTAATTTTGAGAATGTCACTTATACGCTGTGTGACTTCAGGCAAGTTACGTAACGTCTCTGTGCCTCAGTTTCTTCATCTGTGAAATGGGGGTGACGGTAGTGGTGGATGTATAATACTTGCAGCACGGGGATTTCTGCCATCATCACAGCACTTCCCACTCTCTGAGATCATCTCGCGAACAGGATGTCCATCTTCCTGGCTGAAACGCCAGCTTCGTGGGAGAGGGGCCCTGCCAGGCTTCCTGGGACACTGCTCGGCCACTGCACGTATTCAGTACATATTCATCCAATGGCTGAGCAGAGGCTCGGGGACCCATGAGGCTGAGCCGCCCGAGCACAGGCTTTGAGGAAAGGAGGCACCTCCTGGGGCAAGAGCAAAGCTGATGGCAGGCCGGCGTGGCCGTAGGTACCAGTGGGGGCACCTGGGTCCCCCTGACTTGTCCAGCACCCGGAAGGGGCTGCTACTCAAAGAATCACTCCTTTCGGCCAAAAGCAACCTTGGGAAAAAGAGAAAGAGGGAAGAGACAAAATGAAACCTCCAGGGTCTCTCCTGCCAGGGTGGCCTTGGAGTGTTTTTAAATTACGCCAGGACCACTGAAGCCCAGGAGCAGTGTTCCCTGGAGGCGCTGAACCGGACGCTAAGTCTCTCTCTCGTCCACCCGCCTCAACTCCTTACAGGCGACACCCGCCTGGGGGGCAGGGGGTGCCAGAGGCCACGCTCGCGTCGCCGCAAGTGGCGGGGACAGGGCCACCGCGCTCCCACCTCTTCCAGTGAGCTCCGTTTGACAGGACGTAATAAAAAGTCTTTTAATCTTTGTCACTGTGGTAGGCGGAGAGGCCAGAAGTCTCCATGTTTTAAAGGGAATTTTTAATTAGTATGTAAATTCGACTGGCGACATTAAAATGTCATTTGCTAAGTAAATGTTGCTGCACTCGGAGTTCAGGTATTTATTTGATCCTGTCCTGCCAAGGTGCCTTTGTGGGTTTCCTGAGTGTGTAATAACAGCATTTCAAAAACAAAATGAAATTCTGCCTCTGTTACAATGCACCCGGGTTACGGCTTTGCCGCCGGCGATGTGACTGGAATATTTTAAGGTAGCGGCCGCCGGCTCTGGCAGCCGCACACAATGTCCCCTCTTTCCTGTCTTCTGAGACGGCCTCTGGGGGCTGTGAAGGAGACCCTTGCATCCTTGAATCTGGATCCCCAGCATTGGGCTGGCAGCCTCTGGGGTGACTGCCAGCTAACTGCGAAGTGGGGGACGTGATGGGCGTCCAGACTCTCAGATGAGGTGCGACAGCTGAGAGGTCAGGTCATGTCCCAGCCTCCACAAAACCCGCGAGGAACCAAGCACAGAGGAAGCGGTAGGAGATCACCAGGGGCCACATTTTAATTCCAAGATAGGTGATAATTTGATGCTGAAGACCCAAAGAGGAGGAGGTGACTGTCTGGGCTTTCAACGCACTGGGATTTCCACCAATAGTGACCAAAGCATCCTCTGAATGTTGATTACGCTTCACTAAACCTTCCCCGTGTGTGTGTGCATGCATGTGTGTATGCATGTATGTGTGCATTTGTGTGCATGCACGTCTGCAGCTCCAAGCTGCCAGCCTCCTACAGCGGGAGTCCATTCAGCTCCCAGCCCCTGCCAGGCCTGAGCTGGCTGTGTGTGTGTGTGTCTGTCTGTATGTGTGTGTGTGCCCGCGTGTGCGTACATACATGTGTGTTGGCTTGCGTATACATGAGTGTGTGTGCATGTGTGTTGGGGGTAATTCTAGATTACTGCATTTACCAGATGCACAAACTGAGGCCCAGGGATGTGACCCGCTGGTCTCCCGTCCCCCAAGCTTTCCTCCTCTAATCCACCCCGATACCACCTGTTGGAGGAGAATGAGTTGGGGGCATTTTCAGGAGCCTGGGAGGGGCTGGGACAGAGGTCCCCCAAGTGCGTTAGTTCTCACGCCGGCCCCGCCAGTCGTCAGGTGTGAAACCTCGATTCCCTGAATCCCCGTCCCCACTGCTGCTCCCCGACCCCCATCTTCTCCAAGTCAGAGAGTGGCACGTGGGTGTCTGGGTGGCTGAACCCCAAAGCCGGGGTGTCCTCGGGGTACCGTGTGTCTTGAGGAACAGAGAGGAGGTGAGGAAGGAGTGGGGTGTGGGCCAGGCTGAAATGTGTGGTTTCTGCTCAGCTTATAGGTGTTAAGACAACACTCAGGACCCCCAGCCCTTTGATAAGTCACACATGTCCAGCCTGCTAGAATGCCAAAGTCGCTGTGAAAACACCCCACCTTTGGCTGATGGACATTTATGTTGTAAAACCCAAATAGAATACCAGTACAGAGGCAGCCCTTCCCCACCATCCCATTAGGATTTACCACCTGTGCTGGAAGAAGAAAAGCACTCAAGTTAGAGGCACAAGGGTTTCAATACAGCTCTTTTCATCCTCTTATTCATGCATTCACTAAAAATGCTGGCTGAGGGCCCACTATCCCATCCCCTGGACGCTTGACCCTCTGAATAGAGCAATGGTTTAAAGGGCAGGCCCTAGTGGTGGAAGAACCAGGCTGGAATCTTAGTGGGACTGCTTCCTGGCTGTGTGAGGTGTTTTTTTTTTTTTTTTTTTTTAATATTTATTTATTTATTTATGGCTGTGTTGGGTCTTCGTTTCTGTGCGAGGGCTTTCTCTAGTTGTGGCAAGCGGGGGCCGCTCTTCATCGCAGTGCGCAGGCCTCTCACTATCGCGGCCTCTCTTTTTGCGGAGCACAGGCTCCAGACGCGCAGACTCAGTAACTGTGGCTCACGGGCCCAGTTGCTCTGCGGCATGTGGGATCTTCCCAGACCAGGGCTCGAACCCGTGTCTCCCGCATTGGCAGGCAGATTCTCAACCACTGCACCACCAGGGAAGCCCTGTGTGAGGTTAATTAACCTCTCTGAGCCTCAGTGTTTTCATGGGTCAGTTGGTGATGCTGGCAGAGCCTATTTCAGAGATGCTCCTGTGAAGCACAAGGCACAGCCCTGGTCATGTGTGGAGCCCTCAGCAAGTGGCAGGTGTGATTATTGCTGCTGGAGCTTCCAGCCCATTCTGGACCCTTCCTGACACAAGACTTGCCAGTGAAGAGGAAGGGGTGGGGGAGAGCACGTGCCATGTTTCCCCAACAACTTTATGGAAGGAGCGCCCTCCTGGGATGAGATTTCTTCCCAAACACCCTGCCCATTTTCCAGAGTTTCCGGAGTTAATGACCAAGTTTCAATATTTCTAGAAACCTGAAAAGCTATACATATGCAAAGACACTTAGGTGGGCTTGGAGGGGTCTAGAGATGGAGGGGAGTTGGGATGAGGCTTTGTCCCCTGAGTGGTGAGACACAGATTTACCTTCTCCTCCTGGGTCCCCTCAAGGGTCCCTTCAGCAAAGCTGGTGGACTAGTTAGTGGGAATTTGCGAGGAACGCACCCGGAAGCAGCCATCCACAGCGACACTCTCTAGCCATGAAAGTCTACTCACTGGTCCTCGCCCTGGGGAGCCTTGAAAGTGCTAGTGCCTGGGACCCACCCGGTGGCCAGCCTGATTTAATTGGCAAGACGGTGATCTGAGGATCAGTGGGTCTTAAAACCTCCCCAGTGATTCCCACGTGCAGCCAGGGCCGAGAACCACTGGCTCAGGGCTGCGGTGGGCAGAACAGCAAAAGAGGGATGAGTGAGTGGCAGAAGCTTCTGCATGAGGCAAAGGGCCAGGATTTCTCAGGAGAAAGATTCTTGGGTCCTGGTTCCAAGATGTGTTTGGTTAAGGTTGGTGAGAGCCACCTGGAGCTGGCTGGGCACAGGAATGCCATCTGAGTTCCCAGAGCCCAAGCCCCAGGATGAGCAGAGAAACTCAGCCCCATCACCTCCTGACACCACGGACATGCCCCCCGGGGGGAAGGACACCAGCATGTGCAGCTACAGCCCCCCTCTCAGCTCAGAGCAGCCTGGGATGTGATTCACCTCTCACTCGCACCCCTGTTCCCTTCATTCATTCATCTATTCATTCACCTGTCTTCCACTGAGAACTGCCTGTGTGCCTGGCATCATTCCAGATTTGGAGACATAGCCGGGAAAAAGTCAAGACACGTGTCCTCAAGGAGCATACAGTCTAATGGTGGAAACAAACAGGGCATGGGTATCACTTTAAAAAGCAAGGAAGTTTCAAATAGTGGCAAGTGCTGCAGAGACACTCAGCTTTCCACCTGGAAAATGAGGATTATAATAAAGCCCCTCAAGGCCAATGTAAAGATTAAATTAAATAAATAGTGAAAATATACATGGCATGGTTAACAGGCATCCAGTAGGTGTTCCAAGCTTACCGACAGCGGTTGGCAAGGAGAGAATCAACACAGCACAGGGAGAAATGCTGTGTATCAAGGATGTAACAGTAAGTTAGAGACACACAACAAAGAGATATAGGGCCTTCTCTGGCTCCACAGGAGGCACTAGGACCAGGGCTGGGTCCAATTTATTTAGCATTTCCCTAAATACCAATCCTCTCCTGTCCTCATACAGTTTAGGAAACTTGGATGGTTCTCATTAGCCAGGCCACCCTGGGCAAGCCCTCTAATTCCATCCCATCATAGGTGACATTGGGAATTCCAGTTGGAGAGGAATGTCTGTGTTACACAGAATGTTAGAGACCAAGAGGGACAGGGGATTCAGCCCGGAGTGGGCCCCAGACCCTGGCCGTCTGGAGGTTGTGCTGACCTGCTAGAAAGGGGCTCTCCAATCCCGAAAGGTGGAGTCTGGAAGAGGACCAAGTAAAGGTCTGTGGATGCTGCTGTTTCTGGCAAGGTCCACAGCACTTGGACCAGCGCCTAGCACGTAGTTGGCACTCAGTTCATGTTTGCGGGGGAGCGAACGACGTTCCGGGCCAGCTGCGCACCTGGCGGAGAGACAGTCACATCCATCACTAGCTGGAGGCTTCGGCCCCTCCCCCAGGACATCTGGACGGGGCAGGAGGCAGGGTACGGACTGATGTTTTCTCGCTGAAAGGACGCCTTTAAGGCGAGCTGAGATAAAACGTGACCTCGTTTCATAAGCAATGTGGAAAGGGGGCTGCTCAGGGGCCTAGTTCAAGCTGAACGGGACAGAAGCCCCAGGGAGACCTGCATCCATCTCCGTCAGGACTGTTGCGGCACGGGGGTGGTGGGAGTCATCCCCCATACATCACACCGGGCAGAGGGGGACAGCCCAGCTTTCCCGGATTTGGTTCCCCGAGAGAGGGTGTGTCTGGGTCATGAGCCGACCCAGGACCATCCCTCCTGCTCTAACCAGCTGCTTAACGGTGCCCACAAGCCCAGGACGCCTCCCGTCCACCTGGCCAGTCCGCGTGTCCTGGTTTGTCCGACTCCACGCTGCAGCGCAGCTTCCCCAGCTCGCTGGCGCCCAGCGATGCCGGCCACCCCCCAACTCATGCCGGAAACCTGGGATCACTCTTGTCCCTCTCTCTCATCCACACCTTGCAAGTTCTCACCAGAATCTGTCCACTTGTCTCCCTGTCCCTGCCTGGGTCCGGCCACTGTCCCAGCCTCCTGGATGACCGTCATGGCCTCAGGCCGTTCTCCACAAAGGCCCTGGCAGGAGGTGGGTCTCACCCCCACCATGCCTGTTTCACACCCTCCCCTGGCCCCTGCTGCTCTTTCAATTTTTCTGTCCAGTTCCAGGCACACTGGTTTGCTAGGCAGCCCGGAGACAGATGTAAAGTATTCATGGTTATCAATTCATCAGCTGACAGAAATAAATTGTCCCTCTGGAATGCATTTCAAATCTCCATCCTGAGAGCCCAGGGCCAGGTATTCCTGCTTACAGACTGGTGCCACCACCCGTCCTACAGTATTTGGCTGGGCCTGTGGGACGCAGTCCTGCGGGCTCGGGGCACCATGAATGTACGATCCTTGTCAGAGCACTTATGGTGTGCCTGGCTGTTCCACACTTGACTTCATTTCATGTTCGTAACATGAGGGCCTGCAAAGTCAGAGGCTTCTGAACATTCGGTCTGGTGGCTGGGGTTAGAGGGGCAAGTTCAGATCTGCCTGACGCCACAGCTGTTACACCACTAGTTCCTTCCAAGGCACCTTTACAATTTTTTCTGGGTTCTTCAAGCCTCAGTTTTTTCCATTACCTTAAAGGGAATAAATAGCTTACTTGAGTTTTATCCTAGTGATATGCATTTTCTTGATATCAAAAGTTGGTACATAAGGTCTAAAAATATTTTGTGTGATAATATGAGACTGTTTGTATAAAAAGTTTTGCAGAGGGCTCTAAACGGAATCATCTTTCGTGAACTGCCTTTACTGAAAGAATCAGAGCTCCCGAAACTGAGTCTGCACCAGGTACAGGGCTCCTCCAACACTTCCTCCAGGCTGAAGATGGTTAAACCTTCACAAAAGGTCTTTTGTCAGCCTTTGTGAGCTGGTTTTTGTTCCTCTTCACTCTGTTGACCAAGAGGGGAGGGGCACCCCCAGACTGTCAAGGCCAGAGGGATGGGCCCTAATATTCATTTCAACAGAATTTCAGTACAACAAAATCCCAAGAAAACAGCAATCTTTTCACTAAGACTTGTGCTTGGCTGGATCGAAATGGACCTGAATTATTCCGATAACTAATTAGAGCCTATTATTTTTATTGTCTTTGATTTAAAAAAAGAACAACTCATGCTGAACCCAGAGGACCCCTGTAGCACATCAGTAGAAACGTTTGTGGTATTCTGCATGATAATGATGAATATTACTATGGCAGGGGAAAAAACCTTCTAAATACAAGTAATAATGAAAAAACCCAACCCTTTTTAGCTGTTTTAGGGATGCCATATACCTGCTGAGTTCTTGTGGGAAGCAGAGAAATGCTTGCCCTGCGGACACGTTGAATTTGTGTTGTCTTGTTTGATGTGGTTTTTGACAGAGGTTGTTTGTCAGCCTTTGTGAGCTGGTTTTTGTTCCTCTTCACTGGAGGGGCCCGCAGCAATCTGAAGAGGGTGCTGGGCTGGGGTTGTCACTGCCAAGAATCAGGGACGGAGGCTAGGAGGTCCAGGGTTTGGGTCTCCGGATGGAGGTGGGAGATGCCAAATAGGGTGGTACGCTCTGTCGGGGTGCCTGGGAGAGGGGGGCCTGGGAGAGAGAGGCCCGGGCTCTGCATCATCCAGGTGGAAGGTGAGGGAGACCACGTAAGTGTCGTCCACTCCTGGCCACTACAAGGAGTGTAGGGGAAGCACATCTAACCATTATGCCAGGACAGCAGCGGGGGACCCGGACTGCCTGGGGCAAACTAGGATGTGGCCGCTAACTGAGACATCATTTGCGGGTGGTGTCTGGCAGACACTGGGATGCCTGGGACTGGCTCTCTGGCTGTTATAAGGAATCCTTCAGCCTGACCTCGTGGAGCTAGGGAACAGCCTTCTGTGTGACCCTTTACAGCTAAAATAAAGGGCTTGCTTTCTGCCGTGCTGTCAGTCTTCGTGGATTAGTAAATGTGAAATAATAGACACAATTTTAAGTTTTTCAGTGATTGCTATGCATCAGCCACTGCACAAGACATGTAACAAGCATTCCTTCACGGACTGGTCCCAGCAACTCCAGGAAATGGGGACCACCACGATCCCCACTCTGCAGACAAGGAAGCCGAGGCTCAGAACAGCTGTCCTATGACTGTATGACCAAGGTCACATACCTTAGAAGGAGTAGTCAGGATCTGAAAACAGGTCTATGTGACCCCAGGGCTCCTGCCCTGTTGTTTCTGCATCAGAGACGCTAATTTACCTCAAGCGTTCAAGGCTGATAATATTCAGTCTTTTTCTACATTTCTCACCTGGTCCTATCACACTTTAAAGACTCATGAGCAAAAAAACCAAAGACAGACCTAAAACGAAAACACACTCATGAGCGTTCAGCAGTTCAATTTCACAACCTAGAAGTAATCAAACTAGGACGACTCTAAACCAGTCGTCCTGCCCTCCCTCCTCTACTTAACAAGTGTCTCCTGAGCATCTTCTGTTTGAGACAAGACGTTGCCCAGCCTCCAAGGTGCCATCAGGGTCCAGGTTTGTTTGTTTGTTTGTTTGTTTATGGCTGTGTTGGGTCTCCGTTTCTGTGCGAGGGCTTTCACCAGTTGCGGAGAGTGGGGGCCACTCTCACTGTCACGGCCTCTCTTGTTGCGGAGCACAGGCTCCAGATGCGCAGGCTCAGTAGTTGTAGCTCACAGGCCTAGTTGCTCCACGGCATGTGGGATCTTCCCAGACCAGGGCTCGAACCCGTGTCCCCTGCATTGGCAGGCAGATTCTCAACCACTGCGCCACCAGGGAAGCCCAGGGTCCAGGTTTTCAAAGACCCTGAGATGGAGGAGGGGAGGACGGGTCCCCACCTCTTAGCTTGTCCACTCATGGGCCAATTGTTCTAAGACTCCTCTGCCTCCCCAACTTCACAGTGTTCCACGCCTTTCTAGAACTTGCCAAATGGCTTGGTTTTAAATTCTGACTCTGCCCTTTGCTATGGACCTTGGGCAAGTTACATGAACCTGTGAATCTGTGAAATGGGGATGTCAGTCAAGCCTTCCCAGTGGGCTGTTATGGAGGTTGGGTGAGATAATGCATGCAGAGCTTGTTAGCATATGGTCACGGCTCAACACAGCAGTTCCATGTGTTGTGTTGTGTTCTTGTCATTGTTTTTATCCACCCCCGCCTCCAACACCCTGTTATTCTCAGGAATCAGCACCAAGAACTGACTCGACTGTCACCCATCAAGTCAGCAGCTCTCACCTCTGCTACCCACTGGGATCACATGGGAGTTTTAAACCTCCTGATGGCAAGGCTGCATCTCAGAACAACTATGTGGGAATCTCTGGGTCCCAGCATCGGAGATTTTCATGTTCCTGGTGATTTCAACATGCAGCCAAGGCCGAGAACCCGAGGATGGAGGACTTGAGTCCTGTGATCCCAGTTGCTCTACAAGGAGAGAGGACTTTCCTAGGTGATGTGTCTGACAACCATCGGTCACGTGATGGGTGGTGGAGATCAATGCATGCAGCCAGGCCGCAGACCCCAGTCCCACAGTCCCCTGGCCCCTTACCTTCCTGCCACCCTCTCTGCTTTGATCCCGGAGGCTCTGTGAAGTCCCCACCTCGGGGCTGTGGCCAACACATTCTCTGGTTGGCCACAGGGCCAGCCGATCCCTCCTTGGGTGTCCTGAGTTCCGGGGCCTGGACGGCCTGGGCAAAGGGTCCGTCCAGCCCACGGTCACGGTGAACGTGCTGGGTGAACACTTCACAGACGTCCTCTCCAAGCCTGGTGACGGCGGGGGCTGGGGTGAGGCGGGGGGTGTCGGCCTCCAGGGAGCCCCAGGAGCCCACCAGACACATCTGCTTGAATCATACTATGTTAAAAATTTTTAAATTGGTTCCCAACATTTAAAAATCAGTGGCTTGCACATAAAGATTTCATTTCCTTCCCTTTCTTGCACAACGAGACTACTTTGTGCTCTCACGGATGCAGCCGCCAGCAGGGACTGGTCCAGCTGCCCCTACGTGGGAGCAGCCTGTGTACCACACTGCCCACCCGTCTCTCCCCTCCCAGGGTGGCGCAGCCCCCGGAGCCCAGGGCAGGCCCCAGTCCCCGGCGAGGCGCAAACCCCTTTGTTCACTCTCAAAGCCTCTTCCTGCCATTCTGAGCTTCCCAGGCCCAGGGCACAGGCGGTGCCGAGAGTTTCCCAACGCACCTGTCCTCACGCCAGTACTGGGGTGAGAGGGGCACCCTTCTCTACCCTTTCCCCAGATGAGCTGAGCTCAGAGAGGCTGAATAATTTGCCTCGGGACACACAGCTGGCCAGTAGCAGAGTGAGACTCAAAGCGAGGCCACCTGATCCCAGTGATGGAGGCCTTCACCCACAATGGCCTCCCCTTTCCCCCATTCAATCACTCCCAACACACAGACAGACGTGAAATGGGGGAAGAATATGGAAGTCGATAAATAATGTGGGTATTTTGCATTTTGGGCAGAATTTAAACAGAAGCCCTGGAAAAATGCTGGCCTTTCTACCCCAAAGGGACTCTGTGAACACATGGCCCAGGTGAAAGTAAGCTCAAGGGAACAAGGGGTTAAGGAGAAATAAATGGATGATTTATCATTTCTCTTCCCCGGCCCGCCCTTCCTTTTGGCCACCACTGAACACAGGGCCTTGCCTAACACCGTGATTTATCCGTGTGTAAATATCAACAGAGTGTCTCCGATGGGACAAGAAGCTTGCCCGCTCCCCGAGCTCTAATAATTTCCTTATGTTGCGCAACTACCTCCCTCCTTTCAGTCAAGGGCTGCCGCCCAGGGAGGCCTGTGGTCCTTGCTCACTGGCTTAGCAAATACCAGGCTGGCTGGGAGACTCAGCATTGCCTGGGGCTTTCAGGAACTTCCTTCAGATAATAACCCCGCCAGCCAGGGGAGAACTGCCAGACAAATTAGGAAGAGCTGCCTGACGGGGCCTTTTCAGATCCTTTGAGAGGAGAAAGCTCCCTCCCTTCTGAGAAGTTTACCTGTCCAGGTACCGGCTGAATCGCCTCATGATTCTAAGGGCTTCCTGCAAAGGCTCCGTGCTCCAGGAGCCAGGACTGCCAAGCTTTGAAGAAGAGACAAGGCCACGTTCAGACCAATTTGACCTTGAGGGGGCAGGATGCTCAGAGCTCAGCCTCCTGGCTGGGGCTTAAGAGCAGATTATTTCCAGAATGAAATGAAGCAGCTCTTTCAGCCTCGGGCCTGAGCTGACTATTTCTTCTCTCTTGGACTTGTAGGCAGTGAAATAAAATCAGGTCTTTATTTATCAGGACTCATTCCTACAAGAGCCTTGTTTGCCCTGGAAAGAGTCGAGGGAGAAAGTTCATGGGGGAGGTAACTGTCCTCCAGGCAGAGAGAGCGATGCGGAGAGTGGGGCCCAGAGAGGGCGAGTCGCTTACCCTGGGTCACAGAGCCAGGCGGTCTCCAGGTGGCAGGAGTCAAGCCAAGTTTCCAGAACATCCCAGAACACTCATGTTTCTACTAGAGGGGGGTTTCCCAACCTTGACATTATTGGCATTTGGGCCGGATGATTCTCTGTTGCCGGGGGCTGCCCTGTGCTTTATGGGAGTCGAGCAGCCTCCCTGGCCTCTGCCGACAGGATGCTGGTAGCCCCACCCCATCCCAGCAGTGACAACCATGTGTCCAGAGGACAGGGTGGCTCCCTCCATGTGTCCTGTTTTAAAGAATGTGGCCTGGACCTCGGGTTCTCTTACCTGCAGTGGGACTGGGCCCTGAGGGTCCTTAGCCCTGTGGGCCGGGCAGGAGGAGGTGCCCAGGTGTGGGGCATCCTGAAGGACCAAGAGGCAGCGGTGGCCTGGTCCGACCACGCCCATAATCCCACTCCTTCCCCCCAGTGCCCCCAGGGATGCCCATCTCACAGATGGGGACACGGAGACTCGGCCGGGCGGCGGCCACCCTCTGTCCACAGCGGTGACAACGTGTCCCAGGGAAATCACAGCTGCGGCCACCCTCTGTCCGCAGCGGTGACAACGTGTCCCAGGGAAATCACAGCTGCTCAGGACCAGCCCAACAGACCGCCAGGGGGGCCCTCTGGCTTCTTTCTGGCACATCCTTTTTTCTTTGCCTTTTAATTGTTCATTAAACAAACTCTTGCAGGGGGCCTGCCGGGGGGATGGGGGGGTCTTGGCTTTTGAGGGCCCCAAGGAGGGAGTCAGGCGTGGAGCGGAGCAAACCCTCAGCATCCCTGTGGGAGAGCCGGAGGTGTGGGGGGCTCAGCATCACCGCCGAGGGGAGCAGATGCTGGGGTTGCAGGCGTCCCTTCCTCGCTGCCGCTGACATCCCTCCCCCACGTCCTTTCTCATCCTCCCTCCAACTGCCCTGTCCCTTGGGCCCCCTTTCCTGGAGCGGCCCAGCACCACCTGCCCTCACACGAGCCATGGTGCCCACAGCAGCGGTCTCGATCCGCTGCCTTCCCGTGCCCGCCTCAGCTCCCCCTCTGCACCGATGCTTCCAGGATGGACTCTCCAGGAAGCTGCTTCCTTGCCCGTGCCAGGGTCTGCTTCTGGGGGAGCCCAGACTAAGCGCTAGTCACAGCGCCCACGCGTGTCCCGCACACGCCGCCCGCCCCTGTCTGTTTCTTTCACGGCAGGGGCAGGCGAGTCCTCCCAGGCTCCACTGCCTGTGGCCGAATAACATCCGGGCTCTCTCAAACTCCCTTCACAGGTCCTGGGCTCCCTGCACCCCCAGGGCTTCTGCACGTGCTGGTCCCGCTGCCTGAAACCCTTTCCCCCAGGTGTGCACGGGGCCAGATCCTTCATGTCTTCATGCCTGAGCCCAGGCTCACTCTGCGCCCCCCAGTCTGGCAGCTGTGTTCTGCCCCTTGGCCCGGCTTTGCTGAATCAGCACCCAGAGCTCTTGGAGGTCACCTTCTCTGAGCCTGTGTTTACTCGGCCACGGCCTCTCCTGCAGCAGAAGGTGAGCTCCGTGAGGGCAGGAAGCCTATCCATCTTGTTCACTGCAGTAGCTCCATCTAGAACAGTGTGGGAATGGTAGTCTCAAAGGGCGCTTGTAGGATGGATGAATGGATGGATGAATGAAGACAAAGCCAGACCATGGATGAGCGGGGGAGGGGGCCAGCTGGAAAGGGATGCCCTGAATCTCCCCAAGTTCCCAAGATTCCGCCCAGTCGGCATCCAGCATCCACAAGAGCCTGTCCTGGGCACCGGGCACCTGGTCTTCCATGCCATAGAAGACACTGGCGAAGACTCAGGGTGGCTCCCTCTCTGTCCCCCAACGTGAAGGAGGCCCCCAGCTATGAGCAGGACACCAGAACTTGGCTGTGTTCCAAGAGAACAGAGGGAGAGAGAAATCCAGCATCATTGGACAGCTGAGGAGCTATGGAAATGCATTTAAAATAGCTATTCTAGCAGCTGCCAGCAGATTACTTTTTCTATGCAGACTGGATGGCTTTAATAAAAAATGAGAACTTCTCCATCTGCTCTTTAAAGATAAGCCCCCGGTTCCCCAAATCGGTGAGCGACAGAGGCCCGGGGGGCTCGGAGAGCCCGGGAAGAGCCAGTCAGGCCAGTGACGGAGCCGAGTAGCTAGGATCGGGCAGCGCCAGGCGGGTCGGTGCCTCCGGGCTGTGTGACGGAGGTGGAGGCCAGGTGATGAAGCCGTCGTTTAGGCCCTGTGGAGGCCGCCTCGCCTTCCCCGGGGTCCCGTGCCAGCCTTCTCTCCTACCTGCTGTCAGGTGGAAAAGGATGGATCTCCAGGGGCCTGGTAACCCCAGGATCACGACTGCGTTCCCAAGGGTGACCGGGAAGCAGCCTGGCTGGTGGAGACCATGGGCTAAAGCAGGTCCCACCAAGGTGGGTGCCATGTGCACCCAAAAGACACTGCCGGGGGGACACCCAGGTCCCTCATATTGTGGCAGGTCTCCTAGCTCTACTATGGGAGAAGGACTGCAGGGCCGGGTGCTTGTACAACTGGGGGGCCTTCGATGAGATAATGAATACAGCATGATGATCAGAAAGCAGTTAGAGCCTTTCCCAGGGCCTTGGAAGGGCCACGAAAGGGAGAGGCCCTGGGACTCAGGCTGTATGGGCTTCACTGTAAACGTGTGTGTGTCAGAGAGAGAGAGAGTGTGAGTGTGTGTGTGCACACACAGAGCTGGCCTCTTTCCACCTGAGCCTTCTTCGGTTTGGAGCCCCAGGTACAACATGAAGTAAGTGACATTTATTAATGTGTGACAGTGCCCACCTCCTGCCCCAGCTCTTGCTCCCAGCCCCCCATCAAGGACAACTCTTTGCCAACCACCTCTCAGAATTCCGTGACACAGAATCACAAGGATAGGACTAGAAAGACAGGAAGGGGAGGGGAGGACCTGCCCAGAGAAACCAAGTTTGTCCACAAAGAAATGACAGAGATTTGGTAGAAGGGAGACTAAAACTCAACAGGCAGCAAGTTTGAAAGAGCCAGGAGTTTGTTGAAGGTGAGGCTCTCTGGGTGGATATGGTCTTGACAAGTCACGTTGTTGGTCGTGAACTGGATCCTCTGAGGTTCTCGGAGAGACACAGGTAACCAGCCAAATGCCTTTTTACCGACTGTTGGTTGTAGCAACCACGTATGACTAGGGTATCAGTGGGGCAACACAGGGCCCAGGTTTTAATAGGGTTAAACTTCAGTCCAAGGAGGAATTCTCCTGCCCAGGTGTGTGCATGTGTGTGTGTACGTGTGTGTCTGTGCACATATGGGAACTGAGGTGCCAGACCTCCTGCTTGATAAGTCATGAAGCATCACCCATGTACTTTCCCTCTTATGGTGTTAAGAGGCATTATTCAAGCTTGGAAAGAAAAGGAAAATATTGCTGCGTGTTCTTTCAGAATCGTACTAGAACAATATCTAACACACCTGGATAAAACTGATCTGTAACTTACTATCGATTGGAGCCCAGACTGATAGTAAAGTGAAATGTTAGCTTGTAGAGATTAATAAGTTGCAGTGACTGTCCAGAAGAGATGGAAATGATTAATGGTTAATAGAAAAGATTATCTCAGAGTTTACAATTTTTTTTTGCCTTGTAGGACACAAGACATTAACCAGTTTTGTATCTCACTTGTATCCAACTCTCACATCCTCTTGAATTGACTTTCCCATCCTATTTTGCTCATTAACAAATATAATAATTGTGACATTTACTCACTGTGTGCTTGTATGAGAGTTATGTTTTTAATTTTTTTGAATATTATACTTTTACATTAGTTCCCTTTCTTTAGTCTCTCTGGCAGTAAACTTATTTTATACCCCTTAGGTTATTCCAAATGAGAAGCCCAAACTTAAAGCATGTGAATATCATTGCATAAACGTCTCTTGATTCTATATCCTTTTTAATCCTTCATTTTTTTTCAGAACCCAAACTGTGGCTTTGAATGTGACCCAAATAACTTGTATGCTCCACCAGGCTCAGCCTCTGCTAGTCAGAGAAACACAGCTAAATAGTCAAGAGGAAACAAAATGTAATTCCAATTCTCACTTTCATTTTCAAAGGATATTGAGGGGATGCAAATCACAACCCACAGGACACTTCTGAAAAATGCATTTTGCCTCCACCCCAATTCTCTCACACTCAGCAAACTACTTCCAAGCCCCTCGTTCATCACTGCCTCAGTGTTCACTCACTGACCTAATTCTCCTGAGCACACTCCTCAATGGCTTATGTTAGGAATGTTTTTGATTGCAAGCACTAGAAAACACAATAGACCTTATGGTTTAAATCATAAGAAGATTGTTTGTTCACTTAATCAAGTGCCCAGAAATACCGGGTCACAAGGCAGGCTCAGACAATCAACAGTATCATCAAGGATCCGGTGTCCATTCTTACACCCAGTGAAATTTTGTCCTCATGCTTGTTGCCTCATGGTCACAAGATGGCTACCACAACTCCAAACATCACGCCCTCATATGCAACATCCTCAGCAGGAAGAATAGAGTAGGAACTAAGGACTTTCTCCCCACATGATCCTATCTTTTTATCTGGAAAGAAAATCCATCCCAGATGTAATCCAGCAGACATTTTCCTTTCTTCTCATTGTCTAAAACTGGTTCACATGGCCACTCCTAGTTATAAGGGAGGCTTAGAAAGCAAGCATTTGACAAAGTAGAAAGGAATCATCATGGCTGCCTTAGACCAGTCACCACTCATTCCCTGGGGCTGGGAACAGCACAAGCCCATGCAGGTGGGGTTCTGTTAGCCTTGGAGGCAGGAGGGGAAGGAGTTCACACTGTCGGTCACACTTTTAAAGTTGGGGAAGCCAACTAGGGTGCTGGCTCTGAAGTACGACCCGGTGCGCACTGAGCCGGCAGATTTATCTGCACGGAGAATGAAAAACTCCATTTTCCATGCAAACAAATCCGTATAGGCTGACCTCTATATGTGTTCCCCACTTGTGCCATTCAGGGATTTGTAAAAGACCTTGAGTTAAATTTGACCTTGAGCCCTCCTGGCATTTGCTCCATCCCCTCCCGTCCCGGCCCACCCTGCCCCTCACATCAGGTTGGGCACTCGAATAACTTGCTGATGGATGATTTTGGGGTTTTGTACAAGACATTTATACAGACGTGAACACGCTGGAGAGAAATTCTCAGAAGCGGCAATAGTCACTGTTAGTCTGGCGACGCGATGCCCCATGTGGCAACCAATACATGTGCCTTTTGAAGTTTAAATTGAAACTAAATAAAATGTAAAATTCTGTTCTTTAGTCACGCCAGCCGCATTGCCGGTGCTCAGCAGCCACATGTGGTGAGTGGCTGCTGTATTGGTTGGTGCAGATGTAAAGGGCGTTTCCATCACGGTAGAAAGTTCTAACGGACAGCACTGGGCTTGAGGTTTGTTTGTTTTTTAATTCTAGATTTTATTGGTGTTTTTTGATAACAAAAGTAACAACGGTTTGTCGGAAACCATGTGGAAAATACAGAAGACCATAAAAGAGAGCAGAGAGGGACCCAGGCGCAGTTCAATCACTGAACGACTAAACCTCAGAGGGACACCAGTGTCCTCACGATGGGCATGGCCCTCTGTTCCTCAGCCAGAGGGTCACCGAGGGACAGAGGAATCGAGGAAGAGAAGACCACAGTTGAAACCTCTCCCACTGTTAGAGGGACTGTGCGAGGGGCTTGGTCCTAGGGTGGAGGACGGTTTACCAGTCAAGGTCCAGGCCAAAAAATGGAGCTCAGATGTCGCCCAATAGAAAGGTGGCGGTGCCAGGAGCCCATCATGAAGGTGTTAGAAGAGCTGAAAAGCCACATCCAGGGGCATGAGGGCAACACAGAGAGTAGTATCTGCAGGAGGTCTTCACCCCCCAGGCTAGAGGGACTGGTGGGGGAGCAGTGCCATGGAGCCCCAGAGTTGAGGCCATCCCAGAGGAAGCATGGCAGGGTCTGCCCAGGGGAGCTGGGGTCACAGAGGAGCCTCCTCCACTGCCTGAGGAGCCCCCTGAGAGGGGAGGCCCTCCTAGGTCCTCCTTCCCCCAGCCCCCCTCCCGGCCTCCTCTTGCCTCCACGCGGATGGCAGCCAGTGGGCAGGGCAGCCTGGGAAATGTAGTCTCAGGGGAAGAGCGAGGGTGGGTGTGGGAGCAGTTACTGATGTCCTGGGCCAGGGACCGAAGTGGGCCCCCTAAATTCCTGTGTTGATGCCCTAACCCCAATGTGACGGTACATGGAGGAGATTAAGGTTAAGTGAGAACGCAGGAGTGGGGTCCTCATCCGATAGGAGCAGTGGCCTCAGAAGGAGAAGAAGAAGGAGGGGGAGGGAGAGGGGGAGAAGACAGGAGGGGAGAGAGAGACATGTTCCATCCCTTCTGCTTGTAAGGCAGGAGGGAGCTCTCAGCGGAGCCCACCATGTTGGCATTCAGGCTGATCTCAGACTCCCAACCTCCAGAACTGTGGGAAAATACATTTCTGCTGTGTAAGGGCCCCAGTCTATGGTATTTTACTGTGGCGGCCTGAACTAAAACATTCTGCAACTTGGAAATCCATCTCCACACACTGGCTGTGCTAGGCAGCACCATGGCCCCCAAAATGTCCACCCCTAGTCCCCAGAACCTGACGGAGCAAAAGGGTCTTTGCAGATGATCCTGGGCTAATTAGGTGGACCCAGTATAGTCACTAGGGTCCTCCTAAGAGAACAAGGCAGACAGTAGGTCAGTGTCAAGGAGGGAGCGGTGATGACGGAGCAGAGGTGGAAGGGATGAGGCTGACAGCTTTGAAGGTGGAGGGAGGGGCCACGAGCCAAGGAATGCAGCAGCTTCTAGAAGCTGGAAAGGCAAAGAAACAGTCTTGCCAGAGCCTCCAGAAGGAAGGCAGCTGTGCCCACACCTTGATCTTATCCCAGTAAGACCCTTTTCAGGCTTCTGGCCTTCAGAACTATATGCGAATAAAGTTGTATTGTTTCAAGCTGCTACATTTGTGGTGATTTGTTACAACAGCAAGAGGAAACTCAGACACTGGCACAAAGTCTGTGAACCTGGAAGGTGAGCAGAAAGTGGCCAAGACGACAGATTTGACGGGCTCGCCCTCCTGGGTTTCGAGTCTTGGCTCCGCCACTTACTAGCTGTGTGTCCTTGAGAAAGTCACTCACCCTCTCTGAGGCTCAGCTTTTCTGTTCGGATGTGGAGGAGAGTGATCAGTCCTGCCCCGCCTGCCGCTGTGAGGTCAGGCTTTCTCTCCTAGAGCGTCGGCCACGTGCCAGTCACAGTTCCAGGTATGGGGAGACTGGTGTCCCAGAAAGCAAGCTCCTGACCTCCAAGCCCACATTCCAGCGGGTTCAATAATAGGACATCATTTTGGCACAGTACCAGGTATACAAGAGGTGTTCAAGCATTGCTGCCCACAACCTCCTCACTGAAGAAATCACAGAGGTGTCACCATCTTGTCAAAGTCAATGTGAGCAGGTACGGGTTGGAATTGGTCACCAGGTTTCCTACCCCCAGAACCCAGGAGGCTCGAGAAAGGGCTTCTCTCGCATTTCTGATGCTGTTGAGCCTTTAGGCTCTGGGGTTTAGAGTTTGGCTCCCTGGGAGCTTGGCTGACCCAGTGAGACAAAGCATAGTTTCCTTTCAAGACACTTAAAGGACTTAGTGTGAAGAGTCCCCAAAGTGTGTCCATCAGTGACAGCCCTGCCCGGGCTGTGTGACCGGCAAGTCCTGGGGGCCCAGGCCCATGGCCTCGTTCCCTGACATGGCCTGAAGTTCCCAGGAAATGGTCTTCCCGCACTGCCCTCCCCTCCATGCATGGGGGTCACGAGGTCTTAGAACTCTTGGGAAATCACTGGAAAGGCCCCAAGAACAAGAGCAGATTTGCTTCTCCCAGGATCCCATGGGCACGGCTTCTGGAGACGGCGAGGCAGGAAGCCGAGAGCCTGGGGTCTGTCTCAGGACTGGGGGAGCCATGGGGGGACCGGGCCACTAGCTGGGGCCGAGGGCCAGAGCTGGTCCTCAGATGGGTTTGCCTTGACCAGCTGAATTTTTTAAATCAGAAAACGATCACGGGCTTTAGCTCCTTTTGAAAATAGAGTGGGGTTGATGGGGGACCGGGCAATATCAGGGCTTCAGCCCCAGTAGGGCCCCCAGTTCACCACAGCCCCGGGCGTCCTGGGCCTCCTCTGCCCCGTGTGTGACCTCGGGTCCTTGTTCTTAGGCAGCAGTTCTCGGGCACCGGGGTTTTGCTCTCGGGAGCACTGGGCAACGTCTGCAGACATTTTTGGGCATCACGAATGGGGCGGGGCTGCTCCTGGCATCTAGTGGGTGGAGGCCGGGATGCTGCAAGGTCCAAGGCAGCCCCCATCACAGACAGCGACCCACCCCGTGTCAAGGAGGCTGCAGTGAACCTGTTGGAAGGAGGCGGGTCTTGGTTTGTGTCCCCAGAGCAAAGCTGGAGGCAAGACTTGGGCACAGGTGGTTTTATGAAGGACGGACCTGAAAGACAGTAAAATGGGGAGCTCCGTGCTGAGCTTGCCGGGGGTCTTTGGGACGCCTCAAGGACGTGCTCAGAGCTGAGCACACACGGGGGTGGGGGGACAAAGAGGATGGTGCATTGACCTCTGACTCCCGCCCCTTGGGTGAGGGTAGTCTCCTCAGACCCCTCGCGCCAGGGCTGCATCTGCTCAAACTTGAACCGGGAGCCCTGAAGGAGGTGGTCTTGATCCCTGAGCCCCACTCCCTGGCCAGCTTACCCTTCCCCCCACGGGGGTCCCCTATGGCCCACAGACCTTCAGCCTGGACGGCCCCAAGCCAGAGCGGTTGTGGGCAGGATAACCTCAGCTCTGCTGTCCATGAACCCAGAAGCTCACCGTGCACCTGCCCTGACAAATTCTAGTTCAAAACTCAATGGTTCTTTCATCTTCCTGCCAAGAAAATGTGACTCAAAGAGAAGACATCCCAGCACCGGCCTCCAGGATTGGTGGGACGGGGGGCTCATGGCCCCAGGAACTTGCCAAGGTCCTAATTTACTGGCAAAATACGGCTTGAATCCCATCAGGTAAAGAGCGCTTAGCTTCACAAAGTGATCTCTTAGGCGCAAACAGAGGAAAATATGGTCAGAGAGCTCTGGCCAAACGAACTCATAACTTTCGGCTCGGAAATTCCAGGCATTCTCACAGAGCTGGCAGTGGCCTGCTGCTCGGCCCCCTCCTCGGGGACAGACCTCACCCCAGCGTGCGGACCACCGTGTCTCCATCCACCCCATATCTGGGCATGTGCACGGACCCCGCTGGGAAACAGACTTCTTGCTGTTGCTCCTTCACACGTAATTACTTTCTGTAAGCTCGAAGAGCTTTATCATGCCAGAGGCAGAAAGCCCTGGTGGGCGAAGAACAGTGTCGTGGATCAAGGTGTGACAAAGCGGGCATGGAAGGAAGGTGTGGTGACCAAGGCTGGTGCCTTTCCCTGCATCCTCGAAGTGGCCATGAGACTCAGTGTCTTTTTGTACTGGGAAGGAAAGGTACAGTGTCCCAGCGTTTAGGACCCTGACCCCTCCTGCCTCACATCTCAGCCTTGCTTTCGATTTGCTTCTTTCCAACAGCTTTGCAAAGGCATGTGTTCATGCAGCTTGAACTTGAATTACCTTCTGCAGCCCACACTGATGGGCCCATGATGGCCCAGGTGCCCTGCTGGGCCCTGGGAAGCTGAGATGAACGAGCCCAACTCTGTCCACACGGAGCTCGTGGTCTAGGAGGGAGGCGATACCACCTACATGGCTGCCCACATAATTACTTAATTATGATGCTGATCAATGGCCACAGCAGAGAATGCGGGAAAGAGGGAGATGGAGCACAGAGGGGGAGATCTGGGAGGCCTCGTTGTGGAAACGACATTAAAGTAGAGGCCTGAGTAAAGTGAGGGGAGAGAGACGTGAATATGTGGGGAAGGTGTTCCAGTGCAGGGACAGAACGGGCAAAGGCCCTGAGGCAGGCATGTTCCTGGTGTGTCTGGGGGCAGCTGGAACCAGTGAGCAGGGGGTGTCGCCAGAGGTGAGGTCAGAGAGAACAGAGAACAGGTCAGTTGACATGGCGTGGATTGTTTTGAAAGCATCCCTCTGGTTGTTGTGGGACGGCCGGGGAGGGACCAGAGACCGGATGGAAGCTACTAGGTCACCTCAGTGGGCGATGCCAGAGCAGGAACCAGGGTGAGAGCAGGCCTGTGTGGGGTCTTTACAAGGCCTAGGACCATGGATGACCCAAGGCTGACTGATGACATTCTTCCATCTTTCTCAAGTCTCCTCAGCCCCTCCCTTTGCAGGAAGGATGCTGGAGCCCCTACTTCTTAGGTCAAAGGGGCCCTAGTTCCCAGGAATGCTGATGATGTAGCATCTTGCCAGGGGACCAGAAGCTCATTTCAACACACCACCCTCGGGGCAGAGTCTCCAGCATCCTCGAGCCAGTCCAGGAAATAGAAGGATGAGGCCCCTCAGCCTGCCAAGGCCAGACCATTCTTCACTTGGAAATATCATAGGGCCCTGCCCCCACTGCCCCCTCCTTCCTCCACCCCGCAAGGCTATTCATGAAAGAATTAAAAATGAGCCCAACGTTAAGAAGATCTGAGTAATAAATGTGTTGGGACAACCAGACAGCCATTTGGAAAGAAGATAAAATTAATCTATTTCTCATCCCAAACACAAGAATAACTCCACAGGGCCTCCCTGGTGGCGCAAGTGGTTGAGAGTCCGCCTGCCGATGCAGGGGATACGGGTTCGTGCCCCGGTCTGGGAGGATCCCATATGCCACGGAGCGGCTGGGCCCGTGAGCCATGGCCGCTGAGCCTGCGCGTCCGGAGCCTGCGCGTCCGGAGCCTGTGCTCCGCAACGGGGGAGGCCACAACAGTGAGAGGCCCGCATACCGCAAAAAAAAAAAAAAAAAAAAAAAAGAATAACTCCACATGGATCAGTGATCTATGTGTAAAAATGAAACTACACGGGCACTAGAGGGAAATGTGGGTGAATTCCTCTAAGCTGGGTGAAAGGGAAGACCTTCTAACTATCATGAAAATCAAGACTGATACATAATTTGATACATAAAAATTTAAAATTGTTGCATAGTGAAAAACACCATGTGCAAAGTCAAAGGACAAATGGTAAACTGGGAGAAAATATCTGTAATATATATCAGAGATAAAAGGTTAATATTGTTTAAAATACACAGAGCATTTAAAAACTGAGAAAACCAGACCAAAAATACTATTGGAAAATGACCAAAAGACATAAACAGACAATTCACAAAAAGAGATTTAAAATGGCCCATAAACATGTGAAGCATGCCAAGTAAGGGAAATACAAATGGAAACTCTAGCAAGGTACCATTTCTTACCCATCAGAATGGCAAAGGTCAAAACTTGACACCAGTTTCTGTCGGAGAGACTGGGAAATGGACACTCTCTTGCATGGCTGGTGGGAATGCAACATGGAAGAATCTCTACAGAGGAAAACTGGGCAATATCGTACAAAATGATACACGCACTTACCCTTCGAACCTGCAATCTCACTGCTAGGAATTTACCCTAAAGATGTACCTCCGATTATATGAAAATGCACACGCACATTGTGTACAATTGCAGAATATTGCAAACAACCTGAACACCTATATGCAGGAGCAAGGCATCACCTGTGACGTGGAGTACTACGCAGCTGTGAAGAAGACTGAGGAAGACCTCGTGAAGGAATAGGCAGTGATTTCCAGGAGAGGTTGCTGGCTGTAAATAGCAAAGTACAGAAGAGCACATGTTGGACACATGCTACTTTCTGTGTAAGAATAAAAGGGGGGGAGGGGCTTCCCTGGTGGCGCAGTGGTTGAGAGTCCGCCTGCCGAGGCAGGGGACACGGGTTCGTGCCCCGGTCCGGGAGGATCCCACATGCCGCGGAGCGGCTGGGCCCGTGAGCCATGGCCGCTGAGCCTGCGTGTCCGGAGTCTGTGCTCTGCAACGGGAGAGGCCGCAACAGTGAGAGGCCCGTGTACCGCAAAAAAAAAAAAAAAAAAAAAAAAAAAAAAAGTGTGGGGGGATAAAACATACACAGGAAGAAAAACATGGAAAGGATAAACAAGAAAACAGTGAACTTGATCCCTATGAGGGATGGAAGGGACCCAGGAGGGAGTGCTTCTCTGGATGTGACTTTTAGCCCAGTTTTGAAATTTAGAAGCATGTTTATGTTTTATATATTCAAGAACATAAAATTAAATCAGTAAGGATGGGGGTGGGGAACCTAGAAGGGAAGCTAACAAATGAACTCAAATGTATTTCAAATGAACACCATAGCCACACTGAAATGAAAAGAGAAAAAGAAAATAAGAACCAATCCTACTAACTCACAAGCACGGTCCTTGGCAGCTCTGGGGCGGGGGGTTGGAAGAGATTTGCAAACACACCAAGCTCTTGTGAATGGATGCTTTTGTGGTGCTATGAGCAACACAACTGCGGAATTGTTTTGGATTATAAAATCGAGTGTATGAATAAGTGTGGCATTACTGTCAGGAGCCAGGGTTTTCACTGGAAAGAAGGGAGCATCAGCTGTGGAACCGGGAAGGCAAGAAAGACCTCCAGGGTGTGGGCTGGGATCGGGGGCGCACGGGTGGAGGTGGAGTTGGGAGTGCACAGGATGTAGAGGGTAACTTCTGTGAAGGAAAGGGGGGTGCAGGGTTAGGCAGTGGGGCTTTCAGACTATAGGCAGACTCAACAAGTTCTGCCAGCCCAACAGAGAGTTCCAGAGTAAAGACTGCCTATGGAGGGGTCCCAGATTGGGTGGCAACAAGCAGATCCTTGTAGTACTGCCTGCACAGTTATTGCTTCCCCAGAGGAGCACGACTTCATCTTCAAAGCTGAGCGGGACCTTGAGCAAGCTGACAGCTGGGACTGTGCTCTGCACAGCTGGGGGTCTGAGAGGCAAACTTCTTTGTCTGCACGGAGGTATCAGGCGACTGCATGATTTCCAAGATAAATTTATGTGTGTGTGTGTGTCTGTGTGTGCCTGTAGACATGTATATATGCAACTGTTTCTATATATCAGTTATTTCTTATCTCTGTCTACTAGAAAGGCCTAGAAGCAAAGACACCCCAGTAGCAATAGCACCGCTAATGCCCAGATCTAGGTTTTTAAAACCATTCACTATGAAAGGAACAGGATCCTCAGAGAAATGGCCAATTCCAGGGCTGGGGCAAGGAAGGTACTAGATGAGCCTTGAAAAGCTTATTATTCCAAAAAGTAAGGAGGTATTAAGAAAAAATGAAGACATATCATAAGAACACATCTTGAAGGGGCTCCAGGGGCCAAATCTAGGACAATTTGAGCACCAAAATAACTAAGAACAGTAATGAATTGTAAACCATTGTGGAAACGTGGTTTCCACACGTTTCCACTCATTCATGAGCCCATACCAATACTAAATAGATGAATGAATGAATAAATGAATGAATGAGTGAATGAATGGGTGAATGAATGAATGAATGGGGGAAGAAGGGCTCTTGCTTACAGAAGAACAGCGGGTGCTGACTGAAAACCGGGGAGGGTGCTGGACTTAAAAGCATTATTTTGCAATCATGATTGTAAAGATTGGTCAGGGCCAGGGTCACCAATGGGTAATTTGGGAATTTGTTGAGGGGCTGGATATTTGCACGATCTTAAGGAAAAGTCATAATTAGGCAGTGGAGAAATCAGGCAATATCCTGACCAGATGATAAAAATTAACATCTCAGCACAGAGCCAATGGGCCCCTGAAGGGCACACACATCACCATGCAGTCAGCTGGCAGAATCCCAAACCTGTCTCTAACTCTGTGGAAAACATCAGATCCATCCAAAAAGAGTAACACGCTATTTTTTCTAATGGGGTCAGTGGGGGAGGGACTGTAGTTTTCAAATATGTCAATGTCATAAAGACAAAGAAAGACTGCGGAAACGTTCCAGCTTGAAGGACGCTAAAGAGACATGACAACTCAATACAAAACCGGGTCCTGGACAGGACCCTGTACAGCAGGAGAAAATGCTAGCAAGAACTGCATTGGGCCAATTGGCCAAGCTGGAATATGGATGGAAAATCAGATAAAAGAATCTGATCCATGTTAACTTCTTGGAGTAACGGTATGTGGTTGTGTAGGAGAATATCCCTTTTCTTAGGAAATGCACACTATAGTACTGAGGGGGAAAGTCCTCTTAAAAGGTTAGAAAAATCTATACAAATGGGGGGGCGGGCAAGAGGGGCAGATTGAGGTTGAGAGACAAGGAGGGAGAGAGAGCTCGCAGACGATGAAACAGAGATACAATGTTGGCAGTCAGGGGCTTCCCTGGTGGCGCAGTGGTTGAGAGTCCGCTTGCCGATGCAGGGGACATGGGTTCATGCCCCAGTCCGGGAAGATCCCACATGCTGCAGAGCGGCTGGGCCTGTGAGCCATGACCACTGAGCCTGCGCGTCCGGAGCCTGTGCTCCGCAGTGGGAGAGGCCACAACAGTGAGAGGCCCGCGTACAGCAAAAAAAAAAAAAAATGTTAGCAGTCAATCTGGGCAAACAGTTATACGGGGGTTCTTTGTACAATTCCTATTCTTTCAACTTTTTGGTAAAGTTTGAAATTATTTTCAAATCAAAAAAAATCTTGAAACATGAGCCCTTTGTCTCCCCTGGCCGGTATTGCATAGAGATTTACCGGTGGGCCAGCCTCTGACCCTGGACGCCCCTGGGACCCCATGTTGGCCCACCTCAGGGCCGAGGACAAGTGGAAGGCAGGACTCATCGTACTGTGAAGCCAGAGGGAAGGCAGGGGTCCCGCGGCCCCACGAGCCCTGCAGGGTGCAGCTGTCAGCTTTCCTTCCTTCAGTCCCCGGGTGGAGGATGTGCCACGTGCGGGCAAGTCACCCGCCGCGTCCCTGTCCCCAAAGCTGACCCTTCTCCCTACTGTCCTCTTTGGAATCCACTTGCACCCCAGCCTGCAAACACGCTTGGGCACAGAAAGCACACACAACCCCCTCTCACTTGCTTCTCGCAGTGTGGTCCCTGGCCCAGCAGCATCGCACCCCCAGTAGCTGCTCAGACAGCATTCTGCTCAGGCAGAATACTGGGCCTCACCGCAGCCCTGCTGAACCCAAATCTGCATTTTAACAAGACCTCCGAGTGTTTGTGTGGGCGCATTAAAATCTAAGGAGCCCTGAGCTAACCCACTTAACTTTTAAAAAAGGGTCACATCCAGAAAATGGGGGCTAAGGTAGCAGTTTCTGTAAGTGTGCAGATTACAGGGGCTGGGACTTCTCTGCGCTGTTGGTTCTTTGGCGGGCTGAGGGCACCCCCACGTCTCCCCTCGGGTGGCAAGGCTGCAGCCCCCAGCCCCCATTGTGTCACATCTGTATACAGCGGTGGTGCTACAAAACATCTGGCAGCCTGTGCCTCTGTGACCTGGATTCCAGGAGGAGAGCCTCAGGACCGGGGCTGGAAAGAAATCACACTCGGGCAAACGGAATCCAAGAGCGCGAAGGCACTAGTTTACCACCAACAAAACAACCATCTGGAATTAGCAAAAAGCATCTGGAACCAAAGGGCCCTCCAGGCGATTCGAGCTGTTAATCTTGATTGATTGTCCTTTGCGATCAAGAGAATTTCTTGTGGAAATTGATCCTGTGATCCCGTGTGGGATTTGGGAGGAGGGGTGCGGGAGGGCCTAGCATCTACACCGCCTGCACCGCTCAGCTCTACGTCACAGTCTGGCGCGGCGGGAAGGGTAGGAAACCAAACCCGGGCTCTGCCACTTGCCAGTTGTGGATCTTGGGCAAGTTACCCGTGTCGGGGTCTCAGTTTCCCACCTGAACAATGGGGTGACGACAGCGCCTGTGTCTGCAAGGACCAAGCGGGTACAGAGCACAGAGCACAGACAGTGCCTCCCACAGAGGTGTGTTGGGGGCCGGTTAGTTCTACGTCCTGCTTGTGGGCGGAGGGTGGGGAGTCGGGGGTACAGGAGCGGGTGCTGCGTTCGGGGGGAGTCCGGCAGGGCCCCTCCCAGGCCGGGGCCTCAGTCTGGTCGCCAGATCCAGCGCAGCCGCGGTTCCCGTTTGTAAGGAGAACTCACAGTGGCAGTGCCTCCCCCTGGGACTGTCCTATCCTGTCCTCACAGGGCCCAGCGCCTGTGTTGTTCCCGTTTCATGGGCGGGAAAGTGCCTGCACAGGGGGGTTTAGACATCTCCAGAGGTTAGACCCTCCTGCTCTGGGATTCGGGGTCAACTGCCAGTAGGCAGGCGACTTTTCTTCAGTTGGGGAGGATCCAGGTTGAGAGGAGGGCGGGGGTGGAGGCCAGCGACCTGCTCGGTCTCCAAATACCTCCTGACGAGGCCCACGTGTGGGCGCGCGCAGCGACCCCGGGGGCCTCTTCCAGCCACTTCTCAGAAGTGGGGGGTCCCAGGGGCTCCAGCTCCAGGAAGAAAAGTGACTCCAGAGAGGGGCCCCGGAAGCACACGCAGTGCAGGGCTGAGGGGACGTCTTGGGCCCCCAAACAGCGGTCCCGTCCAGGCTGCACGGACTCTGTGACCACCCGTCCGTTTCCCTGTGGGACTGAGAGTCGGACCCTTGAAATGGAAGCCCCCCGTGGGCTTGTCTCTGAGGCCAGCTGGGGGGATGGGGCAGAGAGTCTCTGCCCACCAAGAGCCCAAGAGGGTGCGAGAAACGCTCCCCACCGCCCACGGAACGTGTCAGCCCACAGCTCCTTACCTGGCCCAACTCCAGCTGTTAGATCAGGACAGACGTCTGAGCCCAAAGTGCCTGGTCCACAGGCGCCAATAGCCCATGACCTCGGCATATGTGGAGAAGAGGCGTGTGCGTCGGAGAGGGGTCTGAGGGGCCGCCGTGATGGGCTGTGTGTGCACAGACTCCCAGCGGCCGCAGGAGCCCGAGGGGAGTGTGCGGGGGACGTGGGGGAAGGGAGGACCTGGGGGCAGGTGGGAGGGTCCCCCGAGGGCAGAGCCCTGGGGTCATGCCCTTCAGCCGCCCAGCCCAGGGCCCTGGATCCCCGGGGAATCCCAGGGCAGATGCCAGCCTCCCTCCCCGAGCTCCTCCTGACATTTCCCACCCTTGAATCTGCACAGTGAACCCACCCGCTTCTGGGGACCTTAAGAGCAGCTAGAATACTCACCCTCATCCCAAGGAGCACCCCTCCCCTCCCCTGTCTATCCTGCGGGCCTCAGCCTGACCTTTGACCATCCTCTTCTCAGGGCTGGCTCAGAGTTGGCCGATTCATGCCCCCGTATGGGGTGTGGTCCTTCACAGAGCTCCCCATTTCTAAACGCCCACCCTACACCCCCTGCACATCCCCAATCCAGTAGATGCTGAGGGCAGGGATGGTGGTCTCCTGGGCTTCACCTGGCACATAGGAGCTGAATAAACATAAAAGGAATAGATCTTTAGAAGGGCGGGCAACCCATGTTGCAGACATGGCTGAGGAATGTTCAGGAAAAATAAATGGTAATTGATTGTTGTTTGTTCCCTTAGGATGTGAATCTTCCTAGTGTCTCTAACTCCCAGGAATATCTTCCACACATGCGCACGTCTTATGAGAGTGACAGCTTTCGGTGGAAATACAGGAAAGGCTGAATCCCTCACATGAATCAGCACCATAAAGGATGGAGACCAAGATAATGGGAGGACCCATAATTCATTATGGGGACAGACCAGAGGTGACCGTGACAAATTGACGCCTTCCCCAAATTTGCAGACATCGAGCAGAGAGTTTAGGCTTACACTGGGTGCAGGGAGCAGGGTTGGAAACCATCTTTTCTTAGGGGGCAGGGAGATCGCAGCTGATATTTGGACTCCAGTTCTACACCCACCCAGAAGCTGATGGCAAAGTCTGTTGACAAAACAAATGAAAAAACAAATGACCCAAGTTAGCCAGGTGTCTGCTCTTGTGGGGTTTTTTTTTTTTTCATATTTATGAAGAAAAGCGGGGAAGAGACAATCCAGGATGCCGAGACCCCATTTATACCTCCAAAGCCAGATGTAACACTCCAAGACAGGCTGGCTGGCTTTCAGTAAGACAGAAAGTTTTTGAAAGGTAAAATGCAGCTCCGCTCTGTCGCTGAGCAGAGAGCTTCCCCAAAACTCAGCAGCAGGATCTGATGGGCTGAGGGCAGGAAGTGCTTTGCTCAAAAGCCTATGTCAAGGCAGAATTCCAGAGCTGATTGGCTTGACCTGGGAACCAGCAGCTTAGTGGAGAAGCAGCACTTGTAGGTCGCCTTGCACATTCCTGGAACAAGGCGGAGACCTCAGCCGTGCTGGGGCCTGGGGTCTGCAGCATCCCTCCGTCAGACTCCATTTTCTGGAAGTGCTCAATTTGCCCTTGGAAAAAATTAAAAGAAAGAGACCAGGAATGGAGGGGATGGAATGAATTATCCAGTGGATCAGACACTTCGGTTTAAGCCCAGGACCTCGCAGAGTCTTGCATGAAATCTTACGAGCAATATAAACAGAGCGGCCGCCAACCTCGCCACCAGAAATATTCAATAATAAAACACAGCTGTCAGCGCTGGCGTTTCCCAAGCAGGGTTTGTCATTCCTGCCATTAGAAATGCTGACAAAGACAAAAACTGTAAAATGAAAGCCAGTTTTCCTTTCCCCACCAAAGAGGGAGGCTTTTGTGAACTGTAGTCTAAATATTCACTTAAAACTAGAACGATCCATAAAAATAATTTAAGACAGAACTTCTCCTTGAAAACTCATTTTGGCCGAGTGTTTGTGAGAGACCTGGGTTGATCCTGGCTAGGATAACCGCTTTGATTTGAAAGCTGTGTCCTGATTATTAAAATACTCTCCAGCCCCTCTTCTTGGCTCACCCCAGAGGTAATTAAGCGGGAGTCTTCTTAGCCGACTCCAAGTGATGGAACTGATGCAGAGCTAGCAGCGGCGGTTGGCCCATCTTTATGATAGTAACATCTTAAAATGGTTCTGTGCGAAGAGAAAGACCCAGATGTGGGTGACAAGAAACATCTGGGACCACAAGTCAATCCTCTGGCCTCAAAGCTTCCCACTCCCTGGGGTTCCAAAGATGGCAGCAGGAATTTTGGGAATAAAAACAGAGCTTTTGAGGGGGCAGGGTGCAGGGAGGCAAGAAAGCCAAAAGGGCATGAGTTCGGGTAATCATGTGTTCTCGGGTTTTTTCTCGTCAGAAAGACAGGTACCATTCAAGGATACACATACGATCCAGGGTGTGGGTTGCATGGAGAGGCGGGAGACGGGAAACCAGAGCGGGGATGGAGGCAAGGGGAGGGGAAGTAAGAGAATATACGAAGCGACGTGGAGGCTTTCCAGGGACCCGGGAAGATGGAGAGTTTCGAGCTCAGAAGTTAGATGTATTCAAACCTCTGCACCTTAGATCCAAAAAGGAAAAAAAAAAAAAAAAAAAGAGCATTAGAGGGGGGGAAAAAGGTGATGTTTGGGCTTCCCTGGTGGCGCAGTGGTTGAGAGTCCGCCTGCCGAGGCAGGGGACACGGGTTCATGTCCCGGTCTGGGAAGATCCCACATGCCGCGGAGCGGCTGCGCCGGTGAGCCATGGCCGCTGAGCCTGCGCGTCCGGAGCCTGTGCTCCGCAACGGGAGAGGCCACAACAGTGAGAGGCCCGCGTACCGCAAAAAAAAAAAAAGTGATGTTTAGTAGCACATGCGTGTGGTTCAATGCAGCGTGTCATAGGATTTGGCTTGGAACACTGAAGGCCCGGGTCTCAAAGGAGCTTCTATCCTTGGTGGCTCTTCCTGCCTGTGGTTTGCTGTTTAAAGACTGATTACATTTCGCCAAGTGCTCAGAGAGGCTGGAAAAAAAGATGGCCCTGCCCTTGGACGCTGTTCTGAGCACGAAGCACAATGACAACAGGGCAGCGAAGCGGAGAATGCTGGGACTTTAAAAGAGCAATTTTTACCCTAGCAGCAGGGAAGGACTGTTATCTCTTTTTTAAAGGAAAAAAAATCCATATTTATTCCTGCTTCGCCTGAACTCAGAGGAGTGGGATGCAATTGTAACGAGTCTGTTCGCCCCAGAGCTGCAGGCTTGGTCAGACTCCACGCAGGGATGCTGTAAGCAAATGCACAGGCCTTATCTTCTTCAGATAAAGTAATCACCAGCTGAGAAGAGGCTGGAGCAGCGACTCGAGGGAACGTGCCTCCCGGGCTGGTGCCTTGACCTCTCCCGTTTCCTTGCCTCTCCTTGGAGGGAAGAAGGCTCTGTGGTTGAAGGGCTCTCTGGATGTGAAGTAGTACTGCTTTTTGCTTTGACTGGGGCAACACAGACCCTCAGAAAGTGCAGACACCCTCAGCCTTGCCCACCAGGGGGACCCACTAGGTGACCCGCACCGGGATCAGGCAGTATAGACCCGATCTGGGGCTGCCATCCCACCCGCCCTCCAAGAGCCCCTCTCAGTCACACTTTGAAAGGGTTAGTCACATCAGACAGGCCTCCCCTGTCTGCTCATGGCTCAGGGAGCGAGGGAGGGGATCCACTGACTAGACAGCTTCAGTTAAATCAGTAAAATATTGTTTTAAAAAATGAAGTTAGAGTGCATTATCTCTCCATTCCATGGGTAGGGCTTGCCCCAGGACACTGCCAGAGATGCAGGTCCCCCAAGGTAATCAGTGCCTACGTTTCCTGCTTTGTAGAATGAATTCACCCCAGGCAGTGGCAGGGGGCGAGGGACAGCTTTTCTTTTTAAGCCTTTCAAGTGCATTTTTGTCACATTGCAGAAGAGGCCTGCAGAGTCCGGGATGGAATGTGTCTGCTTTCCCTCGCGTATCGGCACCAGTGCTCTCTCCACCCCACGGCCCTTCATGAGTTCCTGCCGGCCTCCAGGGGAACCTACCCCGTTCAAGACCCCTGAGTGTCTTTTGAGGTACCTTGACCTGTGAATTAAGAGAACCAGTGACTTCTAATTCAGTTTGGGTCCTCATGCCTTCGCTGTGCACCTACTGTGTGTCAAGCAATCAAAACCGGTAACACTGACCCCGTGCCAGTCACTGGTCACTGTTCTAAGACCCTTCCACGTATCAGCTCACTGAGTCTCAACAACGCCCCAGGGAGATAACTAGGGAGGGTTATCCCCACTCGACAGAAGGGGAAACTGAGGCACGGGAAGTAGAGTAAGTTGCCCAAAATCACAGTGGTCATAGTGGAGGGTGTAAGATTCCAGCCCCATCTGACGGCCTCAGAGCCGAGGCCCTGAGCCCTGTGCTCCGGGGACGTGGACCAAAGCATCAGCCCAGGTGGCACGGAGGCCCCCATTCAGGCAGACGTAGACCTGCCAGTGCTTCAGACCCCTAAGCCTGGCTGCTCCGCCTCCATCAGAGGCCTTGGGGGGAGTGGATGCTCCCACTCCCTGGCCGGGGCCACCACGCTGCTGAAGGGCCACTTGCAGTGAGGCACAGCCCTCGCGCAGGAGTTTTGTTCTTCCATAGAAGGAAGCTGTATTTGCAGAAGGAGCCACATTTGGCTGGTGAAATTCATCCAATCGAAAGTTGTACCCAAGTTGTTATAATTCAAACTCAGATGTCGATCTCAACTCCTATCTCACAACTATTTTGAGCCCAGGAAAGCCCACAAGTGTGTCTATTCTGAGATGACACAAAAAGATCCAGTTAGAAAAATGTTCAGAGAAACTTGGGAATTATAATTACTCCTACACCCGAGAGCATTCAGCTACTCTCATTTTATAAAGTGGCTTTGCAGAAACTGCATCTTAATGTTCTGCTCCAAAGGCGGTGGGAAGGGGGTGGTGACAATATTTTTAATTGATAGAAGGCTCCCCCACTGAGAGGCTTGCAGGGGAAATGGGTCCAGGAACTCGTGGGCAAGCAGGTGTCCGCAGGAAGGTGCAGGGGGGCTCCGTGGCAGCTCAGACAGAAAGGGATTAGGTAAGGGGGGGCCAGAGGCTCAGCAGCTTACAATACCAGGCTTATTTTAAAAACAATAACGTGGGCCTCCATTTAGTGGCCATTTTATGTTTATGGCCGAGACTACACTAAGCCCTAGACATGTATGAACTCATTTAATTATCAAAAACAACCCCTTAAAATAGATTCTGTTGGAATCCCAATAGCATTGGGATTTTACAGCTGAAAAACTAGGGCAGAGAGGTTTAGTGACTCTGGAAAGTCACACAGCAGAGCAATGAATCCAGGATTTGAATGTAAGCCCCTGACTCCTGGGTTTCCGCGCTCCGTCTCGTGTAATTCTCAGACGAATTGGAGTGACTCAAAGGGTGTCTCCCAGAAAGATATGTCCACGGCCTGTTCCCTGGAACCTGTAAATGTGGCCTTATTTGGAAAAGAGGTGTTTGCAGATGGACTTAAGGATCTCGAGATGAGATCATCCTGGATTATCCAGTTGGAACTTAAATCCATTGACAAGAGACACACAGAGAAGAGCCGGTGAAAATGAAAGCAGAGATTGGAGGCATGTGGCCATAAGCCAAGGAAGCCAGAAACCACCGGAAGCTGAAAGAGGCCAGGATGTAATCTCCCCTAGAGCCTTCAGAAGAGTGCAGCCCTGCTGACACCTTGACTTTGGACTCTGGCCCCCAGAACTGTGAGCAAATACCTTTCTGTTGTTTCAGGCCATTTCGTTTGTGGTAACTTGCTACGGCATCCACAGGGCACTGATACACCAGCCCGGTAAGGTTAGTACTCAGGTAAAATGAGGACGCCCAGGCTCTAGGGGTTAAGTGACTGTAAGCACACATGGCAGGTGGCCAAACAAGCACGCAGACCCCATCTGTCTTCACTCCACACGCCTCTCCCCATTGGCCCATGAAGCATCGCTGTGAAGCATTTCGAGGGGACATCTCAGGTACAGGGAGGAGAGAAATGTCCCGACACTAAGCAGGGGTCAGTGCCGGGGAGAGATTCAGTCTGCCGGGGTTCTGGATTGCCCACCACGGACCGTGGGTTGGACAGAAAGTTCTGGGCCACCACTGATTCAGTGATTTGATCTGCTTGAGCACTCCCAGTTCTAGGAAACTGACACAGGTCCTCCATCTTTCAGATGTTCTACTTGGAAATTCTTCCCTTGTATTGGGCTCAAAACACCTTCCAAGGATCCTTGCCACCCCCTGGGAGTTACTCTGAGCGTGCCAGAGTGAAGGGACTTGGTGTCGTCCTGGAGGTCTGTTAGCCCACAAATCTGAGCAAAGATTCCTGCCCTCAGAGAGCTTATGGTCAGCCAGGGAGTGCACTTGATGATGTCTGATGTCAACGTGGGATTGGCAGAGGGAACCAGTTCCAGATACAAGAAGACAGGGCTTCTCTCCACATCTCTTGAGTCATCCTGCCCGGCACAGGGGTGCCCAGAGGGGTTGGAGGAATAATCATCACAATAGCAATAAACACAGTGATGGCTCCCATGGGTCCAACGCTGCCGCCGGCCAGGTGCCACTCTGAAACCTTTTGTCTCATCCTTACTTGGACTCCCACCAAAGGGGCCATCACACTCCCACTTTATAGAGAAGGGGAGGAGGTGAGACTCAGCCTGGCTGAGGCCCTTTTCTCAGGTTACGTGGTCATTAAATTTCTGAGCAAAGATTGGAACCTAACTGTCTAAGTCCAGGGGCTGTGCTCCTGGTCTCTTTTTTCCTAAACTGCCCACTTATGGATGAAGCACTTTGTACCACTGCTGTCCGCTAGACCACTTTCCTGGCCTTGATAACCCTCCCAGAGTCTCCTCAGGCCTGTCACATGAGCATCCCCAATAAATATCTGAGTGGGATGGAAAGGGGTGGGGACCGGTGGGCTGACTTGGTCTGATTGGATCCAAGTTGATTTTAATGGACTTAACCTGAGTTGACGTGGCTTGAGATGACTTGACACGAGCTGATGAGTTGAATAAAAAATAGTTTAGGACTATTTCTGGGAAACTAAAGAAATGTCACTTTACCCCTTTGCACTGAGACCCACCCAGCCCTCTTCCCTCGGACTATGTTGGAGTCGGGAGTGGGGAAGAGGGTGTTGGGGAGGGATGGACGGTCTCAGAAGTGACAGCCCTGGGAGCCTGGGCAGAGCTGGCCAGGACCACAGACATCAGAGCAGGGCAAAGGCAGCCGAATCTGTGCCAGGAGTTGGGTTTCAAATTCTGAGCCAAGGCTGGTACAGAGGCCAGTATGGGCGCAGACAGAGGGAAATCAGAGGTCGGGTAGGTAGTGAGCTTCACTGAGCCCCAGCCATGCCCCCTGGTCACAGAACACGGCCCACTCGGTGTGTAAGTGTGGGGAAGAAACCGAGACCCGTGGCCTTGACCCACCGAATGTTTCCACTGGGGCCAACGTGGTTCCAGGGTCCATGAGGTGTATGCCCTCCAGGGTTTCATCTCTGACTTCGGTTCTAGAAGTTTCTTTCCCTCCTGGAGGCAATGCAGAAGCTTGGGAACAGTGAGAGCTTTGAAGTCAGACAAACCTGGGTGAGCAACTCTGGCGGACTTGCTGTGGGCAAGTCGCTTCAGCTCTGGGGGCCTTTGGTTTCTCATCTCTAAAATGGGAATACTGTTGTGCAGAACAGAAAGTGCTCCGTGGAGAGCACTGAGCCCTGCGCTTGGCATGCAGCAGGCACACAGTTAATGCTAGCTGCCAGTGCGGCCTCGGGGGGGCGGTGCAGAGAGAGCCGAGGCCGTCCTCCCGTTGCCACCCCAGCTGCCGTCGCACCGATTCCTCCTGCATTGTTCGGGGACTATGACAGCTCGCTCTGACCATATGCATTTCACGTGCATGATCTCACTTAGGCCTTACAACAACCCTGTTATTATCCCCACTCTGCTCATGAGCAAGCCAAGGCCCTGTGACCAACTGTCCTGATTTGCCCGGGACTGAGATGTTGCCTAGGATGTGAGATTTCCGGTGCTAACACTGAAAACCAGGCAAGCTGGCGGGCCTAGACCAGAGGACCTTGCCCTGGTCTCATGACCAGCCCTCAGCAGGGCCACTGTCAGCCGAGCTGGCTGGCTTCCAGAATGTGCAGACCCAGAGCAGCATCCCCCCAGGGGCCGTCCTTGAATGGAGGCAACTCAGGCAGACATGGACCGTCTCCTTCTACTTCCACCCTCCACAAACCCCTAGAGAAGTGACAGGCATCCTTAGCATGAATCCATCATGCTTCCCAGCAACCCCATAGAGAAGGCATGTCCCAGCTCCATTTCACAGCATGTGTAAACTGAGGTCTCCTGAGGTCAAAGAGGTTCCCTTGAGGCCTGTAACCACACAGTTTTGTACCCACATGCCCCTGGAGGTCTGGAACTGACTTTGGAAATATTCAGAAGTATTTGTGGGAAAGAGGAACTGTCACTCAGGTTTCATTTAGGGCATAAACAGTCATTTTATAACATTCCTTAACCCAACCCAAGGCAAAACAAACAGGGAAGTAAACATCGGTCTGCGTCAGAGGGCTCGTCTCAGGGAAAATCACTCACCTCAAACTCCAGCCTGAGCCCAAGAGGGGAGGTGGGGTGGTGGGTAGAGAGGGGTGGGCAGGAGGGCCGCAGGGACACATTAGGAAGGGGGGCTTCTCGGCAGGGCTGCACCCTGTAGGGCTCATAGACACTGTGTCACAGCCTTGAGAATGAAAATTGCCAACATCCTGTCACTAGGCTGCTCTGGACAGCGACGCTGCCAGCTTCTCTGTTGCTGGATGGATCCCCCAGCCCACTGGGCCCTGCCCGCTGCCCTCAGATGTAGCACCTCGTTTGGCTGTACCTGAAGCCGAGAAATTAGATAAAACTGTGGATCCGTCAGGAGCAGGCAGTGGGGTGACCGTCAGCTCTTGTCTGGGGCGCAGGATCTGGGTTCCGGGGCCCAGAAAGTATCTATTCTGTGGGGCAAACAGGAAACCACTGCTGGGGGCCTCCGAAGGGCTCAGGCTTCTTTGAGGATTTGGGGGATCATGGGAAAGGCAGGCCCTGAGGACCCAAGTCACTGTGGGGAATAAAATGGGAAGACCAGTCTCCTTCTTCATCATTCGTTTTAACTGAGAGCTTATGGCGTAAGTGCTTTTCAGAAGTTGTCTCCTTTATTCCCACCGTGGCCCCCAGGGAAGAGCAGTTTCTGGCCGGTGACCCCAGCTTGCAGGAGACTGGGTCCCCAGCCTCTAGGTCTCCATTCTTTTTTTTTTTTTTTTTTTTTTTTGCGGTATGCGGGCCTCTCACCGCTGTGGCCTCCCCCGTTGCGGAGCACAGGCTCCGGACGCACAGGCTCCGGACGCACAGGCTCAGCGGCCATGGCTCACGGGCCCAGCCGCTCCGCGGCATATGGGATCCTCCCAGACCGGGGCACGAACCCGCATCCCCTGCATCGGCAGGAGGACTCCCAACCACTTGCGCCACCAGGGAGGCCCTAGGTCTCCATTCTTAAACTCTCGCTCTGCTGACCTGGAAGCTGGGGCATCGGTGTCGAGTGGGGACAGCCCTGGGCCAGCAGGGAGGCCGCCCGGGGGGCCCTGAAGCCCCCTCACTGCCCTGAGTCCTTTGTCCTCATCTGGGCTGCGCCCCAGGCCCCCAGCTGAGTGCTTGGTTGGTGTGGACTGATTTCAGCCTCGGACGCTCAAGGAGCCCAGAGGCTGCCCCTGCAAAGGCTCTGACACTGGACCCCCGAGGCCGTCTAAGCCGGGATTTCAGGGAACGGTCCTCACGACTCATCCTCCCAAGACGCTGAGCCACACGGGGAGGGCGGGGCTGTGCATTCGCAAATCCCAGAGATCCCTGGGCTTTCCGGCCCTCCCTGAGGGGGGCACCTGAGTGGGGATCCTCCAGGTCCCACGTCCCTTCCGCCCAAGCAGTTCCTGACGCGGGGTTCCCAGCACCGTGGCATTTGAAGGAAGAGCGGAGGGCTGCAGAGAGTGAGGGGGGTCGGTACAGTAAGGTCACTTAGCGCTGTCTTCAGAGTGGCCTGTAATGACCTAGGTCAGGGGGAAGTGCGGCGCCCTCTGCCCCCAGCAGCAAAGCAAAGGCCTGAGTGCAGGGAGCTCGTCTGAGGAGTGGCCTGGGGAGCCAGAGTGCAGGTGGGAGGCAGGCGGGAAGGGAGGGAGGAAGAGGCTCAGGGGCCCTGGATGTGCTGGTACCGCTCAAGGGCTCAGGGTCCCCGGAACAGGGGTGGCGGGGGAGGCGTTTATCCACTGCTGACAGGGGCCAGAGGCATGATAGGCTCACCTGGTCCACTTTCTGTGTGGGCCCTTGTGGGTGCTCTGTGGGCAGCAAAGCCCCAGGACAGGCCGGGATTGTCAGGTGGGCACCCAGAACAAAGCAGCGCGGGTGTGCAAGGTGTGTGGGGAAGCCTGAATGAAGAAAAAGGGCCGGGCGAGACAGAGGGAGGCGAGAATGGGGGAGAAAATGGAAACACACACGGAGGGGTCTGAGATGCCAGCCCTGAAGCCCACCGCGCTGGGTCTCCCACTACAGATACAGGATTGCCCAAGCGAGTGCCACGTCCCAACCCTTTAGCTGACTTGTCAGAATCCACGGCAGCATTTCCAAGGCCCAGTGCAAACTGAATATGCAGGACCTTCTGTTCAAAAATTGTTAAGAATTTCAAGGTGGGGCTTCCCTGGTGGCGCAGTGGTTGAGAGTCCACCTGCCGATGCAGGGGACACAGGTTCGAGCCCTGGTCCGGGAAGATCCCACATGCCGCAGAGCAGCTAAGCCCGTGTGCCACAGGTACTGAGCCCGCAAGCCACAACTACTGAAGCTCGCGTGCCTGAGCCAGTGCTCCGCAACAAGAGAAGCCACCGCAATGAGAAGCCCGCGCACGGCAATGAAGAGTAGCCCCTGCTCGCCGCAACTAGAGAAAGCCCGCACGCAGCAACGAAGACCCAACGCAGCCAGAAATAAATAAATAAATAAAAATTAAAAGAAGAAAGAATTTCAAAGCGTTAAACTGAGCTCGGGACCCTTTAGAACACGGGGCCCTGGGCGCCTGCCCAGGTGGCAGGCCCGTGAAGCCAGAGCTGGTTAATATCACCGAGGCTTAGGGGTTCAGGGAGCTTGTGCAAGTGTCTACACTATTGGTAAATGGCTGGGTTGGGATATGAAATCAGTTCTGTCTGACCCCTAAATCCTTGCTCCCAATCAAGGCTGGGTTCTGGGTCTTCAGAAGATGTAAAGGAATCCCGTGTGGGACTGACTGCAGCACCAGGGCACAGTTCCAGGCTAACGCAACACTCCCACGCATCAACATGTGCCATGTGTGTTGTGTTTGCTGCCCAGCATCCACTCCCAGTCTGTTTACCAACAGCACCTGGCTTACCTGTGGGGACTTCTCCTCACTCCTGTTCCATGCACAGGATGGGGTGGGGCTGACCTCACCCTTAATTCCTGGGGAAGACACATGACCCAGGCCTAGCCAATCAGGGCTTTTCATTCTTTTCATCTTCCTGACTACAGTCATTGGTTCAAGGATGTGCATGTGGCTCCAGCTCAGCCAATGAGAGGCAGCCACAGAAGTTGGGAAAGTGATGCACTCTCTCACCAGGGGATGTAAAGCTGCAGGAATGTAAGCTGGGAACTCTGGGAAGCCAAGGCAGGGGAAGGCCCTGCTTGGGACAGAACTTACATGGACAAAAGCATAGTCAAAGGATGGCGAGAGAGAGAGAGAGAGAGATTTCTTGTGACATTGTTAGAGCCCCTGGATCTAGCCGTTCCTGAAGCTGTCTGGATCTCTGAACATTTTTTCTTAAGCCAGTTTGAGTTGGGCTTTTGTTACTGGAAGTGGAAAGAGTCCTGTGATAAATGAACATAGCTTGAGATGCTGATCTTTTACTATTACCAGGCAAACAACAACGACATTTGAACCTGGTTCAGGGTCCCCAAAGAATAATATGGTCAGGGCTCTGGGCTTAAGAGCGGGGACCACAGCTTGGCAATGAGGAGCTTCCCACTCCTATGAGCCCTAAAATCTTTCTAGACGTCCACAGGCAGCCTGATGGCCACACAGCGTTTGAATCCACCCACCAATGGGTCTTCTGAACATCAGCACCGTCCCTGGACAGCGGGCAAGTGGTTTCTGTATGGCGGGGTGGCTTTCATTTCTGGCTTGTCATGGGAGTGGCTCTGGGGGCTCGACAGACTGAGCAAAGGGAAGCCAGTGGCCAAGATTAACCTGACACCCAACACTTCACGGCTTCCACACCAGGGTGTCAGAAAAACCCGGAATCTTCCGGGGGTTAGGTTTGCGTTGGAGGAGGGAAACCCTTAGATTCAGAAGGAGGCTTCTCTGGGTGCAGACAAGCTGATCCTCCCAGGGCTGTGACAGGTCTCAGCAGCATTTTAAGTACGAGTGCACAGTGGGGTCTGCAAGCTTACACCTGGCAGAGAGACCCAGTGATGGGGGAACTTGGGGACGTCTCAGAAGGCAGCGGAGGGGGTGGCAGTTGGGTCTCAAGGTGAGCAAACGTGGCTGAGGAATCAGGAATTATGAGTGTGGAGAGAGAGAGGGATGAGAATAGACAGACAGGACAGAGGCGGAGAGAGAGGAGGTGGGAACGGAAACCAGCGTAGGCTAGTGTTCAACCCGAGAAAGGAGGGGTCGGAGGAAAATTTTCCACTTTCTTCCCCTGAAACCTCCCTCACCAGACAGGCTTCTTCACTGCTAAGAAGATGTGTTTTGTTTTGTATTTTTTTTTCTTTCATCAGCGAACTGTCAAAATTACAGATGCTTGGTAGGAAGGCGAAGTCAGAATCTTCAATCCCTTTGGATTTTTTGGATAAAATTTCCGGCTTCTGTCTCTCTGTCACATCATTAAGGAGAAGTTTATTTTCTTTGGGGCAACAATGTCGACTCTGATTAACGTTCAACAAGACAGACTCGGCAGTGAGTCGCCAGGATGGGAAATTAGGGAATGTCTTTTCGGGTGTTTTGGGGGGTTCTACAAGTCAGTAATCACTTTCCTCTTTCCTAAAGGGAAAGCAGTTTTGATTGGTGTGAAGGTGATTTTGTTTTTGTATAGACGGAAAACTCACTCATGAATCAGAAGGTAATGGGGGGAAATGGGCTTGTTAAACTTGGTACTGAACTGTAACATGCCCACTGAACTACGAGCTCAGCATAGATGCCTGAGTATCAACTCATCTCATGCTCACTGCAGCCCTACGAGGTCCTCTGGGCTCTACCCATTTCACAGATGAGCATCTGAGGTTCAGCAGCTTCAGCCGTGTCTGGGATCACATGGCTTCATGGGGTGGAGCCAAGGTCCAGACCCTGGCAGGCAGAGTCCAGAGCTCACTCCCTTCCTCACTGACCACTACCTGCTCTAATCAGTGTTGGCCACAAAGGGGGCATTATGGGTCCTACAGCTGATGGCCCCAAGAATCTGACCCTGAGATTCCTGATGGGTGCCCTAGCACCCAGGAGGTGCACAGGACGTGATATTGAATGAATGGATCTTCACCACATACACACATACTGGACAGATGTCCTGGGAAACCACAGAGAGGGCTTTTCTGGAGATGAAACTCATCCTTGACAAATCGCCCCATTTGTATGCACCCCGAAGCAGACCCTGAGACAAGGCATGGATGCAGGTACTTAATTAGGGTCGTGACACCAGGAAGCAGGGGTCAGAGAAGAGGGATGATAAAGCTGCAGCTGCTCCTTCCGAGGAATTGTGGAAGGCACCTCGGAATTGCCCTGCTGAGACCAGGCACCCGGGTTCTTCACCCACTGACTCAGACTCATGGCTGAGGGCGGCCATGGGCCTTTCCCAGCCACCCCTGCAGATGGGCTGGATGAGCTCTGGAGTGCAAGAAAGAGCCAGCAGGCAGCCGGGCTGAGAACAGAGGGCAGAGGATGGGGACGTGGACTGGCCGAGCTGCAGGAGAACTTAGAATGGTTGAGGGAACCCAGTGCACCAGCAGCTGCTGCTACAGGAGTCAAGGGAGGAGAGTAAAAACAAGTGACATTTCTGAGGGCTTAACTATTTGCCAGTATCTTCGTCTGTGTGAGCTGCTATAACAGAATACCACAGACTGGATGCCTTACAAACAATAGAAATTTATTTCTCACAGTTCTGGAAACTGGAAGTCCAAGATCAGGGTGCTGGCAGATTTGGTGTCTGATGAGGGTTTCCTGGTTCATAGATGGCTGTCTTCTCACTCAGTTCTCTCATGATGGCAGGACAGAGGGCGCTCTCTGGGGCCTCTTGTATAAGGACACTAACCCCATTCATGAAGGTGGAACCCTCATGACCCAGTCACCTCCCAAATGTCCCATCTCTGAATGCTGTCACACTGGGGGTTTGGAGTCTAACATACGGATTTTGCTGTAGACAAACATTCAGTCTACACTCCCCACTAGTAAGCACTAGCCTTATCTCTACTCTACAAGTGAGGAACCTGAGACACAGAGAGGTTCTAATCTCACCCAAGGTCACTCAGCCAGCAGGCAGCAGACAAGGATGAGGCTGGGCAGTCTGGACTCAGAGCTTGTGCTGGTAACCAGGGCTGGGACTCAGGTGATCGAGTGAGGCACTCAGGTTTAAAATTGAGGGAGATGTCACTCTCAAGGTTGGTCCTGTGCAAAGGTGGTGCCTGAGAGTCAGGCCTCCTTAAATTTTGCACCCTGAGTGCTTCACTTGCCTCACCCTGGTCCAGGCCCTGCTCACGGCTCTGTGCACTCTGCCCCCTGGAATGAGCTTCCCTGCAGTCCTGCACCCGCTCCATCACACATCGCTTACAACCTGCACTGGGGGACGTGCTGGCTGGGTTCTGAGGCTGACCTAAGGTCACATGCCCCCACGTGCAGAAGGGGTAATTGAGACAATTATGCAGATTGTTTACACAAGAAATAATTTGTCCCTTTGATCTGAATTTTTCAAGAGGCTTCAAGTAACTGACAATAAAATACAACTTGATTTTAAAATGTATTTGAGGACTTCGTTTCCGCTCCAACATGTAGAGCTTAGAACTCATCATTCTCATCCTCACAACAAGAAAAAAGCAGACCAAACTGAAAATCAACATCTCTTCTTAGATCCTTCAAGGAATTGAGGTCCCAGGGCAGACTGCGTCCCCAGAAACTTGGGAGAGACAGGCAGATACAGAGTCCTAACTTTCAGGGACCAGAAGCTGCTGAAGCCAGTAGTGGGCAGGAACTTCTTAACAGCAATTGACTAATTGCTGGAGGCTGAGTGTGGGCTAGCTTGAGATGAAAAACTCCAGGGTGTCCCGTTTCAAGACGGGTCCCATACTTTCATGAGTTTTCCCTTCGGAAGTCCCACTTGTGCTTCCAACAGGGAGAGGGGGAAACAACCCTTCTGAAATATGCCCCAAACCTTCTATTCTCCTTAGCAAAGGCCTGTACTCAAGGGAAAATACTTTACCAGAGCCTGATCACCTAGGGCAAGGGCAACTAGATAGCTGGAGCCCCCTCTGGCCTTCCATCTCACTTTAGGGGAGAGGAAGAAACTCTTTTGAAGGTCACAGCCCAGAGGCTCTGGCCCACAGAGAAGATTTGATGATAAAATTACAGAATAGTTCCTTTCCTCATTACTTTACTATCACATCACTATACTAGCTCCAGTATAATAACAGGAGATTACAAGTGAGAGCCACGAGACACAGACTCAATTTAAGAAAGAATTTCCAGGGAAAACCAAAGACAACAACAGGATGAAAACATGGACATGAGAGGAACTTGAAGCCTTTTTTCTTACCTATGTTTACAACAAACATGAAACACAGCCCAGCTCTGAGCCCCAGACTGTCATAGCGCCTCACACTAAGTCCTGTTTGCCTCAGCTCCTGTTGCTCAATACAACATGTCCAGATTTCAAGAAAACCTTACAAGGCATACTACAAGGCAAGAAAAAACACAGTCTGAGAAGACAAAGCAGGCATTAGAACCAGACTAAGTAATGGCAGAGATTTCAGAATTATCAGGCCAGGAACTTAAAGTAACTATGATTAATATGCTAAGTGCTCTAATGGAAAAAGTGGACAATATGCAAGAACAGTAAGCAAAAAGATGGAAACTCTAAGAAAGAATCAAAAGGAAATGTTGGAAGTCAAAAACACTACAGAAGAAAGTAAGAATGCCTCTGATGAGCTCATGAGTAGACTTGACATGGCTGAGGAAAGAATCAGTGAGCTTGAAGATGTGTCAACAGGAACTTTCCAGATTGAAAAGCAAAGAGGAAAAAAGAGAGAGAGAGAGAACAGAAGAGAATATAGACTATCCAAGAAATGTGGGACAATTACAAAAGGCATAACATAAGCATAATGGGAATAACAGAAGGAGAAGAAAAAAGAAAGGAACAGAAGAAATATATGAATAACAACATGGCTGAGATTTTCCAAAATTAATGACAGACACCAGGAAGCACAGAGAACACCAAGCATGTTAAATACCAAAATATCTACACCTAAGCATATCAAACTGAAGAAAACCAAAGGCAAAGAGAAAATCTTGAAAGAAGCCAGGGTGGTGGGTGTGGGTGGGAACCCACCTTACCTACAGAGGGACAAGGATGAGAATTACATCAGACGTCTCTTCAGAAGCCATTCAAGCAAGAAGAGATTTGAGTCAAATATTTAAAGTGTTGAAAAAAAAACCCTGCCAACCTAGAATTCTGTATCCAGTTAAGTTATTCTTCAAATTTGAAGGGAAAATAAACTGAGGACATTTGTCACCAGTAGACCTGCCTTGCAAGAAATATTTTAAAAAGTTCTTCAGAGAGAAGGAAAATTCAGATCTACATAAAGAAAGAGCATTAGAAAGGGAATAAATGAAGGTAAAATTGAATCTTGTATTTTCCTTACTTGTAATTGATTAATAGATAACTTCAAAATTATAATAGCAAAATGCATTGGGTTATTATAGCTTGTGAATAAGCAAAATTAACGACAACAATATTATAGGAAACAGAAGGAGGAATGGATTGAGAACACTCTGTTATAAGGTATCTTCACTACCCGTGAGGTGAGATAGTGTTAGTTGATAGTGGACTTGGATCAGCTATAAATATATATTGCAAACTCGAAGGCAATCATTAAAAAAATTTTTTTAAAGAAGTATAACTGATATACTAGAGAAGAGAGAAAAATGAAATCATAGAGAATATGCTCAATTAAAACCAGAGAAGGCAGAAAAAGAGAAGACAAAAATTAACAAGTACAATGAATAGAAACAACTACAGTAGATATTAATCCAACTATATCAATAATCACTTTAAACATCAAGGTCTAAATACACCAATTAAAAGACATAGACTTACAGAGTGGATAAGAAAACAAGACCTGACTATATGTTGTCCACAAGAAACCTGCTTTAAATGTAATGACACAGAAGCATTAAAAATAAAAGGTTGGAAAAAGATAGACCATTCTTTTTAATGAAAAGAAAGCAGGAGTGGATATTTAAATTCAGACAGTGCAGACTTCAGAGCAAGGAAAGTCAGAACGATAAAGAAGGAAGGAAGGAAGGAAGGGAAGGAGGGAGAGAGGGATGGGGGAAAGAAGAAAAGAGGTGTTTTGGGTTTTTTTTTAACATCTTTATTGGAGTATAATTGCTTTACCATGGTGTGTTAGTTTCTGCTTTATAACAAAGTGAATCAGCTATACATATACATATATCCCCATATCTCCTCCCTCTTGCATCTCCCTCCCACCCTCCCTATCCCACCCCTCTAGGTGGACACAAAGCACGGAGCTGATCTCCCTGTGCTATGCAGCTGCTTCCCACTAGCTATCTATTTTACATTTGGTAGTGTGTATATGTCCATGCCACTCTCTCATTTCGTCCCATCTTACCCTTCCCCCTCCCCATGTCCTCAAGTCCATTCTCTATGTCTGCATCTTTATTCCTGTCCTGCCCCTAGGTTCTTCAGAACTTTTTTTTTTTAGATTCCATATATATGTGTTAGCATACGATATTTGTTTTTCTCTTTCTGACTTACTTCACTCTGTATGACAGACTCTAGGTCCATCTACCTCACTACAAAGAACTCAATTTCATTTCTTTTTATGGCTGAGTAATATTCCATTGTATATATGTGCCACATCTTCTTTATCCATTCATCTGTCGATGGACACTTAGGTTGCTTCCATGTCCTGGCTATTGTCAATGATAGTCATTTTCACAATGTTGATCATTCCAATCCAAGAACATGGTATATCTCTCTGTTTGTATCATCTTTAATTTCTTTCATCAGTGTCTTATAGTTTTCTGCATACAGGTCTTTTGTCTCCTTAGGTAGGTTTATTAATAATCACTTGATTCTTAATCCTGTTTATATTTAATTATAAACATAAGACTTACTTTTAGAATAAAAAGAATGAAAAACATCTCCATCATGTGCCTTTGTTCCCAATAATCCCTTTCAGATAGATCTGTGAAGTAATACAGAGCACAGTGTCGACATACCTTTCATTTCAAAGGCCGAAAAAAATAGGGCTTAAGTAGTGAGATCATTTCTATTAGGCTTTATATTAGTATCAATTAATGAGTTAATCAGTCAAACGAGTATCAGTTGATTTAATCTCACCCAAATGAATGGGTCTCTATTGGTTTATCAATGTGATAGAGCATCAGAGTTCAATGGGCAGGAAGAAAATTCTGCCGGCATAATGTGAGTCTTCACTTTTCCCTTCTGAATCACAAAAGTACCTCCCATTCCTACAGGCTTATCTCCATAATGTTTTTCAAGAGTCTGTCTCATACAAGTCACGAGGTTAAGTTTTCCAGTTCTTCTTTTGGCTTTCACCTCAATGACCTTTTAGTTCCTTGGAAAAATGCTATCGCTTACTAAATATTATTCTTTTTTAAAAAATTTTTGTTTGCATTGGGTCTTCATTGCCGCACATGGGCTTTCTCTAATTGCAGCGAGCGGGGGCTACTCTTTGTTGCAGTGCTCAGCCTTCTCATTGCAGTGGCTTCTCTTGTTGTGGAGCATAGGCTCTAGGCGCGCAGGCTTCAATAGTTGTGGCCCATGGGTTTAGTTGCTCCATGGCATGTGGGATCTTCCCAGACCAGGGTTCAAACCTGTGTGCCCTGCATTGGCAGGCGGATTCTTAACCACTGAACCACCAGGGAAGCACAAAGTAGTATTCTTAACCTTAGTTTTAAATAAGACTCTCACTCTGCCTGTAGTATTTTCTGAATCTTTTATTACTGGGTTATTTAAAGAGGTCTGGGACCTGGGTAGCTTTGGATTTTCTTAAGAAAACTAGCAGTAAGCATTCAAATTTTTAGCTATCTGAGAACTTTTGGAGAATACTGCATTTTTAGAACAAAATCACCTTCCCAGGTTGGCCTTCACTGGCAAAAAGATTAGCCAGTAATGCAAACCCAAAATCATGATATTTCTCACTGTATTTCTCTAGTAGGCACCCTCCATCTGCAGAGTTAACATGAGCAAAGTAACTTCCATTCACAGGAGGTTTGTGTTCACTTTCCGTTTGAACAACTGGCATAAAATCAGAATTGAATCCAAGAGTCTGAAATGGGCCTGCTCCTGCTCCAAAAACAAAATCTCCATGAAGCTGGATTCCTTTTGCGATTTTATTCAGATCATAAACTTTTTTTTTTGTAAGTAAGTAAATAAGTAAAGCACACCTCCTACTTCTGCAATTCTAGTTTTCCCACAGATACCTTTTACAGGAAAGGTAAATGGCTCCTTAGTCAAATTAGGGCAATCAGCTACAGAGACCTGGACATCAGCAAAGGTATCCATTAGCCCCCTTCTGCAGAACTCCAAACTCCGGAACTCCACACTCCAGAGGCCCTCCTTTCGACGTGCTGCCTCTCCCCTTCTGCCGAAAAGAGGTATTTTTAAAAAAGAGTCCAGGGTTTCCCTTGTGGCGCAGTGGTTAAGAATCCACCTGTCAATGCAGGGCACACAGGTTCGAGCCCTGGTCTGGGAAGATCCCACATGCCGCGGAGCACCTAAGCCCGTGCGCCACAACTACAGAGCCTGCACTCTAGAGCCTGCAGGCCATAACTACTGAGCCCACGTGCCACAACTACTGAAGCCCGCACGCCTAGAGCCTGTGCTCTACAACGAAAGAAGCCATTGCAATAAGAAGCTCGCACATCACAACGAAAAGTAGCTCCAGCTCACTGCAACTAGAGACAGCTCGCATATAGCAATGAAGACCCAACACAGTCAAAAATAAATAAATAAATAATAAATAAATGTATTAAAAAAAAAAAGAGCCCAACCAAGAAGAAAATGTGTCTCCAGAAACAGAAGAGAATTTCTCTCAGTTGCTTCACCCTCTAGAAAAACTTAATAAAAACTTAATAAAAATTAAGCATTCAATAAAACAAATGCTGGAAGACAAAATGATTTTCAAATCCTATTTAACATATAAACTGACCAAAGGGAACAGATTTTTTTAAAAAAAATTTACATAACTAAGAAATAAAATTTTAAATGACAGAGAACACAACAGATACAGTTGGAAATCAAATATTAACAGAGAGAAAAGGCATACACATGAAAAGAGCAAAGAGATCAAAGCTGAGGGAAGCTAACAGAGGTGGAGGCCTATTGCAAGAGATGCGATATAAGGGTTTGGGGGTGTCCCTGGATTACAAAGCCCAACAGTGACAATGTATTCAAAGACATGAAGCAGGAAAGTTTCCCTGAAATGAAGAAAAACCTCTGAAACTTTATATTTAAAAAACTCATATGTTCCAAGAAACTTTTCTTTAAAATGCCCAACACCGAGATATGCTGTAATTGAACAATTGAATTCCAAAGACAGAGAAAGACTTCTTCAAACACTGAAGCAGGAAAACAGGTCAGGGAAAAGGAGGGGAATATTTGAGTTGATCTGACTTTTCCACAGAAACACGTTGCACCAGAAGACAACTTCCACAAAGTCCAGATGGGCCGTGGATGTGACCTGGAAATGTTACATGTAGGCAAGATGTTCAAATCAACACAGTGGGTAGATGCTCCACACACAAGTGGACACACATCCCTGGAGAAAACTCCTTGGGAGAGTTTTGGAAAGAGAACTGGAGTCAATTTTTTGACAGTGAGATCCAACCAGCAAGAGAATAATCAAAAAAGAATTCAGACCAAATATACAACTACCCTACGACCCAGCAATTCCATTCCTAGAAACACCCTAACAGAAAAGAGGGCAAATGTCCAGACAAAGACCTGCACATGAATGTTGGAAGCAGCTTTATTCATTGTAGCCCAAATCTGGAAAGAACCCAAACGTGCATCCGCAGGAGAATGGACAAACTGTGGTCCATCCACACAGGGAACACTACCCAGCAGTGATGCATGAACTACTGGTCCACAAGACACTGATGGATCTCCCTGTGAAAGAAGCCAGATGTACATTTTACAAGAGTCAGTTTTCCCATCTCGACTCACTTTACGTGATGATCAAGAACAGGCAACACAGGGCTTCCCTGGTGGCGCAGTGGTTGAGAGTCCGCCTGCCGATGCAGGGGACGCGGGTCCGTGCCCCGGTCCGGGAAGATCCCACATGCTGTGGACCGGCTGGGTCCGTGAGCCATGGCCGCGGAGCCTGTGCGTCCGGAGCCTGTGCTCTGCAATGGGAGAGGCCACAACAGTGAGAGGCCCGCGTACCACACACACACAAAAAAAAGAACAGGCAACACAGATCCACAATGATAGAAGTCAGGACAGAGGTTACCTTTGGGGGCTTAAGGGTCAACAGAAGAGGTGCTGGAAATGGTCGGAGTGACCTGGGTGGTGATGACATAGGTGTATGCACATGTGAACATTCATCAGGATGCACTTTGTGTGTGTTCACAGGGAGAAGGGAGGAGCGGGGAAGGCCACCTGCCAGGTCACAGTCATACAGCAGAAAAAAGAGGCCCACCGAAAGTGCCATCAGAGTAACGGTTGATTCCAAACTCGGGGAAACTTCAACCACTGCGGACGAGGAAACCCAAGGCTAATCCAACAGCAGCCGTCAGTTATTTCGTAGTGAGGAGAGTGTAGCACAAATACTCTGCAGCTCCAGGAGGCCGATCTGGTGGGAGAATCAGGTAGTGTAGGTGCTTGGCTGCAGGGAAGCCCACAAGCCAGGAGCAACGCAGAAGGCATCACCCCCAGAATTCTACAAGCAATGTCAAGCCCCACATCTCTGACGAGGGGGGCGTCACACTGTTCTGAAATGAAGGCGTTCTGACAGCAAGGACCCGTGTGCCCGGCGTGTTCAGTTCCCTCTGCTGCTCTAACAAGTTGCCACTACCTGAGTGGCTTAAAACAGCATGGATTTATTCTCTTACAGTTCAGGAGGTCAGAATTCTGAAACGGTTCTTACTGGACCAAAATTCAGGTGTATCAGGGCTGTCTTCCTTCCCCGAGGCTCTAGGGGAGAATCTGCTTCTTTGCCTTTTCCAGTTTCTAGAGGCTGATGCATTCCTTGGCTTGTGGCCCCTTCCTCCATCTTCAAAGGCAACAAAGTCATCACTCCAACCTCTGCTTCTGGCCTCACATTCTCTTTCTCTCATCCTCCTGCCTCCCTCTTATAAGGACCTCTATGAATACATGGGGCCCATTCAGACAATCCAGGATAATTTTCCCATCTTAAGATTCTTCATCCCGTCCACAAAGTCCCTTTTGCTACATAAGGTGACATATTCATAGGTTCCAGAGATTAGGAAGTAGACTTCTTTGGGGGCCATTATTCTGCCCACCGCACCCAGAGACTGAGCTTCATTTATGCAACATCTCAGAGCCTCCATCTCAGACTTCTGATTGGTCCAGGGTGGGTCACACACCCATCCCTCATCCAATACCCAGGAAGAGAGGAGGGAAATTGTGGTGGGCATCTCTGAACCATAGCAACCAAGTGGATCCGTGCTCAGCTAACTCCAGAGTGGACCTGAGAGAGATGACAGGACTCACCCGAGCCACATCCCCAGGTCCCCCACCAGAGGCTGAGCTGGCCTCACATCATGGGCCCTCCTTAGCCATCCAGCCAGGACAGCAGAGCCTGCCGCCCATGCCTCCAGCCCTGTCCACACCTGCCTCCCTGCCCTCCTTTTTGCTGATCCTGTGCTAGCAGACAAGTGAAGCTGCCAGCTCTTGGCACAGTGCTGACGTCTCCCGAGGCCAGCAAGGTGTGACGGTGACTTGTTACGAGGCTAGCATGGGGAAGACTGGACTTTCTCACCCCTGGTGTCTGGAGACAGCTGCTCTAAATTCCCCTGAGCTCCCAGCCCAGAGGGAAGGAGAACAAAGCCAGAAAGGTAAAAGAGAAGCAGATTCCCAGTGCTGAGAGCCAAGGGCCAGGGCCCCGGCTGCTTGGAGGGGAGCTCCCTGCTCCTGGGGGTAAAATCCAAGCCCTTCCCACGCTGATGAGGCCGGGCGTGGTCTGGCTCGTGCTCCCCACTTCTCCAGGCTCATCCTAGCCTTCTTCCTGCTTCAGTCTCTCCCTGCACTTTCCAGCCTACCTACTTTTGCCTACCTGGACCTGATGCCTGGAACACTGTCCCTGTCCCATCCTTCCCCTGGCCAAATCCCACTCATCTTTCCAGTGTTGGGATACGTGTTCCTTCCTCCTGGAATACGGTCTGTCTGAACCTCGCAGACTGTGAGATGCCCCCTCTCCACACCCCCTCGGACACATGCACCTGCGTCTTCACGTGTCTGTCTCCCTGTGTTGGGTCACAAGCTTCGTGTCCCTTCTCAGATTCTCCCAGGTGCCCCTTTCTTCCCTCTTGGACGACACCACCCTACACCTCCACTTCCATACGTGGATGAGATACCACACAGAGGGGACCCTGGCTTTTCTAGCAGCCAGAGGGGCTGGATGAGGTGCCTGGGGAGGAAATGTGTTGGGGGGGGGGATTCCCTGAGCCGGGTACAACGCCTTCTCCTTTCTCTCTCCTGTGACTCCTTGGAGGTGCAGTTCCTCCTTGCAGCCCTTCCAGGGAAGTTCGTGTGCTGGGTGAACACACCTGCCAGGCAGCCCAGTCTGTCCCTCCTCAGCACTTTGGGTGTGGCAGCCAGTGCCCTGCATCACCGCCCATCAAATCCTCCCCCACCACCTCACCTCCCTCTCCATCACCTCCACTGCCCTGGGCTTGTTCCTCCCCAGTACAGCAGAAGCCACCTAATCCTTGCCTCAGGCTCTGCTTTCTAAAGGATCCCTGCTCTTTGACGACAGGAACATGTCTTATTCACTATTTTAATCCCAGTGCCTGGCAATGAATATTTGAGGAGTGACGTGTTCATTCATTTTTCTGACACTCACTTTGCCAATGAGAAATAAAAGCACAGAGGAGGTGAGTGGAAGCTCTCTTTTAGCATCCTTGGTCAGAAATTGATCTAATGGCTGAACTGGAATCCTTACGCTCTTATCAACAGGTGGGGAATTGAGAACCTCTTTTCACTTCTGTGAAGATGAACCTGGTTGATATAAATTCAGAGAGCTGGAAACACAAGAGGCTTCCTATCCAGGCCTCGGAGTTTTCCCAACTGTCCGGAGGTGAATTAACCTTGAGCTTGGACTTGTGCCGTCTACAAAGCACATGTCTTTCAGCTACTTTCTTGCAGGTCCTTAAACCATGACACGTGGACGTATCAGCACAGTGACAGCCTCCCTCTACCCCGGGTTTCAGCCACTTTTGAATCACGTGTCCCCAATAAAATGAGGCGTAAATGTGTCTGTTTCACATCTTGCAACAAAGTGCAAGAAATTTCTCCAGATCACTTCCTGAAACAAAGTCCCCTCCATTCTGAGAGGAGGCAGCCAGAGGTAGCCAGTTCACCTTTAGAACTTGGCCCCCTAGAGAAGGGACGACCCTCAGTGCCTCTCCAGCATGGATGCATATCCTGTCATTCAAACAGAAGGCGAGTGACTTTTGCGCTTCTCCCTGGTAGTAACAGTGTGTTTTGTGATATTGCTTTTGTAAGTTTCCCAAGCATGAGTCACAGTTCTTCCATTTGCTTGGCTGTTTCCTAATAGTACAACCTAATTAAGCATGATTAGCTTTCAAATTGCGTTAGACCGAGGCCCCCACATATAGAGAACCCTGAATCTAATTAGAGGCCACCACGAGCATCGGAGAAGCCTGCAGACGCGACACCACCCCACGAAGCATAATTGTCTGCTGGACTGTCTACTTCAGTTTTCTTAGTGATGAGAGAAAAAAAAAAAGTGGGAAAAATACTATGGTTTTCAGCTGCAGTGATAACTTGAACAAATAGCTTTGCATCCTAATATAATGTATTTCCGGTAGACATTTCAGAAAGGAGGTGACCATAAAGTGCCTTATAAAGAATGGACGTGTCCCTTGGCAGCTTTTCCCCTCCGTCCTTCAAAGTGACTTGATAACATTTATTTTATTTCTTCATTTTTCAACTAGCATGTTTGTATGTATTCTTATAAACTTACAAGGGCTGTAGAAGCCTAAGCGAAGAGTTCTGGAGAGTACTCTGTACTCTAAACACCATACAGCACCACTCCCATCTGGGCGGTGAGCCTGAGTTCACCCCTCTCCCCAGGGTGCTGTAACCTGCAGACCCCCCAGCACCCTTGACTGAGGTGGTTCTGGGTGCTTCGGTGCCTTTATTGGTGATATTTTAGCCTGTGGCCTCTGTAGTCCCAGACAATCAACCATTTCCAACCTGCCTTGCTGCACACCGTCCTGTGTTCAGTGTTCAAGGTAATGCCTCCCACACAGGGTCAAGCTCTGGAACATCCTCTAGGGACACGTGTGGCCAAAGACACCAGTGTTGATTTACAGCAAGGCCATCCAGAGGGCCTTGGCCTGGGGATCCTGCTGCCACTGACTTTATAACATTTCCATGTTAAAATGAAGCAGCCACGGGACTTCCCTGGTGGCACAGTGGTTAAGAATCTGCCTACCAATGCAGAACACGTGGGTTCAATCCCTGGTCCGGGAAGATCCCACATGCCGCGGAGCAACTAAGCCCATGTGCCACAACTACTGAGCCTGCGCTCTAGAGCCCGCGAGCCACAACTAGTGAGCCCACGTGCCACAACTACTGAAGCCCAAGAACCTAGAGCCCGCGCTCCACAACAAGAGGAGCCACTACAATGAGAAGCCCGCTCACCGCAACGAAGAGTAGCCCCCGCTCGCCGCAACTAGAGAAAGCCTGCGTGCAGCAAGGAAGACCCAACGCAGCCAAAATTAATTAATTAATTAATTAATTAATTTTTAAAAAAATTAAGCATCCACAACATTTGTGCCAAGACCCAGTCAAACTCATGTTAGCCCCAAGCCTCCCGTGAGCTCATGCTGGAGGATTTCTTTTGACTGTTCCTGAAACAGAGAGGGACTTGGGGCAAAGAGAGGAGGCCCAGGAGGTCTCAGCCCTGAGGACACCCCACCTTGGTTGATGAGATCACAGAGAGCCTGAGTGAGAAAACAAAGCACTACTGGGGTCCGTCTCCCAATAAAACCCAAACCCAATATGTGATTTAATTAGTTTGGGGACTGAAAGTAGAAAAAGTTCAGTGGTTGCTTTTTGGGGGAAAAAAAAATTGGCTGGGGGCAGGGGGATGAGTCAATGCTTTTCCTGCCTGAAGTTTCGTGCAATGAACTTCATTTTCTCATGTTTCTGCTCCATTGGGCTGCCATGAGCCGTCCACCCTCTCCTGCCCGGGGCTGACAGTGCCCTCCAGTCCTGAGGCCGCTTTGGCCGCCCGGCTCCAGGGAAGAGACGTTTGGGGCTGGCTGGGCTGGGGCAGGCAGTCGGACTCACCCCCTCCTCCCGCGTGGGCGGGTGGGCCATCCAGAGGCGTGTTCCCGGGAGAAGGGACCGTTCTGATGTGAGACTGAGCTGGAGGCAAGGAGCAGGGGCTGGGGACGTGGTAATGGTTGGATGGTGGACAGCTGCTTAAGGGCCGGAAGTTGATGGAATCACTTGAATCGGGTCAGCCAGGCGCACAATAGCTGTGCCTGTCCGCCGGGTCTCGCAAAGACCAGCACAGAGTCCACAGCCAGAGCAAGCAGCGAGGCATCGCTCCCTGCCTTTTTCCAGAAGCACAGAACTCAAACCACTCCAGAACCAGAGACTCGGGGCTTTGGAGGCATTTAGGAACAGAGCCTCAGCCCGGGTACTCTTGTTCCCAGATGCCATTGGTGAGACTGGCTGGTGGCTCTCAGGCTGCTGGAGGGGACCAGTGCGGCCAGACTCTGGAGGCCCGTGGATGACGGATGCTGTGCAGGGACGCTAGCTTCGCACATCTCACCTCGGGACCTTGTTGCCTGTTCATGATGAGAGTGTTTAAAAAGCTTTATAGCGATTTGACACCACAGTGACATCCGAGCACGTGACCAGTGCATAGCCAGCCCTGGGCACCAAGGGGTTACCTCCAGGTCTCTGACAGATTGGAAACAAAATACCCAGCCCTTTGCCACACTTACTGTGGGGAGCTGTAACTGGCAGCCTCCCCTCTGAACCTGCTTGGGGTCCCCACTGAGAGCACCCAGAAATGGGGGGACACATGGCACGAGGGAGTTGGTAGGGCCAGCTTTCCATCCATCAGGCTGGTGCTGCCCAGCACCCGCCCCCACTTGGTCTTTAGATGTGCACAGGGACTTGATTCGGAGCCACAGGCTACGGTGGGAATCCTGGGTAGGACCCTGTGTCCCTAGGTATCTTCGGGAGGCTGTGCAGCCTAGTGGTTCTCTGTATGGGCCCTGGAGCCAGGGGGCTTGGGTTCAACTTCTTGGCTCTATATCCTTGGCGAGTTACTTTGGTTCTCTGTGTCTCAGCTTACTGATCTGTGAAATGGGCCTCAAGGCGAGGGGCATAGCTGGCTGATAGCACCAACTTGGTGCATGAGGCCCTGTGTCATTTTGTCCTTCCCCGGGGAGGGGGTCTTCCCTCTCGATTCAGGTCTCCCCACAGAGGCCACCTCCTCAGAGTGGTCTTCCAGGACCCCCCTTTCTCCACTGGTCACCTTATCCCCTCCCATCACGTGTCACTCCTGAGTAGCGTATTTTTATTTGTTTCTTTATATGGCCTGTGGCTCTCCCAGTAGAACATGAGCTTCGGGAGAAAAGACTCCATCTGTCCTGCCTGTGGCTGCATCCTGGCGCTGATAGGTTCTGGTCCAAGGAAGTACCAAGAAATATTTGTGAACAAAAGACCAGATCTTTTCACGTGTGCCCATCCTGGCTTCCCACCCAGCACAGGTCGATCTGGGTCTCATCACGCCTGGGCCAAGCAAAGGGGAGCACCCGGGAGGCCGGATGCAGCTTCCATGGGTTACACACCCCCAGCCAACATGCAAGGAGCCATCCTCAGGCTGGGTGCCAGGGCTCGTGGGCCTCCCGGGCGCCATCCCCCATCAAACCAGTTGTGAGTGATCTGTATACGTTGCCAAAACAGCGCCTGCTTTCATTCAGTTCCTTACTGTGGGACGCTGTTTTTCAGACTCTCTGGAAAGCCGGCACCCAGAGAGGTGCTTTCCAGATCCCCAGATCCCCTCTCCCTTGAGAGGGAGAGTCGCAACGCCCCATGTCTGAGCGAGGAAAGGTTGGCAGAAATCAGTCCCCCCCTCCCACCAGTTTTGCACAAGCAGTCCCAGAAGCCTCTGGCGGCTGTATGGGTTGACACCTCCCAGAGTTTCCAAAACGTTTGGCTGGAAACAGGAAAAGTGGAACCACGTTGTGATACAGAGGTAAGCTAAGATGCCGGGCGAGCAAGCTTCCCTGGACCTTGCATTTTCAGCAAAGAGCCTCCTTCAGCCCACAAGCCCCATCAGCAACCAGCCTGGTCAGCGATGGCTTCCACGGGCCATCCCACTTCCCTGACCCTCAGGCTCCTCTTCTGCTAAATGGGGGTGATGAGAGCTCTCACCTCACCAGTTAAGACAAGAGGGGCACGGAATGCCGTATGTGTCACGTGATGTCCCTGCCATAACCTAAGTCCCCTTCCCCCCGCACCCTGGATATTTGGGTGGTGGAGTACATCACTGATAGGTTATTTTCTCTATTTAAGAAGGTGTATCTCTTTGACTTCATTTCTGACCACCCACCCCCTCATTCACTGACTTTATGGATTCTCCAGTAAGACAAGCTCATTCCTACCTCAGGGCCTTTGCACTTGCTGTTCTCTCTGCCTGGAGCTCTTCGATATTCTCATGGCCACCTCCTGATCATTGTTCAGGTTTTATCTCAATGTCACCTCCCTAGAGAGGCCTGCCCTGACCCTTCACCTCAAGATTCCCCGACCCCTCCCCCCAGCCCAGCTTCCTGCTCTGTTCTCGCGACTTCCTCATGGGAAATAGCCACAGCAACGATCTGCTTCTCCCACTAGAAGGTGGATTCTCTCCTTCCAAGAGGAGAGAATCCACCTTGAATGGAATCTTTTTTTTTTAAAGCTTCAAGCAAAGCATGAGGCTGTGCTCTCCACAGCCCACCCCAGGAGCACTGCAGTTCTTGGGGGTCATGATGGGGTAGGTGGGGTGCCCTGGTGGAGGGGGTCACTGCAAACCATGGGCTGAATAGGACCACCCACTGCAGGGCAGGATCCCCACCTAGGGAGGGTTTCTAACCACCTTAGCCAAGGCAGGTTTCAGAAGGGACCCTTGGTGGCCATGGTGGAGGCCATCCACATGCTCTACCTGGTCTGCTGCCCGGGGGCCTGTGGGACCCCTGGGGGAGAGAGAAAACCAGGAGTCAGGAAACAGGAACTCTGAGCACATCTCAGCCACTCACTTGCTGTGTGACTTTGAGCAAGTCACTTCCCCATCCTGGGTCTCCGTTTCCTCAAAAGTAAAATGTACAGAGTAAGACTGATGCCAGCTTTGCCCCCACTTTTGCCTCTTCCCAGCTGTGCTGTCCTAAGAGAGTCACTCCATGCACCTGGGCACATTCCCTAGGATCTAAAATGGGACGAGACTTGTATCCACCTCATAGGATTAAACTAATACTGATACTAATACTGACAGAAGCTTCCTTGTTCTCAGTAAGTGCTCAGTAAATATCCGGCTCATGATCAGAGACTGGGAATCTGCTCAGAACACTCCCAGTAAGAGGAGGATGGACCTCCATCATGAACACGGGAAGGGATGCAAAAAGATTTTTTGTAAATGGTGGCGAGGTTGGAAAAAACAAAAGAGTGAGCCGGGAGGAGGTGTACAGGGTGTGTTTCCACCTGGGCTGGTCGGTGGGTGGGAGCTGGTGACCGCTTTGGACACAGCTGGCATTTTTAGCACCAGCCTGGGGTCTGGACCTCTTGGCTCCCGCCTGCTCATTAAGTGAAGCCATCTGATTCCTCGAAGCGGGGCAGGTAACCAGCAAAGAAACCAGGATGGCTGGGAGACCCACCCCTGACACACTCCTCCCTTCTCAGAGCTTTGAGGGGGTCAGAGAGTTTGGGGACTAGGAAGAAAGCCTAGTCTGGGAAATATTAACTGCACACCCACAGCTGACCAGACGGGCAGACCCCACAAGTGACTTCCAGGCTAGTCCTGGGCTGGAGAGTGGCTCAGCCAAAAAGCCGACTTCTAAAGACTCGACCACAAGCAAATGTGAGCCATATTATGAGCGTGGCAAAATCAAGGCTGGACAAGCTTAGTTCTTTCCTGGGTCCTGTCAGCAGGAAAACCATCCAGAAAGCATGCACTCAAAGCCCTTGCTTGTGGAACTTCAGAAGGCAAAGGGGTACAGTGGGGATGAAAAGACCCAGATTTTGGCCTCGGCTCTCTCCTAGCAGCTGTGTCACTGTGGGCAAGTCGCTCCCACTCTCTGTATCAGTGTAAAAAGTGTAAAACTAAGGACTAAGAGGCTTCTAGAGGCTGTGCCATTGTAGGATTATATGATTCAAAGGCTCCTTGGCATCTGACTTTTTTGCTCTCTCTCTGAAAACCTAAAGGGTGGCGGTGGGGTGGGGGGTGTTTGCACAGAGGAAATCAAAATCAAGTTCAAATCCTTTAGGTTTTCAATAGCCATGTCCAAATCCTGAGATGGCCAGGAATCTGTCAGTTGTAAGAGACAGAAAGCCCAGCTCAAACCAGCTTGAGCAAAAGGGGATGTTTATTTGTTCCTGGAATGTAAAGATGAGTTAGATTCAGGAACGGTGGTATCCAGGGGCTCAAATAATGTCACCATCTTGTTTTCCCTCTCACCCCAATTCTGTAATTCAGAACGACATTTACCTAGTGGTAGCTAATCAACCCCTCCAGGCTAGCACCTATTGTCTTCAGCAGCCCTGATGGAAAGAGATTTCCTTTCCCGTTTGTTCCAAGGAAACTCCCAGGATTGCTTTGGATTTGTCAGCCTTCTTTGCATGTCCATCCCTGAACCAATCCCTGAGGTCTGGGTTTAAATCCAGCCCCACTGTTCACTATATGTGACCTAGGATGAGGAACTTAGCTGCAGTCAGTTTCCCATGGCTGTGATAACAAATTACCACACGCTTAGTATCTGGAAGCGACACAAAATTATTATCCTAGAGTTCTGGATGTCAGAAGTCCAAAATGGGCATCACTGGGCTAAAATCAAGGTGTTGGCAGGGCTCATTCCTTCTGGGGGCTCTAGAGGAGAACCCCTTTCTTTGCCGTTGCTGCCTTCCAGAGCCGGCCCCCCACCTTCACTGTGGTCCCCTCCCCCACCTTCAAAGCCAACAATGGCCACCGAGTCTTCCTCACATCACATGACTCTGACACTGTCCACCTGCCTCCCTCTTTGACTTATGAATACCCTGTGATTCCGCTGGAGCACCTGACAACCCAGGATCGTCTTTCCATCTCAAGGTCAGCTGATTAGCAACTTTAATGCCACCTAATCTTCCTTTGCCACGAAATGTAACATGTTCACAGGCTATGGGGATTCGGCTGTGGACAACTGGGAGGCCATTATTCTGGCCACCACACTCACCTCACTGCCATTGTCTGTAAAACTGGACAGTAGCATTACTCCCTCAAAGGATCATGCTGAGGCTGAAAGGAGAGTCCTCAGCATAGAGCCTGGTACACAGTAGGTGCTCAACAAGTGAACAGGTCACCCACCAGCCTCAGAATTTGTGGACTTGCTCACGAGCATTTCTGATGAGCTTCATAGTTATGTTGGCAGAAAGGCAGCACATGGTTTGGGTGACAAACAATGTAGAATAGAATAAGGGCTCAAGGGTGCAATGCCCCACATCCCGGGGCTACCTCTGTGACTGCCATTTGGACAAGGTGGAGAGTGTATGTTTTTACCAGACACCACCCCATGGGAGGGCCCAAGAGAGAAGGAAGAAGGCCAGAGCCACCCAGGAGGGTTGTGGCAGCTCCGTAACAAGGACACTGGGGGTGACTGACACCTCACCCCACTCGCCATCCCTCCGTTCACTCGTCCCAGATTAGAAGTGAAGCACCCGGCAGTTGGGGCACTGGGCACGCGCCGCTGCTCTAGCCACAGTCTGCATCTTAGTAACAGCAGGATGCAGAGGGGTTTAGTGAGGTGGGGTCCCAGCTGCTCTGCCAGCCTCCACTGTCCTGGTGGCTATATGGGGCTCGGCCGTGGTCTGGCAGCACCTGGCCCGGGACACGGTCCATGCTAAGGAAATGTTTGGTGAATAAAGATGCAGCGGGGAGAGAACTGAAGGTGGAGTCCGAGCACTGGTTCTGCCACTGGCCGGCTCTGAGCCTGTTTCCCCATCTGCAGGTGAGAGAACCCCTCGCTGCTGACCACACAGTGTGCCCTCTTTAAATGGCCACTGCAGGAAGCACCAAGAGCCACAAGGACCGTCCTCATCCTCAGGTGTCTCCCAGCCTCGGCCCCCGTGGATCTGCAGTCTAGGTCCCATGGGGAGTATTGGGGCTGAAGAGACTAATTCTACCAATTCATGAGCCCACTTTATAAATGAGGACTTTGAGGCACAGAGAGGGGAAGGAACTGGCTGAAGATCACACAGCTTAGAGGAGGGCAGGTCAGGTGCTCCAGCCCCAGCTTCAGCATCCCAGCGGAGTGGCCAGCAGGAGCCTGCTCTGCTTACCTTTCCAGGTGGCAAATAAGAGAAATAGGGCAAAACAATGGGAAACGCCAACCCGACCCCATCCCTTCCTCTCTTTCCCTTCCCTGCCCCATGTTTCTGAGAGCTTAATTACAGGTTTAATGATCCCACTTACACAGTCACTGTCGTTCTGACAGTGGTGCGAGCCTCGACTCCGGTAAAGCCCTCATCCCAATCAACCTTGTTTTTATTGATTTGTAAGCAGCTCAATTGTCTGGGAAAAGACAGCCCACCAGCCGGCATCTCTCGGTCCCACTGCATCACAGTGACATGCAGCGGCTGAGGCCACCCGCGGGCAGTTGGGGCCTCTGTGATGTATGTCCACAAATGCACAGTAAATGACACCCCCTGATCTGGGGGGAGAGGCAGGAACCGTGCTGCACTGGCTGGAGCATTGGAAATAATTCTGCATCTCAACATTTCTCCATGTCTAGACAAGAAGTACTGCCTGCCTGCCTAAAATATTAAAATTTCATACGCTCCTCCCAGGAGAGGCCTTTTGGTTGTAAACATACAGAGACAATTTGAGTTTTCTTTCTTTTCCTTCAGGCTTCCTCTTTATGGCCAGTTGTGTTGGTTGCAGAGCTGGAGAGGCACCGTGAATTTCGGGACCCGGGTACTCCCCACCTTCTCCGGCGTGTCCTGGTTTCATGTCTGGTACAAGTCCTACATCTGTCACTCGGCAGTTGTTTGCCGGCACTTCTGGCACAGGATCCCTCCTCGATTCTTAGTCACACACTTCACTGATTCTTTCCCCCAAATAATGCTGTAGGGCTTCCCTGGTGGCACAGTGGTTGAGAGTCCGCCTGCCGATGCAGGGGACACGGGTTCGTGCCCCGGTCCGGGAAGATCCCACATGCCGCGGAGCGGCTGGGCCCGTGAGCCATGGCCGCTGGGCCTGCGCGTCTGGAGCCTGTGCTCCGCAACGGGAGAGGCCACAACAGTGAGAGGCCCACGTACCGCAAAAAAAAAATAATAATAATAAAAAATAAATAAAAATAAAAAATGGAGACGCTGAGGCTCAGGAAGGGGAAGGCTCGCTTGGCCAGCAGGTCTGAGCCTGGGCAGAGAGGGGGACCCAGCCCCCGTGACCCCCTCTGCAGGCTGCCTGATCTCAAGGACATGGCAAGTTACCGAGCGCCCAGCTTGGGGGTGAGGGAGCCACATGCAGACGCTCGTTCTGCTCCTTACCAGCTGGGCCGTCGGCCAACAGGTGGGCGCTGGGCACCTCTCCTGGGGCCAGCCCTGGGCCAGGCTCGGGGGCCCCCTGATGAGCGGCATGGAGCTGGCTGCCGTTCCCAGGGATGCACAGTCTAGCAGAGCAGAATGACACTAAATAAACATAGGGCTGCCTCTCACACACACAGCAGACTTACGGGGGGGAATTGAGTATAAGCATTCAGCTTCCCCAAGAATAAGGGTGGAGGGAAGTGCCCATCAGAAGGGCCCAAATCCTCCAGCACGCGGCCCACACATGGGAGCCGGGGGGCTGAGCTGCCATCTCCTCAGTTACTCTGCTCAGAGCTGAGCACCCTGCAGGTGAAGGATGATGCTACAGCTTAAAGATGTCATTTTCCACACACCATGGTCCCAAGGCCAGGGCTCCATCCAGCGCCCAAGCTCTGCATGGAAAGCATCGCCTGGCCTGCCTTATGCTGCCAATCTTGGCGAATCCAGGTTCAGGCTGAGCCTTCTTCGTGGTCCGCAGTGGACACTCCTGGTTGCCCAGACAGCATCCATTCCCCTGTTCCACTGCCCTCTCAGGGCCTTGAAGTTCCTGTGTGCACAGGATTGCCAGACAAAATACAGCATATCCAGTTAAATTCGAATTTCAGATAAACAGTGAATAACATTAATATGTTTAGATATATATCCATATCTATGTATACTTGTAATATATAAATTATAATACATTACAAGTACAGCTTAATATATATATATTTGTTAATTTATATGTTGGACATTCTAAAAATCTTGTACTCAAAATTCTTCATTGTTTATCTGGAATTCAAGTTTACCTGGCACCCTGCTGAGTATGGCACATGTTCTGTTCGGGGACAAGCCCTGGCCAGGTGAGCCCAGCAGCCCTGGGTCCCGGTCCAGCCACAGGCCCTGCTTCCAAGATGGGCCCCTGGCCCCAGACAGAAATGAACTGTTTGGGCTCTTGCGGAAGTGAACTTTCTCTTTCCTACTATTTTAAACCTGGAAGAAAACAGCGACAAGAGGCACTGACTGTCACTTTTGGCCAAATGCAGGCTGGTCTGAGGATGAAGTCAGCACAGCACACCCAGAGGGACAGGTAGGGGCCTCTGGCCCAGCCGTATTGCTGGAGCTGCTAAAGCCACAGCAGCTTTTGACTTCCTAGGTTTAGCAGGTCCCCAAACCTTCCCTTCATTATTAAAGTCAGTTTGAGTTGAGTTTTCTGGGGCAGCCAACCCACACTGCCTGGCTTGTGCGTGGGCTTGTCCATTGAGCCCTAGTCTCCCTAATGAAGGTGAGTCCCCAGAATTAACGTCACTCAGTCCCCGGGCACCCGCGGGCTTTTCCAGCAACAAAGCATCCACTCCAGGGGCCTCCTGGATTTGACTTTTCTTGTTTGGGCTCACCGACCTTGGCAATGTGTATGGCCTGTTGGACCCAGGAGCCCTGCCAAGCTTTGGTCTCCACCATCTCTGCACTGATTTATCTTCTCGAGGAATTCCTCACCTGACTGCGGTCCAGGGTAGAGCATCAGACACCCATCGCCGAGCCTGACTGATAAACCTTCACGAGGGGAGCAAGAGGAAACATGCCTTACTGTTTCCAACGCACGGAGCCAGGGGCGGCTGCCAGCCAGGGAAGGCGTTCTCGTTTCTGGAATTCTTTGGGTGTTAAACAATGGAAAAAACTCAGGAGTGTCTCCACGGGCCCAAATGGGAAGCAGAGCCCAGAGGACCCTCACCCCTAAATGAAACCGCCCATGAATCTCGCCCCAGCTGGCACTCGGCCGTGTTCTCCTTGTTTCTTTTCCTGGTTCTGATCCCATGTCTTGGTGGGATCCCAGACCGGGCAGGAATGAGGGAAGCTAGTGTCAGCGCAGACAGAGAAGCCACCTTCCACCCTGCAGACTCCACGCACGGAAGAATCTGCATGAGAAACGAAATGTATTCCTGGGTTTGGAAGAGGCGGCAGCCACCGCAGTGGCCCTTGATTTTTCTGAGGCAGGCAGTGGCGTCTCTTTGCTGGACACTCAGTCCTCACGAGGGCCCCCAGCTCGGATCAATGCGGGGCACCCAGGTTTCCTACTGTTTTACAATTATAAACACATCACACACTTGTCAGAACAAGCCAGGTAACCAAGATGCATGAAGAAAAAGTTGACTTCTCCCATCCCTCCCCTCCCCCACTCCCAATCTCACACTCTCCCATCCACACCTCTTCTCTATCCCCCCCAAACATCCCTCGAAGGCCCCGCAAAGTGTAATCGTGCAATAAACACCACTCAAAACTGTTTTATAAAAACCTGCGCTGGCATCTTCCCAGATCTATTCATGTGGCCCTAACTTGAGACTTTCCATAGCAGCAAATATTCCTCACTTCACCCTGCGCATGACATTTAGGTTGTTTCTGGTTGTGTTTTGTTAACTACAAACCACCCTGCCATTGACATCTGTGTATGCAGGTGTGAAAGCCAAGAGATTGAACAACTGTAATTCCGAGGGCACCCTCCTATCGGACGGAGGTGGCCTCCAATGTCTGGGGTGGGCAGTCAGAGGAGGCCAGCTCTGAGAAGAGCACCTGGGACGGTGAAGCCCCCAGGCTTTTATTTCTCTAAGATCCATTTGTACAGACGGGATTGTTCGGTTAGGGGTGTGCACTCTTCTTTTAATATAAATCGCCAGCATTTCTTTTTCTGTAAATAATACAAAAATCTTACATTGACCTGTATGCCAGGGGCCTCGGGGCTGAGTGAGCTGAGGGCCTTGGTGCATAATACACGCCGTGGGTTGTGTCCACAAGCAGGAAGCCACTTTCTTTGCAAAGATGGGTGGTGTGTGAACTGCAGAGGAGAGGAGAAGACAGCAGGACCTGCACAGTGATGGGTCCCACGTCGTCACCCACATGCCACCAGCCCACTGGGGCGGGGGAGGGGGGCGGGACCGGGCTGCACTAGCCCAGCAAATGTCCTGAGGACGATGCTGAGTGGTCACAGCTAATTGCTGTTTGGAGTCCTTTGATCCTTTCAAATGCACTGCTGAAAATTCCTTATTTGTATGTATGCAAAAGAATGGAGTGAATCCAAAAAAGTTGGGAACTGCTATTCTAGGCCAGCTCTGCATGATTGAAATATAATGCAAGCCACATTTAAAAGTTTCTAGTAATCCCTTCTAAAAAAAAAAAAAAAGAGGTAAAAAGGAAGAGGTGACATCATTTTTTTTTTTGCCACGCCATGTGGCTTGAGGGATATTAGTTCCCCGACCAGGGATCAAACCCAGGCCCCAGCAATGAAAGCGCCGAGTCCTAACCACTGGACCGCCAGGGAATTCCCGACATTAATTTTAATAATATCTGAACTTAACACAAAATATCCAAAATATTATCCTTTCAACATGCAAGCCAATTGTTGACATTTTCACTTTAAAATACCAAGACTGTGAAATTCACCACATATGTTACACTTGCTGCACAGCTCAGTGCAGACCAGCCACATTTTAAGATGCCTTACTCGACAAATCTAGAAGGTTCTGGGTTTGGAGGACCACTACATGCATCCATCCAATGGGTACTTACTGAGCCCCTGCCCCAACCCCGGGGTTTGCTGCACCGTGAGGAGACAGACGGGGACCTCTCAGCCCCAGGACCCTGTCAGGTGGTTCCCAGCACCCATTTAAAAGCTCCCACGATGGGATGGAGCCTCCCCGTCACCCCCAAAGAAATCAGTTATTAAAGCGGCTTTTCTGTCCTTTTCAGCCCCTAAAACTGGTCCTGCCTTTTGGAAGCACAAGAGATGCACCAGCTCCTTCTTCCCCTCGGACTTTCACTCATTCGTCCATCTCTCGTTCACTCAGCAGTATTTACAATGGGCCAAGCTCTGTTCTCGGCGCCAGGGGTACAACTGTGAACGGAACCGACCCAGTCCCCGCACTCAGAGCTCAGAGCTGAATGGAGCAAATATGCAAACAAGCAGGTAGTTATAAGCCCAGTGGGGGCCTCTGGGAGCCCCAAGGAGGGGGCCTCACCTGATCTTGGGAGCAGCAGTCTTGCCAGAGGGAACAGTCTTGACATAAGACTTGGGAGTTTAGGGCAGTTATCTTGGAGGGGAGGCGGAGGCGTGCTTGCAGGCAGAGGGAACAGCATGTGCTAAGGTCCAGGGGTGAGAGGGGGCCTCTGGGGGGTCTGGAGCTCTCCCACGGCTGAGATGCAGACCTGTGCTAGAGGCAGAGAGGCATGAGACGGGTGGAAGGCCTTGAAGGGGTCGGCAGGGGCTGCACAGGGCATGCTGAGGAGTTTGGAATGGTCTAGATTTTATCCCAGAGGCACACTGCGGAAGGCTGGAAGACAGAGAGCCCTCCCACGACTTGCCCCCAAGCCTTCCCCTCCCTCTCCCCCTCCCCATTCTCCCCTAAAATAACCAGGCATCCAGACCCTGGGGCTCCCTGGTTTTTCCAGCTGTTACAGTTTGCCAGGAGCTGGGACCCTGGCTTCTCTGAAGGGCTCGGAGGTGAGGGACTGAGGGGTGCCGAGTCCACCCAGGACGAGGGCTACCACCCTCCTTGCTGGTGTCCTGCTTCCCATCCTGCCCCGCAAGTCCATTCTCCACAGACACACACCCCCGCCCCCAGGATCTTCTCAACAGGCAGACAGGCCCCGTCCCTTCCCATCGCCCTCCCAAGGCCACCCAGGCCCGTGTGGTCAGCCTCGGCCCTGCTCCCGTGTCCCCCCTTTGGCCTCACTACTCTCCCACCACGTGGGCCGTCTTCCTTTTCCCCGAACATTCTGAGATGTTTCCCACCTCAAGGTCTGTGCACGAGCCGCTCCCTCTGCCTGGAATGCTCTTCCGCACCCGACCCCTTGCAGGCTGCTCCCTGGGGCCCTCGGGTGTCAACAAAGCTGGCGTCTCCTCCAGACACCAGAGGTGGCGTTTCCGCCCTCGATGCCTTGGTGGCAAGGCCACGGCCTGTCATGACTTTGTGTTTGTGCCTGTTCGCTGTCTGCCCCCCCCCCCCAGCAGACCGGGAGCTCCTGCTGTCACACCCCCAGCATCGAGAACACTGCCAAGCACGGAAGAGGCAGCCAGCGGATACGTGTTGAATGAATAAATGACATTGTTCAAACGTTTCCGAGCCAAATGCTCTTCAGCTGTAAAATGATAATCCCAGTCCCCCCTCCCCAGGGTTTGCCAGGGTCCTGAGACGCTGTATGTGAAGCCCTCGGAGTCAGGTACGGCCGGTGGCGACTGCTCAGTGACCGCCAGCCCTCACGCCACCTGCGGCTCCAGCTAGCATGATGCTTGAGAGCACAGATTCCAGATCCAAACTGCCCGCTTCCTCCACGTCTGAGCTGGTGACCTCGGGCACGTTTGGGGCCAAAGCTTCATCTATGTAAAGCATGCGCTGCTGTGAGGATGAAAGAAACGGACACCGCGGAGATCTTAGCAGGTCCCTGGTGATGGGGAGCACCACAGAAATGGCAGCTGAAGTTACTCGGCACACGTCTCTCTGGCTCAGCTGGAATTCCCTGGAAAACAGAGCTGGGGGCAGAGCTCGGCCCTGACACTTGACTGTGGAGTGCAGTCCCAGGAGGCAAGAGTGAGAAGAGGGAGAGGCGGGCGTCACCGAGCTGGCCACCTGCTCGCCCAGGCAGGGTGTCCCGGGAGAGGCCATGAGACCCCTTCCTCCCAGACCAGTCTGCCTGCAGAAGGAGGCGAGACTGACGCATGTCCTGCCCCACCCTGGTCAGTGTTCTACCCTGGTGGGTGTCGACTGCTCCCCCATACCTTTAGACTGTGCTGCTTGGGACAGCCACTGGAGACACCAAAGCATCTGAGGGTCCTCTTTGTGTGAACCTGGGCCCTGGAGCAGCTGCAGCCCCAAGTCCAAGGGCAAAATGGGGGCTTCGCTGAAGCCAGACCCTTGGCAGGGGCCGGGAGGTCCAGGGGTGGGGCGTGCAGAGGTGCAGGGTGGTGACAACAAGGGAGGCGGCTGGCGGTTTGCAGCCCTGGGGACAGAATGCTGCTTTGCTGGGGAAAGCAGCCGAGGCCCCAGGAGCAGGTGGGACCGTGTGGAGCCCGGAGGGACACGTAAACTGGGCTGGTGCCCTCACTCCGCACCACCTGCATGGCTACCCACCCCACCGTCTCCACGACAGGCCTGGTAATTGTCCCACACCAACCTGTAGGAAACAAATCAATTGCTATTTCTAAAGCACTAAGAGCAGTGCCCTGCGTACAAAAAGCACCACCTAAGGGTTTGTGAATGAGTGAATACATCTAGGTATTTTTCATGAAAAGGGCACGTGTGGTTTCTGGTCTGCATTTGATGTATTCGATTTTTCTTTGGCCAGCCTTGGATAGATGGCAGCTCCATTTGGGGCGAGGAGTGTGGCGCGTGGGCCTACCCCACACCGTGCATGCAGACCAGCCTTGCGTCGCTGCTCCCAGCGCCCTGGCTGTGCAGCTGCCGCCCTCGGTGGCCACGGCTGCCGCAGGGACTCCTCCATTACTCCAGAGTCAGAACTGGTGCTCAAAGTTTCAGTTAAAACTAAAATAAGGGCTTCCCTGGTGGCGCAATGGTTGAAAATCTGCCTGCCAATGCAGGGGACACGGGTTCGGGCCCTGGTCTGGGAAGATGCCACATGCCGCGGAGCAACTAGGCCCGTGAGCCACAACTACTGAGCCTGTGCGTCTGGAGCCTGTGCTCTGCAACAAGAGAGGCCGCGATAGTGAGAGGCCCGCGCACCGCAGTGAAGAGTGGCCCCCGCTCGCCACAAATAGAGAAAGCCCTCGCACAGAAACGAAGACCCAACACAGCCAAAAGTAAATAAATAAATAAATAAAAATTAAAAAAAAAAAAAAGAATGTTCTCGTTGATTTGGAAATAAGCGGTTAAAAAAAAAAAAAAAAACCTAAAATAAGATGGGGGAGCTCATTTATGCCGAGACTACGGTATTTTCCCAAGCTGCCTGCAGGACAGAAGAATAAAAAATTTATCCTTAATAGCATTTTGCTGAATTTTGCCACAGGAGATTTTTTCTCCCCGCAGGAGTTTGGAAGGATTCCAGTCTGCGTTACATCCCCTCCTCGGCCAGCCTCCTGCCTCTCCTCCTCCTCTTCGGAGACTCTGCAGCCAGCCTGTCTTCTCTTCTTCCTGCCTTCACCCCGGAGACACGTCTGGACACTGGTCACCCCACCCCAGGCAACTCTGGGAAGGAAAGGGAAAAAACAGACAGCCCCATAATCAACTTCCCCTCCCTTTCCCCCTCCTCCCGCCTGGAGATGTGTGAGAAGACAGAAAAACACGGGTAGTAAAAGATGCCAAAAATTAAGGGGGCTGCACAGAGAGGTGGTGAAGCAAGGTCCAGAACACTAGATGACACAGTGATAACAACAGTTATGCATTTAAAAATCAATATATGTTTATGAATGTGTATTATGTAAATGCAGAAAGAAAAATCTAGAAAGATACCCAACAAACTTTTAACAATGGTTCCTCTGGAATGGGGCATGAAGTGAGAAATAAGAAAAACAAAGAGGGGACTTCTGATTTCTGCTCCATGCGTACTTCTCCGCAGTTTACGTTTTTTAAAAGTAACTTTTTAAATTTTAATTTAAAACATTAAAAGGGGATATCCAATGAGATTAAAAATAAATTCAAACTGTATTATATCGCTTTTTGGCAAATATGTGGGGCATTGCCATATGCTACCAGTGGGAGTGTATACTGATAATCACCTGGAGGATGATTTTTCAGTATTTGTGGAAATTTAAATACACAAGCCAGCACCCAGCACCTCCATTTTTCTGAGATGTGTGCACTAAAGAGACAGGCAAGAACATCCACTGTGGGACTGTCCACAATACCAAAGACTGACATCCTAAAAGTCCCTCCGTAGGTGGCTGGTAAGATACACTATGGGGTGTCCAAACGGTGACATCCACTGCAGCCTTTAAAGGCACGAAACAGAGTTACACATGCTGAATGAGGGAAGCTCTGGGTACATACATAAGTATATGCAAACACATAGTAGGACGCCTCCAAAGGAATGCACCAAACTGACCCCCGTGGATGGCGGCCACCATGCTGTTCTCCAAATACTTCTGACCCACTCCACTTCCTGACCGCCTTGAGGTTGGGTAGGACCATGGGACCGCATCTGGCCCATGAGTTGTGAGCAGCAGTGTCCCAGGGTCACTTAAATGATGCTGGGCAATCCCCGCGAGCTCTTTTCTCTGGCCACGTTTCTTTGAACAGCCACGTTCAAGATGGTGGCTCCGCACCGACCTCGTCCCCATGAGCAGAGCCCCCTCCCAACTGAGATGTGCATGTGGCCTTGAACCCTGGAGAACTGGGCTCTTCGTCTTTACCCTTGTTGCAGAATAACCCAGCCTCTCTCGACAGGTGCTCCGTGTCGCTCCCACCCAGGGGTTAGGGGTTTGGGCAGCTGGGCCAGGTCCCTGCCGGCCTTGTCTCCCACCACTGGCCCTGTTCTCTGCTTCTGGCCACAGAGTCCCCCATGGTGCCAGCAGACCCCGTGAGATTGAGAACCGTGTCGTCTTTTTTTTTTTAATTTTTATATTTAATTTTATTTATTTTTTTATACAGCAGGTTCTTATTAGTTATCCATTTTATACATATTAGTGTATAGATGTCAATCCCAATCTCCCCATTCATCACACCACCCCACTCCTGCCACCTTCCCCCCTTGGTGTCCATATGTTTGTTCTCTACATCAGTGTCTCTATGTCTGCCCTGCAAACCAGTTCATCTGTACCATTTTTCTAGGTTCCACATATGTGCGTTAATATACGATATTTGTTTTTCTCTTTCTGACCTACTTCACTCTGTATGACAGTCTCTAGGTCCATCCACGTCTCTACAAATGACCCAATTTCATTCCTTCTTATGGCTGAGTAATATTCCAATATACCACATCTTCTTTATCCATTCGTCTGTCGTTGGGCATTTAGCTTGCTTCCATGTCCTGGCTATTGTAAATAGTGCTGCAATGAACATTGGGCTGCATGTGTCTTTTTGAATTATGGTTTTCTCTGGGTATATGCCCAGTAGTGGGATTGCTGGGTCATATGGTAATTCTATCTGTAGGGGAACCTCCATACTGTTCTCTATAGTGGCTGTATCAATTTACATTCCCACCAACAGTGCAAGAGGGTTCCCTTTTCTCCATGCCCTCTCCGGCATTTGTTGTTTGTAGATTTTCTGATGATGCCCATTCTAAGTGGAGGTATCACCTCACACCAGTGAGAACCGTGTCTTCTTCTCGATGGCATTCCAGAGCCGACCACTCAGTAGGTTTCAGCCAACATTGGTGGAATGAAATAAATGAATACATTTCTCAGGAAGGGTCCAAGAGACTTGACGCGTCCTTGTCAGATCTGGTCCCAGAGGAAGGCGGAAACTTTCCGTAATTCTTCCTTCTTTCACGGCGGCAGAGAGCACCGGCTGCCACCCCTTGGCCACGCTCCCCATCTCCTTCCTGAGCGACAGATCCCAGCTAATGGCCTACGGGTCCCTGCTGCCCCTGCAGCTCGAGCACAATGAAATGAGCGTGGATGCTGACTGGAGCTGCGGGAGGAGGGGCTCCTTAAGAGGTGGGCAGACAGCCGGGGGTGCCCCTTGTGCCCTGTCCCCTGTCATTGACTGGGTTCCCTCACAAGCTGACTCTAAGTCAAGGATTCGAGTGTAATGGATTTTTTCAAAGTAGCACCATGGGGAGTTGAGTCGGACAAAGGGAGGAACCAGTGCAGAGCACACTGATGGGCAACGACTCAGTGCTGCTGGGACCTTCGGGGAAACGGTGCAGAACACGCCTCTCAGACTTATCCCACCAGGAGGCAAAGAAGCTGAGGTATTTATCCGCCAACTCTTGTTTATCTCTGAGGACTGCTTGAGGACACTTCCTGTTCTCAGCTCCTGTTTCCTGAGCTGAGAGTGAATCTTCTGGCAGAGTCATGGGGGCTTACAGTAGGGCAACCTTGGCCTATATAAGAACAGTGAGCGTCATCAGCAGTTCTTCTTACACTCCCAGTCCCTTTCTTCCTCCCTGGAACACAGAGTTGTTGTCCAGAGTTTCAGCAGCCATATTTGACCATGAGGCAAATCTAGGTATGGAAACCACATGCTAAAGATGGAGAAGCAAAACCACAAAAACGAAAACCAAAAAATCAAGAATAATACCTGGGTCCTAACTAACACCACAGAGCTGCCATCACAACCTACTTTCAAACCAGAGAGGTAAATAAATTCTAATCTTAAGCCACTATTATTTTAGCAGCAACCAAAATGCTCCTAACTGACAGATCATGTAATGGCCATGTTCCTCATTCCTGTTATGAGCTCTAATAATGCTGCTATTGATGACCATGAGAAGGAGGAGGGGGATACTCTAACGATACAAAAATAATAGCTAACACATAATGTTTCTTCTGCACTTAAGCACTTTATGTGCCTTAACCTGTTTAGTCTTCATAACAACCCCAAGAAACAGATACTAGTATTATTTCCATTTCGTGGATGAGACTGAAGCACAGAGAGGTTGAGCCACTTGTCCAAAGTCACACAACTAGTCAGTAGAAAAGCTTGTATGTGAACCCAGGCCGTCTCGCTCTGGAACCCAGCTCTGACCCACTACAATGCATCACCTTCTCCCTCAGCCTTTCCTGATATCCTTGAAAAGCCATTTCATTCCCCCACCTGCTCCCTGCCTTGAAACTTTCCAGAACTTTGATACTTCACATTATAAGTGAAATAAACCCATCAGGCTTAACAAATAAAAGAATATGATTTCTGAACAAGCCTTTCTCAGGACAAAGGTGCCTCTTTGCAATTTAACAAAGCTCTTTATAGAAGATGGGATGGAGGGTGGAGAGAAAATTCCTCAGAACCTAAGGAGAAGGCGTTGGGCTCCATAAAGCCTTGGCAGCCAAGGGCACATGGACCTTCCCAAGCGCGTCCAACAAGAGAGCAGCAGGGACTACCCTATGCCGTACCCTATGCTGGGCCTGAGAATACAACCGTGAACAAGACCAGAGATCTTAGCCTCATAAGGCACAGTCTGGGGAGGAGTGAGACGTTAATCACGTTGTCAAAGGCATAAATGTAAAAGTATGATTGTGATAGGAGGGTCTGACCTTGACACATGCAAAAGGCCCTGTGGTTGAAATGATTAAATGTGATAAAACTTAAACCTTTTAAGACACAACATGCTGAATGGAATATTATGGGTATTTCCTCGGGCTGATGCCAGCAAGCATTTGCATCAACTAAGAAGTTTCCCTTGTGACTCTGTGCTCCACAAGCCACCTGCTGGCTTGTCTTCCACAGCCAGGTCTGCTTAGGAGGAGAATTGGGCTGATAACTCTGCCCCAACAATAGATATTTCTTATTATAAGCAAATTCTGTGGCATTCTGGTCCGATGTAAGAGCTTGGTTAAGATGTGAGATGGGCCCAGCTGAGCAAGTTGGTGCAATCAGGGGTCTCGGCCAGCGTTGATGTCCCTGACCTACTCTAATTTCACCCAGATAATCAGTCCCACCCAGTGAGCCAGCCCTTTGCAAGTGGACATTCTCCACCCCACCCCTCACCCACTGGAGTTACTGTGAGGATTAAAAATAAGGGGCTTGGCAGCCGCATAGCACAGGCAGATCAACTCGGTGCTTTGTGACCACCTAGAGGGGTGGGATAGGGAAGGTGGGAGGGAGGGAGACGCAAGAGGGAAGAGATATGGGAACATATGTATATGTATAACTGATTCACTTTGTTATAAAGCAGAAAGTAACACACTATTGTAAAACAATTATACTCCAATAAAGATGTAAAAAAATATATATATATATATAGTTGACAAAAAAGCTAAGTACTTTTTACATATAATCTTATTCTTAGCTTCTTTTAGTAAATTAAAATATCAATCAATTTAATTATTTCTCAACCATTTCTTGCTAGGATCTAATAAACACATTCCTTTAGCTTATGGAGAAATTATACTGGAATGTTTTCTTTTATTCAATGCTGGCAATATTTTTTTAAATTTCATATTATATAACAATTTTACATCATGTTAAAATCTTGCTGTAGCATCAATCTTTAGATTACAGCATCCTTTTCTTATATTTGTTTGCTTTTATCTGCTGTGGAGAAATTCTTTTATTTCGTACTTCTTTAAAGTTTGTTTTACATCTCTTTGTCAAAAATGTCAGCCATTTATCTACCCCATGTAGATTTTTTTTTTTTTTTTTTTTTTTTTTCTTTTTGCGGTATGTGGGCCTCTCACTGTTGTGGCCTCTCCCGTTGCGGAGCACAGGCTCCGGACGCGCAGGCCCAGCGGCCATGGCTCACGGGCCCAGCCGCTCCGCGGCATATGGGATCCTCCCAGACCGGGGCACGAACCCGTATCCCCTGCATCGGCAGGCAGACTCTCAACCACTGCGCCACCAGGGAGGCCCCCCCATGTAGATTTGAAAGAAACAATAAAAATAATTCTTGCTTTAAAAAAAAAAAAAATGGGGGCGGGTCTTGGGAGACAGTATGTTTCCTTTTTATCATTTCCCAGATTTCAGACAAGTTTCTCAGCCTGGCTTCAGGCAACCCCGTGCTGCAGGAAGCATTCAGCTCCTGCGTCTTTCCAGACATCAGCTGAGGGTCTCAAACATCCTAAGAGCAAATGTAAACTTTGCATTCTGTGTCTCCACGTGAAAGAGGAGGCCGCTGGCCCCAGCAGCAAACAGAGACTGCATTTACATGTCACCCCACGACCTCATTTCTAAATTCAAACAAGGTAATGTCTCCCATAATGGGCTGTTGAGGCCTCCCTGCCCTGAGAACGCATATTTTATCATCGCCTTGTTGGATCAGGATTCAGAAAGGGCTCATCAGCCACCTGACAAAGCATCAAGGTGTCCCCTTGAAAGGTTGTTGCCAGCTGTGAGCCCATCACTGTGAGTCTGGGGGGACCAGGCCAGATGCCAGCTCATCTGCCCACAGCTTGGCCTCATCTTGGGGTCCACCCTGTTTACAAGGCTCCGCCCGGGAAAGATGCTCAGTGTGGCCGGGCCAGAGCAGGTGCAGAGAAGGCCGTTCCCATGCCAGGAGCGGCTTCTTCCCTGCCAGGGTCAGTGTCAGAGGGCACCTCTGGTCTGGCTCACGCTTTATTACTGGGGACATTGAGACCACAGTGGGGGAAGGACGTGGCCAAGGTCACAAAGCAAGTCAAAGCACAGCCAAGAAGAGAAACTCATCTTCCCCCTGTCCTCCACCGGCCAGCCCAGAGGGGCACGGCAGCCCCACCCAATGGGTCACCCAGACTACTCACGCTTCAGGACCTGGCTGGGCTCCTCCTTCTTCCAGGCCCCTCCTGACCATTCAGGCAGGCGGCAGAGGCCCCTTGTCCCAGCCCCACTGTCCCGAACTTCTCCCAGCACATCACTGAGCCCTGTGTTGGCCCTGCCTGGACACCTGTCTGACTCCTCATAGCACAGACCCCACGAGGGCAAGGGCCGAGGTGTGTGCCTTTATGCCGCACTGTGGAAGAGGCACCCACGCTCACAGATGTACGCACTCGCACAGACACACACTTATACAGGCCCACATTCTCACACAAGCTCAAACTCCCACAGAGACACACCCTCAAACACACATGCACACACACTTATACACACTAGTACACACCCTGTGAATGAAGGGATGGGTGGATGACACACTCACCACCAGTTGCACTTTCTTGATTTCACACGCCTGGATCTATGTCCTAGCAGGACCAGGATGGTCGCTGAGAAGAAAAGGATTTTGCTGTCCTAGAGGTGCTCTGATTTTCTTTGTGACCTTGGCCCCCCTGGCCCCCCATCAAGGCCTGTTTCTCTGTTAGTCAGAGGGGTGGACCATGTGCCCACTTCTCACTCACGCATGCATTCGTGACTTAGCACAAGCCCAGACTGCAGAGGTGAGCGGGCTGCGCTGGATCCCGGGCCAGCGTCCACCAGCTGTGTGACTCCAGCTGAACCATTCCACCCCCCTGAGCCTCAGTCTCCTCAACTGTAAATGAGCGTAGTAATAACTTCCTCATAGGTCTGCAGGAGAAACCATAGACACAGCCCCCGGCACTGGACAAGCATTTGGTTTTTCCTAGTTTAGGGTACCCCAAACACAGAGCCTGAGGCAAGGGTTTTGGTGCAAGTAGTTTAGGGGAGGTGGTTCAGGAGGGGAGGGAGTGGAGAGCAAGGCAGTGAAGTAGGTAAATTAATACAGGGTGTGATAGAGTGGTCCCCCTGTGGCCAGGGACCTGCTTAGAGACTGTGTAGGACATGCCTCAACATTGTCCCACAAAGGGCCAAGGGGTCTTGACCTCCCAACTCCTGTCCGTCATTGACTGAGGCTGCCCCGGGGGAGGGTAAAGGAGGACGTCTTAACTCCTAGCACTTCTGCTCTGTTTCTATGCTTGGGTTCAGAATACTCCACCTGTGGCCAGAGAAACCCTGAGGCTTCAGAAGTGCAGGAAGCCATCAGCAGCCAAGCTCCAGGGTGGACCATGGAGATGGGGTGGCCCATCGACAGCATCTGCTACAGCTGCTAATGTCACCATCATCAGCTGCAGCAGCGTCATCAGCATCATCACTGTTATATCGTCATCAGCAGCAGCAGCAGCGTCATATCATCGGCAGCATCATTATGATGACCATCATCACCTTCATCACTGCCATCATCCTATGCCGAAACATCAACCCAAACACAGACCTTACACCTTTCACAAAAATTAACTCAAACAGGATCATAGACCTAAGCGTAAAATGCAAAGTTAAGAAACTTTGAGAAGGAAACAGGAAAAAATTCTAGGTGACCCTTGGTTTGGCAATGAGTTATTAGGCACCAAAAAATGGGATCCATGAATGAAATAATCTATAAGCTGGACTTTGTTAGTATTAAAAACTTCTGCTCTGTGAAAGACACTGTTAAGAAAATGAGAAGACAAGCCATAGACTGGGAGAAGACATTTGCAAAAGACATATGTGATAATGGACTGTTACCCAAAATATACAAAGAACTCTTACAACTCAACAATAAGAAAACACACAACCCAATTTAAAAATGGGCCAGAAACCTTAACAGACACCTCACCAAAGAAGATATACAGATAGCAAATAAGCATATGAAAAGATGCTCCACATTATATATCATCAGGGAAATGCAAATTAAAACAACAATGAGATGCCACTACATACCTATTAGAAAGGCCAAAATCCAGAACACTGACAACATCAAATGCTGGTGAAGATGTGGAGCAACAGGAACTCTCATTCAGTGCTGGTGGGAAAAGCAAAATGGTACAGCCACTTTGGAAGATAGTTTGACAGTTTCTCATGAAACCGAACTCTTCTCATGGGATCTGGTGATCAAACTCCTTGGTATTTATCCAAAAGAGCTGAAAACATGTCCACACAAATACCCGCACATGGATGTTTATAGCAGCTTTAGTCATAACGACCAAAACTTGGAAACAACCAAGATGTCCTTCAGTAGGTGGATAAATAAATAAATAAACCATGGCGCATCCAGACAGTGGAATGTTACTCAGCACTAAAAAGAAATGAGCTATCAAGACACAAAAAGACATGGAAGAAGCTTAAATGCATATTACTAAGTGAAAAAAGCCAATCTGGAAAGGCTACATATTATGATTGCAACTATATGACATTCTGGAAAAGGAAAGATTATGGGGATAGTAAAAAAAAAGATCAGTGGTTGCCAGAGGTGGGGGCAGGGGGAGGAAAGAATAGGCAGACCACAGAGGATTTTTAGGGCAGTGAAAGTAGTCTATATGATACGATAATGGTCATACGTGACATCAAACATTTGCCCAAACCCATAGAATGTACAACACCAAGAGTGGACCCTATACTACAAAATAGAATGGTCAGGGAAGAACTGGTTGAGAAGGGGACATTTGAGCAAAGACTTGAAGGAGGTGTGTGGTGAGCCATGCCAGCATCTGTGGGAAAAGCATTCCAGGCAGAGGGAACAGCCAGTGCAAAGGCCCTGAGGCCACAGTGGGCCTGCAAGGAAGCCAGTGGGCTGGATGTAGTGAGCAAGGGGGGTATAGAAGGAGGCAAGTTTGGACAAGTGGCAGGTTTTGAGGACATAGATCAGGTAGGGCCCTGAGACCATTTTAAGAGCTTTGGGTTTTACTGTGAATAAAATGGGAATATTGCAGGGTTTTGAACAGTGGCTTGGCACGCTCTGACCTATAATTTGGAGCATAGTGGGGTGAGGCCAGAAGCAGGGAGACCAGGGAGGGGGCCACGGCCATGGTCCAGGCTGCAGAGACTGCTGGCCTGGCCCGGGGGGTGGCAGTGGACGTGGTAGGTGTGGCATAATCTCTGTAGTTGTGGGAAATAGAGCCGAGTGCATTTCCTGACTGGGTGGAGAGGGTCTTTGCCGCGGGGGGTGATCCTGGGGAACCCGCATTTCCCAGGAGGCCCCGGCTGAGCAGCCTCCTTCAGCATCAGTGCCCGAGGCCTGGCACCCTTGGGAGGCTGTCGTGGAAAGAGAATAGTTTCCCCAGAGAAGATGACGCTCTCTCGAGTGGGGCTCCTGACCCAGGAAAAGGCTCCGAGAAAGGTGGGAAGCTGGTATTCTTTTGTCCCGAGGAGAACATTCTGTGGCCATGAATCTTCATTCAGCCGTCACCAAAGTGACAAACATCCCCACCTCCCTGCTGCTGCCGCCTGGCAATCGCTCTGTTTACAGGATGTCTAGACAGTTTGGGGGGGTCGGGGAGTGGAGTCCCAAGGCAGTTCTCAGACTGGGCACATGGCTGTTTCTGCAGAGAAGAACTAAACCAAAAGGCAGAAATCTGCCTCTGTCTGGAGAGTTCATTAAATAGGAATATGCTTAATTCTTTTCTTTTTTATCAGTTGACAGCTTCCAACAGATAAAGCTTATTTTATTTAAGCTTTCACGCGCCTGGTGAGATAAATATCCCTGAATTCCAGTCTTCACAGGGGAAAAAAATTAAAACGGATGAAATCAGAATCTTGAATAGGTTTCTCGAAACTTGCGCAAGGGTGGACCCACGTGACTGGGGCTGAATTCAATCAACCCCACTCTGCGGGGAGCGTGGAGGGGTGGGCAGGCCCCCGAGAAGGACGTAAGGGAACCTGCCGGTGGAGATCATTCTAGAGAGGACACTGCCTGGCTTCCATCCCGGAGGGCTGCGAGGAAGAGAGACGGGGCTGCAGGGACCATGGGTTCGGTTCCGGCCCGGCTACTGTGAGCTGCCTTAAATGTGCGTGGATCACTTTGTCCCTTGTGCCTCAGTTTCCCCAGCTGGAGTGTTGTGAGCTCACGGGCACAATGTGGGAACAGGTCCCTGGCCCAGAGATGGGAAGCGTGTGCCGTCCCCTCCTTGCTTTCCAGGGAAGGAGATCTGGGATGGGGTCCTGCCTACGAGCAGCATCTGGCCCTGACCTCGGCTTCCAGTCTGAGCCCAGGAGCCCTCTCACAAGGCCAAGGCCCTCTGAGATCCACACGGAGTTGGGGGATCCCATGTTGGGGAAATGGGGGCTCTGAGTGGCAGCGACAGACACTGGTGCTGATCTCACGGAGAAGCAGCTTGTCAACAGGAGACGGGGGCTCGCAGAACTACCCGGATGGAAGGAGACTTGGGCTCCAAAAGGCAGTGGGACAAATCGTGATCCAAGCGCGGGAGGATGCGGGGAGCCTGCCGAGTGAGGCCAAGGCTTGCCGCGTGCTGAGGACGCGCGGTGGCTGCCAGCGCTGGGCCGGGACTTCTGCTCGCATCTGAGCTATTAGGGCTGCACCCAGGACTGCCCCACGCAGAGCCCCACTCACCTTCTGGGTGGCCAGGGGGCACCCAGACCTCAGACTCCCACCCTGGCCTCTCAGGGCTGGGCCCTGGGCCCCTGGCTCATGGTCTGCCTCTAACCCAAGTCCAGGGAACTTCCCCCCGCACCCCAGCTCACGCTCAGAGGCAAGTCCTGGGCCAGGGCCGGGCCTCCAGCCCGGGACACTGAGTCCCTTGGATCTGTCCAGGCACCTCCACAGTGGATTCCCCAGATCCCAGCTGCTTTGTGTCACTAGTTCTTGATCCCCAGCCCGTCAGTGGGGTCTGATCAGAAAGTGGAGAAATACCTGCAGTGGCTCCATGAGTCCGCCTGTTACTGACCCACTTGGAGTTTTGCATTAAGTCAGTTGGAAAAAATTGCTTTAAAAAATAGTACGAGGGGGCTTCCCTGGTGGCGCAGTGGTTGAGAGTCCGCCTGCTGATACAGGGGACATGGGTTTGTGTCCCAGTCCGGGAAGATCCCACATGCCGCGGAGCGGCTGGGCCCGTGGGCCATGGCCGCTGGGCCTGCGCATCCGGAGCCTGTGCTCCGCAACGGGAGAGGCCACGACAGTGAGAGGCCCGGGTACCACAAAAAAAAAAAAAAAAAAAAAAAAAAAAAAGTACGAGGGAGGGAGTAACAGGACAGCTCGGGGTTCTTTGGGGTGTTGGAGTGCCTTGGGGTCTGGTCTATGCGGTGGATCCAGAAACATGCACAGGGGACAGGACGACACCGACACACAGGAGGGCAAGGAGAGGGTAGAAATCGGAAAGCACAATGGGTTCATCTTGGTTGTGACATTGTCCTGTCGTTCTGCAAAATGTTACCATTGAGCAGAAACCAAGCAAAATGCACAAAGGATCCCTCTGGGTTATTTCTTACAGTTGCATTTGAATCTATAATGACCTCAGTAAAAAAACAATCATTTTTTTTAAATGAAGACCCCTGAACCTGATGACCTTTGAATGCTTTTAATGCATTCATTAATTTATTCCAAAGAGTCAATCAAACTTCTATTCAAAAAATATACATTAAGCACTGTTAGTCAGTGGGCTGCCACAGCAAGATGACATAGACTGGGTGGCTTGACATGAGATCTAAATCACAGGAAGAATCCAACCTGTGAAGATCAGGGCCAGAAGGTTCCAGAAAGAGGAAACTGCAGAGCTTGGGCTGTGAGGTGGGAATAAGCCAGCCCGTCTGAGGTCAGTAAACAGCGGGCTGCAGAAGGACAGGGCATATGAGGAAGATGGTGCGGGCTTGTCCCGGACCGAGCCGAGGGGCCGGCATAGCACAGGTGGGTCAGGGGCCTTTGTCCCTGGTGACATGAGGAGTCCCCAAAGGTGACATGATGAGTTTTTAACTTTTTGAAAGATCAGTGTGGCTTCACGTTCCTTCCAGCCCAGAAGCTATGATGCTAACTGGTATTTGTAAAGTGTCCGGCTAGGACTAGGTGTGGTCAGAGCCAGGAGAGGCCCAGCCTCTGTCCCGTCTGGCATCTGGTTGGTCAGTGCAAAGGGGAGACTGAGGGTCCAGGGCCCCCACCACAGGTCCCGGCAGAGGGTCGGCACCTTCGCCCCCTGGAGGTGACACCAGCCCGTGGTCCTCCCATGAGCACCCAGGCCCTGTCTGCCCCCCGGCTCCATAAACAATCCCACCCCCCAGGCACAGGCACAATCGTGGCATCTCGATCCAGGCGCCCCGCAGGAAGGAGTCACCCCCAAGCCAAGAGGTGACAGTGGGGTGAGGGAGAGGAAGGCCACCCCCAGTCTTCCCCACCTATCAGGGCTGTTCTGGAGGGGCTGCCCCAGAGGCCCAGGTGCTCACTGCTTGACGGAGAATTCCCCGAGTCATCCATTGCAGCCAGATCTAAAGCAGAACAGAATTCAGACAGCTTCTCGTATGAGGTTTATTTCTAATTAATTCCTCACTGGCACATGCAGAATCTGCACTTTCTCTCCCTCCCGGCTCTTCCAACCCCATACATATTTAAGAGCTTGACAGCTTTCCTCGTGCTAAATATAAATCATGTTTTAAGCTGGGCGTTCACCGTGAGTCGGTGGTCTTCGCCTGAACATCCTGGGGTGATTCTGCTTCCTGCTGGCGGGCATGTGGGTGCCCCACACAACCATCGTCGCTCAGTCCATCCACAGACCCAAAGGGCAGTGGGCACGTGTCATTTTGTCTGTCTAGCATCTGTCCCTTTTCCTCTGGGAACATCGCCCCATTTTTCCTCTGGGGAATAGAGCTGACACCACATGTGAGTGTAGGGTGGTGCCTGACCCAGGTCTGGTCAATCACAACAGTGGATCCCTCCAGCCACAGTGACTGGTTCAGGGATGTGCCCATCACCCAAAAGGCACCCAATGTGCCCATTGGCCCCCAAAAGGGGCCAATGAGAGACTTCTCTGGGACTTCTGCCAGAGCTGGAAGGATAGAGGCACTCTCTTTTCACTTAAACCACTATGTGAATGAGACGAAATTCTAAAGCTTCTGGCAGCCTTCTTGTCACCAAGAGGGGAAACCTGGACTGTAACTGAGGCCAACATAGAGAGAAGCAGAGATAGTGAGAGAGGCTGAACTACAGTCACATTGCTTGAGGCCCTTGATCCAGCCACTCCTGAAGCATAATCTAGTTACATGAGCCATCATACAGGAGCAACTTCCCTTTCTTGCATAAGCTAGTTTGAGATGGGTTTTCTGTTGCTTGCCACCAGGAGTCCTGATACTACCAAGAACCACAGAACCATCCTGGCACAGCTGTCGTGAAGGAAAAAACAAAAACATAATAAATAGGAAGGTGTCTGGCACACGTGCGTGCTCAACAAACATTGTTTACTTTTCTTTCTGTCTCGATCCAATTTCTTTCCTTCTTCACAGAAGAACCCCCAGGACACAGAACAAAAGTGGAGCCCTCAGAGGTCACATGCCCACATCTGAACTACACACCCTCACAGGTCTGTGACATTCCTGGAGCAGCTGGAGGAGGGAGGGACCCCAGGCCAAGCTTCTCCAAGGCCCTTCCCAGCTTAACTCCACGCCTCCTCCTATTATTAAAAACATCAAACACTTTATTTGGCTCTATTTGACTACGATGCGCAAAGCGCTGTAATCAGACAGTAAACGCTACTAATTCTCCCCAAATTCCCAAAACATAGATACTATCATTAACCCATTTTCCAAAGCTGATGCTCCTCATAGTAACAGAGCCACCATTTGATGAGGACCTACCATGTGCCGGTCCCTTCCCTAAACATTGTCACACGGGATCATCCCCCCCCCAGCCCGAGCCTCTGAGGCAAACATAACCGTTTTGGTCCCCATGACAAGGGCAGGGAAACTGAGACTCAGAGAGGTTGAGTCACTCATTCAAAGCCACACAGCTAGCATGCTGGGGATTGAAAGCTCACTCCCTCACACCCTGCCCGTGGGCTGGCCTGAGTGCTACCTCCCACTGGCTCACCCCGGGCAAGGGCCCTAGGCTGGCCAGACTCAAGCTGTTCCCCGGAGAGGCCAAGCCACGCGTCTCTTAGAAGCAGCCCCAGAGCGAATATTTCCAACTGCTTTCTTACTGGGGAGGTGGAGCGGAATGCCCCCAAACCTGTATAGTGGCCACAAGCTAGTCCAGGAGGGATTCAAGGGGGTGTTGTTGGAAGGTTTTTCAGAACCTGGAAGAGATGAAAGTTTGTGGGAAGGGAGGAGGATGCAGACCAGGAAGAGAGTGTCGGCTCTGGATCCTGGGGTTGAAGAATGTGTGTTCAAACCTTGGTTCCCCTGACCCAGCCCTTCTAGAACAGACTGGCTTGTCCCAGTGGATGCAGGGATGCTCTCCGATGAGAATGCCAGCTCATCAGTGCAGGAGAGAAGAGAGCCTTAGCGAAGTCACCACTTGCAACTCCCGATAAAATAATTTATTCGGAAAAGGATCATCAGTGGATACTAAAACCAGGAAGTGAGAGGTTGTTGGGAGAGCAGAGTCCTTGTGAGAGGCCAAAATATCCCCTTCAGAACCATTCAAAGGGAAAAGAGAACTCATCATTGCGGAAACGTTAGTGACCACCATCTTCTCCAGGCGACCACACTTAGCATTGCTGAGAGCGGGACAACCTTCCGCTATGTGTTTATGGGAAATAGAGGAGAGAGAAGAACAAGAAAAATCCAGAACATGGGATAGTCCACAAGATAGCTAGATTTGTTCACTTCAAAAAGTCAATGACATGGGGAAGAAAGGTGGAGGGAAAATGTTTTAGGTTTCAAAAGACTCAAGAGATGAGAAAACTAAATGCAATGTGAGAACGTTGTTGGATCCTGGTTCAAAACCAAAACAGCTAAAAGGATATTGGGAGGATAATTGGGGAAATTTGACTGTGGCCTGCTCAACAGAGAGTACTAAGGATTTATTCTTAATTTTCTTGGTGAGAAAATGGTGGTGGACATAAAGGAGAATGACCTTTTTCTTAGGAAATGCAGCTGAAGTGTTTAGGGGTGAACTGTCACGATGCCTGCAACTTTTAATTAAGTCACACATATGCATGTGTGTGCGTGCACGCACGCACACACACACACACACACACACACAGATACAGCTAACTTGGCCAAAAGTTAACTTTTGTTAAATCTAGGTGGCAAACATATGGGCTTTCACAGAATTTTCCTTCCAACTCCTCTGTGTATTTGACAATTTTCATAAGAAAAAGTTGAAGTAGAAACCCAGCCCCATCTCTTACTATGGAGTGACCTTGAGAAAGTGAGTCTAGGGCTGTGACTCTCCACTTCCTCATCCATCAAATGGGGACAAGGATAGCCACACATTCATCAAGCTCTTGGAAGTATTCAATGAGACAATCCATGTAGAAATCTTGATTTTAAGGCTTGTCCCGTAACAGCACTCAGTAAATGCTAAATGTTAGCATCATTAGAAGGCAATTAACCTAAATAGCCCTAGCTCTAACCCAGAGACCCTAATCCAAATAAACTCAAAAAGCACAGAATAATCGTCCAGGACAGGAAACCAGTGTTTTCCCTGGTCTCACCCAACCAGTGCATTGACCCAAATTCAATACTCCTGGGAGATAGGCTGCATAGGACCACAGTAGAGCCAGGCCCCCTGGAACCCATCCCTCTTTGATCATATCCCAGGATCTTGGTTTCTATGTAGGGAGACAAATGTCGGGTTATATTCCTTGCAAGAACACACTGTGGTTATGTGTTCAATCAGCAAAGATGGAAAAGGTTGATCACCTTCAGGGTTGGTGACAAGTGGGCCCTCACATCCACTCCCGGTAGACTATAGCCTGGCACAGCTTTCCTGGAGGGTAACTGGCACCGTGGAGCAAAATCCCTGGGAACACGCATGCCCTTTAATGCAGTGAACTCAGTTTCCAGGAATTCGTCTTAAGGAATGAAGGAGACAAGCCCATAAAAATACACAAGGACATTCATCCCTGAGCCCATTTGTAAGAGCAAAAGGCAGAAACTACCTAAATGCCCATCAATGGGGAAACATAAAACAAAATAAGATCCATTCAAACCATGGAATAATGTGAAATCACTAAAAACGGTGATGTGAACAAACATGGATTAACATGAAAAGAGGTTCACTGTAGATTAATGCAAAAAGAAAGAGTTAACAAAATCATGTGCGTAAAATAACCTGACTATGGCTTAAACTGTGTATGGGGGTGTGTTGTTGCATGAAAAGAAGTATTAGGAAGATTGGTTAAATATGTCATGGACAACCATGTGATGGAATATCATGCAACTATTTTTAAAATTGGGGGAACTCTTCTAAGTGCTGATGTAGGAAAATCTCTAAGATGTATTGTTGGTGCAACCAGTAAGGTGGACAACAATATGCGTAATATTACACTTTCTGTGAATAAAACAGGATTAAAATACATATTTGTATTTGCCTGTAAACTATATACAGATCCTTACCGCTAAACTAATAAAGGATGTCACCCGTTGGGTATAAGGAACTGGGCCAGCGGGCACCAGGCAAGGAATAAAACTTTATAGTACATGCATTCTGTGTGGTTTTTGTTTTGAACCATAAGAATATATTACCTATTCAAAAGTTTTTCTTCTTCTTTAATGTATCATAAAATAATTCTATAAAGACATATGCTAAAATGATGTTAGTGGTTGTTTCCAATTAATAAGATTCCTAGTCATTTTTATTTTCTTCTTTACGGCTTTTTGAATGTCTGCCTCTTTTTTTCACAATGAGCATGCATTGTTTTCATACTTAAAAACTTCTCAGACATTTCCATTCTAAAATAAAATGACAAAAACAGCCACACTTGCTTTTGTTTCTCCTCTATTTCCCAGTTTTAGCAAGCCCCCCACCCAAATCTGGTCATCAAACCCTGCCCTTAGCACACACATGCGCGTGCATGCACACACACACACACACTCACACACACACATTTTCACAGCTTTATTTCCTGACCCCTTCAGCTCTCTATTTCAGGTCTATTTATTTATTCTCAGGATTTGAACAAGACCCAGCAAACAGCTGAGGGCTCCCACGCCCAGGGACAAAGCTAGAACCATTTCACAGAGCACAGGGCGGAGAGGGGCGAGCCAGACTAGATGGCCACAGGCCTGCAAAGTAAATAGGAAATGATCTTCTCCAGACAGAAAGTAAAATCCAGTCCAAAACCATGACAGCTGTGTTCCAGAAACTAATCACAATGGCAGCTTACTTTAAAAATAGGAGAACAACTTTTCTACCTCAAAGTGAAGAACAGCTTCCCCTCAACACTCAACCATTATAGATGGAGTCAGAGAGAGAGAGAGAGAGATGTTTGGTTACCTGTCTCATCTAATCCTGAGCACAAACAAGTAAAGAGTATTAGAATCCTCATTCAAAAAACAAAACAAAACAGTAATAGCTAACATGAATATGGTACTTAGTGTGTGCCAGGCACTAGTCTAGTGTTTTAAAAGATGTTAACTTTTCTAATCTGAACAACTATGATTTTTCTTAATGTATAGATAAGAAAGCTAGGCACAGAGAGCTGTAGCAACTTGCCCAAGGTCACACAGCAGCTGAACAGCGAAGCCAGAATTTGGCCCCTGGCCGTTTGGCCCCTCTTCCATGCTGCCACCACTGATCCACACTACCCCACTGTCCTGGGGAAGGAACATGGCGTGAAGATCATCTTCAAAGCTTGCCCAAGGTCTCAGAGCTGTTGGCTCATGGGGCAAAGATGCAAACCCAGGCCTGTCTTACCCAAAAACCCAAGCACCTGCCTGCCACATTATCCCCCCTTTCTGGTCCCAGTTCCTTCCTCTGTTAGGATACGGGTGACAAGACCAGTTCACTCCACAGGTGCACACGGCACCCTGGGATGTATCTGGAATTGAGAGGACTCACTTTTACACTCTCTTCCCCTATTGCAACAGTACTGAAGAAAATCTGTCTTCACCACTTTTAAGTAGGGTCAGGCTCTGTTTCGGTTTCTCTTTGACAGGACCCTTTTTTTTTTTCCTGAAGGGAAAGCTCATTGGACAGCTCATTGCCTTGTCCACCGCAAATACATTGGAATTCAATCACCCAACAAGCAGGCAACCTCCCTGAGGGCAAAAGACTGGAGTAAACTTTGTCTCCCTGGGCTGAGAACACCACCGGGTGCAGAGGGACAGGTGCATGATCATACTGAGGCTGGAGCAGATGGGACTCTTAGGAGGGCGTCATCTACCCACCCCACCAAGGGCCACGGCTGCTGGCCCAGGGTGGGAGCCTGAGAAGCTTGTCCTGCTCTGTCTGTCCCTCTTGGCCTCGTCAAACTCCACGCCTGAGTCCATCTGTCCATCTGAGAAGGCAGCAAAGCCCTAAAGCAGGTTTGAAGAGGTCCTTGTCACCAGCTGGCCAGGCGGAGCATCTACACGTGAAGTCGACACCCTCCTAAGATCCATCCTGAGCTACAAGGGCGTCCCACTGGGACAGGCCCTGGGGAAGGAGAGAGGCAGCCAGAGGCACAGACTAGAAAAGCCCACGGCTGCAGAGCAGAAGGACCCAAGTTCAAATATGAGCTGCAGAGTTGATGCCCATGAGCCTTCACCTCGGCTCACCACTCTGAGCCTCTGCTGCGTGTGCAGAATGAGAGTCCAGACATCCGGGCACACCTGTCCCACCCCAGCGATCCCTGGAAACTCCTGCACTCTTCAGGCCTTTGGTTCTCAGGGTTTGGACCAGCAGCGTCAGCATCACCTGGGAATTTGTCAGATAACACAAATTCTCAGGACCCACCCCAGACGCCCTGAATCAGAAGCTCTGGGGTGGGGCCCAGGAACCTGGTTTGAACAAGCCTCTAAGTGATCCTGATGCACAATCGAGTTTGAGAACCACTGGTTCAAGGAACCCCTCAAGAAGAAAGAAGGTGAAAATGTCAGCTCTGCACTGTCTGGGCAAGAAGAAAGAAGGTGAAAGTGTCAGATGTGTGCTATCCTGAGCAGACACCGTACATCTATCCATCCTCAGTCTCCTCTGTATCCCACCCCTCCACTCAGTTAGGATGATTTTGGATGCAAGTTACAGGGAACCCTGACTCAAAAGTGGCATACATAAAAGGACCTGGGGTTCTCTCACCTAACAAGGAACCCTGCGGCAAGGAAACTCAAGGCTGGTCAATATGGCATGGTTATGAAGGACTCGGGTCTTATCCCAACTCCATGCTGCTCCATCTACCGCCACACATTGGCTTGGTCCTGGCTGGTTTCCTCCTGGTCCCAATATGGCTGCCATTGCCCCAAGAATCACATCCAGGCATGACTACATAAAATGAGAGAAGGGAGACTCTTCCTCTGGTGCATCTCTTTTTTTTTTTTTTTTTTTTTTTTTTTTTTTTTTTTATTTTTTATTTATTTATTTATTTTTTTTTTATCAGTTATACATATACATATGTTCCCATATCCCCTCCCTTTTGCGTCTCCCTCCCACCCTCCCTATCCCACCCCTCCAGGCAGTCACAAAGAACCGAGCTGATCTCCCTGTGCTATGCGGCTGCTTCCCACTAGCTCTCTACCTTACATTTGGTAGTGTATATATGTCCATGCCGCTCTTTCACTTCGTCACAGCTTACCCTTCCCCCTCCCCATATCCTCAGGTCCATGCTCTAGTAGGTCTGTGTCTTTATTCCTGTCTTACCCCTATGTTCTTGATGACATTTTTTTCTTAAATTCCATATATATGTGTCAGCATACAGTATTTGTCTTTCTCTTTCTGACTTACTTCACTCTGTATGACAGACTCTAGGTCCATCCACCTCATTACAAATAGCTCAATTTCATTTCTTTTTATGGCTGAGTAATATTCCATTGTATATATGTGCCACATCTTCTTTATCCATTCATCCGATGATGGACACTTAGGTTGTTTCCATCTCCGGGCTATTGTAAATAGGGCTGCTATGAACATTTTGGTACATGTCTCTTTTTGAATTATGGTTTTCTCAGGGTATATGCCCAGTAGTGGGATTGCTGGGTCATATGGTAGTTCTATTTGTAGTTTTTTAAGGAACCTCCATACTGTTCTCCATAGTGGCTGTACCAATTCACATTCCCACCAGCAGTGCAAGAGTGTTCCCTTTTTTCCACACCCTCTCCAGCATTTATTGTTTCTAGATTTTTTGATGATGGCCATTCTGACTGGTGTGAGATGATATCTCATTGTAGTTTTGATTTGCATTTCTCTAATGAGTAAAGATGTTGAGCATCCTTTCATGTGTTTGTTGGCTGTCTGTATATCTTCTGTGGAGAAATGTCTATTTAGGTCTTCTGCCCATTTTTGGATTGGGTTGTTTGTTTTTTTGCTATTGAGCTGCATGAGCTGCTTATAAATTTTGGAGATTAATCCTTTGTCAGTTGCTTCATTTGCAAATATTTTCTCCCATTCTGAGGGTTGTCTTTTGGTCTTGTTTATGGTTTCCTTTGCTGTGCAAAAGCTTTTAAGTTTCATTAGGTCCCATGTGTTTATTTTTGTCTTTATTTCCATTTCTCTAGGAGATGGGTCAAAAAGGATCTTGCTGTGATTTATGTCATAGAGTGTTCTGCCTATGTTTTCCTCTAGGAGTTTGATAGTGTCTGGCCATACATTTAGGTCTTTAATCCATTTTGAGCTAATTTTTGTGTATGGTGTTAGGGAGTGATCTAATCTCATACTTTTACATGTCCCTGTCCAGTTTTCCCAGCACCACTTATTGAAGAGACTGTCCTTTCTCCACTGTACATTCCTGCCTCCTTTATCAAAGATAAGGTGACCATATGTCCGTGGGTTTATCTCTGGGCTTTCTATCCTGTTCCATTGATCTATCTTTCTGTTTTTGTGCCAGTACCATACTGTCTTGATTACTGTAGCTTTGTAGTATAGTCTGAAGTCAGGGAGCCTGATTCCTCCAGCTCCATTTTTCGTTCTCAAGATTGCTTTGGCTATTCGGGGTCTTTTGTGTTTCCATACAAATTGTGAAATTTTTTGTTCTAGTTCTGTGAAAAATGCCATTGGTAGTTTGATAGGTATTGCATTGAATCTGTAGATTGCTTTGGGTAGTAGAGTCATTTTCACAATGTTGATTCTTCCAATCCAAGAACATGGTACATCTCTCCATCTATTTGTATCATCTTTAATTTCTTTCATCAGTGTCTTATAATTTTCTGCATACAGGTCTTTTGTCTCCTTAGGTAGGTTTATTCCTAGATATTTTATTCTTTTTGTTGCAATGGTAAATGGGAGTGTTTCCTTGATTTCACTTTCAGATTTTTCATCATTAGTATATAGGAATGCCAGAGATTTCTGTGCATTAATTTTGTATCCTGCAACTTTACCAAATTCATTGATTAGCTCTAGTAGTTTTCTGGTAGCATCTTTAGGATTCTCTATGTATAGTATCATGTCATCTGCAAACAGTGACAGCTTTACTTCTTCTTTTCCCATTTGGATTCCTTTTATTTCCTTTTCTTCTCTGATTGCTGTGGCTAAAACTTCCAAAACTATGTTGAATAAGAGTGGTGAGAGTGGGCAACCTTGTCTTGTTCCTGATCTTAGTGGAAATGGTTTCAGTTTTTCACCATTGAGGACGATGCTGGCTGTGGGTTTGTCATATATGGCCTTTATTATGTTGAGGAAAGTTCCCTCTATGCCTACTTTCTGCAGGGTTTTTATCATAAATGGGTGTTGAATTTTGTCAAAAGCTTTCTCTGCATCTATTGAGATGATCATATGGTTTTTCTCCTTCAACTTGTTAATATGGTGTATCACATTGATTGATTTGCGTATATTGAAGAATCCTTGCATTCCTGGAATAAACCCCACTTGATCATGGTGTATGATCCTTTTAATGTGCTGTTGGATTCTGTTTGCTAGTATTTTGTTGAGGATTTTTGCATCTATGTTCATCAGTGATATTGGCCTGTAGTTTTCTTTCTTTGTGACATCCTTGTCTGGTTTTGGTATCAAGGTGATGGTGGCCTCGTAGAATGAGTTTGGGAGTGTTCCTCCCTCTGCTATATTTTGGAAGAGTTTGAGAAGGATAGGTGTTAGCTCTTCTCTAAATGCTTGATAGAATTCACCTGTGAAGCCATCTGGTCCTGGGCTTTTGTTTGTTGGAAGATTTTTAATCACAGTTTCAATTTCAGTGCTTGTGATTGGTCTATTCATATTTTCTATTTCTTCCTGATTCAGTCTTGGCAGGTTGTGCATTTCTAAGAATTTGTCCATTTCTTCCAGGTTGTCCATTTTATTGGCATAGAGTTGCTTATAGTAATCTCTCATGATCTTTTGTATTTCTGCAGTGTCAGTTGTTACTTCTCCTTTTTCATTTCTAATTCTATTGATTTGAGTCTTCTCCCTTTTTTTCTTGATGAGTCTGGCTAATGGTTTATCAATTTTGTTTATCTTCTCAAAGAACCAGCTTTTAGTTTTATTGATCTTTGCTATCGTTTCCTTCATTTCTTTTTCATTTATTTCTGATCTGATTTTTATGATTTCTTTCCTTCTGCTAACTTTGGGATGTTTTTGTTCTTCTTTCTCTAATTGCTTTAGGTGCAAGGTTAGGTTGTTTATTCGAGATATTTCCTGTTTCTTAAGGTGGGATTGTATTGCCATAAACTTCCCTCTTAGAACTGCTTTTGCTGCATCCCATAGGTTTTGGGTCGTCGTGTCTCCATTGTCATTTGTTTCTAGGTATTTTTTAATTTCCTCTTTGATTTCTTCAGTGATCACTTCGTTATTAAGTAGTGTATTGTTTAGCCTCCATGTGTTTGTATGTTTTACAGCTTTTTTCCTGTAATTGATATCTAGTCTCATAGCATTGTGGTCGGAAAAGATACTTGATACAATTTCAATTTTCTTAAATTTACCAAGGCTTGATTTGTGACCCAAGATATGATCTATCCTGGAGAATGTTCCATGAGCACTTGAGAAAAATGTGTATTCTGTTGTTTTTGGATGGAATGTCCTATAAATATCAATTAAGTCCATCTTGTTTAATGTATCATTTAAAGCTTGTGTTTCCTTATTTATTTTCATTTTGGATGACCTGTCCATTGGTGAAAGTGGGGTGTTAAAGTCCCCTACTATGATTGTGTTACTGTCGATTTCTCCTTTTATGGCTGTTAATATTTCCCTTATGTATTGAGGTGCTCCTATGTTTGGTGCATAAATATTTACAATTGTTATATCTTCTTCTTGGATTGATCCCTTGATCATTATGTAGTGTCCTTCTTTGTCTCTTCTAGTAGTCTTTATTTTAAAGTCTATTTTGTCTGATATGAGAATTGCTACTCCAGCTTTCTTTTGGTTTCCATTTGCATGGAATATCTTTTTCCATCCCCTTACTTTCAGTCTGTATGTATCTCTAGGTCTGAAGTGGGTCTCTTGTAGACAGCATATATATGGGTCTTGTTTTTGTATCCATTCAGCCAGTCTGTGTCTTTTGGTGGGAGCATTTAGTCCATTTACATTTAAGGTAATTATTGATATGTATGTTCCTATTCCCATTTTCTTAATTGTTTTGGGTTCGTTATTGTAGTTCTTTTCCTTCTGTTGTGTTTCTTGCCTAGAGAAGTTCCTTTAGCATTTGTTGTAAAGCTGGTTTAGTGGTGCTGAACTCTCTCAGCTTTTGCTTGTCTGTAAAGGTTTTAATTTCTCCATCAAATCTGAATGAGATCCTTGCTGGGTAGAGTAATCTTGGTTGCAGGTTTTTCTCCTTCATCACTTTAAGTATGTCCTGCCACTCCCTTCTGGCTTGTAGAGTTTCTGCTGAGAGATCAGCTGTTATCCTGATGGGGATTCCCTTGTGTGTTATTTGTTGTTTTTGCCTTGCTGCTTTTAATATGATTTCTTTGTGTTTAATTTTTGACAGTTTGATTAATATGTGTCTTGGTGTATTTCTCCTTGGATTTATTCTGTATGGGACTCTCTGTGCCTCCTGGACTTGATTAACTATTTCCTTTCCCATATTAGGGAAGTTTTCAACTATAATCTCTTCAAATATTTTCTCAGTCCCTTTCTTTTTCTCTTCTTCTTCTGGAACCCCTATAATTCGAATGTTGGTGCGTTTAATGTTGTCCCAGAGGTCTCTGAGACTGTCCTCTGTTCTTTTCATTCTTTTTTCTTTATTTTGCTGTGCAGCAGTTATTTCCACTATTTTATCTTCCACCTCACTTATCCGTTCTTCTGCCTCAGTTATTCTGCTATTGATCCCATCTAGAGTATTTTTTATTTCATTTATTGTGTTTTTAATCGATGCTTGATTCGTCTTTAGTTCTTCTAGGTCCTTGTTAACTGTTTCTTGCATTTTGTCTATTCTATTTCCAAGATTTTGGATCATCTTTACCATCATTATTCTGAATTCTTTTTCAGATAGACTGCCTATTACCTCTTCATTTGTTAGGTCTGGTGGGTTTTTATCTTGCTCCTTCTCCTGCTGTGTGTTTTTCTGTCTTCTCATTTTGCTTATGTTACTGTGTTTGGGGTCTCCTCTTTGCAGGCTGCAGGTTCGTAGTTCCCGTTGTTTTTGGTGTCTGTCCCCAGTGGCTAAGGTTGGTTTAGTGGGTTGTGTAGGCTTCTTGGTGGAGGGGACTACTGCCTGTGTTCTGGTGGATGAGGCTGGATCTTGTCTTTCTGGTGGGCAGGTCCACGTCTGGTGGTGTGTTTTGGGGTGTTTGCGGACTTTTTATGATTTGAGGCAGCCTCTCTGCTAATGGGTGGCGTTGTGTTCCTGTCTTGCTAGTTGTTTGGCATAGGGTGTCCAGCACTGTAGCTTGCTGGTCGTTGAGTGAAGCTGGGTGCTGGTGTTGAGATGGAGATCTCTGGAAGATTTTCGCCGTTTGATATTATGTGGAGCTGGGAGGTCTCTTGTGGACCAGTGTCCTGAAGTTCGCTCTCCCACCTCAGAGGCACAGCACTGACTCCTGGCTCCTCAATTTGGGATGATTTGTTGTCTATTCATGTATTCCACAGATGCAGGGTACATGAAGTTGATTGTGGAGCTTTAATCCGCTGCTTCTGAGGCTGCTGGGAGAGGTTTCCCTTTCTCTTCTTTGTTCTCACAGCTCCTGGGTCTCAGCTTTGGATTTGGCCCCGCCTCTGCGTGTAGGTCGCCGGAGGGCGTCTGTTCTTCGCTCAGACAGGACAGGGTTAAAGGAGCAGCCTCTTCGGGGACTCTGGCTCACTCAGGCCGGGCGGGAGGGAGGGGCACGGAGTGCGGGGCGTGCCTGCAGCGGCAGAGGTCGGCGTGATGTTGCACCAGCCCGGGGCGCGCCGTGCGTTCTCCCAGGGAAGCCGCCCCTGGATCCCGGGACCCCGGCAGTGGCAGGCTGCACAGGCTCCCGGAAGGGCGGTGTGGACAGTGTCCTGCGCTCGCACACAGGCTTCTTGGCGGCGGCAGCAGCAGCCCCAGCGTCCCACGCCCGTCTCTGGGCTCTGCGCTTTCAGCCGCGACTCGCGCCCGTCTCTGGAGCTCCTTTACGCGGCGCTCTTAATCCCCTCTCCTCGCGCACCAGGAAACCAAGAGGGAAGAAAAAGTCTCCTGCCTCTTCGGCAGCTCCAGAGTTTTCCCGGACTCCCTCCCGGCTAGCTGTGGCACATTAGCCCCCTTCAGGCTGAGTTCTCGCCGCCAGTCCCAGTCCTCTCCGTGCGCTCTGACCGAAGCCCGAGCCTCAGCTCCAGCGCCGCCCGCCCTGGCGGGGGAGCAGACAAGCCTCTCGGGCTGGTGAGTGCCGCTCGGCACCGCTCCTCTCTGCGGGAATCTCTCTGCTTTGCCCTACCCAGGTATGTGGGGAGTTTCTTGCCTTTTGGGAGGTCTGGGGTCTTCTGCCAGCGTTCAGTAGTTGTTCTGTAGGAGTTGTTGCACGTGTAGCTGTATTTCTGGTGTATCTCTGGTGCATCTCTTTTTAAGAAGAAAGATAACTTTTGCCAGGATGGATCCTCTTCACATCTCATTGGCCCCAACTGGGCAGAGCCCAGCCCCAGGGAAATGGGACTACCTTGATTGGTTAGGCTGCTCAGGACCAGGGCTGGAGCTGGGGCTGAAGTACAGACCCCTGGGAGGAGGGTGGATTCCCTCAACAAAGCCGGGGCTCTGTAGAAGAGGAGGAAGGGAGCAATGGCTGCTGGGAAGCAGACAACCACGGCTCTGCCCCCTTCCATTTACCAATGGGGAAACTGAGGCCAAGAAGGCAAAGTGAGTGCAAGGATCCTGACCCCTGCCAGCACGTTTGTACACCAGCCTAAGCCCAGCCAGTGAGCTTTGGTGTTGGGCATTCCAGGCGAGTGGTCTGGATGACAAAAGATGACAACACAGTGGACCCCTCCCCCTGTGGCCCCCTGGACAGGGTGGCGAGGGGTTGGGTTGGCTTTCCATGCCTGCAAATGCATACAGGGCGCACACATGTCCCCGGGCCGTGGGGGCCCCCAGTGCCCTCGTTTCATGCCCCGATTAATCCGTTCTCAATCAGAGCTTGCAAGGATCTGATCTCAATCTGATCCACTGGGGTCCAGCCTGGGTTCCCCCAAATTACATTGTTTATTTGTGCACCTGACTTGGAGGCAAACAGCGAGGAGGCAGAAATGGCCTGTTTTCTGAAGGTCAACAGCATGGCTGGAGGACAGTGGCTCTGCTCTCAGTGTGCCAGGCACCACGTCCCCCTTTCTTTCATAGCAGAGACACCCCAGAGAGCTCCCTTTGCTATTCCGGTGACATGGACATCCCAAGGCACCATCTCTCTGACGAGGAAAGGCATCGTGGCCTGAGGTTGGACAAGCTGCTGGACAGTCCAGCGCAGGCTCTCAACCTCTGACCGTCTAGAGGAGACGTTGCCTCCCGCTGGGCCTTAAAAGATTCCGTGAGGCACTGTACCATCTCCAGGTAGAGGCTGGGACTCAGAGTCAGGCCCTGCTACGCCCCACTTCAGCCTAAACTGGGACCCCAGTACTTTTCACAGCCCTGTTGTTTCTCAGCACCCCACACCATCAGAGTTACAGACCCCGCATTCCTCCTTGTCTCCCCACACATGTGTCCTGTGCACCCAAACATCTTTCAGGTCCAGCACAGGACCTGGCACATACAAGGATCAATATTTGCTCAATCAAGTGACTAGAAAAATGAAATAAAGAGGATTTTGAATCTCCACTAAGTAGGGAATGAATGCAGTAGCAAAGAAATTAGGCCACGCCATGGGCTCTGACGGCTGTGGAGCCCCCAAGCAAGCCCAGTCCGGCCCCCTCGGCTGTGAACGAGCACCTTCTCCTCGGGCTGCTCCCGAGCGGGGTCAGCTGGAACGTACTCCTGCCGGCCCCTCCCAGTGACTGACATTGGAATCACTTTGGCCTTAGAGTTTTGAAAGAGGTTGATTCTGATAAACTGACCTGAATGCTAAAGGGATGGGAGTTTCATTTGTATTCAGACGGGAAGAGAATCAGCCACTCAGAGGAGATGGTGCTGTTTAATTAGGTCTAGTAGTTAACTCAGAATAAAGGCAACGTGCAGCGGGGAACCAGGAAGGGAAAGGAAATCTCTCGGGAACTCACAGACTTCAGAGGAGCTGCAAAATAAAGAGCCGGTGGTTTAGAAATGATGGATTTGCTTCCTGAAAGAAGCTGGCTCCCCGTCCAGCGCCGAGGGTGCTTGCCCTCCTGGCTCCTGATTCAGCCAAAACTGAGGAGAAAATAACAAAAATGTGCAGGTCAGGACTCAGGTGTGTGTGCAGGACATACGGGTCCATGGGTCCAGTTTTTAATACAAGCAAGACAAACCCCTTCTAATGCTCACGGCAGCACATTGGGTTCATAATAGCCCAAAAACTTGGAACAACTCAAATACCCATCCACAACAGAACGGATGAGTCATACGCTGGACTACTACGCAGCAATGAAAAAGCACAAACTCCTGCCACGCACGAGAATGTGGACGAAATGCAGACAAATAATGAAGAGTGAAAAGGGTGCCACCAAAGGTCCTACACCGTGTGCTTCCACTAATACAAAGAAGAGAAAATACAAGAAAAAGTAATCTACAGTGCTGGGAGGTAGACGAGCCCTTACCTGGGCAGGAAGCACAAGTGGGTGTTGAAAATGCTCTTATCTTGGTCACAGTGGAGGTTAGACAGGCATGCATGTGTGCAAAGTTCAACATGGCCACATGCGAGGTACAGGAACGCTTTGAGCCGCGTGTTTGGTAAGACCCGAGCACTGCGCTGTATGTATGTTAAACCTCAATTTAAATATGCGTATATTTAAAGAAAACCCTATTCTAAGTAACACGGCAGCTAAGGCGGGCTTCTCTGCCATTGCTCTGCTTGGTGTCACACTTCTGACACGTGCAAGCTCGCCGCCCTCATCCCTCCCCACGCAGCCGACAAGCACGGTTCAAGTAATGGGAGCGATTATCGTCACAATTATAGGTTGAATCCTTTGCAGTTGTCTCTCCAGTTTACAAAATATATTCTACATCTTCCCTGCACTGTCTTTGCCCACATGGTTTAATCAAGTGGGGAGACTTGGCACTTCTTGCTTTTGCTTAAGGGCTCCAAGAGGCAGGGAGACAAGAAGACACTGCAGATTATGAACTGCTTTGCTCCTCGTGAAATTATACGGTAAGTGTGAAGCCGTCCCCATGGCCACGCAGGCGCAGGAGGGAGAAATGAATTATGCTGCAAAGTTATAAGATGTGAAAATTGATTCGGGAGTGCTAGCTGTTTTCAATTTTATATTGCCATTTATTTTAAGAACGCCCGGGCTCTCCCAAACAGGAGTTTATAGGCGGATAGAAAACATAATTAACACCTAAAGTGACACTCCAGGTCTCAGGGAGGTGGCTGCTTATGCTCTGATCTGCATAGCCAAGGCAAATGGGATTCCAACCAGCCTTAAACGAGGAAACTATGAAACGGCGAACAATCAATAAAACATTAAAAATCTGCTGCCTTTTTTCAGTTTCTTCTCCCTATCCTGTCTCCCTCTGAGCTTTTATGTGGCAACTCCTCTGAGAAGGGAAGGAAACAGTTGGTGAGACAATTCCAGGGACTTTTAGATTCAGTGTTTGAGAGGAAACGGATCTTGTGAAGCTAAAGTGCCCAAGAGGGACGATTTTGTGTGCGCATCTGCAAAATGGGATCACGGAGTGGCAGGGAGATCATGGGGTTAAAGACAGAAAGATCTGCATCCCAGAATCAGCTTGGCCATGTTCCAGCTTGCACACAGCACTCCATCTCTTGAGCCTCAGTTTCTTCATCTGTAAATTGGGGGTAACAGCAGTGCCCGTCACCTAGGGTTGTTGGGAGGATTAAACGAAGTGATTCATGCTGAGCAATAGCAGGGCATCGGGCCGAGCAGCCAGCGCTGGATCTTTTCATCATTATATCCTGTTGCCTAGTTTCCAACAACAAACAGGTCAGGGGCCTGGTCACAAATGCCGAAAAACCAGGGCCCTGCTTATCACCTGGAGCAGGGCAGCTACATAATTTGTGGGAGCCACAGTGGAAAAGAAAAATATGGGGCCCTTCCTCAAAAAGCAGGGGAAAAGAGCCATTAAAATGACTACACTATCATCCTTTTTCCTTCCTTCTGCAGTCTCTCTACTTGTTGTGGTGTTTTCTATTTGCCATTCGAAGTCATACGAAGTAAAGAAAACTGTTAAATCATTAGCATGAATTTTATCATTCACCTTTATATTATGCAATGTCCATTTTAAATACAAATATGTGAGTGTTTAACTCATAGGCAGCATCACTGAGATGACACAATTTGTATTTTGTAGCTCGTACAGCACACGTGTTTTGTTCTAACCAGAACGGCAGAAACACTGCACAAAACTAACTCGACTGTTCTGTCTTCCCTTCTTGGTACGCACACACTCTGCCGACACTCCATCTCTGTCTGGCTGATGAGAAAGGAGCTGGGGTTGCCTTCTCTCTCCCTTTCTCTCTACCGTGTGGTTTCCAGCCTACGTGTCTGGCTGGTGCAGGGAAACAGCAAAAAAAAAACAGGATATGATGGGTCACTGGTATCTCTCAGAGCCCAGTTGCCTTCTCTCTGCGTCAGAAGCAAGTCCTCGTTCAGAGGAAGAGCCTTCGGGTGTTTGCCGTGGACGGAACACGCTCCCCTTGAACTTGCTGGGTTCGCCCACATCTTGGGCCCCCAGCATTCAGCCCTGTGTCGGGGTCCTCGTGAGGGCTACGTGTGGACGGGGCGGCAGGGAACGAGGACTCACGGGCCGTGCGTGTTCCCTCTGCTTACACACACTCTCCATTGCACCACGGACTTCACTTACAAAACACAAGTTCAAAGATAAAATGATTCCACATGCTGAGATGGCAACGACAGCAGAGCATTGATCCAGGGTGTGATTGCAAGGGGCCCCCGCCTGTGAAGGTCCCTGTCCTGGAAGACTTGATGTGCACTTGAGCGAAAGCCTCAGACTCCGGACCATTGAAGAGTATGGATGCTCAATCCAAGGGCCGGGGCTCTGGGGCCAAGGTGGGTACAATCATCATCCCCAATTTACAGACAAGCAAACTGAGACCCAGCAGGTTGTCTTGCCTAAGGCCCCACCTCCAATAGGGGTAGAAGTTGGGCTGAAACCACGCGTGTGCAGCCAGAGGCCCTGCTTCACTCCCCTGGCCCCTTCTTCACATGTTGGGCCCCATCTTGAAAGGCCCGGGTGTGACACAGACATTGGCCCTGAGGTCAGAAGATGCGCTTCCTCCCTCCCTCCCTCCCTCCCTTCCCAACCTCCTCCTTCCACTCCTTCCTTCCTTCCTTCTAGGGTCGGGACTCGGTGGGGACAAGGGGAGGGAGCAGGGCGATGTCACAAAGGGCCTCAGACCTCCTGTCCTCTGGGACCAATTGGCTCATTCCTATGTGGTGATGGGTTCAGCTCCTCCAGGCCCTGGTTTGGCGTTTCCTTTTCTCCTGCACCTTCTGTATGTGAGTGAGGGGGAGGGAGGTCTCCCCTGGGAGTGGGTCCATTTAAAGACATGAGACCTCACACCCTGCTCCCCACTAACTCTCCCCCTTGGGGACCCCTGCTGCCCTTGTCTGCGGAAGGAGTGGAGCCTGCAGGACAGATCTCAGGATGCGCCCCCCTTGCCTCCCCATCTGCCTGGACCCCTCCCATTTACCACCCAGCCTGGAAGAGGAAGGAGGCTGGGGTGACAGGAGCCCTTGAGCCCCCAGGAAAACAAGCCCAGAGACACTGCATGCTGTGCTCAGCAAGCCAGCCATGAACCCCCAAATCAGTGCTCACTCCCCCGCACCGGTCCCCTCACTCCTGGAATTCTGCTCGTGAGCTGCCCTCTGGGGAGAACAAGATAAACAGGGCCTGCCTCGGCCGTTCATCTGCACGACCAGCTCCTGAGGACGCAGATTCTGTTCCCCATTTAACAGAAGGGGAAGCCGAGGCCCAGAGGGGTGAAGTCCGGGCTGGAAGTTCACAGCCGGGAAGTGGTGACGGGAGACTCACTCAGAGCGGAGTCTCTCCAACCCCTCGTTTCTCTGCTCTGGCACCAACAGAAAGGCTTGGATACGCTTTATTTTCTACACCTCATGCTGCTACTTTTCCTGACTTGAAAAATCCTAAAATCCTGTTGTCACAATTTCCCACTGCTGTTCCTTTTGCTCATTTTTTTTTTTTTTTTTTTTTTTTTGCGGTACGCGGGCCTCTCACCGTTGTGGCCTCTTCCGTTGCGGAGCACAGGCTCCGGACGCGCAGGCTCAGCGGCCATGGCTCACGGGCCCAGCCGCTCCGCGGCATGTGGGATCTTCCCGGACCGGGGTACGAACCCGTGTCCCCTGCATCGGCAGGCGGACTCTCAACCACTGCGCCACCAGGGAAGCCCTGATCATCTTTTTTGAGGCTGTATTATTAAAAAAAAAAAAAAAAAAAAAAAAAAAGCAAACACAGACCCTTTTCATCAAAGGACTGTTATCCAGAATGCATATAAAGAAATCAAGCCAATAAGAAAACGCCAACCAATTTGTAAAAAATGGGCACAGTATTTGGATATACACTTCACCATAGAAGATACACTTAAACAGCCTCTGTTCCCTCCTGTGCAGGGGAAAGTTGGCTTCTGGGGTGCCCTTCTTGCAGTCGCACAGGGCCCCGAGATAGGGACCCACACACTTGGTTTAATGTTCAGCTGTTGCTCTCTTGAAATTCTCAATACATTTTGAACAAGGGCCCCAAGGTTTCATTTTGTGCTGGGCTCTGCAAATTCTGTAGCTGGTCCTGGTGTGGCGGCTTGGCCACAGTGGGAAAGACCTCTGTTCCTGTCTGTGTGGGGATTGACCACAGTAATAACGACCTCTGCTCCTGGCCAGGTCATAACAACTTCCACTTATTGGACTCACTGCCTACCAGGCCCTGTGCCAACAGCCCTACAAAATCACTCACTGCATTCTCACAACATCTTTGGGATAGATGGCATCCCCATTTTATAGATCAGGAAACTAAGGCTAGCAGAGGTGAGAAACTTGCCCAAGGTCACAAGGCCAAGAGGTAGCAGACAAGATTTGAACCCAGGTCTGGTTCAAACACAACAGGATTTTGCGTTCTGTTTGAATTCCAATCACACCATCAACATTCCTAATGTGATACTGAAAATTAAAAAGCAGGACACCAGTGTAGGACTAGAAAAGGAGCCTAATGAGGGTGGGGAGGCCGTCTCTGGAGGCCTGATCAAGCCATTCCTGAACTCCCACTCACACAAGCTGTGCCCTAGGAGGCTCCCCAGTCTTATTCCTCAGAAGAATTGCTCCCAGGTGCTCACAGAGGAAGCTGGCAAGGACAGACAAGTAACCCGTGATGGGGCTGCGCGTGCTGGGCTCAGCCTCAAGCTCAACCCAGAGCCCAGGACTCATGCCTTTATTTTGGGAACACACGGGAGAATCACAGAGAAGGGCCAGAGCCTGGGTCTGAAGCTGACAAAATCAGGGTTTGCACCTTGGCTTTAGCACTTAAGTCTGTGGTTTGGGGAAGTTCCTTTACCTCTCTGAGCCTCCGCTTCCTCATCTGTAAAATGGACTAGAACTTCCCTTGTGGAGCCTTTGGGGGGATGAAAAGAGTCTAAACAAAGCCCTCAGCTCTTGTCTACCAAATGCTGATCACTCGGTCCTATGCAAGAGCTCCTTGGCCTCGGGAGCCATGCTGTTCTCAGAGGAGAGGCCTGGGGCAAAGTTTCTCAAAATGGGAACGTGACACACCCCATCCCTGATGACTGACAGCATTTTCCTGCTGATAAAAAGATCAATTCAAGGCTCAGAGCCTGACTCCTTGCTCGTCAGGATTCTTTTGTTTTTCTCTGCTGGGGAATGTTTTGCTTTCCCTTCTTTCTCCTGGGGGCAAACCCACTTCCCTCTCCATATCGCAGGCCACAAACCAGAAGGGAAGAGAAAAGCATGCTTGGTCCTGGGGGGGTCCATTGTAAATGCACGATTTAATTATCTCCAGTTGAAAACTGGCAAGTTGTCCAGGGTCTTCCTGCAAGACAGCCTGACGGTTTCCCTTCGTTGAATGTTAATGATGTTTTGGGAAACCTTTAAGCCATGCTTCAAGTGGGGAGAGAAGAGGTGGGGGCTACCTGGGAAATGATGGCTGGATTCACCACTCTGGGTTCTACACCCTGACGCTGGCTGAGCACGCACTCCCTGCAAGGCCCTCTCTCAGCTCCTTGCGTGTCCCAAGCAACTTTCCCACCCCAGGGCCTTTGCACGTGCTGTTCCCATGGATCGAGCACTCTATTTCCAGATGTCCTCAGAGATGCTCACCCTCATCGCTTCAGGGAAGCCTTTCCCAAGCCCCCTCTCTAGCGATGGCTTCCCACACCCCCATGTACACACGTTTGCTTGTTTGTTTCCTGCAAAGCACTTACCTCAACCTGCAATAATTGTAGGTGCTTGACCTGTTTATTCATCTTGCCTGCTATGACGTAAGTACTTGAGGTCAGGGCAGGGTGTCAGCCTCACTCGGTGCCCCTGAGGCATAGCACAGTGCCTGTAGTTGGGCAGGGCGGTGGCAGGTGCCCAATGAATGAATGAAAGTCGAATGAATGAACAGACAGGCTCAGTGTTTGGGAAAGGGAGCGACAGGGCAAAGAAAGAGTGGGCCCCTTCCCCAGACCTCCGTGTCCCCTGGGCTCACCTGCTTTGCGCCAGCTACTAGACGCCGTGCCAGTGCCCTCTTCTCCCGCCACAAACATCCTCACTGCCTCTCCCCAGAGTGTGGCTGGATGGGCAGATGGGTGGATCCAGGGAGGGGTACATGAGTGGGGACAGGCTGCGACTTTCCTGATTTGGTTTCCATGGGGGGAGACAGGCATCCCTGAGCCCGGGACAGTCACACAGCAGGCATCTCCTGGGCCCTGGGCAGCCACTCACGCTTCCTCCCAGCCACCCTGCAGCCCTGCACTCGTGCCAGGACACACTTCTACCTTCACTGTTTCCTTGCTGTGGTTTAATGTCAGTGTTTCCTCCTGTAACCTTTCTCTTGCCTGGGCCGAGCCCCAGCCAGCTGGGCTGAGAAGGCACCCTCGCAGCTTCCCTGCTGGGCCAGAGCAGGGAGGGGCGTCGTCAGGCCCTTCTAGGCACATTGAGGCTGTCCCTGGGTTACGGGTTCTCACTTCTCTCAGGCCAGAGACCCAGAGACAGCTTTCCCATCCTACAGGCAACCAAAATTTCTGAGCGAGTAATCTGGGGGCGGGCAGGGCTCAGTGACTTGCTTTTGGGCTGCGGGAGGTCTCTTCGCTGAAGCTGTGACTGAAGCATCCTTATCAGCTGAGTTAGCGCTAACTGCTCTTGCTAGGTTTTCTTCCCATCTCCGCAAAACTGTTGAGATTTTTCTCTTTCCCATCACAGATCAAATGAAACTTCTGTTTTGCATTTTATGCATCTGATCTCATGCACTTGGTCACTTTCTTCGAGCTTATATCAGCTGCAAAAAGCACTGGGGAGACGGGGCTGGGGGTCCCCACCCCTTTGCGGTGTTACACTCACAAGTCACAGCTCCTCAGGTAAGGCCCACAGGTACCCCCAGGTGGGAGGCAGCGCTGCCCCCAAGAAAGGGCTCGGAGCCCAGGGATGGCGCCCTGAGTGTGCACAGCAACACGCCCTTTCCAAATTGCCACCCCGTCACCTCAACTGCTTCTCACTGCAGCCCAGGAAAGGAGGAGGGACATTACACGTGAGGGACAGTGGGGCCCCCGGGGGGGCAGGCAGTAAGCGTTCACATCTGATGAGCACCGGCCCTGGGACGCGCCACACGTCCCCGCCGTCGCAGGGTCATTCGCTCATCTCACCGCGCGCTCATGAAGCACCAACTGTGCGCCCGGGCTGCCTGCACGGCGCCGAGAACGCAGCGGCGAGCCCCGCCCCACAAGTGTTCAGTCTCCGGTGGTGAGCAAACGAGGAGCTCCGGCAAACCAACAAAAAAAAAAGCGAGAAACCCCAAAGGGAAAATGGACAAAAGATATGAACAGGCAATTTGCAGACAAGGAGACTCAAAAGCTGATAAGCACAGGAAGAGATGTAAACATCCACCAGCCGTGAGAGCTATGCAGAGGACAGCAAAGTCCGCCAAGAATTTAAAAGGCAGCAGAGGGCTGGAGGGGTACACAAGGATGGCCGGGGGCACGCAGTATCCAGTACACTTTATGGCATTTCAGCAATTCTGGATTCTGGGTGTAAATGTCAAAGAAATGCTCACCAAAGTCCAGAGAATGAATGAGTTTTTCATCACTGCCTCGGTGCAGGGCCCCTGGCGACCAGCTGGCATCCTCTGTGGGGGATGAAATCCACGGATAGACAGGAAGCGTTTAGAAGCAGCAGCCCGGATGTACACGTAGCAGCATGGATGCGCTTTACAGCAGGATGCTGAGAAAACAGAAGAAACGGTGAGATCCACAGGCTTCTATCATTTCCATAAAATAAAACACACACACGCAGAACAACAAGAGGACACACACCAACACTGAATGGCTGCGGGAGGGGTGGGTTGGGAGTGCTGACTAACTGGAATAAAACAAATAAAAGAGAGCGTGACAATGGTATCAGCTGCTGTTACACATGCTGCTCGAGGCTGGTGCAGGGCACCGACTTGCCTGGCTGGGAGGGTGGGCTTTCTTTCCCTGGAAAGCCTTGACTTTGGTGAGGGGGAAGGTCAGGGGGGCACATTCTCCCCACCTCAGCCAGGCTGAGTGAGGGCTGCACTGGGAGCCTCGGGGAAAGAAGAGAAGCCCACTCCCCTTCCCACCCCGGCACAGCCCACCCACCTGCTGGCAGCAAGCCCCTGAGCATCGTTCCTCTGTCCACCCCCAGGCCCCAGGGTGCTGAGTTGTGCACGAAATCATATATTTGGACCAGCTAGGCCTGGAGTCAAACAGCCCCCGAGCCTCCTGCCTCAGAAGTGAATCATCACCTCCCAGCTCTGCCATCTGGACACCGGGTCTCCCCTCCCACCACCAGCTCCTGGGCCCCCAAGGTCTCTCCGTTTCCCCTTTGACTTGTGCCTTCCTTCCCTCTCCACTGACCAAGGACTGAGTCATTGTGCATCCAGGCTCCATCTCCACTCCATCCTCACACAGCCCACACTGACTGAGCACCTGCTCTGAACCCCGGAAGTTTTACACTCGGCAAGCTGTCCTCAAGCTGGGAGGTTCTTGCGTTATGATACCCACTTTGCAGATGAGAAAACTGAGGCCCAGAGGAGCACAGAAACCACCCCAGTTCACGCAGCTGTGCAGAGAGGAGCACAGGCTCTGTCTTCTTCTGCCACTGGCGACCAACAGAGGGAGTTTGTGGGGCCAGTGTGGAACTTTCCAGAAAAGCAGCCCCTTCTTCGGAGCAACATCCTGACAGAGCAAATCTGTTCTTTCCTCGCGTCCCCTCCACTCCCTGTCTGACCTCCCCGTTGCAAGTCTGAGCCACGAAAGCCAGCTCACGTTCAGAGGATCTGAGGTTTCACAAACACCCCTCAGGCCAGGAACCCCTTAAGGACCAGCCTGGGTCTCATTCCCCTTTGCCTCCCCACACTCAGTCCTGAGCAGAGGAAGGTGTCTGGAGTCACATAGACTGGGTTGAAATCCAGTCCTCCAGGCTGTGTGACGTGGAGCAGGTCCCCTCACCTCTCTGAGCCTCCGGGGTCATGGGGGTCATGACTTTTGCCACGGGCCTGGCCCCCAGCTGGCACCCCCGTTCCACTTGTCAGCACGGATTGGGCTTCATTCTGGAAGGTATTTGCAAATGCTTATCCACCCTGGACCAACAGCCCCTTGGGGAAAGGAAGGGAAGGAGAGGGGTGATATCTCCCCCACAGGCCGGGGTGCCTGAGGCCTGTGGCCTCGGTGAGCCGGCCAGACAATGCCCCAGAGGATGGAGGACGAAGCCAGGATGGGGGACAACATTCCAGAGGGAGAAACCATAATTCCAGTGGGAGCCACAGACTAGGTGAATGTCCCCCTGCTCCCAGCGACCCCGTCTTCTCTTCAGGGTTCAGTTTCTTTCAATTAAGCTAATTATTTCTGCCACCAGCCCCAGACGTCTGGAGAGCTGGGGTTCCTGTCACCACAGGCCCAGAGGGGTTAGGTCCAGTCTGGCCGGAGTCACACGACGTGAGCAGAGCCGGACCCAGGAACCCGCGTCCAGCCTGGCCCGGTGCCCTGCGGGACCCCCTGCTACAGCCCCTACTCGGGAGGTTAGCTCAGCCAGCACTGACTGAGCACCTGGCACCATGCAGAAGGGGGAGACCCGGGAGACAGAGGGCCGGTGGGCAGGCTCCCTGCCCCCACCGGCTCAGTCTGGGGCAGGAGAGGCTGAGCAAGAGGATGTCTGATGATTAAGAGGCGTGGTTGATGGGCAGGGTGGGGTGGGGGGGTTCTTCCAAGAAGGAGGCCCTGGGGTGAGGGGAGATTTGAGACCCAGACTACGGGAAGGTGACAGACAGAGAGAGAGCTGGAAGAGAGCACTCCTGGCAGAGGGGGTGGCAAGTGCAAAGGCCCTGGGGTGCGAGTGTGCTGAATGTGCTGAGAGAAGAAAAGGGGGCCGCGGTGCAGGGATGTGAGCGGGGTTGGGGGGCGGGTAATGGGGAGAGCGACGTGCCATTCGAGGGAAGGTCCTTGCAGGCTGCAGTGAACAGGTCACATTTGACCCCAAGTGCCCTCAGAAGCCTCTGGAGGGTCGCAAGCCTGGCAGTGACACGACATGAGTCTCCAAGGGTTGAAGTCTGAGCTGTATCATCCCAGGGGGCTACCATCCCCCTGGGCTCTGTGTCCGCCCAACAGGGTCCCTGAGATCAGCCTGGGACAGAGCCGGGCTCTGAGGCCTTCAGCCTTATAGCTGTGATTGCGGGCTGTCGATTTGGCATTTTTACTTTTCCCAGCATCTTCTGCGTTGCTTCCCACATTGGCTGTGCCCGTTTCACTCCAGCCACAGTGGGAGAGGGTCCCGCTTTCCCCACACTCGTCCAAATAGTTCCACACTTGCCCGGGTGATGGGAATCACAGGGGTCCCTGCTGCCCACTCAGCCCCAGGCCTGTGCTCCTCGGGGGTCCTGCTGAGGGGGCTCGTGACCTCTGCAGGCCCCCAAGAGCCCAGGTCACAGAGAAGACCTGTTGTCTGAAGTGCCCACCCCCCACCCCAACTCACGGTGCATGGCCAGCATCTTCCTCCCTTCCCTGTTCCATTTCTATATAGAAAAGGCATCGACAGGAGCCCACCGTGGCCACCTCCCACCACCCGGGAGATGATCTGGACAGCGTCTCACCCAAACAGATGGGGGAGACTGAGTCCCAGGGAGGCAGAGACAAGTGTCCAGGGTGTGCGGGTAGATAAGTGCCCCTCCAGAGAGCGCCCCTGGTTGTATGTCGCTGTCGGTTACTGTCTTTGTGTCTCACCATCCCCCTCCTGTCCCGGTGCTTTAGCTCCTCGAATAAAACAGGTCTCGGTGAAGAGGGGCCTGGCACCCAGGGGCCAGGAGGCAAATGTTCAAGCCTCCCTGACCTCCTGAGTGCAGTGGGGAGATGACCACAGCTCTCATCCAGGAGCTGGGAAACCAGGTGGAGGTCCCAGCTTCCCCCAAATGCCTCCACAGGACCCTCAGCTCATCATAAACTCCCAGGGCCATTCCTGCACCATGTTAAATTGGATAATAACTCCAGCTATTCAGCTGCATCATGGGCTCTGAGAGCCTCGAATGAAATACTGGATGATGATAATGAGAGTGGTGATGATGATGATGGCGATGATGGTGAAGGCAGTGATGCTGATACTATGCTGCTGCTGATGGTGGTGATGGTGATGATGGTGATGGTGATGGTGATGATGATGATGGTGAAGGTGGTGATGGTGATGATGATGATGATGATGGTGAAGGTGGTGATGGTGATGATGATGATGATGGTGAAGCTGGTGATGGTGATGATGATGACGGTGAAGCTGGTGATGGTGATGATGATGATGATGATGGTGAAGGTGGTGATGGTGATGATGATGATGATGATGGTGAAGGTGGTGATGGTGATGATGATGATGATGGTGAAGCTGGTGATGGTGATGATGATGGTGATGGTGAAGATGGTGATGATGATGATGATGGTGATGATGGTGATGGTGATGATGGTGATGATGATGGTGATGGTGAAGGTGGTGATGGTGATGATGATGGTGAAGGTGGTGATGGTGATGATGGTGATGATGATGGAGAAGGTGGTGATGGTGATGGTGATGGTGAAGGTGGTGATGGTGATGATGATGATGGTGAAGGTGGTGATGGTGATGATGATGATGGTGAAGGTGGTGATGGTGATGATGATGATGATGGTGATGATGATGATGGTGATGATGGTGATGATGATGATGATGATGGTGAAGGTGGTGATGGTGATGATGATGATGGTGAAGGTGGTGATGGTGATGATGATGATGGTGAAGGTGGTGATGGTGATGATGATGATGGTGAAGGTGGTGATGGTGATGATGATGATGGTGAAGGTGGTGATGGTGATGATGATGATGATGGTGAAGCTGGTGATGGTGATGATGATGATGATGATGATGGTGAAGGTGGTGATGGTGATGATGATGATGATGATGGTGAAGGTGGTGATGGTGATGATGATGATGGTGAAGGTGGTGATGGTGATGATGATGATGATGGTGATGATGGTGATGATGATGGTAATGGTGAAGGTGGTGATGGTGATGATGATGATGGTGAAGGTGGTGATGGTGATGATGATGATGGTGATGATGATGATGGTGATGATGATGATGGTGATGATGGTGATGATGATGGTAATGGTGAAGGTGGTGATGGTGATGATGATGGTGATGGTGAAGGTGGTGATGGTGATGATGATGATGGTGATGATGATGATGGTGAAGGTGGTGATGATGATGATGATGGTGAAGGTGGTGGTGGTAGTGCTGGTGGCAGTAATGATGGTGATGATGGGAGTGTCAGTATGATGGCTGCTCCTCGGCCCTGACCCCCATCACTGGCTAGGGGCATCCATCCCCCAGCTGCTGTGGGTAGGGGCTGGCTGTTAATGGTTCCCAGTTAACCCCTGATACAGAAGTGACACCTTTCACAGGGGGTCAGAAACCTGCAACCAAAACCTGACTGAAGCGGTACGAAGGACCAGTCCCTTGCCTCAAGGGAGGCCAAGTCTGTCGTGCAATACACGCCAGGGCTCCCCATGGGATCAGGCTGAGGCCGGACCCCAGCTGAGACCACACCCTTGTTCACCAACCTCCACCCATCCTGCACCCTCTCTCCCTTTCCTCAGAGAGCAGAATCGCGCAGGCCAAAGCCCCATCTCAGGACCAGCTTCTAAGGAGCTAGGCCTGAAGCAAACTCACAGGAACATGGACGTTTATAATCTTACAAAGCACGTCCAAGAATGGGAGTCCTCAGGCTTGGGAGGTGCAGGAGGAAGCCTCTGCGCCCTTTGCCCGCCTGTCTCTGTGGCTGTGTGGTCAGGTGCAGCCACCAGAGCAGGGCCACTGACCAACTGAGACCAAGTGGCACCAAGCCTGAATATTCGCTCTCTGGCCTTTCACAGGAAATGAAGGCTGACCCCCTGCTGTAGACCCACAGCTTCCCAGCCCTCTGATGAGGGAGGGAAAGAGGCAGAGGAGAGTGACTGACTACCTACCGTATCCGGAGACTTTTCATAAACTGTATCATTTAATCCTGAAACAGCTTCATGAATGAGGCACTAACATTATTCTCATCTTAGAAACGAGGAAAATGAGTCTCAAAACGATGAAAAAATCAGATGTCAGGAGTCAGGACCCGAGCACGGGACTGCCTGGCTCGAAAGCCTTTAAGGTTCTTGCATTTGTTTTTTGGTTTGTTTGTTTGTTTGTTTTTGCGGTACGCAGGCCTCTCACTGTTGTGGCCTCTCCCGTGGCGGAGCACAGGCTCCGGACGCGCAGGCTCAGTGGCCATGGCTCACAGGCCCAGCTGCTCTGCGGCATGTGGGATCTTCCCAGACCGGGGCACGAACCCGTGTCCCCTGCATTGGCAGGTGGACCCTTAACCACTGCGCCACCAAGGAAGCCCAAGGTTCATGCATTTGAATGAGGGGGATCACGCAGACAGGAGGCTGACTTTGACTAGGGTAGCCTCAGGGAGACACCCCACCCAGCCTGGGGACAGGCCCTCAGCGTACTCTTGCTTGGGGTGGATGACTCATTTTTTAATTATAAAAACAAACTGGGTGTAAGGTGTTTGCCTGGGCCTAGCAGCTGCAGCTCTTTGTGGGGTGGGGAGGGGTGATGAGCAGGGTGATGGCTGTTATGGGTGTGAGGCGAGGGTCCTGGCCTGGCTGCTCGGGTCCTCCCTGCTGCATCCTGACGACCCGTGAGTAACCGCCCTGTGACATCGCACCGCTGCCCTCCCAAACAGCTGGTGGAGAAAAACAGCAGACACAGGGAGGTTTCTTCTCCAGTGACTTCTGGTCCCTGGAGCAGAGGTGGCTGTGAGAAGCTTCCCGAGACAAGCCTCGGCCGCCAGGGAGGGTCTCGCCTGGACACTGCAGCGGCCTCCCCTCGCCTCCCCCCACCCTGGCCCACTCCATCTGCACTCCCGCGGCGGCCAGCTGACCTCATCACCCGGCCTGGGTCGTTCTGCTTCTGGCTTCTATCCTCCTGGACTGAGATCAAGTTCCTTGCATGGTCTGCAAGGCCCTGCAGGTAGGGTTGCCAGATAAAATACCGGACACCCAGTTTAATTAGAATTTCAGATAAATAACGAATAAGTTTTAGTATAAGTATGTCCAATACAATACTTGGGATATACTTATATGTTTCCAAGTGTATTTGGCATTTACCTGAAATTCAAATGTAACTGTGCATCCTGTAGTTTTATTTCCTAAATCTCAACTGTATTGCACACCTTTTAACGAACCCTCCCCATCCCCCTTGCAGCACCTCTCCCCATGTCTGTTCTGGAAGTTACCATGCCCCACCCACCACAGGGCCTGTGCACAGGCTGGTCCAGCCTCCTCCCACTTGGCCTCATCCTTGTTAAATTCCACTCATCCTTCAGACCTCAGCTGAAATGTTACTTCCCCAGGCAGCCCACCAGCCTCCTGAGCAAATCAAGTTCCTGTCTTTTGCACACACAGCTCCCGCCCTGTCCATACTCTTTGCACATCTGTGGTTTACACGTGGGGATGTGATGCTCGGACTCATGTCCAGATCTCTGACCAGAGTCCATCTGTACAGGCAGGATCGTGTCTGCCTTGCTTGCTGCTGTGACCCTGGCACCCTGCACAGTGACCGGCACACTGGATACTCAGTGAACAAGTGTGCAAAACACAAATGGACCAGGGCCGCAAAGGTCGAGTGAAAGCCCACACAGGCCCAAGGCCTGATCCTGTCACCGTAGTGTCCTGCATGGGGGTCTCAGTTTTGCTGCACACCAGCGGGCAGTCCAGCTCCCCTTGTTTGCGTGGATAAGGACTCAGGAGCAGTGTCTACTTAGCAGAGCTGGTTTGGGGAAATAAAGGGTGGAAATTCTGAATTACAACAAATTCTGAATTACTGCAATGCATCATTTTTTTTTTTTAAGTTTACTTTTCCTGGCAGGAAAGAAAGATGCCTTTTCCAGAGTTAATATGGAAGAACTGACGGGGCTTGAAAAACTGGCCAGCACCAGCTTTGTGTTCTTCCACGAGCAACAGAGAGATGTTTGTGAAGATAAACATGAGATCAGCCTTGGGCCCAGCACTGTAAAAATACACATATTTTCTCATTTACCCAATGGCCCAGTGGCCTAGGGCTTACAGATTAGGAAACAGATTAGGAAGTAAGAGAACCAGCTAGAAACCAGTGCTGGAAACATCTGTCTCCTAAGAACCAGGTAGGAGATAAAAGGACACTCACTCAAAGGACCCCAAGGGCTTCCCTGGTGGCACAGTGGTTGAGCGTCCACCTGCCGATGCAGGGGACACGGGTTCATGCCCCAGTCCGGGAAGATCCCACATGCCGCGGAGCGGCTGGGCCCATGGGCCATGGCCGCTGAGCCTGCGCATCTGGAGCCTGTGCTCCGCGACGGGAGAGGCCACAACAGTGAGAGGCCTGCGTACCGCAGAAAAAAAAAAAAAGGACCCCAAAATTCAACCAGAGGACTTCCACTCCTGGTAAGGACTGAACGATTCCCTCACAGAACCCAATAATAAAACCAGAGCCTGATGCAAGTGCTTGTCTTTGCAGCTTTTGTCCTGAGGCTAAGTGCAGGTGGCACAGTGCAGCCACAAGGCAACAGGACACCAGGGGGACTCGGTATCTCTGGACCAAGAAACCAGAAAACGGAAGCTGGTAAACCATGACGGTTGATGAGAGCAGGGGACTCCTGGACGGGAAAGATTCAGAGGAAATCCCCCCAGTTCTGTCTACCCTCACCTCTGACAGACCCCTGACCACTCCTGGAGCAGACCCAAAGCAGCCCAGGTAAAATAAAGCTGTGAATGGGGCCGGAATTGCCACCCCAGATACAGAATTTGAAGTTCAAATTCGGCCAGCATCACTGCTTGCTAAAACACAAGAAACAGCACTCACTGGATAAAAATAACAAAATCTTAGAATCTTCAAAATTTAACATTCATTATATCCAGGTGTATTCATTCGCTATGATTTAACAAATTCCCGGGAATTCCCTGGTGGTCCAGTGGTTAGGACTCAGCACCTTCACTGCCAAGGGCGCAGGTTCGAACCCTGGTCAGGAAACTAAGATCCCCGTAAGCCTCGCAGCATGACCAAAAACAAACAAACAAAAAACAAATTCCCACAAACTTCATGCCTTAAAAAACACACAGTTATTATCTCACAGTTCTCTAAGTCAGGAGTCTAAATTCGGTCAGCAGGGGCTGTGCTCCCGAAGGCTCTGAGGGGAGGTCTGTTTTCTTCCCCTTTTCAGCTTCTAGAGGCTGCCTGAGTTCCTTGGTTCATGGCCAAGGTAAGTGAGGAATAACCCTTTGTCATATTAAATCACTGCAATTCTGGGACTGTTTGTTACCACAGCATAACCCAGCCTATTCTGACAGATACACCCTGATATCCATGTTAAATAGGTCATTCTGGATGCTGTCTGAATTGAAGATTGAAAGGTGCCAGGACCTGTTAGGGGAATCTTACAGCCATTCAGGCAAGACCAGGACAGAGGGAGTGAGGATCAGGAAAAGTGCACTGATTTGAGGGCTTTTTAGGAGGTAGGATGAGTGGCATTGGGGGCTGGATTGCATGTGGTGTGCCTGGAGGAGGTCGATGACACCCAGGTCTCTGGCTCAAACACCATGAGGACATAAGAGAGGACCATATACCACGAAAGGGAACACAGCAGACAGTACCGTGGGGGCTTAGATAAGGTAGCCAGCCGAATAATGGCCCCTTCAAAGATGCCTGCACCTTAACCCTCAGCTCCTGGACTGTGTCAACTCACGTGGGAAAAGAGACCTTGCAGATGTGATGAGGGGCACAGACCACAGCTGGAGAGAGCAGCCTGCATTAGCTGGGTGGGCCCAGGCCAATCACAGGGACCTGAAAACCAGGGGACCTCTCTTAGCTGGGTCAGAAAGTTAAGATGATGGAAGAGGCCAACAGATGCAGCTTGAGAAGGGCCCCAGCCGTCACTGCCAGCTTTGAAGATGGAGGAAGCGCCACGGGCCCAGTAGGGCAGTGACCTCTAGAAGCTGGAAAAGGCAAGAAATGGCTTCTCTCTGAAAGCCTCCAGAAAGAGATGCAGCCCTGCCGACACCTTGATTTTAACCCACTGAGGCCCTTGTGGGACTTCTGCCCTCCAGAACTGTAAGATAATGAATGCGTGTTGTTTTAAGCCACTGAGTTTGTGGCAAGTTGTTACGTCAGCCACAGAAAATGAACACAGAAGGCGAGTTCACATTTGGACACACTGAGTTTCAAGGGCGTGGGACCTCAGGTGAGGGATCAGCTGTAGTTAAGTGAGGGATTTGTCAGTGCCCTGCTGACCCCTGGGGACACCTTGCGCCGCTTCTGTTACCTGTGGCATCTCTATAGCGCACTTCCCCTGGGCCACTGGAGCCAGACTGCCTGGAAGTTATGGTCCCCTATGCAACAAATCATCACCAATGCCTAGCCGGTGCAGGGGGACAAAAGTCCAGCTCTGCACCTCCAAACAGGACAAGCTCAGAGGCACGATTTACACACCAGACTCCCAAGGATCAGGCGGCTGGTCCTCCCCTGGGGCTGCACCTTTTCGCCTTGCTTGGCGTCTTCTCCTGCCTGAACTGCCGCCCCTACTCATCCCGATTCCTCCTGGGAGCGCGTCCCTAATAAATCATGTTCACGTGTATCCTTGCGTAGGTCCAGGTAGTTGAAAAGGAAGGTCAGGGACGCCACTCTGCAACACGGTCACCACTAGGCACACGTGGCTGTTTACACGTACAGGTAAGTGACTTAACATGATATGAAACTAAAAAATCAGGTTCTCAGCTGCAAGTTCTCAGTAGCCTCGCTGGCTGGTAGCTACGGTATCAGAGGAGAAAGAACGTTTTTGTTGTCAAACGGTTCCATTGGGCAGTGTCGGTTTAGAACTTAGGAGAGATGTCAGGGCTGGGGGCGGGGAGGGGTGGTCATCGGGTCTGTAGATGCAGAATGAAGCCAAAGAGACAGGCTGAGCTCCCAAATGCACACAGCGCAGCACTGATTGTTCCTGGCCATTCTGGACGCGCAGTCCAGCCACAGCGTGCCTGTCTCTCCCTGTGAGCTTGGAACCCCTGCTTCTTGCCGAGATGAACTGGATCACTGGGTGCTCCATGGAAAACCAGGAGGAAAGATGTATCATTTCCCCCTTCGGCCTGTCAGTGACATCATTAATATAGATGCGGTGAACGAAGGCACCCTCTCTCTCGTTGCCTGTGAGCTGCTTGAATACGCACCCGCAAGCTGACAAGCAAGTGCTTTCCCACTGCTTTCCGCTCATCTGCATCCTGCTAATGCTGTCAATCGGCATCAAGTCACAGCTCCAGCTGATGGGTGACGAGGCCGCCTCGGGGATGACGGGCCATGAACTGGAGTCGGCGTTTGTTGATCTGCAGTTAGAAGCACGGGGCTTGGGTCCAAGGCGACGTGGAGAGAAGTCAGTAGCTGCAATGCCGTGGGCTTATCACCTGATGCCTTTGAGACTCAGTTTCTCCTTCTCTGGCGGGGGCGGAGGTGGTTCTAGAAATCCCTACCTCCCTGGACCACTGCCGCGAGGACCAGATGAGATGATGCAGGAAGATGGTCTCACAGGACGTCGTACAACATAAGCCCTTAACAAGCAGTAGTTGCTGTCAACGTTGTTTAAATATGGAAGATGGTCCATGAGTGACCTGTCCCCTCTCAACCCCCTGAGGTCAGAAATATAACAAGACTACTTTGAATCAACAAGTTCAAATCTTCTAGGAGATTTTCCCCTAACCAAGAACTGATGTAAGAGGGAGGGCATGGGTTTAGTGTCACACAGACCAGGGTCCCCTGGGTGGGCCATCTCACCTGTTTCCCACTTTCTTTGGTAACGGTGACAATGCCTCCTCCGAGGAGGGTGTGGGGATCAACGTGCACATCACTGGGGAAGGGGAGGTACTTCGTTAAAGGATTTCTCCAGTGCTTTCCTGCAAGCAAGAGTTCCCTACTGGAGAGGAGAGTTGGCCTTTTGGCGAACGTGCGTAAGAAACTCTCCTGGGAGACCCCATGGAGGGTCTAATTCAGCAGAGGTGAGCTGTGGCAGAAAGCCCCTCGGCCCAGAGGAAGTGCTGGGCTTGTGTGACGGCTGGATGTGTGTGTCAACACCAAGAACATGCAGGTCTGCTCCGTAGACTTCAGCATAGAGAGAGTTGAGAGGTGAAGAGTCTTGTGGCTTTAAAGTATGTCCACAAGTTCTCCCTCCTTCAAGAGGTGGAGCTGCATTCCTCTCCGTGGAGGGACAGCTGGATTCAGTGACTCGCTTCTAACAGCTGGAACATAGAGGAAGTTATCAGGGCACAAAAGGCACTGCAGCATCCCCCTTGCTCTTTCTCGGATGACTCAGTCTGGGATAAGATGCTGCCATGTCCTGAGGACACTGGAATAGTCCTGCAAAGAGGTCCAGTGGCAAGAACTGAGGCCTGTGCCCACCTCCGTTGTGTGAGCCAACCTGGAAGCAGGTACCGTGGCCCTGGTCAAGCCTTCAGATGGCACAGCCCCAGCCAGCATCCCGCGTGCGGCCCTGGTCAAGCCTTCAGATGGCACAGCCCCAGCCAGCATCCTGCGTGCAACCTCAGGAAGGACCCTGAACCATACCTACCAGCTCAGGGTGACCATGGACACTGTGAGATGAAAAAAATGGTTATTGTTTTAAGTCACTAAGTTTTGGGGAAATTTGTTACATAGCACTAGATAACTAATACAGGCTTTCACTTGATTATTTGAATGAATGGATGAATGTTGGTTTTATTCTTGCTTGGTAATGAGAGACAGGACAAAGTAATATGGTGATGCTATTGGTTGCCTACAAATAACCATTGTCCCTTCCTTCTTTCCCCCCAAAATTTTAATTTTGTTCAGGTATCTAACTCTCACAGGCACCTCTGTAACTGGGGAAAAGCTGACTCCCTCCCAGATGTAGTAATTGGCAGGTCCCTGATTAACCGACCTAAGCCAGTCATGGTAATCTCATCTCTCTTGCTAGGAGTTGGTTCCGTTTAGCCACTCAGCTCATAGAAATGCCTAGGCAAATACTCCTGTTTAAATAAGGGGCATGGGATTTAAGTTAACCCATTAAGATCCAAGAAAAGGGAGGCTTATATGCATAGGTGGTTATGAACAAGGAAGCCTGCTGCTGCTGGCAGCGTCTTGTGACATGAGGGAAGCCAGCTTGAGAACAAAGCAAACACATGGAGGAGGGCAGAGCCAAGAGACTTGCAGCACATGGAAGCAGAGCCTTGATCACAACATGCCTGAAGCCCTCCCTCTGGACTTCCTATTACGTCAGATAATAAGTCTCATGTTTAAAGTCTTCTTTTTCAGACTTTCCATTTATATGCATGTTGTTAACCTGTTTCTTTCCATTATTTAACAAAGATTTATTGAGCAACTACTCTGTGCAGGCATGGTGATATTCATCACCACAGACTTAGGGCCTGGCCTCAAGAACTTATAGTCCGTGGGGGCCTAGTTGACCGTCAACCTCTTCAAGTATAATGGAGAGTGGGAGACCAGTGATGGCTAAGAGGATGACCTAAGACCAGAAACACCCTTATTCATCTCACAAGCCCATACTGTGGTGCAGTTAGGGGCATAGATGTAGACGGCCCCCGAAAGCCCCAAAGGGAAGGATGACAGTGGGACTGTGAAGGCCCCAGATCCTAACATCTGTAAGATGAAGCTGATATTAGGATCTACCCTATAGGGATGTTTGGAGGATTAAATAACCACAATTTAGTTGAAAGAGAGGGTGGAAAAGTGATCTGTAGAGCCTGGATGTGGGAAGTGGGCTTGGCCTCCCACCAAGATGTATAACAAAGGGGGTCCCTAAATGTAAGAGAGGGGTTCTGACTCCGGGTGGCCAAAAAATGACACATGCCTGCAGCCCAGGTGTCTGGGACAAAAGCTTGCACATTGAAAGACACATGTGTTTCACCGAATGGCTAAAATGAAAAGGACAGACACCACCAAGTGTTGACAAGAACATGGGGTAACTGGAGCTCCATACGAGGGGTGAGGATGCACGGCCACTTTGGAGAAGTGCTTCGCAGGATCCACTGAAGCTAGGCCTTCACCTGCCAACAATTCCACTCCCGGGAACACACCTGGGACAAATGCACCACAATGCACCAAAGATGTGTGCCAGGTACTCAGAGCAGCACCATTTGTTAGAGCTGGAAATGACCCAAATGCCCATCAACAGCAGGGGGGATAAATAAACTGTAATCTACTCATACAGTGAAACATGATAGAGCAGGGCTTCCAGCTTCAGCACCGCTGACATTTTGAGGTAGATCTTTCTTTATTACGGGGGCTGTCCTTTGTATTGTCCTCCACCCACTAGTTGCTAGTAGCGTGCTCTCCCCAGTTGTGACCATCAAAAATGTCTCCAGGCATTGTCAAATGTCCCCCGGGGGCTAAATCACCCCCAACTGAGAACCACTGCTGTAGAACAATAAGAAGAAGGAAGGAGGGAAGGATGGAAGGGGGGGAGGGAGGGAGAGAGGGAGGGAAGGAGGGAGGGAGAGAGGGAGGCGCAATCCCACGTGCAAACACAGGAACACATCTCCAAAACATTGTGTTGAGCAAAAGAAACTAGACACCAAAAAGTGCCCAGGGAGCATGTGGTTCCATGTACAAGAAGTTCAAGAACAGGCAAAACTAACCAAGGGTGATTCCATCAGAGCAGTGGTTATCTAGGGAGGGGTCGCTGCCAGATGGGCTTGAGGGAGTCTTCTGGGTTCTGCGAGCAGCTTATACAATGGACACTCACGTACAATTTCATCAAGCTGTACAAATAAGAGTAATTAAGTTTACTCTAGGTTTGTTAGATCTCAGAAAGTACTTAAAAAATAGATGTGGCCGCTCTAGCCATCTGTCTCCTAGGGCCCCTCGTCATTCCCAAGCCCTGCCCCTGGCAGAGAACCCTGGCATCACCACCATCACTCCTCTCTCCAGCTCCTTCTCTCCCCCTTCCTCACTCCCATCTCCCAGGGAGCTGCGCCCCCTACACACACACACACACACACACACACACACACACACACAGCAGCAGCAGCTCAGGGCTCCCACCCGACACAGGTGCTGCGGCAGGGGGTGGACCACATTTCGAGCTGCAATTCTCTCCCAGGGAGCCAACAAGCTCTGTGGAGCCCACCTTGGGCCTCCGGCTCCAGTCCGCCCTCCTGGGGGGTGCGAGAGGAATTTCTCCTCTTGTTTCACAGTCCCAGACCAACCCACAGCTGACCCCGACCCTGGTGGGATCCAGCAACGTTGGAAGAGCCCCACGCTGTGGCCTGGGGGTTGGCAAGCAAAGCGGGCTCTCTGCGTTAACTGAGGCACCCTCGCAGAGTCTGTGATCAAGGGCAGATGGCCCTGTAATAAGACTCGCCCACCCTGGAACCTGAGGGCGTCCAACTGCTTCACTGGACGCATGGAGCTGCAGGAAGATGCATAACTACAAGGAACCCAGCGTGGACAGAGGACCAAGAAGAGCCCTGGTTTATGCCCCCATCCTTCCATTCAGCTGAGAGGCGTGGAGTCTGAGCCCGTACCAGTGTCTGTAGGAGGCGCCGCAGATGCAAAATTAGTCACTTCTCCAAGGTAGGTATGCAAATAGCCAGTGAGCACATGAAAAGATGCTCCATGTCAGTAGTCATTAGGTTAGTGCAAACCAAAACCACAGTGAGACGCCACTTTACTCCCACTAGGATGGCTAGAATCAGATCAATGGACAAGAGCAAATGTTGGTGAGGATGTGGAGAGATCAGAATTCGTACGCAGCACTGGTGGTCACGTAAAATAATTCAACTGGTGTGAAAAGCAGGGCTGGTGATTCCTCAAAAAGTTAAACATAGAATTACCACAGGACCCAGTAACTCCACTCCTAAGGGTGTACCCAAAAGAACTGAAACAGGGACTCAAATATAATGTGTACAGACGTTCAAAACCACATTAGTCACGATAGCCAAAAGGTGGAAACAACCTAAACGTCCATCGGGAGACGAATAGATAAGCAAAACGTGGTGTATCTATACGGTGGAATATTATTCAGTCTCAAAAAGTTATAAAGTACCGACCCAGGCTACAACGTGGAAGACCCTCAAACACATTATACCAAGTCAAAGAAGCCAGCCACCAAAGACCACATATTGTACGATTCCACTGATGTGAAATGCCCAGAACTGGCAAATCTATAGTGACGGAAAGTAGACTGGTGGTCGCCAGGGGCTGGAGGAGGGGGGAGGGAGAAATGGGGAGTGAGTGCCTCATAGGCACGGCTTTCTTTTGGGGGTGATGAAAATGTTTTGGAACATGTTAGGGGTTGTGGTTGTACAACATTGTGAATGTATGAAACGCTGCTGAATTGTAGGATGAAAATGGTTAATTTTATGTTATGTGAATTTTGCCTCTGTTTTTAAAAATCAATGAGACAATCCCTGTTCTGAGGAATCCCAGAGGAGGCTGACTATTTGGAAGGCAAGGACACATAAAAGCACATTGTTCTGATTATTTATTATTATTACATTATTCTGATTATGTATTATTATAATTTGAGTAAAACATTACCCAAAATCCAGCGGCTTAAAACCATTTTACTTTGCTAACAATCTGTGGGTCAGAAACTCAGACAGGACACAGCAGGGATTAGTTATCTCTGCTCCACCATGTCCCGGGACTCCGCTGAGAAGACTCAAATAGCCAGAGCATCTTCTGGAGGCCTCTTTACTCACATGACGGACACCCAGGCTGGAGTAATTCGTAGCCTGGGCTCAGAGGGGAGCCAGAGCACCTTCACTGGACCTCTCCACGTGGCTTGGGCTTCCTCAGAGCATGGCAGCCTCAGAGCCCAGGCAAACCAGGCAGAAGCACTATGGGCACTTCTAACCCACCATGTAGTCAGATAGCATCGCTCCCACCATACTCTATTGGTTGAGGCAGTCACAAGGCCAACCACCTTCAAGGGAGGGGACGTAGACCTTACCTCTCAGTGGGAGGAACGTCAGAGCATTTAGTGACGTGTGTTGAAACCTCCATGCCCATAACTAGAGTGTTAGATAACTTATGCCCGTCTACATAACGGAATACTATGCGCCTGTCAGAAAGGATGAGGCAGCTGTATGATGTACTGGTAAGGAAGATCATTCGAGGTGCAGAGCTAAGTGAAAATAAGCAAGGGGTAGAACAGAGTACCAAGAAAAGAGGGACGTAGTTGCAGTCACTGCTTCTACATGCACAGACTGTCCAGGAGGATGCATAGCAAATTAGTAGCAGGCTTGCTTCTGGGGAAGGGAAAGGGGGGCTGGGGACATTGTCAGGAAATGGAGAAACACATCATTTTCACTTTCTATCATTTTGCACAATTTTTTTTTTACTATGTGTCTGTATCATAGGTTCAAGGGACATATTTATAAAAATTAAAAATAAAGGAATAAGTTAGATAAGCAGTGCCGTGGAAACACGCCAAGACATTGTTTTCAAATTTACTTGTTTTGCTTAATATGCATAGTACAACCACTTTTATAGACAAAACAAAATGATACATATACACACACTCACGATCACCCTCCTGAAGGTCAGGAAAGACACACACCAAACTGTAAGGAGAGGTATAGGATTGGGTGGGGCGAGACTGCCTCATTTTACTCCGGATGTTTCTGGATTTTTTTTTATCTTTTATAATAAGAATGTTTGCAAAATACTTATGAAGATGTTTTAGGGAAAGTTTACAGCTTTAAACAAGAGACATCACCATACAGGGATTTCCCTGGTAGCACAGTGGTTAAGACTGCGCGCTCCCAATGCAGGGGGCCTGGGTTCAGTCCCTGGTCAGGGAACTAGATCCCACATGCATGCCACAACTAAGAGTTCTCATGCTGCAACTAAGGAGTCCATGAGCCATAGCTAAGGAGCCCACATGCTGCAACTAAGACCCAGCACAACCAAATAAGTAAGTAAATAAATAAATATCAAAAAGAGAGAGAGAGAGACATCACCATGCGGCATGATGTGTGCTAAAAGGGGAGCCTCGGGCAGCAGAAGGATAGAGGAGGGCAGCTAAATGGAGCTGGCAGTCAGGGAAGGCTTCCTGGAAAAGGAGGCATCTGAGTTCTCAGAAGCTGTTGTATCTCCCTGAGTCAATGGAGGAACTGCCCTAGAGGGAGCCCCTCTGCTTGGTCTCACCTGCTTCTCATCCAAGAGGACTAAGTCCCAGTAGGACCTGCCTCTCCTTCCTCTGTCCAATGCCATTGGGATTTGCTGGGCCAAGACTGAATGCCTATAGACATGGGATCCCCTGCTTCTCTTTTCCCTCTTTTCCCTGCTCTTTATAATAATAATAAACCCAGATTAATTAATAATCACCACTTTGTGCCAGTTGTTGCTGAAACACTTTATTTGTCTTAACTTAAAGAGGAGTACTATTAGGCTTCCCTGGTGGCACAGTGGTTGGGAGTCCGCCTGCCAATGCAGGGGACACGGGTTTGAGCCCTGGTCCGGGAAGATCCCACATGCTGTGGAGCAGCTAAGCCCGTGCGCCGTAACTACTGAGCCTGTGCGCCACAAGAGGAGCCACCACAGTGACCTCTCACTGTGCGTGGCATGCACAAGCCACGCACTTCAACGAAGAGTAGCCCCCGCTCGCCACAGCTAGAGAAAGCCCGCATGCAGCAAAGAAGACCCAATGCAGCCAAAAATAAATAAATAATTTAAAAAAAAAAAAGAGGAGTACTATTATGATCAATGTTCCAATTTTACAGATAGGAAAATGGAGGCACAGAGAGCTTAAGTGACTTGCCAAGGTCACACAGCTGGAAAGTGGCAGAGCTGGTGCCACTTGATGTCTGGCTCCTCAATCCAGACCCCTACCCTCCCACTGGGCTGCCTGGCCTTCCGGGTACTCACACTGTCCCCCAGTGGTCCCCAAATCCCTCTTCCTGTACGTTTCTCCCTCTCTCCTCTCGTCTCTTCCCACCTTTCCTCCCTCACGTCTGCTGCCAGGTTGGCCTTGAGGAAGGTCAGCTTCCTTCCACAGACACAGTGCATTTCAGCCAGCTTGGGTTCCTGAAGGCCACCCTCCTCCCAAACTCTTTAAAGTGTATTTATCTAATTAAAAATCTCTCAGCAGCCCAACGTGCTGGAAGATTTCATATTTAACCAACATACATGGTCAACTCAACCTGTCCGGGCAGGGCAGCCCCATCCCAGGAGCATCACCCTGCCAGGCCTTGGGAGGCCGGGGACGCCCAGAGCAGCCATCTGACCCGCAGAGTCAGCGCCAGCCAGCTGCGTTTCTGGCCACTGAACCTGCCACTCAAAGCCCCCTTTTTAATTAACTCCAAATCTCAGGGGGCCGGAGCACGTGGGCAAACTTCTGTCTGACTTCACTGCAAAGCCCAAGCACATCCCAGTTTGCTTTCCAAGAATAGAAGTGGGAGATGAGGGAGGGAGGAGGCTGGGATCTAAAAATGAATTTGCAGCCCAGAGCAAAACAACCCAGCCGAGGAGAGGGGAGAGAAAGCAACACACATGCATGCAGCCCAGCCCAGTGGGGGCTGTCTGCTGCCATCCCGGGTGTGAATCGCGGACCTGGCAGTCTGCCCAACTGTCTGGCAGGGACGGTGAGGGGGGGGGGTGGCACGGCTCATGCCAGGAGCAGGCAGCTGGGGACGCCCATGGGAGTCTGGATGTTTTCTGGGTTCGTTGGTTTTCCCCAGTAGACAGAAGTGACTCACGGGCTTGCAGGCTGGGCTCAGGGGGTTCATGAGTGCCCCAGATGTCGGTCACATGAGGTTTCAGGCATTCAGGAGCCAAATGCCTGAGGGGCAAGGGACGAGGTTCCACCATCAGGGATACCCTTACCCCCACCGGGACCCACTCAGGAATTGATAGGGGTGGCATACTTACCTGCAAATTATAACAAAATCAATAACAACAACAAGAATAATAATAACAGCTTCTATTTATTGAGATTTCACTCTGCCCATCGCTGCTCCAAACACTTTGCCTGAAACTTCTCATTTGAGCCTCACGACAACCATGTGGGATATGAGCTATTCTTGCCCCCATTCTACTGATGAAGAAACTGACGCCTGAGAGTTTGTCCCATGCCCAAGGTCACATGCTCAGGAAGGGATACCCTAGGATGGGAACCCAGGTGGGCCTCTTGCAAGGCCCAGGCCCTTCACGTCTCAGCGGCAGCATCTCCCTGACAGCCCGCCTGCCCCTGGTCGCCCACGGCCTACGGCAGTGCCGCCTAGGCATGGCCTGCATCCCTCAGGAGGCTCTTAGGGGTCCTCAGACCCAGCATCAATTAACAAACTACACAGAAAGGGCTCTTGCCTTTCCATTCTCTTTCATCTTTTCCAGTGAGATCTGTCACAGAGAAAGGCTCTGTGGGGTACTAGCTTGTGGCTTGTCCTTAACACTCCCTAGCCCTTACTAGGCTCCCTCTGGGACCAAGAGAGCAGGCTAGCACCACCTAGAAGTTTATGACACTGATCTGTTCTCTTTGTGTTTATCTTTCCATCTTTATGGAGAGTGACCCAAATTTTCCTTTTAAGGTTGTGATACAAGAGTTCGCTTTTAAGATAAACTCAGTTTTAAAAGTCGAATGTTTTTAGAGTCAGGTACTGAAATATTTATGGATGAAATGACATGATGTCTAGGATTTGCTTCAAAATAATCTGGAGTGGGGGCAGACTCTGAGTCAAGGTATAGAAGAAACAAGATGGGCCATGAGCTGAAGTTTTTTGAAGCTAGCTAATGGGTAGTATATTGTAATAAGTATAATTCAAAATATGTTTATCTATAATTTTATATAAAATATATTTAAAATTTTAATATACCATCTAATATAGTATATTATAAATTATATATAATATATTAAAATATTATCAATTATATAATAAATAATTCTATAACTAGACCCTATATTAATTATACCTAATATATTATCTTGCAATATAATTTACATTTTATGTATTACATATTGTGGGCACCTTGTATTATTTTATTTAGGCTACTTTTGTATGTATTTAAAATTTTCCATAGATACAAATGTTTGTCTAATTCTATATAAAAAATTCTATTAGGGCCTCCCTGGTGGCGCAGTGGTTGAGAGTCCGCCTGCCGATGCAGGGGATACGGGTTCGTGCCCCGGTCTGGGAGGATCCCATATGCCGCGGAGCGGCTGGGCCCGTGAGCCATGGCCGCTGGGCCTGCGCATCCGGAGCCTGCACATCCGGAGCCTGTGCTCCGCAACGGGGGAGGCCACAACAGTGAGAGGCCCGCATACCACAAAAAAAAAAAAAAAAAAAAAAAATTCTATTAAAAAAAAACTTTTAAGTAAGTTGTTTTAAAGAAACAGGTGAAGTAACAGTGTAAGCAGTACCCAGAGATGACAAAAACTATGGCCGGGAAGAGCAGACAAGCAAGGCGTGCAGAACACCGGCACGCGACTTATTTTCAACATTTACAAGTTTATTTTCCTTCCCAGGAAGTGGGGAGGCGGGTGTACTCCTCCCCCTCCCCCAGGACTTTCTTCCTCTGGCTGCAGGACGTGGACCCCTGGCGAGGCCAGTGGTCTGATGTCATCCTTGCAGAGCTTGGGAGAAAGGGCAGGCAGGAAAGCACTGCCTTTTTATCTTTCCCCTTCAACGATATAAAAGTGCAGTATTGCTAAAATGATCCCATCTGGAAATCCAAATGCATTAGGAGCAAACAGGCCTGGCTCGTGGAGGAGGAGTGTTGCAGGGCTCTGTGCTGAGGGCATCCGCAGGCCAGGCTGCAGACTCCACCCAGAGGACCTCAGCTCGGACCCTGGGGGAGACAGGCCATCTGGTCTACCCAGAGCCCCGCCCCACGGAGGCTGCAACCCCTCAGTGGAGCCGAGCCAGACCCTGAGAAGAGCAGCTCTGGGCCCTGGGAGTCGGCCCAAAGGGACCCCACCGAGCAGAGACCATGAGCCCAACAGACAAAGGCAGGAGGGGCCTCAGAGTCCCCACCCAGAGTCCCAGATCTGCACTTTTCCCCCCTCGGGCCCCTCCACCCAGCAGGGCTTCAACTGTAGCTTCAAACCCCAAACAACTACACAATGCCCCCCTTCTCACGGACATTCATGTATTCATGCATCAGTTCACTTAGTTATTTAACTAACACTTATTCAGCGCCTACCATCCACAGGGTGGGGGGCGTGTTCTAGAAGCCGAAAATACAAGACAGATAATGACACTTCCCAGGAGTCTTAACACCGCCAAGTCAGGAGAACACTTTCATCACATCCATTCTCAGATGGGGCCTCTGGGGCCCACACACAAGGTGCCAGGGTTGCAGACAAGGAAACAGAGATGTACAAGCAGCAGCCGTGGCTGACGTCCACTGAGCCTGCGCCGGGGCCAGTCCTCCCCACGCAGCCCCGGGAAGTGTGCGGTCAGCAGGTACCCTCCTCGCACTGAGCTGAGGGGTGGGAATGAGGCTGGCCCGAGGTCCCCCGGCTGCCACGTGGCCAGGCAGTGGTTCCATCGATGGCAGCGGTGGACCCCCGGCCACCGGGCCGCGCACTCTGCATCGCCAACAGCCCCGCCAGACTCCTATGGCGGTGACCACTCGGTGACTGAAGATACCGAGGCACAGGAAGAAATGGACCCTGGTCTGAAGTCGATGAGCACTTGCCTTGTTCCAGGAGCCATGGGGGCCCCTTTGCCTGGATCTGCATGGTCCGATGCTACAAGCCCTGTGAGATTTGAAACGTGGCTGGTCCAAAATGAGATGAACCGTCAGTGTAAAATACTTGCTGGGTTTCCACTGGTTGATACGAAGAAGTAGTATAAAATATCTCAATGATATTCTTTTATTTGCTTACATGTCAGAATGATAAGATTTTGGATATATCAGGTTATACATAATTTTAAGCATATCATTAAAATTAATGTCACCTGTTTCTTTTTACTTTTCTAATGTGATTACTAAATTTTAAATTACATATTTGTCTCAGGCTGTTTTATCGGTGGGGACACTAAGGACACAGAGCGGGGAGCAGAATCAGGGGAAAGAAATCCGCCCAGTCACACAGGCCCCCGGCTGGGAGAGGTTATTGCCATCTTGAAACTCTTAAGAACCTAGGCACGAGGGGTTGGGCGTTTGCATTTTGCACTCGTGCACACACAGAGGAAGTCCAGCTGCCCACACTGACCGCAACGCGAGTGTGCAGCAGAGCCAGCTTCTAATGCAGCGGCCCAGGTGCTAACGCTCAGCACTCCGGGGCCGCCGTCTGGGTTTGGCGGCTGAGCACAGCCCAATGGGTTGTGCATCTATCTCCATTGTGCATCTATCCGAGAGGATGTGGCCTCTTGGACCCCAGAGCCCACACCCCCACCCCCTTAACCATATTCTTGGTGTTTCCTTGACCAGATTGCTCTCCCTGAAAATCTCTCCCATGTCAGGTATGAATGTGCATGCCTACCTCCCCGCCCTTGCTACTTATTTTTCCCAAATGGGCACACCTCCTCTCTGCCCCAGAAGGCTCCAGAAGGCTCCATCTAGCCCTCCAGCCAACTCCTCACTCATTCCTTGGGTAAAGAGAAGCAAGGAGACCTAACTGGGAGCAGTTTATGACAGGCAGGAATATTATCCAGGCACTTAAGAGGTTATTAACACCTTTTATGAACCTCGTTGTTTAAAAGCCTGCCATGCTTAATCATTTTAGCACCATTAAATCAGTATTAACAACAACCCCACCACTTGTACTCCGAAATGTCACCATTTGATCGCACTCATGAAACGCAATGCCTTGGAAAATCTGAGCAGAACAGTTGCGTGCTCAGCTTCCATGCAAACATGTGCCCTCAGCTTGGTAGGTCCCGAACTAAAAGCAGGGGGGGCTGCTACCTGGGGTCTCAGACTCTGTCCCCTACCCAGCTGCTTCCCAGTCATTCCCCCTTCACTCGAGCAGGCCTGGGATCCTTCCAGGAGACCTTCCGAAAAAAATCACCACTCAGAGAAGAACACCCTGGGAGGTAGGAGAGGGCCTGAGATCAAAAGGGTACGTGATTGGAATTGTGTAAACACCACATCACGTTTTTATTTTTCTCATGCTAGCCCAACGATATACACTTTTATAAAGTAAAAAGTGTTTGCCCTTCTCCTCTGCACTCGAATCCCAGCTCTGCTACTCGAGAGCTGTGTGACTTTGGCCAAGTGACTTCACCTCTCTGTGCCTTCATTTTCTCATCCGTAAAAAGGGCATCAGGATAGCACCTACCTCCTGGTCATGTTGTAAAATTAAGTGAGAGACTCTGTGCCTTCAGCACAGTGCTTAGTACCTAGTTAACGCTCAGTAAAGTACATGACCTCTTAAATTCCAGAGGTAACATTGTCAGCAGATTGGGGTGTACCCTTTCAGACTTTAGTGCACCTATAAAATACATCTGCATGCGTATTTCTAGAATTTTTTGTTTCACTGTTCTTTCGCTGTTCTTTACAGAACGGAAATCCTCCTATGTATGCTGTGGTACATCTCCACCCCTATTTAGGTATTTTTCTCATGTGACGGTAAGTCCTGGAGAGCCTTCCACCCTGATGTTTACTGATGTAGCAGTTTTTCTGAAAATGGTCAAATAGTAAATACTGTAGGCTTTGCAGGTCATCTGGTCTCCATGGCAGCTACTCACCTCTGCCATTATAGCTTGAAAGTAGCCATAGAAAATAAGTAAATAAATGGTGTGTTCCAATAAAACTTTATTTACAGAAACAAGCGGAGCACCATCCCTAGCCCTCAGGCTGCAGTTTGCAGAGCCCGACTCCAGCCCCGCCCTTGTGGATAGCTCCCCGGTATCCCCATGCAGTTGTACTGTTACGTACTCAGCTCCCTTTTGTAGGGCATTTAGGTCATTTCCAAGTTTGACTTTTCAAATGATGCTTCCAGATCTCACACCCAGGTCCCTGGGCGTCTGTGGCAGGAGGATGCATGCCGCCCACTGGGATCGCTGGGTGATGCAGAAGGCACCCCTTGAACGTTACCAAGGAGTATTTAAATGCATGAAGCACACCCCTGGGCAAAGTGAAGGCTGAAAGCACATCGAGGGACCAATTGTTTCCACTCTTGTTTTCTGAACAAAAGCAGGGCTATTCTACAAACTTGACCTCTTCAAGGTCACCGACAAGGTGGTGGGGAGTAAGGCCATAGGGACCGTATTTCATGAGTGGAAACTCATCCTGGGCTGCAGGACACAGCCCCCTCCTGGAGCTCTCACTCAGATGACCATGACCGACCTGTAACTATCCTACAAGGTAGGGACCAGTGTCATCTGCACTGTTAGCTTAGGGGGCAGAGGTCCCGAGAGGGGATGGCAGAATACACTTGGTCTTGCCCCCAAATGTATTCGGATCCCTGTATAACTTATTTTAATTTTTTTTAAACTGGTTGCTAAAATGTACATATCAGGACATTTCCCATAAAGATCAGGACTTGGGCTTCTCTCGAGTATTCAGACAGGACTCGTTAAGGGCACAGACTCGGGCAGAGGACCATCTGTGCTGGAAGCCCAGCCCTGTGAACTTGGACAAGCCACTTATCTCCTTGTGCTTTGGTTTCCTCTGAGTTCAAACAGTGATGCGAAGAGCACGGGTTCCCTCCTTCCTCTTGCTCCAGAACATGCCTCTCTAGTTTCTCAAACTCACCAAGGTCTTGTCCTTAACGGGCCAGACTGTTCCTTGCACCCCAGCCTCTTTCCAAAAAGAGCTGCTTCACGTCTGGTCTTTCTGGCCTCAGCACAGAGGCCTCAACCCCAAGGAAGCCCTCCCAGACCTGCAAATCCAAAGCAGGCCCCTCCCCTCCCCCCATTCCCTTCTCATCTCCCCAGGAGTGCCAGGATCTGCCATCACTTGGTGTCACTTGCTTGTTTGTTCCTTTGCTGTCTGTCTCCTCCCACCTCCATCACCCCCTAGCCACTCAGCACTCAGCCCCCGTAAAAAGGCAGAGTCGGAATTTGATCCCAGGCTCCTCTGACCACAGGGGTTCTTCCCTCTAACCCTCGCGCCCCCTCCAGCATTGTGATAAGAGATCCTCCGTGGTGGACATCGAGGCTCCAGAACCACACCACTGCTGAGTCTTGAGTCCCCCTCTCTGTCGTTCATCTTCCTCAACTGTAAATGGGAAACAGTGCCCAGCTCCCGGGCTCGTCTGGGCATTAGATGAGTCTGTAAGGGTTAGAACAGTGCCCTGTGTGGGGTATACACACAGTGTGAGCCATCACTATGTCATCATGATTCTCCACTTCTCAGCAGGTACCAAGGTCCCCAGAATCCCTTCCCACTAGCAAATCCAAGCTGTCCTGGCTTCCCCGAGGGGCCAGCCAACAGCAGTCCTAAGCACTTTCCAACTCATGGACCCCTCCCAGCAGCTCCAGGAGGTGCATTCAGTTCTAATTCCCATTTTACAGATGAGGAGACAGAGGCACCGAGAGGTTAAGGAACGTGTCCCAGATAAAACGGTTGGTGAAGGGAAGAGCCCAGATTCGCCCTCATGCTCCACTGATGGGAATTTATCCCAAGGCAAAAATCAGACAGTTACACAGAGGAGGATGCTCAGGGGTGCTCTCTGCAGCATCACGTACACTGTAATGAAAAACCAGAAACAACCTAAATGTCCATCCACCGGGGATTGCTCAAATCACAAATACTACACCCAAACCCGGATGTTCTGCCACCATGAAAGATGATGAGAAATCTATGTTCATTAGCATGGAAAGCTGTGACAGCTAAGTAGAAAAAAGCAAGCCACTCAACAGCACTCGTAGTGCAAGTCTATTTTTGCTTCAATATGTATTTAAATATATATATTAAATACATATATATCCCCATGTGTGCAAATATGCATAGAAATGAGATTGGAAGAAAATGCATCAAAATGTTAGAAGTAGTGTTTGTTTCTGGGCAGTAAGATTTTGGAATCTTTCCACTTTCTTTCTCCTTATAATTTTCTGTTTTCTCTATTTTTTGCCATGAGCATGTATTGCTTTTATAATTGGGGGCGGGTGGAGATGCAAAAACCGATTTAGCTCTTTTCATTTTGAAAAGTGTACAACTTGCTTTCTGTACTTCAAGATAAATCGTGGGCACCTCTCTAGACCCACAGATAGGAATCAAAGCCTTCTCTATGATCGCTGCCCTTGCTCTAGAGTCTGGAGGGACCACACGTATTCAACCATTCCCCCAGTGACACACAAGGGTGTGGGGTGTCACCCCTGTGATCACCTCATGGCACACGGCAAAGCTGACGGCGTGTCACTCCCACGCTTACATTATGCTGTAAGGACCGTCTTGCTGCCAGACTCCCTCTGGACGCTTGGCTTCCTCACTGCCTTTGAAGAAGCAAATGGCCGTGAGTCCTACAGCCACAAGGGAATCAATTCCACCAATAGCCTGAGGGAGTGTGGAAGCTGATTCTTTTCCAGCCTCACACCCTGACTTCAGGTGAGACCACAGCCCCAGTTAGTACCTTGATCTCAGCCAGATGAGATCCTGAAGCAGAGGCCAGCTAAGCCATGCCTGGTGTCCTGACCCACAGCAACCGTGAGATGATGAATGTGGATTGTTTTTTTAAGTATAGTTGATTTACAGTATTATATGAGTTTCAGGTGTACAGCACTGTGATTCAGTATTTTTACAGATTATACTCCACCAAAAGTTATTTCAAGCTAATGGCGGTCATTCCCTGTACTCTACAATATATCCTTGTTAGTTATCTATTTTATACATTACAGAGTGAATGTGGATTGTTTTACACTGTGAAGTTTATGGTGATTTCTTATGCAGTAATAGAGAACTAAAACATACTCGGTAATTCATTCACCCAACTCAGCTTTGCTAGATAGGGGCGTCTGATTTAGGAAATAAAATACATGATGCCCAGTCAAGTTTGGATTTCAGTGGAACAATGAATTTTGTAGTATAAGTATGTCCTCTGTAATATTTGGGGCATATTTATACTAATAAATTATTCATTGTTGAACGGAAATGTGAATTTACTGGATGTCCTTTCTTTTACCTGGTGCCCCTCCCGCGGACGTCATCGGTAGAGAGCTGGGCATATACCCGTACCTTCTGCTGGAAAGGCCTGCACAGCAAACCCAGGGACACCCTGCAAACAACCCTACAAGACCAGATAGGTGAAGACAAGGACCTAACCCCAAGTTCCTCTTTCGTAACCCCAGATGTTCTGCACCAAATCTCTGTCCCTAAATTGAAGTGCCCCACCCTGCATTTCAGCTCTCCTGGGTCAGAACACAGCCAGGACCCACCTCCAGGACTCCTGGCCCCAACAGCAAGGGTCGGTCCCTTCACACGTGATGCTCTCCCGTCCAGTGGAGACAGCCCACCCTCCGCATAGCATAGCCCAGGGTCTGCGACTCTTGGCACCAAGCTACAAAGGTAAGTAAGATATAGCCTCATCCCTCAAGTGGGTCATGGCCTAAGAGGCAGAGAGAAAGAGAGAAAAAAAGGGGGGAGGGAGGGAGGGAGGGAGGAAAGAGATTCAAACGTGCAAAACTGTCCGTAGATGCATTATTCATTATGGCCAAATACTGGAAACAGCTCCCGCGGGCCTCGCAAGAGAAGGGATAAACACACATCGGAGGGCTACTCAGCAACAGAAGAACAAACTGCCGACACAAGACAAGGACGACGTTTCAATCATAATGTTGAGTGAAGAAGCCAGATACACAGAAAAGAACATCTTGTATGATCCATTCACATGAAGCTCCAGAACCATCAGCTTAATCTATGTGTTAGAAACAGGCTGGGGGCCCCCTTTGATGGGAGGCAGGGACTCGAACGGGCACGGGGTTTCCGAGCTGCTGCTCTTGTCCTGCTTCTCTATCTGCATGTTAGTTGCAAGGGCGTGTCCACCATGAAAATTCACCCATCTGGTCACACAGGATTTGTGCACTTTTCTGTATGTATATTATACGTCAGTAAATAATCTCATTGTAAAAAAGAGGTAGGTTGATAGGCAGGTGAATGGAGCTGGGGTCTATCCACACAACGGAATACTACACAAAGATAAAAAGCAATGAACTATTGCTACACACTGCGACATGCCCAAATCTCAGGCTAATTATGTTGAGTGAAAAAAGCCAGACCCAAAAAAGCACATACTGTATGATTCCATTTATATAAAACTCTAGAAAATGCAAAGTAATCTATGGTGATAGAAGCAGATCAGTGGCTGCTTTGTGGGAGGGGGCGAGAGAGATGGCCGGGGGCACAGGGAAACTTCTGGGTAGTGACAGAGATGCTCGGTATCGTGATTGCGAGGATGGTTTCGTGGGTGTGTCCCTAGGTCAAAACTGGTCAACTCGCACATTTCAAATACGTGTAGTTTATTGTTTGTCAACAATGCCTCAATAAAGTTATTGTTTAAAACAGAGGTAACCCCCCAGGATCTGCCAATGGATGGGACGTGGGGGGCAAGGGAGAGAAGGGAGGTGTCAGAGGGATCCCAGACTCATGGATCAAGGAATGGGGAAGAGGTGGTGCGCCCCCCAGGACAGAGAGTTTTCTGGCCCCAAATGTCAATAGTGATAACACTGATATATCCTAGTCTAGAGGTAGACCTGCAGGGGTTGAAATTCTGGATCTGCCGCTGTGGGGTGAGAAGACCCCACAGCAGCAGAGGGAGACCTAGGCCAGCTTACGCCTCCCTTGGGAAGCTCACAAACGAGGAAGAGAGAGCACCAGCCCCCCCCCCACCCCAAAAGAACAGGCACATTGTCACATGCCCTGAACGCGTGTGTCTGACGGTCGAGTTTGTCAGGAGGATGTGTAAAATGATACACAGGGGTCTAAAAATAAATAAATAACTGGAGAGGCCCGAATTAGCCGTCTGATGGTTTTAGCATGGAGATTTGGTACAGCTTGCTCCAAGCATCCTGGTTTCCCTGGATACGTTGGCCACGCATTAGCTGTCTCAGGCCCAAAATAAAAGAATTGCAAGAAAGAAGCCACGGGACATTGTCGCTGCCACTGCTGCTGTCAGGATCGCTCGTCATTTTAAAAACCAGACACCCCAGGCTCCTGGGACAGACGAGTGCCTCACTCTCTCTTCATCCTGACGGCAGGACAGTGCAGTGCCTGACGAGGTGGACCCTGGAGCCAGACTGGTCTGAATTCAAATCCTGACCCTAGGACAGCTTGTAAACGTATCATTTGACCTCCCCCAGCCTCTGAGAAGTTGCCTTCTCTGTTCAGCAAAAGGGAAGATGTTCCCATCTCATAAGGCGGTCCGGGGTGTTGGCACAGAATGAGGCCCTAAATCTAGAAGCCACTTTCATCACTTCCAGAATAGCCGGCACAGGCGGCCAGCATGCAGCACGCGGAGAGGGGCCACCATTAGATGTGCTCTTGGCCAGCCGAGGAGGCGCATCCCTGAGCCGGCATCCCCCGGTGCCCACCCTGGCTGGAGCCCAGGGAGATGGCCCTCAGACAGGCCTGCCCTGCCCCCTGCCCCAGGGCTCAGGCTCTCCCTGGGGAGCTGGCCCTGGTCTTGCCTCGGCGTTCTGATTCTCTATGCATGTTCTGCGCTGTATCGACAGCAAAAAAGAGGAGTGGTAATTAACGGCCAGCACCTAAAGCAGTGCTCTCGGCCCTGGCTGCCCATCAGAACCCTCTGGGAGCTCTTAAACATCCCTATGCCCAGGCCACTCCCTGGACCAGTCGGGATCTGAGGCTGGGCCCTGGGCCTCAGCGTTATTAAAGTTCCCCCGGTGTTCAGTGGAAGTTGAGACCCAATGTCTAGACCAGGGGTCGGCAAACTTTTTTCTTAAAGGACCAGAGAGTAAATGTATTAGGTAGTGCAGGCCCTGAGGTTTGTCGCAACTACTTACCCCTGTCCTTGTAGCAGGAAAGCTGCCACAGATGACTTGTAAACGATGGGCATGTCTGTGTTCCAATAAAACTTTATCGATGGACACAGAGGCTTGAATTTCATAGAGTTTTCATGTGTCATAGAATATTTCTCTTTTTGTCTTTTAACCTTTTAAAAATGTAAATACCACTCTCAGCTCAAATACAGGCGGCAATCTGGATTTGGCCACGGGCTGTGTAGTTTGCCGCCCTGGTCTAGAGGAACCACAGTGAATTTTTAACTTGCGTTATTTCATTGAGCGTCTACGATGCGTCAGGCACTGGCATACACAGCCAGACTCTGGGATACAGCGAGAAACACAACAAAGTCTCTTATTTACAAATCAGGGGCACAGAGGGGACCACATTTTCACCTCTTAACGCCCCTAGGAGGGGAGGCCCCGCAGCTGCCAATCGAACTAGACCAGAACTCGGATTCTGTGAATTGACACCAGAAGCTGCCCTCCTCCTCCTCAGTGAGGGGCCCGTGTGCCCCCTGACCCCTGTGTGCCCCCGACCCCTGTGCAGGGTGCCAGGAAGGGCCACACAGGAAATGCGGTCCACTCCTTCCCCCCAGGGGAGGGGAACCAGCACTGAATCTCAGCCTCACACCTCTATATCCCAGGGAATCATTTTTATTTTCCCACCCATTTTACAGATGAGCTAACTGAGCCCAGAGAGGTGAAGCAATTTGCCCCAGGACCTTAGCCAGTTGGGTCCAGCTCTCAGGAAACCAGCCCCACGGAGGGGGTTGAGGTGATCCAGTTTCAGACAAGTGAAGCTGTGATAAGACCCAGGCACCCAGCAAGCTGCCCCCACCCCGGGGCTGGACTGACCACTTCAACCCCTCCCCATGGCTTCCCCCAGCCTGGTATTTCCCCAGAGCCCACCATGGTGCTCTGAATAAGAATAAATATTCTTATTTATTTCCAGCATGGGGACATTTCACCCAGTTATGCACATATATTGATATGTTTTTAAGGGGTTTTGTTTGTTTTTTAAACTGGAAATGTAAGCTCTCTCCTTCCACGTTTATCCCCACAGTCTCCACCCCACAGGCCTCCTTTAGGACAAACATACTTGCTTCTCCCCTCCCTCTGAGTTCCTCTTCCATGGGTCAATTTCAGCATCTCTAAACCTACCCTCAGGCACTTGGATCCTGAAATTGCACTAGCGTGAAGCCAGGAAATGGGATTTTTCCAAGCTCACCTCATCCCAGCTTCTCCATAACTCGCCAGGGTGGGTCCTTGCAATATCCCGTGCTCCTGATGAGGCCAAGAAAGGTGGGAAAGGTGTTTCTGGGCTAATGGGTGGCAGAGCCGTGTGGATCCACCCAGACCTGGGTACTTGGGTGGGGTGACCTGGAGAGGTGGGCTCCCCCATGGGCAGAACTCATGGGCTGGTATACTTTTTTAAAGGGCATGTGAGGAGACCACCATAGGTTAGTACCTTTTATTGTTTATTTATTTATTTGGGTGCAGGATCTTAGTTCCCCGACCAGGGATCAAACCCATACCCCTGCAATTGTAGTGCAGAGTCTTAACCAATGGACTGCCAGGGAAGTCCCTGCTTAGTAATTTTTAAATTGCCAACAAAGAACATTTTGCAAGTTACTTTCTGCGGTCAACATCATCTCATCGGAGAAAGAACTCTTTAATATCAACAAAATGGAAAGCAGACTTATCTCTGCAAAAAGTTCATACATCTCCCTGTTGGTCTCATTTCACAGTGGCCTGATGGAAATGTCATCCCAGACCAGAAGCAGTCCCTAGCCCTGAGAGGGACCACACTGGACAAATTCATTCCTCTGAGCCTCAGTTCTCTCATCTGCAAAATGGAGATAAAAATAACCGCCGCCCAGGGCTGTTGAGCAAGCTGGCAGGCTTATCTCTAACAGCACCCTGCACCTTGTGCTGTGCTGCCCGCGGGAAACTGCTGGAAGGCTGTAGAAAGGAGCTGCAGGCGGCTCTTCACACAGGGCTCGGCTCAGAGCCAGGCTCGTCAGTGGCCGCTACCCTGGCTGGGGCTGCAGCATCGTGGGTGTCACTATCTCTGCTGGAGTTGTTGCTGCCTTCATCATCCTCCCCCCGAGCCCAGGCCTAGCTTCTAACTCCAAATCTGAGTCCTTCCATTCATCAGATCCCGTGTCTGTAAAATGGGGACCCTACAGAGGCCCACGTCGCAGGATTCTTGTAAGGATCTTGTGAACTAATGCAGGTAGAGACCTGAGAATGGTGCTTAGCACGTCGCAGGGACCCAGACTGAATTCACTGTCATTACTGCTGTGGCTGTAAGCCAGCCGCCCAATGGCAGACCCCATGCTCTTTCCACAACGCCATCTGCCCTCCTCTCTCCCTCCCTCCCGAGTCCATTTGACTAAAGATGTCAGGACCCAAAGGCCAGAGTGCCAGGCTGTCCTTGGCCATGAACCCAGGGGCATTGAGGGGCCCTGCAGGCAGACGTAGTGTGGCTTCTACACTGACCCACTGAGACCTTCCCCAGAAGGAACCAGACCCTCCAGGAAAAGGAAGCCTGGGCCACCTGTCCTTGCAGAACGCAAAAAAGTCCCCCAAATGTCAAACCAAGAAAGCAGTTTGGCTGTTGGTTGGCTCCTGAACTAACAGGTGAGGCTGGTCCCTGCCGGAGGGGCCCATGCGGCCCTGCTGACCTCAGATAGGTGTTTCCCATCCCCCCAATCAGGCTGCCTCGGTCGCTTTGAACCCTGATACCTCACGAAAGCAGCCAAAGCAAACGGCAGCCTAAACGGGGCACCTGATGACCCACCCCACAGGAGAACGCAGCAGGCTCGGACACCTCTGAGGCCAGTTTGCCTCCTGGGAAGAAGGCCTGAGTTCATCTGACACATGTTCATTCAGCAGCTTGGCTGAGCTTTCTCTGTGCCAGGCAGGAAGCTGGGGTCATGCAGCAAACAAGCCAGACAGGCCCCTGTCTTCGCAGCGCTTATAGTCTGTGAGGCAAAGACACGAACAGCAAACAAGTACACACATTCGTACTCAGGGGTTCTTGCTAGGGGTCCAGGGGAAAGAAACAGGGCGATGGGGTAGGACACAGCTGGAGGCCAGGGGGAGGCTTCCAAGAGGAGGTGACACTTGAGTTGAGCCCTGAACGACAAGACGGAACTGGCCGTGAGAAGACCATTCTCAGCAGAGGGAACAGCAAGAGCAAAGGCCCTGGGCTGGGATGGGTCGGGAGGTGTCATGTCCAAGGTCATGCAGCTTTGGATATGGAGCAAGAAGCAGTGGGAGGAAACCAGGCAGGGCAGGTGACGGGGCAGGTCACGGGCAGCTTGAGTGCCACAGGCAGGGATGTGAAAATACAAGAGGAAGCGTCCAAAGATTGCAGCTGCCCCTGCCAGGTGGCTCTCCTCAGCCAGGGCTCCTGAAGGCCCTGGCTGGCAGGAGGCCTCATCTGTCCCAGAGATTCAACCTAAGGTGGGAGAAATGTGACCATCTCATCCAGGCGCAACGCGTTTGGAATCGGATTGCTTTGTCAGGCTTTGGGTGAGGAGAGAAGGGGTAAGAGTTGAAATCTGGTCCAGAATGGGCATTTGTGGTTTTGCCTGTTTCCCTGACAACATCTGCTCTCAGAGGCATGAGCAGAGTCAGGGGACTCAGGTGTCCTTTCTGATCGCTGGACCACAGGCTGCATGAGGTCAGAGACTGCGTCTCTTCTGCTCCGAACCAAATCAGCAGAGGCCCGAACATGGATGAACGAATGAGATGAAGGAACAGGGAAATTCTGGTAGGTGTTTTGGCCGTACCTGAGTTCTTCGAAGCAAACTTACAGAGGCTTTCCTAGGGAGCCATCAACACGCCGTGGATTCGAGCACACCTTTTCCAGGAAAGGGAGCCCTGAATGAAACATGCCTATCCACTGCAACTTATGTTCCGTTTCAGAAACCGAGGACTGGACCTCCTGGAGAACAGGGTGGTACCGGGTTGAATGGCAGCCCCAAAATTCGTGTTCACCTGGTCTCAGATGGTCTCAGAATGTGACCATATTTGGAAATAAGGCTGTTTCAGATCTCATTGGCTAAGATGAGGTCCTACCAGATTAGGGTGGGCCCTAAATCCAATGACTGCTGTCCTTCTAAGAAGGACAGAAGAGATTGGCGTGACATCTATAAACCAAGGATGCCAAGGGTTGCCGGCAGCCACCGGAAGCTGGAAGAGAGGCCCCTCAGAGCCCCTAGAAGGAACCAACACTACTGACATCCTGGTTTTGGACTTCTGGCCTGAAAAACCATGAGAAAATAAATTTCGGTCGTTTGCAGCCCCAAAAAGACAAGGACCCTTTTGCGTCTCCCTTACCGTTGCCCACAGCGGCTGATGACTGGGGAGCCGTGTGGTCCAGACATTGGAAAAACAGCATTCCAGACCTTCCACATTCAGTTCCTGGGGCTGCCCAAACAAATTATCACAAACTTGGTAGCTTCAAACAACAGAAATTCTTACTCTCACAGTTCTGGAGGCCAGAAGTCTGCAATCAGTATCACAGGGTCGAAATCAAAGGGTCTCAGGGCCACGCTCCCTCCAGAGCCTCCCGGCAAATGCATTCCTGCCTCTTCCAGCTTCTGGTGGCTGTCGCTGTGCCATGGCTTGTGTCCGAATCACTCCCATCTCTGCCTCTGAGGTCACATGCCTTATCTGTGTGTATCAACTCTCCCTCTGCCTCTTGTGATACCTGTGATTGCCTTGGGCCCACCTGAATAACCCTGGCTCATCGCCCTATCTCAAGATCCTTAATTTCATCACATCTGCAAAGAGTGGATGGTCAAGTGACATGATTTTCAACAAGGTGCATGGCTGGCTTTCCTAATCAAATGACCGTCCTGGAATGCCCCCCAGTCACATTCTAGAACAGATCCGTGAAAGGCCCTTCCTCAAAGGCCCGGAAAAGAAAGTGATTCCCAGGAGCTGGCAAAGGTCCCCTCGGAATAAAGGTCACTTCCATTTTCCATCAGTAGACCCGACAGGCAGGCTGTGGTGATGCTCTCAGGCCAGGCTGGGAAAGTGGGGAGTGGGGAAAATGAGGCAAGCTAGGCCTGAGGTCCTCAGCCCCAGGACACAGCACCCACTCAGCTCCCACCCCGTATGGTCTGATCTTTTGATTTATCAGAAATGTAGATTTGTTACGGTGACATTTCCTCATTAAGTCAGCAACGAATTTTAAACATTTAAAGTGCTCTGTAGATCAAGCAAGACACATCCAGTGGGTGGCCAGTTCCCAACGTCTGCTGTTGACTGGGGTCTATCAGAACCCAGCCAGCATTTAGGAAGGTCTTCTCTGGAGCAGTGTGGGAGGAGGGTCCACAGCTGAGGCTCTGGGGACAGACGGACTCGGGTTCAAATCCATCCTTCACCAGCTGTGGAACCGCAGGCAAGCTACAACTTCCAAGCCTCAGTTTTCCTATCTGTAAAATGGGGTGATAAAATCAACCTGCCCGGGATTCGGATTGACATACACACACTACTATATATAAAATAGATAACTAATAAGGAACTACTGTATAGCACAGGAAACTCTATTCAATACTCTGTAATGGCCTATATGGGGAAAGAATCTAAAAAAAGAGTGGATATATGTATATGTACAACTGATTCACTTTGCTGTACAGCAGAAACACACACAACATTGTAAATCAACTATACTCCAATAAAATTTTTTTTAATTTAAAAAATAAAAATTAAAAAACAATAAAATCGACCTCCCTGGGAAGTTCACATTGAGATGCTCCAGGCCCCCAGCACAGGGCCTCCCATAGTGAATGTGCTATAAGGGCTGGGCGTTATTATTATTGTTGTGTTTCTGAGATGCATCCTTTTGCGTATTTTAATCATTCACACATTTGGCTGCAACCTACAATCACTGTGTACAGTTAACATCTGTTCTGCCCCCTCTTCTCCCTTCCAAAGATGTTCTTAAATAGATTGTGTGACTTTAAAAAGATCGGATACCTTCCTGCTCAAGGTGTGGAAATGAAGTGCACCATGATCACGTCGGGAGAGATCAAAGACTCGAGACCCAGTTGGGGAGGGAGGTGTCCAGGAGGAAGCCGGGGCTCTCCCTGCACTGAGGTCTGTCCTGTTCAGAGTTTCATCAGTCACTTAGATGAAGTCCACGCTTGTGAAATTTGCAAGTGACCCCAAGGGGGAGGGGGAGCTCCAGGGCTGGTGTGTGAAAGTCCAGGGTTCAAGGTCTCGCCAGCGGTTAGGAAGGAACAGCAGGTGTGAGCCGTGGCACTCGGCTTCCTTAGGTCAGTCCCAAAAGTCAAGAGTGACATCACCAGAATAGCTGCAATTAAAACAGTGGCAATGGTGAGTGTCGGTGAGGCTGTGAAAGACCAGCAAGGCTCACAGGATTGCTGGCAGGAGTGCACACTGGTACCGCCGCCTCTGGAGACTTTGGCAATATCCACTAAAGCCAAACACAGGCTGACCTCTGACCCAAAGCCCCACTCCTGGCAGTGACCCCAGGATAATGAGTGCACGTGCACGGTGAGCACGCCGAGATAGTTCCAGAATGCCCGCGGCAGCCCTGCCTGCAACGGCCAACAGCTGGAAACAACCAAAATGAACAGGAGGATCCACAGGAGAATCGTGGTGCATCACGACTGCTCTACAGAGCAACGCAAAGGAACAAACCACGAGTAGAGCGACGAGGATGAGGCTCCCAGAGTTAACAGTGAGGGAAAAGGTCAGACACAAACAGCACGTACTGTAGGATCCTGTTTGTATAATGTTCAAGAACAGGAGAAGCAAATCCGCAGTCAAAGAAGCTAGAATGATGGCTACCTGCAACTGGGTGTGGTGGGTAGTAACCGGGAAGGGACTGGAGGGAACTTTCTAGACTGGTGGGTGGTGGTTACATAGGTGTATACGACATAAAACGTCATCCAGCTATAGATTTTGGACCTGTGCACTTTACTCGAGATATATGTTCACACTGACAGACAAAAAGTCGAGTGCAGAGAGTGCCAGCGGCTGTAGGGCAGGCGGCAGGGTAGGATCTGTGAACCAGGACTCCCGAGGAGGTGTAGACCATGGAGCAGGTGCCTTTCCCTGGGCCCAGCTGGAAACCCTCCTCATTCCGTCCTGGTCCAGGCAGACCTCTTCCAGCAACATGCGGTTCTAGAGGTCATTACAGGGCCAAAGACCACCCATGGGAGCAGGGCCCATCCATGGGGCGTGACATGGGCAGTCACATGGGACTCTGCCCTCAGAAGGGGCTCTGAACTCTGCTGGCACCACCTTGACATTCTTACTAAGTTTTGAACCAGGAGCCCTACATTTTTCGTTTGCACTGGGCTCCACAAATTATGCAGCCGGTCTTGAACGGGAAGCTGTGATGTGTAGCTGGGTCCTCAGTTTCTGAAGGGCAATTCTATGGAAACAGAAGCACATTTCTGGTGGCAAGGGCATGAAGTTATGGAAGTTATAGAGCAACTGGACCTCAGCTTGATGTAAGGAAGAGCTTCCTGCCAGTGCCAGTGCCTCCCAAAGAAAGATCAGCAGCCCGTTTGATGAGTGCCTGTGTGCCAAGCATCTTCCCTGCATCATCTGACTCTTTGAAATAACCCTGAGAGGAGGGACTATCGTTATCCCCATTCTGCAGAGGAGGAAATGGAAGCAAGTTTTTATGGTCGAGCATCACTCAGCTGGTTAGCAGTGAAGCTGGGATTTGAATCCAGGTTTAAATGAGTCAGAGTTGGCATCCACCACCAGAGTTTTCAGATATTCCAGCGAGGGCTGCACAACATCAGGGACCAGTGGAGGGGCTTTCAGCTTTGGGAGGTGCAGGACTTCAGGGCTCAAGGTGGAGATTCTGGGATTTTAAATGCAGACAGGAGGCAAGGTAAAGAATGCCAGAGCACTCACCTGGGTGCCACCCCTGAGGAGGCTGGTCTTCAGGTGCCTGGCCCCACCTGGGGGCTTCCTTCATGGTTAAACCAGGGGACAGAGACACTCAGGTGCTGGCAGGGACACGTGAGTAAAGGTAGGCATGTGTGATACAATAGGGAGGGGTGGGGACTGTGGCGACTTATGCTAAAAAGTTTAGAAACATTGTAAACATTAGGCAGGCAAAACCTAAAACACTTCCGCAGGCTGCCCACAGGTCACCAGTTAGTGGTTGCTGGTTTAGACTGCCAGCCCCATGAGGGCAGGGATGGATCTGTCATGCCCATCAATGTACCCCTGGCCCAGCCCAGCACAGGGCCTGGCACGCCCCAGTGGCAGCCTCTCTGTTCACCCCTCTTTGACCTCGGCTACCCAGCAGAGCTGGGCAATGTGGTGGGTGGCAGGACCCCAGCTCACCTGGCTGTGCCACACCCACCTGATTCCTCCCTTTTCTCTGGATTCCCAGGAGCACAGGGCTGATTTACGAGAATTTTCTTAGAAAAGAAAAACAAGTACTGAATAAATATTGGGATAAGGCAGTGGTTAAGACCAAGACCTCTTGAATCTAACCCCACCACCTCCTAGCTACAGGATCTTGGAAGAGTTACCTGGCCTCCCTCTGCCTCGGTTTCCACATCTGTGAAATGGGAATAACAATGGTACTTAACCTGCTTGTTGTAACTCTTAAATTAGGGAAGACTTGAATCTTGTGACTATTAAGTTCGATATGTCATCCTGTGACTATTAAATGAGGTAATACATGGCAAGTGCCCAGAGCGCCTTGCACACAATAGGCGTTTAATCAATACTAGCTATTGTTCTTTATTGCACAAACAGCTACCATTTATCAAACCTACTACCTGGCAAGCCCTGCGCTAAAAATCGGTCTTTGAAAAAATTATTCCACAAGTACATGTTGAACATGAACTATGGGGCAGACCTTTCACAAGGCACACGGTATCCCCGTCACTTACTCCCCTGGGAAACTCACATCTTGGGAGAGGAGAAGAGTTAGCGCTAGAGAGCCCAGCAGGGTGGCGGTAACGGTAAGACACTTGCTGGTCGTTACACAGGAGCGTGGATTCTCAGGGTATCTCTCGTGGGTTCTACCTTATCCCACCAGGCCCTGCTTGGCACACAGTAGAGGCTAGCAAACATCAGTCCGATGAACGAATGCCACTGGATACTCACAAGACCCTATACGGTAGTACCTGCTGATACAAACAGGTGCGGTGAGGCTGATCACCTGGCCCCAGGACGCAGGAGGCGTGGAAGAGGGCACCCACGCACACCCTCCAGGGGTGGGGACTCTCTCCCCAAAGGCGCAGCCGCCGCTGCTGCCCCGCCCTTCCGCCACCATGTGGATTTAAAACCCACGCTGCCGCCGGGCTCCTGCCCCTCTTCTGCCATTGGGCGAAGCCGCCCGCACTTGTGTCCAATCGAATGGCTGCTCCCAGAATGCAAACTTGGGATTGGCTCGTCCGCTGTGTCATTTTGGGCTGCTTCTGACGTCAGTGGTGTCTGGCACCCCCGCCTCTTCCGCGTCTTGACTGGCGTTAAAGGAGCCGCAGGGGAGAAGACGCGAGAGTTGCTTCAGAGACACCTTTAAGTAGCCTTTAATTTTTTTTTTTTATTAACGTTCATTGTAAAAGCTACAACAAACAGTATAAGAGAAATATACGTTTCATTTAATCCATTACACAAAACTAACCACTGTTAACATTTTGGCAGTTATCGTTTCATTTTTTTTCTAATAATATAATTGTATTTGTACAAAATTCGGATCAGTTCTGAAGCCTATTTAAACTTTACTTCATGAAGGACTTCTCTCTGTATCGTCAAATAATCTTTGAAAACATGTTTTTAAATAGTTGCATTATCTTTGACCTTCTTTATTCAAGCAATCCCCTATATTTTTCTTAATTTCATTGAATTTTGCTTTTCCAAATGAAAATAAATATTCTTGTCCTTAAAAATCAGTTCTCTGATTATTTCCTTAAAATATGTTGTAGAAATGGAACCAGAGGGTGAGGACACTCGTCCTTTAAGGCACATTGCAAAATTGTCTTGCATTCATTCATTCAGCAGGTACATACCGAGCAATTATACCTGCCAGTTGCTGCTAGGAGCTGTGGATACAGCAAAGAAGGAGACGTGTAGCCCACGCCTCTTTCAAAAATGCTGCGCCAGTTTCATCACCTCTGAAGCCAGCTCTGTGTTCCCGAACCACTTATCTGATCCCAGGGCTCTCTGTGCAAAGAGGAAGAGGTTGTACCTCCAGCTCCAGCACAGGGACTGCAGACAGAAGGCAGAGAGCGTATGCTGGGTGCCACACCCCTGGGGGGTGGGTACTGCTGGGGTACCATGATGCCCCATTCCTCTGGACTCCAACAGTTCCTGTCTGGCGTTCTGGAGGCCCTGGGGACATCTGAGCATCTGTTCCTGGGACCAAACACGGGACACGCAGGGCACAGTCCAGCAAGAGACACTGAACAAAGCAACTCACAAATTTATTTAAAAATTACAATTTGGGCTAACTTCTCCAAAGGGAAGGAGGGGATTTCTCGGGTTCATTTGTGTTTTGTGTGGAACAGGGAGCTCCTGCAGCACAGAGCGTGCAGTAATAACCATAAGGAACTCTTTTCAAGAGCTTCTTCCTAGCCAGGCCCTATGCTACCTGCCTTACAGGAGTTTTCTTATTTAATCCTCCCAATAGCACTCTAAGTTCCTTGATGATCTCCATTTTAAAGATGATGAAACTGAGGCCGGGAGTCATTAAGTAACTTTCCCAATCAAGGCCATGCAGTTAGAAGTGGTGGCCTATACTTGTGTGACCCCAGGTTTTGGCATGCAGAATTCAGCGTTTGGGAAACGAATCACTGAACGATTGAGCCCCCAGAGGGTAAACTCTACAAAGGCAGAGCCTGGCTTGCCACGGCTGCAGTGTGGAACAGTCTCTGTGTGCCAGGTATGGTGCCCGTCACTGGCCCAGCCCAGCCAGGCGGACGCAGCCCTCCCTGCACCCTCTGCGACTAGCCTGGCCTGTACCCTCATACCCACCTCCTTCTTCACCAGCCCCCCTAATCCCAGCAGCAGAGTGCCACTGCCCAGGCTGGCACAAGTGCCTTTTATGCCACCAAGTGTCACAGTTTTACATTATTACTCACTTCTGACAACAGTAAAATGTATCGTTCATGAGAACAGAGACACAGAACATTTCTGCCCCAGTATTTCTGGTCCATGAAATCAGCTTCAATGACAAACAGTTCTTTCTGGACGTGTTTCAGACATGAGCTGAACATCTGGAATCTTCCAAACCCCTCTCAGGCTCAGCCTGTGGCAGGAAAGTCTGCATCCTAAGCTACTTAAGGTAACCGAAGACCCTGCAGGGGCTGCACCGGGAGTCAGGAGCACGGTGCTGGCTCAGCTTGGTCTTCCTCCAGCAGCTTGACCTTGGCCAAGGCACGTCCCTGCCTGGGCCTCAGTTTACCCATCTGTCAGAAGACAGGATTTAGCTGAAATGTTTCCTTCCGTCCTTTCCTTCGGTCCACCCCCTCATCTCCCTGCCTTGGTCTCAAAGCCCTGTCTTCTCTGTAGAAACCAGTTCCCTGATGGAAATGAGAAACTACACAGGAGAGAAGGAGGTGACTCCCTGGTGGCATCTGTGACCAGTTTAGCAGGGCTCCTTTGCTTGTTGCTGAGAGCTCAACCATGTGACATCTGTCCAGGAGCTAAGCTCCTGCATCAGCACCCCTCTCCACAGCACGAGCATGTCTCAGGATACAGCCCGCACACGTGCAACACATATATGCACACACACATATACACACTCCTCGCATCTTTACGGTTACGACTTCTGGATCTGGTTCTGGTACGAGGCAAGCACTTGTGCTTGGTAGGCACTGCCCAGGTCTCTGGCTTCTGGATACTTAGAAGCTGGTCATTAGGAGAGCACATGGAGACCGGAAGTGAAGCGAGTGAGCCAGCCAGGAAGACAGGACTGTCAGCCAGGCAGGAAGGTGGCCCCAAGTGTGACTTATCTGTGTACGTGTGCGAGTGCCACTCATTTACTCCACGGAGGTTTTGCCAAGTGCCCGCTGCATGCCAGGCTCTGCTCAATGCACTCACCAGGGATGCATGGGGGACAAGCCAGACTGTCCGGCCCCGTGGGGTTACCACTCAAGTGGAGACAGACGGTGAACACGCAAACACGTGTCTGATGCTTCTGGTCACTGTGTTGAGGCCTTGAAACGCTCTCCCCACCCCACCCTATGAAATCCTGTTCCTGCCCCGCTGAGCAGTAGAGGAGATGTGGCTTCCGTGAGGTGAGGCAGCTGCCGAGGTCATCTACGGGGCAGCAGGTGCCCGGAGATGCCCCTGCAGAGGTCAGCTGCTCTTGGTCTTCGAAGGCGAGGTTTTACAGACAGAAATCACCAAGCAGTTGGGCAAATGGTGGAGCTGGGGAAGCCTCTGTGGAGCCCAGGACCAGTGGGAAAGGCAAGGCGGATCCAGGCAGAGACAGCGAGGATGGTGCAGGGGAGCGGAAACACTGTTTGCTGAGGTCAGCCCACGGGCTCTGGGGCTCTGCATTCATATCCTGCTCCACCTCGTTCATGGGTTCCGGAGCCTCAGTGTCCCCATCTGTCCAATGGACACACTATCAGCTTGTATCTCACAGGGCTGACGTGGGGATCCAATGAGCTGAGCCCTGGTTCCCTACAGGATCCCGATGCATATTTGTTGAATGATTAAATGTACAAATATGAAGTGGCTAGAACAGGGCCTGGCACACAGGCAGTGTCCAATAAACATTAGCTCTTACTAGTGTTTAAAAGCAAAACAAGACAAAAAATAATAAAAGCACAAAGTCCAAAGATGCTAACTTGGGAAGATCAACAGGCCCATGAAAGCACCAGTAGCACTGGGGGCTGGAGGAGCTGGGGGAAAAAGTGACTCAGCGGAAGAGGTTTCCAAAAGTGGTGAGTCGGGAGAAGAAGTGGTTAAACCACTTCAGGCCACCAGAGACTGTTTCTGAAAAGGCAGCTGTGTCCCACAGGCCTGGGGATGGCATGAGGTGAGGGGGCAGGGCTGGACCTCACAGGCCGGGGTCTGCTTTGTCCCCACTGGCCGCTGTCAAAGCAGGCCCCAGCGAGCACAGTCAGGACACGGCCAGCCACCCTCGACCACAACCAAAACCCACGCTGGTTTCCCTGGTCCCTGACTGGCTGCCGACGAGGGCCTGGAACCTGAGCAGGACCGTCTGCAGGATTTGCAGGGCCCACTGTTCAAAAACTATTAATTATGAAGAATTTCAAGATGGTAACAATAGAACATCAAACCAAGCAAGGGGCCCTTTGGAGCCTGGGGCCCTGGCGTCTGCCTGGGCTGCACACCCGTGAAGCCAGCCAGCAGTGCAGCCCAGACGGCAGGCACTGGCAGGGGCAAGGCCTCATTACGGGGCTGGACCACAACGTTTCTATCTAAAGATCCCCCTGTGGCAGATCCAACCCCTGCTCGGGGCAGACAGCAGCATGTGCTGTCTGGAGGCCCAGAAAGGCCTGTGCCAGCGGTCGTCTGGGGACACACACCCATTTCACAATCCCACGACCTGTAACCGGGTTGGGAAATGTATTCCAAGTCCCAGATTTCCTCTAGTTCCTCTTCCACCAAGGGCTCTGGCCTGGCCATGTGCTGCCCCCAGCCTGGGGCTCCTTCCCTGCCGTCCCACCTCCCCAGAGGGGCCACCTGACCCCTTGGGCTCCAGCTGCATCCAGGCCGGGTCCCTTTGTTTCTTTCCAACTCTTGTCCCTCTGAAACCACCGCTTGGACTTACATGTTTACACATCTGTTGTCTGTCTCCCCCGCGAGAATCCAAGCCTCAGGAGGGCCCTAGGAAGATGCTCGGTAAATATGAGTTGAATGAAACACCACCTCCTCGGAGTGGGCTGCCCTGATCAGCAACCCGACCTCTAGCTCATCATTATCGTGTCTGAAGTAACCTAGTTTAGCTACGGGTCTTCGGGCCTGTCTCTAGTCTCTCCTGACTCCCACGATGTCACAGGAGGGTAGGGAGTTTGTTTTGGTTGCTGCCCTGTGTGTAGTACCCAGAACAGAGCCTGGCACTGAATAGAGGCACAACATTTACTGAGCGAAGGAAGGAAATGTCTTTCCCTGACTTTCGATCTCCTTCCCACGGACTCAGGCTGGCCCAGCAGAGGTGGGCCACCTCCCCGTACCCGCACTGCCAACAGAGTGAGCTCTCCCGTCTCAGCCCATATCACCCCTTCCCATGCCCAGCCTGACAGCGCGCTCTTACCCCCCATCACTGCGTTCCCAGCACCACAGAGGGTCATGCCTGGCACACATAGGGTTGCCAGATTTAGCGAATAAAAACACAAGACATCAAGCTAAAATTAAATTTCAGGTAAGCAACACATAAATTTCCAGTATAAGTATGTCTCAAATACCGCACAAGATACACTTATACTAAAAATTGTTCATGGTTTATCTGACATTCACATGTATCTGGCAGCCCTAGGCACACGTGAAGCCTCCCATGAGTGTGGGTAGTCAAGTGTATGCTTCTTCCAAAGCATCTTTGTCCTTTCCTGCTACCCACTCAGCCAGGGGCCCTGTCACTGTGGGAAGGCTTTCCAATTGTCAATATCCTCGTCTGCAAAAGTGAAAACAACATAATGCCAGAGCCTCCCGGCCGGGGTTCCATGAAGATTAAATAGCATAACTGCTAATATACATTCAGCCCTCTTCTTATGCACTTTCAAGGCACTGCCCCCCTCACCCCCTCACAATCACCCCAGGCAAAGTCACCTTTAGCATCCCCACTTTGAAGAGGAGGAAACGGAGGTCAGAGAAGTGAAGATGCTCAGCAAGGTCACATGACTGTGTCCCTCTCGTCCTTGGAGGTGCCGTTGCCACCACCATACTGAGACCCTGCCTTAGGCTTCCAGGCAGAACTAACTTTGGAGCCAGGACGGAGACCACTAACTAGTCCCAGGTGTCACCATCAAAACAGTGGGGTCACATTGTAGGTGCTCATTAAATGTGACCAGTGCTGTTGTTCCAGACAGATGAACCAGAGGTCAATGTAGTGGGTTTGTTTTTTAATCCGCTGAATTAACTGGTTACTTTTGCCTGCTGGCAGTTTAACCTGAATTGTGTAAAATGTTGCCTCATTTCCAAAACAATCAACGGTGTGTGATTCTTGCTGCCAGACAGGCCAGATCAGCTGCAAGAGAATTCAGGAGCGCAGGGGCTGCCCCTGGCCTCACTGAGTTCCTGGCACTCAGGGCTAGCTAGAGCTCAGTGAAAGTCTGTTGATTGAATGAATGAAGGAATGGCTGAAATGAAGGGCAAGGCTGGTGGTCTCCTTTGGGGAATGAGCGGGATTCAAGGTCATCCCCAGGCCCTGATAACAATTTCAGGGACCCCCAAGGCATGTTCATGACTCTCCAGCTTTTCCTCCAAGCTGCTGAGGTCAAATTGCAGCCAGACCTCCCCCGTTCCTTCCTGGGACCTGCTGGTGAGATCGACCCCTCCTTAAGGTAGGGGCTGAGACTGCCCAGCCCATGGCAGGGGTGCCCTCCACCGTAGGCCCTGAGCGCTTCCCCCCTTCCTGGCCCCTGGGCTTGGCTCCCTCACCAGTCAATCACTCCTGAGCTTGAACCCTCTAGAAAAAGTTTCTGGGCCTGCCCTCCTAAGAAAGCAAGAGGCATCACTGTGCTCCGTTGGGGAAGAGGCCTCACCACTTTTTGGGCTGGCGGCTTTCAGTGAGTTCTGCAAGATACAGCTCTGGTTCCAGTCTATTAAAAGGAAATGCCAATAACTTTTAAAACCTACCCCACCCGAATGCAAAAGTTGTCTTTGCTCATTAGGAAAACTCCAGGCATTACAGGGATATGTAGATATTTAAAGAACTAAAAATATTTGGGCGGGGGCCAGGGTGGGGAACTGACCGGGGTTCAGCTTAGACTCTTCCATTGTGTGACCCTAAGCAAGTGACCCCCTTGGCCACTTTCCGTGTCCGTAAAATGGGAATAATAATATTCCTGCCCCTCAGAGTAGGCGTCAGATTGCGTTCATGTTGGTAAGTTTCTGGCGCACGGTAAATAAGTACTTGTTAAATAAATGGAGACTTCGGGCAGGGTCTAGGAGAGGACACACCGAATTGCTGAGAGGATGTGGAGATGGGCCAGGGAGGGGGGCCTCTTACGTAATATTTTAATATCTTTTTAATTCCAGGAGAATGTGTTCTTGCAGCACTTCTGTAATTAAAACTTGAAATAAAAGTACACCCCCGCACTTCCTCCCCCGTCTTTAGAACTCCCGAGCCGTGCCCCTTCCCCGCCCCCCCCCCCCCCCCACCCAGCCGGTGGCCCCTGGGGCAGCAGACTGTTGGGTGTGGATTTGCTCCGGGCCCCGCCGGCTGGGAAGTTACGAGTCCCGGACACGTATTTACATGACAAGGGCTCCCGGGCGTTTCTCGGAGCCGTCCGGGGCGTGCCTACGCGAGTTCCAGTTTTCCCCAGTCTACCTCCTCTCGGTCGGGTTAAAGTGCGCGGGGGGCGCAGTGGGCTTGGGGCCTCCTGGGGCTGAAGATCTGGAGTCGGGGAGCTTACTGCGAAATCAGGTAATGGGTAACCTGGAGGGCTCCCCTCTTCCCGTAATTTCCCCTGCCCCGAGTCCCAGGGACATCGTGCTTCTCTGGGGGGTGGGGGGCAAGCTTCCCCCGCAAAGCCTCGGTCAAGGACCCCGGGGGACGGGTTGGGAGGAACGCACCCGCAATGGCTGGGACCCAATCCCGCTGCCCCGGGCCTGGTCTGTGCCGGGCAGAGCTTCCTAACTGACCCCCGTAGGGGAGGGGACGCTGCGCCCTTCCTTCGCCGCGCGGGTCCTGGGTCTACGCGGGCCGCCTTGCTCTGGCCCTTTAAGAGCCCGCCCCCTTCCCCGTCACCCCGCCCCGCGGCCCGGGGAAGGGGTGCGGGGGAACCTCGGCGGGGATTGGCGCAGCGCGCGCCCCCTCCCCGGCCCCCGCGCGGTGGGAACCGGCAGCCCCGTCTAGCGCTGACGTCAGACCGTCTGCCTGCCTCCGACCGCGGTCTCGGAGCGAAACCCGATCTCCTTGGACTTGAATGAGGAGGAGGCGGCGGCGGCGGCGGCGGAGGCGCTCGGCTGGGGGAAGCCAGCAGCGGAGGCTCAGCCCCGGCGGCAGCGCGCGCCCCGGCTGCCAGCCCATTTCCCGGACGCCACCCGCGGGCACTGCCGACGCCCCCGGGGCTGCGGAGGGGCAGCCGGGGGGCGCAGGGGAGCGCGGCCCCGAGCACTGAGTCCCGCGGCGCCCCGGGAACTTGGCGGCGCCCCGAGCCCGGCGAGCCGGGGCGCGCCTTCCCCGCCGCGCGCCTCCTGCATGCGGGGCCCGAGCGCCGGGCGCCGGCCGGAGCCCCCCCCGGCCGCCCCCGAGCCCCCTGCGCCCTGCGCCGCGCCGCCGCGCCGTCCATGCACCGCTTGATGGGGGTCAACAGCACCGCCGCAGCCGCCGCTGGGCAGCCCAATGTCTCCTGCACGTGCAACTGCAAACGCTCTTTGTTCCAGAGCATGGAGATCAGTGAGTGACCCCGCGCCCCCCTCCCCGGAAGCCCCGTCAGGCTCGGACCCCGAGTCGAGGCGCAAATGCGGGCGGGGGCCTGGGCCGTGCGCGCCCCCTCGGGCCGTGCGCCCCGCGCCCCGGCTGCGCCCGCCGCGCCCGGGGCGCGCCCTCCCGGCTCGCGGCAGCTGGCGGCCGTCCCGGCTTTGTCCCGCGGCGCTGCGAGCCTGGCACGGCCCCCGCTGCCCGCGCCCCGCCCGCCAGGACTCGGACCCGGGGCCGAGCTGCACAGAGGGCGGCGGGGCGCCCGGCGCGGGAGGGCTGGGGCTGGTGGATCCGTGAAGTTTCCATTTTATTTCCCTAAAGGGCAGTCGCGATGGAGCAATTAGGCCGGCTCTTTATCAACTTTGGCTTGGGGGCAGGGGGGTGTCAGGCGTGTGAGACACTGTCTGGCCTGCGCGGTGCCTGGGGCTCCGGGTGTGTGTGTGGAGTGTGCGTGGCTCTGTGGGTCTCGGTCTGTGTGAGTGGGTTTCCGTACGTCTGTGGAGTGTGCGTGTCTGGGTGTCTCGGTCTAGGTCTCGGCGTCCCTCTCTCTATGTCTGTGTGTCTGGCTCGCGGGCTGCCCCAGGAGTGTGTGTGCCCGAGTCTTCTTGGGTCTCTGGGTCTCTCTGTGTCCGGGTCTGGGTGCCTCGCTTGAGTGTGTGCATCTCTCTGGGGGTCTGGGGACCATTTGTGTCCAGGTGTCTGAATCCAGGGCTCAGCGCTGGCGGGTCTGGCGAACGTGGATCCTGAGTGTGTGTCATTGTGTGATTGTCTGTGTCCCCGACGCACCTATAAATAGCCTCTGTCTGGACAGCTTGGCTCAGTCTGGCTGGGACGGTGGTTACAAATGAGTCAAAGTTTGGGGCTGTCTGTGTTTGGGACTGCCTTGCTCTGAAAGGGGGAGGTGGACCAAGGGTGGGGAAGGGAGTGTTTGAAGCTTGGCGCTGACTCGCCCTATGCTCGGAGAAGTTGAGACAAATACGCCTGGACATCCGTCACACATAGCCCACCCAGGTGAACACTGGGATGGATGGGCATTTGACTGGCACCCCACAGGGGACTGACTGCCTTCTAGCCTATACCCCCTCCCCCAGCCCACCCTTTGGAGACCTCTTGTCTCTCGGAGCTTCAGTGTCCCCATGGTCTCCCCTAATCTCCCCAGGCGAGGGTGGCACACAGCCCTTCCCTGCTGGGGCCAGCCTTCTTCCATCTGGGACCAGGAGTCCAGAGGCAGCCGCCACCGAGCGAGGGCAGTCACTGGGTGACTCATAAGCCAGTTTCCGCAGGCGGCTGCCACAGTTTTCGACCCCATAGCCTGTACAGTGAGGCGCAAGGGGTAAAAATAACCCATGACCGGCCCTGCTGGGGCAGGCTGGCTGGCGTTGGTGGTGGGTCCTTCCATCTGCCGCTCCCCACTCCCTCCAGTCCTGGAATTGAAAGCCTTGCTCTCCCTCACCCCCACCCCCACCCCCCCCGCAGCTGCCTCTTGCCAGGCCAGCGAGATGCCAGGAGAACCTGCCCAGAGCCAGCGTTTGCGGAATTGAGTTGCATTAAACCAGATTGCTTCCCAAAGGCCCTTTGTGAACTCGGGAGGCTAATGAAATGCAGGAGGATATTATTAAAATATGTTCGCACATGTTTGGAGAGTCTCGCTGGTGCTAAGTGGATTGGTGCTCAAGTACTGTTGGTGCCTCATTCTCCCTCTCCTGTAAAACTGCCTTAGGGAACTCCCCGCACCCCGGTCCACATCGTCAGGTTGAACTTATCCATTATGAGGGCTGCGCGTGGCCGGACATTCTGCTCTTCTTTCTTTGTGTTCAGGACTTTTTAAAAAATTCATTTTTATTTCTGTGCCTTCTTGGGCTAATCAGCCCTGACAATATTTTGACCGACACCAAGAGGCCGTTAAGTCCGATGCCTGTTTTGACCGGTGTGCTTCAGCATCTGAGTGGGACCCTTGAGGTTATTAGTGCCTGGAACCCTGGCCTGCTCCAGCTGGCCCTGAGGTGGCCCATTAGTCATCATGCTCAGTGTATTTTTTACACACGGCCCTCTACTTCCTGGAAGAAAGCCCAGGGCAGGGAGGGAAGCGGTCTTTAAAGCGCAGGTATAATATAACAGTTTGTTGCGAGTGCTAATCAGATTTCCCGGAAACAGTCTGATGAGGACGCTTTAAAGGCCTGGAGTTTCTTTATACAAAAATAAGGAAGGAAGGAGGGAAGGGAAAATGGAAGGAAGAAAAGAAATGGGCAGTGGTCGCTGTGCATTTCTCATGATCTGAGCTGGGGGTTCCAGTAGAACATTAAAAGTTGGATTTGGAGTTGGTCTGCAGGGCAGTGTCCAGGTGGAGTTGGTCTGCAGGGCAGTGTCCAGGTGGCTCCTCTTTTAGAAAAGAAGAGATTGCCCTTGGTAGGTCCGTTAAGCCCCCTGGGCCTCAGTTTCCTCATCTGAAAAACGAGACCGTGATGGTTGAAATAAAAAACTCTACCGTCTTTCAAGACGAGACCTCTGCTCTCCAAAGCCTGGCTGGAGGCATCAGTGCCGGAAATGGCTTCCTGCCCCTCGAATAGTGCTGGGTCCTTGGTGTGGTCTTCAGTGGCCCCAAATATCAGACCTGGGTGGACCGTTGGCAAACTCGGGGTTCATACCCTCGATTTATAGATGAGGGCAAGTGGCAGTGGAAAGCCTTGTCCCAGGTCCCCAAGCGATGCTTGACTCAGACCCAGGGTTATTTCTCATGGAACGCACACACCATCTTGAAAATGGAACAGGGGCCCCAGAGTAGGTCCACCTTGAACTTGGGGGCCGGAGGAAATCAGCAACATCTCCTTTGCACCTGGAAGAATGGGAACTGGGTTGGCCCTGAGGAAGCCAGATACCTGGGATGGTCTTCACTTTGACAAGACACTGCCAAGACTCTCTAGGGGCCCCCATGTTTCCTGAGGGTCGAGGGGTGTGGGCTGCTGTCAGATGGGACTTTGCTGTTCTCAGAACTCACCCCACGGAAAAATACACCATTCTGGAAAAGAGCCAGGGTTCTGGGAATGGAAAACAACCAGCTCAAGTGACAGCCCACCGGAGATGACAGCCAGGGAGTTCGATGTGGCAACTTTTGAGGAAAGGATTCCTCTTGGCACACACATGTGCATTTTTCTTGGCATTCTTTGACCTCTTTTCAGTTCTGCTGCATCTCTTAGAAATTACCCCCTGTCTTTCTCCTCCAGCTTCTGCTTGAGACTTTTGGGGGCAGACAGATGCTAACCGTGCTTTCTGGACAGACCGAATTGTAGGGCCAGACAGCTGTTAGCTCCTGTGGCAGCATTTCTGGAGGGTCCTGGGAGGTGCCCCTGCCCTGGCTGCGCCCTGCACCTCTGCAGACACTGTCTATGGTGGTGGCTTTGTTTTTTAACACAACCGGAGCCATTGAGCCTCGGATTCCTCTTCTCCGACCTCTCCTCCGATTCCAAACAAATATCCCCACGCGCTAGAGACTCAGAAACTCATAGGAACCCAATTTTCTGGTGGTTTGTCTGGCACATGTGCTGTGCATGTGTAACACTGGAATCCAGGGTATGTCACCCTTGGCACTAGGACGCCTGGGCCAGATAAGTCCCTGTTGGGAGGGAAGGGAAGGTTGTCTTGTGTGTTGGCTATTTAGCAGCATCCCCGCCTCTACCCTCTAGGTGTCAGGAAGAGGATTGTACTCCCCCCAGCAAGTTGCAACAACCAAAAATGTCTCCAGACTTTGCCAGATGCCCTCTGAGGGGCACATTGTCCCTGGCTGAGAACTACCGTTTTAATCAGTTACTGGTTTTTCCAAGGGGGTGGGAGGGGGCGGGAGGGCAGATCTCAGTGGAGAGAAGACGATCCTCCGTTCCTTTCCAAAATCTGTCCCTGTAAACGCCCAAGGTGACACCTGCCACTCATCCACTTAGCCTTTATTGAGCGCCTCTTGTGTGCCACGCAGGGAGGATTGGGGCTCCTTCTTGATGAAATTTCCGGGTTTCGCCTTGGATTTGCATTTATTAGGAGGAAAGACTCGGGCACCCTTGAGAGCTGATATTTCAGGTTTCCGGTTAAACGATGGACATCCAGCCGGCACCAGCGTTTACCCCCGTGGACCCTCTCAGCTGGGACTTTTAACCCACATGTTTTCTGACTGTCCGGGTTTTAGGTTGAGGTGCCGTAGGAGGCTGAGTTTTGACTGGATCTCAGGTCAGGCCGTTGGCCACAGCTTCCCAGGAAGTCTGGGTTAAGCCAGCTACACCGCCCAGCACGTCTTGCGGGCAGGGGTGAGCTTAGTGTTTGTCAAGACACAGAATAACTAATGGCTTTTGTGCACACACGCATACACAGGCACACACATGCGTGTGCACACACACCCATGCCAACACACATGCACACGTATGGGCTCACACACTCAGCTGCTACCCCTTTCTACCTTTCCGGCCAGCTTCTCTCGAGGTTGGGAATGGTTACAGCTTCTTCTGGGCATGTGAGACAAATACAAAGGAAAAAAGTACGCACACACATACTCTCTCCCCTATAAGTTGTGCAAATGTATGCACTCTCCCTTTGAAAGAGAGGAAGGGAGATGGAGCTGTGTGTGAGGCTGCCTGGGAGAGGAGGCTGGCGGGGCGGGATGGCGGGGGCTGCTTACCTTGGGGACAGTGAGATGCACTTGAGCCCCAGTAACCCCAGAGCGGCCAGCTCAGGTGTGCCCAGGTACCACCTCCACGTACCTGCCCCACCTTGTCTCAGGGTTTTTAAACATCCATGGTTTGGTCAGTTGTTAAAACATAAGGAAGTGTTGGAGAGGAGGGCACGGGTTGGGGGCCCCAAGCCAGAGGGCCCGCGTGGCCTCGTCTCCAGGTGTCATCACCCAGAGAGAAGTTGGCAGGCAGCTGGGCACCTGGGGTCCCGCGCAGAGAGAAAGAGCTCTGACGCACTGAGTCTTGGAGACTGTACTCCTGCCAGCCTTGGGCTCTTGTATGGCACACGTGCTGTGGGGAGATCAAGGCCGAGGACACGTTCTGTGCTTTTTAAAAGGTGTCGCGTGCGTACCTGCGTGTGTGCGTGTGAAGATGCTTGGTTAGGGGTGGGGCTGGGCGCCACAGGCGCCACGTACCCCCTCCTCTTTGTGTGCCTGAGGAGCGGAGAGGACGTACCCCACTGCTCCGGGCCTTCCAGAGGCCAGCAGAGCATGGTTCAGGGTGGCAAACTCAGTGTCCTCTGTTTTGGAGGAGGGGGCGATGCAGAGAATGGTGGATGGAAGTCCTGCCTAAAGGGACCACTGCCACTGGGCTTGCCGTTGTCACGTGGGCCCTGTGAGGCCAGACCGCTCAGTTTCAGGGACCTGGACAGCTAGGTTTTGTTGTAGAACTCCTGGATTTTAAGTACTGGCAGTTCCTTCTTTTCTCACCTGCTCGCAGGTCCTCTCTCCCGAGGGCTGAAGTGGGTTAAGAGTGTGACCCAGGGCCAGAGGGATGGAAGCTCTTCCCCACTCCCAGACTTGCTGGCTGTGTCACCTTTCACTGTCACTTGGCCCACCTGTAGGACAGCAGCTCTGGTGTGCTGGGGTGTCGGGAGGATTCAAAGATGATTCTCGGGGAGTGTGGCCTGGTGTGTGCACGGCTCTGCGTTCATGGGAGTTGGTGGTGACAGTGGGGTGGACTAGGCCCAATGACCCACTTGTCCCGTCCCCTAGCGGTCACACTCTGGCACTCTGCCTGTTGAGAAGGACTTCAGAAGAGGGTTCCTCCACCCTGGGGCTGGGGTGCTGGCACTGGTTGGGGATGTTGGAACGAACAGGCCCATGTGGGTACCATGACCTTGAAAGTGGAGGTCATTGAATATTTGTGTGAGTTTCCTTGTCCCTGGCTGGCAAACCTCCAGCACATCCACCCTTGGCCCAGGAAGGCCCAGACATCTCTTAGGGTCCCCCGCTGGGTCACTGGAATCCAGAGCCTGCTTTGGAGGCAGAGACTGGGCTCTGGGGGTGGAGGGTATGTGGCCGTGAAGAAGTCAGCACCACCCTGACACCAGATACCCCACTGGGTCCATTCCTAAGACGGTTGGGAGCACACAGCCCAGAAACTCCGAATGGTTTGAGGCTCTCACTTTGAAAATTCATTTCCATTTTTAACACGTGAGGGTACAAGGGTGGAGGGTGAGCCATCAAAAAGAGACCCTCATCTTTTTTCCCCGGTGGGTTTCCCTTCTCCACCTCTGAGCACCCGCATCTTCGCTCCTGCCCTTCCACCTCCCCAGGTGGGCTGGACCCTCCATGAAGTCACGTCGACTTCACTTCCCTTTGGGTGGCACCACAAAGGCAAACCCTGACATCGCGGGGTCTTGCCAGGGCCTTGTCAGGCACTGGTAGAGGTGTCTGTCACCAAGCCGGGAAAGGTCCCAGAATGGCTTGCCGAGAGGAGCAGGGGCTTCAGCACCCTGGGGTGGGCTAAGAAAGGTTTGGGGCATCCCCAGGCTTTCCAGGAGCCACAGAACAGCTTCTGTCTTCTGTTTCCAGGGTGACTGCTGGGTTTTTGTTTCCACTGCCTTTCCTAGTTGGATATGAAGAGCTTATTATGTGCCAGGCACTAGTGACGCATTTTTCTCAATCTTCAAAACAACTCTGTGAGAGAGCTGTTGCTATCACCAATTTGCAGATGCAAAAACGGGATCAGAGAGGGCAAGACACTTGCTCCGGGTCACACAGCCAGGAACTGATGCTCTGTTGGGACTCACACCTCCGCTCCCTGACCCCACAGCCCATGCTCCCGTGATTTCTTCCCCATGACACCACACCGACTCCCATTCATCAGGGAAAAGCACTAACAACTCTCAGAGCATGCAGTCGGACAGCACACTGGCTGACTTTCAGTGGAAAGGTCTCCCCCAGACATGTGTCCCCGCATCAGGCTGTCTCTGTCTCCTGCTCCTTCCTGTACCCCCAAACCGCCACCATCCGATCCTGGGGCAGGGGCTTGCTAAGTGGCCCAGGGCTGTTCCTGGAGGGACCATAGCTTAGCTTTCCTAGGATTTCCAGGCCGTCCGGGGTCTGAGCACTGCCAGCCTTCTGGCCAGGGTGAGATGATGAAGATCTGGACTTCATGGGGGACCTACGAGGGGCAGAGCATCCCCCAGGGGCTGAGTAATTCAGCACTTCATCCTGCACCGAGGGTGCTGTTCCAAGTGCTGTTCTGGGCACCGCAGAACATCAGGGGACAACTACATAGATAAACCTACCCTCCGAGGGCTGCCGTTGTAGTAAGGACGGGGACAAGAAAGTGAGTTCATTTCGGGGAGGAGGGCGGAGAGGAAACCGAAACAGGGGCGACCTCAAAGCCTCTTTCGGGGAGGCCCCCGGGCTCCCAGACTGGTCATTGTGTTTGGGCTCCAAGAGCACCCTGTGGGTCTCTTTCCAGACCTATCACGTGGCATTGAATATTGTGTAATGAGTTGTGTCGTCTCTCTTCCCTCTGGTCGCTGAGAGGTTGGGGTCCATTTTGTTCATTATATCCCCGAGCCTGGTTGGTACCTTGTGTATGAGGGGCAAGGAAGTGGGCAGGGCGGGCCGGCAGGCTCCTAGAAGACTCCAGGCAGGACAGGAGGTGGTCAGGATATAGACTTGGAAAACCATCCTTTCGGGGGTCCCTCCTGAGCTTCCCCGCTTGCCCCTCTGCAAAACAGAGAGGACATTAACACCTGCTGCATAGCTTGTCAAGACAATTGCCCAGCAATGAAGAGCACCTCGGGCACAAAACATTTTGAATGCTCCAGTGCCCTTTCCACTGTTTGGGGCAGGAAGCTGTGCCTCAGCCTCCTCCCCACCTCCCCCTCGGCGGCAGGTACCGAAACCCACGCAGAAAGGGGTCTCTCAGTGTCACTTTAGTGCCACCAAGAGCTTAGAAATGACACAGGTGCATCGCCGGGCCCGCCCCTCGCCCCCAAAAGGGGGATTTCTAGGGCGATTCTTTTCTTCACACAGTTGTTTCAGACTTGGAGTGTTTTTTGATTGCTCTGTCCATTTGTCACCCCCAGTGGAGCTGGCGTCTGCTCGGATGTGACAGTGAGACCCACAGTTTGCAAGGAGTTAGGCAGCTACTGTGACTCACCTTCCGAGGTAACCAGGTGGTGATCGGATCTTCCTGACGTTCCGCAAAGTCTGATATGTATTTGTTTTTCACTGGAGTGGGAGGGGGGAGGAAGGGGGTGGTCACTTGGCTTAGAATCGGTGCCTCTGCAATGCACTTGTAGGATGTTGAAAGCATTGGGAAATGTGGAGTCTGATTTTCTTTACCTTCAGATGTATTTTAACTATAGTCATTTATTATTGCATTCGGTGGTTTTGGGAAGTGGTTCTCCTGGCAGAAAAGAGGATTTTAATTATTTGGTAACAAGTGTAAAATCCCAGGGGCTCTGGGATCTGAATGTTGGGTAAAGTTCGCTTCTGGCTTCCTTGAGTCACAGCTCTTAAAGTTACACTGCCCTCTGGAAACGTCTCCTGGTGCCCCACGCCTGGCACCAGCGCTGGGCTCCCCGGGGCTGGACAGATACAACTTAAACCACTGAATAGTCATATGAGTTCAGGACACCAACTTGCCTTTGATGTTTGGAGAAACGGTCCCATATCTTCTATCCCTAATATGGACTTCGGTGGTGATGGGGCTGGGGGCAGCTGTGCCAGGTTCTACTTAGGATGCGTACAACTTTTGCAGGATCTTGGCACAGAGTAGATGTTCAGTAAACAATGAAGCAGTGAGTGAAAGAGTGGATTTATGGTGTTCCTTCATCACCCCCGTGGCTGCTGGGAGCATGCACTGAGGTCCTGTAACTGCTGGCATTTGATCTGTCACCTTCTATCATCGCTGTCACGCTTCAGGGATAGGAGGGTCTCTGTAGGTCCTTAAGGTCTGCAGGAGCTGATGTTTCCATCCCTGGCTTTGCGGTTGCGGGCAAAAGTGACAGATCCAGCTGCGGATCTGTGTGGGTGTCAGTGGTTAAGAATACAGAAATATGTGCTTTAATATGTAAAACCACATATCATTGGGTATAAAAAATACATACATATATAGACTTATATTTATAATATAAAATATGCAGAATAGTTTAAGACGTGTGCATTCCACCCAAGGCTAGGAGACCTCTCTGAGGTCCCCCGACTGGAGGCCACAGCGGGAACCACATCCCCATCCCCCTGCAGGTGTGCTTTGCCCCGGGCTCCCCCAGGGAGGTGAAATCAGGGTTCCCAGGCTCTGTCCTCAGAAGCAATAGAAACGAGCAGCTCAGTCAGTTTTCCTGCACATTTTGGGCAAAGCAAACTGCCCTTTCCCAGAAGAGGTTTTCTCAGCCCCGCTGGTCTTGGGTACCTGGTTGCTGACTGCTCATCTGAAGTAGCTTCCGCAAGACGGCCCCACCACCCACCTTGCCTCGCTTTGCCCGAGAGGGTCCAGGCAGCTGCTGGTAAGTGGGGCTGCCCTAGAGCGTCAGCCAGGCGCGAGCTCAGTTTTGTTCTCGCTTATGTCACTTTGCCCACCAGGGTCAGACATTCCTGACGGGGATGCTTTCAGACTGTGCTAAAGCTGCCCTATAATGTTCAAATGCCTGGCCAGCAAGCGTCAACCCAAGCCCTGTGGGGTGATTCGTCCCAGAGGCCACATTTCCATTGGGGAGGCTCAGAATTTGCACGTGGCCGTAGCAAGCGCTGTTTCTTCATCTGCCTAAGCTTTATAGCAGGTAGAGTGGCTTTGCTCTGATATCCCCCCAGTGGACGTCAGTTGAGAGATGGTGGAAGAGTCTGGTGGTTGTAGGTAATGTATTTCAAAATCCCGATCACAGAAGGGAGAATCTGTGTGGCCTATTATGGTTGCTGCACTTCAGGAATAAAGTATAAAAGTCAATACCAAGACGTTTAGTAAAACTAAGTGCGTACATGCTTACTTCCTTTACATAGCTCACGTGGCTACACAGAAAGACTTCATCAAGGTCTTAAGTAACCCTCGAAAAGGACGTAGAAAGTGAAGGAGGCAGGGAGGGTCCCTTCAGCCTGGGGAGCCCTGCAGGAATTTGGTATCTGCCCTTGCCCCAGTGTGCGAATTCCCAAGTCTGAGAATTCAGGCTGAGGTCCTGTAGCTGGTCACGGGTCTGATTGCCTTCCTGAAAATAATTTAGTTGGTAATAATTCTGTAAACCTATGAATCAACTTTGCGCAAACACCCTGAGTAATTTCTTTGTTCTTTTCTTTCTACTTTGTCAATTGGTGTCTGTAGAAGCCAAAGGTTTGGTCCTGGGGACGGCATGATTCATTTATTGGTGTCTCTACTGCCCGGTTATTGTCCAGTCATTTCAGGACCCAGTCGCGGTGAGCCAGGAATGATTCATACGGGGCTGAGGTGAGCAGCCGATGGGGGTCACAGCCACAGGGGAAACAATTTTTTCTAATCTGTTTATGGTATGGGAGAAAGAGGTGGCTGTATCGACATGATGGAAAGGGTGTCAGTGACATCGGTGAGTCTAACCGATGAAATAACACCGACCAGCCCTTTGAACACCCCTCCATTTGCTGCTGTCGGTCGTCCTGATGGACCACAGCTAAATGCACTCCTGTCTCGGGTGTATCTCTCCTGTGTTTGTGGATCCCAATCTCTGAGCAGGCTGACATGTAGGGACACCCCCAGTCAAACCTAGAGCAGAGTTTCAACCCAAAAGCCACAAATGCAGAGAACATTGCCTTTTAAAAAAGTCTATCCACTAGGCTCACCACGGGATAGTTCAAATATCCAGGCTTAAGGGTCAGGGATCACTCCCGTCCCCTCTCATTTCTCTTAGATGTTTGCAGTTGTCAAGTCTCTGCATTAATCTGTAGTGTGTGGGGACTTACACGTGGAGCTGCTAATTTTGTCTAATTTTATTAGTTACTTTTCGCCCTAAATAAAATTGTCACCGTCCTCCCATCTAGAGGGTAATTAGAGTCGCCTGCTACATGGCGCAGAGGTGTAATTATGAGCCCAGCTTCCAATCATCCACATAAATCTAGGCCCTGCCTGCAAGTGCATAATCCAGAAGTTGCTTATGTTTAGTTAAGGAATATTTCTTCCTGTGGCCATTTCCCTTCTGAAGTCTCCTAGTCTGGTTGACTCTCCATCTGTGTGACTTACTCCACTGTATCCTGTCCTCCACATCACTGAATAAGGTCCTGGCTCAGGTATCTGTGGATCCCCAGCTCCTGTAACTCTTTAGTTAGAGGAGAATTTAGCTGGTACTTATGGAGCCACTTTGTGACTTTCAAAGTGTGGATCAGGGATGAGTGCGTGGCATTTGGGCCAGCACTCCCCTTGCTGCCCGTGACAGACATTGCTAATCGATCCCAGCATGGGACAGTGGCAAGGGCTGCAGAACTCCTGGAGGGGGAGGGACTGCTCCTGCATGCAGCCACCGGGACTCCCCATCTGCTCGTCATGTCACATGGAGGCCCTTGGGCTGCCTGACAAGTCGGGGACAAGTCCCTACTATGAGTTCTAAGGCTGTGCCACCACTCTGATATGACCCAGGCCCCAGCTTCAGCTGTCAGGCCTGGGTCCCTCCCAATCCTCTGGGCTCATTCACGGTGAGATCTGGAGTAAGCCCCCTACCCATGTTACTCTCAGCCCCCCATTATTACTTCATTTGTCTTTCTTTAAAATCGGGGTCACCAACTCAAATGTCACAGAAGCCTCCATTTTTACCTGGGATGCATGTTGCGGCGTTCTTTTGCAGTCTAGTGAGAATGAGCTCTGAACCCTCTCCTGGAATAGACCCAGGTGAGTGGGGGTGGGCTTCAGGAAGAAGAGGAAGAAAGGGGAGAAGCTGGGCCGTCAGTATTCGGGCAGTGAGCCCCCAGTGTCCAGCAACTTTGTCTGTTTCCTTGATGATTGCCTTAGTGGCATCGTGGCTTTTCGAACCCCGGCCATTCCTGCCAGCAGTCACAGACGCTCACCAAGCACCGTGTACGCCCTCGGGGCAACCCCGTTGGCACAGGAGGAAGCAGAGCTAAGGCACATGCCAGGGGGCGGAGATCACCAGCCAGCAGCAGAGCAGGATTTGAACTTGGGCTGCGGGACTCCGAAGTCTGTGCTTTGCCCGCCGTCCCCCTGGCTTCAGAACCGCCTGTCACCCGTGTAAGGCGTGGCCGACTCCAGGCCTCTCCGCCTTTGCCCTCGGGCTTTCGCAGCTGGGCCTGCGTCCTGTTCAGCCCTCCTGCACACGCTCCCCTTGGAATGGTCACCGGCGACGATCCCGAGGCTCCGTGCCAGGGAGAGCAGGAATCCGTCCCGTGTCGGGTTGCAGCCGACGGGAGAAAAGGGTCATGGTGACCTATGGGGCGCTGGGCAGGGCCTGGGCTCCCCAAGAGGGGTGCCTCGGGAGACGGCGCAAGGAGAGGGTCCAGAGAGCATTAGGACTGAGGTGCCTCTCCAGCCTCCTTCTCAACAGCCTTTCTCCATCCTGCTAGACATGGAAGCCCCGGGGGGTCTGCAACCCTGACCCTCAGGCGCACCCCAAGGCAGGAGTGGGGCTTCTTAAAGCTCCCCGGCTAATCCCAGGGTGCGGCTGGGGTTAAGCCCCGCTGGGCTGGCCCCCACCCCATGCCTACAGATGGAGAAACTGAGATTCAGTCGAGAGAAAGGAGGAAATCCGGGCCAGTTTTCAGCCTGAAGCCTTTCTGTGGCTAATCAGAGCGCTGCCACCAATAACGTCGTCATCGTAAGGACAGCAGGCCGACGGGACTCCGTGCGAGCCAGGCCGGAGCTCACGCTTGCACGCGTCACTGTGCGCTGGGCAGCAGGACCGTGGGGCCCGTGAGCCCTGGCGTCGGCCTCATCTTCCAGCGCCCGCCCTGTCCTTCCAGGCCATGTGCTCGAGTGGCCGAGCGACCCTTGAGGCCTCTGCCAGCTGCGGTGCAGGGGGATGGCCTGGGGTCTGGTGGGTGGAGTGGCCGCCTGGGGCCTGTAAGTTACCGTCCAGTTCAGGGAATGGTAGGGGCACCCGGTTTCACCAGGATCAGGCTGGGCACCCAGCGTCCTGGCTTCCTCTTCTGCTCGCTGTGGCTGCCGGACACGCCTTAAACCCACCCTTCAGCTTGAGCTGCCCCTACCTTTGCCTTCTGGGTTCTTGGCTACCAACGTGTGGCTTTCTGCTTCACCAGGGGTGGCACGTCTCTTCTTGAAGGGTATCTTTCCCAGGGGCTGGAAGGGAGAATCACACAGAGGCGGGAATAGGGCACCGGTGGGCTTGCAGTTGAAGGCGGCATGTTCCAGACACAAGATTTTCTCATCACTGAAGCCCCCGATGAGCCCTGCTCCTACCTCTCCCCCTACCATTTCTTTCCTTCCCCTCCCTTCTTAATTTTTTTTTTTTTTTTTTTTTTTGGCGGTACGCGGGCCTCACTGCTGCGGCCTCTCCCGATGCGGAGCACAGGCTCCGGACGTGCAGGCTCAGCGGCCATGGCTCACGGGCCCAGCCGCTCCGCGGCATGTGGGATCTTCCCGGACCGGGGCACGAACCCGTGTCCCCTGCATCGGCAGGCAGACTCTCAACCACTGCGCCACCAGGGAGGCCCCTCCCTTCTTAATTCTGTTCTCTGTAAAGAGGGCTTAATTGAACCCTGAGGCCCTTGTGAGAAGGAAGGCCTGGCAAAGGCCCAGTCAGACCCCACCAGCTGTCCCTTCCCCTCCCTTCAGTCGTTAAACTTCCTCCTGGAACCTGCACTTCCCCTGCTGTGATGTGTCTATTGAGGTATAATTCATAGACAGAAAGTGCACAGACGTCAGGGTGCACTGTGATGAGTTTTGGCACGTGTCTGTGCATGTTACCAGTGCCCAGATAGAGGCGAGGGACCTTCCGTCTCAGCACCCGGCCCGCGGCCCCTCCCAGGCTGTACCTGCCCCACCCTGCCCCTCACCGAGGCAGTCACTGCAGATTCAATCACAGAATCTCAGAGACTGAAATTTAATCTCAAATTTAATCTCAGAGATTAAATTTTCTGAGTGGAGAACTTTGCATAAATGGAGTCACGCTGTATGTTCACTCTTTTTTTTTTTTTTTTTTTTTTTGCGGTACGCGGGCCTCTCACTGTTGTGGCCTCTCCCGTTGCGGAGCACAGGCTCCAGACGCGCAGGCTCAGCAGCCATGGCTCATGGGCCCAGCTGCTCCGCGGCAATGTGGGATCTTCCCGGACCGGGGCACGAACCCGTGTCCCCTGCATCGGCAAGCGGACTCTCAACCACTGTGCCACTAGGGAAGCCCCTGTATGTTCACTCTTTTTGTTTGGCTTCTTTCACTCAGCCTCCTGACTTTGAGATCCATCCGTGTTGTGTGTCTCAGTAGTGATTCCTTTTTATTTCTGAGCGGCATTCAGTTGTGTGGATGAACCACAGGGCTGCCATTCAAACAGGGAAAAGCCCCGTAAAAGGGGCAAGTGGACCCAGAGGAATGACTATCTTAAGGGTGGAATTCCAGACGCCTTCGTGGGGAAGAGGTTTTATAACCTGAATCTGAGCCCCATAAACGGGCACTTGGGGCCTGGGCATCTGTCCAGCCCTAGCCAGGGAGACTCAGGGTGGTGGCAGAGGCTTTGGAAACTCAGCAGGCTACACCTCTGCCGCCACCTGGCACGGCCCCGCCAGCTACTGATGCCAGCCCGCCAGCCCGCCTCACCTGGCCCGCATTCCTTTGCAGGGAATGAGGATGTGGGTGACCCCAGACAGGTATGAATCATGTCTGGGGGAGGTGGTTACTTAAGCAGAGAGCACCCAGGCTGAGTTCCTGCCAGCTGACGGATGGCTTGGACCTCGGGATGGAGCTGTATGTCCTGGGGCTTGGGGCATGCCTCACTGGAGAGTGTGGAGCTGGCAGACGGGGTGTCCGACACGGGGACTCGAGCATTCCCTGAAGAAGAAAAGGATACCCACAGAGTGGCTTCAGAGGCAGAGTGCCAGTTCAGAATCGTGGCTACGTCACTTAGCAGCTTTGTGGCCGCCAGGCCTCAGTTCTTCGTCTGTAAAATGGAGATGTTAGTAAGTGTTCTGAATTTTGGGGGCTGTGTGTGAGAACACGTAGCTCACTCCAGGTATTTAGTGAATGCCAGGCACCGCGCTACATGCAGTTTTGCAGGAGCTGCCGTCACTAGATCTGTTTTTCAGACGGGCAGACTGAGGCTCAGAGGACAGAAGTCACTTGCCCAACGGCACCCGCAGACAATTGGCCGAGCTGGATCTGGAACCCCTTGACACCACTTGGGTCCTAACCACCTGACCTTGTAAGTTCAAAGAAATCGACAGACCCAAAGCAAACTGGCAGCCCATGAGAAAAGTTTAGATGGCATGTGGACGGGTATTTCATATTTAATAGTTATATTCTTAGGTTAATGTATGTTAAATGTAAATAAGGAAGAACGGAATAAGCAAATACAGCACATCATTGATTTCATGAGTATTGTTTAAAACAAGGCTAAGTAGTAAAACTGAGTCGATTGAATTTTTTTTTTTGCGGTACGCGGGCCTCTCACTGTTGTGGCCTCTCCCGTTGCGGAGCACAGGCTCCGGACGCACAGGCTCAGCGGCCATGGCTCATGGGCCTAGCTGCTCCGCGGCATGTGGGATCTTCCCGGACTGGGGCACGAACCTGTCCCCTGCATCGGCAGGTGGACTCTCAACCACTGCGCCACCAGGGAAGCCCTGAATATTTATTTTTTAAAAATATCAAGGAATTTAAATTCCTTTAACAGGGTATTTGGAAATGGCAAAGGTCAGGAAGGCTGGTTGATGTGATGTTTAAGATGCGCGCCCCAAGGAGTCCTCGGGGGTCTTTAATAAGCAATTACAGACTCACGGCACCTCCTGCAGAGTAGAAGCACTTTGCTCTTTGCCCCTCTAAGGTCACCCGGCCGTTTGAAGGTCAGGGTCAACTCAGTTCTAATGAGATCTAGGTCACGGGGTCGTGTCATGGGCGGGAACCCGAGGGGAAGGTTCATGGGTAGAGAGTTATGGATGGAAGGGAAACTCTCATCCTTCCCCCAGACAGACAGCTCCGAGCAGCTTCCGGCAGGTGACGGGCTCCAGCTTTATCCTCAGGAAGGTGCTAGTGGGGAGAAGCAAACCCATTGCCCCACCAGATCTCAGGGCCACCACGTGGTTTGCAAAGGAGTGGCCTGGGGCCGGGGTGTCCACAACCCACCCCGCACAGCTGTGTGTCATCCGGATCTCGGTGTGTGTTTGAATCAAGATTTCTATGTTCTTTCTTTGTAATGGGAAAAATCTCCTTAACTTAATTGCCCTACGCTGCCTGAAATGATTTGATGTTTTGCAGAATAGATCTGTGATTTATTACGTAGCCTCCTAATGCACATTTTTGGCTCTGGGGAGAGGGAGACACAGCGGGAAGAAAGGGAAGTGCAGGGCCCGGTGGGTCCAGCTCCGGCCGGGGCCTCGTGGCGGGTGTGGGTTCCTGATGGGCCCCTGCCATCTGCTGGACACTCTGCCCTCTGGCTGAGACGCCCCCAGCATCACCTGGTCACTGCTGGGACACGTCCCATCGTTCGGGGAAGTTCTGCCACCTGTCTGGCTTGGGGTTTGGCAGCGCTGTGCTTATTTATTTCTACTATTTTCCAAAGAGTTTGCATGTGGAAATCCCCTAGCGGTCCAGTGGTTAAGACTCCGCGCTTCCACTGCAGGAGGCGTGGGTTCCATCCCTGGTCGGGGAACCAAGATCCCACCTTGCCACGTGTTGCGCGGCCAAAAAAAAAGAAAAAAACCAATCAATCAATCAGTGTTAAAAAAAGAAAAAAAAACAGTTTGCATGTGACAGACGGTGGCGGGGGCTGTTTGAAGACCCCACGTGAGACTAGAATTGAGCCTCTTAGTGGTGTCAAGGCTCCCTGGGGGCCCGACCCCGTGAGGCTGCTGTAGCTGGGGTGTGAGCTAGGCTGCTTCCCAGAGAGCCCCTGACTCAGAGACCTTCCCGCACCCGGACCCCAGGTCTCAGATCCTGGGCCTGGGTCTGGTCCTAAAGAACTGAGAGGAAGGGGCAAGCAGGTGGCCCCTTGAACCCACTGACCCGACCCGTGGAGCAGCGGAGAGCACATGGCCCTGGTCCCTGCCCTCCCTGCTCATCTGGGGCCCGCCTCGTCCCTGACTACCTGTCTAGGAATTTTTATTGCAGCCCACAGAGGCATTGCAGCTTGGCTGGAATGTGAAAGATCCTGGCGTGCAGCGGGCGGGCATCTGTACGTCCTGGCCCCTGGGCGGGAACGCAGGGGCGGAGGCACCCGGCCCGCTCACAGGTGAGCACGGCCGGCGTGGTACCGCTGCTTCGGGCCCCATCTGGCCTTTGTGCTGCCTCTTTGGGCCCTGATTCCCTTCTGGGTAGATGTTGCTTTGACCATTTCCCCCGAGACCTCAAACCACAGCAAGGACTAAATCAACAGTTGATTATGACCAAGCGTGAAAGCGGGAAACTAGTGCTAAGAGTTACAGCACTTAGGCAGCCGCACTGTGTCCCCAGGAACGCGGCCCGGGACTCTCCCTGTGATGTGGGATCCTCCCGGCGCCCCTGGCAGGCAGGAAGACGATCATTAGTCCCCGTGTACAGACGCACAGGTGCTGAGGTCGAGAGGGCACCGGGCTTCGGGCTTGTGGCTGCTGAGGGGCAGGGCCGGGACCTGAACCCCAGCAGCCTGGCTTCAGCTCCGCTTATTTATCCGTGTGGGCTACGGACTCGGCCAAGGGACAGTTATGGCCCCTTGTGGATCTCATCAGCCTTGCCGGTCAGCACTAGGAAGGAGGGATGGTGGCTTGGGGTGCCCAGAGCTCGACCTTTTCCCTCCACCCTGGAGAGTGTCCAGGTGAGGCGGCAGTGGACAGAGGGGCCCCAGACTCCAGGCTTCCGCAGGCCACCCTGCCAGTGGGTGCCGGGCTAGCGGTGCCAGCCGGCGTGGGAGAGCCGTCCTGCGTCTGCTGCATCTGGCAGCCTCAGCCCTCGAGGAATTCCTCCTGCGGCCAGGAGTGGCCATGTCATGCCCTGCCGGCCACAAGCCAGGTGGAGCCCGGGCTTCTCTGAGCGAGCAGAGGAGGGGGCTTCTGGGGGGCAGGCCCAGGCCCTTTCTCCTGGCCGCCCCGTGGTTATCCACCGCGCCCCCATGATTCCACGGGCACATCGGATCTGCCCTGAAGCGGCAGCAGAGCAGCATTTGGAGTCCTCGGTGAGGCCAGGCCCAGCATGCAGGGAGTGAGTGGTCACTGAGGACCCAGACCCAAGGAGCGGAAGGCATGGGTCTGACCGCCGCAGCGTAGGAGAGGGTCCTCGGGGCAGCTCCCGCTCTCGGAGCTTCTGCTTCCTCCTCTGCTCAGTGGGGGTGGTGAGAGTCACCCACGTTATGGGGTCGTGGTGAGGATTACAGGAGAGAAGACATGCTTAGCCGAGCGATGGGCGCCTCGTAGATGCTTCGGAAATGCAGCCTCTTCTGTGGTTTAAGACGTGGCCAGTATTGAGGGAGAGATGGCTACACCAGCCCCAGGACCTGCCTGTGAGAAGGGAGGGGAGAGTGACGTGGAAGCCCTTGGCTCCGGTGGGGAAAGTTAGACAGGACCTTGAGGCATGAGTAGGAGTTCTACCCAGGGAGAGGTTTCTCCCGTGAGGTACCAGCCCCTCCCAGGCACACTCAGGGTTGTGTTCACCCCATTCGCCAGAGGAAGGAGAGGCACAGTTGTCCGCGGCCGTGCAGTCGGGGCGGCACCAGCGAGGTGAGTCTGGGCCCCTGTGTTGTATGTGTGTCAGGACAAAACCTAGACCAGGAGACGTGGACCTGGCCCCAGCTTGCTCTGCAGCCTCAGGCCGGTTTCTTCCCTGCTCTGGGAGGGTGGAGGGTGTGGGCATCTGCCCATCTCCACTCTGACCTTGTAGTTTTCCACAGCAGAGGAGTGATTTCTTTGGGGGGAAAGTTCGCCCTTCCCCCACCCCTGAGGGGCCAGGAGAGGAGTTCTGGGGGATGGGAGGAGCTGTTGCCTTAAGGGGGGCCTCTCCAGACCCTGCCCGTGGGCCTGCCAGCCTGGGCTCCCCCAGTACCTCCTTCACCTTCGCGCCTACCAGCCCAGAGACCCTTGATGACTCAGCCCTGCAGCACCGCTGGGGACCTTGACCCTCCTGAATCCGCCCCTTCCCCTACAGAGCCTGCCCAGGGCTCCTGACCGGTGCCCCACTCAGGGCATCTGTGGGGCATCCATCTGTGGATGCAAGAGCCCTTGGCCCATCCTAGGGGTGCTGGAAGGCTGGATGGGGTGGGTGTGTCATCTGTAATTTCGTGCTCATTTAGAAACCTTACGGATGGGTAGTTTGCCTGAATATTTCATTCCTTCATTCGTGAATTCATTTGACACATTTACTGAGCACCTACTATATGTTGGGCCTAAAGCTCTGGAAGTTCACAGCCATGAAAAAGGCAGACTCACTTGAGTGGGGCAGACAGGAAGTAAGGAAACCAATGCAAGTGTAACAAAGTCCCACAGGAAAAGGGAGAGGTGGGCCGGGGGGCCGGGACCGTCTTTCTCTGTTTCCTCTGCTTTTCCATCAGCCTTGTAAACTGGGGTTATCCCGTGGGACCAGTGCAGCCCGTTTTATCACATGCATTTGTTCTTAACTCAGATACGGAGCTGAAAAAGAGGAACTTTGCGACTTTCCCTCTGGGGCACTGATCCAGAAACCTGGGGTGGGCCAGGAATCAGCATTTTTATAGGTTTTCTTGTAGGAGATACAGATTCAAGAACGCAGAGTCCTGGATTCTTATCAGCTGGGGCCCCAGCAATGCTGGCATCCAGGGCCCATCCCCAGGGGTTCTAGTGGGTCAGGGCTGGCCTTGAAGCCTTTGTCCCCTCTCTGAGGTTTCCTAGAACAGATAGATGCCAGGCAGTGGAGTCACAGGGCTAACCTGTGTGCTTGTTTTTCAAGCTTCTGCTCGTATTTCCAGAAGGACCCCCTCGGAACGCCCAGAGCAATGTATACCAGCCCTAAAGAGATAATGCTGATTTCACAGTGAAAATAGCCTGGTTCTTCTGATAGAAAAACGTGATATGTGCTCCTTATTTAAGAAAAATTCGAAGAATTTGATAAATGACAAAGACAAAAGTGTAAATGCCCGCAGCCCCATCACGTGGAGATGAGTTTACTCCGCAGGTCTGTTTCCAGGCATCTGCACTGCAGGCTGATGAGGGCAGGTAGCAGTGGTTGGAGGGATGGGTGCAGCCCCCTCCCCCGCAGCGGTTTTTGCGAGGGGGAGGGAGACATCCCCTCCAGCTTGCCTATGCCTCGTCTCCCCCCTGAGACATGGGGTCTGAGGCCCGCCTGGGGACCTCCTGCTGATGCTGGCTGCCTGGACAGCAGCCTGCACCTTCACCTCTGTAAAATGGGCTGATGGCCATTGGAGAGGCCGGGCCAGTGCCCAGTGGACCTTAGCTGCTATGGGAGATGCAGCCTCTCACCTCTGGGGCTCACATCGGCCAAACAGTGCTGCTTCTGTATCCATTCGATATCGCAAAGCTCCTGAGTCAGACTTTGATTGAACTGAAGGTCCTTGCTGGTGAAACGTGGTCTGAAAAACCACAGATCTTATTCGAGCCTCTTTTTACAGACAAGGTGTCTCAGAGGCCCAGAGAGGGTGAGCAGGAACCTGGAGTCACACAGCCAGTGTTCACCACCCAGGTGTCCAGGAACACGTCCCCTCTCCTACTCGGAGCAAGGCCTTCCAGATGCCGGAAGGTGCCAGGGTCCCTGCTGGGGACTCTCCACCCTGGTCCCCTCAGCCCAGAATACACATGAAGCTTCTAAACGGATCATGATAAACAACTGACATTTATGGCCACGCCTGGATTCAGGCACTGCTCCGAGGCCTTCCTGTGAATTAGCTCCTTGAGTGAATTAATTTTTTAGTGACAGGCTAAGGAATTCCCTGCATTTAGTTTGGAGATGGCGTGTCCAGCCTTGGCAGCCACCCAGGCTGGATCCTCGGGGCTGGGCTCTGGCCACATCTCCGTCCCAGGAGGGACAGGCAGCGAACGTAGGGGACCCGAGAGGTGTCGGGCCCTCCCCACGCCCCAACCTTTCCGCCTGGGAGGCCAGGCCTCCGTCCTGGTCATACAATGCCCCCTTCTCACATTCAGACTGGCGGTCTAGACGCTCACGCTCCCTTTTGTTCTGGAGGGTCAGGGGTTGGGGAGAGGCCCCAGAGAGTGGGATTTGGGCCGAGGCAGGCAGGAAGAAATCTTCCCCGAAAGAAGAAAGGGGTGGGGGTGGGTGAAGAGACACCCATTTCAAAGGAGGCAGCCCATTGTCTCCCCTGCTCGGCCAGTGACCAGCCTCCCAGCAAAACATGCACCGATTTATAATGATGGGGGCAGCTCCCGGGAGAGACGCACCACGAAACCCGATGGAGCTACGCCCACTTGGGCCTGTGCGCCTGAAGCTGCCCAGTGGACGCTGTCTAAATAAAGCCCTGTGGCCCATGCCAGGAGATCTGGGCCAGGCTGCCAGCCAGATCCCAAGGGCAGTGCTTGGCCCGGCCTGAGCCCAAGAAACCCCGTGGGAAGAGACACAGCCATACCACATCCCCCAGCCTCCAGCCGCCACCTGCTCGGGGTGCTCCTGATGTCTGGGTGCTTCGTCAAGGGTGGGGCCGACCAAAACATCACTAAGATGGGAGCCCAAAGCCACCTTGTCCTGTGGCCTTTGGTGACAGGAAGCTCGTTGCCTGGGAGCTGGCACTGGCTGAGGAGAGATGCAGAACCTCCAGTTTGAAGCTCAGGTTCTAGGCCTGGTTCTTGGCTAGCAAAGTCTGTAACCACTTAGAGCCTCGGTTGCCTCATCTGTGAAATGGGGCCACACGTGAGATTGTCCGCATTCCCTGCCTGGCACCAAGTGAGTGCCATCCCTCTTGCTGTTGGTGATTGTGACATTGTTGGAATGAGCCCCCTCCCCTGGGGAATTCAGAGGCAGGAGGCAGCCTGGGCGGAGGCCATCGCAGTTAGGAAGAGAAGCATCTTCCAGTGGAGGATGGCACTGGGAGGTAGGGGCAACCGTGGAGGCCCGGGGCTGGGGTGGGGGCGACATGCCCAGGATGGGAGTCAGGCCAGTGGGGCTTGGCTCGGGCCAGGACTTAGTGCTGTGTGATGTCGCCAGTCGCTTGCCCTCTCTGAATGGTGTGTTCTCACCAGGAGTCCCCTCCCAGCTCTCCTGTGCTGGGGAGAAGCCCCCAGAATCGGGGTGCCACATGGCGCTCATCACCCACTCAGGCCACAGTACCTGTTGGCCCAGCCTTGGGGAAGGAGAAGCAGTATTTCATCTCAGAGATGAAGATTTCCTGCTGAAGCCAGAAAAAGTGTGCAGTGCCTTTGGGACCTTCAAAGCCGCCATGGTGGCTGGAGCTGATGGGTGAAGGGGGGGCCGTTAGAGCTGGGAGGATGGGGTCTGATCTCGCCTGGTTCCAGGGGAGTTTGGGTACTGGGGAGCCCTGCAAGGGTTTAGAGCAGGGGAGGGGGGCGGGTAACAGGGTCCAGTGGACGCCCATCTCCAGCTGCAGAGTGGAGAACGGGCTTGAGGCAGGTGGGGGGCAGCGAGGGGCGGTCCTGCCGAGGTCCATGATACCAGGGATGACGGTCGGACCGGGTGTAAAGAGAGGGAGGATGGGCTCAAGTTCATGGTGAAGACAGAGGTTACAGAAGGACCTGGACCACTAGGCTGACCTCAAGGTGCTCAGAGCTGAGGGCAAGACAGAGGGACACAGGACCCGGGATGGTCAGGGACAGAGGCTGTCCCTGAGCCTGGTGAGGAGAACTTGGTTTCCGCCCCTGGACACTTTTCCTCCACTGGTGGAGAGAGCTGCTCCAGCCTCTCAGGAGCCTTCTAGGAGGCCCTGGGGGTCTGAGATGAGTTTGGGAAAGCAGAACAGGGTGGAGAGAGGCAGGAAGAGTAGAAGCCCGTGTGGGCAAAGGTGTGGAGAGAGGCTGGACATCTCTGTGGGTGTTTGTGATGATCCTGGGGGCCCAGCCCATCAGTGGTCCTCCCAGCTGCCCTGGACCTGGTCCTGCAGGAGGTCTCCTAGTTCCTGCCCGTATTTTATCATTTCCTTTCAGGTCAAAGACTCCCCATGACTGTGTTTGGAAAAGAGTTGGCAGAAAAGATTTCACTTACTTCCTGGGACACTGGGGACAGGAGGCTCCCAGAGGCCTGCACTGGGCTTGGGGAATGTGCAGTCATTGATTAGTAATGTCTGCTGTGGTTGCCAGATGAGAGTGGCAGCAGGTGTGTGTAGGAGGGACGCACCAGTGCAGAAGTATCTGGGTTCTTTCAGGTCCTGGCTGGGTCACCTGGGCAAGTTGCATCCCCAGTGGCCCTGGCCTTGGGGTCCAGCTGTTAAAATGGCCGGGCTGACCCAGCCGGCCTCTGCCATCCTTCCAGAGCTTCAGCCCTGTCCCAGGCACAAGAGACCATGGGCTCCCATTTCCCATTGTCTCGGTTGAACCCCTTGACCAAAGGGAATACCGTTCTAAACCCTGGCGTCATATCCCCCGCGGCAGTGGATGTCTTGCAGAACCTCCACATCCGTGTGTCTGGGTGAAACCAGAGATTCTGCCTACAGACGGCGGAGCCTGTGGGCTGTTCACTGTGGGAGAAGCAGCCTCTGGAAAAGCAGTTATTAAAAATGAGTCTGGAAAGCAAAACCAAAAAAGGGAGGAAACACTCCATTCATTAGTCCTCTGACATATAGCCCACAATCAATCCCCCGTTTATTTGAGTGGGTCGGGGTCCCTGTAAGGACCAGCGTGGGAGGCTGCTGAGGCTTTATGGCATCGGCACGCTGACCCCCCCAGTGGACAGTGTGGACAGCTTTCATTGGTGAGCCTCCCAATCCTGGCGGTGTTTTGTTTATGGACCGTGTGCCTTGTGTCCTCACTTTCTCCTCCTCCCAGCGTGTGAAGGAGGCCGGTACCCACTTCACATGTGAGGGCAGCGAAGCCCGCACCTGGGACTGGGCCTGCAGGATGCTGGGCCAGTGGCGGGGGCATTTAATCCTCACCACAGCCCTTCTGGGCAGGTGGCCAGGACCCCGCTGCCCAGGTGGGGAAACAGGCTCAGAGAGGCAATCTGCTTTGGGCCATGTAGCCTGAAAGCGGTGGAGCTGGGGTTTGCTCTGTGTCCGTCTGGCTCCTGGGTCTGGACTCCGCACGTTTGAGAGAGGGCACAGAAACCCAGCGCCCTGGCAGAGAAGGCAGTGAGGGTGGATGGAAAGAATGACCCCGCGCTGGGCACCAGTGGGCACCAGGCCTTCCTCTAGAAGTTGGCAAATCTGAATTGAAGGGACCGGAGACCCCATGTCGGGGACCCTCCCCGTCTGGCCGCCCCAGGTCCTGCACACGCCCTGGGCTGGAGCCCACGAGCTTGGGTGCGGTTTCTCCTCCTTCTGACCTGACCTGGCCGAGTAGAGGCACATCCTCTGGTTTTGGGGGCGTTTGGGGTACACCGAACGCGTCCAAAGGAGGCACCCCTGAGGCCGGCCCACCCCCGACACCGTCGTTGCCTGGAAAGGGAGGACATTTTGCCTGTTTTGCCGCGACTCTACAACAGGGGCAAGGGCCGCTCCTGCAAAATGCACGGTTGGAGGTGACACCAAATTCCTCCTCCCCATTTATTCTCGGTGTCTCCCCCGACCCAGAGGCAGGTGGAGACAAGTTCTCATCCCACCCACAGTCCCCGCCCATGCTTTTTAATGTAACCCTGCCCAGCCTGGGTGTTAGCAACATTTTAGCAGCCGGCTTCTTAGAACAGGAAGAGCGAGAATTATGTGCCGGTGGGCCACGTACCATCCTCTTCTCCAGGCAACCTGGAGGGCGGCCCAATCACAGATCATGTGTTTTCTATTTCTCCGGGGCGGCCCAAGCCCCTCCCCGCCCCGTCCACCGGCAGACCCCCAAACAGACCATTAACTTAGCATTTTCATTGAAGTCCATCTGACAAATGGTTTCGACGGAGAAAGCAATACTGCGTCTTTAAATGGCGACTTTGTCAGCGCGTCTCTGGGCCGCCGTAAAAAGTCCTTTGTTATCTGTGTCTAGACAGCACGCCAGCGGGATATTTGGTCTGCGTGAGGGAGAGAGATCTGACAAGGTTGAATTCATTTACCGGCTTATTTAAAGCAGAATTTCCAAACACTTGCTCATAAACTGTTTTCGGCCCAGACTGCCCCGGCCTCCCCCTCGCCCACGCTGGCTCTTCTTGTTTTTATAATTTTTCGCCGGTTTGGGCAGTGAGCGGGTTGCAGCCGGTGCCCTGGCGAGGGGAGGTGAGGGGTGACGGGGGCTTGCGGCTTTTTTCTTTCTTTAATTGTCCTCTTTATGACTGTCTAGACGCCCTGCAGATGTACGTTCACAGGGAAATGGCTTTTCCCTCTGGTTACGGGACACTGAGTAGCAAGGTTGCAGAGCTCCCCGCCCCCCACCATCTGACTGCCCTCCCCCTGCCCAGAACCTTCTCCCGCCATCTTCCCTCCCTTAACTTAAGGCACTTCGCCTTCTGGCAGCGTCTTTGTGTTTATAACACATTTACTTGACTGTGCTAATTTTATACCGCCACCAAAAAAAAAGAGAGAAAGTGACATCCAGGTTTTCTCCTCTCGGAAGGGTGGGCCGAGACCCCTCCCATCCCTTCCCCCAACTTCCCCCTCTTCTTATCACTCTTCGGCATTCCTTCCCCCGCCCCCGGGGCATAGACTAACAAAAGGAAACATATAGGCATAGACTAATAAAACGAAACACCAGAAGTTAGCTTTTTAAGGATGAAAATATCAGGGCAACTTGAATGGGGTCCTAGGTTTTAGTTATTGGAAATAGACGCATTCATTAACCTCCTTTACATAGCGACTAGGTGATTGTTGCCTCAGTGAACAGCCTGTGCGGCCGGAGGGTCCCCGGCCCCCAGACACCCATCGCCAGCCCTGCAGGACCTGAACCTGCAAACAGGCGTCGTCCTGCCAGGACGCGAGAGTGGGTGCTCTGGGCAGTTTCCCGACCCTGCAGTGCAAGTTGGGCTTGGAGGCGGGGCGCGGGGGTTGGTCCTTCTCGAACTCCCCTCCCCTTGGGGGCAGCCGCGAGGCCCTGGCGTTAGGAAGTCCGAGTTGCGTTGCAGTCCAGCTATACGTTAGGCTTCGGCCCGGAGGGAAGCAGACACCAGACCTCCCGTCTGGAGCGGGGGAATGTAGGACGGAGACGGGGCTGCGCTGCCTCCCTGCCTGCGCCCCCCGCCAAACGCCACAGCGTGCCCCCCAAAAAACGATTGTCATCGCTGTTGGCCTGGCTGCACAGCCATAAATTTCCACCCTCCGCCCCGCGGTCATCAGTCGGCCCTCTGGGTTTTACATGGTAGGGGGCACAAAAGGTGGGGAGGGGGTGGAGGCGTCCGGCTGACCAGATGCCTCCTGGGATCCCTGAACTGCATCTCATTTCTGCCAGGCCAAGCAAGTCCAGCATATCCATCTACTTCCTTGAGTGGTGGGGGGACTGGACATTTCATCCGCAGGAGATGGGAGATAAAGTACTCAAAACACTCCGGGCTTCTCGGCCCGATCCTTTCATTTCTTCCCCCAAACAGACAAAACCCACAGGCAGAGGGGCCTGCAACACTGCTACTCCCATTGTACCCCGGCGCTGGTTTATTACCGGCTTTGTGCGGGCAGCTGAACGACGGGCGAAGGAGAACTGGAGTACTGGGGGCTTCCAAGCCTGTCCTGGTCATCACCTTAGCCTGAAATTCTGTTAAGTCCAGATCTATCAGTTCTGATTTGTGACTGAATTGTAATATTTTGAGTTCCACAGTCATTGGGGTCTCTCCCCGCTCCCACATTACTAGAACGTACGTCTTGAAGGAGAAAAGTCCAAAGTGAAGGTCAGGGACCTTTTATAAAACGAAAAGAGAGAGCCCAGGACAGCGTCGCCAGGTTTGTACTGCGTGCAGATGCACTGCTGACCCTGCTCCCTGCTCCAAGCTCCAGAGCAGGAATGGTCCTTAAGAAGGATGGGCTATTAAATATCCTCAGGCTGGCAGACGTGTCTGTGCTGTAATTGGGTCTGTCTTGGAGTAATTAAAGGAAAATGATTATATTAACCCAGTCACCAAGCCATCGTGGCATAGAGAAACGTGTGCCACCCGTATTGATGTTCACTCCAAAAATTGGCCTTTTTCAGCACATCAAAAATGCACTCTTGGCTTGAGTTTGGGGGGACTTTTTTTTTTTTTTTTTTGCATTTTTTTTTATACTTGATCATATGTCTCCTGGTCGTCTTTTTCCTTTTAAAGAGCAGCGGGATCCCCATTCCCTCTAATACAAGCAGCTTCAGTTCACACAGGGAGATGTGAGCTTTGAAAGCCGAGCTTAAGGATGTGCGTGGCACAGATGCCCCAAGAGCCTGCAGCTTGAGAGATGAGATTGAAAAGAGTCTCGTGTCTCAGTCTCAAATCTGGGAGGCCTGGCCTTGTTTTTTTCTTCTTGGGGAAGCTGCAGTTTCAAGACGGCCTTGGTGTGCTGCCTTATTTAGGAGGCGATTTGCTGCTCATTTGTCAGGCAAAACAGATGTGGTAGGGAGACAACATCTATTTTCATAATTCGAAACAAATCTGGTGGCCGCCTTCCTTTTCAGTGGGGCCTGCTCATCCAGAGGGCCCAACTCCCCGGCAGCATTTAGCAGAAATATTTATAGCTCATCAATTGAACCTTTCTTCTTCCAGGAGAAGTTGGTTTCTGCTGGCGACTGGGAACACTGACTCTTGCAGGCAGTGGGTGCTTGGCAGGGATTTTTTTTAATGGAGGATTGGGGGTGCCAGCCAGTCGGAGCAGCTGTGCTTCACCCCATCAGCGGGTCTTCTCAGAGTGGGCTGTTCGCTAAGGAGCCCTGCTTTCCTGTCACTGTTTGCACCTCTTTGTCAGGAGGGGCAGTTGGAGGCTGGTCTTGGGGGACCCCTCTGGGCAGGCAGCTGGCACCCCAGACACTCCAGGAAGACCCAGGACCTGGGCCTCTATCAGTGGGGAGTTCGTGCTTAGGTTTGCAGGGTAACTTGGGTGTCGTTTCCCCATTTTATGGATGAGAACACTGAGGCTCAGAGAGAAACAGCTTGCCCAAGATCATGTGATGCATTGATGGTGGCGCTGGTCTCCTGGCTCAGGGGCAGGGTACAGAAATGACCCAGTTTGTTCAAATTCTGCTCAAGCATTCATTCCCAACTGCAGCCTTCCGGGTACCATAACCCCCAGCTGAACATAACCCGGTGTCTGCGTACATGCAGTTTATGGAAGGAAAGAGGGTGGCCCCAGGGTTTGGGGAATTGGCCGTTGCGTGTTCATCCATCAGATGGTTGAGCTCCTACTGTGTGCCACTGAGGCAGCTGGTGAGGGACAGTGGTGACCAAAAAGGGTCTGTGCCAGTCCTCGCGGAGCTCAGGCGCTCACGGGGGAGCAGACGGTAGTTTCAGGCGCTGGTAATGCCAGGGTCACGTGACTGTGCCTGGGGGCGTGTGCTGGGCGGGCTGAGATTTGAGGGATGAGACCCAGCCAGCAATGGGAAGATGTGGGGGGGCTTCCCTGGTGGCGCAGTGGTTGAGAGTCCGCCTGCCGATGCAGGGGACACGGGTTCGTGCCCCGGTCCGGGAGGATCCCACATGCCGCGGAGCGGCTGGGCCCGTGAGCCATGGCCGCTGAGCCTGCGCGTCCGGAGCCTGTGCTCCGCAACGGGAGAGGCCACAACAGTGAGAGGCCCGCGTACCACAAAAAAAAAAAATGTGGGGTCTGCTGGCCGTGCCACCTGGTGGAGGGAGAGATGGGGTTCAGTCCCCTCGCCTGAAAAACGAGCGTTGACCAAAAAGTGGGGAAGTTTCTGATTCACCTGGGAGAGCCACAAATGATGCATTTCTGCAGGATGGTAACCACTGGGGACACCTGGACGAAGGTGTAGGCAGATCTCTCTATAGTATGTGAATCTATAGTTATCTCAGAATAAAAATTGTGTTCTAAAAAGCGGAAGATCTGGCAGGACCCCTTCCCTTCTCGTTGCTGGGACCACCCTGGTGCGGCGGGTCCCTTAGTATTCTTACCATTGTAGCCCAGGAAGAGAAAACGTGGATAGCTTCTCTCTCGTGCTCACCTGCAAACTGTCGGGTGGGGGCTCTGGGCAGCTTGCACACTGCCCCTTGTTGCCCTGGCAGAAAGGAGGCCCATGCAAGGGTCAGGGTGACTTCTGGGCCTCACACAGGCAGCTGGTTTGGAGGGCATGGTGGAACCCAGTGAGGCAGGCTTTCTCGTAACCACCAGAAGTGGAAACACACACATCGCTTGTCTGTCCTGCCGGCACCTGGGGCAGACATCATTAATCACTCACAGCACGCTTTGCTGTGGGCCTGGACACAGCCTTACCCCTTTCGGTGGTAGAACCTGGGGTGGATGAGTAGGGTCTCGAGGCCCAGGAGAACTGGTCGTGAAGGTGGCCATGCACAGGGCCATCTTCCCAGCCAGTCAGAGGGCCCCGCTTTGCATCTGGAGGCTACCCCCCAGGTCACCCGGGACATTGCAGCTACCTGTAAAGACTGAGTGAAGACACTGTGTTTCTTGGAGGCCCCTAAGCTTATGGTCTTTGTGTTTGGGCAAAAGGGCTCTCAGATAGTGACTGCTGTTTGCACGAAACTCAGAAGCCAGAAGTTGTCACAGAACCCTGTTTTTCCTGCAGATCGACATCCCGTTCCAGAAATCCCCTTTATCACTGGTCTGGGCCCCGCCCATGGTTGGTTCCTTCTCCTTCCTGCAGAGAAGGGCCTGTAAACAACGCAGGGGCTGCTTTCCCTCATTTTCACTCATTTACTCCTTTCACAAGCATTTATGAAGCACCTACTGTGTGCCTGGGACAGGAGATGCATCTGTGACCAGGGACCTGCTGCAGCGCCAACCTTCAGAAAGTTACGATCCAAGTGTTCAGTGAACAAGTGCTTTTCCCTCATTGTCTGCTTTCACATCAGAGGTTTAGACTGGGCTGTTGATCCTCTTTAAAACAGCCGTGTGTAACTTAAGTCCTCGCCGCTGTCTCCGGCCTGAGCCTAATGAGGACTCTCGTGTTGCCTGACTGCTGTTTCGGGAGCAGGTTTTATGTACCAGGCACCGTGCTTGACATATTACCTATCGTCCAGAGTTTCTCAACCTCGGCACGAGTGGCACTGGAGCAGGATGATCCCTTTCTGTGGGCGCTGTCCTGTGTGTTGTAGGATGTTTAGCTGCATCCCTGGTCCCTTTACCCACTAGATGCTAGCAGGACCCCCTTCCAGGTGGGACGACCACAATGTCCGCAGGCATTACCAGGTGTCCCCCGGTGGACAAAATCGTCCCCAGGGAGAACCGCTACCTGTACCCTCAGGGCCTGCCCTTGAGGAGGCCGTGTGAGTGTGGTCAGGCTGGCAGTCCGTCTCTTCATCTGTCGGATTAGGCGCTGACAGGACATCCTGTCAGTGGCTGGTTGGGAGCCTTGAACGATAGAATGCACTTAGAGCTTGTAGCCCAGCCCAGCCAAGCCATCGTAACTGGTGTGTCTGATGGGCAGAAGTCATGCCTCCCGTTCACTCGTCCAACCAGGCTCCCTGGGGCTTTCGGTGACCGCGAGGCAGTCTCCACGCCACCTGGAAGAGACAGGCAGGGTCATGGTGCGTCGTGCTGACCCCCACCAGGTAATGCCGGTGTGGGCGGCTGGTATCCAAGGGATTGGGAGGCTGGCGCGGGCCCCTCTGGCCTTGCCCAGGTAGCTCTGTGACTCTGAGCAAGTGTCTTGCCCTCTCTGGTCCATCCTTTTTGTTTCTGACCCATGTTGGGGGTTTCCACGCTGCTGCCTTCCCCAGAGGCCCAGCCTCTCGCAGGCTTGTTTTCTGCCCAGCCTCGTTCCTGACCCCAGTCACTTCAGGGTTCTCTGAACCCCTCACGGTCCCAGGTGTCCACCCCTTCCTCTCCCTTTCACCTTAATTAGTTTAAATATTAGGCTCCGGCATTTGCTTTTACATCCGGGACTTGAGTGTAAGAGTTTATGTGAACAAGTGGATCCTCCACTAAAGGAGTGAAAAGCCTGATAGAGATCGACTAATCCACAGCAGGGTGATTGTAAAACACACCAAATCCTGCAGGTCCCTGAACGCAGCACTGGAAGATGCCAACTCCGTCGTGGACGTGGGGGCCCTGTGCTGCGTTTAAGGAGCTTCCACGGTGATTCTGATGTGTGACCGTGTTCGGAAAATCACGCTGGAAAGTGAATCGTTTCAAAACTCACACATTCTGTGCTGCTTCTGCTTGCACGCACACACCCAAGCACCCCAGAGAGTCTCGTGTACTTTGCCAGGCCCCAGAGCAGCTCACTCCACTTCATGCCCTCACTCCGTGGCCCAGAGGCATCAGTCTTCTTTCTTCCCCTTGAATGTGGCAGACGTTCCTGCCTCAGGGCATTTGCACTGGACATTCATTAAGCCAGGAGTGTTCTTCCCCCAGCTCTCCTCATCTTTCAGGTCTTGGCTTGAAGGCCACCTCCTCAGAGATGGGTCCCTGACTCCCCATCCAAGGAGCCCCACCTTCCTGGGCACTCCCCCCATCACCCTCTCGTGCTGTCTTCCTAAACACCCTTAGCGGTTGGTGCTTATCTGCATATTTATAGCTCAGCTTTGGTCCCTCCCCAGTCGACTTGAGCCCCGTGGGAGCAGGCATTGCTTCTCCTGAGCTAGCAACAGGGCTGGCCTGGACCCCCAGACGCGGAGGGACCAGCGCTCATCACAGGGCAATTCCGGTTCCGGTCAGGTTTCCTGAGAAGACAGGTGAGCGGTATTTGAGAGGACACTCAGGTGTCTCCCAAGACGCCCGTGTTGTTTGAAGATCCCTGCGGCTCCTGACTCTTCTGTGCCCTAGATGGAGACTGGCAGCAGTTTGCAGTCACTTCGTCATCGGCAACATGTTGATACTTAACAATGATGCTTTACCTTGGGGATACCTGACGCTTTGACCTGTCGTATTGGGGTTATTGGGTTGTATTGGGGATGTGGTGATACTTTGGGGAAACCAAGCTGCTCTCTCTCCCTCTGGGACAGATGTAGGTGGTGCTTTGCTCTCTGCTGCGGGGTGGGGGAAGACAATGATTAGAGATTACTTAAAATCTTCTTTCTTCATTTCTAAATTTTAAACGGCATGTTTAGAATTGAATCTTCAAACCTGGGAGCCAGACCTGCAAGTTGAGAGATGACAGCCGAGAGATGGTTTCGTTTGGCTGGCTGCAGCAGCCAGATGGCAGATGCTGTGAGCAGGAGACGGAGGGAGGCCGGGGCAGGGGGGCGGGGGGGGCTTCTGTTTCGGCTCTTACCCTCCCCCCGAAGTAAGCCATCCTCCCAGCACCAGACCTGGGCCGTGCGTGCCCCAGGGATCGCTTGAAGCAGCTGGCATTGCCCTCTGCCAGGGTGATGTAGGGCCCCAAGAGACAGGGCCCCCCCATACTCCTCACTTTTCTTCTTAAACTTTTTATTTTGAGATAATCATAGATTCGCATGCAGTTGTAAGAAATGATACAGGGAGAGCTCTTATACACGTCCCCCGGCTTCCCCCAGTGCTAACTAACATCTTCTATGGCGATGGCCCAGTATCCCAGCCAGGAATCGGCATTCAGGACCATCCATTGACCTTGCTCCCATTTTCCCCATTCTCACGCACTCATTTGAGTGAGTGTGTTTGTGCACGTGCGTTTGTGTGTACCTGTGTGCATGCTTAGTTCTATGCAATTTTATCAGATGAACCACTGGCAACCAGTAATCTGTTCATCTCTATAATTTTGTCATTTTGAGACTGTTAGATAAATGGAATCATACAGTATGTAACCTTTTGAGATTGGCTTTTTTTCACTTGACATGACTCCGAAGAGCCACCCAGGTCATTTTGTGTATCAGCAGTTCATTCCTTTCCGTTGTTTCTGTGCCACGGAGGTACCCCAGTTCGTTTGACCACTCACCTGCCGAAGAGCATCTGGGCTGCTTCCAGTTTGGGGCTGTTACAAATAAAGCCCCTGTGAACATTCACGCACAGGTTTTTGTGTGAACATAAGTTTTCGTTTCTCTGGGCTAAAAGCCCAGGAGCGTAATTGCTGGGTCGTATGGTAGTTGCATATTTCGTTTTGTGAAAGACCCTCCACTTTTCAGCAACACCCATCCATCCTCTGGCCTGTGGGGAGAGATGTGAGTCCCGGCAAGTGGACCTTGGACATGAATTCCTTCCTCCTTCAAATATTAATTGAAGGCAGTATATGGTGCCAAGCATGGTGTTACCCTCCAGGGATTCAGTGAGGGCAGGGTAAACAAGGGCCTTTGCATGGAGTTTTCTTGCTGCTGAGGTGAAATCAGCAATAAACAGCCATCAAATCAATAAAGAAGATAGTTACTCTTACATGGTGCTATGCTACATGCCAGGCACTCTCCAGGTACATTACAGTCCTCAAGCAGGCCAGTGAGAGGGGGCTATCCTTTGCAACGCCCCTCACTGCAGATGCAGATAAAGAAACAGAGCCACAGAGAGCCGTGGGACAGAGTGGATAATCCGGGCTCCTAACTGTGCACTACGTTGCCCCTCATGGCCAAGACAGGCCATCAGGAGATGCAGAGTGTGGTGGGAGGTGAGTGCATTGGGGATAGGATGACTGGGAGGCCTCCCTGAAGTGGGAACATGAAATATCCCAGGACAGAATTGCACATGCAAAGGTCCTGGGGTGAGAATAGGAAAAAGGCCAGCATGGCTGGAGTGTGGTGAGCACGGGAAGGAGACCAGAGGTTCAGAAATGAGGTTGAGTGGGCGTTGCGGGGCTTTAATCTGAGCGTGAGTCAGGGATTCAGTTGGTGTTTTTTAAAGATTGCTCTGGCTGCTGGGCACAGAGTAGACTGGGGAGGGGTGTCAGCGTGCAGTGGAGGAAGCAGGGAGATGAGAGAGAACCCAGAGGCAAACCCTTTGCTCTTGAGGGAGGACCCCTAAGTCTCCTCCAGCCTCAGCCTGGGAAGACCCCTGCAGGCTCCCCGTGAGGGTGGTCGGCTCTGTCTGGAGCACAGCGTAGGGCGGAGTCTCCCCGTGGCTGGATCTGCATCTGATGCGCCGTGAGGGCAGGAAGAGGACCCCCGGCGGCCACCCCCTCGAGCCTCTGGACCTGGGCCTTGGGCTCCCCTGGGGGTGCGTCTCCTGGTGACTTTCCTGCTTTCTCTGTCCTTCCTGCCTTTTGCTCTCCTCCCTCAGTCCACGCCCGTTGTTGTCCCACAACGTGAACTTGTCTGCTCAGCATCCGTCACTCCGGATCGCTGACGAGCATGTGCGGACGCTCTCGTGTCCCTCACACCTGGTCAGGTGGAGCTGCCTGCCTTTTAGTCTAATGACGGCCACCATTTAGTATGCACTTGCTGTGTACCGGTTCGTGTTGGGAGGGCCTGGCTCTGAATCCCCGGGGCCTGGTGCAGGGCCTGGCACATAGTAGGTCCACATCTACTAGCTCAGTTCATCCTCCACGATCCTGGGAGGTGATACTGTTACTGATCCATGCTTTACGATGGGAAACGGAGCGAAGGGGGCCACGTAGCCACCCAAGGCCACACCTACGGGAAGTGGTGGCTCCTGGACTCAAATCCAGAGCCGGGCCGCTTGTCTCCCACGGCTTTGCTATGTCCCCATCTCGGTCCCCATCGTGAGCTCTGCTTCCCTCAGAGAACAGCTGTTCGGAACCTTGGTCTTTCCATTGTTTGGGATTTTCTGCTGCTGGAAGATGTTCAGAAGGAAATGATACCAAGGGCTGGAATAGCCTCACCCGTGGGGTGGGGACCGGGAGAGGCAGCTGGCGTCTGGGAGGCTTGTAACTGCCCTCTGGGAACTTGCTTTGCTTGTCGCCTGAAAAGGAGAGAGGAAGGGACTCAGAAGAGTCGCAGGGAAAGACTGGACAGATTTAGACCCCAGACAGTCACACACACACACGTGCGCGTGCGTGAGACACCCAGAAAGACAAACAGCCCGAGAGAAGGCCCATACGAAAGCAGACAGTCAACGATGCGAGACAGACACACAGACGCCCTCAGACAGACCCAGACTCGCAGGCCCTCGGAGAGAGGCGGAGACAGACGCTGGGGCTCCCACCTGCTGGGGGAAGGGGGGTCCTGCCGTGGTGACGTCACTTCCCCCACCCGAGCTCTTCCTGGCCGTGGGCCCTGCCCAGCCAGGGAATCCATGCAGTGGCCGACCGTCAGTGTGTCCAGCCTTGTTTCCTAGAGCCCCCGCCCCCTGAAACCTGTAAATAAACTCCTGGGTCAGGGCTCTTCCTTGGGACCCGAGGCCCACATCGAGGTGATGCACCAGGCCAGGACGTTGGCACACGTGTCACCTTGCAGCCCAGTCTGGCTCCTGACGGACTCGACCTTTGCCGGCTGCCACTCTTTCTACGAGACGAGAGGAGGTGAGAGAGAGTGAGGGACCACTTCAGCCTGGGGCTGCCGGGAGGCGGCAGTGTGTGGTGTGGCTTTGTGTTGAGCTTCTTGTCGGGAGAAGGTGACGGTTAGGACACCAGTCCCTGCGTGGAAACCTGTGTGAGTGTGGGCATGTCCCTCCCTGAGCCTCAGATTCCCTGTCCCTGTAATAGGGGGACCATAAGACTAAGCCTGGAACTGCTGGGAAAGCTCCATGAGATGAAAACTCGGACCCAGGAAACACGGGGAGTGGGGGCCACACCTGTTGTATGCGTGTGTTGTTAGAACGGCCTTGGGAGAATCCAGACCATTGATTTCCTGTCCCAGAAATAAATCCACCCAGGTTTCTGAGGGCACAGGTTCGAATCCTTTCGCCACAGAGAGCAGGATTTACTTACCGCCCTGGATATCCTCAGCTCCCGGGGCCTGGCTCTGAATCCCCGGGGCCTGGCGCAGGGCCTGGCACATAGTAGGTGCACAGTGAACGTGCGCCCTGGCATGAACGAGTGGGACTGAAGAGTCCCTGGGGTTGGATGTAGATGACAGAAGAGAACGTCCCTCCTGGAAAATAAAATCCCACGCGCCCTGGGGGATTGCGGGCAGGCTGCTGGCTGTGCTTCTGTCCCCGTGGGTGCACTTGTGTCTCCATAGGCCCATCCCCACCTCCCCACCCAGGGCAGGTTCCCTGCCTCCACAGCTTGTAGTTGATTTCCCTACATCAGCTCCTACTATTCAAGGTGCCAGTGAATTGGGTTCTGGTGAGGGCTTCCTTCCTTGCTGGTAGACGGGCCACCTTCTTGCTGTGTCCTCACATGGCCTTTCCTTGGTGTGTGTGTGCAGACAGAGAAGGTGAGCTCTCTGGTATCTCTTTTTTTTTTTTGGCCACACTGCACGGCTTGCAGGATCCTAGTTCCCTGGCCAGGGATTGAACCAGGGCCCCGGCAGTGAAAGCTCCGAGTCCTAACCCCTGGACCATCAGGGAATCCCCACTGGTGTGTCTTATAAGAACCCTAATCCTATAGGACCAGGGCCCCACCCGTATGGTACCATTTATCCTTAATTGCTTTTTCGGAGGCCCCATCCCCAAATATAGCCACACTTGGGGGGTTAGGACTTTAACACAGTATTTTTGGGGAACACACATTCAGTCCGTAACACAAGGTACCCTTCTGCTCCAAGCAGAGGATTTGGGAAGGCAGGTGAGAACAGCCACTCCTTGTAAGTTGATCTATTAGCACCAGCCCCCATAGTAGCTATCACTATAGGGTTTGCTATGAGCCTCGTACATCCAGGTCTACACCTCAAGCCTCTGCACTGCTCTGGAGGTTCCAGTCTCCTTGCTTTTTGGCTATGTATTGACCAATACAAGTTTCTTTGCTGCCTGAGCACCGTGGTGGGCCAGACACCAGCGAGAGACCAGAAAAGGGGATTTCCTCTTCCTTGGAGCTGGGAATCCCACAGGGCAATGGCCTGGGCCTGGCACCATAATAGGATGTAAAAGTTGCTCTGGGACAACCACAGGTGGGCTTTGAGGGTTGAAGAGGAGTGTGCCCCCGCCCCAGACTGGGCAGAAAGGCTCCTGCTTGCCAGTCTTATGCTGGCTGTGAGGGAGCTGCAGGAAGTCATAGCGGATGTCCTGGTTGCTATTTACAAAATTAACCACCAGTGATATGGGAGAGCTTAAAACTGCCAGAGAAAGCCAGAGAAGGAAGGGACCGCGGGGGCTGGGGTAGTTGGAACTGGGCTCAGAAGCCGGATTAGGAGGAGGAGAGGGGGCATCCCAGGAAGGTGGACCACCCTGGGCAAAGGCCCAGCAGAAGGGAAGCGGAGATTCTGCTCATAGGGCAGCAGGGATGCTGTTGGCTGAGAGGATCTTGTAGGCAATCAGGAGGCAATTAGCAATGAAAGTAGGAGAGCCGAGCAAGTAGCCCTCGTGAATGACGACTGATGTTTATGGGCCACTTAACATGCTCTGGGCACTGGATACAGATTCAGCCACCCCATTCACCTGCATGGCTTAGGCTGGATGCTCCTGGTGCCCTGCTTCTCTAGATGAGGAAACTGAGGCACAGAAGATGAAATACGTCCTCAGGTCACATGTTTGGCCATAGGTAGAGCTGGGGTTTGGATCTAGGCAGGCCAGCTCCAGGGCTCCTGCTGATGCCACTCTAGGTGTCTGCTGAATCAAATTCAGTTCCTGGGAGCCCGAGGGTGCAGGGGAGCCTGTCCTGCTCTTATAGTTTCTCCAGCCTCTCCTGACGTCTGACCTTGGCCATCACCGCATCTCCTGCCGCTGCCCTGGTGGAGACCCAGAATGGCTGGGCCCTTCACGGTCCTAAAGGAAGGGGCACCCACGGCCAGCGCTGAGCTCCCTCCTGACGGAGCGGACCTCGCCGACCCCGAAGCCTCCAGCACGGGGTCGGGTTGATGGAGGAGCTATTGAGAAGCGGCTCAATACCGGCCGCATTGTGGGCTGATTCAAAGCTGAGCTCTTTGTCCGAGAGGCTTGGAAACGGAGCCGCATTCACTTCCCCTCTCCTGGCGCTGCCCTCCAAGCCCCTCGGAGCTCATGTTGGGAAACACCAGGCCCTTGAAAATTGGTAATTGAGAGAAACATCTGCTGGTTTCCAAGGAGCACACGGTGACTCCTGAGTGGTGAGGGCAAGCGTGCGTCGCGTTGTCACCGCATGCTGAAACTCACACACACACACACACACACACACACACAGGCACACACGCGCCTGAGTCTCTTTCGTATGTTAATTAAGATTGATTACATTAAATGCTTGTTATAAAGATACAAGCAATATAGGCATACAAAAAGTAAAAAGGATAGACTCCCTCTTTCAGAAGTAGCCATAGCGAACAATTTGATTTTTATCCTCATTTTTGCTATAAGAATGGGTCCATGTTATATATACTGTTCCAGCTTCATTATTTCTGCTCAGCAGTAATTGCAAGCAGCCAGCCACCATCTGACCTATAGATCAGCCGTTCTCAGCCAGGGGTGATTCTGCCCCCCGACCCAGGGGACATTGGGCTATGTCTGCAGACGTTTTGGTTGTCACAACTTGGCAGTGACGGTGCTACTCGTATCTAGTGGGTAGAGGCCACGGATGTGGCTAAATATCCTACAATGCACAGACCACACCACAGAGAATTATCCAGCTCAAAACGTCGGTAGTATCAAGGTTGGGAAACCCCACTATAGATTTATGTATCTTTCTAGTGGCCCCATTGTATTCGATAGTGAGATATATATGTATTTATATATTTATACACACACCAGTGTTTGTCTAGTGGGATTGGATGGTCTCTGGTTGTTCACGTTTACCAAAAACCCTGCAGAGGTGTCCTTATACGTATATGCTCTCAGGTCCTTCTGCACATTTTTCTGTTGGATACCATCCTGGAAGTTAAGATTGCTGGGTGGAAAGGTAGTATGCATTTCCGATTTGGTAGGCACTGCCATGGTGCCCTCCGAAGTGATTATGGCCTTTGACACTGGCACCACGGACAGCCCACTCACCCACGCCTCCTCCCCTCAATTAGCAAAACGCATTTCATTTATTTCAGATAACTTTCCACTGCACCTCCTTGTCCATTGACAGAAACGGCTCTCTCTCCGCAGCTTCACTCCATCCTGCCGATAACTCGCGAACGGTGATTGCTATTTTGCTGACAGTGAGTGTTTAAAGACGTTCGATATCAGTGACAATAGAAAAAAGCAAGTCCCATTAGTTCTTTCCATTTGGATAATAGCAAGAAAGGTAAAAGGCACTGCTTTGTCTCTTCTTATTGAAGGAGCATTTAATCATGAGGTTCTAAAATGATTATACAGGCCTTCTGCTCTCCCTGGAGTTGATTTCACCACCCCGTTCCCACACGCACTTTGAGACCCGGGGCTCACCCATCGCCCAGCTGCAGCCCCTTCCCAGACCACCTCCCAAAAGGTGACTTTGGGATGTGTGGGGTGAAGCCCCAGAAATGAGTGAGGCTCCGCCTGCTTCTGCCACTCGGGTACAAGAAGGCAGTTCGCCTGTAACCAGGACAAGGTGTCTTACTAGTTAAAAGGAGACGCACACATAAGCAGGATATGTGGGGCTAATGATTTACCATCAACACCCTTTAAACCTGGCCCTGTATTTATTGTCTAATTAACGAACCTTGACTGTAGGGTCCCCTGGGCTTCCGGATGCTTCCACCGCCACTGGGAGAGACTAGAGTGGGCCTTCTCTGTTAGGCTGCAGCTGTGAAGGGCTGTAGAGCTGCATCCGGTTCTCCCATCCCGTGATGCTCTAGACTAGAGGAGATGAGTGTAAGAGTTGAGAGACTGATGCCCACATGCTTGGGAGCTCGGTGGGGGGGGGTGTGGGGGGCAAGCCCAGCAGGGAGGTGCGTGTGTGTGTGTGTGTGTGTGTGTGTGTGCATGTTCATGCATGCACGTGTGCACAGGTGCAATCCAGGTGGGGAGAGGGAAGTGGGGGAAAGGGTCAGCTGGGCGAGGAAAGGCTGGAAGTGGTCGGGCAGAGGGTGTGGCTCAGGTGGGAGCGTGGACCATCCCCTGTCGTCCCATTAGCTCTACAACACCACACACTTTCATCCCTGGAGAGGCCGTCAGTCCAGCCAGTGTTGGGGAGAGACAGGGAGCCACAGTCTCACAGGGCAAGCTGCTCATTCATCCACGTGCATCTCCCCTCTCCAGGCGAGGGGAGGCCAGGCCCGGGGACTAGATGACCACCTGGCACCTGGGTATCACCTTGGGCTCCTCAGCCGGAGCCACCTGGAGGGGCCATCAGGCCCTTCCCTGCCCCACCAAGGGCAATCTCAGTGCAGCACCTACTCTCCCAGTAACAGTCAGAGGCTACCCGATGCCTGGGCTCCGCTGCCCTCAATCCCAGGCTGAGAGGCTTGACCCAGACCTGCTGCCAGACCCAGGATGACAGCACCTCTGCCAGGAGACACCTGGGAAGCCCCATTACGGGGAGCGGCTGCCTGTTTGGATACTGACAGATGCTTCTTACATCTTTTTCTCTTTTATTACGAATGTAATTACACATGCTCAACAGTGCTGAGTGTGCAGGAGTGTGTGTTACAAGGAAGGGGCCGTCCCCTCTCGGGCACCCACCAGGGTAACCACACCTGTCCCCTGGTCTGTGTAGACGCATGTAGTCATGGGCATATGTATTTATCGCAAGATTCTCTTTTGTTTTAAAATACACACGTTTGTGCTTTTCTAAACAAAGATGGGCTCTTCCTATCTGGTGGCTTCTCCTCTTTCTCATGGGGCATCTTTTCGTGTCAGTGCCCACAGATCTGCTGGCCGTGCCTTCCTGGTTGCGTCGACCCCTTGGAGGGATGTTTAAGTGATTCCCAGTGATTCTCCCTTCTCGTGCAAACCTGCAGTGGGCCTTCCTGACCCTCTTCTGTTTACCTGAGAGCACTGCGATCCTTTATTCCACACATTTATTGTGCGTCTGCTCTGGGAAAGGTGCTGGGGACACAGAATGCTCACAGGGTCACTGGACACTGGAATTCGAGGAGGGAGAGGCAGGAAATAAGCGGTTAGACAGGCCGCATGTGGCCTCTGATTAGAGCTGCAGAGAAGAGTGAAGCCGGCACGGGACACGAGGTCCTGGGGACTGGGGCAGGCACTGGTTCAGACAGGATGCTCAGGGATGCTTCCTGAGGAAGTGACATTGGAACAGAGACCAGAAGGCAAGGAGGGAGCGAGCACATGGATGTGGGGAAAGATCATTCCAGGCAGAGGGAGAGGCACATGCAAAGGCCCTCAGGTGGGCTGTGCTGGGACCTTTTACAGAACACAGAACAGAACTCTTATTAGAGCAGAGAGAGCGAAAGGGAGAGAGTCCCAGGAGAAATGCACGTGGAGATAAATACCCAGGAAGTGATTTGCTTGCTCAAAGGTTCTCTCTTGGAAGTTCTGAGAGATTGTAATTTTGCTCTGCGGAGATGCCCCCAGCTTGCACCGTCCATCAGGTACCGCACTGGCAGAGGGGCCCGCTTTGATGGGCCTTCTCCAGCTACTGTGGATTCCACAGCTCAGGTCTGCTAGGGGCAGGGGATAGGTGTGGCCCAGGGCCTGGAGTTCTTGGTTCCCCGTAATGAGGCTTCCCAGGTGGTCTTCCTGCAGAGGTGCTGTCATCCCGAGTCTGTGGCTCCAATTAACTCATGTAGTTCTCACCACAGCCACGTGAGTGGGGACTGGGTGATCCCTCTCCCCCACCACCACCAGATGAGGACACTAGTGATATACTGAAGGTCACAGTGTTAAGTGGTAAAGTTGGGATGCGGACCCAGGAATCTTGGGGGCAGACCTTGTGTTCTGAGTCTGTACCCTAAATTCTTCCATGAGCAGCAATGCGGGGAGCCCCAGGCCCCTGTGCAAGGCCGGGTGCCCCCCGCCCCAGCCAGCCTAGAACTTGTTTGCCCCTAACCCGCAACACCAGACAACAGCAGATAGTATCTCACGGTTATGTGTTCCGGTATCGGGTGCCCAGAGCCCGCCCGTGTGCTTGGCACAGAGTAGGTGCTGGGTAAGCGGTGTGGTCTGTCTTTAAAAAAGAGAAAACTGGCCTAGATTTGCTGCCCACCTCCCAAACCTTAAGAGAAGGATCCATTTTTTACTTACAGATGGTCTTACCCTAAGACATAAAGGTGCGTCAGGGGTGTTTGAAACGGCACCAGGAGCGATCAGAAAGTTATTCCTTTGACGTCTGGTTCAATTTTATTTGAAATTCCAGGGGGGGAAGGAGCTGGGTTCTTATTCAAATGCAGTGGTGGAGGAGGGGCCGCAAATGATGTGGCAGGAACCCCAGGCAGGCTAGGGCTCCTCTGAATGACAATGAGCCCTGCCCCGGCCCGTCGCATCCAGGCAGGCCTAACGAGATTAGATTTTCATAAATTTCAGACAGTGCCAATTCCTAATTCCTCGGCGTACGGCCGGGAGGCCAGACAGGGCTGCCTGCACGGGCTGCTTGTTAACCAGGAAGCACGCTGGCTGCCCCGCCGCCCGGAGCAGACGCGATGGGGGCAGGCGGCGGGGGAGGGGGGAGAGCCGTCTGGTCTGGAGACCTCCCGTGGGCTGGCAGGAGTTGGGTGGACTCTGGCCCAGCTCTCCAGCCAAGGAAGGAGAAAAGAGCTCCAGCACCGGGCTGCCGCCCCGATTATTAACTGGGAACCCAGTGACAGTCGTGCCCACATCACTTGGTGAATTCTCCACCAGCCCCACTTACAGCTGGGAAGTGGCCGGACGGGTTTGAACCAAGGCTCCTGCGTTTGGTTCACGTTGTGGCTCCACCACCAAGAACAGGGGACCGTCAGCTTGGATGCAAAAGAACTGCATCTTTACCTTAACCAGCCCGAACAGGAACATGGACACCAAACCACAGGGCATCAGCAGCACCTGCGATGTGGTCGCCAGTGGAAACCACAGGCTGCCTATCGCATCGAAACCTGCCGGGTTATATTTAATGTGATAGTATCCCCGGGTCACACGTGTGATCCTGTATATTCTTCCTATGTCACAAGTCTGGTTGAGAGTTTGAGGACTATTTTGATACAGTTGGCTTCCTTTCAAAGCCTGACTTGAGTTTTTATTCAGTTTAATTTTATTTTAAAAATCTCATTCTAAGAGCGCGTCCTGGCTCCCCCAGGTGCCGGAGGAGGAAGCCTCGGAGTCAGGACTGTTCTCTGACTCTTGGTCTGACCGACGATGCTGCCCCTTGGGGGTTTGTGGGAATGAAGAGGGAAGGGCCTGTCCTGGGCGGGTGCTTGGCACTCAGGTAGCAGCAGAGGAGAACGCAGCTGTATCTTTATGCAGTTTCGTGGGAGGTGCCCAGAGCCGCCCTGAGTGCCTGGCACGAGGTCCTTCTAACCATCCTGTGACTCTCCTCCATGCTGGTGGGGAGGTGGTGGTTACTGCTGGCCACGATACTGGCTTCGAGGACACATGACAAGTGATGCTCCAGCAGTCCTGATCCGGCCTGGCGACCAGGCCCACTCCACACAAGTGCCTGGCTTGAACCCACACTGTTCCCGACATTCTGGGGCCATGGCACTCAGGACCGCTGGGTGTGGGGCATCAGCCTAACCTGGCCCTGAAAGTATGGGCTTGGGGGTCTGGGCTCTCTTGGGCTGTGTGGCCTCTGACCAGTCACCTCCCCTCTCCCAGCCTCAGTTTCCCCATCTGTAAAGTTGACGGCGGGGGTCATGTTAGCATCTCCTTCACAGAATGCTGGTGAGGGTTCAGTACGATGATGCCCGTAGGTATTCGGGCTGTGCCTGGCCTTGAGGGGGCTCTCGGCAATGCTGCCTCTCTCACTAGTGTCGCAGGGGCTGGGAGAGGATCAGAGATGCCCGTGCACACGTCTCGACGTGACTGCGTCTGTCTCTGGAGGAGAAGACAAAAGGAGGGTCAGGCCGCTCCAATGAGGCAGACGAACCTGTTAATTTGAAATTATTCACGAGGAAAGAAGACACTCAAATTAGAATGACCTTACTTTGCATGTGGAAGATGGGCTTGGCCACCCCCAAGAGCCTGCCGCATCCATCACCCACCCCAAGGGGGAGATTATGAAGAAAAATGGCAGGACCTCTCCCCCACCCCCACGCCCCCAACAGCGCGCGGACTTGACGCCCAGAACAGAATGAGGGAAATGTGATGTTTCCTCCCCAAAGGCTCCTGTCCTCGGCGCAGGTCCTTGGAGCAGAGACCAGTGCCCAGAAGTCCAGCCGCCACCCTGGGTGATCTTTCTGGACTGACCCTGGGGCAGAGGCCCGTGAGGCGTGCTCAGTGTTTCCAGGGCATCGGCCTGGGTGAGGGGTGCCTGTTGTCCCCAAAGGCATGTTGGGAATTGTGACAGGATCACGTGCTGTTTTCTGCCCCGTCCTGAGCTCTTGACATCTATTATTTCATCCCCCCGGGACCTCACAGGGGTGCATATGCCCAGGGTCACACAGCTAGTAGCTGGCAGATGCAGGAAGACAGGACTGGGCATCCTCAGAGGTATTCCCAGTGTGGGAAGGGGAAACTAACAGGTGCTTTGGGAACGCTGGGAGAATTTAGCAGAGTTTCCCCTTCTCGCTCCCTGAGGGACCGGCCCTGCCCTTTGATCTAGAGCAATTTCTCCCTATGCCTCGGTTTGCCCATCTGCAAAATGGCAGTGGTGATGGCTGGCACCTCACAGACTTGGGGGAGGCAGGCTCCAAGGAGGGCTGTGCGTGTGTCGTACACATTAGCATCCTGACTGTCGTCCCAGTGAGTAGTCGCCACGGCAACCGGGAGCTTGGGCTGTGGACCAGCCCGCCATCTCCTCTTGCTCTAGTCTCCCTTTGTCTGTGACCAGGCTTTGCTGTGAGTCCCATGGTCACAGGAGACTTGAGCTGAGTGGGGGGCAGTGGTTGGACCCAAGCTTTCCACCACCGTGCTGGGCACTTGGCCGCACGTCCAGCAGGATCGGTGTGGCTCCACATCTTGGGGGCTCCTCTCTTGGCTGGAACTCCCGAAGCTGCCCGTCCTGCAGGCTTTGGCCTGCTCGGTACTTTCAGAACTCTAGAATGTGTTGCCGACGTTAAGGCCCAGGCAGTTCTGGGGAGATGGGGAGGTGTGACCGCACTGGGCCAGCCTGCCTGGGGGCTGTCCTGTTTGGCCCGCTGGGCTTTCAACTAGCAGTGCCTGTCTAGAGTGCCCTGTGGACCTGGTGAGGAGGAGCTCCTGCTCGATTAGTGATGCCTGCTGTAGGAGCAGGATGGAGGAGTTGGGTACGAATGCTGAAACCCAGGCTGCCCACAGGGGCCAGGCAGATGCTGTCAAGCAGAATGGGGGCCCAGGTGGAGCTTGGGGCCAAGTGGACAGCACAGCCTGTGTAGTGAGGGTGGCTGCCTGCAGCTCCGTTCCTTTGAGTGGGGGCAGGGGACTGTGCATGCAAGTGTCCTCAGGTCCCCAGTTTGCCACCGTTCCCAGCAGGTCCTTTCCAATGCACTTCCCGGAGAGGTGGATTCCTGTCACCCGAGGCAGTGTCCCCCGGAAGGAGCACCCTGAGAGTGCAAGTTCACTGTGGTGCTCCGGCGGGACCAGAGTCCCCTCACCCCATGGCCAAGGTCAAACACCCAGCCCAGGGTGTTCTCTGCCTCATGGGTTGAGGTGAATCACCTGCCAACCGGGGGGGCCTCTCCTGCACCCCTCAGTGCCCCCCCCCAAGTCTGTGTCTGCACGGCCCGGAATACCCAGCTCGGTCCTGCTCGACCCTCTCTATTCAGGTTTACGGGTTTGGGCCGTCCTTGTTTTGCCGTGGCTGGAGTGCTGCAGAGCCCCCCACTATCCGTGGTCACCTTGAGGGAGTGCTCCCCGCGTGCCGGGCATGTCACCCTCGCACCACCTCCTCCTCCACACAGGGAAGTTGGGATGGATTCAGCGAGTCAGGGTCCCAGAGCCAGCCTGGGGGTCCCCTTGGGGACCTGCCGAGGGGTCTCGGGAGCCCGCAGGAGTCTCCCTCCTCCTCTGGCCAAGACCCCAGGCCTTTGGCTTCCAGAATAGAGCCTAGAAATGATTCGTGGTTTCTCTTTTTCTGAGCGTTTCCCCCTCTCTTCTCCCAGGTGGATGTGCACAAGGCTGTGGCCCAGGGACCAGGGTGGTCACATTGGCGCTTTCGGCACCCTTGGCTCCTTCCTGGGGGTGACGCTTCACTCTGGGCCCCGGCCCCCAGAAATCAGGTCCTCCTGCCCTTTTGGGGTCAGGAGAGCTGTGAGGTTTGTTCACACCCGCTCAGCCTGCTGGGGCCTCATCCACGGCTCCCCTACCAGCCCTGTTGCCTCGGCCGCTGGGCAACACCGGGAGGAGGACAGAGGTCTGGCCAGGGCCCTGCAGGCCGCCAGGGCCGGGGACAGAGACAGAGGCAGCGCACACCTCCCTTCCTGCAGGCCCGGGCGGGCAGGGCGCCTGGAGATGGCAGGGGGAGGGGCAGAGAGGTGCCCCCCCAGGTCCCCGGCGGGGTGAAGAGTGCACGGCCTGGGGGGAGCGGGTGCAGGCCTCTCTGAGGGGGGCCGTGGGTGTTGCACAAAGCCAGCCTCTGTGTCTCCTGAATGGGCAGCTTTATCCCGGGCCCTAGCGGACGGGCCCTGGACCAGCCCGTCTGGGGAGGCGAGAGGTGTGGCCACAGTGATCGGGGCTGATGCCAGAGACCTGGCCTTTGCCCAACCCAGGCCCTGCCGTCCTCCTGGCAGGAAAGCGAAGGAGCCCCTCAGAGGGTTTGAGGCTTGTCCGATTCCCCGCTAGGTGGGGCACGGCCTTCTGGGGCCCGGGAAGGTCTCACCAAAGTCCCTGGCTACGGTATCCTCCTTCCTGGGCCCCCCAAGGCGAGGGAGGGATGCAGCTCCACACAGGCCGGAGCCAGGGCCCAGGCTCCAGATCGAATTCCCGGGTGCAGAGGCGGCCGTCCAGTGCGTGGTCGAGCAGGGGGAGCCACCAACGCTGGGCCCTGGGGCTACACGAGTCTGTCACTAGGCCTGAACCTGGGTCCCCTCACCTGCAAGACGGGATGATACAAAGTACCCGTGTGTACGCTCAGCCCCGAACAGAGGTCCTCAGCCCCGGCACACTCTTTGTCGCGGGGTGCCCTGTGCCCTGTAGGATATTAAGCAGCACCCTGGCCCCGCCCTCTCGGTTCCAAGAGCGCCCCCAGTTGTGACAAGCCACTAGTGTCCCCAGACATTGCCACGTGTCCCCTGGGGGTTAGACTAACCCGACTCACTGATGGCCTCAGGCAGACATTGGCACAGCTGGGCAAAGGCTTGACGTGGTGGAGGAAGGTGGGCGTCCTGCAGAGCCCAGGGGGAGAGAAGGGGTGGCCGGGGCGCCGGAGAGGACGTGCGGGCGGGCTGCGTGTGGAGGAGCTTCCGCGGCTGTACCAGCAGGGACGCCCACCGGGATGCACCGATCTCCCGCGGGACACCGAGGCTGGCGGCAGGAGGGCTGGCCCTCGCCGGGTTTGGCAGGGCCCCGCTTGAGCGACCCACGAGCGACACGGCCCGCCGCGCTCCGCCCGCCTTCCAGTCCCCACCTGCGGCCCGCCCCCGCCCCCCAGCTTCCTTGCGTCTCCCCGGGGGGGAAGAAGAGCTGAGTCAGTGGCCCTGAGCTTGAACCTGTGGCCCTGGGGAGCCCTCCGCTAATTGCTTGTTAGCGGGGGAGGGGGGCCTTCCGGATCGTCCGTGGGCGGCCTCAGGCTGGGGGAGGCCGGCTGCGCCCCCTCTGCCGCCCTGTCCCTGCCCAGGTCCCCGGCATCTCGCCCGCCGCTGCTGGGGACTCTGCTGGCACCGGGCACGGCCAGCTGCCGCGCCGCCCGACACGGACCCGCTCGAGTCAGCAGAAACCACCCGACTCCGGCAGGATCAAAATAACCTCCTTCCTTTTCCAGCACTTGAGGGTTTTTCCGCCTTCTGGGGGAAAAACAAAACAAACCCGAAAAAAAGAAATGAGAGCTGCAGTGTTTGCAGCCGCCCGGAATGTGGTTTTTCTGAGGCCTCTTCCCGGCGGTGGCCGGCACACACTCTGTCCCGTGGAGGGTGGTGTGTCTTTGTGCGTCTCATGTGTGTGATAGATGTGTCTGTACGTGGGTGTGTTATCTGTGTTCGTTTGTGTTGGGGTGTGTGGGGGTGTGTAGGGGTGCTGGGGGTTTTGTGTATCAGGTGTGCATGTGTGTGGGGGGGTGTGGACGCTCAGATGCCCTGAGCCTCTGCCTGCACTGGGGCCCCGAGGTCTCACGTGTCCCCTTGGTCTTGCAGCGGAGCTGGAGTTCGTGGAGATCACCATCATCGTGGTGGTGGTGATGGTGATGGTGGTGGTGATCACGTGTCTGCTGAGCCATTACAAACTGTCCGCTCGCTCCTTCATTGGCCGGCACAGCCAGGGCAGGAGGAGGGAAGACGCCCTGTCCTCGGTGAGTGTCTGCCCTCCCTGAGCTTCCGGGGGGCTCGCGGACGCCCCTGATCAGGTGCCCACAGTGTCAGGGTCCAGTGCTCACGGAAACGGATGGCAGGGAGACAGTCTGGGGGGAGGGGGGAGGGGAAGGGCTTCTAGGTATAGGCAGTGACCCAGATGGCAGGGAGCCCGTGGACCAGTCCATGCGGTGGGGCTTTGGTCCCCAGATCCATCCACCCATCCATCCATTGGACAGACATCTACTGAGCACCCTCTGTGTGTCTAGAACCCTCCCAGGCACTGGGGGGAGATAGCTTCGAGCAGGTCGCAGGGGGTTGCCGCCTGATGGGCTGGATGTAGACAGACAGGAGTGCTGGTTGCTCCGAAGGAAGCTGAAAGGAGTCACTGGGAATCCCAGAGTGGCTGGTTTACCCAGGACAGTCGAGGTGAGCCCCTGAGGCCGAGCTCTGAAGGGAGAAACAAGGGTGGGGTGCAGAGCGGGTGAGTGCAGAAGGGTGAGAACGACAGAGGCGGCACGGTCCTTGCTGTCCCTACAAAACTGCAGTTTGATGTGTTACTAGAATTGTGTGCCCTGTTGGCCATTCTGGAAACCCAGGAGTCTCCCCACAAAACTCCACAAACTGGGGCAGATGGAGCAGCTCCCAGCGGTTTGGGACCTCGCCCTCCTCCGGACCCGAGCACCCACGTTCCCCTCATTCACCTGCACCTTCCGTGCCACCCCTGCCCGCCGCTGCGTGTTCCTCAGCAGATGGACCAGGGGGCGGTGCAGAGTCCAGCACTAAACAGTTTCCATCTCCACGCCTGTGAGGTGTAATCTAACCACCTGGACAGGAGTAGCTGTCTGAGGGACGGGCTGCAGATGACATGGAGAGGGGGGCCCGTGGGCGGCCCCGGGGCTGTGCAGGGAGCACATCTCTGAGCCCGTGTTCACCGGGCGCTGGGGGGAAGCGGCAGCGGGCATGGCCTCCCGGCTCTGGGGGACGCCTGGGGCCGGCGCTGGTGCCCAGAGTCTGGGACTGAGCTGAGTCAGGCTGGCAGGCCTGTCCCTAGCAAATTTGGGCATCTCCGCTTGCGTCGGGCCTCAGTATGTCACCAGGTTGCCAGGGCAAGGAGCATCCGCTCTGGTCCCTGTAACGGGAACACTGGGTGCCCCAAATCCGAGGCCCGGTGTGTCCGGAGGACACTTGGCAGCTTCCTGCAGGGCTTACCTGCGTGTTTATTTGCTGTCGCTGTTGGCTGAGTGACAGTGCCACCAGCTGCACTGCCACATCCATGCTCAGTAATCCCTCCCACATTTTACAGAGGAGAAACGGGGGCTCAGAGAGGTGGGAACATTTGCCTAGGGCCACACAGCTTCTAAGAGACAGCTTGAAGAGCCCATGACCCGTTTTGTCCCACCTCGGATGCTGGGGCAAGCTTTGGACAAATGAGAAGACATCAGCCTGGTAGCCGTGCTCCAGGGTGGGGCATCCTACCCCCTCTGAGCCTCAGTGTGTGCATCTGTAAAATGGGTGGAGCGAGGCTTTCTCCTTCTTACCCTGCATGGTCACAGGGAGGGTGAAGTTAGCGGAGGGAGCTGGGGAGATGGCAGAGGTTCCAGCGTGAAGGACCCTTGCCACCATAGGGGGCACAGCCCTGTGGGCAGCACTGGGACTTCATGCCCAGATGAAGGTCAGGATTCGGGCTCTGGTTCCTGAACATCTGAGGTTAAAAGAAAGTCCCCCCTGCCCCCCTGCCCCCAGCCGACTTCTACCAGCCACCTGCACGGGCCCCCGAGGGTGCCCAGCTGGGTAAACATGGAGGCTTGTTAGACCTGAAGTACGTGTGGCGGCTCCCCTGGGGCCCCTGCCAGACAGGGCGTGTCTGAGGAGTCTCGGGGGCCCATGACCTCCCAGAGAGACCCAAACGCAGCAGCCGCCCTCTGCTTGGGGCTGGGCCCGCCCCTGGCATGGCTGTCCTGCCGTGGCCCCTTTTCAGGGAGAACCTCTGGGAGTTCATTTCCTCATCTGTCAGAGGGTGGGGCTCAGGTGCAGGTAAAGCCCTGTGGCCCTGGGACCTCACTTCCCCGCCTAATGCTGCTCCCAGAGAAGCTAGAAAATACTGCAGGGGTTCAGACTGTGGCTCGGCGTCTGCAGCTGAAGGCAGGGCGGGAGTCATCCAGGTCTAGATAGACCAGGGCTGGGTGCCCACTCTGTGAATCAGGTTTCTGGTCTCATTCCCATGGTCTCTTCCGTGGCTGCAGTTGCCCTGCAGCAGCCTTCTGGGTGGTGTCACGGACCGTCTGGCCCTTTATGGAGCCAGTTTGCATACCCCTGATCTAGATGGGGAAGCCATGGGCAGCTGGACGAACTCTCCAAGGAAGCTTTTAGAAAGAGAAGGAGGTGTCGGGGAGTGGAGCGGGGGTGAGAGAAGGAGCTGCCAGGAACAGCCCTGTGGGCACTGGCACCTGGAAAGGCGTCAGGGCCATTCACTGAATTAGAGAACAAGGTGAGTTAAGACAAGGCCTGTGGGCAGGTGCAGTGCAGCCAGCTGGAGTGCGGGCTCCTCACAGCAGGGCCAGGCTGATACAGGAGCTGAGATGCTGTGGGAGCCTGGGGAGGGGCATCCGGCAGGTGGGAGGGTCCTGGAGGCCTCCCTGGAGGAGGAGGTGACCTCCAGGTGCACAAGTTAGGGGTAGTCAGGTGACAAGGATGGAAGTGATTCTGGGGTCTACGGCGGGGCCTCCCAAGCAGTGACTGGTATTTTCCTAAGCACTGTGGGTGGAGACTCCCCGGGCTAGGGCTCGACGGAGGGCTGGGGGGTGGGCAGTGGTGGGAAGACGTTGTGGGGACCTCGAACAGAGGGCCTCCTAGGGGGGTTTTAGGCAGGGGCCCGTCTGGGTCACATGTATCCAAGCTGACCTTGGCTGCTTGCACCCCTCCCCAGGACTCCCGACTTGAATGGGGAGCAGGTGGATGTCCCCCCATCTGCTTCCAGGTGCTCACATGGACTGTGCCAGGGGCGCGACTGGGGGCCACAGAGCCTGCCAGGGTCGGCTTGAGCCCGAATGATTCTGGAGGCGGTGGGTGAGGTTTGGATCCCAGCACTGCCCCCTACCAGCTGGACCAGCTCGGCTTAGCCACCCGACCTCAGCCTTGCAGGTTTTGTCAGAAGAGTTGAATTAGTGCTTTAAAGAGCGTAGCACAGTGCCTGGCACCAAGGCGTTCCTAATATCAGTAACAGAATGGCCCTTGATGACCATTTTAACAGTAATAGTGTATGTCTGCCCGCTGTATCCCCACGCCTGGAATAAACTAGACCCCAGTGAGTCTTTGTGGGGTTAAGTGCTTTCCTGATGGAACAGTTTTGAGAGACACAGAGCTCCCCTAGTGACCATGTAGGAAATTACAGCCCTCCAGGCAATTCCTCCCCAGACTGCTGGTGAGAATCACCTTACAAGGGAACCCTCAAGAAAACATGTCCCCCAAAAAACTCTGGGGTGATAGATATGTTCATTATCTTGATTGTGGTGATGGACTCCTGCTATATACCTATGCCAAAACAACCAAATTGTATGCTTTGAATATGTACAGTTGATTATATGTCAGTTACATCTCAATAAAATTATAAAATTAAAGGAAGGAAGGCATCCCTCCCCATAGGCCCGGGCCTATCCATGCCTATCACTGGAACAGAAGTGGTGCTGCATGATTGCATGATTAACTCTCCTGTATTTCTTCATCTATAAACTGGGCCCCCAATAACGGGGGCAAGACAGACTATAGCAAGTGCTAAGTAAATACACGGACAAGGTGATTACAGATACGACAGATGCTTTGAAGGAAATAAGCAGATGACGGGATGTTTAATGGGAGAAGGCCCTTTAGATAATGGTGCTAGAGAAAGCCTGCGGTGGGCACAGGAATTGAAAAGCGAGGAGCCAGCTGTGCAGTGGGGCAGCCAGTGCAAAGGCCCTGTGGTACACAGTTAGCACTTCCATGCACTAAATTGCGGGTCAGCGTGACAGGAGGGAGAGTGGTGGTGGCACCCAGCACTGTCCTAGGCTCACCGAGGGTCGCGTGCACCCCAGGGGCTTTGCATGTTCGCCTCCTTCAGTTCTTCGACAGATACTGCAGTTATGCACGTTTTCAGATGCAGTAACTTGACCGAGGTCGCACAGCAAGTACCTAGGCTTTCTTAGGAGCCGGTTCACCAGTTCATCTGGATGTGTTCTAAGGCCCACGGAAGCCTGCTGGAGGGTTTTGAGAAGGAGGGACCCACGAATCAGATGTATGTTTTGGAAAGTGTGAGTTCGGAGGATGCATTTTCGGGGGACAGCCTCGGGAGCCGGGAGATCAGCGACTAGGCGATTGTGTCATGTCCGAGAGAAACGTCCAGGCCCGGGCTGGGGTCACTGCAGTGGGGCTGAAGAGGGGGATGGGTGCAGCATCTCATGCCGAGTGGAGGCTCTCAGAGTCCACGCCAGGCCTCCCCTCTGCTCTCCCACCTCTGCCCGTCCCGCTGACCCTGTCCTCTTCCTCCCCATACAGGAAGGATGCCTCTGGCCCTCGGAGAGCACGGTGTCAGGCAGTGGAATCCCGGAGGTGAGACCCAGCGCCACTTCCCCTCCACCACTACCCTCCCCCCACCCGCCTGCCCCAGCAAGGCTGCTGTAGTGGACGCCGAAGGCCCCCTGCCCAGTATCTCCCCTAATCCAGACCGGAGGCACCTCCCCTGCTAGTAGAGTGGCTACAGGAGGCCCACACCTTCCCTTCTCTGAAGAATCCTCCTTGGTTGCTGGGATCGTCCCTACTGGGACATCATACGCTCCCCACCCCCAGGGAGCAGCCCTCAGTATCTGCGACACCGAAGGACAAAGGCTGCCCTCTTCCAACTGTGTGACGATGTTCACACACCAGGGCTCGCCAGTCATCAGGGGGCTGAACCCTGGGCTTGGCTCCTTCCCCCCGCCACCCGGCGGCCGTCTCTCCCTTTCCCCAGAGAGCAGAGTCACAAGGGCCCTGCCGCTGGGGGACCCTCACTCTGCTCTTCCCCTCCAGCCGCAGGTCTACGCCCCGCCCCGGCCCACCGACCGCCTGGCCGTGCCCGCCTTCGCCCAGCGGGACCGCTTCCACCGCTTCCAGCCCACCTACCCATACCTGCAGCACGAGATCGACCTGCCGCCCACCATCTCGCTGTCGGACGGGGAGGAGCCCCCGCCCTACCAGGGCCCCTGCACGCTCCAGCTGCGGGACCCCGAGCAGCAGCTGGAGCTGAACCGGGAGTCGGTGCGCGCGCCCCCAAACAGAACCATCTTCGACAGCGACCTGATGGACAGTGCCATGCTGGGCGGCCCCTGCCCTCCCAGCAGTAACTCGGGCATCAGCGCCACGTGCTACGGGGGCGGTGGGCGCATGGAGGGGCCGCCCCCCACCTACAGCGAGGTCATCGGCCACTACCCCGGGGCCTCCACCTTCCAGCACCAGCAGAGCAGCGGGCCGGCCTCCTTGCTGGAGGGGACCCGGCTGCACCCCGCACACATCGCCCCCCTGGAGAGCACAGCGGCCTGGAGCAAAGAGAAGGATAAACAGAAGGGACACCCCCTCTAGGAGTCCCGGGGGGCCAGGGCCGGGGCCGCAGTAGGTAAAACAGCAAAACACTCCGCACTTCTTGAAAGAAAAGAGAGAGGAGGATGGGGCGACACACAGGAAACTGCGACGCATGACCATCCTCTCCCCACCTCTCTGTGTATAAATATTTACATGTTCTGTCTGGTCTGAATGCACAAGCTAAGAAAGCTTGCAAAAAAAACCATGTTTCTTTGTTGAGCTGTGTCTTGAAGGCAAAAGAGGAAAAAAAAATTCTACACTAGTCTTTTCTGTTTCTAGTTGAGCTGCGTGCGTGAATGCTTACTTTCTTTTGTTTGTTTATGATGATTTCACTTAACTTTAAAGACATATTTGCACAAAACCTTTGTTTAAAGATCTGCAATATTATATAAATATAAATATATATAAAATAAGAGAAACTGTATGTGCGAGGGCAGGAGTATTTTTGTATTAGAAGAGGCCTATTACAAAAAAAAAAGTTGTTTTCTGAACTAGAAGAGAAAAAAAAATGGCCATTTTTGAGTGCCAACTCAGAAAGTGTGTTATTACCTTGTAAAGAAAAAAAACTACAAAGCAGGGGTTTAGAGTTATTTATATAAATGTTGAGCTTTTGCACTATTTTTTAATATAAATATGTCAGTGCTTGTTTGATGGAAACTTCTATCAACGTCTGTCGAGACTTTTAAGGGAGAAATGTTGGAATTTCACGGTGGACGTCAGGCAGAGGGTGGGCTCCATGCTGAGTCTGGAGAGAGGCTCCCAGAGGGGCTGATTTCCTGCAGAGTGGAAGCTTCTGTCTAGTGATAGGTTATTACCTCGTTATACATTCCCTCCCGAAGGAGACGCATTTTTTCCCCTCTGGGCCAGGACAGCCTTTGGATCGCAAAGAAAATAGGAAAGTTACTCGAGGCCCCAGGTTCCAGGAGGTGGGCTTTGCTCTTCCCAAAATGAAGATAAACTGTTACTGAAGGAATCTTAGTATTTTCTCCTCTTTTCTGAACCACGAAGGTCCCTGTAGGAAGGGGCTCGCTAAGGTGCTCCCTGCCCCCTGCCTGCCTTGCCAGGGCCACGCCAGAGGCGGTTAGGTGGCTCGTGCGTGCAGGATGCTTTGGTGATTCAGCTGGCTCCAGGCTCTACCGGCTGAGGTGGGTGCAGCCCACTGGCATATAGGAAAGGCCCAAAGGACTAGCAGTGTGACCTCATCCCTGTCTTTATGTATTGATTCTCACGTAACAGGCCCATAACCAGAAGACCAGAGATGAAAAAGTGACATGCCCAGGTTTCTCCCAGGACACTGCAAAAGGGTTAAAACAAGAAAGACAGTCAAACCAACGCGAACTCGAGCTTTAGGTTGTAGAAGCAGAATTCTTTCCCTTCTCCTCTCTTTCGCATTTCATTCCCTTCCCCGTGGAAACCATCGTTTTTGATGTGTTTATGTATCTGTGTTTTCATAAGCGTCTTCATCAGACACAACTCTTGTTTACCAGGGTTTTACTGAGTAGATGTCGGCGGGACCCCTTGCTGGTGGCGTGTGTGTGTGCAAGTAGAGAAGGCGGGGAGAGAGTGGAGTCGGAGTCCTCCCTCCCACCAAGGGTGGGCTAATACTCCATGGGGTGATGCCCTTAGCAGGAGAGCAGGCCACCCTGCCCCCTGCATCCCACGGAGGTGTCTTTTCATCTTCGGCAGAATGCCAACTAGCCGGTTAACATAAGAGAAAGGTATAAGAGGCAATAAGTATTGATTTTAAACAACTTTTTTATTACTTGAAAAAAACTCGAGAACAGTTTTGAAGTTCTGATCATTTGAACTCTATTTCTATACGTACCTTTTAAGACCATGGTGACCAATAGATGACCGAGGTGTCTGAGTGTCCGCTCACCAGCCTGGCAGGAAGTTCTGGTACCTTGACAATAAAACCTGCCTCTCCGTGGGGTCTTCAGCCTAACCTTTGCCTAACCTTTGCTTCTCTCTCAAAGATCCTTTGAAAAGGTCATTCATGCAGAGACATCCATAGAGTTTGTCCTGAAAGGTACAGGGACACATTTATAGATAAAGTTTAAAAAAAAAAAAAAAAAGTTCATTCCTTTATGTGAAGCGTCTCCCTAGTGCCTTACTGAGAAAGTGGTTGACCCCTTTTGTCCCCCGGCAGCGGCGTTCCTGGACAGCGCCCTGCTCACCCGGGCCCGGCCTTCCCGCTCGTGGTGGACAGAGGGCTACTGCTTCTTTAAAAACATCCCCATCGCCTCGTGCCGTGTCCCGCCCACCGCCCTCCACCCTGGATGTGCCTCCCTTGGGTCAGGCCACCCCTCCTGCCCCTCCAGCCTCTTGTCAGTACTCGTTTATCTCCCACCTGAGTCACAAACCTAGACGTGGACCTTGTTTGTGTGAGTAGCGTAGCAGCAGACGAAAGCCAGGCCGAAGTGTTCCCGGGGTCCTCGAACCAAACCTTGAGTCTCATTGCTGGGTGGTGCGGTCTGCCGTTGTCATATGAGCAGCGAGGTAGAAGAAGGAAGCAGGTGAGGGGGTTACTGACCTCAGCTGGCTTGAGGGCAGAGCACGCTCCCCACGCCCCCATTACGCCCCAGGGTGGCAGTCCAGGCCTCAAGGCCGCCGCATCGTCCCTGCGTTCCTTGCCTAGCGGATGACAGTTGCAGAAGTCCATGGTGGAGCAGCTCGTCAAGGCCAGGGCACCTCCCAGGAAAACCATGGGGTGTGTTTCTGCAAAGCTCTTGGTTTCTCTGCTGGACCCAGAGCCCTGAGGGTACACTCCTTCCTCTAGGTGTTGGCTGTCGTGTCCTTACCTTCGAAAAGCCTTTGAGCATCCCTCGGGAGGCCCCCTTTCTTCAGTAGAAAGTTGGTTGGTGGGGGCGGCCCTTGGCAGTGGCTGGTTGGAGGGGGACCAGGCTGGGCTCAGAGGAGGTGGCAGAGCTTGGCTTCCTCGAAGCCTCTCATTGTTCCCCTGCTTGTCCATCATCACATTTCCTCCGGAGGAAAACTCCTTCCCCTGCCAAGCCCAGGTCTACACAGGCGGACTTAGTAAAGTGCCCTAAGAGCCGTCCACGTCCCCGTGTTTTGGCCAGGAGCTGAGAGCGACACCTCCCCACGGCTAGCAAACACCGGGGCAGGGCGAGGACCGAACCATTCCCAGTCCTTGTCTGTCTGCTCTGTGAATTGTACTTTTCAGAGAATTTTCTTTTCGACATGCAACACCAAGCTTCCAGATCCATAAAACATCCTGATGACAAAGGAGAGAAAATGTTTCGTTTTGTTTGGTTTTCCGGAAACTGCGCTTCAAATTCTGCTGTACTATAGAGCTCAGAAGGACCTGCTGCGTTCTCGTTTGCCTGCCTGGTTCCATGGTGGTTGTGCTGATGGTGACGCTTTCACGTTGCTCCCTTGGCGTTGGAACCGCTCTCTTTCGCAGCCCTGTTTCCCAAGTTTTGTTCAAGTTACACGTATGTAAACTCTCCGTGGCACGCTGGGTGCGGCGCCCGCGTTGCTGCTGCATAAGACTCTGTATTTGGATGCCAATCCACAGGCCTGATGAAATCGCTTGTTGTGTATCAATAATCATTAGTGGCAATGATGACATTCTGAAAAGCTGCAATACTTATACAATAAATTTTACAATTCTTTGGAACGAGGCTCTTTCGCTTTCTTGGGCTGCATTGCTTTCCCCCTACCACCCCATCGCCCTCAGCACCAACACTTGGATGCCTTTAGTGGGAAGGAAGCAATCCCTCGGAGCTGCTGTGTGGCTTTGAGCAATTCCATCAACCTCTCTGTTTTAATTCAGGCAGCATTCAGGGAGCCCAGTGAAAACACTTGCACAGGCAGGGGGTGCATTGGGTGACATTGGGGTAAAAGAGTTTGCAAAATACTGCATACTTTTCCCCCCACTTGGGATATCATCCACCGTGGCATGATGAAAGCTCTGGTAAGGGCTGCAAGAAAGAAACTGTCTTAAATGGGGCTCTTCCAGAGACGTGGACTTGTGTGAAGGGATGTATCAAAGTTCTGCTCCCAGGGGAGACAGTGAAGGGAGCTGGGAAAAGGACAGAGGAGGAGAAGTGCGAGGGGGACTGTTTTAGGCCAAGTCCCAGCCTCAGGCTGATCCGCAGGGAGTCTGTGGGAAGCTCTGGGATGCAGATTGCACCCGGGAGAGGCAGGCTCTCAGATGTTCCTGGCTCTTCCTGCCTGAGAGTGGGGCAGAGAGGGGTTCCCCAGGCCCCAGGGTGTCCCTCTGAAAACATCCCCAGATGCCAGCCCTTAGCAGTGACCCACATGGAAGCAGGGAACGGGATCCCGAGGGTCTGGGTGGGACACTCACAGTGCCCGCTACAGAAATTCTTGTTTATTTCTCTAAATTGAACCATTTTTCATGTCTGGTCAAGGATTTTTTTTTTTTTTTTCAAATCAGCCAAAACAGAGCTGATGCCCAGGGATGAACACTGTTTGGCCTCATTCCTGGGTCTTGTAAGCTTCTGGACCACAGAGCCCTGTGATTGGGGCAGAACCCGACACACGTCTGCCTTACCTGCTCCCCTCTCTGGTGAAAAGGTTACAGAGAACTGGGGAGACACCAGAAGAGCTCATTGCTCTTGGCTGGTGAGAGCAGGGACCGTGGTGTTCTGCCCTGGCCTGGCTCCAGGACCTGAGTGCCTCTTACTGGCGGTCACTCCCCTTGCTGACCCTCAGTCACCTGGTCTGTAGAATGGGTTGACAGCAGTGCCTGTGAGGTGGTGTCTGATTCAATAATGCCAAAGGGTGCCTGGCAGACACAAATATTAGCCACTCTCATTAGTAATAGGCTCCCTGGGACAGTTTCCATATAATTGAATGTCCCTCGAAGATTCTGGATGAGTTTGCAGGTCCTGGGCTGAGCACACAGACTACACCACCTCCCCAGGTGGTGGGGTCAGTCGGAACAGAGCTTTTCCCCACTGGAGAGGGGAGTTGCAGTTCTCACCAAAAAGATGACACCCCTGCCCCACTTTGAGTTTAGCTCAAGCAGAAATCGCCATATGGGTCCAGAATAACAACTGACATCGCTACAGCTAATACTTATTGAGCATCTACTAGGTTCCAAGCACAATGCTAAATTCTGAATGAAGGTGGCATCTCCTTTCAGGAGGCCTCACTTTGCACTCACTCCCCCGACATTTTCTGAGCCTTGCTGAGGGATGCTGGCACCTCAGACCCAACCCTGACCTCAAAGAACTCATCTTCTGGTTCTAGAGACAGACTCGCAGCCTGGGACCACAGCCCAGTATGGTGAGAGCAAGGAGAGTGTGCTGTCAGGAGCTGGGAGAGGTTTGTGAAGGCTGGATTTGGAGCTCAAGGTTGTGAGGAAGGAAGGCGAGGACAGCAGAGACCGAACCAGGCGCTTGCGTGAGCAGAGGCCGCGAGGGCGCTCGGCAGGGCACCTGCGCAGCCTGGCAAAACCATGCCCTGGAGGGGAGGTTGAGCCCCTGGCTGGGGGGGAGTGGGGGCACGGAGAAGCCCAGCGCGGTTAGAAACACCAGGAAGATAATCATGTGACCAAGAGAAGGGCGTAAGTTTCCTTTAGAGCCGATCTGATGAGCAGGTATTTCACATCCTCTGTACGCCCGTGTCAGGGACACAGGATGACAGGAAAGACCCCGTCCTCCCTCCGCAGCCTCCAGGCTGGTGTGTGCTGCAGGTGATGGGAAGAGCCCCTGACTGGCCTCCCGCAGGTCTGACATTGAGATGGAGTAGCGGGGGGCAGCCTTAGGTAGCTCTTTGTGAGCCCAGGGCCCCAGCAGTTACCTAAAACTCAACAGGCCAACTGGTCTTCCCCGTCATCCCCATCAGCCAGAGCCAGTGCCTCCCCTACTCTCCTAGGACCCATGGACCAAATCCCCAGCTGTCTGGTTTTGTAAATAAAGTTTTATTGGCACAGAGCCCCACCAGCTTAGTTACACATCATCTACGGCTACTTTTGTGCAATAACGATAAAGTTGAGCAGTTGCGACAGAGACCAAATGGTCCACGAAGCCTAAAATATTTACTATTTGGCCCATTACAGAAAAGTTTTCTGATCTCTGCTTTAGAACCCCACGTGGCTGCAAGATGGCTGCTGCAGCTCCAGGCATCACACTCAAAGATAAAAAAGAATCCCATTCTTCTTTGTATCTTTTTTTAAAAAAAATAAACCTTAAAAAATAAGCTTTAGTTTTAGAATATTTTTATGTTTATGGAAAAATTGAGAAAATAGTGGGCTTTCCATCCACCCAGTTTCACCCATTATTAACATCTTATACCAGTGTGATATATTTGTTACAATTAATTAATCAATGTTGATATATTATCATTAACTAAAGTCTAAACTTTATTCAGATTTCCTTAGCTTTTCCCTAACATCCTTTTCCTGGTCCAGGACCCCATCCAGGACACCACATGACATTTAGTCATCACAACTCCTGAGGCTTCTCTGGGCTCTGACAGTTCCTCAGACTTTCCTTGTTTTTGATGACCTTGACAGTTGGGCGTCCTAGTCAGGTATTTATTTTGTAAGATGTCCCTGTATTGGAATTTGTCTGAGGTTTTTCTCATAGTTTAGACTGGGGTGATGGGTTTTGGGGAGAAGAACCCAGAGGTAAAGTGCCCTTCTCATCACATCATATCAAGGGTCATATATTTCCAAAGATATTTAGGTCAGCACCCTTTCCCCCAACCCCTTTCCCTGAGGCAGTGACACACGTTTGTAAGACAGTTACAGTGTCTTGTCACATTCTACCTTCCATCCTGGGATCCTCTGACCTCCTAAATGTTTTTTAATTTACATACACCAAGGTTCATCCTTTGTGTTGTAAAGTTTTGACAAATGCATAGTGTCATGTATCCACCATTACAGTGTCATACACAAGAGATTCATTGTCCTGAAAAACTCCCCTGGGCTTCACCTGTTCCATCTCCCCTCCCTTCAAGGTCCTGCAAACATGGATTGTTTTACCAACCTGAGTCCTGGTTTCTTCCGGGAAACAGGCCTGGGAGGTGAGTCCTGCCCCATGGTTCTTGCTGAGAGGCCCACTAAGATCAGCAGGACGCTGTCCCTCATAGTCTGTAACAGGCTGGGATGTGGTTGTTTTTTTGTTTTTTTGTTTTTTTATTGTGTATATTTTACATTCTTATCAAAGTAAAACAGCAGGTCCAAAGCAACAGCCTCCTGCCCCGTCTTTTCCAAACCCACAGCCCAGTCCTTGGAGGCAACAACCATTCTTATACCTCTTCCTTCTGAGAATGACTACTTCATCTCCAAAACAATAATCTTCTACCTCTAGCCTGCGGTTTCCCAAAGTCAAGATGTTACCTACTGACTTCCTGCTTTGACAGACAAGGATTTAGCACATTGACACACCTCCCTACTTCCCAATAAAGAAATGTTCTTACTTGGGTTCCTTTTATGATTGTCTTTATGACTTCAAGTACTGTTATCTACACCTCTGTTTTGTGTTCCCTCTATGGGGACAGTGTTTCTGGACTCCCCACCTGGCAAGTTGAGGAGACTGTACCCCTGGCCTGGCTGGTCTTCAGCCCACCCCCTCTTCCCAACCTCCTTTCACTTCCTTTCTACCTGTGTTCTCTCCGTTTTTACTTCCAACTTATCAAGGTGAGTGACATTTCTATTCTGCCCATAGCATAATTCAGTCCTCTGTGCTTTATCTGTGAGTTGATCCTAAAACTGAAATTCAGTAAATGCTGTTTACATTGTTGTGACTATGTGGATATTGTTCATTGCATGCAAAGTCCCATTCAATATAAAGAACTGAGTTTTGTTATTATTTTTTATTACACTGTGCTATGGACTGAATTGTGTCCCCCAAATTCATATGTTGAATCTCTAACCCCCAATGTGTTGGTATTTGGAGATGGGGCCTTTGAGAGGTAATTAAGTTTAGGTGAGATCATGAGGGTGCAGCCCCCATGATGGGATTAGTGCCCTTAGAAGAAGAGATACCAGAGAACTCTCCCAAGCCCCCACCCCATGCTCTCTCTCCCTCTTTCTCTCTCTCTTTCTCTCTCTCAACCATCAGAGGACACAGTTGAAAATCAGCCATGTGTAAGTCAAGAAGAGAGTTCCCACCAGAACCCAACCAGGTTGGTATACTGATCTCAGACTTCCAGCCTCCAGAACTGTGACAAAATTAGTTTCTGTTCTTTAAGCCCCCAGCCCCCTGTCTTCTGTGGTATTTTGTTATGGCAGCCCCATCAGACAAGATACACAGGTAATCTACATTTATTGTAGAAAATGTAGAAAATTATAGAATACAAGTTATACAAATTACATTGTAGAAAATATAGAATACAAATCACCTATGTATTGCTAAGAGATAATCCATACTCTCTCTAGGCATTTTTCTATGTTATAGGTAATCACATATGTTTAAAAATGGAATGATCCTCTAGCTTTATAAACATCTTTCCTTAATATACTATAAACACTTTTCTTTATCCATAAATACAGTTCTATATGGCATTTTTTTTCATAGCTTCAGAGAATTCTATTGTACAGATTTCCTAATTTACTTAACTGGTCCCCTTTGGTTGGACATCTAGGTTGTTTATAATTCCTTCACCTTTATAAACTATCTTGTGATGAACAGCTCAGGCATACGTCTCAGTACACAGGTGATATTATTTCATCAGGATAAAAGAAAGAAGCTCCTAACATTAATGTTTTTACAGAACACAGTGGTTCAAACTGAGGGTGAAAAAACAGAGGCCACATGCCAAGCACATGGCAAAAGGATTCTCTCCCTCTCTATCCTCCTCAAAAATGCTTTCCATTCCTAGATGTCCACCAAGTAGCCTTGAATCAATTCATCCAGTATTTTAGTCTTTTGTCTGATAAAAGCGTATGTTCTTGTTAATTCTTTATATAATAAATGACCCAAACCAACTGAGACTCACTTCAGCAGAAAAGGGAATCATTGACTCTTGTAACTGGTTGGGAGCTGGGCTAGATCACATGCCCTCCAGGTCCAGATGTGCACACCATGATGTTAGGAAGGTGTCTGTCTCCATCAAACTGCTCATCTCTACTGACTTCCCTTTCAAGCAGATCCTCCTCTCCCGCCACCTTTTCTCCAGGTTCATTTCCTGACAGCTCTAAGTCAAGTGGGAAGAAATCAGCTCTCAATCTTCTATCACAAGTCCCAGAATAGAATCCCTTTGGCTGGCTCAGGTCAGGTGCCCATCCCTGAGCCAATCACTACGGCCAAAAGAAGAGAGTGCTCTGATTGGCCTGGTTTGAGTCTCATGCCCTGCTCTGGACCTAGAGGTGGGGTCAGCTTCCTCCCATCCATGTGGATTGAGAAGAGGGTGAGGTGGCTCACCAAAGGAAAATTGGAGTGATTGTGCCAGGAGAAGGGGGCTGGGTGCTGGACAGCCAAAACCAGAAGGTGCCAATACACTGGACAATAAAGGCATTAATAATGAAAACAGAAAGCTTTTTATAAACACAGCAACACTTTTGCCACGTGTAGTCTACGCCGCCTCCTTTGCACCAAGCTGGGGAAGGCCGTGGTGCCTGAACCAGCCCTGCCATTTTGACTACTTTAAGTTGGTTTAAAGTTGATATTTGTTGAAATTATTTCAGCATGTGTGTCTGGCTTCCTGTCTCAGTTGCGGGCATAGATGGAACGTTCAGAGTGAGGAAGGATGTGTGAGCCAAACGGGGGAGACAGAACACACAGGAAGTCTGTGCCAAATCAGCATCGCATTTTCTTTAACACGTTGTACAGTTGTCTCGAAGTAAAAGAACTGTTTCTAAAAATAAAACAAAATATTATAAAATCTTCACAATTAAACGATTTGGAATAAATGATGGGTTTAAATGTGCAAATAAAAGTTTAAAATAAATATCCACCCATGCATGTGTGTGTGTGAGTATGTGTGTGTTCATGCCCATGTGTGGGGGCTGGCATAATTTGCCCCTCCCCCTGCCGCACGCCCCCCACCCCCACTCTCCCTTCCCCTTTGTGGCCCCTCCTTGCCATGACTGATAACCCTGAAAGCAAAACACTGAAACCATGATGTTCAGCTTATTAAAAGGCTTTTATTGAGCTCAAAATAATTAAATTTGCCTTTAAAAGCATCTAACTTGATTGAGTGAGCAAATGTAAAACTGAATTTTTAAAATTCATGGAGTTAGACTCCTGCCTGCTCTTTACAGGTGTGGGCAAATGCAGGGGAAGCTGCAAAGGATGGACTCAGGGCCCAGCTCTGTGATCATTTGATCTGGATTCAAATCCACCCCTTGTCCCTCTCCAGCTAGTTAACCCTTGGGCCTCAGTCCCAAGAGAAGTTACTTGTGCAGAAAACTGTAGCAAATGCCATCGCTATCCCCATCACATCTCCTTGGCCTTTTCCATTTCTTTCATGTGGGTCCAGCTGCCCACCGTGCTGCAGGCCAGAGAGGCTGGGGGATTGACACAGTTGGGAACAGCCTCCTTCAGTGATGGGAGTGGAGGGTAAGCACCCCAGCTCCCTCAGCCTCGGTAGGGAGCCCTGAGAAGATGTTCCCCATGCTCCCAGCATTCCGAGCGCTCCCTGCGGCACTGAACCCCAGGTGCCGCCAGGGGGCTTGCTTGATGGCGAAGCCCTCGATTAGCCCATCCTTCCCCTGTCCCAGGTCCCCACCCCACCCCAGGGTTTCCTAGCATCACCTCCCAAATAACTACTTGCACTCAACTCTGTGCCTCAGAGTGTGCTTCTGGGGCACCCAGCCAAACAAACTCTAAAGTGGTGGTGGGTGAAGTGAGAGATCAGAGCACCTTGGAGAGAAGAGCTCCCTGTGAGGAAGGCATGGAGGGGCTCCTGTGTGTCTGCTCAGGTGTGGACATACAGTCACCAAGTCTGTTTTTAACTCAATATAGCCAAAATATAATTTCAATCAATATAAAAATTGTTAATGAGAACAAAAATCTTAAACATTGGACTCTTTTCTACTAACTTAGGTTTCTGTGTCTCAGAGGACTTAGGACAGGGCTCTGCTCATATGGACACTGTTAGGAGCTGAATATTTGGGTCCCCCCGCCAGCAAATTCAGTGTTGAAACCCTACCCCACAATGAGACGGTGTTAGGAGGTGGGGCCTTTGGGAGGTGATTAGGATTAAATGAGGTCGTGAGGGTGGAGCCACCGTGATGGGATTAGTGCCCTTATAAGAGTCATGAGAGAACTCGCTCCCCCTCACCCCCACCATCTGAGGACACAGAGAGAAGACAGGCATCTAAGAACCAGGAGGTGGATCTCACCAGACACCAAATCTTCCAATGACCTTGGACTTCCAGCCTCCAGAACTGAGAGATACATATTTGTTGTTTAAGCCACTTGGTCTATGGTATTTTGTTACAGCAGCTAAGCTGACTAAGACAGGCACACTCAGTCAAAGAAACTTTAGAAAAAAGAATAAAATATCAACCTTTTTCCTGCTAGATCTGATATGTCACAGCAGGCAGCACTAAGTTGTCCAGCATAGAAAGCGCTGCTCCTTATCCTGTGGCAGGATGACAACATACCTGTTCATAACAATAGAAATAATTGCTAAGAGCTTGGCTTCTAGAGCTTGATAGCGTGGGTTTCAACTCCATCAATTTCACCCACTGGCTCCATGATCTTGCCCAGTTTACTTAGTAATCTTTCTGTACCTCAGTTTTCTTCAGATTTAATATTAAAATGTAGATTTAATATTACTCGTCGGATTGTTGGAAGAATTGAATAAAATAATGTAAAGCACTGGAATTAGGGTCCATAGTAAGCTCTAAATAAAACAGTTGCTATCCAGTTGATAAGTCTTTTAAGAAACATCTTCGGGTCAAATTTTAGAGGACATTACCCATTTAAAATTAAAAGAAATCACGAATTAACTCATAAAAGTATTCTGCTGGTGCCCCATCTTCTACCCCATACTTGACAACACCCTGGCCACAACTCACCTTGGGCCACGATCCCCAAAAGACCAGGAATCCTGCCCTCGCAATCTGTCTCTCTTCCTTTCCCCATTTTATCTTCTAGGTGTAGATAGTCTTAGCACCTCAGGCCTACAGATGCTTCAAGAGCTTTTGAAAATGAACTCCAAACTATGGGGGAAAAACCTTGCAAAATCAGAATCCAAAAATGTTTAATTAAACATCTAGAAGACATAACATTATGTCAAGTTCATTAACTGTTCCATTTAGTCGTCAAAATTTTTTCGTTATACTTCATTATATTTGAAACAAATTTATAGGTGAGATCTCTTCATTGTGCAAGAATTCCCAAGAATACTGGACCCTCGGTGGAGGAATTGTGGCCAATTGTAATTAAATGAATTTCTTGTAGGCAAAGAATTTTGGAAGCAGCATTATCAAAAAATCTTTTGATTATAAAAATAAAAGTTAGTTGTGAATTCATTTCCATCTATTTTGGGGGATGTGGGGAAGGACTTCTAAAAAGAGTTAGTGGGGGAAGGAAGGGTGTGAAAGCAGCCTGATGCTGGCCACAGGTCCCTCCCCTGGACTCCACACAGCCTCCTTGTGGCCACAGCCCCTCTCCCCCGTCAACCTCCTGCCAACGCTCTCTGGCACCCCTGGTGACCTCTCCCAGTCCCCAACCCACCTTGGGTGAAAATCTTCCAGGAACTCTTCCTTTGCCCCGAGGGAAGATCACAAGTTTCAATCACGGCCTTCGATGCCCTGGCCCCTGCCCAACTCCCTGACTCATGTGACCCCTGCCCAGCTCCTCTTTACCAGCCAGCACTGCTGGGAGTTGGGGGAGGGGACCCAGGACTTGGCCTGAGTCACCCGTCAATCCCTCGACTGGGTAGTGTGGCCTTTTCTGCAGCCGACAGAAAAGGAACTAGCGGGGGGTCGAGGCTTTCTCCCCCCAGCGCCCTCACCCCACCCCGCCCCCCCACTGGCTCCAGCACTTCGCCTGGGATAAAGGAGCACAAGGAATGAGTTAGTGCAAGACCAGATGAGTGAATGGGACTGCTTGTCACTCAGAGAGGGGCAGGTGGGTCACACCATGAAGATACGAGAGCTCCTGTTTATTGAGCACATGCTACGTGCGCGGTGCTCTGCTGGGACCTTCCGGAGCAAGATCTCGGATTAGCTTTGCCACAAACCCAGGGTGGAGCTGCTGTGATCCCCTTTTACAAAAAGAGAAAGGGAGGCTCAGAAAGAGTAGTGACCGGCTCAAGGCTCAGAGGTACGAGATCGGGGCCCAGGGATCAGAACCCCAGGTCTATCCGACGTGATGACCCAAGGAGGCTCACTGAGCTCTGCCTTGGTCAGTGAACGGAGCCCAAGCAGATGCCTTTGGGGGCTGCGCTGAGAACCCGCTGCCCACTGCAGCCCCTGGTTGGGTCTTTGCCCCTCGCCCTCCGCTGGTAGCTCTTGTGATCTTGTGCAGCCCCTGTCTCTGGCCACCTGTGGTTCTCTGCCCTTTGCCCCTGGCCAAAGACACATTATTGTCCCCATTTGGTGCCTTCAGACCTTTCCACTCCCTCCCCCCGAGGTGAATTCACAGAGGAACCGTAATCATAACATCCAGGCTGCCGGGTAGAAAGGAGACTGGGTTTTGCCAACACAATGTGCAATAAAAATATCTCTCTTTTAAAAGAGAGAGAGAGAGAAATTTAAAGACTAGAGATCAGTAACGTGTAATTATCATCTGGTTTGGGCGGAGAGTTCTAATAGTTTCCAGAAAAACACAAGCCATGAAAAAGGAGTGTGCTTTCCAAGGCAAAAAGGGATCTGAGCCCCAGCAGGCAGTAGCGCCATCTTGGAACTCCTGTGGGCTTTGAGGTCCTTCCCAGGCAGAGTCGGGGGTCACCAGAGTCCCTGTCTCCCTTCCTCTCCCCTTTTGTCTTGCATGCTGGACGGGAGTCTCTGAGAGTGTGGGAACTATCTTTGAACTCAGCCCCGGACCTGCTCAATACATAAGCTCCAGAGAACAGATATAATTCAAGGCATAGAGGAGGTTTCCTTGTTCCATTCTTGGGGGGAAAACAGAGCCTTGCAATGGCAGGGACAGCTACGTATCCTCTGATATCTGTTGTCACCTATTTGGAAGTTAATTGATCCCCTAATTTTAGCTCGGTGCATGGTGGCCCAGAATAAAGATCTTTCCTAGCCTCCCTTGCTGGGCCATGGGACTGATGGATGTCAGGGAATGTCTGTGCAACTTGTGAGTATTCTTAAAGGAGAGGTACTTACTCTTCTTCCCTTGCCTCCTTCCTGCTGTAAGGAATGCAGTTGTGATGGCTGGAGCTTGAGCAGCCATCTTAGAACGTAAGGCCACAAATGGCAGAGCAACAAGATAGAAGGGGCCTGGGTCTCCACACTGTGGTGTGCCACACCACACCTGGACTGCCTACCAGACTGTTTTAGGAGAGAGGCACACGTTTCTGTATCATTTAAGCCACTGATATTACAGTTAAAGACAAACCTCATGGTCAGAATTATCTTGAAAGTCTGTTAAATTGAGAAGAGGAAATACAAGCTAATTAAAACTTTAAAAGTGAGAACCCCACTCAGTGTGGTGAGATGCTTGCTCACAGCAGGTTCATGGCTTCCATGAATTCCAAATGTGCCACAGAATGCTATGGAAGATGGAGCCCACCCACATTAAATTGTTTTTTCTTTCTCTTTCTCTCTTGCTTTTTTTTCCCCCCCTAATGTCTAAAAGTTATATTATGGAGTTATGGAGATCCATCACATCACATTTTGTAAATGTTGCAAATTTTGTGAACACCAACTAAACGTCAGATAAACATGCTTTTTCTTATGTATTATCTTTGTTTTATAATTAAAGAAACCAAGGCTCAGGGAGGTAGTGACACACAGCTAGGGAGGGGGTGATGGGGACAGAGGGGCACCGGAAAGGGCCATCCAAACATGTCCAGACAGACACGGGCCAGAAGCAAAGTTGACCCTCAGATCAAGCTTGAGTTCCTCAGCCGGACCTGCAAGCCCACCAGGCACCCAAGTCAAGGCCTAGGTCGGGGTGTCCATACTAAGACGTCAGCAGCACGCAGGAAAGGAGCCAAGGAGCCTGTGTAGGAGAGGCACGGGGAATGAGGAGAAGCTGGGGTACAGCCAGATGGAGTTGGGTTTTTTCTAGGGTGGGGGACGGGTGAAAGGCCCCCCTAAATCAGAGGGACCGGACGAGGGAAGCCGGGACGCAGGCTGGTGAGCGGGCGCCACCTAGTGGCTAGTCCAGGCACGGCGCCTCCCAGCCTCCCGCAGGGGCTCCGCAAGAGCCCGGAGGGCGCCCCACAATCTCCCTCAACACAGCCAATTACTTCGCATTTAAAATTAAGACCGTCAGTTTACATAGAGATACACGTTTCTTTGGTTTTACATTTAAAAAGGAACAAAAGCATCATCGTAGCTTCCTGTTTTTATTGAGTCGTCCAACGCTCCCCCTTTGGTTGGGATGAAATCACCTGGGACTCTCGGCCCTGCCCCCCGAGATTGGGGTTTAAGTGGTCTGCGTGTGGACTGGGCATCAGGATTTTTCCTGCTTGCTCTGCAAGGACAGCTTTGAGTCAAGTCTCCGGGGCCCTTTCCATGGCTATACTTGTTCCTGAGCTCCTCACTTTGCAGAAATGCTAGGGATGGGGTCCCCCTGGGAGCCTGGGCCTGGCACCCCCTCCCCAGCTTCTGCAGCTGGGACCCCAGGCCCAGGGGCTTCTAGGGTTGAGATCTTGACACTCTGGGCTGCCTCACACAAAGCCGTTCACCTCTGTAGACCTCAGTGTACCGTTCTATTACCTGGACCAGAACAGTGGCTCTGAACTGCTTGGGGCAGGGGGGGTGTCAATGGCCCCTTTGAGAATTTACAAAAGTGATGCATCCTTCTTCCAGAAACAGGTAAATGGGTGTCCAGCTGTGCTCATGGCTGTAGAAGGCATGAATTAACCCTTTTAGTCCTCTCTACCACCTCCTGAGGTTGCTACTTGTATTAGCCCATTTCATAGATGAGAAAACTGAGGCATAACTAGGTTAAATTACTTGCTCAAGGCGCCACAGACAGTAAATGGTGGGGCTGAGTTAGAACCCAAGCATCTCTGTGGCCTTGGACATGTGACCTCACTGACCCAAGCTTCAGTTTCCTAAGAAAAGAGGCCAGTACTAACCCCTACCCTGGAGATGATTCAGGGGCACACGAGATTGGAGAGCACATAGTAAGTACTCATTAAAGAGGGTTGTTGTTTTGATCATCACAAACGCAGGCACCCACCCATCCACCCACCCAGGTGTCTTGGCCTGAGTGTGGGGCTCAGGGCGGGCAGCGGTGGGAAGTCCCCTGGCCCCAGAGCAAGCAGTGGTCTTGCCCAGCTCAGCCGTTCCCTGCTAACATCTAGCTGGAGGCCTAACTGGATCTTGCTTACCAATTCCGTTTTCGATTTCGTTTCCTTCAAAAGCCACACACAGAAGTTTCATTTTCTTTTTCTCCAGAATCTGATCAGCTTGGGCTGAATAGGCATCTGTTTCCTGTGGGTGTGAACAGCTGACAGCCGGCTGGGTGAACCTGGAATATCTCCACAGCTGCCAGAAGCACCGCCAGGACCACGAAAGCACACCCAGCCTCGACCGGGCCCACCTTCTCCAGGCCACGGGGTCGGGGAGCCTGCCGCTGCCCTCAAGTCACCTGGGCTCCCAGCAGCTGCTCCCAGCATGGCTGAGGCCCCTGCCAACCCAGGAGACGCAGGTACGTTCTTCCTTCTAAGGAACAGTGGGAGTGCCCGGGTGGGACTTGCACCTTTTTTCTGGTTCTTTTTCTTGGTCCAGATTACAGCCACGAGAGGACAGTATCTGAAAGCACAACAGTAGTAAGAAGGAAGGAGAGAGGGCATTGCATCAGGTTCAGAGCCTTGCTCAGTCCAGGCATCTTGCAACATGCTTCGTGTGCATTTTGCAATAACCCGCAGGTGCAAGCCCGATGAGGTTTCCATCTTACGTGTGAGATCACTGAGGCTTGCAGGTGAAATGACTCAGGGGACCACGGCAGAGCCTGGGGCCTTAACACCCGTCTTCACACTCATTTTGAGGAAGAACAGAAGTTGTCTGCTAAGAGGGGCAAGTGCATGTATGTGGTTTTCCTCCTGCTGCATTCGTTCCTCGCATAGCACTCTGTTCCTGGAAGCACATGATGCAAGTTAACTGTTATTGAGCAGTGCTCTTTTCTAGGGTCCCCACTGAAAGCATGAGGGCTGTGGGCTGGGACGCTTTTTGTTTGTCTTTGTTTTGTGATTGTGAGCTAGTTAATCCTCACCACAATCTCTGAAGTAGCTACTATTATCACCATTTCAGAGATTGAGAAACTGAGGCCCAGAGAGGTCACATAGCTAGTAGGTGGCAGAGCTGGGGCTCAAAACCAGGAAAATAGGGTGTGCTGGGGAGGGGTGCCGACTGGGTGTGACCCAGGACCCCAGGCTGGTTCCCAAGCTCTTGTTGTACTTCCCCAGTGAGACATGTCAGGGGCACTCGGTAACTGAATTTAACTTGCCCCCCGGCAGATTTTCCTTTTAACCGACATGTCACTTACATCTCATCCGTTTCACAACTTCCAGTTCACCAGCCTGAAGACTCAGCAGGTGACGCCAGCCCCGCCTTCACTGCATGGACCCCATTTCCCCTTTGGGGTCAGGGCACTGGAGGAGGAGGAAGAGGCTCCCCCTGGGGCAGGTTTTTTAAGAATCAAAACTCTTTTTAAAACTAGGCAAAGCCACAGTGGGTTGGACGGGTATCCCGGTTGAGGGGTAGTTTGGTGGGTGAAGGGGTGGGTGACCCCACGTGTTCTAATTGCACATCACCTGCGCCCAGAAGGATGCAAACATTCCGACCACAAGGGCAAGGCCACAGTGCCCAGCGCAGAGTTGGCAAATGGGTTGTCCCTTCCCCACCTAGTGCCGCCCACTAGGAATCCAGGAAAAACCCAGAAGGTAAAGGATTGGGTTGCTGCCCCGGAAGGGCACCTAGGTCTTCCCAAGAAGGGCCCTGCTTTGCATTTCCCTCAGGGTTCTTGGGGCAGACATTTCCTCTCCCCAGCTCCTGGCGCTGCAGGCCCTGTGTCTGACCAGTTCTCTCACTCCCCGCAGGGCAGCTGGCTTGGGTTTATGGGAGCCTGTCTGGGAGGAGTAGGGGCCGTTTGGAAAGTTCCTCGTTGAGCCTTGAGGCATCCTGCTTAGGACCATTAACTCAGGGGGGACCATTAACTCACTGAGGTGAAGTATCCGTTGACAGGTGGAGGGAGGGAATATTGCTCCTAACAGAGGGAAGAGCATGTGCAAAGGCCCAGGGGTGAGTGCCTCTGAAGGGAATGCAGACAGGTTGGCCCTTGAAGGGAAGCTGAGGGTGGGTGAAGATGAGGCTGGCAGAACCGGGGGTTGGTGGCGTTGCTGTCATCCGGGAGATGGTGGTGACAAGGATTAGGAGGTAGAGGCAGCGAAAGGAGAAGAGAGGATTCGAGACAGCCAGGGACAGTGTTGCTAGGACTCCGGGATTGGGCATCAGGGTGAAAAATCCGTTTCTGAGCGGATGTTGGGTTTCTGCTGGGGATGAATAGTGACATCGCCCAAGTGGATTGTGAGCCCAAGAGGAGGGGCAGATTCCACCGGGAGGAGGAGGATGGGGGATGGAGAACACCGGGGTGGGTCTCACTCCTCACCCCTCCCCTCCCTCCTGTGCTCTGCGCACCGCCCCCCCAGCATCCTGCCGCCTCCACTCCCCTCTCTCTGAGGATGTCTGAGAGCTGAGTGTTCCCACCTGCCCTCCAGCACTCACTCAGGTGGGGGACACTCGGAAGGCTTGGCACCGCCTCTGGCCACCAGGCTGTCCAGCCAAGGTCATTTCTGAGCAGCCCACGTGCCCCTCCCTGAACAGAGATGCTGGTGGATGTCTGCTCAGACCTCAGTCCCTGCCTCTGCCCAGGATCCCTCTCCTGGGGGGCCGCCAGCCTGGGCTGGGTAGTTGGGGGACGCAGTTCTCTCTCTGTCCCTGTCTCCCTCCCCCAGACCTTGAGCAGAGGATTTTGGAGGTGCTGAGGGACTCTGGCTCCCCTGTGAAGACTGCCCAGCTGGTAAAGAAATGCCAAGTGCCCAAGAAGAAACTCAACCAGGTCCTCCACAAGATGAAGAAGGAATCAAAGAGAGTCCTGCCCGTAGGCCCCGCGACGTGGTGCTTGGCCGATGGTGGGACCAAAGACGTGCTTCCCGCAGAGCTGGGTAACCTGCCATCCCGGGACAGAGGCAGTTGGAGGGGGCAGGTGTTGGACCCAGCACGAGCAGTCCTGGCAACGGCCTAGCCCAGATTTGGGCCTGGGTTCAAATATAGGCTCTGCCCTTGGGGACACATGATGTATCCTCACTGCATCTTGATTTCTTTTTCTGGCCAGTGGAGGTAACAGTAGGGCTGCTGTGTAGGGTTGCGAGAGGATTTGATGCAAAGGGCTGAGCCTGGTGCCAGTATGTAGTAGGTGCTCAGCAAAACATTAATAATGATGAGGATGGCAGTAACGATATGATAATAATAGAAGAGCCGTAGCATCACACGAGATCCGCTTTTCTAGTTCTGCTGCGGTGCCTGGGGGTCCCCTAGCCCGCACACAACCCCAGAGGGAGCAGATGGTCTTCCCCACAACCCCAAGCCACACAGCTGGAAGGGAGCAGGGCGGGCTTTGAAGCTAAGTTCCTTCCGAGTTTGGAGCGTCCATGCACTAGGGCCTTCTACGGAGCAGCCCACCTCTGTCTGGTAGGGTCCCCATCCCCTCTCCCGCTCGGCTGACCCCGACCGTCTTTCTTCCCAGCAGAGAGGCCCCAGAAAGATGCAGTTACGATTCCCCGGAAGCCTGGCCCTGAGCTCAGTCAGCGGCGTAAGCATCTTGTTTCCTTTCAGCTCCTGTTCCCTCTGACCCCAAACTCTCCTTGGCCACTCGAGAAGTTACAATTGTTCAGGGGCCATGGGCCACCCACTAACAGGTCCCCACAAAGTGTTCGGGGGCAAGACCCTGTCTTTCGGTGAAAGAAGCTAAACGGCTGAGAAACCATTTGATGGGTAGTTGGCCATCACTGTGCACCTAGCATGTGCCAGACACTGTTCAGAGCCCTTGACGAACATCCCCAACCCCCAGAACAACCTCTGTGGTCCATTATAATTATGCCCATTTTACAGATGAGGAAAATGGGCACAGAGGCTGCGTCTGTCCCGGGTCACACAGCTGGTAAGCAGGGGAGCAGATTCAGCCTCCGGGGTCCTCCTTAACTACTTGCTGTCCTGCCTCCCAGAGGAAGAGATCTTCCAGTTTCTGGAAGCCCATGGGCCCCATAGAGCCCTGATCATTGCCCAGGCCCTGGGCATGAAGACGGCGAAGGAAGTCAACCCAGACTTGTACACGATGAGGAACAAGCACCTCCTGGACTTAGACCAGAAATCAAACTCTTGGGCTATTTATCGACCAGGTAGGCCCTTTACCTGCTGCCCACACCTGGACAGGGCAGAGGGCAGAGCTGTGAAGAGAAAGCATAACACCCAACACCGGGTCCTTGCTGGGCTCCCGCTAAGCTCTTTGCCTGCCCCACCTCGTCAGAAGCTTGCTGTGGTCTTGCTGACCCGTCCCCAGAAGAGGGCTCCAGGAGGGAGGGGCGTGCTGGCAGGAGTAACCAGGGAGGGCTTCTTGGAGGTGTGGCCCACCCCTGACTGTAGCAGTCCTGGGGCGCAGGTCTCAGCCTGAGTTTGCTGACAGTCTTCTGTAAGCACTTTGCCCGACTTGGAGTTTTAAGGCTGCTGAAGGGGTGGGCCAGGCTGAGCCCAGATACCCACAGGGTAGCGTCCCAGAACCGACGTACCCATTACATGCAGCAGGTACCGGGCCTAGAGCCCAAGGTGCTGGGGGTCACAAAAATGCTCTAGTTTCTCTTAAAATCAGAAGAAAAAAATGAGTATTATAGTAACAATGAATAGCTAATCATGACTCTAGCCGAGATTATATTTGTCTGTATCCCAACGCAGTCATAAAATGTAATTTTAAATATTTTTTATGGATGTAGGGGCTCACAAAGGCCCAAGAGCCAAGGGCTCACAAAGGTGGGAATGTGGACCCGTGTGTGGAGCCCACGTGGGGCTGACACGCCTGCTTATGGTACCCAAGGAGGGTCTCAGCATCCTAGGCTGGATGTTAAACACTGGTGACAAATCCAAATTCTTAAAAAAGCCTTGTGAGTCGAGCAAAGCTTATCCCATGGCCAGAAACAGCCTGTGGACGGCCACCTTGCATCCTTCCCTAAAGGAAGAGAGGACCCTGAAGCAATGGTTAGGGCTGTGGGTTCCTCGCAGTGAGAGGTACAGAGGGTGGGCAAGCAGCAAGGCACCTGCCATCCTCCCAGGGTGGCAGAGGACACAGGGGTAGGGTGGCCTGCGGGACAAAGTCCAAGCAAGGCTTGTCTATGATACCTGCAGTGTTTGGTAAACACTCCACTTCCTGGGGCCAACCTTGGACCTACTGACTCAGAACCCCAGGGTGGGCCCCTGGGAATCTGTATTTTAACCAGCTCCCCAGGAGATTTTGATGCTGCCAAGTAGAATTTGGAACTTCTGACTCCTAGAGAGATACAAAGGGATTGAGTGGAATGCTATTTTGCAGAAGGTTCTGGAAATCCGTCCACCCCAGTTATTTACCAGCAAAATCCAATCAACATGATCAGTCAGAATGGACCAAACAGCCACATTTCCATTGAGAATTCCAAAGGCGTCCAGATTGGACACCTGAATGTCATGATGAGACAAATGGCATCTGGGGAAAATGGTGAGTCCTCTGAAATGTCCAGGAGAAGGGACCTGTCAGGACATCTGCTCCATCTGGGTGGGGGCAGGGAGTGGGGGGCATTCAACCTTCCAGGAAGAAAGGGCAGCTTTCAGATCTCCAAGGTCCTTTCTGGCTTTCTCAGGAATAAGGATGTCCCTCCCTGTGCCTGGATCAAACCTCTCCTGCTTTCCCTTCCTGCCGACATCCTTTGCCTCATTTTCATGGGGACCCAATATTTTCCCACAAGAAAAAACTCAGTTCACTCTTCCTCACTAGGATGTCACAAGGGGTCGTTGTAGCATTCTGTTTGTCCCGAGACACTCTTTTTTCCCATGTGTTAACATCTCAGAAACTGGGATGCATCGTATGGGTGCATCCGAGCTTTGGTGAAATACAGTAAGCAAATGGGTGGCTGCTCTGTGGCGGGCACTGTGGGGAGAGGGCACAGGGTCACCCATCAGTCCAGCCATGGGGCGTGAGTGAGAACACTGGCCCCAAAGTTGGAAGGCTCCCTGTGACCTCGAGAGAGCCCTTCCCTGCTCCAGGCCTCAGTTTCCCCAACTGTGAAATGAGGAACTTCATTCTAGAATCTAGATCAACCTTTCCCCAGCTTTAATCCTCTGAGCTCCACCTCCCTAATTTTGGCCACGCCCATGGCTGATTCTTTACGCCATGTTGTTAGATGGTTTACTTTTTATTCTACTCAAATTAACTTTAAAGTAAACTTTTACAGCATTACCTTGAAAACTATGAAGGTTACCATAAAAATAAATGCTGAGAAAATAAAACAATGTCAGAAGCTCTGAGGGCTCCATGTCAACAGCAAGTTAACCCCAAAGGAGATCTTCTCCTGATGGGCCCAGAGGATTGAGAACAGCTAGGAAGCAGAGGATGTGCTCATTGTCTGGGTTTTCAATGCCCCAGTGACACCCCAAGCACCAGTGGTAAAAACCCTGGAACCCCATGCTACCTGTTCTGCCGGTCCACCTGCTCTCCAATCCAGACCCTGAAGTAATCACCCCAAGTCTGATGGTGTCCAGAAAGAATCCAGAAGCCTGTCTTCTCTGTCCAGCCAGGACTTAGTGTGTGGGGGTGGGGGGGTAGGAGGTGGGGTGGGTCAGAGGATGGGGGTCAGGGGTCATATTTCTGTGTCCCCTGCCAGGCTCCACGGCTCCCCTCTACCTCCCTCCAATGGCACCCACTGATCCCTCAACTCAGGGTCCCCTGGCTGGATCCTGGGGGCCCCAGGACATCCGGATGGAGAATTCTGTGCGCAGACATGTACAGATGGGACACGGCAACGAGATGAGTCTTCACGGCAACCCAGCCAAGGGCCCTGCCCACAGCGCCTGGGGCAGCCCCCCAGGTAACTGGAGAACAGGCTGCCACCCCACCCCCACCCCACTGCATTCAGCTCCTCGCTATAGATGGAACTTGAGCCAGTCCTTGTGGGGAACGAGGCATGATGGGAAATTCTTTCCCTCCCACCAGGAGGCTCTAGAGCAGGGGGCTCTTTTAGAGTTAGCACCTGGGTTCCCATTCCCTACTACCCCCTTCAGGAAACCTCAGTTTCCTCATCTGTACAATGGGCAGGGATCATTTCCTGGGCCAGCTGAAACGGGAACAAAGGAGATGACTGGACTGGAACTGGACAGGCATCTAAGGAGCCACCTAGGTGCTGTCACCAGTGACCAGAGCTCCCAGGCCGCGTCTTCCCTGGCACTGGTCATCGAGAGACAGGCTGGGGGGTAGGATCACAGCAGAGAGGCCTGAGAGAGAGGAGGAGAAGCAGGGACGCCAGGGGACGGGTTTCCAGAGGAGGCGAGGCTGGTGAGATCAAGGGAGGGCTGCAGGGTCCAGCAACAAGGGGTCAGTGGTGACCTAAGGGGACAGAAGGGGCACGGGGAATGGAAGGAGGGGGACGGAGTGCGGGCATTTCTTTCCTGACGTTTGGCCGGGAGAGGCAGGGGCCAGGCAGCTGCGGCTGGGGGCCGGGCTGGGGGCCACAGGGAGATTCTAACCAAAGGTGGAGAGGGTGTTCCAGAGCTGCCAGGAAGCAGGCAGCAGAGAGGCGGGAAGCGGGAGGCAGTGGGGGGAGGGGCTGAGTCCCAGGGGAGGCCCAGAGGACCAGGTCAGCTGGGCTGGGCTGCAGGAGGAGGGGCACCCAAGCTGGCAGAGCCGGGGGCCGAGGGAGCCGGCGGCCCCAGCAGGTGAAAGGCACGTGCAGAGACGCCGTGTGAGGCCACGCGTCCGCCGGCGACAGAGCACGGCACGGGCCACTGAGGGGAGGTTCCAGGGGGACAGTCAGCCATGGAGGACCTGAGAACCAGGCTGGGGGCCAGACCCACCGTCCAGCTGCTCTCACTGTCCACCTCCCCCCCCCGCCCCCCCCGGCATCTCTCTTTGGCTGACCTGCAGTCTCTGTCCTGGGTACCGGCCCGGAAGCTTCCATCAAAATTCAAACCCCCGGGCCTCCCTGGTGGCGCAGTGGTTGAGAGTCCGCCTGCCGATGCAGGGGATACGGGTTCGTGCCCCGGTCTGGGAGGATCCCATATGCCGCGGAGCGGCTGGGCCCGTGAGCCATGGCCGCTGGGCCTGCGCGTCCGGAGCCTGTGCTCCGCAACGGGAGAGGCCACAACAGTGAGAGGCCCGCATACCGCAAAAAGAAAAAAAAAAAAAAAAATTCAAATCCCCGAACCAGGACCTCACTCCGAAGGGAGCACGGCCCAGAGAGTCCACATTCGCTCGTGCTTCCTGGAGGACACCACCGTAGGCAACAACAACAAGATGACTGTCAACCCAGGGGCGGCTGATCCCACAGGAGTCGCAAGGGCTGGCGAGCCAGGAGGGAGCGCAGGTGAGCCTGGGACACCCCTGTGTGTCCTCTTTCCCTCCCTCGTTCATTCATTTATTCAACAGTCATGAGCCTCCCATTTCTGGAGTCTGGGAGACAGGAGAGGGTCGTAGCAGGAGCGGGGGCTCTAGGGTAGAACGTGTGGGGTCCTCCTAACCTTTCACTCAGCTTGGAGCCTCTGTTTCCCCGTTTGTAAAATGAGGGTGATTAGACTAGCCTGTGGCTCCCAAGTTGGAGTGAGGCTTGGATGCGCTCCCCTCACTGCTGGGACACCTGGACCGGACCAGTGACGTGACTTGTGGTGCCCAGTGCAACCAGAAAAAGCAAGGCTCCTTGTTCAAAACTTAGTAAGAATTTCAAGACAAAGACAGCAGAGCAGTGAACTGAGCACAGGCCCCTCAGAACGGGCCTGTGTGACTGCCCAGGCCACATGCCCGTGAAGCTGGGCCTCTCTGGAAACTTCTGGAACATGATCCCTCCTCGATTCTCAGTCACCCGCTTCACTGATTCTTTCCCCCAAATAATGCTGTAGGGCTTCCCTGGTGGCGCAGTGGTTGAGAGTCCGCCTGCCGATGCAGGGGACAGGGGTTCGTGACCCGGTCCGGGAAGATCCCACATGCCGCGGAGCGGCTGGGCCCGTGAGCCATGGCCGCTGAGCCTGCGCGTCCGGAGCCTGTGCTCCGCAATGGGAGAGGCCACAACAGTGAGAGGCCCGCATACCGCCAAAAAAAAAAAAAAAAAAGAATAATGCTGTAGCCACCTTACATTTCTTCCCCGTTTCAATTATTAGGAAGAAGTTGTTCATTCATTCATGCACCCACTCAGGCCCCACTCCCGCCCTCAAACGCTCCCTCCCCCGGAGATACAGCTAAGAGCACAGACAGACAAATACTCCCCACTCACAGGGGCCAGAGTCCAGTATAGAGACTAGAGACAGTGACAAACCAAGCCTTTTGAGGCTTTTAAGACCAACACTATAAAAAACTATAAAACCTGGGGCGGTGGCTGGGCAGTGCCGTGACGGAGAGGAGCTGCCTTAGCCAGGCCGCCAGAGAAGCTCCAGGAGAGGAGGTGACATCTAAGCCCAGACCTGTGGGGAAGGAGAAGCCGGCCAAGCACAGATGTAGGAACAGCATTGCCAGAGGAGGGAACAGCAAGTGCAAAGGCCCCGCGGTGGGAAGAAGGGTGACGTCCAGAATCACACACACACGAGCCCAGGGAGCGGAAGGGAGTAGGTCCGGTGGGCAAGGCCGGGTCTCTCTGTGCCGGGAAGCCCAGAAGAAAGGTCTGGATCTTATCTGAAGTGACCTGGCGAGGCCTGGAGGGTTCAACCAGGGGCAACTTCATGTGGGGCACGATTTAAAGGTCTGGCTGAAGACAATCGGGGGAAAGCAAAGGGGGCTGAGGAAGCGGGAGCAACGGTCCAGGGGAGAAAGGACGGGGCCTTGGAGATGGGGACACAAGGTCACCCACCGGGGAAGCCTGCGTCCGGGGCAGCAGCCTCAGTCCCGGTGAAGCAAATCGCCTTGGCTATTCGGTAATTCGAGGGGAGGCGGCTCACATGTTCCTGGGGCCCCATCTCTTCCCTAGACCCTTCCTCCGGAGCTGCACGATCCAGAAGCGAGGTCCCTCCCGGCAGCAGTCAGGCTGCGCCCGTCAATGCTGAGACGCTCATCTCAGAAGAGCTAGCGGCTATGACGCTCGAAAAGCAGGGGTCCCAGAAGCGCAGAAGACACCTGCTGAGCGACGGCATCGCAGAGCCAGTGTCCCTGGAGGGTGGGACTCAGAACCTGTAGGGGGACTCAGAACCTGTAGGCGGACTCGCGCAGGAAGGGCCTGGGAGCCAGGGAGCTCTCTGCTGCCTGCAGGGTCGTTTGTGACCTTCTCGCCTCCTGACACGTGGCCAGCGTGCATCCGCATTTGGGCTGGGCCCGGCGTGGGGCCAGGGCAGGGCTGCTGGTGGCAGGAGCTGCCTGCCAGGGGGTCACCTTCCCGGGCCCACCGTCTATCAGGGCCACCCATTCCCTGCCCGTCACTCAGGACCTGACTTCCTCAAGGCCCATCTTGGCCACCTGACCACTTTACCACCTGACCTTTCTATAACCTTCCTACCTCGGCCTGGAGGGCTAGGGATGGGTCATTCTCTAAAGTTGCCAGAAAAGGGATACCACCAGACAGGTAAGAACCTCAGAAGTCGGCTGCATCTCCCCAAGCACTGGCCAGTGAATTCACTAGGCACAGAGGCCCTGTCCTTTCACTCTTGAACCTCCAGTGTACGCTGGACCGGCCCCTCCACTGACCACCTCCTGAGTACCATGTCCTTGAGGAGCGGTTCAGTCAGCGGGAGAGGTGGCCTGGGATGTGGGCAGTGAGTCCTGAGCAGGAATGATCACGGGGAATTAAAGGAGTGCAGAACAGCAACGCAGACACTGTCCTGAGGGCCCAGGAGGCTCCCCGGGGAAGGAGAAAGCTCTTGAGCTCATTCTTCAACATCTGGCAGAGGGAGGAGGTTGGACTGGGAATGGTGTTCTAGGCAGGGGCTCCGCCTGGCCAAAGGCATGATGGTCAGAACAAGAGGACTTATAGCAGCACAGCAGTTTGGGTGTTGCTAGAAAGCCCAATGCAAAGAAAATGCAAGTGGGAGTTTGGCTGGCGAGGAGTTTGGACTTGATGCTGAGCTCTGGACAAGCACGGCTCCACCTGCGCAAATATTCCAGGAGGAACTGGGCAAGTCCATGCAACAAGGAAGTTGGGTTCATTACAGAGAAGGAAGGGTTTTGTCCAATGGGCTGGAATGGCCCAGCCTACAGGGGGCAAAGTTATCTCGGCCACCACCGTGACCTGGGGCCCCCAAATCCCTCCTGCCTGGGATATCCAGTTCGCAGACATGCCACACGGTGTAAGGGGCTTGAAATCAGGTTTGACTCCTTGCTTCTGGCATTGTCTGCCCTCTGGGGTGAGCTGAAAACTAACGGCTTGCCTCAAAGTTTGCCCGAGGTCTGTGGTTAACCAGGCCCATATCAGTGGGCCATCAAAATGCATCTCAGAACTCAGCCTCAGCTCCCACCTGCAGCCCAAGCCAGAACACTCAATTTTCCTGTGAGATTTCCCCTCTCTGTATAATTAATTTGTCATAAACACGCTGACAAAGCATTGCTGGCAGTTAATAGGGGCTGGAGGTGAAGGTCAAATCTGGTCTCTTCAGGAAGGAAATTAACTAGCTACCATTAAAAGCAAAGAATGATTAAGTCCATCCATCCCCCCAATATTTTGCTCTCACTAGCTCATCCACCGTCCCCCCTTTCTGCACTGATACCTGTGCACACAGAACTTGCCATCCCTGGAGTTGGATGGGGTCGGGGTGGGGATGGGGGAGGAGGAATTTGCTATATGAGTTGGAAGTGATTTTCCAAAAGCACCATGACCTGCTCACAAATGCAATTCTATTTTCTTTTTCTTTTTTAAAAAATTTTTATTGGAGTATAGTTGATTTACAATGTTGTGTTAGTTTCAGGTATACATCAAAATGAATCAGTTTATATATGTACATATATATCTCCACTCTTTTTTAGATTCTTTTCCCATATAGGCCATTAAAGAATATTGAGTAGAGTTCCCTGTGCTGTACAGTAGGTCCTTATTAGTTATGTATTTTATATATAGTAGTGTGTATATGTCAATCCCAATCTCCCAGTTTATCCATTCCCCCCTCTTACCCCCTGGAAACCACAAGTTTGTTTTCTACACCTGTAACTCTATTTCTGTTTTGTAGATAAGTTCATTTGTACCCTTTTTTTAGATTCCACATATAAGCAATATCATATGATATTTGTCTTTCTCTGTCTGACTTACTTCACTCTACGACAATCTCTAGATTCATCCATGTTGCTGTAAATGGTGTTATTTCAGTTTTTTTTAATGGCTGAGTAATAGTCCATTGTATATATGTACCACATCTTCTTTATCCATTCCTTTGTTGATGGACATTTAAGTTGTTTCCAAGTCCTGGCTATTGTAAATAGTGCTGCAATGAACATTGGGGTGCATGTATCTTTTTGAATTATGGTTTTCTCCAGGTATATACCCAGGAGTGGGTTTGCTGGATCATATGGTAGCTCTATGTTTAGTTTCTTAAGGAACCTCCATACTGTTCTCCATAGTGCCTGTACCAATTTACATTCCCACCAACAGTGCAAGAGGGTTCCTTTTCTCCACATCCTGCAATTCTATTTTCTTATCCCAGCTTCTCTACTCCTCTCAGAGTAAGCTTAGACAGGACTCCTCACCTGTGGGGCTTTAGCAGACAGCCAAGGTTAGAGGCTTAGAGCAAGAAAAAGAGTCTAGGGAGAAATCCAGGAGCATTTGGGCTGCAAATGACAGAAACCTAAAAGGGGAATCTATTTACTCATGCAACTGGCAAATCAAGAGATAACTAGCTTCAGGAATGGCTGGATCCAGGGGCTCAAGCAGTATTTTCAGGCCTCTTCTCTCCATATCTCTGAGAGACTCTTTCCAGATGGCTACCAGCCACCCAAGACTTATAGCCTGTCAGCTTAGCAACCCCAGCAGAAAGAGAATTCTTCAAGCTAAACACAACAGGTAGAATGTCCCAGGGGGGATTCTGATTGGTTGCGCATGGATCACATGCAGATCCTTGAACCAATCAGGGAGAATGGAGTGCTCTGATTGGCTAATGTGGAGTCAAATGTGCTCACCTCCATGGTGGGGGAGGTGAAGGCATCCGGGCTCTCACTGCCTGGCCCACGTGTTTTGACCCACTTGCACATTCTCTTTCCCACCCCAACCTGAGACCCTATGGCCTTTGCCTCCTTCATCTGAGTCTCCACCAGCTGCTGGAGAAGTGGCCCAGCTGGGAAAAGGCCACAAAGCCCAGAGATCAGGGATGACAGACAGTGGGCGTGAGGGCTGGGCTGCCCCTTACCTGGGCTGCAGAGCCCCCCGAAAGCCCTGGCATCACCTCGGGGAGACAGACCCAGCTCCGCCCACTGGTGGGAGGCATGAGGGTGCAGGGACACAGAGTCTGGGAAGGAGGCTGCGAGATTCTAAAGGGGAATCCGTTTCACTGTCCTATCTGTGTGACCCCCATCCGTCACTGCCCATTTAAAGGCTCTGACCCTCAGCCATTTCATCTGCAGAATGGGCCAGGGAGGCGATTAAGGGCACACAGCTCAGGTGTGCGAGAGTGGTAGACGGTATGGGGGCCTCTGAAGGCTGGGCCACACGTGGGAAGAACTCAGTAAAGAATAAGTAGTTCAGTGGTTCCCCACTGAGGCCCATTCTACCCACATCCTCCCATCCTGGAGACAAGTGGCATGTCTGGAGACTTGGTTGTTACCAGGCAGGGGAAGTAGTCTCCTGTTGCTGCTGTAACAAATTGCTGCACATGAGTGGTTTAAAACAACATAAACTTAGCATCTTCCAGTCCTGGAGGTCAGAAGTCCCACACGACCTCAGCAGGCTAAAACCAAGGTGTGGTCAGAGCTGGTTCCTCCGGAGGTGCAGCAGAGAATTGCTCCCTTGCCTTTGCCAGCTTCCAGAGGCACCTGATTTCCCAGCTCGTGGCCCCTTCCTCTGTCCCCAGACTGTGCAGCATCACATCTTCCAATCTCCCCTCCACCCCCGTCCTCTTTCCTCCCTCTTCTAAGAACGCTTGTGATTACTCTCCGCCTACCCAGCCAATCTAGGATAATCTCCCCTCAAATTCGTAATCACGACCACAAAGCCTGGTTCACTATGAAAGGTGACATCCTCATAGCTTCTGGGGATTAGGGCTTGGACATCATTGTGGGGTGGGGGTGGGACTGTATTCTGCCTCCCCCTCCGCTAGGCAGCACCGCCCCACAGCAAAGAATTGTCAGGACCCCAATGTCAGCGGTGCCAGGTTGAGAAAGCCTGCATCGGTGATGAGTGAGGCTTAGCATTGCAGCTCTGGGTGTAACCTGAGCGTAACCTCAGGTAAGTCCCATCACCCCTGAGCCTCAGTTTCCTCCTCTGTGAGATGGGCAGAGATAAGGACAGCACCCTCTCCATGAAGTTCCTCGGGAGGATGAAAGGGTATCTCGCACAGTGATTCTCAGCCCTCAGAGCGTCTGACAAATGCTAAGTCCTGGTCCAGCCCAGATCGATTGATGACAGTCTCTGGGAGAGGGGCCCGGGGAAGCGGTACTTTTTAAAGCTCCTCCATGATCCCAAGGAGCCCCCTGGGGGCTGAGATGTCCCTGCCTGGCTCCAGGTGGGCACACCCAGGACACCAATGGACCACAGCCATAGCTGGGACCCCAGAAACCCCCCACCCAGCACCACCTTCTGGCTGGTCTCTGTGGCAGGAGAGCGTCTGTGGGGAGAGGAGCCCCAAGCCCGTTCCCAGCCAGGTCCCAGGTCCCAGGTTCCAGCCGACCTCAGCCTGTGAGCCTGCAGTGGAGGATTCGGGGCTCAGCCTGTCACAGCTTTGGTCCGAGCGCCACCTGCTGGCTGGATATAGCCCTTCACCAGGCAGGGCTTGTGAACTTCCAGGGTCCCAGTCTGGGGCCAGGCAGGATGGGACCATTCCCTCCCACCAAAGTGGCCAGACCTACGGCATTTCCCTCAGGGTTCTGGGGCTCTTCACTGAACCCTAAGCCTGTCCACAGACCCCAGGTCAAGTCCCTGCACTGCCCTCCCTTCCCACGGATGCCAGCACCCCAAAGTCAGAAACCCAGTGTCCACAAGAGCTGATTTTCTTCCCTCAAGAGGAACACCCCCTGTAAGCTGGGACCCACCCCCAGAAGACCCCAGACCAGCTCCTGCAGGAGTCCCAGGGACCTTGCCTGCAGCATTGCAGCCCTGAGCCCTGATGTTTGTGGAACTCCCACTTGTACTAAGTCACTTCATCCTTCCATCCAGCCTGTGAAGAAAGGGATTCTCAACCCACTTCACATGGTGAAAATACTGAGGCACAGAGAGGTTAAGCTACTTGCCTAAGGTCATACAGCCAGGATTGAATCCAGGGGACAAAATGGGATAAGATAATCCCTTTGGATGTAAAAGAAAACCTTCATGCGTGGAAGGCCCACATCATGTTTGGGCAATGTCTTGGTCTGGGAGGGTGTATGGGGTTGGGGGCCCCAGATGGCTAGTGGAACAGGACCCCATCTGAGCGCAGTCAGACCCCCTGTCCTCACGCAAGCCCCATGCAGGTGGATGCCCCCCGGGTCTCTGCGACAGTGTAGGGCTGAAGAGAACAAGCTCAGGGCCGCCCCAGTTCGAAGTTCAGTCCCACAATTTCCTGCTGTGTGACCTTGGGCAGATACCTAGTCTGCCTGTGCCTCAGTTTCCACACGTGTAAAATGGGATAATCATAGTTCCCCGCTCTCAAGATGGTTTGCAGGATGAAATCAGTGTCTGCCTCATAGGAGCCAGGAGTCCCTGTGTCAGTGCCGTTGGTAACGGTGCCCTTTGCCACACGGCCTCCTGAGCTGCCCACATCTCAGAGACCGCCCCCCTGCCATGTTGCCCCCCCAGACCCCATCTTCCCTCTCTGCCTCCCTAGTTTTAATCTGACATCAGTTTGGATAGGATGGTCAGAAGCTGAACCGCCCCTACTGAGTCCTGCTCAGGCCCAGCAGGCAGCGGCTTCACCCTCTGGGCTGTGACCTCAGCAGCCTGACCCTCCAGTGCACACACAGCTCAGTGTCCAGGACAGAGGGGGGATCTCCTGACAGGGCAGCCCCCGCCCACCATCACACACACACACATATACACATCACACACACACATCACACACACACATCACACACACACATCACACACACACATCACACACACACATCACACACACACATCACACCTCGGGGCCACTGGGCAGCATCACCTCCTCCTGCCCAGCGAGGGGCAGCCAGGCCTGGGCCCCCTCAGGGCTCAGACTCTCACCAGAGGCTTGGCCCTGGAACTGTTGTGCAGGCTCCCTGAGCCTCGTTTCCCCATCTGCAAAGCAGGGGGTTAACAGAGAATCCGTGGCAGCGCCTAGCACGCAGTGAGCATTCTGGGGACATCCGTGGAAGTGGCTGCTGTCATCCCTGTGCTCACGGTTCCCCACAAGGCCACGGCCACAGTGACGGCAAACAGTGAGTCTAACCTGCTGTGACTTAATGACATCTGTCACTCAGGGGTAGGAGGTATCCGACCCTTCTGCAGAGGGAGAGGACAGGCCGGGCTGTCTCAGAGTTTGCCCAACCCACAGCCCATGAATCTACATTTGAACACAGGCCTAGGAACTGTTCCTCCACACAGACGAAGGCTGTTTAACACTCACAACAGCTCTATGAAATGGACAAACTGAGATTTTGCCCATTGCACAGATGAGGAAACTGAGGTCCAGGAAAACAAGATCAAATCCAGGTCTGACTGGCCCAGACTGGTCCTATTGTGCGTCAGGACCCTCCAACTCTGCGAGGAGCCTGGGGTGGGTCATGAGGTAACTCGGAGTGACGCTGGGAGGCTGGGTGGGCCTGTTCCCCAGAGCCATGAGGTTTGTATCCGAATGTGGATTTGTCAAAACCCCCTTCTCATCACAGAGCCGAGGGCTTTGAAGTTTCAATCTTCCTCAAGGGAAGCAACAACAAAACCAAAAAACTCTGGAAAACTCACTTTGCTCCAATAAATCCAACCTGCAGTGCTCAGCCAGCCTGAGTCATGCCCTGGCCACACCCAGAGGGTGTGTACAGCAGCTCAAGTTATGTTGTGAAAGAACCTTCAGTGACATGGAAAGAGATCCAGCATCTAGTGGTGCATAGGGACAATCCCAGCAGGTCCCAGAGCTCTGTGTGGGGTGTGATGCACTTTTTGGATTAAAAAAATGTCTGGATGCATGGGAAAGAGATTGAAGGAAGTCAGTGTACATGTGAAGAAAGGCTCTCTCTGGCTGAAATCCCAGGTGGTCAGTTTCTTTTGACTTTGTCTGGGTCTTTGACTTTACCTGCAGGGCACGTGCATTAATTGCGTAACTATAAACATCTGTCATAGAGACTCCTGGGCCCCCGGACACTGTAGGCCCTGACGCGGGCCATGGCCATGGCTCTGGCCACCAGGTGGCACCCCCGATCTTTTTTCTGCAAAATGAGCCCAAGTTTGGAATTAACTGGGCAGTGAGACGGGGGTCATGGGATCCACTTCTCTGCCTCAACTAAGCTGGGACGCCTAGGGTGAGGACTGGTTCCTGAGGTCCAGAGCTCAGACTCTAAGATCGCCACCTCATCTCTGTGGACCCGCCACCCCCAAGTTGGGCAGTTCTTCTGCAGAGCAAGGGTGACAACCCTGCACATCTATCCCATCCGCCCAGAGGTGTGTGTCTTCAAAGTGACCTTCGGGTGCCTTTGTGTTCAGTTCCTGCGGGGGGCCCCATCTGCTCTGGCCCCTTCCCAGCCCTCTCCGACCCTCTCATTCTTGTAGGTATCATATCGTATGCGCGCCTAGAGCCCTAAGAGCTCTTGTCTCTCTCTGCCCGTCTCTCTCTGTATCCTTCTGATCTCCTCTCTGTCTCTGTGTCTCTGTCTCCCGCTCACCATCCCCTCCTACCACATGACATCTTATGGTCCAGCAAAGTCCATGTGTCTGCACAGGTAGCCTCCCAGCCCCCCACCTATGAGAATTTAGGCCAGCAGGTCTGGGTGGGGCCCCGGAATCTGGCCCTGCCTGCCCCTTGGCTTCAACTCCTGACGTCCTCCTGTCTCCCTCCCTAGCCCCAATCTCACCAGCCTCGAATTAACTGCAATCCTCCTGCCTCAGGAACTTTGCACACACACTCCCTCTGGCTTCCTTTCACTGTCTCTTCTGGCTGACTCATCTTCCAGGTCTTAGAGGGTCCCCTCTTCAGAGAGGCCCCCTCCCTGTCACCCAGGCCCTCTCTGTCACACCCACTGAGCAATTTCCATTTAAGCACCCAGAGTAATCGGCCATCATTTTACTTCCCTGTTCCTTTCATTTCAGTCTCTCTCCCTGGACAACTCTTTCACTCCACCAGGGCAGAGATCTCGTCTGTCAGTTTGTCCGCTGTTCCCTCAGTTTCAAGAACTATGTCTGGCTTTCGAATAGGGATACAATGTGTATGTATTTCATCAATGAATGAATGAACTCCTGCAGGTGACTGATGTCCAGTGCGGCTGGAAACCTGGCGGATTAGCCTGCCCTTCAGGGCCTCTCAAGATATGGCCTCACCACTAGGCTTCACTCCCTACACCGCCTCCCTCATGGGCTCCCCAGACCTGATTACTCCAGTGTAGGGTCACCCTTTCCAGCTGCCGAGGCTTTGCCTGGGCAGTGCCTTCCACCTGGATGCCCTCCTTCAACTCTGCCCACTAAACTCAACTGTTAAGGTCCCACCCAACCTCCAACTCCACCAGGAAGCCTTCCTGGGTTGTTCCCTGAGTCAATATTTATTTCTCTGTCTTATAAACTCCGCCCCACACTTTATGGGTTTCTAGGGGTTTCGCCCAAGGCATTTGCTGTTTTCTCCAGGGGCAGCCCCACCGGGGGCCCGGGCTGTATCGACCATCCTCAGACCCCAGTGTGGACTCCACAGAAGTGCCGGCCCCGGAGCCCCCAACCAAGAGGCGTAGGGTGAGTGTGGCCCCGGGAATCAGCATTCAGCAGCCTCCTCCCTGGGAGCTGACGCGAGCTGTGGTTGGCTGGACTCGGTGACTCGCGTCTTACTAAGCCAGGGGCCCAGAACCCAGAATAAGCAGCTCCTACCCTCTGCCCTCTGCCTTCTGCAGGACCCAGGGCAGCAGGATAAATGGAGGCCTCCTTCTCCACCTTGACCCAAGGGCAGGGGCTTGGCCCCGGAGCTGCCTCAGCGGTTCGAACTCACTCCCAGGCTGGGCAGCTGTGGGCAAGCGCACAGCCTCTCTGTGTCTGGTTTCCCGCCTGCACCAGCCTCGCAGGCTGTTGTGTGGGTCCAGGGATCCCAGACACCTGATGTGCCCGAACAGGCCTGACACAGAGAAGTGAGAGCTGTTTGTTTATGGAAGAAGGAAAAGTCAGTCCAGAAGCAGAGAGCAGGCTGCTCCTCGAGGCCCTGTATGACGCATAAGGCAGAGCGGCGAGTGTGCCGGTGACCCTCCGAGGCGCTTCCCTCGCCTGTAACAGGGTCCCTCATCCATCCGACCTCCCCCCTGGATGGAAGAGAGGGACTCAGCTCAGCACCTGCTCCCTCCACTGGACAGTGAGCTCCTAAAGCCCACGGCCCCGTCACTGTGCGTGGTCCCAGATGGTCCTGCCCCCTCCCGCATCCCTGTCCATGTCCCCAGACGGTCCTGTGCCCTCACCCCTGTGAAGGGAGTCTGTGACCCCCCCGATGAGGCCATCACAGCGGCGCTGTACCTCGGATTCCTTGGGGGCCCCGGTCAGGCTCCAGGAAGATCGGGTGCCCTGGGAACCCCACAGTCTGTGCGCCCACTTTCCTTCGGGCTCCAGCTGCCAAGCAGCCACACGCAGAGTCAGGCGTGTGGGGCTGAATCCCATGGCGGGCTGGAACTTTGGGCTGGGACTTCGCTCCTGGCTGGGGTAGTTACGGAGACCCAGGGCTCGCTCCCAGCACTGACGTCGTGGCCGATGTCCCCGTCAGAGTCCCCGGCTTAAGCATTGATGTTTCTGGCTGATTCTGGCTTTGGACGGGGGACATCTAAGGGAACTGCCAGGGGCTGGACATGGTGAAAACGGTCCAGAGATTTTCCACGTGAGGCGGGGGCCACCCCTCGCACTCCTAACCCAGCCTCTCCTTTGCTGGCATTCAAGGCCCAGACCAAGCCCCTCCTCTCTGCCCTCGGCCCCAAACCGCCATCCCAGCCCCCCACCTGCACCGCACTCCTCTCCTCTGCCCAACTGTGTCCCCCCTCCAGGCTGCCCTTCCCCCATGAGGGATGGAGAAGGGTGGGGCTGAGCCACGCCTTCCTGGCCCTTCCAGCAGCTCTGAGGTTGTTCCGCCTCCTCCTGGGTGAGACAGAAGTCCTCGGAGGGACAGGCCCCGGCACCCTGGGTCTCGGCCCTCCCAGCACCCCAGGAGTAGGCAAGGGCCTGGCCAGGGGGCTCTGGGCGTCCCCAACCCTGCGCATCATGTCCCCCCCAGGACCCCGCAGATCTTCTCCCTTGAGAAGTCTCCCTGTGGAGGGTCCTGACAACACTCACTCGTTAGAGCCCTCAAACCCACCAGAATCTCCACTTCCAAAGCCACTCTGGCTGGGACCGTCTTTCTAGGGACACTGCAGGACCAGGACTCTTCTAGAGACACTGCAGGAGCCCCCCCACTGCCCTCCCCTCTCACCCCTCCGCCCATTCTCCACGCAGCATCCGAGAGACTTGGAAAATGCCGCTCCAGTTCTGCTGCTCCCTCGCTACAACCCTCCATGGCTCCCCACTGCCCCCTTGAACTTGGCCCTTGGGTCGGCCAGACCCTCCACCCCCTCCACCTCTTCTCCCTGCTCCCCGCCCCTCCCCCAGCGGCTGCATCTGGTTCCCCACGCGTGTGGGCCTCAGTCTGGCCTCGGAGCCTCCGCACAAGGCCATTCCCTCTCACGGGATGCCCTTCCTCCTTCTTCACATGGCTCAACTTAGGTGTCCCTTTTCCAGGCAGGAGGTTCCTGTCACTGTCCCCACAGAGGTGCCGCCTTGGTGCCGCGGGGGCCCTGGGATTGGCACTCAGCCGCGGGTCTCCATTGGACACAGCTGTGTTGGGCTGACGTGGGCCTGGGGTGACACAGGCTGTGGATGCTCCCAGACACAGCAGAGTGGGGAGGGAGGTCCAGCTCCCTGCCCGGCCCTCATGGGGCACATTCCACCCGCTACTCGGGTCCCCTCCCGGCGGAGCCCCTTACTGTTCCCTCCGGCTGATGTTAGTGGGTCTCGGTCCTGCCCTCAGGATCTGTGTGAGTCCCCAGCGGTGCCTCCCACCGGGCCACCTCACAGGGAACTGGCCACTGGCCTGGGGTCCCCAAGGGGGAAGTGTCTCTCTCCATCTCCATCCCAGGCCTGTCCCACACCTGGCTCACAGGTGGCCAAGGGGCTCAGAGCTCACCTGCTCTACCGTTTCCCACGTGGGACCCTGGGTAGGGGGCTGACCCCGCTGAGCCTCAGCGGCGCCCCCCTTCCCCCATGTGGAGCTAAGATAATTTCCCCACCCAGCGGGGCTGGTGTGAGTCAGGCAGACGTTGAGCGCCCAGAACCATGCCTGGTGTGTCGTAAAAGCTCAATAAATGTGAGCATTTCCTTTTCAATCGCATCATCCTTTTACCAAGATTTTATTTTCATATTCATGTCCACATCTGGAGTCTCATGCCACCAGGTGCTCCGTCGGTGTTTAGTGAATAAGCAGTGGTCCCCAGGGCTCCAAGAAGACCCCGCCCCTCTTTATAGGCTGTGACGGGAAGGGGGTGTCTCTGGAGCTGCCCAGCTCCTGTGCATCAGCCCCCGTTTCTCTTCTGATCTCATCCCACTGCATCTTGGCTCTGGAAGGACCGTGAGGTGGTGTGACCCCAGCCACGGAAGCTCAGGCCTTCCCCACAGATCCCAAACCTCCCCCTTTCTCGGGTGCTCACAAAACACCACACTGGAACGATCGTGGCCGGGCATGATTCCAGGGCCTGGAAAATCCAGCCAAGGGGGCTCTCTGATGGACAGGGAATGCTTCACAGAGCCGGCTCGGGCCGGATCTCTGGCTGGAAACTCCTGAGCTCTCAGAGACATTTGTTTGGGTTCACTGCCCCCACTGCTCAGGACTTTGGTAACAAAAAGCCAGGCCCTGCCAAGCCCTGTCCTAGCAGGGCAGGGCGCAGTGCAGGGGACACCGGTTGGACTACCCCCCACCTGCCAGGAAAGCAGAACTCCCCAGAGCTGGTGGCATCCAAGGGGGGAAGAGGGGGACTGGTGACCTCAAGTGCACGAAGCAGCTCTGTCCTGGTTTGCTCCTTCACTGGTTTTGAACTTGGAGGCATTCCTGGGGAGGGGGCTGCTCACTCGCAGGCTGCGAGCCCAGGCCCACCCGAAGGCCGGCGGGGGACTCATGCAGGGCAGCTCCCCCAGCCCAGCCCTCTGCCCGGGGCAGCCCTCCTCTGAGCTGCAGCTCTCCGCCCAGGGCCCCAGCCCCAGCCCAGAATGCAGCCGTGCAGGGTCGGGATGGACCAGGCCTGTTGTGTGCCAAGCTGGGCAAGGAGCGGTGTGAGAGTTGCCTCAGTTCCTCCTCCCAGCAGCCCCAGGGGTAGGACAGGGCGGTGGGCAGGAGCCAGGGCAGACTGGGAGCCTCACTGGCTGGGCTCAACCCCAGCTGTGCCATGGTTTTGTTTTCTGCAAAATGGGCACAGGAATCCAACTCAGAGAGCTGAGCTCAGAGTGGGTAGGTCACTGACCACGGGTCACACAGCAGGAGAGCAGCCCTGCAGGATTTGAGTCCAGGACTCCCCCGGCCACCACCGGCAGCCCTGCCCCTCCTGCAGATGCTGCCTGCGCTACAGCCACCTCCAGGCGTGTCACAGGGTATCAGTGTAAAGGGTGCTGACTTAGGGTGGAGCCAGCCTTTGCTGCCCATGAGGAGGAAGCAGTAGGGAAGTACTGTGTGGTTGTTAATTACTGGAGCTCTGCTCTTTGAGAGGCTTGAGTTCAAATCCTGCCTCCCTGTGTGGCCTCAGGCAGGTCTAGTCTCCCTGGTCATAGTGTCCCCATCTGTAATGAGGACAACGATAGCCCTTCTTAATGGGGGGGTGCTCAGAAAGCACCTCTGGGGCCCGCCCCCAGAATCATCCTCATTTTCATCATTCATGTCCTTGACCTGATTCCTTGAAATGTCTGGGTTAGTGTACAGGGTTAATATCCAGGGTTCAGCCCAGGGCTCAGGAGGATTGATCATAAATCACTTAGGCTTTCCGGCCTCAGTGTCCTCATCTGTTAAATGGGACTAATAGCAGTCTGCGCTTCTCAAGCACTTAGAAGGTACCAGGCCCCATGAGTACAGGTGTGGGGAGGGTGGCCCACACCTCCCCAGGCTGCTAAGAAGAGCACATGGGCTAGTCCTTCTAAGAGTCTGGAACACTCCTGGCATACAGGGAGTGCCGAGCATGGGCGGCTTTGTCACTCTTCCCAAGGTGCAATCATATGCTTCGCTTAACTGCTCCCCAGCCCCGGCACCCCCCAGGATATGCCAGCATCCGTAGAGCCAGCCCAAGGGTCCAAGCCCACCGGGGTAGGTGCCCTTCTCTCCTTCTTGCTTCTTCTTACTCCCTGCGGAATGTGGAGTGACACCAGGGATGCTGCAGTCTAAACCCTAGAAGCCTCCTTGGAAGGCCAGGTCTGTTTCAGGCACCGGGTCAGGTAAACAAGGGCGGAGCCACCCACATCAGGATAGCAGGATATAAGGCGGAACATCTGGGCTCATTCAGGGTCGTTTTTAATCACTGGAGTGTTTTCTGGGACGTAGACTCAAAGCCCTTGAGGACCCAGAGGGGGCTCGTGGCTGCTGGCACTGTTGGGCATAGCTATTCTGTAGCTGCTTGGGAGAGAGGAGGGAGTTCCCCATCCCTGGAAGAAACCAAGCTGGGATGTGCATCCTGTTGTCCGTGGTCCTGAGGTGGCTCGCCTGGGTGGGAGGGTGAACCGGACAGTTCCCTAAGGCAGCAGTTTGACAATGAGGGTGGGTGGGTAAATGAGTTAAGACCTGGTCAAGCATTTAGCACAGTGTCTGGCTCACAGCGCCCTCCATGTGCTGGTTATTCGTTGAAGATCCCTTCCCGTCCTACACTGCATGAGTCTGTGGCTTTGTGTATATGCCCCAGCGCATAGCATGAAGAAAGGACACCAAGCGAGAAAATGCTGCAGGATTAAGGATTAAGTTAGAAACCAATTAAGGAGCGAGCGAGTCTGGAAGCATCTCTGAGCCCCGGCTGCCTGAGTGCTAGAACATCCGTGGAAACGTGACCAACTGGAGAAATTCATATTTATTAGAGCCCCTCTCAGAGAGAGCGTGTTTGTGATTGCAAGAAACCTCAGGACAGACTAACTGGTCTGGGGATGAAACCTCTTTTCCAAAGATGTGCTTGGACCATAGAAGTGCCCTTAACAGCTCCTTCTAAGGAGGTGCAGCCGTGCTCCAGAGGCCTCGTGTTCAGCGGAGCACACTGGGGCTGGAGCAGAACTGCTCGGGCCAAAAATGGAGGTTAAATCCTGACTGTCACCTTCTACACTCTGAACACAGGACACAGGCACGAGGACACCCAAGGGGGAGGTGGCCTGGGGACCTTCTGTCCTCTGCCTGCCCAAGAGTCAGTCCCACATTGAGAAGCCTCTTTCTGGATGGAGAAAGATGGGAGACAAACAGGCTCCTTATGGCAGCAAGAAGGTGTGTCTCCCCCTTCCAGAAGGAACCACAAGGTGGACCGTTCAGTCCCCTTTGCTTGAGATGCACCCCAGCTGCCCTAGAGGACAGAAGAGGCCCCTGATGCGCCCTCAACCTGCTCCCAGGGAGTCATTTCTCAACGATGACCTTGTACGATGACCCCTGGGCCGCCCCACCAGAGCATGTGCTCCATGGGGACAGGGCCACATCTGTCTGGTTCTCCACTGTGTCTTCACATGTGCAAAGTTCCTGCACATGGTGGGTGCTCAATTAGTATGTGTTGGATCAGATGACATACAATGAAACCTCTTCCAGAGACAAGCATCTGTTTTCATTCTCTACTTGCCATTGCTGAGTTCCTACGTTCAGTGAACCCGTATGTCCCTCCCCAGCCTGACAGGCTTCTCCCCGGCCCATCCCCGGGCATCTTCTCCGGAGCTCAGGGAGCCGGCTGGCCAGCTGGTCCCCAAACACGGTCCTTCCCACCTCTGCTCCTTCCTCTGCCATCGGTCTGTCCTCACAGCTCTGCGCTTCGTCCCAGATTTCTGTAAGTCCTAAACACGTTCCTTTCTCCCCACCTCTCCATCTTGCACGAGCAGCCTTGGGCCATATCAAACATCGCTTTCCTGAGCATCCAAATACCACGTGTAAACAATGGAATTATTTTTCAATGCTTTTAAAAAGTGATCATCTGGTTTCTAAGTTGGTTCTGGTGTGGGGATAGCTCTGTCCTCCGACGTGGAAATGCACGGTGAGCCCACTGGTGTCCCAGCCAAAGCCCCTTTCGTACCTTAGTACTGCCGGGGTGTGGCCATCCTTGGCGGGCTCCGTGTTTGGCTGGACAACCATTCTTTTAAAGCTTTGAATGCAACTGTGGAACACAGCTATTGATCTTTTCTTTCCTGAGTGGGGCACAGCCAGGTTCACCCCCAGTGTTCTCCACCCTGGCACCTATACCCACTCCCCAGCTGAAGCCAGAAACCCAGGGGGCATCCTTGGCTCTTCTTGCCCGCGCCCCCCACCAGCCCATCCATCTCCAGGTCTGTGGCTCAGCCCTAAATGCAGCCTGACTCTGACGCGTTCTCTCCACCCTCCTCTCTCCCCTGAAGACTCTCCGCCCTAGGATGCAAACCCTTCTGCTGCTTCCCACCTTTCTCCCACATGGCAGCCAGAGGAAACTTTTCAAACTGCATGTCAGGTCACATCTACCCCGCTGTCTACGCTGGTGGATCTCAAAGGTGAGTGAGTGTGGGCCAGAGTCTCCTGGGGGGAGATCCTGGCCCCCCCAACCCCGCCGAGTTTCTGATCCAGCAGATTAGGAGTGGGGCTCCCAAGTCAGCCTCGGTAATGAGTTCCCGAGGGCCACTGCTGCTGCTGCGGGTGCTGAGAGACCCCAGGAGGAGAACGGTGGTCGGCTCGGGGCCTTATCCTGCCTTCAGACCTAAATCAGAACCACACGTCCACTACGCCACAGGGCAGGGTGTTAACTCACAGACTGTCTGGTGTCAAGTCCTGGCTCTGCTGCTCCCTGTGTGTCCTTGATCAAACGACTTAACTTCTCTGTGCTTCGGTTCAGTTTTCTTCTCTGCAAAATGGGAGCAATAACAGTATCTTCTTTCCAGGGCTGTTGTGAGGATTGAATGAGCTAATACTGTGTCGGGGTTGGGTTCTCCCAAGGGCAGACTGGAGACAAGGATGAGCGTGATCCCGGAAGCCCTGAAGGAGGGGTGGGGACAGGACACCCGGACGCAGGAGGCGGGCAGTGTAGGGGCCTGGACGGGGTGGGTTATCCCCGTGGGCAGCTTGGACCCGGCCCTCCAGGGGAGCCCTGGGAGCCAGTGCAGGACACGCCCATTGGTAACCTTGAGATCGAGGCTGTTCCCTCTGGGAGGTGAGGGACATGGAGTGTTTATCCAACAACGGGGAGCAGCCTCGAGTTGACAGCTGCCCCCAGTGTGGGTGTGAGGCAGTGTGAACAGCCTGCCCCACAGATGGAAGAGCGACTCCAGTGGTCCCAGAAAGCCCCCTGCCCACTGAGTCATGCTCACCACTGGGAGAGAACCAGGGGCATGTGGGGACCTCCCGAAAATACCAGCAAGGCAGGCGGAGCACTGCGGAAGAGCTGGTGGAGTTCCAGCTCCTTTCCTAACTCCCCACCATGACCTGAGCCCCATCTGAATCGCCTTCAAGGCTGGCTGGCCCATGCCAGCCCCCCAGCCGGTTTCCTGCTCCCCTGACACTCCCAGTCCGAAAGCCCTCGCGCTGGCTGTGCCCTCTGCCCAGAGCATCATTCTCAGCTCTCACAGGCCTCTCTTCCCACTTCCTCGTGTGTCAACACCATCCCTGCTCGGGGAGCGCTTTCCTGTCTCTCCTGTAAAGCCAACACCACCACCCACCCGGTCCCTCTCAATTCCTCCTCCCCTTTCGCTCCCAGCCTAGCACACCTACTCCAGAATCTCCTCGTCCAGTTCCCTGCTTACTGGTTCACAATCTGTCTCCCCCAACTAGTCTATTTCACCCTGGGTTCCAGAAGCAGTAGTGTTTACCATCCTGTCCCCAGACTCTAGCAAACACAGAATGGCCTTCACTGAACAAGTGAATGAATGAATGAATGAATGAGTAGAAGTACTCGGCTGAGAGTCAGAGAACCAGCAATGTCATCTAAGGAACATGGCTTCCTGAGCTGGTGCTGCAAGGCTTGAATCCCAGCCCATTTCTCACTCCTGCATCTTCCCTCTGACCCTCGTGCTTCACTTCTCTTGTGGGACCACTAACACCCCTCTCACCTTGGCAGCTGGGAGCACTGACCTTGACAGTGTAGGTGGGACTCCTTCTAGCTGAAGGGACCCATGAGCCCCATAGGTCTGAGAACTACCTGGACAACCTGGACAGAATGAACAGCAACATCTGCTTCCTCCTCTGTCCTAGGCACTCCCCAAAGCCCAGAGCGTGGGTTAGGATTCAGTGTGGTACATAGAACAAAGAAACCAAGGTAAGAGTAACTTAAATGCAACAGATTATCTACCCTCATGTAGAAGAAGCTCAGAGGAAGAACGTCTGGAGTGGGTAAGGTAACTTGCAGAAGTCAACAAAGCCCAGGTCCTTTCTGCCTTGTTGCCCCTCCATCCTCAACACAGAGCTTTTACCTCATAGTCCAAGATGGCTGCTTATGCTCCAGCCATCATGTCTGCATTCTAGCCATCAGTTAAAAGAAAGAGGTGAGGAAGATCTTGCTTGCTCCTAATACAAACACCTCCCAGAATGCCACACATAAGACCTCCACTTATAACTCATTGGCCAGCACTTGGTTGCACAAGCAAGTGCCCAGCAGTTCTGCCATTCTGTTATTCTTTGATTCATCTAGTATGTGTTGATGGAACAGCAGGGGACAACATGAAGAAAGCCCTGCTTGCTGACTGATGGGACCCACATTCCAGAGCAGGGGGACAGAAGAGAATCAGGTCAACACACACATGAACTGGTGGCTATGGGCAAAGCCCTATGAAGAGAATGGGGAATGGGGAGAGAGGAGGTGAAAGAGAAAGAGCAGTGGGGAGAGAGGGGGTGAAAACCTGCCCGAGCCGAGGGACACAGAGTGAGCCTTTCTGGGGAGGAGACATTTGGATGGAGCTACCGACCATTCCAAGAAGCAGGAGATGGCTTACATGCCTCCGCTCGGCCACGTGCCCGCTGTGCACCCCTGGGCAAGTCCCAGTACCTCTCTGAGCCTGTTCTCTCTCCTCTGCAAAGTGAACAGTAGCCACTCTCTCACTGGTTTGTGGGGTGGAATCTTACTCACACAATGGTGGTCTCTATGAAGAAATGGAGGCTTACAGAGACTGAAGAACCTGGCTCTAGACCAATAGTTCTCAGCTGGGTGGGAGGGTGGGTTTTGCAACCCAGGGGACATGTGTCAATGTCTGGAGACGTTTCTGATGGTCACAACGGGGGAGGGGGCTGCTGCGAATGCCATCCAGTGGATGGAGCCCAGAGATGCTGCCAGAAACATCCTGCAATGCCCAGAACAGTCCCCAGGACAGAGAATCATAGACCCCAAAAGTCAACAGTGCCGAGCCTGAGAAACCCCGCCTTCTGCAGTCGCCCAGCCGGAAGGAGCAGAATCAGGGTTTAAACGCAGGGTCACTTCACCCAAAGCCCACTCTCTGTCTTCTCCAAATGCGTTTCAGAATCCCCACCCCAGACCCCTTCCGTGTCCCCCAGACAATGGGGTTCAAACGTCTGCTTCCTTACAAACGCCCACGATGACTCTGATATTCACGGAAGTTTAAGGAGAGCTCAACTTTGTGCTTATAAAGTGCCAGGCACGTAGTCGCCACCCCCATACACACCAAAATCCATTACAAATTTAAAGTACAGCTATTATTTTTACAGCATTGCTTAGAAATGGCTTGCAATCTCTAATTTGCTAAATTGATGTGTATATTGACTAAATAAATATTCGGCACGAAGCCCGAGTCCCCCCTCCACACTTATTAATCCTCAGGAAATGGAAACACAAGACACGAAATGAGCTTTTGCTCAGAGCTGCCGACAGGAATACATTATGTTGTTTTTCAAGCGTTTGGGGACTTGACGCGCTGCAGCAGGGGCGGCCGAATCGGCAGCCTCCGAGTTTTCCATGACGCACTTGTCTGCCAGCAGACGTGACTGTGCTGCTGAGGCTCCTTCTCGGACTTTGAGAGTCTAGGACAAGAAACCTTTATCTCCATGGGGGAAATCTGGGGTGACTGCCTTTTGGGGGAGTTGATTTGAGGGGTTGATGGATGGCACTGATAACAGTAAATAGAAATCACAGCTGCTGCAGGATCCTCCAGAGATAACCTGGGGACAGTTTCTTTTCTTTCTTTTTTTTTTTTTTTTCTGGTGTTTGTTTATTTGTTTTGGCCACACCGAAAAACATGCGGAACTTCCCCAACCAGGGACAGAACCTGTGCCCTCTGCATTGGAAGCGCGCAGTCTTAACCACGGGACCGCCAGGGATGTCCCAGTTCCCTTTCTTTAAGGACTAGGGCTGTTAGGGCTCTCAGCTCGGGGAGACAAGACAGAGCTAACTGGGGCGGGACAATTTCCGTGGACAAAGCTTGCTTTGAGTTTCCCCACTCCTGGAGGCTCTCATCCGGGGTGTTGATGAATCCTGGGAGCTGGCCTTATACCAGGGTGACCAGGGTGGGCCCAGACATGTGGGGATGAGCCTGGGGGTGGAGGAGGTCTTTCAGGTATTAACATGTAAAGGTTCCCAATCCATAGCACATTCACCTATGGTGCTGGCTGATACCAATGAAGAAATACAGCCCAGAGTTAGGAGAGAAGTTCATCTCATGAGAATTGGGAGGTGGGGAAATGGCCTCCAGAGAGAAAAGGCGAGAGTTTTCCTTTTGCCCTACTGGGAGGCCGTGAATCCCAAGGGGGAAGCATTTCATCAAGTCTAGTCTGCCCAAAGCCAGCCAGACTGCTCAGGTCTCCTCCCCAAGGAAAGCCAGATTCCATGGGCTAGAGACAGAGCGGGGCGTGGGCACCATGGAGACCTCAGTTTCCTGGTCTGTCAGATGGGGTTGCTCATGATGGCACCACCCGCAGTGACCTTGCCCGCAGCAAGCAAGCTCCCCGCTGCAGAAGACGGTGGCGACTTCTCCCTGGACACATGTTTACTGGCAGATGGGGCTGGCAGATGGGAGGGCAGCAGGGGCCTCTCTGCAGTCTCTGCACCCTCAGGGCTGCCCCCCCTCCCCGCCCCGAGGGAGCCTGTGGGACCCCAGGATGGGGCAGCTACAGAGGACGCAGGGGTGAGAGAGGAGAAAACACAGACGTCTCCAAGGGAGGCCCCTCGTCCCTACCATTCTCCAGGCTGAAGGAGCAGCCAATGAAAAGGCCCTGGGTGGGACTGGACCTGCTTAACAGGTGGGACAGTGGCCTGAGATGTTGCCCTCCTGTAGAACCAGCAGAGACTTTGTGGATTAAACAAAGGGGAGTCCCACGCCAGATGCCACCGCACATCTAGGGGAGGTGATAGAAACGGCAGACCACACCGAGTGCTGGCCAGGGTGCCGAGGCAGTGCTCGGACCGCTCGTCCACTTGGAAGTCTGCTTGATGGTTCCTTAAAAAGTTAACTGTGCATCCGCTTTACCCAAGAGAAAGTGCCCAGAAAGACCAGGTCAGGCGTTCACAGCAGCCTTATCCTAAACAGGCAGAACCAGAAACAGACCAGGCAGCCATGCCGAGGGGAATGGCTCAACCAGCTGTGGTCATCGCTTCCAGCAGAGAAGAGCCACACAGCTGAGTAGAAGGGTGACCTGCTGGTAGTGCAGCCCCTTGAGGATGCTGGGCAAAACAGGCAGAACACAGAACGGCACTCAGAGGATGAAGCCAGGTCCACCCCGGTCTCTGTCTACCACGGATGAGGCGAACCCTGTCTCTAGTGATAGAAGGATCAGTGGTTCCCTGGGGCTTGGGGAGGTGAGGGTTAATAGGAAAGGGCACTAGGGAACTTTTGGGGGTGAAAATGGAATGTTCTACATCTTGATCCGGGTGGTGGTTACACCCAGGGGTCCAAACTCATCCCACTTCCCCTTAAGACTGGGTTTTGCTGCATGTAAAACATGCTTGAGTGAAAAGTATCCATGAAAAGGGGTCTGCAGTTGGGTCTGGGATCCATGACCCCCCTCCTCTCTCTTTCAAGCTGCCCAAGTTTCCCAGACGGAAGCAGAAGTTCTGTGCAGGTGGAAAGTGCCTCATTCCGGCACCGAGGGCTCCTGAGGCCACCGCGCCTGCCTTCCTGCTTTCATCGTGTTATTGCCAGAGCCCGAGAATTGCTCCCGAGGCGGAATCTTGAATATTCATCTGATTTACGGCCTGCCGCCGCTGACAGCTTTATGAATCCGCCCACCAATACCTGCAGCCGGTCATCAATCTTCCCCCGAGATTGTGCTTCTGCCAGTAACTCATGAATTAAAGAGGCCCCCGGCGGCCCTCCCGCCTCCCTCCCCTCGCGTGGCGCATCGTGATGGGAGAGGGACCTGACCAGAAGTCAAAACACTGCTGCCGTCTTGCCGCGGCAGCTCGGGCGACCTTGGATGACTCTCTCAGCCTGTCTGCAGAGAGGAAGGGAAACTCAGGTGCCCTCTCATCAGCCCCATCCCAGCTCCCAGCCTCAGTTTCCCCATCTGCAGAGACAGACAGGGGCTGGGCATCACCTCTGTCTGCTCACCTGGGAGGGGGCAGACAGGCTGAGGCAGGTGGGTGGGTGAGCTCAGGGGAATGCAGGATGCTTGCCATTATTTGACTTGGAGATGCTCACAGAACAGGAGAGGTGGTGGTCCTCACAGCAAACTCCCCTCGTTTTTCTCGTAAACAGACTGGGACTCAAGGCAGCGTTTCCCTCCAGGACTTTCGGGGGGCTCCAGGTGGAACACCCAGCCCCTGTCCATAGGGAGTAGATGTGATGATTTTTTTCCAGGAAGGAGGAGCAAAGGTCACAGGCTTAGCCCTGGTTCAGGAAGCAGCCCCCAGGTGTTTGCAGAGCTGGCTCCTGGTCGGGACCCCTGGCCATGAAGCTGCTACCCAATGCCTTAGCCAGTCTGGCTCGCCCGGGACACCCAGCACCTGCCATGGGGATAACACTCGGCAAATGTTCCCGGGGTTGAGCGAAACTTCGCCAAACAGTAAGACACTGGTAATATCTGCAAAAGCATTGGAATAAACCCGTGCCTGGCTCCATCCTGGTCCTCAGATGGCTGCGAGGCAGAGTGGTGGACACAGCCCCCCTCGACCCAGACACATCAGGGTTCAAAGCCACTCTGCCCCTCAGCATCCGGTGACCTTGGTAAGTTGCCTGGCACCAGCCCCCCAGCCCCGAAAGCCGGACATTGGGGTCATGGTTCCCTCAGAGGGTTGGCTAGGGGCTCGGAGAAGCCACCTGTGGCCAGTGCGTCCACTGTCCTCCCGACACCTGGCAGCGTGCTGGGCACCGAGCTGGGTGCCCTGCTCCTCAGTGGGTCACTCAACAAACACTCGTTTCCCTTTGGATCCCCAAAAGCTCGTGATATCTGTGCCTGAGGACACACTGCGGGCGCCCCTCCCCAAGTGCCAGCTCCAGCAGTCTCTGTGATGAGGCCACTTCTCTGGGGGCTGTGACCTGCTGCCCACAGAGGACCGCCAGCCCTTCCAGTGCCCTGCTGGGGTCTCCCCAAGGCTTGGGTTCTCCGGGCTTCTGTTTAGTCCCACATCGAGGTGGCGGAGGGTTAACTAAGAGGGACCGGGAGCCCCCAGCACAGTGCTGGGCTGGGGGGCCGCTTGACAAGCGTGCCCTCCCCTCCCCCTTCCTCTGCTCTGGACCAGAACCCCCCTCTCCGTGTGTCAAGAGTCAGGTGGTTGAGGAGTCCACCAAGTACCAAACTGTTTCTGGAGACGGAGTACCTTGGAAGGAGGGAAGGAGGGAAAAAGGGAGGCAGAAGCCAAAGCTGAGGGTACCAGTTTGCCTACTGGGCATTCCCTGAAAGGGGGCAAAGCTCACTGGGGGAAAGGTCTCAGCTACTGGGAACACTTCCCAGGGGGCTTGGCATCAGCTGCTAAGGTTTCTGACCCCTGGACTTTTCACCTTGGCACCAGCTGCCTGACCACGCTGGCAGTATTGACCCTGCGGGAAGGGAAATGGCCAGAAATGGGGGGCAAGTGTGTGTATGCCCACCCCCTGGGCAAGGGGTCAGAGCCAGGACAGCTGGACCTGGGACCCTGAGAGCCTCTGGCCCCTGAAGCTTTGGACGTAGTTTTTGTCCTGATGCCTTCATCCTCTCTGTCCCCATCCTCCTTCAAGTCCTGCTCTTAGGGCTGAAACACGGGTGGATGGATGATGCCACACCCACAGCCCCCCTCTCTGGGGATTTGCTCCCAGGGTGGAGAGAAGAGTTAAAATTCAACTCCCACCCTTGTTAGCCATAAGAACGCTTCTAGTGCCTCATCTATAGAATGGGGATAATGATAACTCCCAAGCCTCAGCACCGAGCAGAGGATCGAAAGGAAGAATGCCTGGCAAGTGCCTGGCACGCTGTACGCGCTCAGTACGGAGAAGCTATTGTTATGGGACCACGAGTGCTCAGTAAATGTTTACTAACTAGATGGGTGGGTGGATGAGAGGATGAATGGATGGATGGGTGAGATGGATGGATGGATGGATGGATGGATGGGTGAATGTATAAGCAAGTGGATCCCTAGAGAGGTAAATAGAGGTAGATGGATAGGAGAGTGGATATGCACTCATTCACTATCCAGCCTTGCATTCATCCATCCATCCATCCATATATCCATGCATTTATCCATCCAACTCTGTGTGTGTGTGTGTGTGTGTGTGTGTGTGTGTGTGTGTGTGTGGTGGTGGTGGTGGTGAGGGAGGCCTAGGTGAACAGAAAGTGGATGGACAGGTAGACAGATAGATGGATAGGTAGAAGAATAAATACAAGGGCGGATGGCTGGCTTGATGGGAGGATGGATGTTCCGATGGAAAATTAGATGAATGAACAGATGGAGAGAGAGATGAATGGGCAGGTGAATTGCTGGATGGCTGGGACCACAGACAAAACCCTAAATGGCCTCCCTGCGGAAGGTGGAGGTAACAATTACTTCAGCTCCTGGCTGGCACCACACACGTGGACACAGCCACAGGGGCCGGAACACTGCAGCCTTCACAATCTGCTCATTAACTGACTCATGAAGCTTTTCACCTATTCGATGCCAACAGGGGAGCAGCATGACATTTCAGATTTCCTTTCAGCAATCGCTTGCTTGGCCTTTCACAGAACACAGCACGCAGCTGTTCGCTGGCTTGCATTCTCTTCCAGAGGTGCCTTCAAGCCCCCAGGCTGGTAATGGGTCCAGCTTCCCCAGGGCCACGGCGGGGGGGGGGGGTGCCCTAAAATGTTGGGGGCCCCTTCTCCCCAACTGCCTTGCCATATCCTCTGTCTGCAGCAGTACCACCAATCACCTTAATTACCCTTCAGTTAGGGGCTTTAATTTATAACGTGAAGTATCGGAGAAGGAGTTTCCCTGGCAACCAAGTTTTTAAACCCAAGATCCTCCGGGTTTTAAAAAAGCCCCTTGGCGTCTAATTCCCCCCCTTGAAAATTAGCTTGGAGCTTTTCAGATGCTGAAATTTTTAGCATAACAGCAGGCTAGCACTTGTGTCAGAAACAATAAAAGATGTAGATTCCTCCCCTGCCAGAGGCAAGACCCTGGAACGTTGCTCAGTTTCTTCTGCCACTTTCTTCTTGGTGGAAAAGCAGGGACTGCAAAGGCCATTACGATATGCCCACAGAGGTGTCATTTTCGGAGCTTTAGGCAGCCAGGCTCCTGAGAGCAGCCTGTTTTCTAGCTCAGGTCGTTCCAAATCCCTGTTGAGTTCCGCCATGAGTGGTGGATGGAGAGGCCCCCGCCCCAGGCGCGGCTGGGTGGCCTGGGGCTGCACTCACTGACAACCTGGGCCCATCTCCCCAGGTTGAGAAGGATCGTGCCCAGCAGCACCTCCAAAGGGGACGGTGCGCGACTCCAGAGTCTACCCTTGGTTCAGGTTTCTCTCACCGGATGCTCCCCATCACCAGCAGGCTTCCTATCTCCCTGTGCCAACAAACTGAACCCCAGCTGGTGCCACGGCCTGGATTTCTGTGGTGTGCACCGGCATGGGGGCCTGCTCTTCCTTTCCCACCCTCCACTACCCACACCCTTCACTTTGCCCAAAGCCGCACTCCATCCATCCAACCTCCAGCCGCCTACACAGCATCCCCCCCTCTTCACCCTCCACTGGTCCGCAAACACCCTCCACGCTCCATCCACCCTGATCCTGGCTCACGTCCCTTGCTCCACCTGGAATTCCTTTACTTTGCTGTGTAGATCTTGGCTTTCTAAGTCTGACAGCAGTTTATGAACACTGTTCAAGGGCTGCTTCCTCTCAACAGCCTTCCTGACCCCCCTCCCCTTTTCTCTGAACCTTTGTAGCAACCTGTCTCCGCCTCGGAGAACACTCAGCTCTTCAGCTCTGTCCAGCTGAGCAGTTAGTGTGTCCTGGAGGCACATCTTATAGGGGAACATCAGGCCGGGCTGCTTCAGATTCTGGCTCTCCCAGCTTGGTAGCTGTGTGACCTTGGTGAGAAGACAGAGGGTGGCTTGGGGGGGAATGCAGAGTTTACGGCTGATTGACCCCATGGAGGTTAGATGAGCACCTGAGTGAATGGTCCATCGGATGGGTGTGTGGATGGAAGATGTGTGGAGACAGAGATGGAGGATACAGGAGTGGATAATTAAATGGAAGTTGGGGGGGGAGGGGCATCCAGCTGTCCAGACAGAATTACAAAGTCTGGGGGGTGGACCAGGAGGCTGATCACCCAGAAATCCTGAATGGGAGCAGAAAGTGAACCTGTAAATTCCTTTCCACAGAAAATAATGCTCCTGATAACTTGAGGCTTGAAGTTTTCCAGTGACCCTGGGAAAAGGACAAGGCCTCCTGCGGGACGAATTCATCAGGAAGGACAGTCCTGATCAGCTCATCTAAGCGCTTGGGCCGACTCTAAGTGCCAGGCAGTCAGAGGGCGTTCAATAACTATTCATGGGAAGGTGACGGGTTGATCTTGGAGACCTGCCATTCGAGGGAGGCACGGCTGGCTGGCGACAGCACTTTTGTGTCACCCGTCAGCGCCCGTTCCCTCACTCTCAGCAGCAGGAAAAGTTGGTCCTGTTGCAACCAGCCCAGACCCCAGGGTTCAGGCGTTGCCCCCGCGCTTGTGCAGTGACTGTAACCCACGCGTCAGAGGGGCCCTGGGGCACATGCCTCCTGACGAGAACCAACATGCGTGGTTCCAGGAGAATGAACCTCTGACTGTCTGGGTTCAGTCATGAAGGACCCGAGGTTGCATCAGATCAGTTCAAGGCCACTAGAGTTATAACCTGTTCTCAGGGGTCGATCGGTCTGTGAAGCCAGGAAGACCCTGTAGGTAAAGGGCCACCCCGTGGAGTTGTCGGGGGAGCAGGGGCAGTGGGGTCGAGTGCCAGCAGGCCTCTCCCATACCTAATAAGGACCTCTTTTCCAGGGAGGATAAACCTCAATAGATGTTCATCACAGATGCACTCAGAGGCCCAGGAATGTGCAGACACCTGTTTACCCACCGAGGCTTCATCCCAGCCTGCAAGGTCTGTTCTGACTTGGGACAGTCTTGCAGACGCTCACCTGGGCGCCTGGGACAAAGTCACACTGCACAACCCGAGGGGGGGGGCCCTTCGCAGTGGCCAGGAGGCAGGGTGGTGGGTTTCAGTGTGCTCCATTGTTGGAGGGGGTCTTCGGGCCTCTGGTCCCGAGTAGAGCATGTGAAAAACAAACAAAACTTCCTAACAGAAGTCACTGAGCTTTGTGTTGTTCATAAAACTGTCTCTTTACTTCTTCCCTCAGACTCCCTCCCCACTAGGAAATAAAGAAAGGGGTGTGGGGGGGCTGGAGGGGGACAAATTCACTTCTGCCTTATCTCTAAAGTGTTCAGCTAAGTGCCAGGCTCATAATAAGAGCTCAATAAATAACCATTATTAGGAGAGGAAGAGATGGAGGAAATCGGACAGGTCAGAATTTAATTCCGCTGCGCAGATTTATTGTGTTTCTGCCCAAAAGGAAAAAGAGAGAAAGATTATCTCAACTTCCCCCATCTCCTTCTCTCTCCCAGGCTGACTTTGCAGCAGGCCGTGTCCTCTTGTCACCTTTTGCCTGCAGCCTGTTGAAAAAAATAAAAGGAAGCAGCTAGTCTGGCACGCTTGGCTGGGCCCCTACCTCTCCAGCCCACAGCGCCCTCCGACTTTATGTTTAATTTCCCTGGGTCGAGAGGAAGCAATCTGATGATCCGAGTTAATTCAAAATGTAAATTTCATCTCCTATCGGCTAACGGCTCTGAGCTCCGCTTTACATAACGGGGAGCAGCTGCCACATGAGTCACCCGGGCCTCTGGCTCCCTGGTCTCTGCTCTTAATGGTGATGAAGCCCTCGCCCAGGCTTCAGACGGCTGAAGCCTCCGTGCCCACTGAGGCCAGACCGGAGTTGACCTTGGAGGGCAGAGTGTTGTATTAACTGGGGGGGGGGACCATGGGACAGGGGGATAATGTCAACCCCAGGGGCTCTGCTCAGTCCAGGATGCCCCAACTGGGCCAAACCAGTCTCCTGGAGTGCCCACTCACCCACATTCAAGAGCCTCAGCCCTGGCAGAGAATTTCACCACGAGCCGGGGGTCCCCACTGGGTACAGGGAGCTGTCTTCACCCAGATCCGAAAAGTAGCCTTGAACCCTCCAGGGTCTGGCACTTAAGTGACAGCCAGGGTCTTCCAGATGCTGGCTCTCCTGTGGCTGATATGGTCCCGAAACTGCCCCTGGGCCACAGAGTGTGTCCCCTCCCTCGCCAGCAGATGCTAAGGGCTGAATACCCCACCGTCTAAGCTTCGTGCCCTGAAGACAAAACCAGCAGCAGGATGTCAGTTTCTGTCTCTCCTCTGTGGCCTGCGGGGGAGCCAGGCTTTGAGCCAGGATGGAGGGGCCAGGGGACTGGGGGTGCGCCCATGAGTTTGAGCCTCCTGTTCCCCACTGTCTTCCCTGGGTCCTGGCATTGGAAGAATGGAGCAACACGTGAGGGGCAGTGGGATAGACAGGGAGCGGGGGGCGCCCAGGGGTGGGATTGCAGGCATGCTGCATGAGCTCAGGAGAACTATTTGTGGGTAGAACGTGCCTTCCTGTCCATGAAGTCACGCTCTCCACCTTGTCCCTCTCCCCACACCTGGACCTGGGCTCACTCAATCCCACTTCTAAGGGTCCCGCCAAAAAGGCCCACGGCTCTGACATCAGGGTAGCTTGGAGGGGGAGAGACTTCCCCGGGGCAAGGCTGGGGAAACCGAGGCTCGGGGAGAAAGCTGTCGCCTGGCTGCCCAGGATCCTCGTTTCCTAGCCTGGAGTCCATTCCACAGGCTTCTGCTACCAGGGAGGGGAGAGGGCCCTCCTGCCGTGGCTGGAGCCTCTGGGTCCCAGGCACCTGCGCCTCGACCCTCCCCTGTGAGGTGACGTGAACCCTCTCTTCCCCTGTGCAAATTTCCTGATCCACTGTCAGAGCTGGGTTGGGGCCCATGGCCTCCTGACTCTGGGATCTTTCCCTCTGCTGAAGACCCCTGGACCCCTGGAATCTGAGGTCTCAGCTCTGCCGCCTGCTGGTCTCCAGGACTTCTGCAGGCTTCTGGCCTGTTCCTCCTCTTCCCGTGGCAGAGATGATTTTTCCAGTGCTCAGGATCACTGGAAGAGGGTCACAGGCCGGGCATTAAATGGCATTGAACGCCATAATGAATAAGTCCGTCCCTTTGCCATTGTCTCTGGGTCTTCCTGATGCTCCCCGGGGGGCGTCCCAGTGAGCTGCCGCCACCCTGCCGTCTCCCTCTTCCCCTCCTCTCCCTTTGTTTTTATTTTACGGTACGCGGGCCTCTCACTGCTGTGGCCTCTCCCGTTGCGGAGCACAGGCTCCGGACGCGCAGGCTCAGCGGCCATGGCTCACGGGCCCAGCCGCTCCGCGGCATGTGGGATCTTCCCGGACCAGGGCACGAACCCGCGTCCCCTGCATCGGCAGGCGGACTCTCAACCACTGCGCCACCAGGGAAGCCCTCATCTCCCTTTTTGACAAGGTGAACGCAGCCCTCCAACCCAGAGCCTTTGGCAGACAACCGGTTTCTAATGCGAGTGAGGAAAGACTTTTGTTTTTATTGTATTTATTCTTTTTTCACATCACTCAATGGAGCTTTAATTCACATGCCATAAAATTCACCCACTTAACGACATACAATTTAGTGGCTTTGAATACATTCACAGGATTGTTCAACCTTCACCACAATCTAATTTTAGAACATTTTCATCAGCCCCAAAAGAAACTCTGCACCCATTAGCAATCTCTCCCTAATGCCTCTGACCCCTGACCCCCAGAAACCACAAATGTACTTTCTATCTCTGTGGATTTGTCTATTCTGGACATTTCATATCGCTGGGACCACACAGTGCATGTGTCTTTTGTGGCAGGCTTCTTCCACTTAGGGTTGTATTTCTGTGGTTCCCGTAGTGAGGAATGCTGCGTTTAATTAATGATTGAGATGCAACCTTTTCTTCTTCATTCAGTCTAGTACGTTTCCCCCATTTCAGTGTACTGATTGTTTGCTCAAGTGACCAGTTACCCAGGGAAGGTGGGATGTGCCTTAGAACGTTTGGAACACACAGTGCAAATGCCGTCTGAGAGGCGGGGTCCCTTTGCTGTGGGTTCTCTGAGTTGGGGAATTTTCCTCTCCCTCCTCTCTCCAGCAGCCACCAAGCCCCTTCCTCCAACCTCCCTGACTTTTCTCAAAACCCTCATTGCTCGGAGGAAAGACAGGGACCAGGGCAAAGTCTCTGCAAACGAGCAGTTCCTCCCTCTTATTCAGCAAACGCAGAGGGACAGCTGTGGTCTCAACTTCTCCCCAGTCGTTCTGTCTGGAAGCAGCATCTACATCGAGTTTACTTATGCAGTTAAAGTCATTTTCCTGGGCTGAACAGATATTCACAGCATATATTGCTGAAAATTTCTTCGCCTGGAGAAAGGTTCTGCCTTTGGGGCTGGCGTGTCTGGTGTGCATTCACACATTGACAGACCCCGCTACCAGGGGGCCGCCTGGCGCCAGCAGGTGGCAGACAAGCAAAACCCCCCGGGAACGAGCATCAGCGTAAAGATGTGGCAGGTGTCAGCCAGGCACGTGTGCTCTGGGCCCCGCCCCGGATGTGACTGTGGACCAGTGACGTCTGTTGTTTCTCCGTAGCAGCCCTGAATCCCGGCTCTGTGGCATCAAAGAAACCTCTGGGCTCTGGGGTGGAGGAGGGGGGGTGTGCAGACGGTAGAGAGAACATCGTGCGTGGGAGCAGCTCTGTAATAATCAGAACTGCAGCCACCCTGCCTGCGTCACTGTCCTTGTCACCTGTGCTGTGGTTCCGGGAGGTGATACTTAACAATAACAAGAGCCCGTGTGGAGCATCTCCCAAGGGTCCCACTCTGTTCAGCTTTCTGTGCAAGAAGACTCAAGGAAAACTTCAGAAAAGCAGGAAAAAGTCACATTGTTAATATCACTCCCTCTGAAACTTGTCTCCATCTCAGGGCCCCGGTTTTGCCCCTGGAGGAAGCTTGATCTCAGTCCATTGCAGGGAGGTCAGAGGACTCAGGGTTTTCTCAGTTAGAGGGTTTCCTCTCCACCGGCCAAGCTCCATGGTTTGCAGCAAAGTTCTGAGCTGGGGGATTTGTGTAGCCTCAAAGCATCGAGGCGGGGCTAGGACAGGAGTGAAGTTCAAAAATATTTAAAAACCAGTGGGAACAATGACCACCCGGAGGGGATCCTGAGCCCGGATTTGGGAGCCCCTCAGCTGTGTGCGGAGGTCTGGGGGTCCTGAGGGAAGACTTGGGATGGGTGAGCCGGGGCGGTCGGAGTGCTGGGGCAGCAGCTGTCCATCCGCCTGCGTGGGGTGATTTCAGCTTCTCACCTCCAACCCCGCCATATCGAATGTCAGCCCTGATTGGAGTGGAGGCCATTTTACAGTTGAGGAAACTGAGGCTCAGAGTTTTGTGCAGTCACCTGAGGGTACACTGCTATGAAGAGGTAGAGTGGGAACTCACATCCAGACCCTCTGGGCCCCAGGACCTGTGCTGCGTTGGGCTATTTCATTTTCTACTCCTTGGACTCCAGCAGAGGTATTATTGTCACGGCACAGATCAGGGTGTCATGTCAGGTAGCACTGCTGACCAAAGGCAGAGCTGGGATGTGTCCAAGGTCACCAGTATTTACTACCCCTGAGGAAAGGAAGGAGGGCAGGAGGGAGGGATGAGACAGCCAGCCCTTTCCCATAGATGATGGAACCCGGTCCCTTGTTGCTGCAACTGCTGGCAGGGAGGACAACGAAGAGGTCACCGCTCTGGCAGGGGAGCAGGTCCGGGAGCCTCCAGGGCCCCTGCCTGTGGCTGTAAAGCTCGGGAAGGAACATGCTGTGTCGCACCCGGAGGGGCGAGAGCAGGGGCAGCCTGGGGGCTCTGGGCTAGGGTGGGCCAAAGGAGAGAGGGCCCTGCAATTCCCGACTCCCAGAGCCCCCAGCCCCGCCCCCTCACCTGCCCGGCTCCCCTGGATTCTCCCCCAGAACCTCGGGTGAACATAGGGACAGGTTTGTTGTCCTGGTTCAATACGTGCTATGTACCTACTGTGTTCTGGTCTTTAACCCAGACCCCAGCAGGGAACCCATGGAGGTCAGGGGGCAGCTTCTACACTGGATCCCAGTAGAGAACGTCAGTCCCTGTGTTGATTTGGACTCATGTGTACTGTGGGGAGGGCTGACCAGGACCTGGGAGGCTGAGTTTTCATTCTCACCCCCATCCCACCCTGACCAATGGGCCACTCTCAGGGCCTCAGCCTGACCACCTGCAAACGGCCTTGGCCTTACCTGCCTTCCTGCCTTGCTCGGGCTCAGGCACAACACTATAATGTCAGCCATCAAGGTCATAGTGTCCTGATGATTGTGGCCACAGGGCCCAGCACAGAAACTAGGACTTGGAGGTAGAACCCAGTGGGCATGATTTTCGGAAACTGACTTAGGCGCCAATGGCGAGTGCTGAGTCCTTTTGGTTCCCTGAAAACTCTTATTCTGTTTAAGGCAGCTCCTCCAGGCTGTCCTCCAGGCTTCCTGGGCCAGGTGGCAACATGGTCATATAAGAGTCTGCTGGCTGGGTGAGCGATGCTGTGCACTGGGAATTCTGAGATGGCTGGCTTTGCTCGAAAAGGGATGAAGCCTACCGGGGGCCTAGAGCAGGAAGCCGGGGCCAGGGGCATGCATTTTAAAAATGGTGCCCACGCTCTATCCTGGAAGTGCCTCTCAGGGGTCCAAGGAACTACCTCAGGGGGTGGAAAAAAGGAAGCCAGGGGGCCTGGGTCCCAACACCTGCCCAGCCTCCTGTTGTGTCTCCCTTAGCTGCTGGGTTTCTGAGTCAGAGCACATGTCAAGCAAGTGTTCTGCAGCCAAAAGGAAAAACAAGTCTGAAAGCCACTGATTGAAATTAATACAGCAGATAGCGTTTAATTGAGTTAAATGGTTTTTCCCCTCAGTGGTTTTGCTATCAGAACTTGACACTTTGTGGGCAGAGCCCCGTCAGCTCTCAACGCCTTAAAGGAGAAGGAAACTCTGGCTGCTGTTTCCCAGCCCCGACGGACCCATCTAACCTCGGTTTCCCCACCTATAAAATAGGGGGGATCTCAGCTTGACCTTCCACATGGTGCCTGGAAGGCACAGAGGACTTTTGGGGAACCAGAGAGTCTGTGAGCTGTGGCAGCGAGCAAAGCCAAGGCGTCCTGACCCCCCTGAGAACACGCACGGCTGGGGTGTGCTGAGTGGGAGAGCCGGCCCAGAGAGCAGAACGGCAACCAGAGAAGGCCCTGTGTATCCACAGAATGCGTGGGCCCCGTCCAGTGTGTGGTTCGTTTGGATTGCCCGGAGGATCCAATAAACAAACATCGGGAACAGAGGGACCAGCGGAGGGCTGGAGGCAGCCCATTGTGAGCCCACCAATGGCACGACACTCTGTATACAGAAGGCGCTCCATTAATGCCTGGAGAGCCCTTTCGCTGTTTCTTCTGAAGGACATTTTTCTCTCTACTCTCTTCCTCTATGGATGACAGTGGAGAAAAGCATTGCTCAAAAAAAGTATTTATTGACAAAAACCTGTGAAGTTAGCCACGATATAATTCTTGTGGAAAGCCGAGCCCCCAGACCCAAAGTTTTGTCAAAAAGCACATTTTAAATGCTCCTGTTCCAGTTACACAGGATCCACCATTTAAAGGTTTGTGGAATTGTTCAAAGACACTAACTAGTAGCTTCTAGGCACTAACCAGTGGTTAACTCAGAAAATCCAAAGTGTGGCGCCGTGTCACCTCTGGGTGACATTCTCTCTGCTCACACCTCCCCACCTGGCTCTGTCCTGCCCCCTCCAACCCCACCTAACCCCTCCGTCAGGGGGGTCCTACCCGTCCTGCGTTCTTTGCAGGGGATTCCATCACAAAGGGCTTCATCAGAGTTTGCTGTTTTTGGTGGTTCAAATAAGAAAAACAAAGCAAACAAATCCATCTTTTCTATAAAAGTTTATTTTGTGATTTTTTTTCCAAGAAGTGTTAAGGGAATATGTTGAAATTATGTAGAGGTGAGGAACTATGGTGTATAAAAATAATTTAAACACACATATTAATAACAAAGCAACATCTCTTTCTAGCAACAACTAGTAGGTAATCTTGCCCAAGATTTTTCCAGAGTTATTAAATGTGCTTTAGACAACAGTACACAGACACACACACACACACACACACACACACACACATATATACAGCTCAAGTATCTTCTTCTGTGCATTCCGGCTAACTGATACAGCTAAAGAGAAAGAACAAAAAAGACTCTGAGTCTGAGCGTCCCTATGTTGAACAAAGGTGCATTGCATAGTGAACTTTGTAGCCTGCTGAGATTTCCCTCCACAGCCTCATTAGTGACTAGCCTTATTCTGCTGTGGTCTTATCAGAAAAATTAAGGGGTGTCTTTCGATCGGCCGGTGGGTGCGGTCATTGTGGTGCTGCAGGCAGTGAGAACTCAGGAAGCCCCCTCCCTCCCTCCCTCCCTCCCTCTCTCTCTCTCTCTCTCTCTCTCTCTCTCTCTCTCTCTCTCCCTCGCTTGCACTGTATGGACTGGAGGCAGAGGACCAGGTGAGGTCTGGGGTGTGATTACATTTGGCTGATTCTTTGCTTCAGGGCCAGGATCTCGCTCTCGATCTCGTGGGGGAGGTCGGCGTTCACCTGCTCCTCCAGGTACTTCTGGATGTCTTCCACCTCCTCCTCCCAGAACTCCTTGGAGATGTGGAAGAGCTCCTTCACGTTGACGTCCCCCAGGCCCCGGAGGTCCAGGGCGTCCTTGTCGGGGATGTAGCCGATGGGCGTGAGCTGGGCGCCCCCTTCCCCACCGACGCGGGTGAACATCCACTCCAGCACCCTGGAGTTCTCGCCGAAGCCCGGCCAGAGGAACCTGCCGGCCTTGTCCTTCCGGAACCAGTTGACGTGGAAGATCTTCGGCAGCTTGGCCCCGGGGCGCTGGGCCATGCCGAGCCAGTGCGCCAGGTACTGGCCGAAGTTGTAGCCAAAGAAGGGCCGCATGGCGAAGGGGTCGTGCATGATGACTTTGCCTGTTAACAGGTAAACGATGCCTCAGAGGACGCTGTCGGCACATTTACTGTTGACATGGCCACTTGGCTTTCTCCGCCTCTCTACACAGAGAGAGACACAGGGAGACAGAGACAGAGAAACAGAGCCAGAGAGAGACAGAGACATGCAGAGACAGAGAGGCACAGAGAGAGAGAGACAGACACAGAGGCAAAGAGGCATAGAGAGACAGAGAGACAGAGACAGAGACACAGAGACAGAGAGCCACAGAGACAGAGTCCATCTCCCCTCTCGGCGGCTCCAGATTCTGGCCGGACTCACCCTTGTGTTCTGCCGCTGCCGTGGCCTCCGATCTCATGGCCGCACCCACAAACACACCATGCTGCCAGCTGAGAGCCTCATAGACCAGAGGGACGCCTTTAGCAGGAGAAAGAAACGTTCTTTACAGGCCTTGACACCCAGACCCCTCGGCCGGCGATGCCGTCTCACAAATGGAAGGACGCGGCTGTGTGTTGTCTTTCTAACTGAGCTAATTCTGCATCCCCAGAGCTAAGGGCACGTCAAGTTACAACAGGAGGCCACACAGCCAAAGTCAATCTGGGGGCGGCATCACGGGACCAAGGATCCAGAAGTCCTAGGTGGCCAGAGAGTACGTTCTACGCTGGAGCATGCTCATTACCCTGCCGTTTTGGAAAGGAAGCTCTGCATCCCTGACACCCTCCGACAAGGTCACGGCAAAGGGGAGAGTGGGCCACGTCCTCCGGTCCCCAGCCCGAATGCAGGGGAGCCTCACCAACAGGTCGGCGCCCTCCGAAGATGATGGCCTCGATGGGCACGCCGTCCGGAGACTCCCAGTCAGGGTCAATGATGGGGCACTGGCTGGCAGGGGTGCAGAACCGCGAGTTGGGGTGGGCGCAAGGCTCCCCTACAGCAGCAAGAGAGGAGAGACCCTGAGTGTCTGGCCCGATACACACGCCCGTGGGCTGGGGCCCCGGGCCTCCCGGGGTGGGCGACTTACCATCCTTGGGGTCCCACTCCTTGCCCTTCCAGGAAATGAGCTTGATGCCCGAGGCCAGTGGCTGGTCAATGCCTTCCCAGTAAACGCCCCCATCGCTGGTCTCGGCCACGTTGGTGAAGATGGTATTCTTCTGGATGGTCTTGATGGCATTGGGGTTTGTCTTCACAGAGGTTCCAGGAGCGACACCAAAAAACCCGTTCTCTGGGTTGATGGCCCGCAAGTTACCTGGAAAGTTTTAAACCAGGTAGTAGAAGTAAATACCAAGCAAAGCATAACGTATATTCTTATATCTTGCCAGGCTAATTTCTGTACCAAATTCTCAAGTCTTTTATTTTTATCCTCCTCCCTAGAATCTATTTCTCTTTTCTCATCCCAGCATTATCAGTCAACTCTGACTCTTTCTTCCTCACCAGTTTCCCACCAAGCTATTTCTTTTTTTAGTCTTTATTGAATTTGTTACAATATTGCTTCTGTTTTATATTTTGGGTTTTTGGCCCGAAGGCATATGGGATCTTGGCTCTCCAACCAGGGAACGAACCTGTACCCCTTGCACTGGAATGTGAAGTCTTAACCATTGGACCGCCAGGGAAGTCCCCCACCAAGCTATTTTAATCAATTTATTATACAAACAAACAGCAATATAGGGTCCCATTTCAATCCAGATTTGATATGAGATTAAAGAATGCTGATGGAATACATATGTCTGAGCTTTTGCAAGAACTGAAATAACTGAATTAAAAACGAAACACTGTGGATTTAAGAGAATTGGTACTTTCTGAAAGCCACAACTTCACTTAGGTTCAATTATTATCATCAACACTTGGGCCTAAAAGAGTCACCTTGTTGGTCAAATTTCATCCAGGCGATGTCATCCCCCACACACTCTACTTTCCACCCTGGGAGGGTGGGGTTCATCATGGCCAGGTTGGTCTTCCCGCAGGCGCTGGGAAAGGCAGCCGCGAAGTACTTCTTCTGGCCCTTGGGGTTGGTTATGCCCAGAATCTGTTGGAGGCAAGATTTCTCCTTAAGCACTTCCTTCCTTTCTGCCCCAGAGGTCAACGCTTTAGTCTAGGAGGGCGTCTCCATCATCACTCCTGATGGAATTCCTAGACCTGTCCTTGGAGCATTGTGGGAACTCTGAAGCGGTAGGGGTTCGCCACTTCCCCTGCCCTGCCCGACCCTCCACAGCGCGCATTTAGAATTTCCTGCATCTTACCAGCATGTGCTCTGCCAGCCACCCCTCCTCCTTGGCCAGCCGGCTGGCCATCCTGAGAGCAAAGCACTTCTTCCCAAGGAGCGAGTTCCCGCCGTACCCGCTCCCGAAGGAGATGATTTCTCTGCGGTCGGGCAGGTGGGCGATGAGTGTCATCTCCGGGTTGCAGGCCCAGTTGTTAACCAAAGGCTCTGCATGGGAGGACACGCCCACATCAGTGTGCACCGTCCCCGCCTGGGTTTAAGCCGAAGCTTGTTTTTTGCTTTTTTTTTTTTTTTCCGGTTCTAGCTTTTGATTTTGAAACAATATGCTTACTCTTTAAAGGCAAAGGGCACCCCACGGAATGGAGGCACTTGACAAACTCCCCGTCCCCCAGCGCTTCCAGGACGGGCGTGCCCATCCGCGTCATGATGCGCATGCTGGTCACCACGTAGGGCGAGTCTGTCAGCTCAATGCCGATCTTGGACAGAGGCGAGCCCAGGGGCCCCATGCTGAACGGGATGACGTACATGGTGCGACCTGCGGGGCCGGTGGGTGGGAAGCGGTGAGAAACGACCCCGGACTCACAAACAACCACTACTGTTTCCCTCGGTGGACCCTTCTCAAGATTCCCCCTCTGACAACATCACGCCTTGCTTGCCACCAGTGCCCCCGATTTAGCAGAGTCCACTGAAAAGTGGCCAGAACCCTAAAATCAAAGAGTTTTCATAAATGTGCAGTTGGGCTCCACCAAGCTATCTTAAATCCACATGTGTAGACATCGTTTTCCTGGTCGTATAAGACAGTCTGTGAAACAAGAACGGAGATGTACATTTTCAACACACGGCCAATGTCACATGTGGAATGTGAGGCTCTCCGGGGCCGTGGGAGTTTCTATGACAAGCGACATTAGGACAGACGCAATCATAAAAGGTTTGCTGATATTTTGCTCAAATAAACGTTCCACTCACCTTTCATGCACCCTGGAAATCGGGCGTTGAACGCTTTCTCAAAATCCTCCTCAGACATCCAGCGGCCCAGCTGGCTGAGGCCGGTGTGGGGGATGGGCACCGTGTCTCTTTGCTGTCGAGTAATGATGACCGTCTTGCTTTCAATTCTGGCCACATCCCTGGGGTCAGTGAGAGCCAACCAGCTGCAAAAAGCAAAAATACACAGGTGAGGATTGGAGAGGAAGGGCTGCTGTTCTGCATGGCATCTGCGCCCTGGACGCCCTCAGCCCCGCGCCATTCAGGAAGGGACCAGTTATTCATCATCACGTTCTTCCTACACCTGGCCGGTGCCCAGCACGCTAGCGATGCTCCGTCAGTGTCAGGGAGACACACACTAGACCAGGAGCTAGTCTGTTAGGACAGGGACTGTCCGACCTTCCTTTGGCTCGGGGACCTAGTTTGCGGAGAGCGTTCGCGTGCGTCCCCTCTTTGACGACTTGGGCTGCTCTGCGAACGTCATAAAATTAAGTTGCTGTGGTTCTGGCTCTTTTCCTAAGCTTTTCAAGAGTCTGCAAACCACACAGCCCCGCCCTCGGCCCTGCCCAAGGCCCTCCTCCACCTCACCCCCACCTGCACCCTGGGCGGCGTGGAAGGCGCCAACGCCGGGGCCCGAGGCTGTGCTCACCAGTTGTCATACTTCCTCAGCCTCTTGATCACACCCTCCTCCTCCATGTGGCCCAGCAGCTGCTGGTTCTCATCCTCGGAGCCGTCGCAGATGTGGATCTGGTCGGGCCAGCACAGCTTGGCGTTGCTTTCCACGAACTCTCTCACGGCCTGGGGCAGGCTGTCCAGGGTGCCCTGGACGACTCTGGCTGAGTAGCTGAGGCCGTCTGAGAGCTGGGGAGGCATCTCTGCGGGGCTGGGCTGAGGGGCACGGGCGCCAAGGTTCCTGCCATAGAAAAAGCACAGGCTTCCTGAACAAAAACAACCACGGATGCCCCCCAACTCCACACGCCTTGCCCGGGTTGCACCTCGCCAGATAGTCGGAGCTGAGAGGAAAATAGAAAGCCAGTTCCTGTTAGCACTGCAGTTTGTGAGAGACGTAAACGAACAGCCCTACCTACCTTTCTTCTCTTTGGACGATCCGGATCAGGGACCCAAAGGTCTCTTTCAAGGCTCTTCCCGCGGGTAAGTGTTTGTTCCCAGTGGGAAGGCCCTGGCTGGTGTTTGGGGGCAGAACTTCCTGGCTTTAAATTCCATGAAGGACAGAGGTCCAGCCCCTCAGCCACACCCAGGGAGGCTCATCTCTGACGTCAGGGGCTGGTCTTTGGATCACGGCCACGGTCAGTTATGCTTTGGACCGGCCCACTACAATAAACCCCAGGGAGATAATCATTGAACAGATAGTTGTTAATGAGTGCTGGAGGCCTCCGGCCCCTGGCCCAGCCATAGCAAAGCCTTACACAACTTCTGATTGACGAAACTCTGACCCAGTCCCCTGCTGATGCAAAACACAGGCCCTCCCTCTGACAGGCAGGTGAGACTGAGCATCGGCCGGGGGGCACCTCGGGGCTCTTGGCAGTACGTCTTGTGTACGGACCGCTGCGGGTTGGCAGAACGAGACAGTGGTGAGGTGTCACCCCACAGTCAAAGGCCAATGGGAAGAACACCCCCAAATGCAATGGGACGGCGTGTGGCTATTGGCCATCGTCTGACGTAATTAGGGGCGACTAACCTTATAGAGTGTCCACGGTGTGCCCCCTGCCCACACTCCAAATAGAAAGAAACTCCATGAGGGCAGGGGTTTCTGCCTATTTTGTTCCTTTTTTGTATGCACAGTTCCTGGCACACGGTAGGCGCTGAATGAATAAATGCAGAGCATTGTTGTAAGTGCTTTGTATCGATTTAACTCCTTGCCACCCTCTGAGGTGGAGCCCACGAAAAGTCTGTGTACAGACAAGGACACTGAGGCACAGGGGTCCCAGCGGCTACTCCCCAATCCGGGGCTGGTGGGTGGCAGGGGGAGGGTTGGAACAGGAGCCGCTGGGCTCCAGAGCGGCACACCGGACTGCCCCTTGTGAGGAACATTTGCCCCTTCTGGAACCTTCCATGTATTGTCTGAGGAGTTCCAGGCTGGGTGCAGTAATTTCTGGAGTCAACTATACACTTTTTGTTGCCCTTGCAAATCTTAGCGTCCGGGGAGTGGAGGGGGCTGGTTTTGCTAGATTACACTTGAGCAATGAGACCTTTATAACAGCTGCAAAGAATCTGCTTTGCAAGCCGTCAGAACGTCAGTCAAATTTAATGAGCTATGGAGCTGCTGGCCAGTGTCGAGAACACTAGGTGAGAAGTCGGGAGAACGGTGCCAAGGCCCGACCCCCCGCCAGCCAGCTCCACAGCTGAGTGGGTGCCCGCCCTCGGAGGAGGGCGGTGGGGAGTTGCCCGCCTCCCCCGTGGAGGGTGAGCTGAGATGGCTCCGTGACTGTGTCTGCAAGGCACCATGACAATCACAAGGCATCGGGAACGACAATCTCAGACCAGGAGTACTTGGAGGACCATCCTGCAGGGCTTTGCTTCCACTGCCACGCTGGGTGTGCACATGTCACCAACTTCCACCGAAACTATCAGCCCATTGCTAGGTTTCATTGATTCAGCTTTTTAATTCAGCCAGACGAATCTTTCAGGTTAAGTACAACAGGAGATGTCTCTGTTTAAAGTCATTTGCCTAGATGGTCACTGGAATTCATTCTTCTTTTTTTTTTTTTTTTTTTTTTTTTTTTTGCAGTACGCGGGCCTCTCACTGCTGTGGCCTCTCCCGCTGTGGAGCACGGGCTCCGGACACGCAGGCCCAGCGGCCATGGCTCACGGGCCCAGCCGCTCCACGGCATGTGGGATCTTCCCGGACCAGGGCACGAACCCGTGTCCCCTGCATCGGCAGGCGGGCTCCCAACCACTGCGCCACCAGGGAAGCCCTGGAATTCATTCTTAATGATGCTATCAGCCACACAGAAGTGAGTGTCCTGTCTAATTTCAACCACAATGTGATGCTCCGTCGCTGGGGACACTTCCTTAGCATCTGACATCAGTGAAATTAGCCATTCAAAGGCACAACAGTACATACACAGAACACACGTTTACACCAGTGTGGCTGATCTCCCCGAGTGGGTAGAGATTCCCATTCTGCCAGTAAAAACTGTAATAGTTAAACCAAGTCCCCCCAGAACCGAGTCCCCTTACTGAGTTTATGGTTAATCACTCTATCCAAAACTGTTCCCTTGCTCTCTGACCTCAATCCCTTTCTCGTCACCTCTGAACTCCATGCTATGCTAACTGAACACTCATCAACCAGCATTAGATGACTAAGAACACTGACGTCATAACATCACTAACGCACTGAAGTTGCTGCTCTATATCTCATCGCTAACTTACAAACGCGGGTTGTTTCTCTGGGGCAGGGTGAGCTCACAGACCCCCGAGCCATGGACCACTTGGCCAGAGAGTCATAAATCAGAGAATCCTGATCCCTGAAACTACGATTAAGAAATGTCACAGAAATGTCACGAGACAATGATTAATCCCATTTCTTTGTTCCTCGCCTTTAAAACACCCCCGACTCAAAGACCAAGATGGAGTGGATCTGAGGCTTGTCTCCCACCTCCTTGCCTGGAGCCCTGCAAATAACCCCTTACTTTGCTGCAAACACCCGCTGTCAGAGTTTGGCTTTCTGCACCCCCCTTGATAACAATCAGTGCCAATGGGCTGCGGACCCTCTGCTGGTGTGCGGCTTCTCCTTTGCAGATCCAGCAGCAGCCCAGGTCCCTTTGGCCTGGGGATCTGGCTGGAGAATTCCCTTCTGGACCAAGCATCAGCACCCCTGGGCAATATTTTAGGCTTGCCGTAAAGGAAGGGTTTGGGGATTGGAAGATGTCTATGGGTGAGCAAGCAGCACAAGGGTGCGGGCCGAAAACTTTTTTTTTTTTGAATTTTCCATTTTTTTCTTAGACTATTTTTTATAATGATTCTTTACATTTTTAAAAAAAATTTATTTATTTTATTTTTTAAATTTATTTTGGCTGTGTTGGGTCTTCGTTGCTGTGCGCGGGCTTTCTCTAGTTGTGGTGAGCGGGGGCTACTCTTGGTTGAGGTGCGCAGGCTTCTCATTGCAGTGGCTTCTCTTGTCGTGGAGCACAGGCTCTAGGCGCGCGGGCTTCAGTAGTTGTGGCACGTGGGCTCAGTAGTTGTGGCTCACCAGCTCTAAAGCGCAAGCTCAGTAGTTGTGGCACACGGACTTAGTTGCTCCGCGGCATGTGGGATCTTCCCGGACCAGGGCTTGAACTCATGTGCCCTGCATTGGCAGGCGGATTCTTAACCACTGCGCTACCAGGGAAGCCCCGAAAACTTTTATCTTTGTATATTGGTGCCTTCCTGGGCCCATTGCCAGGTATTGGGGGAGGGATCGGGTTTGATAAAAGCGCCTAAGATTGCTTTTGGAATTGGTTTGGCTTTTGTCATGTGTGCGTGTGAGTGAGTGCATATTTGTGTTAAAGGAAGTGCACTATTTTAATTGGCAGACATGGGAAACAGAAATTCAATTCCTAAAAATAGCCATTTAGGATGCATCTTACAAAATTGGACAACCTTTAGTTCTGGTTTCATGATTAAAGCCAATATACATACAAATATATATATTTTTTTCTTCTTCTTTTTTTTTTTTTTTCGTAATGGCCATAATATTCTTTAGACTCTGGAGAAAAATTCCCAAGATGAGGCTCACTGGACAATCCAAAACTGGTTTTGCTGGCTTGGTAAAACCTCTTTTCAGAATTTTGACCCTAAGGAACAAGTCCTTCTGAGAGAACTTGCTTTTCGCTCCCGATGCCTTGAGACGTAAATGTTCTACCAGGGCTCTCAGGAACTTGTACCTTATCTACAGTAGATCATTCCAATTCCTGAGAACTGAGGGGGAAAAAAAGGTGGAAAGAATTTAATTTAAATTTAACTTACTCATTTAGAAACCAGCAAATTTTATATTGTAATACCTGATTCATGACTAAGTTTTAAAATGAAGCTATGAGATCTCTGTCTGGATGGATGGATGTCTACGTGTAGATTATGAATATGTCTTTATCTTTGGATGGTCTTACCACAATTAATTCGTAAATGAGCTCTATTTAATTGGCTTAAAGGAAATTAAGCACTTATATAGTTCTCAGAAATATAAAATAAACTAACCCGAATGAATTATAGGTTCACGTGATCTGGAAAGTATTCAATATTAAATTAATATTTGGTATTAAGGTTAGTTAAGTTTGTTGGTTTAATTAATATAGGCATGTCTTCAGAGTCATCAACGTTAAGTATAATACTTTTATTGTACCTAGGCTTACTGAAAGTCAAGTAAGTTCATATTATTTCTGTTACAAAATTTGTCAGCAAGAAAAATAACTTGATATGATGAAGTCTTTAAGTAAATCAAATGTAAAAAGAGGGTTTTTAAGGGAAATTTTTAGGAACTTTTTATGTTTTAGGAATATCTACTTAAAAACATTCTCTCCAGGGCTTCCCTGGTGGCGCAGTGGTTGAGAGTCCGCCTGCCGATGCAGGGGACGCGGGTTCGTGCCCCGGTCCGGGAGGATCCCACATGCCGCGGAGCGGCTGGGCCCGTGAGCCATGGCCGCTGGGCCTGCGCGTCCGGAGCCTGTGCTCCGCAACGGGAGAGGCCACAACAGTGAGAGGCCCGCGTACCGAAAAAATAAAAAATAAAAAAAAGCCTCTCCAGATTTTGGTAACTTGAAACTTTAGAGTTTTTCTAATTAAGTTAAATGATGGAAATTTATTGAATATCTAGGTCATTCCAAATGTTTGTCTCCCTTTCAAAATTGAAAGTTATCATTTTACTTTTAACCATACTCTTGCCCCAATGTTCAGGATAAAAAGAAAATTCTCTAGTGAAGTTGTCACAGTATAATTACTCATGACAGGTATCACTGCTTGCTTTAAGTCTATTGCTATGTACAATGTTTGTGTGACCATTCAGTATAATTGATAAAATATACAGCCTATAAAATGTTTCCCTATTAGCATACCTCTGAGTTTGTTCACTACATCTGATTAGTTTTACCCCAATGTGGATAACTAGGCAAATATATACATACATACATACATACATACATACATACATATATATATATATATATATATATATATATATATATATATATTTATAAACAGAAAGGAGGCATAGCACCAAGGGATAATAAAGGAGCCAAGACAGGCAGCAAGGGACAAACCTCTCAATCTATTGGAAAATTTGCAAACAAAAAGGGGAAATGACAGAAGAAATTTTCACATATTGGGGTATGGGGCTCACACGTGGCTTATACATGGTTTAAACTAGAACAGTCTATTTGAACATGTACATCTGCTTTAATCATTAAGGGAAAAAATGCATTTAGAAATCAAAATAGAGTCACTGTGGGTCAGGCATCCAAAACAGAGCTGGGTGGTCATTGTGGATGTGGTTTCAGACACGTTCCTGGATTACTGAGAACTTGAATTTTCTGAACTGTATTAGACTCCAGAATACCATTCTGGAGTCGTAAGCCAGAGAATCCTGACCCCAGAAACTATGAGTAGGAAATGTCACAAAACGATGGTTAATCCCTGTTTCTTTGCTCTTCCCCTTTAAAAACACCCCCAACTCAAAGACCAAGAGGGAGTAGGTCTGAGGTTTGTCTCCCACTCCCTTGCTTGGTGGCCTGCAAAAAAATACCCTAACTGTGCTGCAAACACCAACTGTCAGAGTTTGGCTTTCTATACCATGGGCACAGGAGCCCTTGCTCCATAGCAATAGGTTAGATTCCCTTGAAGAGTACCTAGATTAAAAACAAAAAGGAGAAACTAGAATTTATGCACAGTCCTACATGCTACCAACACGTACAAGATTTTTACATTCTGAGTCTCCTGGAGAGAACAAGTTGGTTCAGTTAAAATGTAGGAGCAGTGAGTCATCCAACCGTCCCCTTACGCACATGTACATGATGGAAGGGTGGTATTATTCCTTTGCAAGTGTCCCTTGTCAAAATGTTAAAAGTAAACATTGGACCCAGATTTACCTAAAAGTACTGAGTTCTCTAGAAGAAAAGAGTGATACAGAGAGAAGCTAGGGTTTTGAGGACTCACAGGCAAAGCTCCCTAATCCCTCTGTTGATGATGTCTTAGGGCTCCAGTCTGCCCCTGTCCTTGGAGACTCCCTGCTCCAAAGGGGACTCACTGAGCAATGTCTTCAAAGGGCTGACCAGTGACACTGCGTCTTCCCCATTTACCCACAGGCTTAGTTGTAAGTAAGTCTCAGAACTGAGTACCGGCCATTGGTTTCCACGGGGACCTGCAAGGGCAGCTCTACTGTCACCCTGCTGCTGGAATCCCTGAGGACCTTCAGTCAAACCCCCTCATGGATTTTTCAACACACTCCAAGGTGGCTGGGGAGGGTGGGTGGCCACCTCTGGCCGGCCCACCCTGTGAGTTGCATTTGTCATTTCTGCATTTGCAAACACTGCAGGGACCCCCAGCCCCAGCTTTCCCGGGGCCACTTAAGCACCTATGTCCTAATGTACATAGTTGCTCTTCTTTTGAAGAAACATCTAAAGACTTGAGTCCACATACAAAACCTCTTTGTTGAAAGGAGAAAGACCAGACACTAAAAAAAAATAGTTTCAAACCTAAAGGTATCATCTTCCCTACACCTTCCTGAGGTCACATACACATTTTTTGTTGTCCTAAGCTGCAGCTAGCTGTCCCCAGGGTCCTGAGGAGTGAGGGAGCAAGACTTTGAAAAGCCTACGGGATGCCTGCGTGGATGGAGCCATCAGGAGGGCAACATGGAAACCAGAGCAGGGCCAGGATGAATGGGCAGTTGAGGCGAGGGGTGAGGAATAGCTCCATTCCAGATAAGCAATGAAAAACAAAGCCATGTACTTGGGTGGCGTCTCCCAGAGGATTCTGAGGACAGTTTGATTGACATCCATTGGTCAATGGTTACCTTGAGGCCAATAAAATAAAAACAGAAATTCCAAAGACCATCAACACCAGTGCTTGGAGTTCCTGTACAGCCAGGATCTGTGGTTTCCATCCTGTGCTCTGAGGGATTTGGGGGCATCCCTCTGAGCCTCCCGGAGGAGGAAGGGGGAATGGCCAGGTGAGATGTGCTCAGAGCCTTCCTCACCCGCAGCATCTTTGACTTCACCCATGGTAAGTATTATATTAGACTGCCATATTGGATCTCTGTTTGAACAAGGAGTTTCAGAAAACATTGGAAATTCACCACTCACAACCAATTCTTTCACTGGAGGGGTGGAACCGCTGAGACCCAGAGAGGGCAAATAAGCCATTTTCCCAAGCAAGGGCTCTCAACTGCAAGCCCAAGACCTCCCCACTCCACCCCACCACCAATGGGGGTGATGGAGAGGCTCATTACACCCAGGGAATGACCACAAAAATGCCCCTCAGCTCAGGAATCTGAATTCATAGGTCAGCATGCCCCTTTCCTGGTAAAGATCAAAGGGACAACAGTTTTCCAGAAGGTGATAAGAAACTAACAATGTAAACCCCATATCTTGTCCTGGAGCCAAAAGTATATGCGCAACTCAACTCTGGGTGGCCATTGCCAGGGATGCTACTCCATGGACACCAACTGGCCCAGGCGTGGAACTTTCCAACAGCAGGAAAACACTGTCCAGTCATGTACTCATCTGTGTGGCATCATCTGCCCCTGGCAATCCCAGTCATCCACCCCGGCTGTGTTTGTTAGGGACAAATATTTAGATGTTCTACTTTTATGGGGAAATCGTAAAAGTCTCTGAAGCATGGAGGGTTTTGTTTTTTGTTTTTTGTTTGTTTGTTTTCTACAGAGTTGAATGAGTTCCTATTTTAAAGCCATAGAATCATTTAATTGAAAGGGTCCTTAACAGATGATGTTAATCCAGCTTAATGGGTTGGGGGTCTCCCTCAGGGGTGATGAGAGTTTTGGAACCAGATAGAGGTGGTGGTTGCATCACATTGTGAATGTACGAAATGCCACTGAATTTTACACTTTAAAATGGTTGTTTGTTTTTTTTAACATCTTTATTGGAGTATAATTGCTTTACAATGGTGTGTTAGTTTCTGCTGTATAACAAAGTGAATCAGCTTTACATATACATATATCCCCATATCTCTTTCCTCTTGTGTCTCCCTCCCACCCTCCCTATCCCACCCCTCTAGGTGGTCACAGAGCACCAAGCTGATCTCCCTGTGCTATGTGGCTGCTTCACACTAGCTACCTATTTCACATTTGGTAGTGTATATACGTCCATGCCACTCTCTCACTTCGTCCCAGCTTACCCTTCCCCGTGTCTTCAAGTCCATTCTCTATGTCTGCGTCTTTATTCCTGTCCTGTCCCTAGGTTCTTCATGTCCTTTTTTTTTTTAAGATTACATTCCAAAATGGTTGATTTCATGTTATAAATTTCACCTCAGTTAAAAACCAAGAAAGATTATGTAGTCCCGTCTTTTATGTGCAAGATGTGGGACAATGGCCCAGTGTGGGGAGCAGGTATACTGTATGTGGGGGAGGGGCGCTCATCTGAAGGCCACTGTAGGAGGCAGGCAGGTCTCCAACACACCCACCCGCCCCCCACCCCTCCACCTAATCCTTTCCACATCTCTCAACAGCCTTGTAATGTCTTAAGACCATAGTCTTGGGCTGAATGTACACTCACCCAGCAGAGAAGACAATTTGTGTCATTTGGGAATCTTCTCCCAGGAGAAGATTTTGTCTGTGTGCATATTCTTTCCACAATGAAGAAATAAAAATGGATCTAGAGGGAACCCATTTTGCCTGTTTGTGTTAATAAAGCAAAATTTTTGCACATAAGATATGTTAAATGAATGCCGATAACCAGGTGTTAGAACCTTTCTAGAGGGCTGGTTATCTTCCCTTGCAATCATTAGTGACCCATGGAAATAGCAAATCCATACAATCTTGTTTATTTTCATTTTTAAAATAATTAATTAATTAATTAATTAATTAATTTTGGCTGTGTTGGGTCTTCATTGCTGCGGTCTAGTTGCGGCGAGCAGGGGCTACTCTTTGTTGCGGTGCGTGGGCTTCTCATTGCGGTGGCTTCTCTTGTTGCAGAGCACGGGCTCTAGGCACACGGGCTCAGTAGTTGTGGCACATGGGCTCAGTAGTTGTGGCACACGGACTTAGTTGCTCCGCACCTTGTGTGATGTTCCCGGATCGAACCCGTGTCCCCTGCATTTGCAGGCAGATTCTTAACCACTGCGCCACCAGGGAAGTCCCCAATCTTGTTTATTTTCTTTGGAGAGTTTTCCATTGGGTTTCTGGAGAGGCGTAAAGGAGCTCCGGGTGTGCAGAAGTGATGCACATGTTGGAATTCAACATTCCACGCCACATCCATCCCGTGAACAACTTCAGAGCGCAGGGTCACCTCCGTGGGATGCTGACGGTGAGCTTCTATGGAGGCTAGGGCCCCAGGCAGTGACAGGAGAGTCACCCTCAAAGTCAGGACTGCAGATTCCAGGGCTGCTCATAGACTGTGCCTAGCATTGAGCTTCTCTGTACCATGTGAGAGCCTAACTCCACTTGTTGACTGGCTGTTTGAGTTACGTGGCCTGTGGTTTGCAGCCAAAAGCTTCCTGAGACAGGATCCCAACCTAGACAGAACCCCGACTCAGGAGACCTGGGGCAATTCTGGTTCCAGCTCCCCGAGAAGCCAGTGAGACCAGTATCCATGCCTCACTTTCTTCACCTGTACAGCACGGAGGTGGATGAGACACAGTCCAGGACTGCTTCTATCCCTAAAGTCCCGTCGATTCGTCACTGCATGTGTTCACTGCCAGGGATTCTGAGGTCCACGGTGGCTTTGGTTTTTGTCTTCTTTCCCTCTCCCCTACTTTGGAAGACCGGTGACACTGTGTTTGGTAAGCCTCCCTTCTTGTTGGACGCTGGGGAGGACTTTGTTTCCACGCTGCTTGTGCACATTAAAATGGGAAGTCAGAGTTACATGCCAGTTAATTTAGGTACACAACTACACTGGGTGGAAAGGAGCAGCAAACTAAGATATGACAAAAGAAAATTTAAAATTCAGGTTTGCCCTAATTTTTTACAACCCTGCCTTAGTTCCCTTTTTTTTTTTTTTTGCCGTATGCGGGCCTCTCACTGTTGTGGCCTCTCCCGTTGTGGAGCACAGGCTCCGGACACGCAGGCTCAGTGGCCGTGGCTCACAGGCCCAGCCGCTCCACGGCACGTGGGATCTTCCCGGACCGGGGCACAAACCCGTGTCCCCTGCATCGGCAGGCGGACTCTCAACCACTGTGCCACCAGGGAAGCCCTGCCTTAGTTCTCTTCATCAGTTTCATGCTGTAAACACAGCATACCCAGATTTTGGTCCCAATCCCCAGTTTTCTACTCTTCCTATGTGTTTGCATACGACTTGTAGTGTGGAGGGCGTTAGCTGGGTGGTACGGCTCCAGGTGGTCTTTGAAAACGCTTGTGCCATCGTTACTGAGTGTCCCTGGATTGGTCACTTACCCTCTACGGTCTCAGTTTCCTTATCTCTAAACTGAGCCGGTCCTTCGGACCCACAGTGCCCTCGATTTCAGGTGCTACAGAGTAAGCAAGTCCATTTTCCCAGAGCGTGTGAAGCAGAGTGAGAACACATTCACCGCCAAGCCCACCCACAGAGAAAAGACAGCACCACCAGGCAAAGCACGGGGCAAAAAGAACTAATTGCATAGTTACCAAAAAAAAACAATCCAACGCACTTATTTTGCAGCGAGAAAATGGATCCACTTTGCAGCGCAGTTAACTCTGTCGGAAATAATGATAATCGCTCGGGAACTGAACGCTCTCTTTCCTAGAGCTCCCTGGTAACTATGCAAGTTCTTCCACATGCCTGCAGTGTTGCGGCTCAGAACAAAAATGTCTCTTCTGAGCCGTGCTGGGGATAATTCCTAAAACTCAGTCAATCTCACACTCTCAGCTCCTCTCCCAAGGGTGGGAGGTGGGATTCATAGCACTGGTACTCAGGACACATCCCCCAGGATCGGGGTCCAGCCAGCATGTCTCATCAGGGACTGGGGCATCTAACTTAGCTGTAATACCCTAAAATACTTCCACATGGAAATACAGAGGAGAAGGAGGCCCCTCAAGATGCTGCTCTCATATCCTAGTACCAAGTCAGAGCCCTTCTATACACACGCAGAAAACCCTGTTTGAACAATGACCACAGAGTCTGATGGAAAAAGATGCCAGCCCATGAGCCCCTTTGCCTAAACTAGTCTGTGTTGCTGGGAAGAGGCAACCAAGTAAAATAAATGGTAAAGGTGGAAAGAAACGTTCATTTTGGTGTTTTGGATATTTCAAGAAAAAGTAAAATTGACAAGGGGGTGAGAAATCTGTTGTGGGTACCTAGAACCACAGGCCAACACAGATGGGGAAGATTTGTCTCGTCAGTAAGTTGGTGTTTCAGCCGGGAAAATGGGAAGCAGGGGCTGGGGAGACCTCTGCCCTGCTTATGTCTCTGTCATTCTTTAATTTTCAATCAGGTAGAATTCCATCCTGCAGCTCTGCCGAAAGCTGAGGTCAGGCAAGTTTTCTTTCCCTGGCTTGGTGCAAGGAAGGTGTGATGCAAGAGGCCTCTTTCTCAATCCTTCTGTGCCTTGTTGGGGGCTGACCTGGCCAGGACCAGCAGGGTCTAGGGCATGGACGTCTGTCTCAGGGGCTGGCCTCAGCACACAAGCCCCTGTGGGCTCTCTCTCCAAGTGGCAGGGCCCACTGCTCCAGGGTCGGAAGTCAATGGGAAGTCCGGGCTTTCAGACACCAGCTTCTATATGTACAGACGTGGGTCAACTTCACTGAGCCGTGGACCCTCTTTGACCATTCCGGTGATCAGAAAGAGGGATTGGTTCAGTATTTCAATCTGCAGGCGGGGCCTATGGTGTCCTTTTGGGGCCAGAGTAGTGTAGTAGCCGACAGCATGGATGCCGGAGGCCGAGGCTCCCATTCGTATCTGGACCATGTGGCCCTCATCAAGTCACACCCTTTCTATGCTTCCTCAGTTCCCTCATCTGTCAAGTGAGGATAATTATAGAACTTACATCAGAGGGTAGCCCACATCATACTTGGTAACCCAAATAAACATCCTTGTGGGTTTATGAAGGGACAAAAAAGCAAAGGCAAAATTCCTGACTTCTAGGAGTCTGTGTTCTCAATCCTTTCAGCGAACTCTGCACCTTAAACCATGCCTGGCACATAGTAGGCGCACAGCAAACAACCGCTAAATAAACGCAGCTGGAAGACAAGTTCTACGCACAGAGGATTAGAACCCCCTTGGCGACAGTGACTAAGCACCAAGTACAGGGTGCAGGCGATAAACACACCCAATCAATGCATCCGCCCCCTAATGGGGTAACGGCGGTACCACCTCGGGTTTTTATTTAACTTCTTCCATGTGCTTTCCTGTCTACTCTTCTCTCTCAGTTCCTTGAATCAGATTTATGTTATCACGTGTGTGGGATAACCAGCTCATTTTTCACTCCTGATGCTGCCGTTCCCCCGGCATCATCCGCTCCCCGGAGCACGTTCTGCCTGGGCTCATTCGAAGCTAGCCAGGCAGGCATTTTTCTGAGCAGCCTTTCTGAGCAGTTGTTTACCTTTCCAGAAGTTCCACAGTGCCATCTCATAATCAGGAGCATCAGGAGCCACAGGATGTACGCACATTCAATCAAATAGGTGCACTAAATAACCCGAGTCGTGTTCAAAGTCCTGAGTTACGGCCGACCGGGCTCTGTCAGCAGCATGCAGGAGCTCATCGTGAATATTTGTAAACACTTCTGGTGGGAGACGCGTCTTGACAGCTTTGATAAATGGCTGGGATCATTTTCCACCTGGCCCGACTCATCCCAATCACAAGCTGCTGAAAATATCCTTTTTACACTTGCCCTTTGCTAAGTGCTGAGGCACAAGCCAAAGTCCCTTCCCAGGCTGGTCACCTAATTTTTATTAATAATATCTTCACTCGATCAATCACTGTTAACTAACGAGAACAGATGCAGAAATTAATTTAAGCCCGGCGCGAGGAAGCGTGTCAGCCCGTGACACTTCCCCTCCCCAGTGCGCTCTGCGTCACTGGCTGCATCACAAAGATGCACGGTGACTCAGGCCGACCTGCCTCGACCTTCTCCGACAGAGGACAGTTTCTCCTTCAGAGAGCCGTTTCCTAGGCTAGGGGGCTGTGCTAGCAAAGTTTTCTTAATTGTTTCCCGTCCCTGATCTCATTCAGCACTGGGAAGGCTGTCGGCCCCTGATGCTACGGGTGCCAGGGGCTAGTCCATGGGCAAGGGTGAGTCACCTGTCTCAAAACGTCACCTGGCACCGAGGTTGGCCTTTTGCTCCCTGAGCGATTCATTCAAGTCGAGCCTCCGTATTTTTGACCAAGGGTGGGGAGCAAAGGAAGAGGAAAAGGGTGAATACCAGGCCCAGAAACAGCTCCCTGGAACCCTTCCCGTTGACCCACTACACCAACCCAACCTGTATTCAGGCCAACATTTGTCTTCCTGGGCCTGTGGCATCTTGGGAACAAGACGGTAGCCATGGACCAGTCCTTCGGGGGCTCGTGTTTACTTCTATTCAGCAGACTACAACTTCCAGGTTCAAAGTTGCAAGAGATGCACGAGCCTTCTGAGCCCTGCGCACACCTGTAAAAAATGTGATGAGTCGCAAACAAGCGAGCTTGGATTTCCTGTGAGTTGGCCCATGGTGGTAAGTGAAAAGTTTCCGTGTTGGGGGTCACTACACGTTTTTAAAATATCTGTATTTGAAGATGTATCTCAAGCACTTCTGTGTTTAGACATTTTTGCATACATTTTGAGTGCGTGAAGCCTAGCTGAGTAACTGTAACGCTTCATCTTTCTTCCTTTCAGGTGAAAATTTCAGGTGTCCCTTCAGTTAAAATGAGTCCTCACAGCCTCCATTTGCAGAGAGAGAAAGAGAAATTCAATCATATTCAGTAGGCGTCCACACAAAGTAGCTCATGTGAATTATTAATGATAAATTTCGGCGGGGGGGGAACTTCTTGGACTTTCTTTGTTGTACTTTTAACAATTGAATGCAATGCTCATCAGATGTCTTCTTGTGAGATGTCACATTATTTAAATGAGAGCACATCTGACATTTCCAGAAGCACGTGCTAAATTCTGAAAAGGGAATGTTCTCGCTGATTTGATGGGCACCATTTGGGCTTTTCAAAATAAAGGTTTTGAGCACTTTAATTTTGGAGACTTGCATAGTTCGACATAGAGATTTAAAATACTCTCAACTACTTTAAAGAAGAACAGCGAGAAAGTTTCCTGCTTTGCGACAAACAGAGGAACCCTCCACAAAGTGACATTTGAAAGGCACTGATGGTGGATAATAACTGCTCAAAATATACTTAGAAACGCTTGCTGTTTCACTGTTCTTTATGTATCTAATTATTCCAGGTATTGTCATGTCAAAAAAAAGTTTCAGATGACATATGTTGTTCCTTTAAAAAGAAAAAGTCTAAGTCAGAGATGAAATCTAAGTCTCCACGGTATATCGTGGCCTGGACAGGTCATCGCTGGGAAATGACCTTTACTATCTCTGGTTGCAGGCACTCACGTTTTAACAGAAAGGCATTTATTTGTTTGGGGTTGGCCCATGCTGCTCCTTCCCTTTCTGCAGTGCCTGGGACATTTACTGACACATATTGGAGAGCAACTCACGAGGCCAGACACTGTGCTAACTGATGTGAGGGGTGAGATGGGTGTGGGACGGTCCACAGAGCAACCAGAAGAATCCCAGAGATGTCAGTGCGTTGTTTTTTTTGTAAACTGTTCCATCTGCTTACCCAACCCTCTGTATCAGATTGTGGTCCGCCCTTGGGAGCTTCAAGGAGCTCCTCAGAACTCCAAAATCAGCTTCCTTTTTGCGAGTTAAACTTGGTCACATCCTTGAGCCAACTTTGTTCCTACCTCAGGGCCTTTGCACATGCTCTTCCTTCTGCCTGGAGCACTGCCCCTGGCTTGTGCGTGGCTGGGCCTCCCTGTCACGCAGGGCTCAGCCTTTCCAAGCAACCCCCAGCACACTGTCCCCAGGTGTGTTTCCTTCCTGGCATTTATTACTCTTTGACATTAGTGTCTTCATTTGTCTATGGGTTAAACTTCAGGATCCCTGATTCAAATGTGACGAGCTCCATGCCGGACAAACACCTTGTCAGCCTTGGTCGGGACTGTGTCCCAGCCCTGACCGTGGTAAATGCTCAGGGCTACTTGCTGCATGAGAAGGTAAACTCCATTTAACCTAACCAATCACTTTGCTTGAGTTCCATAGTCTTGAGCACCATGAGATTATGATTTGGTTTCTGAAGGCCTTGCAGGTCACAGATGCCAGGAGCTCAGCCCCAGCCCAGCTCTGGTCTCACTGCAGGTCAGCATGTTGGTGTGCTAGTCTTGAACAACAGTCTCGTGAGCTTGGTTAAGATGAGCCCAGCTCTGAGAGCCATCTACTTCCGGGTTACAACACTGGGTTGAAGGATGGGAGCTTGGAGTCATAACACTGGGTTATGGAAAAGTAAGCCAGAAGTAAATGTCCCCCTCGATGCAACAGGGGGACAGCCCTGGGGGCCCTGCCTGGGCCTCAGACTTCTGCCACTGTTATATCTTGTTTGGACTTCCAAGCAGATCAAGAAGCCTCCGGGTTTTATTTGTATGAAGTACTTTACCTCTCTCCTTTCCTGAGACCTCAGAGCCTATTTGTACAAGAATTCTTTGAGTAAACAAAATACAAAAACCCCAAACAAGTGTCTTGCCAGGAATAAATAAAGGCAGTACTAAATTAGATGATCGATTTTAAGTTGGCCACGTGTTCAATAGAGGAGACGCAGATGAGCATTTAGGTGCCTGTGCACACAGCATCTAGAGAGCTTAGCAGAACCTCACTGTCTCAAACACATTCTCCACCAGGGGCAGGACCCTCACCACCCCTGGCCATCGGGCTGCCTTTGGAAATGTGTGGAGCTTGTGGGGTTGTCACAAAACGACGGAAGCACGACTGGCATTTACTGCATGGGGACCAGGGACGCACCACATCCTGCCAAGTGCCGGACGGGCCCGCACACCTGTCCTGTCCCGACACCCAGGGGCCCTGTCGGGAATCTCTGCACATCTGAGTTCTTGATGGAGGGCAGTGGGCCGGGGACAGGCATCCTGCATGCACACAGCTAACGGGAGGAACGCAATGACCTCCGTCAGGCATGCAAACATGTTCCAAACTCCATGTCTTTGAAAACGCAGCACCATCATGAGTCACTGTAGACATAAAAGCGTGATGCAGAATCGCCCTTTATACTGGTGATTCATTTGTTTTTGAAATTAGGCAATAATTTCCCTCATGCTCTGCACATTTACATAACCAAGCCAGGGAAAACTCTTAGGAGTCAGGAAGGGAGTTGGGGTGGTGGGGGAGGGGCTTAAGTTCATCTTTGATCATAAGATCATAAGATCATCACCATTCACTAAATGTCAGCCAAGCACCCCAAACACGCACTGCTTTACCCGGACCTTTCTCTGGTCATTATTCATTTATTCATTTATTCATTGAGCCTTTCAGAGTAGTTTACCATCTGAAAAGAGAGATGATGGCAGAAGGTTTGTAGCAGAAAGTCTGAAGGATAAGCCTGAATGAGCCACTTCAGAAAATATTTAAAAGTTTTTCAATAGTGAAAATATAAAAACTTAAGGGGAAAAAAGAGCAAAGTTTGTGGTGGTAAATTATAATATACTAATATATAAGAAATGCAATTACATACTCATCACTTGCAGTGAAATGGTTATTATAATAGTATGGTATTATAAAAATGATAAGGTTATTATAAAATAATAGGGAATTTATCTTACCTTCGTTGCATTAAGATACAATAAAATTACACTCTGAAAACAAATGATGCCTTCTACTACCTTCACAAAACATTAGCTAGGCCTGGGTTGTCCACTAGAAACTTTCTCTGCCTTGCCCTGTCGAGGCATTGATTTCAAAGTCAACCTTTCTTTCTTCATTTGGCCATAACATTTGAGAACTGGAGAGAACCTTCTAGAACGAGACTGAATCCCTTCTTAGTCTGCAGAGGTCCACTGTGGCTGAGAGTGGTTGCCTGACTCTGCGTGGGATGGAGAGAGATAGGGGGAGGAGCCCCATCCTTCCAAGACCCCACTCTCATCTGGACGCTGAGCTGAGCTGCCCCGTACACCTGAGGCCTGCCTGAAGCGCAGGCCATGGCCAGCTCCGCAGGCTGGTTGGGCAGGCCGGTGTTTTTTGAGTGTGGAGGGTTTCTGTGCAGCTTGAGACACACTGAGGCACACTCTTGGCAAGGTGTTATTCTGAGAGCCTGGTGAAGCCATTGCCAATGGAGAGAAGAAAAAGACAACCAACTGCAAAGGAGGGCAAATGTTCAGAACGGCCCCGTCCATTTCCTTTATGGCGACAGGACAAGTGAAATCCATGTCATCCAAGTCTAGGTGGTCCCTGAAAACCCCTCCTTCCAGCCCTGCCTGGGAGAGGTACGTTTAACAGTTTCTGCCGTGGCTCCAGAAGGAGGCCCGGGGAGGGACACAGACATCAGGGAGGTTAGAAGCACGGGGTCCTTGCTGTGTGTGACTGAGCAAGCTGCCCCGGTGTCCTCGTCTGAACAGTGGGATAAGAATAGTTCTAACTGCACAGGGTCACGGGGAAAATCAAAGGGCGGAAGGCATGGCAGCCCACGGATGGGTATACGGGCCCCCGGTAACGTTATATGTCTTTACCTTTGTCTGCTATTCTCTTTCTGAACAGAAGGATCAAGGAGATCCAGCGAAACCCCCAAACATCACCCTGCTCCCACTCCGGCAACTCACTGACACCTGCAAACTTCGTCCAGTCCCGACTGTCCCCGTGCCGAGTCAGAGAGGTCAACCCACAGGACCCCACCGTGCCACTCACTACCCCGCCAGGAGTGCCAAACTCAGATTGTCTGATCGTGTTTCCCGGGGAAAGTACACTTATAATTTGTCTGGCTTCTTAATTTCTCCTAAGACAAAGTGACAGACTGCTCTTCCCCTCTGTGTTGGCTTTTATGATTTCTTCCTTTGTTTTTCCATCTCGCCCACTCTTCCCTTGCTGAGCCCCCCAGCTGTATTCAGTTGTCACTTCAGTATTAGCCCACTGTCTGCCTGGCAACCCACTATTATGCACTTATTTTATTACTTGGTTTCCTACCTTGATCTTGTGATTCATTTCTAACCTTTACCGGCGGTAACATAACTCCTTTGCCTTTCTTTCCTTCCTCCCCACCAGCCCCCTCCGCCTTTAACTTTCAGATGTCAGTTTCAGGTAAAGCCTGGTGTCCTCACGTCCCGGAAAATGGCCTTATCTACAGCTCCAAGATGACAGTCTTGTTTATTCACTTAGAGCCATCAGTTTAACCAAATCGAGAGCTGTACTTAATGTTTTCAAGTCGCTTTGAATAAGGTCAGGAGAGATAAACAGGAATCAAGAAAGAAAATAAGGTGATAAATTGGTCCCATGGGCAGGTATGGGACTTGAGACAAAGGACATTCCTTTTCCTAACCTCACCTTGCCTGATTGTGTAACCAGAAGGTTACATAAATGTAGGTCAAGGGTCACAATTCCCATGATCCATGCATGGCGTTTCTAAGTATTTTTAGAATCGTATGGGACGATTTAAGAAGAATTAGGAACTTTCTGCTTTAAGGACGCCCCGTTCAAAGGAAACCCAATATGTAAAACATCCAAAGTTATTTAACACCATAAGCTCTCTTCATGTCAGTGCTGGCAAGGAGATGTCGGGTCGAATTTTCTGGGGCGATACTTGGCAAGAAAGAAGACAGGAAGAGAATCTTGGAAATCACAGGGTATTTAGAGCTGGAAAGGAACACATGGATCATTTTATCTAACTCCCTGAGGCTCAGATGAGGAAACTAAGGCCCTGAAAGTTTAAGAGACTTGCCCAAGGCCTAGAGGCAGGTCTCCGAACTCCAAAACCCAAACTCCTTCCAGCAACTCAGCACCTGGAGGCATAACTTTTATTAACAGAAATAATGATTTTTTAAAATCCTATTTCAAGTTTTTATGATCATAACCTCCTAATTCTCTCCCTCTCTCTCTCTCTCTCTCTCTCTCCCCCTGTAACATACAATTCACACACCCTAAATAATTCATCCTTTAAAAGTATACAATTCAGTGGTTTTTACTATATTCACAGAATTGTGCAACCATCGTCCCAATCACTTTTAAAACATTCCATCACCCCGAAAAGAAACCACTCACTACTCCCCATTCCCACCTCCTAACCCCTTGGCAACCACCAATCCACTCTCCATCTCTACTGATTTGCCTATTCTGTAAATTTCCTATAAATGGAATCATATGAGATGTGGCCTTTTGGAGCTTCTTTCACTTGGCATCATATTTTCAAGCATATATCAGTACTTCATTCCTTTTCGTGGCTGAATAGTATTCCATTGTGTGTTTATGCCACATTGTGTTTATCCATACCTCTGCTGATGGACATTTGGGTTGTTTCCATTTGGGGGCTATTACGGATAATGTGGCTGGCCGTTCTCTTTTCCCTTGTAACAATACTATATAAACTTCCTTGGTAACTGTCATGACCCACCTTTCTCCTAATCTTGCCTGTCGGGCCCTAAGTCATGGCATAAACTAGAGACCAAATATCGCTGGGCTGACCCCCCCATCCTCCGTAGCAGGCGCTGCCTCTCCTGCCTGAAACTTGACCTTATCTCTAAACCACAATGTGTTTTGTGAAATGTCCCTTGTGACATTTCTGCTTTCCTCCACGGCTCGCTTCCTGCACACTCTCTCTTAAAGATCTTTTTAGAATTCTGATAGGCCCACCCAACCATTTTCATTTTGCAGATCTGACAGACCCTGTGGACAGATTTTTGTATGAAACCTTTCTGCTTTCCTTCTTTCCCAAATTCAATCTTCACAATTCTGAGAGGTAGGAAAATTGAAGATTATTCCAAAAGACGGACACTGCATATTGAAGAAATGAACATAGCGCATTAGAGACAAAACCCGAATCTGGCCCAGTTCTGTTGATGTCCAGTCCTGCAAGCTTTCCAGGAGACCTCATGGCAATGATTCAACTTCTTAGACAGAGATAGGGAGCTAGTGCGGGTGAACAGCAATGAAAATTTCCTTTTAAAATTATTTACTTCCCTTTGGAAAATCAATAGGTAAAACAGGACACACATGATTAAATTGGGTGCCCCAAATTAAATTATGCGAAGCAGCTATAAAAACAGTGTCATGACATGAACATTATGTATCTCAGAAATATGGAACTGTTGCCCTGGTAAGTACAGCAAAAATGGAAATGAGCTAAGTAAACCTCATCAATTCTGTACCTCTAATAGTAATTCTGACAGAGGCCAGGTTAAAGTTTACCTTCTAAGATCTTTCAAGAAAGCCTTTGCTAAGCAAATTAACAGTGCCAACAGGATTTCTGGTGACTGCTGAAGCTACTTAAGAGCTCAAGCTGTTACCCAACACATCAAGCAGAGCAGGGATTATATATGCACTTATCTCCTGGCGGGTATTGCACAGGCTCATAAAACCAATAAGCGATAGAGACCTTATGAAATGAAGTTCCCAGTCATTCTTAATGTTTACTTAATATTTCCCTAAAGAATTTTCTTCAGTCATAGTTTTCCAGCCCAGTTCTTGCTTGGTTTGAAAGTAATAAAGTACCTCTTTTTTTTTTTTTAATTGGAAAATTATTTGTACGTTTACTCATGCAGCCAGGCCTTCTCAGAGATTAGTCCAAATTACAGTGGGGCGAACTGTTCTGGCCATGATATAGAGATTTACAAACCACTGAGTTTCACTGGTAAGGAACATCTGAAATTGGATAGTCATGCAGACTAATATAGGCATTGGAATAATAGAAAAAAAAAAAAACTGAAGCTTTGACCCGTTAAGTTAAGCTCTGTCCTCAAAAACCACTCTGTGGTAAATATCAAGGGGCAGGGCGGGGTACAACTGAGAATGAAGTGATCATTAGAAAAGACAGAGAAGAGGTAAGAGGCCCGGGAATCCCGGTTCACCTGCGGGCAGGCACCACCTGGGGAACCTATCGTTGTCCTCATTTTCCACAGGAACCTGAGGTCCAGCAAGGTTAATTCTCATCCCCAAGGTCATAATGCTAGTAAATATCCTGGGCAACCGCACAAGGCAAAAGATGAGCTCTTCAGAGAGGTAATTCTGTGCAGAGAAGGTTTGTCTCCGAGGGGTCAAGGGAGGCTCCAGGCTGCAGGGAGCTTCAGAAACCTGGGGTCAAGGCACCAGACCACGTGAGCAGCAGTGTGCGGACGGAGGGCTGAAGGTGGAAGGTCTGTGTGAGGGAGTGTCCCCGAGGGAGAGGCTGAGCCTTGCTCCCCCGTAGATTATCCCCCAGGTACTTGGTTCATAGTAGTCATTCGATATTTGTCAACAAACAGACAAAAGATAGCATAGATTAGAAAAGGGAGGATCAAAGCACAATATCGGGCAGGGAGGCCCCTGGAGGCAATGGAGCAAGTTATGGAGGACCATGGGCTTCTCCTTGGTCTGGGTGAAGCTGTCCCTTAGAGTAGAGCTCCTCAAGCCGGGTGAGTCTGCCCTCTCCCTGGGGACATGGGTCAGTGTCCAGAGGCATCTTTGGTTGTCACAACTGGGTGGTGCTATTGGCATCTGGGGGTAGAAGCCAGAGATGCAGCTCAGCACCAGGGAATGCACAGGACAGCCCTACAACAGAGAATCTCCCAGCCTGAAACACCAATAAATGTCAGGGCAGAGAAGCTCTGCCCGTGACCGTCCACCTCTTCATTCGATTTTGTGCTCATCAAGCGATCTTCACCTCCTGGCTTGTTTTGCTTTGGTTGCTGGTGGTGCCACAATAGCTGCTATGATTTCCACCACCCAAGCTACTAAGATTCCTAATGACAGTGGTGAGTTCCATTCACTGGAGCCCTTGCTATGTCCAGCACCATGATCACCATTCAGTATCTCACTCAGTGCGACAACAAACCTATGCAGTAGATAACTTTCTGATCCCATTTAGTGGATGAGAAGACTGAATCTCAGAAAAAAGAAGCAGCGTATTTCAGGGGATGACAGCTGTAAGAGGAATCCCCTCATTGACTCTGAAGTCTATATGCTTAACCACTGCATTTGCCTGTCTCATTTAAATCATTCAGTGCTTCTTTTTAGACCCAGAAGTTTACATACGTATTTTCCTTGAACCTTCCCAACTGCCCTGTGAGTAGGAGGCAGGGTGGCTATCTTACAAATGAGGAAACTGAGGCTCAGAAAGGTCGGGTCTTGCTGGAGGTCACTAGTGGGGCTGGGACTCTGCCCCAGTCTGTCTTTCCACCAACCACAGTTCTCTCTCATCACAGTAGCTGCAAGGAATGAGGAAGCCTGGATGGTAGTGTTGGGGTCTATCTTTCTAGAAAGGTCGTGTTTTGTCGTAAATTAAGAAATTGGCACCGATTGATATGCCAGTGCCTTCCGAGTCCACTGTGGAGTCCCGACAGAATCAAATTCCTAGACCTTCATGGCAGCAAATCAGACCCTGAGCCCAAGCAACAGCCTCAAGGTGACCCCCCCGTCCCCCTGCGCCATGGATCGCCCTGTGACATCAACCCATGACACAATGCACTCATTAACAAAGCACAATGCCACACAAACAACTGCAGGAAAAAATAATATCAGTGCCACGTGTGTAAGTCTGACATTTTTACAGATAGCAACCATGCAGAAAAACTTCCACTTGCAGAGTAAAGCTCCCATGAAAAATGCCCCAGTGATATCTTTAGGCATTATTATCTAGAATAGGCGTCAACAGCTATTACATCCTTAACGTCTATACTGACAATTCAGACTCAGAAGCATTCCATCAAATGAAGGTGAACATTTTAATATTGCTAAGAACACAGACAGCCTTGAAGGGTGTTCCTTTCATCAGTTCTGCTAGCTTGACTTCCACGGCTGGCCCTGTTTGAACTCCATTCTCAAGCAGCCAAACTCTACCCTGCACTGTCCCCTCATTAGCAAAGAAGCAGAAAGCTAATTGGTTATTGGTTTTTGTTGTTGTTGTTTTTGGTTATGGAATTCTTATTTTTATTTATTTTTTTAACATTTTTATTGGAGTATAATTGCTTTACAATGGTGTGTTAGTTTCTGCTTTATAACAAAGTGAATCAGTTATACATATACATATGTTCCCATATCTCTTCCCCCTTGTGTCTCCCTCCCTATCCCACCCCTCTAAGTGGTCACAAACCACCTAGCTGATCTCCCTGTGCTATGTGGCTGCTTCCCACTAGCTATCTATTTTACGTTTGGTAGTGTATATATGTCCATGCCACTCTCTCACTTTGTCACAGCTTATCCTTCCCCCTCCCCATATCCTCAAGTCCATGCTCTAGTAGGTCTGTGTCTTTATTCCCGTCTTACCCCTAGGTACTTCATGACCTTTTATTTTTTTCTTAGATTCCATATATATGTGTTAGCATACAGTATTTGTTTTTCTCTTGGACACTGATGAAAGAAATTAAAGATGATACAAATAGATGGAGAGATATACCATGTTCTTGGATTGGAAGAATCAACATTGTGAAGATGACTCTACTACCCAAAGCAATCTACAGATTCAATGCAATCCCTATCAAACTACCACTGGCATTTTTCACAGACCTAGAACAAAAATTTCACAATTTGTATGGAAACACAAAAGACCCCGAAGAGCCAAAGCAATCTTGAGAACAAAAAATGGAGCTGGAGGAATCAGGCTCCCTGACTTCAGACTATACTACAAAGCTACAGTAATCAAGACAGTATGGTACTGGCACAAAAACAGAAATATAGATCAATGGAACAGGATAGAAAGCCCAGAGATAAACCCACGCACATATGGGCACCTTATCTTTGATAAAGGAGGCAAGAATATACAGTGGAGAAAAGACAGCCTCTTCAATAAGTGGTGCTGGGAAAACAGGACAGGTACATGTAAAAGTACGAAATTAGAACACTCCCTAACACCATACACAAAAATAAACTCAAAATTGATTAAAGACCTAAATGTAAGGCCAGACACTATCAAACTCTTAGAGGAAAACATAGGCAGAACACTCTGTGACATAAATCACAGCAAGATACTTTTTGACCCACCTCCTAGAGAAATGGAAATAAAAACAAAAATAAACAAATGGGACCTAATGAAACTTAAAAGCTTTTGCACAGCAAAGCTAATTGACTTTTAAGCTGCTGATCCCCTGCATTCATCACTAAGACACAACAACCGGTTTCTGCTGGAGTGAGGGCTGGTCTGTACCAAAGCAAAGATTCAGGCGTCTTTTGTCTCAGTTCATGTGACGACTGCTGGTAATTGGGGAATTACCTCTAAATTCAACTTTCAAAAAACAACTGAATTCTAGTCTAACTGCTGAAGGGTGCTTAGTCTATAACTTCCTGACAGGTTGCTGGAAAGAAGCCAGAGGAAATTCTCAGAAAGCAAGCGGGCATATGGTGCCAAAGCAAACAGTAGGATAAGGGGTGTTGGTACATGTCCACTCCGGAGCCCTGCACCTCCATTCTCTGGAATGCTCCATGTCTTGGAGAGTTCGTTTGCAAGAGCTTAACGCTTGCACAGGGTTAATGAGAAGACTGAGTTTGGGGAGTTACGAATGCTGTGTCTGCCGTTGTCAAGGTCAAGACCAACGGCAGGGCCTTCACTCTGTCCACTGCAGGAACTCAAGACTTAAAAGTGCATTATATACTGGGCTTCCCTGGTGGCGCAGTGGTTGAGAGTCTGCCTGCCGATGCAGGGGACACGGGTTCGTAACCCGGTCCAGGAAGATCCCACATGCCGCAGAGCGGATAGGCCTGTGAGCCATGGCCGCTAGGTCTGCGCGTCCGGAGCCTGTGCCCCGCAACGGGAGAGGCCACATCAGTGAGAGGCCCGCATACCGCAAAAAAAAAAAAAAAAAAAAAGTGCATTATATCAACCGTACTTCAATTTTTAAAATTATTTAGTTAGTTAGTTATTTTTGGCTGCATTGGGTCTTCATTGCGGTGCACGGGCTTCTCATTGTGGTGGCTTCTCTCGTTGCAGAGCACGGGCTCTAGGCACGCAGGTTTCAGTAGTTGAGGCACGAGGGCTCATTAGTTGTGGCTCATGGGCTCCAGAGCACAGGCTCAGTAGTTGTGGCACACAGGCTTCGTTGCTCCGCGGCATGTGGGATCTTCCCAGCCCAGGGATCGAACCCGTGTCTCCTGCCTTGGCAGGCTGATTCTTAACCACTGTACCACCAGGGAAGTCCTATATTTCAAATTAAAAAAAAAAAAAAAAAACTAATAGATTTATAAAGTTTTTTTTTTTTTTTAAAAAGGACATTGACATTTGGACTCTTCAAGTTCACTCAGCAGATGAATGCCAGGCGCTGTTCACGGCTCTGTGGGACAGAGGGGACCAAGGTAGCCCTGCTCTCCTGGAGCCACATCCTAAGGGGAAACAAACAATAAACAGGCAAACTCATGAACAAGAATTCAGATGAAAGAGCTAATAAAACACATGACAGTGACAGAAATCGTGTGCTGTGGAGGAGTGTTCTAGAGAGCAGTTACACTGGGGAAAGGACACTTTCGTTGAGAAGGCGTTGCCATTTTTATGTCTGGGGAGGAGACCCCCCAAGATGGGCATGCCTTTGGCATTTAAAAGGAAAGCTGAGGCCAGGGGGGCTGCAGTGCAGGAACAGTGGGGCGGAGAGGGATGTGGTGTGACGGCCCAGAGGCCGCTGGCAGGAGCTGGACCAGGCGAGCACGCAGGCCGGGGCCAAGGGTTGCGATCCGGAAAGAACATCTCGGTCTCCTTCTAGATCAAGTGTCCAAGCTCGACCAACCGAAGACGGATGCCCTTACTCTCCAGCCCAGGCTGTTTAGAACAATCAAGACTAAACAGGTCCCAAGTGAGCATCTCTACGAACAGCAACCTGATGAGAAAAATGTTTCGGCTGTAATAACGGACGTGTCTTTCAAGGGAGAGACATGGGGATGAGCTGGTCATGTTTGTGACCTTTCTGGCTGTAAGAAGGTAATTTCTGCTCCCTGAGAAGTCAAGACGCCGGGGGCGGCTTGCCTTCCGCCACCTGGCCATTCACCCGTCACCCTCACCAGAATGACGCCTTTAGCATCTTTCTCCTGCCAAGTCAGTGGAAACGCAGCAGACCTTCCCATCAGCAAAAATCATGGTTACCATTATGAAGTTGAAAGCATGAATCTAGGCACCCGAGGGTGCAAGGAGCTGTGAGACGAGAGATGAGGAAAGGAGAGAACTTTCTAATATATAAATTGGGTTGCGTCACTCCCAGGGGCAAAGCCTTCCAGTGGCTTCCTATGGAACCCAAATAGAGTCCAACTCCTGACTTCTGACCATCCACACAGCCCTGCAGGAACCGATCCTGCCCTCCTCCACCTCCTGGGAGCCCTGAGAACAGGGAAGAAGGAGGGGGCGCTCAGCGGGGGCCTGTGTGGCCTAGGCAGACACAGAAAAAGGCAGATTTGAAGGAATCTTGAGGGATGCTTCAGAGTTGGACTAGTGAAGAGACAGGCAAGTGAAAAAACATGCAGGGAGCAAGTGTGTGTGTGTGTGCGCGTCCGTGCGTTGGGGAGGACGGTGAGAGCTGTCTTCGATGGTGGTGAGAAAAACTGGGGAGCGATGGGGAGGGATGGGGGTTAGCTTCTGAACACAGCCTAAAGTAAATATAGTCTAAACGCATATGAAAGCCCCTCAAGAAGCAGCAATAGGTCCAACTTCACCAGCTTCCCCTCCCAAGCTGGAAAAAGTCACTCTTTCTCTGGTTAGCCCCGTTGCAGTAATTGTCATGCACCTCGGGGCTGTAGCAAGAGCCCTGGGGTGCCCCCAGTCCACCCTGATTTCGTGCTCACCTGTGGTTCAGACGCTCAGGCCATGCCTGGACTCCCAGGCCCTGTGACCTCAGACAAACATCCATGTACCCGTCGTACCAGGAGTTAAATTGCGGACGCCTGCACCAACATGGATGTGATGAGCCTGACAGCGCTCTACAAAGTTGAATTATTATCACTTCCAGAGCTCTCTTTTGAGAAAAACAACGACTTCATAAGTTCCTAAAGCGCTTACAAGTACTCCCAGAATGATCCATGGTGCCAACCACCCGACCCCTCCTTTTGTGTCTAAGTAATGGGAACCAGTGGGAAAATATCCCACTTGGCGTTGGGCCAATCTGGTTCCTGCATCCATTTTGTTTGGTTGACAAGAGGACTTAAAACTTCTTTTAATTAGTTGCCACTGTTGAACGCTCAGAGGAATTTAGTTGCACACTCAGGCCCTGGCTTGTCTAGAAAAATAAGATGCATGGCATCTGTCTCTTTGTGGCTGTGGCTGAGCGGGGCTGGGAACACAGTCCCCCTCAGGAGAGGACACCTACCCACCTCCAGCCGCCAGAGTCACCGATGTGCCTGGGCCCTAAAGGCAAATGGCTTTGCCACCTTTGTTCTAGATTTTAAAATGTATCCTTTATCCATAATAGAGGCACTTTGGGATGCTTCATGGAAGCGATCACTGTCACAGGACACTGAGTACGCTTCTGGGGCCGCAGAGGAAACAAATCTGGTAACACAGGGCCCCGATGCTTCCGGACCCCACGAGGCTTTCTTCCCACTCTCCATGGACACCCCTGGCACTCGAGGACCCAGCTCACACAATGTTTAGCTCTCAGACGCCATCCCCACCCCCTTTGTCAGAGGCTGTCTACACACAGACTTTGGGAATGAGAGGACTTTGGAGTATGAGCTCTTTAGGACTGAAGTCAGCGGCATTTTGTCACATCAGCATAGTTCTAGGGCTACGGCCCGTAATGTCTAGATAAGATAAGCATGAGCCTCCCATGCCAGTCTTGTGGAAAAATACAACATTCTTCCCAAGATTTCTGCCAATTCGCAAGGGGCTTAAATTCTTATGGTCACAGGGATGGGGTAGGGGAGGAGGGTGCGTGTGCCTACAGAGGGGCAGTTGGAGGGCTCCTGGGGCTGATGGTACTTGGTATCCTGATGGTGGTGGCGGCTACACAAATCTACACGTGTGATAGAACTACACATGCACACACACAAAGGAGTGCACGTAAAACTGCGAAAGTCTAAATAAACGCTGTGGATTGTACCCATGTCTGCTTCCTGGTTTTGATATTGCACTGCAGATACCTAAGATGTAACCACTGCAGGGGACTGGGTAAAGGGACGCCCCTGTACACTCTTGTTTGGCAACCTCCCGTCAATCTATAATTATTTTCAAAACCAACATCCTCATGGTGGCCTCTCCGTCCAAACCCCAGTTCTGGGTTAATTTCACCTGTGGATTGTTCCCCCAACCCATGCTGGCCTGCACTGCACACATGCCCACGTGGAAGCCAGCCCTTCGCTTGACTTCTATATGTGCACAGACATCACACACACACACGCCACATACACCGCCTCCAAACCAAGGCCTCTGTGTGTGCAGGAGAGCTCACTGATGGCTGGGAGAGAGAAGCGCAACTTGCATCTTCATAAGATGCACCTCTGGGCTTCCCTGGTGGCGCAGTGGTTGAGAGTCCGCCTGCCGATGCGGGGGTCACGGGTTCGTGATCCGGTCCGGGAAGATCCCACACGCCGCGGAGCGGCTGGGCCCGTGAGCCATGGCCGCTGAGCCTGCGTGCCCGGAGCCTGTGCTCCGCAACGGGAGGGGCCCCAACAGTGAGAGGCTCGCGTACCACAAAAAAAAAAAAAAAAAAAGATGCACCTCTAAGCGATACCTTAGCCATATCGCAGTACAGGTGACCCTTGAACAACACGGGTTGGAAGTGCGTGGGTCCACTGACAGGTGGGTGTTTTCACTAGTAAATACAACAGTGCTGCACTGTCCACAGTGGTTGAATCCCTAGACATGGATGCAGGGGACCCCTGATGGGGGAGCCGACTGTACGTTATACCAGAACTTTCGACCCTGCAGAGGGTCAGTGCCCAACCCCCACGTTGCTCAGGGGTCAGCTGTATTGTCCCTCTTTCCGTTCTCTCTGCTCTTTTCCTTGCACACCCCCCTCCTTCGAAAACAAACAGACAAGAAAAGGCAAACACAATAGAGGCGAATTCTCCACGTCAGATACAGAGCAGTTTCTTTATCTCGTTGAGGGTGTTGGCTGGGAACCTCTTCCACCTGCAGGCAACTTATCAAGGTGATTTTCCACTTCATGACAGTCCTGCTCCCCAGAGGTGTGAGGAGGCCAGCTGCTTTAAACAACGTGTCTCCCCTTGGGCGGCCTGGCCGGAGGGGCATCTGGCCTGAACAGCAGCCTTTGGGAAACCTGGTCTATCCGCCAGCCTCCCACTCACTCATCGGGGCTTCTAGTCTGCTTTTCAAGCCCCTTCCTTCCTTTCATTTCCTTCCTTCCTTCCTTCCTTCCATCCATCCATTCACAAATATTTGGCTCAAGTGCAGCCCTGACGACCCCAAATTGAAGAGAAGACCGTTTGCCCTGCATCTCGGCAGATGTCCCACACACGGAGACTCTTCTGTGTCCTCTGTCACCCTCAATGCAGCCCTTGTTCCAAATGAAAACCATCTCTTCCCCTTTCCAAAGTCATGATTCTGAATTTTAATTCTGTAGAACATATATTTTAGAACATGTGTCAACGAAAAGCCAGAGGTACTTTGGGCATAAGAGGTAAACCATGAACAGACTCTCAGCTCCCGTTTGGGGCTTCTATTTCCTACTGCTGTATTACGGCAGGCAGCCTTTCTAAATCTTCCAAATAGAGAAGTTTAAGAAGCATTAGACGTGTGTGACGTTACAAGGATATAGACAACTAACCTTAAAAGGTAAACGGAACCCGCTACGCATTGACTTTGAACACTTGGCTCTCAGAACCAGGTAAGATTATTGCATACAATGATGGCACAACTATTCATTCAGGTCCATTCATTCAACAGACATTTGTTGAGTGCATTGCAAGTGGCAAGCCTGATCTAGTACCAGGAAGGAACAAACAGCAGAATAAAACACAGGCCGATCTTGGCCCTGGGGGAGCATGCATTTCAGTGACATTTGTTATGAGCACACCATGAGCCTTCAAGTTTTGGAGGAGATGCCAAACACTTTTAAATGCTAGGGAACAGGAAGCTGACAAAGGACACTGGGGGCTCCGTTTTAAACAGGGAGGTCAGGGGTGGTGGTGGTGGGATGAACTGGGAGATTGGGATTGACATGTATACACTAATATGTATAAAATAGATAAGTAATAAGAACCTGCTGTATAAAAAATAAATAAATAAAATTCAAAAAACAAAACAAAACAAAAAATAAATAAACAGGAAGGTCAGGAAGGCCTCAGAGAAGGGATGGTGGAACAGAGAGCAAATTTTAGGGGAGGCAAAACTTTTTTCCTCTGTCCTCTTAGGGTCTCCAGCTGGGCCTAAGAATTAAATTGATCTGAGACAGATTACCAGGAGAAACACACACAGATTGTTCCATGGACATGGGCGCCCCCAAGAGAACAAAGACCCAGTGAACAGGTCAGGTCTGGGTGTTTATCCACCAAGTTGAGCAAAGACAGGAAACTACGGAAAAGTAACAATACATGGGGAGACTAAAGGAAAATAGGAATTATTTTGACAAGTCTGCTTGTTCGGATTTCTCGGCCTCCACGCCCCATCTCTGGTGACAAGACTGTTTCTTTCTTCCTGGTACCGGGAGGGCACCATTCACAGGGGGGTTTCATCTCCCGCTTTCAGGAAGAAAAGGGGAGGTCAGGGGGCCCTTCTGGCATCTGCTCTTTTCCAAGTGCCTTTAGCTCAAAATAATCCTTATGCGAAAGTGGGGTATTTGGGGTGGCATTCTGCCACCCTTCAAAGTGCAAAGTCCCTGAGGGACAGCCTGCTTGGGGTGTGAGAGACAGTAAGGGGCTGTGTGACGGGAGCAGGCGGGAGAGAGGTGGTCGCCTGAAGTCTGGGGGGCGGGGGGACACCAGCTCTCCTGGAATCTGGAGGGCTCTGTGTGGGGCGGGGTGGTGTTTCGAGCAGAGGCGAGATCCTAGTGGCTTGTGTTGGGGGGGGAGCAGGGGAGGATTGGAGGGGTGGTCAGAGCACTGGGAACTGAGCAGGGACCCATCATTGTGGTTAGCATTGACCTTGACAAGAGCAAGAATGGAACAACTCCTGCAAAAACTAGGACATCCCAAGCTGTCCTCGGTACTGGACAGCACAGGGCATCAGTCCTCTTAGATTTTAGAGTAGAATTACCAGCCTCTAATTAGCATCTAATTAGGTATGATCTAACCATACCACTGAATTTAGACCTTTTTCTGATGCTAAACCTACTGGAGAAATATAAAAATGTAAAATAATCCCTCTTTATCTGTTCTGTGCCAGAAGATTTAGGGATGTCATTTTTTTTTTTAGGCAGATTTAATTTTAGAACTAGCAAAAGCAATCTAAAAAGTGAAGTTTAAAAGGCTTGCAGAGGGACTTCCCTGGTGGTGAAGTGGTTAAGAATCCGCCTGCCAATGCAGGGGACAGGGGTTCGATCCCTGGTCCAGGAAGATCCCACATGCCGCAGAGCAACTAAGCCCGTGCGCCACAACTTCTGAACCTGTGCTCTAGAGCCGGTGAGCCACAACTACTGAGCCCACGGTCCACAACTACTGAAGCCTGCACGCCTAGAGCCCGTGCTCCACAACAAGAGAAGCCACCGCAATGAGAAGCCCGCACACCGCAACGAAGAGTAGCCCCCGCTCACCGCAAGTAGAGAAAGCCTGCACGCAGCAACGAAGACCCAACACAGCCAAAAATAAATAAATAAATAGATAGATAGATAAAGACTTGCAAAATTCCAACAACATAAATATTTATTATAAATAACAATTGTTGCATAAATTGGTGAAAAATACTAATAAAATAACTAACATTTATTTTGTATTTACTATATTCCAAGCTCTGTGTTATTTTTCAGCACTTTATATGGATTATTTCATTTATTCCCCATAATAATAAAATTAGGAAGGCACTATTATTAGGCTCAAGTTACAGATGAGAAAATAGAGACTCAGAGAGGGTGAGTAAGCAGTCGAAGGCCACACAGCAGGGAAGCTGTGCACCACTTTTACTGCTAAGTTATGCTTCCTCTGGATGCTGAATAGCAGTTAGAAGCTTGGGCTCTAGAGACAAATGAAACACAGTCCATAAACCCTCAGCATTTATTTCAGGTCTTTGATCCTCCAGGGTTTTTTTTCCAACAACAAAAAAGTAGACCACCTTTTCTTTCGCACTAGTTTTAGGTACTATTTAAAGAAATTATGCACAGAAAAAAAAAAAACAGGAGTCTTTCCCATCGGCCTCTTCAGCACCCCAGCCCCCAAGTTAACTACCATTCATGGGCTGGAGTACACATTTCCAGATTTTTTCCCCGCAAGATGCTTGTTTTTGGACTCCATTTAATCAGACTTAATGTAATAAAGTTTGTATTATTTAGTTATCTACTTATTTCCCAAATGTTTCTTCATGTAGAAGCAGGACAAAGTAGAGGTTATAATGATAAAGTTCTGGAGAGTTCTAGAACACCTACTGCACTTTTGCTTAATAGTCAAATTCCCATACTTGCATCCTGCCTCTTCCCTTCTAATAAACATCCCACATGGTTTTAAGAATTCTCCCCTGTGCCTCCTTTGTCCCCAAACTCTTCACCCTGTGGCCAGGTCCACAAGCAATGCTGAATTGCTCATTAAATAAAAGTACATTCGGTCTGTGTTCATACCAAAGGTCAAAGGATAATGATCCATATAAAAACATTGTTTGCCCAACAGGTTAACTGGCAGGTTCGAAAGTGGACGCTCCTTGGCATCCCATTGGCTGGAGCCAGAATGACAGCAATCACATCTCAGGCAAAAGAGCTAGGCTGTTTATGTACTCTTTGGGCATGAATTATCTTTATGACACACAGAGGGGCCAACCTTATCACTGCAACAGCGGATTAAATAATAATGTACTACTTTCCCTGGTGGCGCAGTGGTTGAGAGTCCGCCTGCCGATGCAGGGGACACGGGTTCGTGCCCCGGTCCGGGAAGATCCCACATGCCGCGGAGCGGCTGGGCCCGTGAGCCATGGCCGCTGAGCCTGCGCGTCCGGAGCCTGTGCTCCGCAACGGGAGAGGCCACAACAGGGAGAGGCCTGCGTATCGCAAAAGAAAAAATAATAATAAGAAGAATGTACTACCACTTGCTAGTCAGGCTTCAGTGCAGTATAAGCAAATAAACACAGAAACAACCAACCATGCAGAAGAAAAACTTGGTATCTACTCTTAAATTCTAATATTTGACAAAGCAGAAATTAACTTTCCATCTCCTCTTCCTTAGAATTGAACTGATTATAGTAACACACGCCGCTGAGGCGGCACGAACATGCCTTAGTTAGTATAGGGCTCCCCCCTAACCTATCAGGGGTTAAATTCTCTTTACCTTAAAGCAGGCCCACCGCCCGTCTTGGGAAGTGGCCCATCCAGTGTGGAGTTTGGAAATTCTGGGGCGCCAGATCACCTTTCAGGAAGGTCCTCTGAGTCCCCCATTTCCCAGCGATGGAGTTAGCTGAGTTAATTATAAACACCTACAGCATGAATAAACAACTGTTGAATAAAGTAAAAAGTTTCAGGAAACCTTCTTAAAGTGAAGAGATCAGAGATGTCTTTCAATTGTTCAGGTAAATATCACTTCAGGGCAATAGGAGAAAACCACTCTGACATTTATTTATGTAAGATTCCAGGATATACAAACCAAATTCACCCTTCCTGGACGCTAAAGAGGCAAGAAAAAAGAATGGGGAAGGGTTATGGACGCCAGCATCCAGCAATTCCACAAAACACTGCCGAGGGCCCTCCCTGTCCTAGGCACACTGGGTACAAACTACTGACAAAGATCCCTTGCCGCAGATTATCTGGCAATTCCAACCTTCACATAGCAATTCACCACCAAACTCCTTTTTCACTTGGGAAGCTCACCTATTTAAGTGCATACCACGTGCCTTATAAAGATTTTGCACTCAAGTTAGGGGGCCAGGGACTCATTAGGTGGTAAGGCTCATGACACTCCCTCTGGAAGCAGTGAGCAGACTGAGAATAAATTTTAAAGATGTCGTCAGCACTTGCCGGCCTGCCGCATTCAATGCTGTCCTTCAAGACATGCATTTATTATTTTTTTGTTTCAAAATATTTTTATATTGATCATGTATATATCTCTGGGTAAATCTATTACATTTCTGAATAGGATTATACATTACGTCTGCTCCCCCCGCCGCCCCCCGTCATCCATGCCTCCTGGGTCAAAAGCAGACCTTGGAGGTAGAACTTGTGGCCGAGAGAGCTGAGTAGAGGTACTCGAACATTTGCTTTCTGCAACCAAGTGTTAACGTGGCCTCCTACCCTTGTTCCATTTTACGTGGTAAGCACCATATACTTGGCCAGGACGCTTCTTTCCTTGGAGCCACACTGGCTGGTCAAAAGCTGATAATGTGGAGAGCCAAGGAACAATACCGCCCACGATGCTACAGGCCTCTGTAGCCTCTCCCAGGAGCCCATCCAGCAGGCAGCTGTCAACCACACACAAGTCTCTTGACATCCTGGGCAAAAGGCATGGTGAGCATCCCTGTCAGGAGGAGGCAAGTGACCAACAACTACACCAAAGGTGCTGGAGGAGCCTGAGGCTGGCAGGTGCCAACTGCAGCATCTTTAGGAGATGCAACAGCATTTGCCTCCAGGACAGGATGCCAGGTGTCCCAGGTCTCAGCAGGGCTACGCTGTACCCATCAGTGCTCTCAGGGACACCTACAACAGCAAAGCCAAGCCAGGTGCAAAGCTCTGGGTATTAGAACAGACACATGGCTCAGCTTACACCCTGTGTGGCCACTTGAGATCATCAGGAGATGTCTGGATGGAGCAGGGACCGGGAAGGGGTAAAGGAGGCAACTGAAGAGAATCTGAGGAGTTTAGGCTTTTGACAAGACGGTTGCAGGCCCACGAGTTGATTGCTCTTTTCATTCTAGACCAAATGCAAGCAACCTGCCTCGTGCTTTACCTCCATGTCCCTAATAAACAGGGATCGAGAGTTTAACTGGTAGAAACTGCTCCACGCACCCGGGCTGAAATAGGTCACATCTCTTACTTTGCTCGTCTCCTGCGCTCCACGGGCCTTTGAGCAGAAATCCAGCATCTCTTTCTGGAGATGTCTCCCCCCAAAATATTATATTAACCAAGAACGCAGAGAGGCTTATGGAATCGGAAAGGAAGGGTCAGTTCAGATTCCACAGAGAATAAGGAGTGGACAGGTGACAGTCACCTGCACCTGCAAAGAAGGTTGCCCTGCCGAAATGAAGCTTCGACAGTCTGGATTCTTCCAGAGGCTGCCAGCCAAGCCTGCTGTCTTGAGATCGTGTCTGGCCTACCGGTGGCCTCCAAATACTGCCCACGTTTTGAACCCACTCATTGACACGGCCAGGGTAGCAGCCTGGCCCAGGAAGGCTGCCTCGACACCCGCCGCCTCACGGGTCCTGCACGTGTGCTGTCTCCCCCCCCTCCCCCAGTCAGCGGGGCTGCCTGGAGACTCTCAAAGGAAGACAACCTTCTGGGGTGTCCCTCCTACCTCCATCTTCTGAAAGAAGGCTCCACAGACGCTCCAAGGTGGCACATCCTTCAGTGGGAGGTTTGCCAGGGAGTCCCAGGGGTGCCTGCAAAGAGGAAAGGAAACAGAGGCAATCTTTGCTGGAACTTTCCACATCAGAACCAAAGTTGGGAAAACTGCAGGTCTGTCTGCTCTGCCCTACCTCCTTTGAGTGCTTCATCCATGTCACCCCGCTCTCCCTTTCAAGGAGGCTCTCCCCCTGCTCGCCCCTCCCCCCGACTCTCTCCTCTTTAAGCCCCTACTTTTCCCTCCAAGGCTACCTCGGTTTCCCCTTTCTATGTCCCTCCTCTCCTTTAAAAAATGTGTTTTTAATCCGTAGTTGACATTTCTAAACATGAATGTATTATATAAATCCTGGTAGAACTTTCTAGCTGCACGAGTGTGAGAGCAATAATGCAAAATTACCCGAGAAGGCACTAAATAGGTCGTGATTGTTCAAGCAGAAAAACTCATTTAAATGATTTAAAAGAAGTTATTATAACACACTCTTTTCCCAGTGACCTTCAAATATTTATCTTCACCCCTATAGCACACATACTGTAATAGAAACCCAGACACAATGTTAAAACTAGCCATCCAAGATTTTAACCAACAAACCCATTACTGTTGGTACATGAGCTTTTGTTTTTTTGGTTTTTTGGTTTTTTACTGGAGTATAGTTGGTTTACAATGCTGTGTTAGTTTCAAATGAGTTTCTTTTAAAAGTGAATTTAGTTCTATCCTTTGTACTATCAAAAATGAAAAAAATCTGCATATGTACTCTGCACGATAATGTGAAATAAAATACACAGAGCTACAAGAAGGGGCTGTGGAGAATGAATGGGCAGGCATATAGGAAGCACTTTGATGGACATCAACGATTCTCTGGCTATGGATGGGAGAAAAATCCATCACTGGTTTGTTGGAAGATGGGCTCAAATAAACGCAGGCTAAATGATAGGCCATTGCTCCACTGAGGTTCTGGAGGCCCACCCCAATCCTGTCCTCAAGAATGCTTTCTTCTTTGAGTTATTTTTTGTTTCCCGGCATCGAAATATATTTATACACAATCAGCAAACATTATATTTTCATTAAAATTTTGAAAAAAATTAAAAAGTAAAAATAAAACAGAATGAAATTTCCTGGAATAGTGTAAACCATGCCTTAAAGACACTGGTGAACTGCAAATGATTTTAATCATCCCTTGGCTCCAAACTTGTATTTATTTTGTATCTAGCTGGAGAACCAACTCCTTGTGGAGACCATCAAAATCATTATTCTCCATTCAAAAGAACTTATTGAGATGAAATTCGTACAAGAGAAAGTAACCCCTTTAAAGCGAGCAATTCAAGGACAGGTGGTGGGTTCACGTCTCCTACTGAGTTTCTCCTCTCCCCTCACCCCCTTCTCTGTTTCTCCCTCACTTTCCCTTGCCCTCCACCTGCCTTACAGGAGAGGTTCTGGAGAGAACTTTAGACTGTCTAAAGAGCCGGGAAGGATGTAAAGCTGTTCGGGAGTCCAGCCCCCTCCCAGCGTCTCGCCTTCTCGCTCCCTCTTGCTTCCACCAAGCCGTGTCTTCCTTCTGGCCTCCTCATATCTCCTCCACAGCCCGCCCTTCACCCCTCAACGTCTTTTACTCCACTGACCTCCATTTCTCACCCCCTGGCCATGGCCTGGGCTCACTCCTGTTCTCCATCACGCCCGCCGGGTTCCCCCCTCCCTCCCTCTCTTCCCACTCTTCCTCTCCTCCACCATCCACCCCGCGCTCAGCGCTCGGCCCTCCGTAGCCTCCAGCGGGTTCCCTCCTGCCCCTTCCACACACTCCATCTCTCAAAACCCCTTTCACTTGGTTCTCTCCTCCCCTCCACTCCCCCCCTCACCACCAGCGCCCCCTGCAGGTCCCCCTCCACTCGCCCCCTCATCCACCTCCCCCCAGGTCTCAGCGCCCCCTGCAGGTCCCCCTCCCCTCCCCTCCCCCCCTCATCCACCTCCCCCCAGGTCTCGGCACCCCCTGCAGGTCCCCCTCCCCTCCCCGCCTCATCCACCTCCCCCTCAGGTCTCAGTGCCCCCTGCAGGGCCCCCTCCACTCCCCCCATCCACCTCCCCACAGGTCTCGGCGCCCCCTGCAGGTCCCCCTCCCCTCCCCCCCGTCAACCACCTCCCCGCAGGTCTCAGTGCCCCCTGCAGGTCCCCCTCCCCTCCCCGCCTCATCCACCTCCCCCTCAGGTCTCAGTGCCCCCTGCAGGTCCCCCTCCCCTCCCCGCCTCATCCACCTCCCCCGCAGGTCTCAGTGTCCCCTGCAGGTCCCCCTCCCCTCCCCCCCTCAACCACCTCCCCACAGGTCTCGGCGCCCCCTGCAGGTCCCCCTCCACTCTCCCCTCATCCACCTCCCCGCAGGTCTCAGCGCCCCCTGCAGGTCCCCCTCCCCTCCCCTCCCCCCCATCCACCTCCCCGCAGGTCTCAGCACCCCCTGCAGGTCCCCCTCCACTCCCCACCCCCCATGGGCTCTCAGCACTACCTGCAGGGTCCCCTGCAGCTCCCACCTCCTCTCCTCCACATTCCACCTGCTCCATCAACCCCTCCCCTGGCCCCGCCCCTTGCACACCGCCCCACTTTCCTGCCCTGCGCCTGCGTACTGCCGTTCTTGACCCTCGAGCCCAGGCAGCTAGCTGGCGGCCGCAGGCCTGCAGCACGCGGCATGAGGTGGAGCTTACCGGGACTGGCCGGCCGGGCGCCGAGGCCACGCTTCCCGGGTGAGGGGCCACCCCCGGGGGCCAGACTCCAGCCTCTTCCAGAGCCGGAGCTGCCCCGCGTGGGTGCAGGCAAGAAAGGTTCTGGTAGGTGGCGAGGAGAGGGTCTGCCAGGGTGGAGCCAGGAGGGGGGAGGTGCCCCAGACCAGGAGGGGCGCATGCCAGACCTGAGGTCTGCACAGCCAAGGCTGCATGGGTAGAGGCTCGAGGCAGAAAGCCTCCGTGGCTCAAAGGGTGCTGAATCTGCAATTGTGCCCTGGTGGGAAGCTTGTCCAGGCCTCCCTTCTAGGCCTAGAATGTGCATTTGCTGGAAGCCTGCCCAGGGTCAAGTGTTCCAGGCCTGGAATGTGCATTTGTTGAAAGCCTGCCCAGGCCCAAATCTGTTGGTTCTAGAATCTTCTGGACAAACACCTGCTTTAGTCTCAATCCTACTTAGTCCAGCCCCTTCTAGGCCTAGGCTGAGTTAACTTAGTCCTGAGCCGTGTGAGCCCCAAAGCCTTTTGGGGCTGGAAACTTGTCAGGCCGTGATCAGCCCCAAAGCCTGCAAGGCCGAACCCACTGTGCCCACCCACACGGCTTGCTTCTTTCTCTGACAGACCAGGTCACAATGTCAGGGACCGAGATCTCTGTCCCTCCGGAGCAGTTCACCAAAATCAAAGAACCAGAGCTGATAACAGAAAAAACCCTGGAGGAGGAAGCAGAAGGGGTGTGCAGAGTGAGGGAACACCCAAGCTCTGAAGAGTTAGAGGCCGAGAGCACCCACGGGGCCCTCCAGGCCAAGATCCCGGGGGTCGAGCTGGAGCTCGTGCTGGCCATCCTGGAGGAGGGCGAGAAGCACATCCTGACCCTGCAGACGGTGCACTTGACCTCCGAAGATGCGGAGCTGCAGGACCTGGCACCACAGCACAAGGAAGAGGTGCAGGTGATGGTGCAGCAGGCTGGTAGTGGGTTGCAGTTGCTGGTGTGGCTTGGGGAGGGGTCCCCGCAGAGCCTGCACCAGTGTGTCACCATTAGCATCCAGGAGGAGGTGTACTCGCTGCAGGAGGTGGAGGTGATGCAGTTCCATGTTCTGGAGGAGAACGTGGCCGGGGCCAGTGAAGACAGTGAGTGTGCAGTGAGCCTGGCAGAAAGCTCTGGATCTATAAAGGTACAACTGGTTTTAATAAAATGGGGGGCGGAGGAGGAAGCCAGAAAACTATTTTTTAAAGTTACCCTTCATGCAGTATTATGTATGGACAAGCAGTTTAAAATTTTCAATTTAAAATTAAATACAGTAAAAATATTTCCCAGGAAAATCTTGGGGGACCTCATGTTGTTGTTTTTGTTTTGTTTTTTTGTGGTACGCGGGCCTCTCACTGTTGTGGCCTCTCCCGTTGCGGAGCACAGGCTCCGGACGCGCAGGCTCAGCGGCCATGGCTCACGGGCCCAGCCACTCTGCGACATGTGGGATCTTCCCGGACCGGGGCACGAACCCGTGTCCCCTGCATCGGCAGGCGGCCTCTCAACCACTGCGCCACCAGGGAAGCCCCCTCATGTTGTTTTTAAACAGTTTAAAAAGTTACACTAATTAGAATACGATGAGATGCATCGAGTTTTTAAATTGTGCTGTTTCGCCACCGAAACCCTTGATGCTTAGTAATTACAGTTTAAGCATTTTGGTTGCAATGGACAATCTTCTGTGCTTCTTTAATTTGTGTTTTTCTCTATGGGTTCTATGGTTTCATCAAAGCAAAGAGTTGAATCAGGCTGTAATTAATAGTATTGTACTTGTTTGAATACCTGTTTTTGTGTATTAGCCTGAGAAAGGTCAGGAAGAGGAACAGCTGCTGGCTGAAGGTGGATTCAGTGAAGAAACAGAAAGGTGGTTTCTTCTTGTGGATGTGAGACCAGGAGATGAAGGAAGAGATGAAATTGTTCTGACAATTGCAACCTTAAATATTGAGAAACCTGCGCTGGGTCAAGCACATGTTGAAAAAGCCAACGCTGCAAAAAGTCAAAAAAAGGCAAAGGGTAGGCCAGTTCATTTGTAAGAGACTCTTCAAACAACAGGGCTGCTGATTCTCTTTAGGGGAAGGGGATGGCATGGCAGTTGAAGTTTGAAGTGGTTGCCTTAGTCGCTTTCAGAATGTCAGGGGATGGGAGAAATTTTGAACATTCTGTATTGTGAATCAAATCCAAAAGAGTTTTGCATCCTGTGGGCAAATGTTCTGAAAGCATAGAACAGAGGCTTCCGAAAAGGGCCATGCACATAAATAGAAGTTTGGGCCCCATCTGCTCCCTAGTTTGCAGCCCCGGGGGGTTAGGGGGTCTGACAGAGACCAGAGCAAGTGCTTCAGGCCCTGGAGAAGGAAGGAGTGATGCCCAGAGGGCAGCAGAGGTGCCCTTTAAGGGGAAGGGAAGTTTAGGTGAGGCCAGGAAAGAGGATGACTCTGACCCTCGAAAAGTATTTGTTCAGCTTTTTAAAAAGCATTAGTTTCTCCCTTATTTAAATCAGGAGAGTCCACCCTTGAAGTCTCAACTTTTAGCTCATTTATAAAAAGTCATATCTGGCCACCCTCGGCTGTTTCCTCCTTCTAGCAACAGCTAGTCAGGGTTAGAAAGAGACTCAGTTTAGAAAGCCACACTGCCACCACTGGCCCTTCTTATGCGTGGTTAACGTTATTCATTTATGCTGATTGCCTCTGGCTTCAGTAGCTGGTTGCATTCGTAACCTTTGCTATATATTAGTTTCTCATATATTTAAATCAAGAGATTGTACCCCCAAACTCCCAGCTCCTATAGCTGATGTTCAGGATTTTTAATATATTCACAATTCTGCGCAAATGTCACCACTGTCTAATTCCAGAATATTTTTATCACCCTAAAAAGAAAAGTGTACCCATTAAAGTCACTTCTGGGCATTTCATTTAATGGACTCATACCCAGGTAACACGTGGCCTTTTGTGTCTGGATTCCTTCACTCACCATAACGTTTTCAAGGCTCATCCACGTCGTAGCAGGTGTCGGTACTTCATTCGTTCACCCCTGAACAACATTCCATTGTATGGATACACACCGTATTCTGTTTATCCAGTGATCTGTTGATCCAGCTTTAGGCTGCTTTTACCTTTTAGCTATTGTCCATGGTGCTGCTATGAATATTCATGGACAAGTTTTTGTTTGCACACCTGTTTTCAGTTCTTTTGGGTGTCTACCTAGGAGTGGAATTGCTGGAAACTCTATGTTTCACTATTTGAGGAGCTGGAGCTGCACCCATTTACATTCCCACCAGCAATATAGGAGGGTTCCACTTTCTCCACATTCTCACTATTCTCCATTTTAAAAAACTACAGCCATCCTAGAGAGTGTGAAGGGGTACCCCATTACGGTTTTCATTTGCATTTCCCTAATGACTCATGATGTTGAGTATCTTTTCATGTGTTATTGGCTGTTGGTGTGTCTTCTTCAAAAACGTTTATTCAGATCCTTTGCCCATTTTTAAATTGGTGCCTGTGTTAGCTTCCCTGGGCTGCCATAACAAAATGCCACAAACTGGGTGGCTTAAAACAACATAAACATATTCTGTCACAGCTCCGGAAGCTGGAAGTCTGAAATCACAGTGTTGATACAGCCATGCTCTGTTGGAAGGCTCTAAAAAAGAATATGCTCCATGCCTTTCTCTTAGCTTCTGGTGGTGCGGCAACCACGGCATCCTTGGCTTGTAGATGCGTCCCTCCAAGTCTCTGCCTCTGTTGTCACATAAAGTTCTCCATGTGTCTCTTTCTGTGTCTCTGTTCTCTTCTTATAAGGGTACCAGTCATATTGGATTAGGACCCGTCCTAGTCCAGTGTGATCATCTGAAATTGTCTTCAAAGACCCTATGTGCAAGTAAGGTCACATTCATAGATATTTGCCATTAGGACGGCAACGGATCTTTTTGGGGAACAGAACTCAACCCCAAAACCTTCTATTCCAAGTTTGTTGACTGTTTCATCATGAAAGGGTGTTGGAATTTGTGAAGTGCTTCTTCTGTACCTATTGAGATGATCATGTAGGTTTTTTTCTCCCTTTCTTTTGTCAGTTTGGTGTATTACATTGATTGATTTCCATCTCTGTTCAGCCTCTCTTCCATTACTGTGATAAATTCCACGTGGTCAAGGTGCACAATCTTTTAAATATGCTACTGGATTTGGTTTGCTAGTATGTTGAAGATTTTTGCATCAGTATTCATAAGGGATATTGGTCTATAGTTTTGTTTTGATGTCTTTTTTTTCAGTATCAGAGTAATACTGGCCTCATGAAATGAGTTGGGAAGTGTTTCCTACTCTTCTCTTTTTTTTTTTTTTAAGAGTTTTAGATGTTAGAGGAGTTTAGATGTTTTTTAAGAGTTTTAGATTGATGTTAATTCTTTAAGTCTGGTCTCCAATGATGCCATCTGGCCCTGGGGGTTTCTTTGTTGAACGTCTTTGGATTAATGACTCAGTCTCTTTATTGATTGTAGGGCTATTTAGATTTTCTGTTTCTTCTTGAGTCAGTTTTAGTAGTTTGTGTGTTTCTAGGAATTTTCCATTTTGTATAGGTTTTCTAGTTTATTGGCACACATTTCTGTATTCTCTTATAGTCCTTTTTATTTCTGTATGGTTGGTAGTACAGAAATAGTAGTACACTTTGCTTCCCGGTTTTAGTTATTTGACTTATCTTTTTTTTTGATTACAAGTCTAGAGAAAGTGTCATTGTTGGTCCTTTAAAAGAACCAACTTTCAGTTTCATTGGTCCTCTCTGCTGTTTTCTTATTTTCTATCTCATTTATCTTCACTCTAACCCTTATTATTTCTTCCTTCTGCTAGCTTTGGGTTTAGACTTCTCTTATTTTTCTAGTTCCTTAAGATGTAAAGTTATGTTATTGATCTGAAATTTTTTTTCTTTTTTTTTTTTTTTTTTTTGCAATACGCGGGCCTCTCACTGTTGTGGCCTCTCCTGTTGCGGAGCACAGGCTCCGGATGCGCAGGCTCAGCGGCCATGGCTCACGGGCCCAGCCGCTCCGCAGCATGTGGGATCCTCCCGGACCGGGGCACGAACCCGCGTCCCCCTGCATCGGCAGACGGACTCCCAACCACTGCGCCACCAGGGAAGCCCAATTTTTTCTTTTTTAATGTAAGTGTTTACAATTAAAAGTTTCCTTCTGAGCACTTTAGCTATATCCTGTAAGCTTGGTATGCCATGTTTTCACTTTTATTCATCTCAAAGTATTTTACAGTTTCTTTGTGATTTCTTCTTTGACCCATTGGTCCTTTAGGAGTGTGTTGTTTAACTTCTATATATTTGTGAATTTTCCAAATTTCCTTCTGTTATTGATTTCTGACTTCATTCCATAATGGTCAGAGAGCAAATTATTTCTGTCTTTTAAAATTAATTGACACTTGTTTTCTGATTTACCATATGGTCTTTCCTGAAGAAGGTGCCCTATGTACCTGAGAAGAATGTATGTTCTCCTGTTGTTGAGTGGAGTGTTCTATAGCTGTTTCTTCTGTCCAGTTGGTTTATAATGTTGTTTAAGTCTTCTGTTTCCTTGATGATATTCTGTCTAGTTCTCTTCATTGTTGAAAGTGGGGCATTGAAGTCTCCAACTGTTATTGAAGCATCTCTTCCTACTTTCAGTTCTTTCAGTTTTTGCTCCAAGTATTTTGGGGATCTGTTATTAGGTTCATGTAGGTGTATAATTGTTACATCTTCATGATGGTTTGACTCTTTTACCATTGCTTCATGTTCTTATTTGTCTCTTGTAACAATTTTTGTCAAAATCTGTTTTGTCTATTAGTATAGCCACCCAGCTTTCTTTTGCTTACCATTTACATGGAGCACCTTTTGTTCAGTTACCACATTAGGTGAGAAAAGGATGTGTGTAGTTACTTTGTATTTAAGTGGAACTTGAACACCTAAAGAAAGGTTTTTACAAATACATAAATGTTGTCTCTCCCTCCTGCAGAAGTAAAACGAACCTTCCACTGTGACATCTGCACGTTCACCTCTTCTAGAATTTCGAGTTTGAATCGTCATATGAAAACTCACACCGGTGAAAAGCCCCATATGTGTCACCTTTGCCTGAAAGCTTTCCGTACTGTTACTCTCCTTCAGAATCATATCAACACCCATACAGGTAAACAGCTGAGAGGGATGTTTCCCTTGAATGATGTGTGTTGAGGCTTAGGTAAGAATGCAAATCCATCTGTTTGTATATTAAAATAATACATTTTTTTAGACTTTAATTTTGTCTTTTTTCTTCAATTTTAGTTAAAACCATTGGATGTTCCAAAGATTTTTCTCATATCTTTCCGGGGCATTTGTGGTTTAAAGAGCCTCTTAATTTTTAAAGCATTTTGAGACTGAGTGTCATTTATAAGTTATGATTCCCTAGGAAAATTGTGGTTAAATCTTGCTTAAAAGAATAAACTATGTGATTTTACAGGAACCAGGCCCTACAAGTGTGGTGACTGTGACATGGCATTTGTCACCAGTGGACAACTTGTCCGACACAGTCGTTATAAACACACTCACGAGAAGCCCTTTAAATGTTCTGTGTGCAGCTATGCTAGCGTAGAGGTAAGTTCACTCTTCAAGTTTCGTAATGTCGTATTAAGAAGCTGCTGTAAAAGTCATGTTAAGTCTAACTACTAGTAGACTCTCTTGTAACATCTCTGCAGGCAATAATACTCATGTTGTTTCCTAAATTTAATTTTTTAAATGTGATTTCCTTTTTTCTTTGATTACGGACTAGTGAAAGCAGTATGTAGAGCTGTACAAATTACAAATAACCTGTGGTCCTTGAGAAATAATTCTCATATTTGTTAAAAAGTTCTACCCTGCATTCTTTGTAGGACTCCTTCCACAAAATCAAAGTGTATTTGCTCTAACAGAACAGAGATCCAATCTGAATTTTTGCTGAGATTTTTGAGCTTTCCTCAATGGCACTTGATTCGATGCAAAGCAATGTGCTTAAAGATTTAAACATGGCCATTTCCACTCTTAATGACAGAGGCCAACTTTTTAAATCTTCAGTTATAAGTCGTGTTCATTTCCACTAGATCGGTTTATTTATACCTTCCAGCAGATTTAGCACACCCTCAGTGAAACAACAGAACAGCATATTTACTTTTGAGTGTCACTTTTGTACAATTAATCTTTAAGAACTCCACTATCTAGCAGAGCGCGTGCTGGGTCCTGATTTTGAGCCCCATTGGGAAAGGCCGATACACTTGAATTGAACTGAGTTAAAGGGGATGTGGCTAACGTTTAAATACAGTAGCAATGAAACTGCGTTTCATCAACTAGGAAATTTCACAGACAGGGAAGAATTTGATTCCAAAAAAAAAAAATTTTTTCTTTTTGCTATAACTATTTTTTAAAATTATTTATCATCTGAGTTAAAGGTTGAAACTGTACTGTGAAAACACAAAATGAGGGTTTCAAAGAACAAAGCCATCTGAGAATCCTAAGCCTAGAATAGACTTTTGGTTGGTGTCCTGCCAGTTCTCAGCACAAATTTCCCACGTTCGCTGAGACCCTTCTCCAGGGTCGACCTCGACATATGGACCCTCTGTTTCTGCCATCACCCTGTTTTTTGCATGTTCCAAGTCCTCGCATGCTGGTCTGCACCAAGGGGGAGTGGCCAAAGCCCCCCACCCTGACGCCACCCCTTTACGCATGTGCCAGCAGGGATGTGTGATGCTGGGATGCAGAGTCCACCAACTTGTGAACTCCCCTCGTGCCCCCTCCTACCTTTCAAAGCCGTCCAGAGAAGGTTTACACACAGCCTTCTTGGATCACGCACAGCACTCAGCTTATCAAACCTCTCACGCTACAATTTTAAAAATTCCTTTTGTTTTGCTTTCTGATACACTCGAAGATATCTTTTTTTCTTCTAAAAATCTAAGCTAAATTTTTTGGTTTGGGTCTTGTTTTCCATTCCAAGTCTTCCTTTGTTCTCGAATGTTCTTTAGGCTTCTGGGTACTTGCCGCACGTTAGGGAACCAGGCCAAGTGGAGCCTTCCTAAGATCACAGACAGGCTGCCGAGGGCTTTCCCACGTCTGTAGCCCAAGCATGGTTCATGACCTCTGTTTCTGCTAAAGGTAGAAAAGAGCCTGAAATAAATGAATACAGAATAAGAACAGTCCTAGAAGGTCACTACAATAAGCCAAAAACATGATAAAATGGGCATGTTTGCCTTTTAACTAATTGCCTACGATATGTAATTAATCAAATTAGAATTTATTTTCTTCTACTTAAAAGTTCTTACAAACTGCTACTGTGTAGAACCTATTCTTTTTTATATATATAAATTTATTTATTTGTTTATTTTTGGCTGCGTTGGGTCTTCGTTGCTGTGCTGGACTTTCTGTAGTTGCTGCGAGCAGGGGCTACTCTTCGTTGCAGTGCACAGGCTTCTCATTGCGGTGGCTTCCCTTGTTGTGGAGCACGGGCTCTAGGCATGCAGGCTTCAGTAGTTGCAGCACACAGGCTCAGTAGTTGTGGCACGTGGGCTCAGTAGCTGTGGCACGCGGGCTCAGTAGCTGTGGCTCGTGGGCTCTAGAGCACAGGCTCAGTAGTTGTGGCTCGCAGGCTCTAGAGTGCAGGCTCAGTAGTTGTGGTGCAGGGCTTAGTTGCTCCGCGGCATGTGGGATCTTCTCAGACCAGGGCTCGAACCCGTGTCCCCTGCATTGGCAGGCGGATTCTTAACCCCTGTGCCACGAGGGAAGTTCCCGCGTAGAATCTATTATTTTATTTTATTTTTTTGCGGTACGCGGGCCTCTCACTGTTGTGGCCTCTCCCATTGCGGAGCACAGGCTCAGGACGCGCATGCTCAGTGGCCATGGCTTACGGGTCCAGCAGCTCCGTGGCATGTGGGATCTTCCCGGACCGGGGCATGAACCCGCGTCCCCTGCATCGGCCAGCGGACTCTCAACCACTGCGCCACCAGGGAAGTCCCCGCGTAGAATCTATTCTTAATGGCAAGGAAGGCGTTCCTCCATCCCTGGGCCGTTTAGGGTCCACAGAACTTGGAACTGTGAAGTGCTTCCGACAGATGTCGGTCCATTCAAGAGCTCACGTTTTCAAGTTTCTCTATTTATGCAAGCAAAAAATTTTCTGGCCTCTGCACTTCTGCAGCATGATCTAAACTTTGCAGCTATTGAGAGGCCGTTGTCTTAGAAATGAAAATAAGATTGTGGATGCCACGGAGCAGCTAGATTTCCATTTTCCTTTGTAAAGTGAAGCTGAAGGCGAGAGTCTCTTGAACCTCCTGCTCACTATTGCCCGAGGGTCTTACACACACGCATCAAATGCAGAGCATCATCCGCCACAGAGAAGAAGAAGCAGTGGCTTTAGCATGTTTTCTTCAGGGTGTGAGGTAGGCTCTGCTGTTAAGATCGGACTCGTTTAGATATCTTTTATAACGCTGGTTTATTGAAGACTCCACAAGTTTGAAGTTTCTGTTGCAATCATTATCTTTCATTTGTTTATCAGGCAAGTAAATTGAGGCGCCACATCCGTTCACACACGGGCGAACGCCCCTTTCAGTGCCATCTCTGTAGCTACGGCGGCAAAGACGCCTACAAGCTGAAACAGCACATGAGGACGCATTCCGGTAAAAGTTTCTCACGCTTAAGGCCAAATAAGTAAAGCGTAGTTTCCTTCTTACAAGTGACCTTGTCAAAGTTATCTTCAGTGCAGAATTAAAGTTCGAACGTCAAAGTGAAGTTTTGACACAGGAATGTTGCCTTTGCATTTATTTAGTGTTAAGGGAGCATAATTCAACACATAAACACAGCACGTAAATACCCCGTGGTGACCCCACTGGGAAGACTAAACACCGTCAACTCTTTGCTCCCATGGGTTTTCCAGGTTTTTAAAAGTCGGCGCCTTAATTCATCCTTCAACGTTAAGGCAAAACAAAAAACAAAGTGTACTGATTACGTCAAGCACTCTCTCTATATTTTGTTGTATAAGGACTCTGATTATGTGTGCCTCTGGGTTCTTTACACCAAAGGTAGGAACTAGGTGTGGGTCTTGAACTGTGAGTACCACCAGCTGTTAGGAGAGCCGCCCATCTGGGCTGCTGTCCACACAGCTGGACATCACGTTGTCTGGGCTTGATTTAGGAACCTGGCCCTAGTTGGGGGTCAAACACACGCGAAAGGAGTGGCAAAGGGAGTCTTGGCGGGGAAAGAAAGGCTTTCAGCTCCAGGTGTCCTTTGGGGAGCACCAGGGGTTTTGGGGTGCAGCCCCTAGGCGGAAGGTCATTGTCGTCATCCGTGTCCCAGGTGAGAGGCCCTACGAATGCCGCATCTGCCACGCGCGCTTCAGCCAGGGCGGGACCATGAAGATACACGTCCTGCAGAAGCACAGCGAGAACGCCCCCAAGTACCAGTGCCCGCACTGTGCCACCATCACTGCAAGGAAGGGCGATCTGCGTGAGTGTCTTGCGTAGAGAACTTCCTTTAGCTGCCCCGCGGGCCGGCTCTTCGGGAAGCCTGTGGAGCCCTGGGCCTGATCCCAGGGAGGCAGCGGGATTCAGGAGCTGCTCCTGGTGGGTTTTTTTTTTTTCCGGTCGTCCTGTGGTGCCATCTTGTGGCTAGATCTCATAAGTGCAGTTTCAGAGTCTGGCCCAGGCCCGGTCCAGGTACACAGATGGGTTCTCAAGGGCATTTGAGCTCATAAGGGGCTTCCCCGGATATTATTTTATTCCATATTGGACCTGGTTTTACAGATGACGAAGCGGATAAGGGACAAAAAGCGAACTGCCCCAGAGTCTCGTGACCAGGTGCCAGGAGGTGGCCTGACTGCAGGTTCTGACTCTCTATTAAATGATCTCTCCCGTGACACTCAGCAAATTTTTCTTAAACCCTTGCTGTGACCCTAAACAATTCTGGGAACCAAGGGTGCAGGGGCAAGAAGCAAGATGTGGTTCTTCCCATAAGGAACTTGCTTCAGTAAAAGAGCCCGCTTCACGGGACGTGAAATCTGTACTGTGACAAGGCAAACCCTCCTAACAATACGAGGCGCCTTGAGCAGCTCCAAGTGTCAGATTGGGAGCTGGGATTGTATCCCGCCTGCAGGGCAAGCCGGCCCTCCTTAGCCGTGGGCGGTGGTGGGGGTGACGGTGAGTGAGCCAGCCCCTCTCCTTTGTTTCAAGGTTCCTCGTCTCTCATTCTCTTCTTTCTAAAACACATAACACTGTGACACTCAGAATATGTGGGCAGAAATAGAGTCCCTGGTTTGCCCAGAGAAATTCTGGAGATGAGAGGCACAAACATTTGCAAACATTTCTGAAAGGGTAAAGGTGTTTAATGAAGTCTTAACTTTGCGTCCAAACCCTTTGTCAGGTGCAAAACAGCCCAGTGAGACCCTGTAGGGCACAAGAGTCTTGAGCCAGTTGCCAAGAAAGGACATTTCGACACCACGGCAAAGAAATACAGGTTACGTCCCACCCAAGTCGGTGGCGCACTCCCTATACCTCCATATACCTGTAAGATGCTTTGTACACAAGCTAAGTCTTCCTTCCTGTCGCTATATGGGACACCAAGCTCTTTAAATGACCGAGGCGGCACGGATGAGGTGTGTACCTCTGCCCTGCAGAGATGTCTTACACAAAGGATCACAAAGCCACCACGCTTTAGACTTCGTTGAGCAGAAATCATCCTAGAGCGCGCCTCTCAAGTACGACGTAGGAAAAAACAGAACACTGGCCTCTAACAGAACGTCGGGGCTTTATTTGAAGCCAAAATACAGAAGTTACATCTTTGTTATGTAAAACCATTTTAACATTATCCTAAAAGTCCACCCACACCGTAAGGTTCTCCAAGTGCTTTGTTAAACGAACACGCTAGGTCCGATATGCCTTACCTTATGTAACGCTTAACTCTATATGAACGAATATTAAAATGAGATGTCCGTGTGGTGTGCCTTTAGAGCAGCAGTCTTTTAGCTGAGACTGATTTTACCTCCCAGGAGACATTTCACAATGTCTGGAAGCACTTTGGTTGTCACAAGTGGGGAGGAAGGGATGCTACTGGCACTAGAGGGTAGAGGCCAGGGATGCTGCTGAACAACAAGACACCCACCCAGGAAGGCATCAGCCAGCCTCAAGTGTTAATACGGGCATACCTCGTTTTATTGCACCTTGCTTTCTCGTGCTTCTCAGATACCGCGTTTTTTACAGATTGAAGGTTTGTGGCAACCCTGCGTTGAGCAAGTCTGTTGGCACCCTTTTCCAACAGCATTTGCTCACTTCTTGTGTCACATTTTGGTAAATCTCGCAATATTTCAAACCCTCCACCAGCAAAAAGATTATCGCTTGCTGAAGGCTCAGATGACGATTAGCTTTTTTTAGCAGTATTTTTAAAGTATGTACATTGTTTTTTAGACATAGTGCTACTACTGCATAGTTAATAGACTACGGTATAGCATGAACTTAATTTATTTTTTTATTTTTTTGGTGGTACACGGGCCTCTCAGTGCTGTGGCCTCTCCCGTTGCGGAGCACAGGCTCCGGACGCACAGGCTCAGCGGACTTGGCTCACAGACCCAGCCACTCCGCGGCATGTGGGATCTTCCCGGACTGGGGCACGAACCCGTGTCCCCTGCATCGGCAGGCGGGCTGTCAGCCACTGCGCCACCAGGGAAGCCCATGAACTTCAATTTTATACACGGTGGGAAACAAGGAAATCCATGTGATTCACTTTATTGTGATGGTCTGGAACGGAACCTGCAATATCTCCGAGGTCTGCCTGTAGTAGCAAGGATGAGAAACCCTATTTGGAGCGTAGGGGAAATCGGCCTCACAGAAAGTAACCCTATTGTCCCACGTGATGTTCTGTTACTCTTTTAGGTGTCCATTTGCTCAACATGCATACGTACAGAGCTGCAGAGATGAAGTGCCGCTACTGTTCTGCTGTCTTCCACGAGCGCTATGCTCTCATTCAGCACCAGAAAACTCACAAAAACGAGAAGAGGTTCAAGTGCGAACACTGCAGCTACGCCTGCAAGGAGGTACTGTGTTTCAGGCACTTTGGGAAGGAGCCGAGAGTTGAAAGCAAGCGTTCTTCAAGTGTGGTTCACAGACCCCTAGAGGTCCTTGAAACCAATCGGGATCATAAGATCAAAATCACTGTTATTAACTAGTTGTAATGCCAACACATTATTTGCCCTCTTCACTAGGTGACATTGGTACTGATGGTGCAAAAACAGTGGAGCTGCTTTAATGTGAGTCACTGCGGCCACACCAAGCAGGACCACTGTGTTCTTGTTCTTCGGGCACTGGCAGCAAAAAGAAAGTGCAGTTTACTTAAGAGTGTCCTTGACAAAGCAGCGAAAGTTATTCACTTTATTCTGTCTTGACCCTGAATGCTCTTTTTAATAGTCTGCGTGATGAACTCCGAAGTTGGCATAAAGCACCTCCGCTGTCCTCCAAAGCATGGTGGTCATCTGGAGGAGGCATCTGGGGGACGTTTGAGTTGCCAGCTCAACTAGCCACTTTTTCATGAATCACTATTTTTTCTTGAAAGAACAGATGACAAACTCTACTTATTCCATTATTGGGTATTTGGTAGACATTCTCTCGAAAGCAAATGAAGTGATCCTGCCATGTCAAGGAAAATGGGTTGCCAAGAAAGCAATTCCCACTTGGAAAATTATATCCATCAGGGTGAACCTGGCAGCTTTCTAATACTTAAGACTTTTCAAATGAGATTGAAGTGATTTTAAGAAAGCATTTTTAATCGTATATATTCAACACCTAGAAGCTCTTTATAACTCAGTAAGCTGGTGTTTTCCAAATGACCCATCTGTTATTTACAAAATCATGCATGGGTAAAAGATCCATTCAAAGTATAAAAAGATCAACACATTTTAACATAACAAAGCACAAAAAGTTCATTGGTGTGGTTTCAGGCCCCACATTTTAACCAACTTTTAAGAAATTACTTGTTGAATTTTGGTGTAATAGAGAAGAATATCCACAATTATTTGAAAAAAACTATAAAAATTCTGCTCCCTTTCCCAACTACATATCTGGGAGAGCAGATGTTCTTCATCTACTTCAGCCACAATAACACACCCCTGCAGACCGAAGGCAGAAGCTATTTCCTTTGAATAAGGTTGCCAGACTTAGAAACAAAAATAGATAATGACCAGTTAAATTTGAATTTCAGGTAAACAACAAATACTTTTGTATACAAGTATGTCCCAAATAGTGCAATCTTATATATGAGGCGAGACATTCGTTTTTTTGTTTTAAAAAAATAGATAATAGACATTTACAGAAGTATGTTGACATAGTTGATTTGTTGTTATTTTTAAATGAATTGATAAATATTTTTTATATTTTTAATTTCTCAATTGATTTCTAATACAGTCAATATTAATAGATATCATCCCCATAAACAAAAACTCCTTGGAGTTGGCCATGATTTTTTATGAGTATAATGGGTCCTAAGACCAAAAGCTGAAGAACTGAACAGCGGTTTTGAAGCATTGTGTGCTACTGTGAATATTTTGCCACTGGTCACCAGAGGTGGAGGTCAGTTCTTATTGTGTTTCAAAGTGTGGGCTAGAAATAGTATATGCTTTGAATAAAGGAGAGGGAGTTTTTCTCGTAGATTTTGAGCTTTAGACTGTTCGGATGCCTCAGGCTCAAATTTGTGTAAATGAACTAAGAGAGCTTCCTGGAAGATGGATGAGACTTGGGAGGTGGTCCCAGGGAGGATAGAGCCCCAGGTGTTTGGGGAGCAGAGAGCAGACAGGGGTACCTGGAAGCCAGGGATGAGGCTGGAGCACTGCCGGGTGCACTGAGCCGCTTCGGTCCTGCAGAGCAGCCCTCCCAGGTGGTCCATGACTCCCAGCAGGAGACCAGGTGATGCTTACCTGGGAGAGAGGGATGAGCTGAAAGGTGTGTGGCGGGGAGGTGTATGTTCATGAGAGAAAGGTTGCAGGGAAGACCATCAGTTAGGGCATTAACAGTAATGCAGAAGTGGCCATATATTCCATCTGAATAATCATGCCATTTTAAGTAAAACAAATCAAATGTGTACTTTTGCTTGGCTCTCTCTATATTCTTGTCCTGATGCCCCAAATGATTTACTCATATAAATCTTAGTTAAAATTTTTGGTGATTTCTTTGCCAAGAACAATTATTTTCACCCAAATGCTTTATTTTTTTTAAAAGGAATTTATTAAATTTATTTATTTATTTATGGCTGCGTTGGGTCTTCACTGCTGTGCATGGGCTTTCTCTAGTTGCAGCGAGTGGGGGCTACTCTTTGTTGCAGTGTGTGGGCTTCTCATTGCGGTGGCTTCTCTTGTTGCAGAGCACGGGCTCTAGGCATGCGGGCTTCAGTAGTTGTGGCACATGGGCTCAGTAGTTATGGCTCTCGAGCTCTAGAGCGCAGGCTCAGTAGCTGTAGCTCACAGGCTTAGTTGCTCTGCGGCATGTGGGATCCTCCCGGACCAGGGCTCGAACCCGTGTCCCCTGCATTGGCAGGTGGATTCTTCACCACTGTGCCACCGGGGAAGTCCCCCACTATGCTTTTAAATCGATATGAAGATTTGTAACACTATCAGGAAGTAGCCGGGAAAATGTTTAGATGCTTAATGTCCTTCAGACCCCAAAAGTCTGCTGAGTTGAAACTCTAACAATAGATTTTCAAGTTTGCAGGTTCCATCTGCCCTTTGTAAACTCAGGTCATGGCAAATAATTATAGAAATAGGGCTGCAAACACATAAGCTCTTTTGGAGGGGAAATTGATTACGGTTTCACTCCCCAAGATATGTTCTACTGCATCCCTCCTGGGACTGTAGGACCAGCTAGGATTAATCATGAGCACTTGGTAACCTGATGGCAGGGACTGTGTAAGCTTCTTTCCTAGAGGCCAGACTGCACTACTTCCATGGTAGTGCTGTGTCAAGAATGCGTTTGCTTTGTTTTTTCTTAAAAATGCCCACATAGGGCCTCCCTGGTGGCGCAGTGGTTGAGAGTCCGCCTGCCGATGCAGGGGATACGGGTTCGTGCCCCGGTCTGGGAGGATCCCATATGCCGCGGAGCGGCTGGGCCCGTGAGCCATGGCCGCTGGGCCTGCGCATCCGGAGCCTGCGCATCCGGAGCCTGTGCTCCGCAACGGGAGAGGCCGCAACAGTGAGAGGCCCGCATACCACAAAAAAAAAAAAAAAAATGCCCACATCTTTGGGGAGGAAAAAAAAAAAGGTATACAATAAATAACATCTGATGCTAAAAAATTCCTGTCAGCTCAGCCATTTGTTTTCCTTCCCTTCTAGGAACGTCATATGACAGTTCACATACGTATCCACACTGGAGAGAAGCCGTTTGCCTGCCTCTCCTGCAATAGATGTTTCCGACAGAAGCAACTTCTAAATGTGCACTTCAAGAAATACCATGATACAACTTTCGTCCCGACTGTTTACAAATGCTCCAGGTGTGGCAAAGGCTTTTCCCGCTTGGTAAGCTCACTCAAGTCCCAATAAATCCTCCTTGAAAAGATCCCTGTGTCCCAGGCATGGTGTCACACTTGGGCAGTTTTATCCTGATTATAGAAACTTGCCAGGATTTAAGATAGCATCTGTCATGCATTAAGAAAGTGGTTATGAGTTTTTTGGAGTCACAAAACTCTTGAAAATCTTATAAACATGTGGTTTCCCTTCCGTGAAAAAAGACACTCCTGCAGACAGAATCTTGCAAATGGCTTTAGGGAGTTCTCAGACTCCCAAACAATCTACAAAGAACCCCTGCTTTTAGGGTAACATTTTTTAAATTGTCCCTGTGGATTAGATTTAGGCTACTTCACAGAGAGAATGCAATTTTTAATATGTTTTGTAGATATTCTTAGAATAGGACTCTCGGTACTGTGCTCAGAAATACTTACTCTTCAATTTTATTTTTTTAGGTGTTGTATTAGTTATCTATTGCATAACAAATTACCTCGAGACCTAGTGGCTTAAGACAACCAACATTTGTTATCTCTCATTTTCTGCTGGTCAGGAAGTTGGGAGTGGCTCAGCTGGGTGGTTCTGCCTCTGGGTCTCTTGTGAGTTACTGTCTGGATGTTGTCAGGGGCTGCAGTCATTTGATGGCTTGACTGGAGCTGGAGGTACCGCTTCCAAGATGGCGTGCTCATCATGTCTGTTGGCAGGAGGCTTCAGTTCCTCACTATATGGACCTCTCCGTTGGGCTGCTCAAGTGTCCTCGTGACCAGAGCGAGAGAGAGCAAGGAGGAAGCCACAGTGTCCCCTAATCTTAGAAGTGACACGACCCTACTTCTGTTCATTAGAAATGCATCATATAATCCAGCCCGTACTCAAGGGGTGAGGGGTAAAGTCCCTTTTGAAAGAAAGAGTGCCAAAGAATTTGTGGACATTTTAAAGCTACCACAGATGATTAGCTAGATCCCTAGATGATGTGTGTACTTTATAAAAGTTTAAAATTATCTGAACTTGACTATTTTTATGGAAGAAACTATCTTTTCTCTTAGAAGAAGATGGTAGGGTAGTTGTGTTTTTTGGGTAGTGTGTGGGACAGTTCTGGAGTGTTAATGCTGTTAGTTCAAAATTTCAAACAGAAGCGGTGGCAGTGCTCCAAAAACAATGTCATTCATGCTGAGTTAAAATTGTAAATAAGCTGCCCTTTGGTGTGAGAAACAAGAAAGCAGAGAAAAGAGTATGTCAGCCTCATAGAATCCTTCAGAACATAAAGTCAGAAGTTTTGAAACTTTTCCTTCCATTCAAGAAAGCACATTGGGACTTGCATCTAGAATATAGAAAGAATTTTTACAACACTATAATAAAAAGTTAAATACCCTATTAAAAACAGGCAAAGGATCTAAGTAGTCATTTCTCCGAAGAAAATATACAGATGGCCGATAGGCACATGAAAACATTCGTCACTAAGGAAATGCAAATCAAAATCACAGTGAGATACCCCTAGGATGAGCCATTAGAATGGCTGTGATCAAAGAAGGCAGATAATAAAAGATGTGGGAAAACTGAACCTGTTATACATTGCTGGTGGGATTTTTAAATGGCGAAATCACCTTGTAAAACAGTCCGGCAGTGCCTCAAAAAGTTAAACATAGAGTTACCATATGACCCGGCAATTCCACTCCTAGGCATGTATCCCAAAGAGTTGAAACATATGGCCACACAAAAACCTGTACACAAATGTTCACAGCAGCATTACTCATAATAGCCAAAAAGTGGAAACTACCCAAATGTACATCAACTAACGAACAGATAAAACACGGCCCGCGCATACACTGAAATATTATGCAACCACAAAAAGAAGTGAAACGCTGATACATGCTATATAACATGGGTGAACCTTGAAAAAAGGCAGACAGAGAAGGCTACATATTATTTGATCCATCTTGATGAAATGTCCAGAACAGGCAAATTCATAGAGACAGAAAGTAGATTAGTGGTTGCCTGGAGCTGGAAGGAGAGGGAATGTAGAGTGTTTACGGTATAGGATTTCTTTCTGAAATGTTCTAAAATTGATTGTGGTGGATAGTTGCACAATTCTGTGAATGAACTAAAAACCTTGAATTATACATTTTAAACAGGTGAATTTTATGGTATGGGAATTATATCTCAGTAAAGATGTTTATAAAAAATAAAAGAAAGGGATTTCCCACATCTGGTTCCATGTGTAAGGAACTTGGAAGTCACTACTTCATCCTAACAAGTAAAAAACTGAATAGAGTGAAAAATCAACAACTCTTTAGGATCCATAAAAGAGGTGAGGCCACAGGGCAAACCGCTGCCCCCAAGCTTGGAGATACAGACAGGTGAATGCAGGGAGTCCCCTCTTACCTGAGCAGAGACTTAGAAGCAGGAACTGCTGTGGAAGCCAGTGCCGGTGTAGGAAAACCAGAGCTGTCATTGATGAATTGCTGGAGGCTCGGTGTGGACAACTCTGAGTGTTGAAAGGTGCAGGGGGATCCAGACATAGGGGGATCTCCACAATATTGTGAGCTTTACCGCCAGGAGTTTAACAAGGTTCCCACAGCGAATATCTAAAAAAAAATCACACAAAATCTCCTTCTGCTTCCTGCAGGGGGATTGGAAAAGGAACCATTCTTCTTACCAAGGCCTGTCCTAGGGGTAGACTAGTTAACCAGTGCCTAATCTGCTGGGGTTTTATCAGAACCTAACTGACCTGGGAAAGGGAAATACCCAAGTCCACCCCATCCTAGACATTCTGTTCCACCCAAGAGGGGAGAAAAAAGAAACTGAGAAACCACAGCCCAGAGGCACAGGCTCACGAAAAGGCTGAGCCCTCAACACAGGCTGGAGAATGCACCCCACACCACCACATTACTAAAGGCTTATTTACAGCAGCTTCTTTTATCCAAAAAAAAAGAAAAATTCCAAGGTGTGCCAAACAGCAAAAAACACAATTTGAAGAGAGAGAGCAAGCATCAGGAATGGCAGGGATGTTGGAGTTACCAGGCCAGGAGCTTAAAACAACTATGATTCATATGCTAAGAGCGCTAACAGAAAAAGTAGGCAGCACGCAATGTAAGCAGAGCTGGAAATCCAAAGAAAGAACCACAAAGACGTGCTAGAGATCAACAGCAATGTAACAGAAATGAAGAATGCTCTGATGCAGGAAATCAAAGAAGAACTAAATGGAGAAATAGTCCATGTTCATGGACAAGAAAACTCGATATCATCAAGACGTCACCTATAGATTCAAAGCAGTTCCTATCAAAATCTCAGCAAGTTATTTTGTGGATGTTGACAAACTGATTCTAAGGTTTACAGAGAGAGCAAAAGACCCAGAATAACCAACACAGTATTGAAGGAGAAGAATAAAGTTGGAGGACGGATGCTACCCGACTTCAAATAAAGCTTCAGTAATCGAGAGATAGTGCAGTATCGGTGCAAGAACAGACAAACAGATCAATGGAACAGAATAGAGAACCCAGAAATAGACCTCCATAAATACGGTCATCTGATCTCTGAGGAAGGACCAAAGGCAAGACAATGGAAAAAAGATAATCTTTTCAACAAATGATGCTGGAACAACTGGACATCCACGTGCAAAAAAAAAAAAAGGAATCTAAATACAGACCTTACACTCTTCACAAAAATTAACTCAGAATGGGTCACAGGGAGAAGGGGAAGCTGGGACAAAGTGAGAGAATAGCATTGACATATGTACACTACCGAAGGTAAAATGGATGGCTAGTGGGAAGCTGCTGCATAGCACAGGGAGATCAGCTCCATGCTTTGTGACAACGTAGAGGGGTGGGATAGGGAGGGTGGGAGGGAGGGGATATGGGGCTATCTATACATTTAGCTGATTCACTTTGTTGTACAGCAGAAACTGACACAACATTGTAAAGCAATTATACTCCAATAAAGATATAAGAAAAAAAAATGAGTCACAGACCTAAATGTAAAACACAAAACTGTGAAAGTCCTAGAAGATAACATACGAAAAAATCTAGATGACCTTGGTATGGTGATGACTTTTTAGATAAAACACCAAAGACATGATCCATGAGAGAAAAAACTGATAAGCTGGGCTTCAGTAAAATTAAAAATTTCTGTGAAAGACTGTGTCAAAAGAATGAGAACATAGCTACAAACTAGGAGAAAATATTTACAAAAGTCACATCTGATAAAAGATTTATCCAGCATATAAAGAACACTTAAAACTCAACAATAAGAAAACAACCCAGTTAAAAAATGGGCCAAGGACTTTGACACCTCACCAAAGAAGATATACAGATGACAAATAAGCATGTGAAAAATTGTTCTCCATCATATGTCATCAGGGAAATGCAAATGAAAACAATGAGATGCCACGACACACCTATTGGAATGGCCAAAATCCGGAACACTGACAACACCAAACGCCACCGAGGAGGTGGAACAACAGAAATTCTTCTTCATTGCTGGTCGCAGTGTAAAATGGTGCAGCCAGTTTGGAAGACAGTTTGGAACTTCCTTACGAAACTAAACCTACTCATACCACACAATTCCACAGTCGTGCTCTTTGGTATTTACCCAAGAGTTGAAAACTTATGTCCACACAAAAACCTACACACAGGTGTTTATAGCAGCAGCTTTACTCATAATTGCCCAAACTTGGAAACAACCAAGACTTCCTTGAGTAGGTGGATGGATAAACAAACTGTGGTGCATCCAGACAGTGGAATATTATTGAGCACTAAAAAGAAACAAGCCATCAAGCCATGAAAAGACATGGAGAGGGACTTCCCTGGCAGTCCAGTGGTTGGGACTTTGCCTTCCAACGCAGGGGGTGCGGGTTCGATCCCTGGTCGGGGAACTAAGATCCCACATGCCTCGCAGCCAAAAAACCAAAACATAAAAAAGAAGCAATATTGTAACAGATTCAATGAAGGCTTTAAAAATGGTCCCCATCAACAATGAGATCCCTGATTGAACACCTGTATAGACCATAACCTCCTGGACTTTGGTGGATTTTGATCCACCTCTTGGATGGCTCATTGTGAGCAAAAAGCAGTAAGATGGAGAAGGTGGAGACGTTTCGTGGTCTGCACACCTTCCTTTTCTTTTCTTTTCCCTCCTCTCCCTTGTCCCTTTCCGACTCCTCCTTCTTTAGTAGATTGTAAGGAAAATGTTAGCATCAGAGAACTAGAATTGGATTCAAAGGGCTTCCAAGAATGGAGAGAAAAGCTTTGGTAGAGGACCAGATAAGTCAAGGGATCTTAACCACGCGGCAAGTGTGTGATTTGCCTTGGACGGCACCAGAGTGCTTTTTCTGGAACTGCATCATTTAGACAGGGCCACATATGCTCATTTAACACAAATTGGTGAAAGACTTACTAGGTGCCAGGCTCTGTGCTAGCCCTAAGGATGCCGGATTCATAAGATTGGAGTTATATCTTTGAGGATCATTAAATCTATTAGTTCCCTAACATTGTCACTCTGTTTTTGTTGTTACTCTTATTTTTTTTAATTAAAAACATTTTTTAGATAGAGAACTTCTTATTAATTCCCTTTATATAATTTAAAAAGAAGGTTTTTAATGTAATAATTTAGCATGGCATAAATGTTGAGTCATTACAGTTGGAAAATTGTTACTCTTATTTTTAAGAGAAGTTACAAAAGTTAATGGTAATCCGAAACCAACAAAACAATGGCAACAACAACAAAAAAATTAATATCAAAGAAAAAATTCTATTTTGAAGATGTTATCTAGAAAGAGTGAATACTTTAATTAAGTGAAATAATGATTATTTATGGACTTATGGTTACTTATTGGTTTTTGTGTGCCTAGTTCTTTAGAGATCTAGCATGACCAGTGCTGAATACTTCTATTCAACTTGTGATTCCCAAGAAGAGGAATGGGTGTCACTTTCATCTCTTTCGCTGAACTCGTAAATACAAGAAGTGACATTGTTATCAGTACATTATCTTTGTCTAGGAGGACAACAGTATACTTTGAATTAACTTCCTGTGTTAGGAGTTCATAGTATACACAGGAATACAAAATGAACTGCAGCAACTGTGGGGTGAAGGATTATAAGTGTCCCAGATTAATGAAAATGGTGTAATTCTCCTCAGATTTCCCTTTTCTGAACATGAGAGCAGCCGGTTATTTTCCTGTTGAAAATTCTCAGATGTTGTATGACAGCGAGTGGAGTGAATCTATTTCTTCATTAAGAATAGCTATTAGGGCTTCCCTGGTGGCGCAGTGGTTGAGAGTCCGCCTGCCGATGCAGGGGACACGGGGTCGTGCACCAGTCCAGGAAGATCCCACATGCCGTGGAGCGGCTGGGCCCGTGAGCCATGGCCGCTGAGCCTGCGCGTCCAGAGCCTATGCTCCACAACGGGAGAGGCCACAACAGTGAGAGGCCCGGGTATCGCAAAAAAAAAAAAAAAAAGAATAGCTATTAAACTTCTATTTCTTTTCTCTCTAAAAAATATTTGATGGCACAGGCATAAAGAAAGAACTACCGACTAAATACTTGGTTTTCATTCTTAGCCTCACAATACACAATGGGCAAAATATAACAATTAGATGGTAGAAACTTAAGTTAATATTTACTTTCACAGTTATGGGGCAGGACATTTCAAGAATTGGAAGAAATTTTATAAAAATTGTTCATAAAGAAAACCTCAAATTTCTCTTTAGCTTCCAAAATAGTTGAAATTGCAAGATCATGTTTTTGACCATTGCAAAAAAATTGTTTTAAATCAACAATACAAATGTGAATGTTCAAAATCACTCTTTTATAACATTATTAGGACTAAAGGAGAAATCAAGAATAGAATTAAAATTATATTTAAAACTTATGAATAGCACGTGTCCAAACTAATGGAATGCAGCCAAAAACTACAGCTATTCGAGTCCTTTGCATTTCCATTTAAATTTTAGAATTAGCTTGTCAATATTTGTAAAGTTGTAGCTTTAAATGAGTTTATAATACAAAATGGAAAAGAGGAAATAAACATTTAAATTAATATTTTAGAAAGAGCCAAAAAAAAAAAAGGTCCACATCAAAAAAATCTTCCAGGGCCTCCCTGGTGGCGCAAGTGGTTGAGAGTCCGCCTGCCGATGCAGGGGATACGGGTTCGTGCCCCGGTCTGGGAGGATCCCATATGCCGCGGAGCGGCTGGGCCCGTGAGCCATGGCCGCTGAGCCTGCGCATCCGGAGCCTGCGCGTCCGGAGCCTGTGCTCCGCAACGGGGGAGGCCACAACAGTGAGAGGCCCGCATACCGCAAAAAAAAAAAAAAAAAAAAAAAAAAATCTTCCAAAAAAAAAAAAAAGACATGGAGGAACTTTAAATGCGCATTAATTGAAAGAAGCCAATCGGAAAAGGCTCCACACTGTATGATTTCAACTCTATGGCACTCTGGAAAAGGCAAAACTGTGGAGACAATAAGACCAGCGGTCGCTTGGGGTTGGGGTTTGGGGGAAGAAAGAATAAGCAGACAACAGGGGATTTGTAGGGAAGAAAATCTACCTCCCTCTCAATTTTGCTGTGAATCTAAAACTGCTGTTTAAAAATAGACAAATAAATGAAAGTATATCTGGATACTCAAATTCAATTTAATTTTTAAAAAGTATATGATTCACAAACTTCCATTCTTTAGCCCACAGTGGTCCCAGTGTATCTCTATGCCAGAATGTCACAGGGCCACCCCTCTCCACCCCAGTAAGAACCCCTGCTCTGGATTCAGAATACTGGGCACCTCCTCTCTTGAGAAACATTTCCCTGACACAGATGTTTGTTATATTACTTTGCCCCCTGGGCGGTAAATGTCCATATGTTTACTTAAAATCTTACCCCACTTACTTTTTAAAGGCTGGATGTGTTTTTGTTTGTTTTGTTTGCTCATCCAAACTGGTGTCAGGAGTTCTTAACCGTGAACTTTGTGAAGTGGTAGGGAGACTGTGTATGGAGATACACATGCCCTTTGCTGGGGAAGGAGCCTTGCTTTTTATCATATTCACAAAGGAATCCTTGACTCCAAAAGGCTTGGTTTTGTATACTTCGACATCCTATAAACCAGGGATCGGCACACTTTTTTCTGTAAAGGGCCAGAGTAAATATTTTCAGCTTCACAGACCAGTTTCTGCCCCGACTACTCAAGTCTGCTGTTGTAGCTCAAAAGCAGTTTGCCAACCCCTATGGATAAGCATAAAATGGAAGAAATTTAAATACCATCCCCCTCCCCTTACATGTGGATCCCTCCTCTTTCCCCCGACGCACCAGGACAGTCCTGAGCACCACACTGAAGTCTCAATGGAAATTAGGGGTCACATTTTATATAATCAGCATATTTAATGACATGCTGCCAGTATCTTACTTTAGCATATGGACTTAGTGTAAGTGTTCTCACTTATTTTAAGCCATCCTGAGTGTTCATAGACAAAAATATATCGTTACTAGGTTTGATAGGAAAGCTCTGAGCTGCCTTTTTAATTCCAAATGTTGTACAGTCTTAATACCTCCATGCACAGTGGGTCTGGAGGGAAGCTGGCAGGGCAGTAAAATGCCCATGGTATATTACTGACTTTCATAAAATCGAGGGTATATTGAATTTTTCAAGCCTCACTTCAGTAGAAGCAGTCTAGGAAAATAAATTCTGTCTTCTCATTGACGTCCATGACTTTAAAAATATTTTAAAATAAGCTGGGTTTCGGCTAGACCGAAACACAACAGGAAAGGGTCACCTTTAAAAAAATCATCTTTTTTGTACAAGATTACCCAAAGCGCGCATTCCTCCCCACTTCCCGCCTCTTTAGCCGTGGGTTTTCCACGCCATTCCCAGTGATGCTGGCTTTCCCTGTGCTCTTATTTCTCCGGCAGAGTAACATGAAGAGACACTTGAAAAAGTGTGGCTCCAGGCAAGAAAAGCCAACCGCCTCGGAAAAAGGAAGACGAACGAAAAAGAGGAAGCCGACCATCCCGAAAGAGACGGCCAAGGAAGACGGTACCTCACATTACATGAATCAGGTTTTATTTTGACGGTGGTTTTCTGGGTGTACGTTCCCCTGGGTGCTGAGCGTTACTGCGCAGGGGACGCATCCAGAAACCCTAAGTGTCCGACCCCAGCAGGCGCCTGGTCCCAGCAGCCATTGCTGCTGCTGCTCCAACGGGCGGGTTGGTGAAGTGGGAGGATGTGCAGAGGAAGTGAGCCTGGGGACCCCGGTGGGTCCACACCCCCCGTCACATGGGGTCCTGGCGGGACGTGAGAGCCAGGCGATGACGCTGCACATGCCCCCGCTGTCCTTGGTCGTGCTGGTGGACCGTCCCTGTGCCTGGCGGAGCTATGGGCCTGTGTCCATCTCCTGGGGCTGCCACAGCGAATGACTGCATGCTGGGTGGCTTAGAACAACGGAAATTGATTTGCTCATAGGTCTGGAGGCAGAAGCCCTAAATTAAGGCCATCAGCAGGGCTACGCTCCATCTGCACACTCTGGGTGGGGGGGGGCACCTTTCCTCGCCTCTTCCGGCCTCCGGTGGCCCAGGCGCCCCTGGGCCTGTGGCTGCATCACCCCGTCTCTGCCTCTGTCTGCCCGTGGCCGCATCCCCTGTATCTGCGTCTCACCTTTTCTGTCTCGTACCGACACGTGTCGTTGGCTTTAGGGCCTGCCTGGAAGATCCAGGAGGATCTCATCTCGAGGGCCTTCATTACATCTTCAAAGACCCTTGTTCCAAATAAGCCCGAGTCCCGGTTTGGGGGTTAGGATGTGGACGTGTCTTTTGCGGGGCTGCCATTCAACGCATGCCAGGCGTCAGTCTTTTCCCTCCGGCCTCAGGGAGCAGATGTGAATCCCCAGGTTAACACAGGGGTTGCCCGTGCCCTGTCGGCCCTGTGAATGGTTCTGCTCCACGAGGGGGAGGCCCTGGCTCCTGTGCAGCTGTTCTGTATGTTTTCTGTTCCTTTCGTATGAGAATCTTAGAACTTAGAGTGTGATTGGAAACCAAGGCAACCTTCAGCAAAAACAAATGGAAAATGTTTGCATGACATCCTCATCCTTTAAATTCTCTAGATTTTGATTCCAGCCCCAATCCTGGACTTGTGAATGTTCCCACGGATAGCTGGAAGCCTCTTCCTTCCTTCAAGGGTTGTCAGATAAAGTGGAGGACACGCCCAGTTAAATTTGAATTTCAGATAAACAATGAATAACTTTGTCGTATGAGTATATCCCACACACTATCTGGGATAAACTTATGCTAAGCAATGATTCAGTGTTTATCGGAAACTCACGTTTAACAGGGTGTCCTGCAGTCCGTCCTTTTCCCCTCTGTGCTGCGTCCCTCATTGCAGTAACTGTCCACATGCCAAACTCCCTGGTTCTTTTTCCACGTCTCACCCACCTGGCAAAGCTCAAACCCTGGAGGCATCGCGGGAGCCAGGTCCTGGAGGGCGGGTGACCTGGCAGGACCTAGGGGTCCTCAGTCGGTGCACAGCTGCCCAACTCAGTTAGAACCATCCAGAATCGCACCCACGGCCCATCTCTGGAGCACTGGCAGGACCTAGGGGTTCTCAGTCGGTGCACAGCTGCCCAGCTCAGAACCATCCAGAATCGCACCCACGGCCCATCTCTGGAGCACCTGTTTTATCTCCTGCAGGAGTTAAGGGACACATGGTCCCTTTTACCGAGTGCAGCCCCACACCGCAGGCCTTCATCCCGTCCGCCAGTGGAGAACCGGATGGCAGAGGCCACAGCCCGCCCCGGGCTCCTGTGGACACCCCGTGGCGCCTCTGCCTGGCACCTCTCCCACCTGCTCACCCCTCCACGTTTCTCTCCTCCCTCCCCAGCGGCCAGCTCGTCCGGTTCAGCCAGATCCTTCTCGCCAGCCTCAAATATACTTGTGTCTTGAGAAAAAATAAATACACTGGCAGGACTCGCAGCTCCACTTGGCTCCTTCTTGTTCCCATGGACTCCCCTCTCCCCTGGCCCCTCGGCCCCTCCACTGGGCTTCTAGCCCCATCACGCCACCCGAGGTCACTGCGTTCCGCCGGCCTCTCCCTGCTTTCCGTGGCCCTCGCACTGCTGACCGGCCATCTCTTGACCTCCAGACCCACTTGCTACAGGCGGAGCCTCCTGGCGTTTCTCCTGCCCCTCTAGCTGCCCTCCCCCGGCCCCGCTTCTAACCACAGCTCCTTCTCCTCCGCAGTCGGCCTGGTGTCCATAGAGGACCACTGCCCCCATGCCCACACCTGTGTCATGTCCACACCTGTGTCATGTCCAAGCTGCGCCATGTCCACACCCATATCCATACCTCTGCACTTATGCCCTCGCCCTCGTCCACAGCTGTGTCCACACCTGAACCGCATCCACACCAGGCCCACGCCCTGTCCTGCGGCTGCAGTTCCTTCAGGCAGGTCACTGGTGTCCAGGACTGCAGCCCCCGTAGCCTCTGCAGACTGGGGGTGAATATTCAGCTGCCTGGTGAGCACGTCTGCTCAGCTGTCTCAAACTCAGTCCATCCAAAACTGAAGTCTTGACACCCCTCCGCCATCCCTGCCACCCTCAGCCTTGTTCTCTCCCACATCCCCGACCCACACCGGCGTCTGGGCCCCTGAAGCCGCGGCTCGCACTGGCAGCCCCTCTCGGCCACATCTGGAGGCAGCCGGTCCTGGCACCTCAGCCCCCGCTCATCCCGACTCCACCCCTGCCTCCGCCTGGCCCAGGACACCGTCTCGCAGCGCCTCTCCCGGCCGCCGGGGCACCTTTTGCACGTGCACGTTGGGCCCCTCCGTCCTCACCGCCCACCTCCCGCAGCCCCTTCCCTGACCACCCTCTGCTCCAAAGCCCAGGACCCCAGACACAGCCCCCCAACTCCAGCACCCAGCCACGCTGGTCCCCCCTCCCATCCAGGCCAGGCTCACCCTCTCCTTTGCCGGGAATTCCTGGGTGACGGTGCCCCGGTTCCCCAAGCTCCCACCTGTGCCTCCCTGAAATCTCAGCTCTGAGCCCCGATCGGGTCAGCTCCCTTCGCATGCCCCCAGGACTGTGTCTCTGCTCTGCAGATCCTCACCCGGGGCTGAGTTTCACGTTTCTCTGACCCTCCGGTGAGTGCCGTTCTCAACTTCACCGTGCTCCCCTGCAAGGCGGGCCTGGCCGTCAGGTCGGTCCCCAGCTCCCCCCGACCAGGCTGGCGTCACTGTCGGTTCATGCACCGCTTGTTAAATAAACCAGCGAGTCATGAGCACAGTCCCTTATGGGCAAAGTCAAGCAGGTGAAATCGACTCAAATCCTTCAACCACGGAAAAGAGATCCCGAGGCCAGGTTCCCCGGACCCCTCGGCTGGCTCCCAAGATGCCGACATGAATGTGTGACTTCCTGGCTAATTAGGCACCTAAGGCCCCCCCCCCCCCGATACATAAATGCAGTATTTTCTTTGTGCCTAAAAGGTTTGGCACAATTCTTCCTGAGTAAGAGTAGCCTTCACTAGCGGCCTTGAAATCGTTGCCCTCCGTTGGTGACATTTCTGCCGGGGAGCGGAGTTCAAGCCTAAGGGCTTCCAGCCTGGACACCGGCCTCCGCAGGTGCGGGGCAGCACCTCACCCTCATTAGTCCTGAGCTGACCTCTCCCCAACGTGCTTTCTGGACGTTGACATTGAAAGAACAGAAAAAAAATTTTTTTAGTGATGGAGAGTGGGTCCCCACGTGCGCCTTCTCCCCCGTTTACTTACACTAGTCTTTGAAACAGGACCATTCTGTCGACGAGCTCTGGGAGGGGCCCTGGAGACACGGCTGGCGTTGCCTGTTCATGAGCCAGAAGGGCAGAAAGGGCAAAGCTCTTGCAGTTTTAAAACTCGGGGATGAAAAGACTGGATATATTAAAACGTTTTGCGTATCGAAGAGGGTCAGCTGTGTATTCAAAGTAACGTGTGAATTGAGACAAGTAACCTGACTTGTATTAGCCAAAAACAGGACTTGATTTGCACTTCAGGGTTTTTTTTTTTTTTTTGGAACCTCCATCCTCCAGGTAATCGTCTCACTTCTACTTTTGCCATGTCAGTGGGTCAGCGTGTCCCCCACCAGGTCCTCGGTAGATTTCTGCAAGTTACTGTCAGACGGCACCTATTCCGCGACTCTTGTGTTCATCTTTGTACACAAGGCCTGGGTCTTATTCCTCTCCCCCCTCCCCCGCCAAATGCTTCAAGGAACCGTAAGCAAAACTATGTTGCAACGAGTTTGAAGTCACATGCGGTAAACGCCTTCTTCTGGGCGGGGCCCTCTGTCTCTCATTGCCCGTGCCTGTCAGTGACTTTCCAGGGGTCTTCTTGGGGAGGAATTTGGAAAATGGGTAGGGGGTTGGATGTGGATGTGAGCCTCTGTTTTTAGACTCCCAAAGTTGGGCTGACTGTTTAGAAGCTGCTGGAAGGAGGGCAGGGATGGTCACGGATCTGAGTGTGGCTCATAGCGTGTACCTAGCAGGACGCTTGACCCGGAGGTGACTCGGGGTATGTTGGTTAGCTGATGGGACAGGTGTCCCGAGAGCAGCTGGCCTTTTTCATTTCATCAGTGTCATTCCGTGGGCACCAGGACAAGACTTGTGTAAGCGGTCCGGCCAGTAATTCACAGGATCTGCATTCACCTTAAGCCGTGGTTCTCAGCGGGGGGTGATTTTGCCCACCAGGGCACAGGTGCCTGTGTCTGGTGGCATTTCTGGTTGCCACAGCTGGGGGAGGGTGCTTCTGGCACCCCAGAGGTCAAGGCCAGGGAGGCTGCTAACCACCTAACGGTGCGCAGGACAGGTTCCCACAGCAGGGAACCCTTCGGCCCTAAATGTCTACAGAGCTGAGGTTGAGAAGCCCTGACCTAAAGCTGAGGTTGAGAATAAAAATTCAGCGATTGTTTCCAAAATACAATCGCACCGTTTATCAGTTCTGATGTCTTGGCTGCTTTATTTTAAATTTGCCAACGCTGTGCCTTTTCCCCAAGAAGCCGCTGCCGAGGAGGCCTCCCTGGTGAGCGGAGAGCAGTACCTGGGAGGGCTGGTTCCCATCGACTTTGGAGAAGCCACGGCTGGAGGCGAGGACCTGGAGGAAGACATGACCTGTGAGATGATCCTGGCCGTGAGGGAGAAGTGATGGCGAGTCCGGGTTCAGTGTTACGACATGTCATTCTTAATGCACGTTACGAGGGTTTAGCACTGTCTTTGAAACAATTAAATTCATGACAACGGATGGTCACAGTTTTTCCAGAGCTTGTGGTAGTACCTAGAAATGTTTGCCTATTTTCAGTTGGGTATTTCAGAAACACTGCAGGTATTTGATAAAGGGCCCAAATCCTGAATTGGAGGATGAAACCTCAAACCTATAAATTCATTCACTTGATACTGGCAGGGTGGCCCACAAGGAATGAGCAGTGATTTTTGGATAATAGTCATTTCCATGATAACGTAGACTACTTACTGCTTCAGCAAACAGGCAAAGCTGGGAAACTACAGGTTGAATTGTACACACCCATGATGTTTCTGATATTATGAGGTTTAAACACAAAAGACGAATTTTATGTCCCTTTTTATACAAATGAATTATCCATAAAATTTAAAGCTACCATAATACTTTTAATTACTTCCAAATTCAGTGCAAAGGATCCTAATGGTATTTTTTAAAACTGAGTAGAAAAAGAGACACCTCAGATTAGACTGGAAAGTGATGAGCAATTTTTCTACTGTGGCAGATCAGCAGGGCTCACTTTGAGATTTTGTATTCTTTCTTAATTTTCTTTGGCAGGTATGAAGTCCCCCCATTACATTCCGTTATAGCTTATTAGTATATCAGTTTGTCACCCTTTTGTTTTGCTAAAACGCCTTTGTTTATATTTTTAAAATAATTGGCCGAGAAGAAACAGAAAAATCTGATAATGAAAATGTGTACTTGCAGAGAATTTGTACTTTTTTAGAGCACCTATAATGAGTATTTTTTTGCCACACCAAAGAGGTTTTCCCACATTCGAGCAGCGCGTGAAATGCCTCTTTAGTACTTAAAATTAACTAGTACCTATCTTTATACTGAGTCGTATTTTTCTTCTTTTCTTAGCTCAGCAGCTGCTTTTGCTGTGAACTCCCTCCACCCCATATTTTAAAATCATTGATAGGTCCTAAGTTCAAATTCTTTTTTTTTCAGCTTTATTGCGATATAATTGACAAATAAAATTGTAAGGTATTCAAAGTGTACCTTGTGATGATTTGATATACAATTTGATGTGTGTATGCATTGTGAAAGAATTTCTCCCATCTAGTTGACTAAATTCAAATTCTTAAAATGCTGATCTGCTGTTAAAATACCCCAACTTCAGAAGCCCCATGTAAGGTGAACATATGGAAGCAATTTCCCAGCAGGAAAGGCAGTATATTCTTTTTATGACAGTGAATTAATTGAAATCACATAATAAGACTAACCCCATGGTCTGTTGTATGCTGTAATTGGGCCTATTTGAACTTTTACAGTAGTTTCTTATTCTTTGACTGTTGTTTAAAGAGGTTTTTGCAAAACTCAATAAAATAAAATGACTTAAAATTGCCTTTCTTTGTTTTATGTGAATGATGGTGCTAAAAAAACGTCTTCTCTGCCTGGTGGGGATGTGGAGAAACTGGAACCCTTGTGCTTTGTTGGTAGACTTGTAAAATGGTGCAGATTCTATGGAAACACTATGGTGGTTCCTCAAAAAATTAAAAACAGAATTACCACGTGATTCAGCAATAGGGGATAGACCCAAAAGAATTGAAAGCAGGGTCTTGAAGAGATATTTGTACACCCGTGTTCATAGAAGCAACATTCACAATAGCCAAAAGGTGGAAGTAACTCAGATGTCCATAGATAGACAAATGGATAAACAAAATGTGGTCTGTCCATACAATGGAATATCATTAAAAAGGAAGGAAATGTTGACACCTGTTACAGCATGGATGAACCTTGAGGATATTCTGCTAAGTGAAATAAGCCAGCCTCAAAAGGACAGATACTGTATGATTCCACTTATGTGAGCTCCCTAGAGGAGTCAAGTTCATAGAGACAGAAAGCAGAATGGTGGCTTCCAGGGGCCGAGGGGAGGGGGAGGGGGAATTATTGTCTAATGAGCACAGTTTCAGTTTCGGAAGACGAAAAGGGTTCCAGAGATTGGTTGCAAAGTGAATGTACTTAACCCTACTGAACTGTACGCTTAAAATGGTTAAGATGCTAAACTTCATGTCATGTGTTTTACTAGCATGTACGTTTTTTAATTTAAAAAGAACAGATAACATAAGAAACATGGTTTGAAAATGTAAGCCCAGTTGGTATGTAGACACCATCAAAAACTCCCCAGAAACAGTCTTTCATAGGTAATTTTCAGTGTTTTGCATGTATAACATCTGGATGAGCTATTAGGTAGAATTAAGTTCAGATGCTCGGCTTTGATTCCGTTATGTGCCCAGATTCCCACTGACGCCTGGATCAAAGGAGAAATTCCTGATGCCTTTGACTTCTGTGACAGGAGCAATGACACCAGTCTCCACAAGAGAGCAGTGGTTTCTTTCTTTTCAAACACGGAGACGGACGCCAGACCTTGGAGACAGTTAACAAACCCAAGTGATAACAAACAGTCTTGGCGATTCATTTGATCACTTTCGTACGACACAGAAAAGGGAGTAAAAAGCTGTGTCTTTAATAGTAACAGGAGGGTTTCTGGCCCTTGAGGTTGCTCAGTGAGAAAAGGGCTTTTCCAGGACCTGGAAGAGAAGACACTCGTGGCCCTGGGGTCAGGATGCCCAGAGAGAGACCGCCTTCGCCATAGTTCTGCGAATCCAGCCGGAAATCATTCTGGAATGCACACCTCTTGGACAATTTAATGCCTCCTTTTTGGGGCAAGGGTGTTCAAATTACAACATTGTTTGACCACAGTTCTACTATATAAAGGATGCTTTTTAAACACACCTGAGGCTTGACTGTTGCCTCTGTTGTTTGAGATCAGTCACTGAAAGGGTTGGGACCACAAGGGGGGTTAAGTCCTGATGGAAGTCAAGCAGCTTACGTTATAAAGGTCGACAGCCTTGTGAAAATGGCAGGAGCTTCTTATTTTCCAGATATTATTTCCAGTCTAAATGTGACGCATTTGGCTAACCATTGATAATCTTACTGAATAGCCCCTGGGAATATATGCTTTATGACGATCAGTCTTTAGTGGGCAGTGTTACTTAAACATGTTCAATGAACAGCCTTAGGACCTTTGGCTTATCAAACCGACTGTTTCTACATTTCCCCAATTTTTTTTATTGCAGTTTATTTTTAATTGAGTGTATCAGATAAAACAGATTTTAAGGGGCAGCCTCATTTACGGTGCTACTTAAGTAGCTTTTGTCTCATTTCCAAGGCATGGCTGCGATGATGAGCCTCATTTCCATAAATCATTGTCTTTTATAGTATGCACAATTTAGGATGTCAAAAGACATACATGCTTGTTTTTCTGAGCAGTTGCAGGTAAGTACTATACGGGATGCTCACCATGCTTGTTGAGACAAAAAAATGCAGTAAAGGAAAAAAAAACTCTGAGCCACAATGGCTGGGAGCCAGCCACGGGAGACCATATAGGAAGACTACAAATAGCTCTCATGGTGGAATATTCCTCAGAGAAGCAGCCAAACGACAGCCGGCACGTGATGTCATTTCCTGTTAATGAAGAGTGACAGTTTGTTGAAGAGTCCAAAGGTCGCCGATTAAAAGACTCATCCAGATAATTATTATAATTGTATCCCAAGGCCTGAACTATAAGTATCAGGAAAGTAATAACAGAAAACAGCACGCCAGACACTGAATTACTTTAAATCAATCAGCATCTGTCACTAACTTGATTGGAAAAGCTGTGTTTAACCTTTTCCGAGGTAGCCCTTTCACTTAATGGCCACTTGAAAACTTTAAATGAATTTGTGGAGAGAAGTTCATCTAGTATTTCAAAGCATGAGAACCGCTTCACCCCCTAAAAATGAGTAACATGCTTATGGCATTGAAATCGTCGGTGAATACTGACAAAATAATTCTAAAAGGGATCCTAGGATTTTTCTACGACATAAAAATATGTTGTCAGTTAAATAATTTATCTTAAGCAGAAAAAAGAATTTCACTACACAGGCACCCCCAAGGTTTGCTGCTGGTGTAGAAGGGTTTAAGTACAGCTGCCCCAGATGTCAAAAATAAATTTTAAATGGAATATAGGAACACATAGGCTTTTTCTGTCCTGGCCACAGAGTGCCATTAGCAAGCCTGATGCCAACTCCCTAAATAAAAAAGCTAATATTTGAAAGTAGGAGTCTTTCGAAGGAGCTAGAGGAAGTTGAAATTTTATTAATGGATGTGCCCAACTTAGCAGTGAAATCCCTGGAACATTTTCTGCTGGGACAAGCCCTGGAGACCGAAGTGTCACCCGGCATGACCGTCTCCCTAGAAGCGGCCACAATTGTTGACCACTCTTTTTCAACTTTGTGCGCCTGGATTTTAGAACGTGATCCCAAAGCTGTGGATATTCAATATCGTATGCGTGAACCCGTGTTACATCTGATTCCTGAATTCCCTCGGAAGCCCCAGCACGAAATGGAAGTAATGTTTCAGGACGTGGGAAGGACAGCTGCGTTCACGAGCCACAGCGGGAGCCTGGCACCCCTGCTGGAGGGGGGGGAGGGGTGCTTTCAAGGATGGATGGCATGACTGGAGCTGCAGGTGGGCAGTGAGGACAGTGGGACAGCCCCGCCTGGACTGAAGCCTGTGTCTGCAGAGGGCCTGGGTCCTGCTCGGAGCAGCGTCGCCTGTTGCTTGGGCGTGTACTTCTCACTGCACTGGTCACCTGGTCCCCCACTGGCCTCGGCCAGCGTGAGGCCCCTCCTGAAGCGTGGCTCTATGTCCCACCACATGACACACCTGACCGTCACCTGCTCCCGTCACGGGGGCGGGGGTGGAATCCCAGCTCCTCCAAGGCCCTTGACCATGGAGCTTCAGAAATCTCTCTGGGCGTTGGGACTGTCCAGGGGCTTGTGAACTGGACACCCCAGTCCACGGAATTAGCAGCTCCAAGTGGCACCGGAGAATCAGGCAGTATTGTGGCAACGCCACCTCGGCATCATCTGCCCTCCAGGCTGGGTGTCTTCCCTGTTTTCACCAATGTCGGGAAAACTGAAGATGCTTTTAATACCGGGACCTAAGCATTTCACTCTGGGTGGTTCTACCCCAAAGAGCAACTCAGCAGCTCTCAGGTGGCCTGTCAACTGGTTTTTGTCCCATAGGGAACGGAAGAAGACAGAGCCTCTGGAAGCGACGTGTGAGCTGTGTTCTGGAATTTGCGGGGCCTCCTCCGTGGTTTGGCACCGAGATCGCACACTCAGGTGGCCTGGGACAGCTGTTTCACGGTGGCAGCGCGTGACCCATGGCAAGGGGAGGGAGATGGCAGGAAGATCCGGGACCTGCCAACGGTACAGCAGTTACTATCAGGCTGCTGGTAAATGTGTCACGTAGAGCACGAACGTTTGAAAATGCATTTGTCTGACTTTGCAAACTTTGCATGTGTCCTGTGTCAGGCTAAGAGTCCACTTTGGATAACACAGACCCATTTCAGAATAAGAACAGCTGGATCTTCTTAAAAATTATTCTTACCATTTATTGCAACAGTTAGGATAATGTCAGGATGGATGGATGGATGTGTACAGGTAGATACTTGCTCACATTTTTAAAATTTTTGTTTTTAAAAAATTTCATGAAGAATCAGAAATTAGTCATGGGAATATGGGGCCTTTAAATGTTGGCCAAATAGAAATTAATTTACTAATCACAACTTTTTATCTAAGTGAAATGGATATTAGAATTCTTCTTAGTGCTATTTCCAACAATACATTTTTTTTACATATTTTTAATTTTTGAGGTGTAAGTTACATAGAGTGAAATTCCCCCTTTTAAGTGTACAATTCTGAGTTTTGACAAATGAATGGCCATGTAACCACCGCCCCAAATCCCACTGTGCTCCTTTGTTGCTACCCTGCTCCCAATCCATAGCAACCGCTGGTTTCTTTATGTCCCTACAGTCGTCATTTCCAGAATGTCATATAGATGCAATCATATGTTTCCAATCAAAGACACTATATATTTGAGTCTGGCTTCTTTTATTCAATGTAATGACTTTGAGGTTCAGCCTTGCTGTTTCCTGGATTATTTGTTAATTTCTTTCTACTGTGGGATAATATTCCATTGTATGGCTATTCTACAGTTTGCTGTCTATTCGCCAGGTCAAGGACATTTGAGTTGTTCCCACTTTGCGCGGATTATGAATAAAGCTGTTATAAACATTTGTGTACAGGTTTTGTGCAAATATATATTTTCATTTCTCTTGAGGTAAGATCTCTAGGTCATAAGACAGAAGTTGTTCAACTTGATAAGAAACTACCAAACCAGTTCCCAAAGTGGACACACCTGTATTCCCACCAGCCAGGTATGAGTGGTCAAGTTGCCCACATCCTCGCCTTCACTTGGTATTGTCAGGGGGTTGTTTTGTTTTGTTTTGAGCTGTCCTAGTAGGTGTGTAGTGACATCTCATTGTGGTTTTAGTTTGCATTTCACTAATACCTAGTGAGTTTGAAAATCTTTCCATGGGCTTACTTGCCATCTGCGTATCTTCCCTGATGAAATATCTGGTCAAATCTTTTAACCATTTTTTAAATTGGGTTGAGAGTTATTTATAGATTCTGGACACAAGTTCTTTACCAGACATATATTTTGCAAGTATTTTCTCTCTGTTTTCTCTTTTCATTCTCTTAACGGTGTTTCTCAAAGAGCAGATTTTTAAAAAAAATTTTTTGATGATGTCTAATTTATCCTTTTTTTGATGGTGAATCATTCTTTTAGTGTCCTGGCTAAGACATCTTTGCATAACGCAAGGTCACAAAGACTTTTTTCTAGGTTTACTTCTAGAAGTTTCATAATTTTATGTTTTGCACGAAAGTCAAGGATCCATTTTGAGTCAAATTTTGTATATGATACAAGGTGTGGATCAAGGTTTCTTTTTCACATATGGATGACCAATTGTTCCAGCACCATTTGTTAAAAAAAAAACATCCTTTGTCCATTGAATTCCCTTTGCAGCTGCGTTGAAAGTAAATTGGCCACACGTGGAATCTATTTCTGTATTCCATTCTGTTCCACTGATCCAGGCTTTCATCACTACCACACTGTCTTGATTACTGTGGCTTTATAGTAAGCATCGAAATTAGAAAATGTGAGTCCTCCAACATTGTACGTCTTTCCCAGAATTGTTTTGGTTATTCTAGATCTGTTGCCTCTCCATATAAATTTACAAATCCATTTGTTGATTTGTACAAAAGATGTACAAATTTGTACACTTTGTTGGACAAAAGTACATTTTGGAGGGGATGAATTTACAGATCTGTTTGGGAAGAATTTATCATTTTAACAATATTGAGTCTTCCAATCCATGAACACAATATATCGCTCCACTTATTTAGATTTTTGATTTTGTTCATCACTGTTTTGTAGACTTCAGTGTACAGGTCTTGCACAGATGTTAGAGCTTATACTGAGTTTTTCATGAGGTTTTTCTTTTTTTCATACTATTGCAAATGGTACTGTTTTTAGAATTTCAGTTTCCTATTGTTCATTGCTAGCATAGAGAAATACAGTTGAGTTTTGTATATTGACCTTGTATCCTGCAACCTTACTAAACTCACTTGTTATTAGTTCTGGCAATTTTTTTTGTAAGTGCCTTGGTATTTTCTAAATAGGCAATCATGCCATCTGCAAATAGAGACAATTTTATTTTTTCCCCTCTCCAATCTATGTTTTTATTTTCTTGCCATATTGCTCTAGCTAGGGCCTCCAGCATGATTTTGAATAGGAGTAGTGAGAGTAGACATCTTTGCCTAGTTCCCAATTTACAGGGAACTCGATTTACATTGAGCCTTTTGCCATTAAGTAAGACGTTAGCTGTAGGTATTTTGTAGATGCCCTTTATTGCACTGAGGACATTTCTTTCTATTACCAGTTTGCTGAGAATTAATCACGAATGAGTACTGAATTCTGCCAAATGCTTTTTCTACATTAATTAAGATGATTATGTGCTTTTTATGTATCTGCCAATATTATAGATTACACTGACTGATTTTCCAATGTTGAACAGCCTCGCATTCCAGGATGAACTTCACTTGGTCGTGATGTATTATCTTTTTTATATTTTGCTGGATTTGACTTGATAATATTTTGCCGAAGATTCTTTTATTTATGTACACTAGCAATACTGCTCTGTTGTTTTCTTGTAATATCTTTGGTATTAGGGTAATGCTAGCCTCAAGAAATGAGTTGGGAGGCGTTCCCTCCTCTTCAGTTTTCTAGAAGAGTTTGTATAGAATTAGGATGATTTCTTCCTTGAATGGTAGTATTTACCAGTGAAGCCACGTCGTCTGGAGTTTGCTTTGTTAGAAAGTTTTAACTGTGGATTCCATGTCTTTAATAGCCATGGGATTATTCAGGTTGCCTATTCCTTCTTGAGTGGGCTTTGGTAGTCCATGTCTTTCAGGCATTTGTCCATTTCACCTAAGTTGTCAAGTTTTAGGACATATAGTTGTTCATAACATTCCTATAGTATCCTTCTCATGTCTGTAGAGTCTATAACAATGTCCTCTCTTTCGTTCTTAATACTGCTAATTTCTGTCTTCTCTGTTTTTGTCATGGTCAGTCCAGTGAGAGGTTCATCAATTTTGTTGGTCTTTTCAAGTAGCCAGCTTTTTGTTTCATTAATTTTCTCCCTCATTTTTCCTGATTTTAATTTCATCAATTGCTGCTCTTATCTTTATAATTTCATCCCTTCAGGTTAAATTTGCCATTCTTTTTCTAGTTTCTTAAGGTAGAAGTTTGGATAATTCATTTGAGATGTTTCTTATTTTCTAACATAAGCACTTGATGTTATAAAATTCCCTCCCAGCACTGCTTTAGTTGCATTTTACAAATCTTGATATGTTATATTTTTATTTTTAGTTCAGAATATTTTCTACCTTCCCTTGAGATTTCCACTTTGACCCATGGGTTACTTAGAAGTGCATTTAATTTTTAAATATTTGGGAATTTTCCATATACCTTTCGGTTTGTGAACTCTAGATTTATTACATTACGTTCAGAGCATGAATTTTGTATTCTATCATTTCTCTTAAATTTGTTAGGGTTTGTTTGGTGGCCCAGAATATGGTCTATCTTGGTGACTGCTCCATGTGCACCTGAGAAAACTGTGTATCCCGTTGTTGAGTGGCGTGTTCTAAAATGTCACTTAGGTCACATTGTTGATAGTGCCGTCCAGGTCTTTTAGATCTTTACTGATTTTCTGTCTGTTTGTTCTTTCAATAACTTAGAGAAGAGTGTTGAGGTCTTCAACTATAATTGTGGATTTGTCTATTTATCCTTTCCGTTTTTCTTCATATATTTTGGAAAGGCTTACCTGCCTCAGCTTGGGACCTTGTGTTATTATTAAATGCTGTGCCCATCACTTGCTAAAACCGTCTTGCATGGTTGCAAGTTGTTAAGAAATGAGTGCTCAGAACAAAGGCCTTGAACATTAGGGCCTCTGGGAGGGCCAGAGTCTCCTTCATTGCTGGTGCCAGAGCATTGGGGCTCAGCTACCAGCAGGGCCTCTCCGTCTTCCAGGTGTCAGAGGTGAATGTACAAGAAGGGCTGATTCCAAGGCGGGGCAGGGGATCTGAGCTCAGGACCCTACCCCACCGCCAGGTGACCTTGGACCCTGATTTCCTCAAGTCAGTTGACACCCATAAATGGAATGTCCTTGCTAGAGGCTGGGGAAACCAAAGGAGATCCACTGTGGTTCTTGCCGCGAGGATGCTACAATCTCTCCTTCCTGTTACTTGGGGTCCCTGAAGAGCAGACGGGGCCCTGCATGCCTTATCAGGCCTCCTTTCAGCACCATGCCCGTAAATGCTTAACCACAGTTTGGGGCAGGGGAGCCATATTTGCCGCGTTTGCCAATTTCCATGGTGTGAATACTCCCAACCACGGCGGGTTTCAAGCTACCAGCGTGACTCACTGCGTGTGGACCGGGGAGACACACAGGCACACGCTGTCCTACAGCATTTCCACTGTACAGAGACAATAGAGATAAATAACCCCAAGGTCATGGATAATAGCAAAGTGTAGTGAAATAATTAGGGAGAGGTAAGTGCCGAGTATTGATTACCTTTGGTTTTAATATAACTCATCTAATGGTAAGTTTATATAATTTAGTTTTAAGAGTGGCCATGTTTGACAACTGCTATGCAAAACCCCCGAGGATTCAGCCATCAGCTTGTGTGGACTCATCAGGTGCCACCTCATTTGCTTGCAGAGACCCGATCACGACTCAGAAGAACCTCAGACGAACCTCAGACAAGCTTGGCCGACGGGAATGAATTCGTTGGTGTGACAGAGGTTCCAGAGTAGCTCTTAAGCAGAGGGGCTTGGGTTCTCCGTTTTTAACAATGTCTGCAGTAACCTCTCTGCTAGCTGTGAGACCTAGCCCTGCAGAACCAGGACCATGCAGTGCTCTGATGGGCCAGCCTTGGCCACGCCCCTCCCTGGACCTGGGGGTGGAGTCAGCAACCAGTGGACCAGAGCAGGGAGCAGTAGTGTCCCTGGCACATCTGAGAGCATTAGGGCAGTGGTCCCCAACCTTTTTTGGCCCCAGGGACCAGTTTCGTGGAAAACAATTTTTCCACGGACCGGGGTGGGCAGTGGTTTCAGGATGATTCAAGCACATTCCATTTATTGTGCACTTTATTGTTATTATTATTACATTGTAGTATATAATGAAATAATTATACAACTCACCATAATGCAGAATCAGGGGGAGCCCTGAGCTTGTTTTCACTTGCCACTCACTGATAGGGTTTTGATGTAGTCTGCAAGCAAGTGATTTATTAGGGTCTCTGTGCAGTCAAACCTCTCTCTAATGATAATCTGTGTTTGCAGCCGCTCCCCAGGTCCACCTCAGCTGATCAGGCATTAGATTCTCATAAGGAGCGTGCAACCTTGATCCCTCGCAGGTGCAGTTCACAGTAGGGTTCGCGCTCCTACGAGAATCTAATGCCACTGATCTGACAGCAGGCGGAGCTCAGGCGGTCATGCGAGCCATGGGGAGCGGCTGCAAATACAGAGGAAGCTTCATTCGCCCACCGCTCACCTCCCGCTGTGAGGCCCGTTTCCTAACAGGCCACGGACTGGTACCGGCCTGGGGCTTGGGGACCCCTGCCTTAGGGAATGGGCAGTGGATGTCCAGTTGTCAGAAACAGTGAGGGACCATCACACAAAGCCTCAGAAACCTTCAGCTAACTGTAAAATCCCATGTGAGCATTTGGCTTGTGGCTTTTCCATCTTGGGATATATTTAAACGTTTTGGTGCTCAAGGTTTTCAAATTTCAGAAGTTATCCACACTTGTTTTAAACAGTAAATGTAAAGCGTTGCTTGTATAAATATAAAGGACAGAGTTACTCATCTCCCCAGCCTCCAACTCCACACCCTAACCCACCCTACCCCCCAATTCCCATTGTTAGCAGCCTGCCCCATGCCCCTCTCTGGGCTATGCAGTCCCAGACACACGTACACATGGGGGGTTGTTTTGTTTTTTGCAGAAGTAGACCCAGACACACATGTGATTCTGCAACTTGCTTTCTCTCACTGTGAGGTAAATCTTGGGCGTCTCACCAGTCAGTAGACAGACCCCGGCATACGTTAGGGTGGGCTCTAGCTGGACTGGTGGGGGGAAGGGGGGCTTTTCATTCATTACTCCTACCAAGGGCGTGGAAGTGCAAAGATCTCTTGTGATTTCTAAATTTGGTCAGAGTGTATGAGGCTGTGCAGGGTGCCTGTGTGCTAAAAATACCAGCCCGGGTCTGGGGTGGAGGCTGCACATTCACAGAAGACAAAATGGGGACGCCCAGGGTGGCAGCGCATCTGAGGTCCTTGGCAAAGCATATTCAGGCTTCTACAAAGAGCCTCAGCCTCTCTAATCTGAAACCCACGCTTCAGGCCACAGTGGTGACCTGGTGACCAGGTCACCAGTGGTCTCCAGGTGAGCAGGGTATGTATTCTAGAAGCTGTGCCCAACTGAGTCACCTCCCCGCCCCACTGTTGGTTATGTTAACCTGTCATTCAGTACCACCTCAGGATTTGGGCCATATCTGGGTACCACTGCACAGATACTTACTTATTTCCAACTCACTTTTTAAAAATCAAATACATTTATTTTTAAATAAAACTTCACAACTACAATAAATGGAAAACCAAGATCCCCTGTCATAAATAGTTATGATATATAGATAAGTAGATAATGTACATCATGATAGTATATAATATTGTTGTTGTATTAACGCTTTGGAGCATTTGCTCTGTGCCGGGCTCTGTTCTAATCTAAATATGGACTCATTTAATCCTTACAACAGCTCCCCGAGGGAGGTGCAGGGTGACCCCCTTTCTACTGTCCCTCATCTTGCAGATGAGAAAAGGAGGTTCAGAGTAGCGGCACCTTAAAATAGACAGGTCACTACCAAAACCAAAGACAGGGACCACCTCGATCGTCCAGGTGCCTGTGGGCGGGGAACCTCAGCTGTGCTGGACTTTGAATTCGTTTCCGGCATTTGCTTCACTCATTCATCTCTTCAACAAGTGTTTACTGAGCACCTACTGTGTGCCGCGTGCTGGGGATGGGGTGGGGGGATTCTGTCTCTGCCCTCCACGAGCTCTGCCTGGTAGTGGAGAGAGTGCATGTTGTGGGTGCTTCAGAGCTGCAGAGCGGGGGAAGGGAAAGGGCATTCACCAGCCTAGGCTTCGGGTGTGGGTCTGGGTGCTGGACCAAGTTTCTAAACTTTTCAAGAAGAATAGGAGCTGGGTGAAATAAGGGAAGAGGAGAGGGGAACATGGTGATTAAGGTGCATTCAAAAGATGAATTGAAGTCAGTTTCATGTCCTCACCGGAGACCCCTATTGTGAACAGACTGAGAGAAGGAAACCTCAGTTTCCTCATCTGTAAAATGGGAATAATGGTACCAGCCTCATAGAGTTACATCTGTGAGGATGAATGTGTCACACAGTTTGTAAAGCATTCTAGCGGTTCCTGCCACAGAGTAAATGCTCAAAATGTCACTAATAATAATGATGATAATTATTACTGTTTCTGGCAAGTGATGGTGTTTTCCATTTACCAAAGCAGTGTTGAAAAGTTCTTTTTAAGTATTTTTGATTCAAATAAATGAGTTTAAAAGTGGCACGCTTCACCTGAAACTAAGACAATATTATAAACCGACTATAATTCAAAAAAAGGAAGTAAAAAATAAAAGTGGCCCTCTTGCAGTGAGTTTAAGTTAATATCCATATTACCATGTTTGTCTTCATTTGCATACATCCTGAATTTTACAAGCACACAAAAAATTAACCTGTAACTTCCACCTGTCCTTTTGTCTTCCTGAGGCTTTAGTTAGAAAGAAGTGGAAATCCAACACCATTCTTTCAAACTAATAGCAATTCATTTACTTGATGGGGGATTTAAATTCCTTACCAAATGGCACCAGCAATCTAATAATGAACAATATTTCTAAGTAGCACAGCTCACAGCGTGGGGCTCCCTAGATCTGACTTCGACGGCAAAACCTCTATCTTTATGACTAAAGTTTCTCTTCGCAAAGCCACATAGTTTTGCAAGGACATCTATTGGAGTAGCCAATAGAAGCTGAGTTTTTCTTCAGCTCTTCCCGCCTCCAAACATGCTCACCTGGTGTCTGTGAGGAAGGTGGTATTTGGGGGGAAATTAAAAATCTGGAAGTATTTTTTTTTTTTGGAAGTATTTTTTAATCAGATGACGGAAGAGCGAGCATAGGCTCTCAGTAAGACCAGCCTGGCCTAGGATTCCAGCTCCCACCTCCCATTTGTAAGGGATGACAAACTAGTTACTGCCTCTGAGCTTCATCTCCTCGTCCGAGAGATGGGTTACTAAACCTCTCTGTGCCTCAGTTTCCCTCTCTGTAAGACAGGCCACCTCTTGGACTCTTGAGGTCGTGAAACGAGACAATACAGGGAAATGCGTTTGGCACAGACCTGGTGCTTAGCGCCAAGCAAATGTTTTCTGTTATTGTTACTATGTTAATAACGTCTATAGCCTGAGGACAATCCCACGTGGCTGCAGGGGGTTTGAGGGTGACATGGGGTGATGCTGGACGGCACCTGCCCTTTAGAAGCAACTCTAGAATTTTGGACAGAGCTGTGACTAGGCATCCACAGCGCTGAGGGGCGTGTTGAAATCTGAGGTCAAAGCCATCTCAGGTGGACTGTAAAAGGCAGAGAGTTCAACGGAAAGAGGATGGAGGTTGCTGCTTTTTAGAACTTTTATTCACAGGAAATGCAAGACACTAGTGCCCCCCCTCAACTTCCCTGCACCCACTCTCTACCCCCGGCCACCATGCACACACGTGGCCCAAATGAAGCCCACAGCTGATGCAGGGTGCCCACCGAGCCCACAGCTGGAGTGTGAGCGCAGAGCTTTAAGCATTGTCCCATAACAGTAATAATAGTAATCAGAAGCCCGTGGGTGATGGACTAGTCCTAGTCCAAGGGGTTTACACTAATTATCTCACCTCATCTTCACAACCATCCCTTAGGGGAAATGTCATCATTATTCACCTTTTGAAAATGCAGAAAGCAAGGCTCAGAAGAAGTTAAGAAACAAGCCCCAGGTCACACAGCTCAAAGATGGAGCCAGGATTGCAACCTGGGCAGTGAGACTCCGCGAGGCTCTAGGGGAGAATCCATTTGCTTGCCTTTTCCAGCATTTGGAGGCTGCCCAAATCCCTTGGCTCATGGCCTCTTCCAGCTTCAAAGCCAGGAAAGGCCGGTCTTGGTTTTCTCACTCTGACACTGACTCTCCTGCCTCTGTCTTCCACATTTAAAGGACCTTGTGATGACATTGGCCCACCTGGATAATCTAGGACAATCTCCCTGTTTTAAAGTTAGCTGATTAGCAACATTAATTCCATCTGCAACTTTAATTTCCCTGCCACATAAGGGGACGTCACAGGTTATAGGGATTAGGACGGAGACATCTTTGGGGGGCCGTTTTTCTGCCTACCACAGCAACCCTGAGTAAATGACTCCACCTCTCGGAATCTCTTGCCTCGTCTAAAAAGAGCAATAGGGGCTTCCCTGGTGGCGCAGTGGTTGAGAGTCCGCCTGCCGATGCAGGGGACACGGGTTCGTGCCCCGGTCCAGGAAGATCCCACGTGCCGTGGAGCGGCTGGGCCCGTGAGCCATGGCCGCTGGGCCTGCACGTCCGGAGCCTATGCTCCGCAATGGGAGAGGCCACATCAGTGAGAGGCCCGCGTACCATAAAAAAATTTTTTAAAATTAAAAATAAAAATAAATAAATAAATAATAAAAAGAGCAATAATGTCTAACCCCCATGGATACTGCAGTGAAGAAAAGCGATAATAGACATGAAGCCAAGATCTCAAACTGGCCACTGACAGGCTACATCCAACCAATGGACATGACTACTTACTCCCCCCCCCCACCGTTTAATATGAATTAATTGCTGGTGTTTTAAAACGAGCTAATTTCCCACTAAAATTCAGAGTTCCTGTTTCTCTTGACTCATCAGAAGCCCTCGCCCACTGGGCCTGCTTCCCAGGACATGGACCGTCATCTGCATTGGGTTTGGTTGCCCCTTTAGGACGGGCCATGGTTCCCCAGTTCACCATAGTCCCCACCACTCCCTATCGCCTCTCAGTCCACTTCCTACAATTACATGGCCTGCCTGACCCCTGGAGGGAGCCCAGTTTTGTGACATTTGCCCAAAAAACACCCAGTATGCAGAAGATGTTAGATAAACAATAGTTAAACATTATTTCCATTCACAAAGATCCATTAACACGGGGATCCTCACGTGTGGCCGTGCAGTAGAATTCCCTAGGGAATCCTAGTGTCCCAGCTGCATCTAGACCAGACCCTCTGGGGCAGGACCCAGCTCGGTATTGCTGAAGCTCTCCGGGGATGCCAGCCGTGGTGAGGGCCAAGAAATAGGGCATTCTCGGATGCTCGCTGAGGGTCAGATCTCAGGCAACCTCAGAATCTGCTCAGTGACTCAGAGAGAAAAAGAGTGAGATCTGAAGTCAAGGGATGTGGAGCAGACCCTTCCGGAAGCTTCCAGAACTCAGGCAATCCTTCGCAGTGGCTGGGGTGGGCTCCTCAGACCACTGCCTGGCAAACTAGCTTCCGTTTCTTCTATTCTCATGCCCCCTGGAGCCCCTCCTGGCTGCTTTCTGAGTGATCAGGGTCCTCTCTGCTCTCCATTCCAGAGATGGGAGACCTCCGTGCTGTTCCTCTGTTGCTTGAGGCAAGTGCCGACATCTGAATGTCCTGGTAACTCAGATGCAGGATCAGAGTGTGTTTTCGTTACTCATGATGAGAAAGAAGCAAGCCATTTATTCAATGTGCTGATCGCATCCACAAGTATTTATAGAGTACCTGGTGTATGCAGAACACTATGTGCTGGGGAGAAAACAGACTGAGACCCTCTCCCTTGGCAGAACTTACAGTCCAAGAAGTAAAGAAAGAAGTAAAATGCCTGGTGGGCAGAGGGTGTTCTGTGCTGTGGAGAAAAATACAGCAAGGATGGGGTAGGGAGTGCTAGGAAGGGAAGGATGGATTTCGTGTGTTTTTTTCAAAAGATGGCCCAAGAATTTGACATTTGAACAAAGAGGGAGTGAGTTGTGTGAGAGAGGGATGCCAGGCAGGGAGAACAGCACGTGCAAAGGCCCTGGGGTGGGAGCGGCAATACCCATGATGCCCTCATCACCACAGCACCCTGTGGTTGGTAGAATGACCACCCTGACTTTACAGACAAAGAGGCTCAAGAAGGCTGAATAGCTAGGCCAAGTTCAGCCAATGGGATTCTAAGCCAGGATTCGAACTTGGGCTCTCCAGGTTTCATCTTGTCTCTGCGGAAGGCTAGGTTGGCCCCTCCTGCAAGTTAATTAGCATCATCACTATAACCCTACTCGCCCCCCGCCCTGTCCCACAGCCTGTGGGGGAAGGAAGGGGCCGCAGAGAGTTCCAGCCGCTTGCTGGGCAGCAGAGGAGGCCGGAGGGCTTCCACTCGTGTTGCATCTCGTGTTCTCCGGCGTAAATCCTGATGTTTCTCCACGTGGAGGCATCCTTTGGAAAGGACAGCCTGGGCTGTCAGGTCCCCACAGAAGGGGTCAGGGTGAGGAACAAGGTGGGGAGGGGAGGGAGGAAGAGAGGGAGAGGGGAAGCGGAGAGAGAGAGAGAGACACACACACACACACACACACACACAGAGGGACAGAGAGGAGAGAGGAAGCAGAGCAGGAGGGAAAGCCAGCAGCGGCTCGGCTCGCTCCACCGCCCCACGGGGTGCGGGCTCCCCTCCTGCCCTTGGTGGAGGACCCCTACCTCAGCTCCTTGGAAGGACGCAGTGCCCGCAGCCTCCCCTTCCAGAGCAGGTGGCAGGAATGGTGCTGCCCCGGCCTGGGGAGGCTCATGGCTCCTTTGCATATGCAAAGAGGCTCCGTGTCCAGAGGGGAGGCCAGGCCAGAGTCTGGCAGATGTTGGGGGGCTGGTTCAGGGATCTTCAGCCCCCATCCCCACCCCCAGAGATCCCCACCCCCGAGCTGTTTGTCCTGTCACCCAGCCTGGCCCCGACAAGGCTCCTTGACCTTGAAGCCAGGCCTGCCACAAAAAAATCACTCTACGTGGCTCCCAAGAACCTCACCTAAGGAGCGAAGAAAGGAGGGGGAGAGGGCGGAGGAAGGAAGGAAAGAAAAGGGAAGGAAGGTTGTGGGTGCGGACTGCATTGCAATTGCAGGAGAGCAAGGCAACATCAAAACAGCCTGAACAGTGAGCGGGAGGGATGCCGAGCTGAGGATGCTACCTGGGGGGTGGGCTTGCCTACCCCAGCCCTGAGCTCAACCCACCACCGCATCATCTCCTGGATCCATGCAACCATCTGGAAGGTAGGTCGCCATGCCCATTTCACAGATGGGGAAACTGAGGCTCACCAGTGGGAGAAAGAAGACGGAGAACCCAGGACATGGTCACCAATGCTTAGGACCCCCTCGGAAAACAGCCGCTGCCCATGTGTGCATCTTAGGACAGTGACAGCAGCCGATCGGGCAGCCACTTTGACCAGACCTGTTATTCATCCTGGTGCTTTGAGGCTAGGGTGGCGCCACAGGAAGGGAATATGCAAAATCAAAGGCAGCTGAGCCTGGGGTGTGTTTTACAGCGCTCCCCTTTATAAAAATGTCCTTAAATTTGCTTTTAATATTTTTTCACAGCGAAAAAGAGAGACTTTGAGAGACTGAGTTAATTTGAAGGGAGACGTGTTTAAACAGAAGGGAGAACTTTTCAGCTGGGAGGCGATAGGATTTCTAAAGGGACCTCACACCTGAACTGTGAACTTCCGCGCAGCCAGAGTTCTCACGTGTAAAATGAGAGGTTCAGCTGAACCCCCAATCTCACCCCCCGACAGGAACAAGTCACCCCAGGGCCACAATTCAAATGCCCCCTGGCAGGTACAAAATGGGTGAGTAGGGAAAGGCAGGAACTGCATTTTCATGTGAACATTCCTCTTGATTCTTACATATTAGGAGCTAATTTGCAATTTTCAGAAACAATCCCATTTGCTGGAAAATGCCGTCTGCAGCTGGATTTCCCTGTGGGCTTCCATCTCCCGTCTCAGCTGCTCTGGGTTCCCTCTTGGTCCTCCTCAGAGCAGTGTGTCTCCCCGAGGCTTTCCAGGACCCAGAATAGCTAGGAGCAGGCTCTGTTACAGGACTCTGATAGCACAGGGCTGAGGAGCTCCAGGGCCAGGCCGGTGCTGGGCTTGGAATCCTTATCGGCCTTTATCACCCAGCTCTGAGCCGCTGGACTCGGGGTGCCTGGGAGCATTCGAGAAGCCCAGGAATGTTACCACTGGCGACATCTGCTGAGTCCAGGCAGCCCGTGGAAGGTAAAAATAGGACATCAGCCGGCAGGCTGCAGGGGAAGCAGCTTCCTACTCCACAAAGCCCTCCATCTCTTCTTCTGCCAGAGCCTCAGGGGCCCATTTCCATAACATTTGCATGGCAGTTGTCTGGGTCCACAGTCAAAGTGCATGCAAATCCAAGTTCTGTGCCCCAACTTAACTCCTGATGGACGCAGTTCGCAGGGCAGCCCTGACCCGAGGTGCCCGGGGAGAGAGGGAGCAGATGTTCTTTCAAATCCATACTAAGCACCTACTATGTGCAGGCAATGTGCTAGGGGCTGGGTACTAGAGCGAGAGGCCAGCCCAGCCCCCTTGGGGCTTCCAGTCAAAGGGGAGACAGCCAGACAGATCAACCGCGTGCCTCATATGTTAACTGGGGATGGATGTGAAGTGCGGGGTGATGCCTAAAGCAGGATTGTGCGAGAATGTTCTTAGCAGCTTTATTTATAAGAGCCTCAAACTAGAAATAATCCAAAGGCCCATCAACAGGGAATGGGGAAGCAAAGGGTCATGCATCTGATGGCGGAATATTCCCAGTCGCTGAGGACAGATGCAGCACCAGCTACAGGGATGCATCTCCTTGTGAGAAGGAGGCCAGACCAGGAGAACACACTGTGTGCTTCCATGCTTAGATCATTCGAAGGCGGGAAGAGTCAATGTGCGGAGCTGAAAATAAGGACAGTGGTAACCCCAGGGTGGGACAGTGGGGACCAGAGGGGCACGAGGAAGCTTCTGGGGTCACGTCCTCTTTCCAGATGTGATTGCTGGTTACCCATGTGTGTTCCCTTTGTGAAGATCCATGCATCTGGTCGGTTAAGCTTTGTGCACTTTTCTGTTTGTATATTTTACACCTCAATAAAAAGTTTACATAAAATAATAAAGGAGGGAAGTGGAGAGAGGGGGGTGGTCCAGGAAGTAGGGGTGCCGATAAAACACAGGATGCCCAGTGAAATTTGAATTTCGGATAAACAAGGCATCATTTTTTAGCAGACGTAGGTCCTGAATATTGCTGGACCCACCAGGCGTGTTACGGGGAACCACAGCCCCAAGAACTGGGACCCCTCCGTCACCTCTCTTGGCCTCGGGTGGAGGTTTGTAAACATCACATCTGCTCCCCAGATGGGCCGCATCGGGCTGCTGCCCAGCATGAACCCCAGGGCTCTGGGGACTCCCCAGGGCAGCTCAGCTCTGCACCAAGACCTGGAACTTGGGGTCAGGAAGTGGAAAACACCAGCCAGCCCCCCAACAAGGACCCCCCTGTGTCCAAATGAAAATACAAAACGGGAATAACGTCAGAGCTGGACTCTTTGGAGTCTAATGGGTAACGGCCACAATGCAGGTCCTGAGTGTTCAGCAAACATTATGAGCCCCTGGTTTGGTCAGCAGCAGCACTGATTGAATGCTGACTGTGTGCCCACACGTGGGTGCGTGATTCCAGCCCTTAACCCAGAGGAGATGCTTTGTAAGAAGTCAGTTGACTGAATGAGCTCTCCTGTTGCTCCAGTAACCCTCCTGGGGGGCTGTTACGGCCCCCCCCACCACTTGGGTGGTGGCTTTGGAACGCTCCCCTGCTTAAGCCTCAGTTTCTTTCTCTGCAAAACAGAGATAACAATAGTCACTGCCCATATCCTCAAGTCCATTCTCAAGTAGGTCTGTGTCTTTATTCCTGTTTTACCCCTAGGTTCTTCCTGACATTTTTTTTTCTTAAATTCCATATATATGTGTTAGCATACGGTATTTGTCTTTCTCTTTCTGACTTACTCCACTCTGTATGACAGACTCGGTCTATCCACCTCATTACAAATAGCTCAATTTCAAAGCGAGAGAGAGACATGGACATATATACACTACCAAAGGTAAGGCAGATAGCCAGTGGGAAGCAGCCGCATAGCACAGGGAGATCAGCTCGGTGCTTTGTGACTGCCTGGAGGGGTGGGATAGGGAGGGTGGGAGGGAGGGAGACGCAAGAGGGAAGGGATATGGGAACAGATGTATATGTATAACTGATTCACTTTGTTATAAAGCAGAAACTAAAAAAAAAACAAAAAAACAAAAAACTATAGTCACTGGCTCACTAGGCAGGGTTTCTCAGCCTCGGCACCACGGCCATTTGGGCTGGATCACTCTGTGCTGTGGGGCTGTCCTGTACTGGGCGGGCTTTGCAGCATCCCTGGCCTCTACTCACAGGATGCCAGTAGCAGCCCCTCCCGGCGGTGACAAGCAAAATGTCTCCAGACACCACCAAGTGTCTTCTGGGGGACAAAATCACTGGCTGAAAAAGCCTCTGGGTTAATATGAAGACTAACGAGACGATGTCTGTGAGGGACTTAGCAGAACCCCCAGCACTTGACGGTCACTGTCAAACTGAAGAGCCCAAAAGTGCCAGGACGAGGATTTGAACTCTGGTGTGTCTGACCACAAAGCCTGACTGTGCCCAGGGTTGCCCCGGGAGGCTTGCCGGGTGCGGATCTGATGCAGCACGTCTGGGGTGGGCCCGAGATGCGGCCCTCGTATGAAGTGCACGAACCCTTGCACTCGACGGCCTCCGGGGCTGCCCGTGGCCTTGAGGAGTTTGTCGTCCAGAGCAGAGATAAAAAGGACACACGCCACAGGATCTGCTGTACTACGTTCTTTCACCTTTTCCGCATGCTGGAAAGTTTACATAATAAAAACTGGGTGGCAGTCAGAGGCAGCACGTACGTGCAGTCTTCAGTTCGAAAATTCAAATTGGTAAACTCCGGCCCCCAGGCCGCCACCTGTTTGTGTAAGTCATGTTTATTGGCGCCAGGGCCGGGCTTAAGGTGAGGCAAACAAGGCAGGATGGTGCCAGCGCAGGGCTGCAGCCTGTCTGTGTTAAACAGTTTCATATTTTTACATCATGGATGCTGTTTGGCATTGATTTTGATACTTTTTAATTTGGCATCGTATTTATCTTGATGACGGCGCTTTCTGTGAGCAGGGCCATGCCTCACTTGCCTCACCCTAGCCCCAGCCCTGCCGGAAGGGTTCCAGAAGGGCTCTGTGCCCCCAGATGGAACCAATAGGGGCTCAGATGTGACAATGCCCTGTGTCTACACCCCACTTCTGCCCCCTGCTGGCTGTGTGGCTTTGGGCAGCAGCCTGAGCTCTGGGGTCTCAGTTTCCTCCCTGTGAAATGGGGCCAGTGAGGCTCACACCACCCAAACTGGCAGGGATAGTGCAGCAATTAAATGAGATAATATAGGCAGAAGCTTTTCAGAGAGCTGAAAAATACTCATTATTGTCAGCTAGAAAGCAAAGTCAAGTTCACATCCACGGCACGGAGGCCAAGAAGATCCAGGGAAACCTTCGTGGGGCTGAGCTGGGTCATCGCAGGTGACTCTCGAAACAGGTCTGAAGGAAGAAACAAGGGCTCAGACAATCCAGAAAGACATTCGGGTGAGGGAGACCTCAGAGGGCCAGGCTTAGAGGAAGGAGTCCTCCCAGCAGGCGGGAAGCAGACAGCCACGCGCAGGGGGGCAGCCGGAGCTCAGCACGTCCACACATCGGCAACAGAGGTCCTTCTCTCTGTGACCAGGAGGGAGGGCAAGTCCCAGGCCGGCGTAGATCACAGTGGAGAGCGGTCACCACGCCGGCAGCAACCGGCCCACCTGCCAGAGCCTCAGCAGGTAGGGAAGGACTTCCCCAGCACAGTCTCCTTTGCCATGAACACCACGTGCCGTTTCAGAGGTGAGATCACGTGCTTCTGACGGTCCAGGCCTGCAGGGAGGGAGATACAGACCAGGGTGGCCAGGATGCAGGAAACCAAACTGAAAATACACAGCAGAGGATTTGGCAACGGGCAGCAGGAGACATGGACCCGGTGGTGGCCAACCTCGGAAATTTCAGCTGCAGACAGGCTGCGTTTCAAGAACCGCAGGGACCCCATGTGGGGTGGAGACAGGCCTCACAAGTTGTTCTCTGGATTGGAAGCAGCAGGTCCTGCTGGGGGCCTGGTCTGGGTGATTATCCCCCAAACTTCCCCAGAGGTGGCCCCAGGGGGCGTCCCCTTAAGTCACACAGGGCTGGCACGTCTTAAGATGCACCGTCTTGGGATGTCTTCCCTCTGTGTCCACAGAACTGGGTTGCACAACTCGGGGGCACCGGCCCAGGGTGTTCTGTAGAACGTCAGCCTTATCTCCTTGATCTGTGCTGTCAGCACCATTATGATCTCCTTTTGCGGCTGAATAGAGTAAGGCTCCGAGACGTGGTGTAACTTGCACTTTGGTCAACAGCTAATACAGGTGGAGAGGGGTTCATGGCCAGCTCCGTCCTGCTCCAAAACAAGTGCCTTCTACCCCACTGGCCTCTCCCCTGATGGTTCACTTTTATCCATATCCCCTCAAAAGATGCTAAATATTCTCCTGCACCCTCCAGTTCCTCAGCCTGTGAGAGTTGGAGTCCATCCTTAGGCAAGCCCCCAGGACTTAGGGTTTCTTGGAATTGGAAGAAATCGCTTCCCCAGGACAACACAACTGAGCCTTCTCCCCTTGCATCCACCTGGGCCTGTTGGGGAGGTGCAGCCTCCAGGAAGTCAGGCTGCTGGGGATTCAGTGTTGTGCTGAGGTCTGATTTCAGCAAGGAAATTGGCCAAGTCAGACGGCAGGATGTCAGGGAAGTTTCCTAAAAATCATGTAGCAAGAGAGGTAGAGAGGTGGGCGATACACCCTCTAGAGAGCAGCCTGGGAAGGCGTGGGGAAGGGGACACCCATAAACGCACGATGTTCCCCGCAGCGCAGGGAATCTGCACGCAACCTAAACTGAGACGGGGATGTGAGCTCTGGTTGGACGACAAGGTGGAAGGTTAATTATCCTCACAGCCATTTACGGCATCTGTATTCGTTTTCCTGGGTCTGATGCAACAATGCAGCACGAACCGGCTGGCTTAAAACAACAGAAGTTTATTCCCTCACAGTTCTGGAGGCCAGAGTCCAAAGTCACGTGTTGGCAGAGCCGCTGTCCCTCTGCAGGCTCTGGGGGAGGGTCCTCTCCTGGCCTCTTCTGGTGGCCCCAGGTGTCCTGGGCTTGTGGCTGCCTCACCCCAGTCTCTGTCTCCATCGTCCCATGGCTTCTCCCTGTGTGTCCCCTCCTCTTCTCTTCTAAGGACACTCGTCATTGGACTTGGGGTCCACCCTGATCTACGGTGACTTCATTTTGAGATCCTTAACTTGATTACATCTGCAAAGATCCTTTTCCCAATAAAGCCACATTCACGGGCTCCAGGTGTACGTAGCTTTTGGGGGCCACCCTCAACCCGCTACTAAGCCCTTCCCGTGTGCCAGATGCTGAGCGGGTAAGGGAGGGGTAAGGGAGGGCTTCCTGAGCACAATCTCATTTGCAGGCGCTGTTTTGTATATGAAAACATGAGCTCCGGAGAAAACAGTGAGCTGGCTGTGAAACTGCAGCTGTGTTGTTGAAGTCATTGCCTGGGGTTTCCTTCATCACTGAGTAAGGGGGGCGGGGAGGGAGGGAGCTTGCAATGGCATATTCACTACCCTTTTGAGACGTTTTCTATGGGAGGAAAACGTTGCACACCTACACGCATACAAGTTTGAAAGCCGAGCCTCTGGTCATTTTACAGATGGGGAAACCGAGGCTGGGATGGCTGGAGGGAGGATGACCGGAAGCCAGAGAATCAGAGTGACAGCCTCTGATCCCAGGTGAGGTTGGCTGACCCCCGGGGACATTTCATCCCGCCTTGAGCCTGGTCTCAAAAGGACATCCTCAAACACCTCCCAAAACTTTGGTTGAGAGGCTTCCAAGAGAAAATCCACGCCTGAAGCCTTTTTCCTCACACTCCTGGGCTGAACCTGCGTCCGAGCAGATCCAGGCCTGCTTCTCAGAGCAGAGTTGAGGTAGGCGCTCCACAGACGGCATCTGTTTGCACTCCTGGAATAAGCTTATCTTGCAGAGATTAAATCCGCTCTCAGGGCTGAATTAAAGTTTGATGAAAGATATTTCTTAATGCCTTGCTGGCCTTCCAGAGCCCCGTGGGAGACAAACTCCTTGAAAATTCCTTCTCATGAGCCCCTAACCTCCCCAAATCAAACAGGCACATCATCCAAGGTAGGACGCACCAGAAGAGGCCAGAAGGAAAACACAAGTTTTATTCCGGTGGAAAGCTTGGCATCTCCACTACCAGTATTAAAATTCTGGCCCTGTTTCAGACTAACTGAGGAGCAAAGGCTATTCTCATTCGTTCATTCATCCATTCATTTATCCACAAGAATTTGCTGAGGGCCTGCTTAGCCCTGGGGCCCGCATGACCTCACTGTCTAGAGGGAAGGTGGACAGTAAACCGATAATCACACAACCGCACAATCACGCCATGGGAGCGTTGAAGGAGAGACGCGGGCTGCTGCAGGGTGGGACAGGCGGAGCTGACAGATGCCGTTGGGAGGGAAACCCGTCCCAGAGGAAGTGACACTTGAAATGAAACTTTAAGGACAACTAGGATGGACCCGGGGGAAGTGGACCTGCGGACGGGGGAGCCCTCCGGGCATAGGAACCGCTCGTGCAAAGGCCTTGAGGTGGGAGGACACCGAGGTAGGAGGGCCTGAAACAGCCCCGGGGGAGAGGGGTGTGTGGACCACAGCTGGGAACTCAGGTGTGTGCTGGGGTGGGCGGGGCCAGAGCACGGAGGGGCTTGGATTGAATTCTGGGGACAACCAGAGCATTTGGAGCATTTATTTTAAATTAAGCTTTTAATTTTTAGATGATTGATCCCCATGCAGGGGTAAGAAATAATTCAAAGAGAACCTGTGTACCTTTACTTAGTTTCCCCTGGTGGTAACACCTTGCAAAACTATAGTGTAACATCACAACCTGGATATTGACGTGGCTACAAGCCACCCATTTTATTCAGATTTCCCCAGTTTGCTTGCACTTGAGTGTATGTGTGTACGTGTGCATGCGTGTATATGTGTGTATTTGTGTAACTATGTGTGTGTACATGTGTATGTATGTGTATACATGCATGTGGTTAGTTCCGTTCAGTGAGTAAGCTCCTGGGGCTACTCACACGTTCAATTACCATTTCCTAGAAAAAGCAAATAGCTTGTAGAAATGAAAATACAACAGAGGGGTTGAAGTCCCCAGTGACCGCTCCCATTACTGGTCCCTGTTGCCCTCCCTCAGAGTGACCCTTGGAGATGACTTTGCTGTGGAGACCTCCACAGCTCCGAGAGGCAGATGTACACACCTCCACACTTGGGGTGGAAAGGTGTAGTATTATTAGTTTTCCAGGATGGCTAACAGGTAAAAACAATGCCATGTGGATGTCATGTAGCCCGTGGTAGGATGTGACAGGAAGGGTATTTCACCTCTGTGGTTTTCTTTCCAGAAACCCCCAACCCTGGTCTAACCATGAGGAAAACATCAGGCAGACCCAGATCGGAGGACATCTCACAAAACACCTGAGCACTACTCCCTGAAATGGCCAAGATCACCAAAAACGAGGAACGATGGAGAAACTGTCACAGACCAGAGGACTAAGGAAACATGAGCGCTAAAGGCAAAGTACATCCTGGATGTGCTCCTGATGCGGACACACTGTGGACTCGAAATCAAGTCTAGCATTGGGTGAATGACGACGCACCAGGGTTGATGCAGACCCCCGGTCATGTAGAATGACAGCCTTATGGGAAATTCAAACTGAGTGAGGGACGTATGCAAACACTGTGCTATCTTTGCAACTTTTCTTCAGAGTTCAAGGGCACCCCTTGAAGTTCTCAAGGGGCCCCAGGGAGCTTATGCATACAAAAGAATACAAAGCCCACAGTTCAAATTTCCTTTCCAATCTTCTTCCCCAAACCCACTCTCCAGTAGCTAAAACATGATATGTGAGTTTCCCCACCTTCAGGAGTTCTTTTAAAAGAATCTTCCAATGCCTGATGGAGTCCTAAATTTAGGAGTCCTAAATCAGGGCAGGGTCTCTGGAAAGATCCACACTTGGTCATAGTTCAAATATGACCGTAAAACCCACATAGTTGGAGCTTCTGCCAGGAACCAGGCCCTCTGCCTCCTAACCCCAGCCCACCAAGCAGGAACTGTCATTAGCCCATTCTCAAGAGGAGGAAACTGAGGCCCTGAGGCCCAGCCATCAATGATGGGGCTGGGATTCGGTCCTAGGACTCTGATGGCAAAACCTGTACCAGTCACCACCACACAGCATCACCCCCGCCCCCTGGGGCTTCTCTTCCACAAAGTACATGCCCCCTCCCTCCCCTCCCTCCTCCCTCCCTCCTTCTCTTCCTTCCTCTCTCTCTCCCTCCCTCCCCACCTCTCTTTCTCTTTTCCCTTTTCCACTTTCTTTCCTTCTCTCTCTCTCTCTCTCTCCCTGGACCAGCAGCATCAGCACCACCAGAACGTGGATTGTAAGGAACCCCTGGGACACTGGTGGGCACATACAGTCCTGAGAGGTCTGCTCAGAGCTTCTCCCCTCATAAGGGACACTAAGGAGAGGTTCCTGGGCCCGTTTCACTCCAGATGCCGTGCCGGGCCGTGGCAGAAACTCGAGGAGGCTCCAGGACTGGGCTCCAGGACGTCTGGGTCTCACACTTCAGCCAGGCACTTAATTGGCAACCTCCTCTTTCTAGCCCAGGAAATGGCTTTAAAAAGCTCCTTAGAACCCAGCCCTGGGAACCCTGGCTCGGCCGGTGCCTCATGTCCCCAGGGAGGCCACTCTGCCAGCCCAGGCAAGGTCCAGGCTGGCTCCTGGTACTAACCACACGTAGCCCCCACTGACGGGTCCCATGGGTGGCCAACCCCACCCCAATGATGCAGCCATGGATCCCGAGCACCTCAAAGTCTTGCACCGTCCCCAACACAGAGCAAGCACTGGGGAAGGGAGATTGCAAAGGGGAGGAGGATGTGGACCCAGGACACACTCTTCTCTCCTCCGACCTCTGTGGTGGAGACCTCTGCCCTTTGTGGGCAGGAAACATCTGCTATGGGTCTGCGCTCTGCAGCCTGGATTCAGGGCCATCTCAGCCTGTTGCATGTCTCCCAGCCTGTTGCATGTCTCCCAGCCTCGACTTCCCCATCTGTAAACTAGACTGACGGTTGTTTCCATCCCCTGGGGGTTTGTGAGGACTAAGAGAGATGCTGCAGCAAGAGAGGTCAGCCTGGCACCGGCTCAGACTCGATGAATCTATGGCCAGAAAAAGGTCGAAAATTAAAGAAAAAGCTGGAGGATCAAAAATGGGGTGCAGCGGGGCAGCTCTGAGGGGGCCCCTGAACCAGAATGAATGAACCGCCCCCAGCGGGGCCACATCAGTGAGATAACTCTCAGGAGGAAGTAGACATTCGAGAATGTTTGGGAAAAACAGGGGCTCTTCCCATGGTGGCGGGGGGGCAACCTCAGGACCCTAACCAGCCCCATAATCCAAGGGCAGGGCCCAGTGAGAAAAGGAAATTTGGGGCCCTTGTTCAAAAAGTATTGAGAATTTCCCAACAGTGACAGCGGAGCACTAAACCAAGCATGGGGTCCTTTAGGGTTCGAGGGCCTGTGTGACTAACCCAGGTCACACGCTCCTGAAGCCAGCTTTGCTCAGGGGTCTCTCAGCCTTCAGAGAGTGAAATGTGGAGACCACTGTTAACAGATGCCTTTACCCCAGCAGCCTGGCCACCCCTGCTCCCACCTCCCCCAATAGCTCCCCAGTGGTCAAAGTGCAAATCGATCTAGAGGTCAGAGTGGCCCTCACCATTATCAAGAGGGGCAATGGGAGGAGGGGAGGGGACTCTGGGGAAAGTCAAAGTGTCACCACGCAGCTCCAGGAGATAAGCCCATCAGAAGCCGTCAGCCAGCAGCTGCCAGACATTTGCCGTGGTGCCAGAAATGGCATTGCTCTGGTTCCCGTGGTCTTCGAAGAAAATCACCCCCCACACAGGGGACGCCTGCTCCACTGCCGGCAGTGGGTGGGCACTTTGAGTTCACACTCCCCCGGGCACACTGCAGGATGGAGCCAGCATCTGATGGGACTGCAGAGCACAGGGACGACCTTCGCAGAACATCCCTGGGATGCCTCTGGCCACTGGCAGCCAGAACAGACCTTGAGCCTGCAGACGCGTGGAGATGCTCCTTCCTGAGGACCCGGGACCTGCTGGAGGCCTTCAGATGGGGACGCACAGAGGGAGGGAAGGAGGTGGGCCCCTCAGAACCCAACGAAAGGACTCTGGCATCGGTGACCCTGCAGAGCAGCCAGGGCCCTGCGGCGGGGCGGGGGCGGGCGGGGAGGCCGAGCCGCAGGAGGAGCCTGGGAGTGCACGACCGGGGATTGAGTCCTCACCTCGCCCCCCACCCCCCTCGAGGCAGTGCCAGCAGCAGAGGCCACAGGGTGCCCGACTCCGGGGTGACTGCAGATGGACGGCGCCCCCCGGCAAGCATGCCCCACGCCCTGCACAAGTTCCCCCAATAGACACGGAGAAACCCCAGAGCCCAGCGACGCGGCCGCTCCCAGTGCTGCTCCGTGCGGGCTCAGCCAACCTGTCAGTATCAGAACCTACATCCTGCAGAGGAGGAGCCTGAGGGTCAGAGAGGAACTGTCTCTCCGGGGTCACACAGCTGATCAATGGCAAAAGCAGTATTTAACCCAGATTTGAATCACATTCAGGTTCTTCTACCTTTGAAAAGAGGCTTTGAGCCCAGCAAGTGCATCGCTCCCCTCTGGCACAGGTGAGCAGAAGCCCAGAGAGGACACAACTCCGGGCGGAGCGCCTGGCAGGGAGAAGGATGCCACAGTGGAAGCAGGAGGCATCACTTGACTCCATTCTTCGAAGTCAAATAAAACTTGATCTTTGGAGGGAAGTGCTGGGCTCCTCCCCCACGGCAGGGCAGCTTCACACGTGGGCGCGGCCAGGGAGGCACGCAGCCCCGAGCTCAGAAGGGCCTGTACTTGGTTTGAAACTCTGCTGTCTTGAAACCCTTAACCGTTTTTAAACAAAGGTCTTCATTTTCACTTTGCACTGGGCCTCACAAATTCGATCGCCCAGGCTGCCCCAGTGTCCCAGGAATCATGAAAAGCCAGGGTCCCTCCGCAGGTGGAACATTCCAGGTGCCGGCTGCTCACTCCCCACACGTTGCCCTGATGCACCCATCGTCGAAGCCCACATGGCCACCTGAAGGAGGCAGATCTGCAGCCTCTGCTGGGCCGGAGCTGGAGCCCCCAGGATGGGTCAGGCCTCGCCAGGTGCCCCAAGGAGACAGTGCCCCCAGGGATCCTGCTATCTACCCCCCACCATCACGGCAGGGAACTGGCCACGCCCCCTCCCCTTCCAAGTCTTAGGAAGTCCCCCTCTCCCCCAGGGATGGCTGTATCCCCTTTGCCCCCCGAGCTCTTTCCTCCATCCACCCACCTCAGGGAGGGCCCACTGATTCACACAGACGCATGCAGTGGCTTTAGAATTTCCCCTCAGTTGGCTTCTTGCCCCTGGCTGGTGTGGGACGTGGGTGTTCACACCTCTCCCCCCTGGTTTTGTCTCATCAAATGCAGAGACAGCGATGGTCTCTGACATCACGCTCTGTGCCCCCTCCCATGCCCCAGTATGCATTCTGGAAACAGCACTTAGAATTTTCTTACAGGACCCTCTGCCGCACTGGATTCCCTATTGTTTGGGCAGGGGAACCCCATTCCCAGGGTCCAAGGGTGGACATGTGACTCAGGCCTGGCTCATCAGCTTACTCCATCCTCTAGGCCTCAACGACTGCTTCACAGATAGGAACATGCCCCAGAACAATCCAGTCTGAGTTAATTCTGTGAAACTGTTGGAAAGAAATAATCTGCGTTTCTATTGGAAGGGGAGATGGGTGGCTGTACATCTTGAGCTGCCAGGAGCTGACTGGAAAGGAAGACAGAGCCAGAGATGGAGAGAAATCAAGTCCTGAGGACACAGCGTTTGATCTCCTGGATCCAGCTGTGCCTGAAGCCAGCACCAGACCATTCCAGTTACATAAGAATTATTTTTCTTAAGCCAGTTGAGGCAGGTTTTGTGTCACTCGTGACAGAGAGAGCCCTGAGCAGTATCCCGTCTCTCTCTGTTGTGAAGGACACAGCCACACAGGAGCGGAGTCCACACTTGGCTCTCAGACACAGTGCCCAGGACTTGGAGAAACTCCCGAAGCTGGCCAAAGGAAGGCTTTGGAATGGAGCCTGCGCCTCTCACCGACATTTCTTTCTAAGGCAGTTTGGCCAGGAGTCCTTCTAGAGAGTGCTCTTGTCTCCCCGGGCAACACAGAAGAGCCCGAATCCCTTGTGGGTGTCAGAGCACTGTCTCCCTGGTGCAGGCACCCAGCCTAATTCTCTGCCCTTGAACGTGGGCGGCACTGTGAATGGGACGGAATATCCGTCCCAGGAGGAAGTTACTAACTAGCTGACTTGGAGTTTCTCAAAAGGGAGATTACCTAGGATGGACCTGATCTAATCAGGCTGAGCTCTTCAAAGGGACCCGGACCTTCTGAAATCAGAGCTTGAAAGTGTGAGAGGGCCGAAGGAGGAGGTCACATGGTAAGGACCTGGGAGCTCCCAGGTCCCTTAGAAGCTGAGAGCAGTTCCCCGCCAACAGCGAGTGGGACAAAGGCATCTCAGTTCTGAGTTGGCCTACAACTTGAGGGAGCTTGGAGATGAGCCTCCAGATGAGAACGCAGGCTAGCCGACTCCAGGGCTGCAGCCTTGTCAGACTCTGAGCACAGAGCTCGGCTAAAACATGCCAACTCCTGACCCGCGGACACCCTGAGAGCCCTTTCAGCCACTAAGTTTACAGTACTTTGTTCCACAGCTTTGAAGACTCACACACCTCTCCTCTGCCTGGCTCACGCCTTCTCTTCGTTCAGGTCTCTGCTCAAATGTCACCCACCCAGAGGCCTTCCTGAGCCCCCCGTTGCACCCATCCCATCAGCCTCCAGTCTCTAATACCCCACTTTAATGGTCTTTCTAGCCCTTCCACCTGCCACGGCACGGACACCCCGTGCTTGCTGACTTATTACCAGTCTCCCCTTCGGACCTGGACCTCCAGGAGAGGGGGCGTGGCCTGACCGCCTACAGCTGCTGCCCTGGGCGGAGAACCCAGCGCAGGAGAAGGCCTGCCTCGACATTGGTTGAATAAATGAATGAGCGAGTGAACAAACAGATGAACGAACAAGCAAGTGAATGAAGAACCAGCTGACTTTCGCTGCTCAGGAGCCCTGCGGAGCTGCAGCTCTTGTGGGGAGCAGATAAGAATGTGGTTTCCAAACTTCCGGTTCCCCTTGAGCGGCCGAAGCGCTCCCCGTGACCTCTGTGGCTGGTCGGGCCGAGAATCCCCTCCCAAGGCACGTGCAAACTTAGGGTCAGCAGGCTTCTTCCCAGAGCCGAGGCATTCAGGCTGTGTCCCCACGCTAGCACTGCTCCCAAGAGTGTGTGGCCCTGTCAGTTGAGCTCTCCGTGCCTTGGTCTTCTTATCTACAAAATGGGTACAAGAGTTTACCTGGCTCCCAAGGCTTTCTGAGGATTAAAATGAACTCATTTGTACCCAGGTTGAGAACGGTCCCTAGCAGATGCCCAGCAAGCTTTGACAGGTATTATCATGGAAACAAATTTGCAGCACCACCGAGAAGGGTGGTCTTCTATCAAGAACCTCCACCCTTTCTTGGGGCAAGCTGCAGCGTCTGACTGGCCCCATCTGGGGCATGGCCAAGCCAGAGCAGAGGGCACAGCAGACTGCTAGCACGGTAATGCCCCAGGGCCACGGGTGGAGGGGGCTGTGTTAGCGTCAAGGGGGTCGGTGTACCACGTGATGCCTCACCTTTGGGGGGCTGCCAGGGAGGAGCCCTGGTCCTCCACTTTCCTGCCCTGAACTGACCCTGAGTCTCCCCACCCGCACTGCCAACTTCACTGAGCAGGAAACAGAAATGCCCAGGCCCCCGGCCAGCAGGCCAAAGAAACACAAGCCTTTGGGGAGGGCAAGGAGCTGAGTGCCGAGGGCAGAGGGCCACCAGGCCCGGGGCTGTGTGGCTCTGGGTGACCCTGGAGCAAGGCAGACACCTGCCAGACCCGGAGATGTGTCCCAGCCTTCCACTGGAGGGGCAGGGCCACGAGTACTCCTGGGAAATGGTGATATGTGCCGGCCACCGTCCCATCTCTTGCTGGCTCCCACCCCGGGCTCCCCCAATCCACCCCCTCCTTCCCCCTCCCACTGGGTCCCAAGGCGCCCGGCAGAGCAGAAGTGTCCTGGAAACAAAGCGTTGACAGCACATTACCCCAACAGACCGCGATGCCCTATCTCACTCGGGCTGCCAGTACACTTCATCACCTGGCCCCAGTAGTGAGCCGCCCAGACTTCGGAAGCTGTGCTTGGCGCCCTCCGAGGAAATAATTCCCGACTAACAGGCCAGCAAATTGACCGCGGCCAAGTGGAACTTAGGATCTGGCAACCTTCAAGTGATATCCAAGCAAGAGCCCTTATGGGCTCCCTGAGGGAATCTGCTCCCTCTCTGGCCGGCCCCAAGCCTCCCTGCCCCTCTCTGCAGTCAGTTGGTCACCCAGGAGAGACATCGCCACCCTTGATGGAGCAGTGCTGATGGACAAGAGCGGCCCATGTCCACGGACAGCCAAATGTTGGCAGATGCGAAATCGCCCCTGAGGCCATGAGGGCAGCTGCCCGTGTAGGCCGGCTAACTGGCCACAGGAAACCCAAGAGCTGGGCCACAGCCACACAGAGTAAGGAAATGGGGCCCGTGGGAGAGGAAAGCACAGGTGTCACCAGCAGCTGCTGGGCCTCAGTTACGCAAAGTTAGCTGAGGGGGCTTCCCGCCCTCTGTGTTACATAACTCTCTCTCTGACCCTTCCGGAGGGAGGCTCGCACCTCAGCCCAACCTTGGAGTCACCCGGGAAATGCAGATGCCAGGGTCCACTCCAGAGATTCCAAAGCAGCTGTTCTGGGGCGTGGCCTGGGCATCAGGATTTTAAAAGCCCTTTGGATGACTCCAAAGGCAGCCAGGGTTAAGGACACAGGCTCCAGGCTCAGAGGCAGAGCCATGGCCCACGGGCCTAAAGGCTGGACCCCACCCAACCACAAGGATCACAGAGTTTTAGGTGTGAGCCGAGCCCTGGAGTTGTGCAGCCCACAGCTTGTGCGACTGGACACAGCAGCCCTGTTGGGGGCAAGGGAGAAACTGAGCATCCAACCCTCTTTGTTGATATATAACAACACGGAGGTTCTGCTGTTTGTCCAGGGAATTTGTACTCGGTACCTCCAACCCTCTAATGGTCTTGGGAGGGAGACAGAAAACAAAGAGTCTCACAAGTGAATATATAACGACAAATTTGATAAATGTGTGTGATGCAAAAGACCAGTAAGGTAACTATGGGAGGAAAATAGTGGTCCGCCAACCTTGTCCAATCCCGATCCCCAGATTCTGTAAATTTGTTAGGTTACATGGCAAAGGGCAGTTAAGGCTGCAGATGGAATTGAGGTTACTAAACAGCTGGCCTTTTTTTGTTTCACATACCATACTAGATTTTTTCCCTTAATTTTAAACGTTAGGTACAGTTGGGATGTGTGACAATTTCATGTGCACAGACTGGAAGGTCTTAAAACTGTGGAGTCACTTAGGCAGGAAACAGAAATATATGAGAAATTAGAAAATGAATGAAAACATCTAGGCAAATTAGAATGACCCACTTTTAAGGGAACAAGTTAAAGATTTTTTGAGAAACTTCTACTCATTTTAGGGACTTCCCTGGTGGCACAGTGGTTGACTCTCCGTGCTCCCAAGGCAGGGGGCCCGGGTTCGATCCCTGGTCAGGGAACTAGATCCCACATGCATGCCACAACTGAGAGTTCACATGCCGCAACTAAGGAGACTGCCTGCTGCAACTAAGGAGCCCGCTGGCCACAACTAAGGAGCACGCCTGCCACAGGCAAGACCTGGTGCAACCAAATAAATAAAATAAATATATTCTTTTAAATTTCTACTCATTTCATTTTATATTTCAGGTTACATTGAGAAAATCTTTTTAAATTTTTTATTAGTTAATTTTTAACTGAGGTATAATTGACATACATTATATTCATTTCAGGTGTACAACATAAGGACCCAATATTTGTGTACATTGAGAAATGATCACCACAATAGCTATAGCATCCATCCCCATGCACAGTCACGAAATGTTTTCCTTTTTTTTTTCTGCTGGTGAGGACTTCAAGTTAATCTACCCTCTCAGCAACTTTTAAATATGCAATATGGTGTTATGAAGTACAGTCACTGTGCTGTGCATTACATCCCCATGATTTATTTATCTAAATAGCTGACTTTGGGAATTCCCTGGTGGTCCAATGGTTAGGACTCCACGCTTTCACTGCCAAGGGCGCAGGTTCGATCCCTGGTCAGGGAACTGAGATCCCACAAGCTGCAAGGAGCAGCCCAAAATAAATAAACTAATTAATTAAAAAATAAAAATAAACAGCTGAGCTTGAGATGAAGGTTTATCCTGGATTATCCAGGTCCAATGTCATCACAAAGAGCCTTAAAAGTGGAAGATAACATATACAGATATATAATGCTATATGTCAATCACACCTCAAGAGAAAAAGTGGAAGAGAATTGAAGGAGAGAATCAGAGAGACGGCAGAGGAGAAAGACTTGGCCTGGAGGCTGCTGGAGGTGGGGCCGTGAGCCAAGCCTCTGAATTCTGCCAGCGACCCAAACGAGCAGGAAACAGGCGCTCCCCGGGGCCTCCAGAAAGGAGTGCAGCCTGCCACCACCTTGGGAGACCCCAAAACAGCGAGCAGGTGGGGCCCACGGCGCTTCTGACCCACGCAAACTGCGCTAATAAAGGCTGTCGTTTTCGGCCACTACGTCTGTGGTGATGGGTTACAGCAGCAAACAGAAAAACTATATAGTAAGCGCCCCAAAGGAGCGTGGAGTCTAGTTTGGAGGTCAGAGGAGGTCTCCTGAAGAAGCAGCGCTTGGAGTGAGAGGGGAGACAGAGGGAACAGAAGCAGGAGGAAACCCGGCACAAGTGACAGGAGGGCAGACCCCTGGTGACGTCACCGCACTCTGCGCCCCAGTTTCCTCCACTGTGAGACGGGACTATAGGAGCATTTCCTCGCTGCGAGGGTGAGGTGGGCCTGGGAGCCGTGCAGTGAAGGAGCGGAGCGGCTGCGCTCGACAGTCAGACCACAGCTGGGTTCAAACTCCACGTCTTCTGGCTACTCCTGGGCGACCTGGGCAGGCAGCAGCCCCGCTCTGAGCCTCGCTTTCCCTCCTGAAAGACGAGAGCGGGCCAGGCATGCTCAACCAGTCCTGGCTGCCCCGTCATCATTGTTGGGAGACTGGGGCCCAGAGACGGGAAGGGACTTGCTCGGGGTCGCACGGAGACCCGGTGGGCGACCCGTTCCTCCCAGAGTCCAGATGGGTACAGCACTGGCTGCAGCCTTGCACGCCCCCCGCCCAGCCTCCGCTCTGATCAGCACCATCCCCGCTCATTTGCAAAGTTCGTTCAGTGTTGGCAGAACGAACCCAAGGTTTCCACACGTATCAGCAGCCTCGATAAAAACCAGCTGTAAGGTTTTAAAATAGCCTCCCAGGCTTCCAGAGATGCCAGGTCCCTGGCTGGGAAGGAAAACCCAAGCCCAAAGAGGGGGCACCGTCTTCAGAGAAGAGTAACAGCTTCCACGGGTCCGGGCCCAAAAGCTTGCCCAAGAGATGGGCTGAGCCTCAGCCCCTCAGAGAGGCACGGCTGGAGGGCAAGCGAGGGGGGTCCAGAAAGCCCCCCGAAGCAGGGCATCGTCTTCCCGTAGTCAAGTCTCTTTCTCTCTCCCATCCTCTCCCCATCTCTCTCCTCTCTCAATACCTTATAATTAAAAGATCGGGCTGCGGAGGGACACTTCCCTGACTCCACACCACGAGCTGGGTGATGGTAAGCAAGTGACTTCACCCCCTGTGCCTCAGTGTCCTCATCTGTCAACTGGGGCCCCCGCCCCACTGGGTGGTCCTGCGGGTCCACAGGACAGGGCAGTGAAGAGCTGACAGACAGACCTGCCCGTCAGCAAGCGCCTGACCACTCGCTTCTACCCCAGAGAAGGGCGACGGTGGTGACGACCCCACTCCCCAACTCCTCTTCCCAGTCCTTCTCCCATCTTCTGGCCCCCAGTCCTCTCCCTGCTTCCCTAGGGCGCCTGACCTGGCCTGGCAGGCTGAGGACAGATGATGGAATCTCAGAGCTGGGGAGGGAGCTGGGGCCGGGCACGCAGCCCACATCCCCCATCAACTCTCACAATAACTTGTGGGGGCTGCTTGGTTCATGGCTGCATCCCACCTCCTAAAATGGTACGTGGTACATAGTAGGTGCTCAGTAAATATCTGCAGAGTGGCTGAAGTGGTACTCTTTCTGTCCCCATCTTACAGGTGAGGCTCCAAAAGGTCAGCTGGCACGTAGCAAAGTACAAGCCTCAGAGGATGAGGGAACCCAGGTTTGGAAGGGAAAGTTCCTGCCCAAGGTCCCAGAGGCAGAATGTGAACCCAACTCCACTGGCACCAAAGCCTGAATCTTAACCACCAGATGATACCCCATTTTCCCATCTCTTCTAGCCAACTTCTGCACTCAGCTTCCTTGCAGGCCAGAGCCTGCCATGCACATGCTGTGTGGTCTTAGGCAACTCACACAACCTCTCTGAGCCTTGGTTTCTGCATTTATAAAACAGAAAGCCAACCTCGCTGCACTCAGGCAGAATTTCCCTCAGCTCATTTCTCCTCTGATTTCTCAGCATCTAGCGGCCGGCTCCAGCGTGCAGTCATGCCAAATAAATCTCTGTTGATTAATTAACTGAAAGGACAAGTTTACTTTAGAGCACTGAAGTCTGCCCAGAACCTCTCTGGTTGGTTGCCTCTGTGAACATATTCCTTCTCTCTCCACTTTAAAGAAAGAGAAACTGCAAAAAGCAGGAGATGATTTAGGCGTGTGGTTTATGCAAGAAAGACGTGAGCTGTTGGCAGACCCCTCAGACCCTTGGAGAAAAGACTTTGTCCTACATCAAAAAATAAGCCAATGCACGTGAATCATCAGGCTTTCCATTAAAATAAAATGTCAAAGGACTAGATAACACGTTTTCTGTGACCCCAGCCTCAGAGGAGGATTCTGATGAACACCAGCCCCTGGCTCTCCTGGCGTGGGCTACACAGGGGCCTGCTGTGCTCCCGTCCACGCAAAGTCTCTTCGTCCCTCCCACGCGGCGCTGTGCCAGGCTCTGGGAGACCCCAGCGAACAAGCCAAGCCCAGTCCCCTCCCTGAGGGACCTCAGAGCTGGGGGGGGGACCCGGAAGGTTCTGGGAAGAATCCCCGAGGTTCCCAGTGGGCATGTTCAAGCACTGAGTGGGTGGTTTCTGGAGATCACAGAGAACTTTGCAGAGAAGGGGGGAAAACACCCTTTTCCAGCAGAGTGTAACCCTAGGGCCGGTGTCAAGTGGCAGCCGTCAGGGCAGCCCCAAGCCCCTTGGAGGAGCCCCCAGATGGAAGCATCCGGTTCTCGTGCCAGGGAGGGGCTCTGGGCTCTCAGGACATCCTGCCCCTCGGCCCTGGCCTCTGCCTCCAGGGCTCACCAGCTCTGCCCCTGCTGCCCGTCCAGCTGAGCCAATCCTGGCCCCCTGATGGGTGTCCCGTTCGCAGACAGCCTCACCCACAGCGTCCCGCCAGGCTGGCTAAAAGCAGGAGCTGCGCACACTCGCTGGCCTCTGGTCCAAGGGAACAAAGCTCACTTGGACTTAAGGAGAACAGCTGGGAGAGTGCTTTTATCAGGGGCTCCATGTCCCGACCTGGCTCCTGGCTGCTTCCATGACTGGGGGCTGGGAGGTCACTTTTACAGACGTCAAAGACCCTTCCTGCTGATCGCGTGACCACAGCCCAGCCCAGCTCGCACACGCTCACGCTGCCAGGGAGAGGGAGGGGACAGGGCCGAGGCCGTCACACGGGGTCCCCACGCTTGGCTTAAGGCTGTGCCGCTGCCACCGTGAACGTCTTGATTCGGTTTGAACAAGGGGTTTTGCACATTTTCATTGTGCACTGGGCCCCTAATTCCATAACCAATCCCAGGAGAGGGGCCCCATCACCCAGAGATTCCCAGACCTCATGAAAAGGCTTCGGAAATGGAAATCAGCAGAAACCACATCTTCGTGCCCAGGCCAGGGGTCCGAGCGTCCACACTCTAGCGTACGTTCACGATCACACAGCTCTGCTCATGGCAGCTCATGGGGGCCCTACACGTTCAAACACACTCATGCGTGTTCACATGTGAACTTCCGTGTCACCCCCAGCCACGTGCTTTCTGCTCTGGGAGTGGCTCAAAATGCCACCCCAGCTCCCCTAGGCTATTGAGAAAGCAGGGAAGGCAGTGAAAAACTGGGTGGGGGTGGCATCGGGAACAGAGGGAGGGCCCCTGTCTCCCCCTATCTCCAGCATCCCACTTAAACCTCAGACAGTTCTCTCCAGAGCCCCTCCACACGCCTTATCCCGTTGAATTCCCACAGTCACCCTTACGGTAGAGTTTGTATTATACCCATTTTAAGGATGGCATGTAAAGCAATTATACGCCAATAAAAATGTTAAAAAAAAAAAAAAAAAAAAAGGATGGCAAAACTTAGGCTCCAAGAAGTGAAGCTGCTTTCTGGAACCAAGGCAGGCAGATGGGGGAGCTCCATGCCCCACAGTGGCTCCTGAGACGTGACAAGCCTCCGAAGCCCCCCATCACCCACAGTGGGCTTGCCCCTCCCTCTTCCCGTTCCCCACCTGCAGGATGCTCTCCCCCAGGTGCGGCTCAGGCTGGTTCATAGGGATGGGGTCCTCCCAGTTCAGCCAGTGCTCACGCCCCCTCCCCACTACAGGCACAGGTTGGGGACAGGTCAGTGCCCAGGGGTCCTCCGTTTTCTCTAGAGACGCTGTGCGCCTGACCTAGCCCCTTGGCCAGCCTTGCCCTTTGATGCCACAGACCAGGCACCGGGAAGGAGCTGACGGGTGTAACTGGTGACCCACAGATCACACCCAACAGCAGAACAGCCCTGGGGGCGTGGCAGCAGGTGCGGGTGTGTGCACTTGGTCGGGGGCAGTTCATCCCTTTGGCCTAGTTTGGGGCTCCCGAGGCCACAGCAGGAATGCCAGGGATCTTTCTGCACCTTGACTTATCTCAGATCCTAAATAGAGCTTTCCGAAGGTTCCATATGGAACATTCCAACAGTGCTCAGTGGAGGCCTCTCCCGGGGATGCTGGACAGTCCCCCGGGGCTTCTTGAGGTGGGGCTCCCTGAACCTCGGGGACGGCACTCTGCAGGACCAGCTGGCTCCGAGCTTGAGGAGGAAGAGGTGACCCTGCAGGCCCGCCGCCGCCCGCGGCTCTGCAGGCGCTTGAGCCGGTCCAGGCACTGCGGCCCAGGCCTTATTTGGTAAGAAGAGCCTGCGCTGCCAGCCACTTGGGCTGCGAGCAGACAGGACACTGGGAAGCCCCTGAACCGGCCCTGTGTCTGCCCGGCCTGGCAGCCCGCGCTGGCCCACCTGGCCTCCTCACCCGGCCCCTGGGCCAGAGGCTGGCGGACGTGGAGGTGAGAGATGCCAGGAGTCAGGCCAAGGCTGGGGCAGCCGCCCTCGGATGCCCATCCGGTGATGGGAGAGGGAGGCTTTTGCCTATATGTGGCCGAGCAGAGGCGGTGCGCTCCGGATGGGCCTGCAGGCCCCAGAGCTATTGTCTTAAGAGGGTGTTTGGCATTGGGCAGTGAGGCCTTGGATTCTTGTAAAAACCTGGCAGGGACATTGTTTGACAGCTTAGACAGCGTGCTGGAGTCTCCGTGGGGAGCCGAGAGCATGTGACGCGTCAGCTGCCTGCCCAGCCCTGGCAGGCAGGAGGGAGGCGAGGCCGGGCCAGGCAGCCACGTTCGGGAGGAGGCTGCCCAGCTCGGGGCAACCAGACAGGGACGACTCCTTCTGGGACACAGTTTCCTGATCTGTGTGTAGTGTGTGCGGTGGTGCCGCTGCGGACGCAGGGAGAGGGTGGGTGTGGAGGTGCATGTGAGGTCCCCGTGGGCAGGACAGCCAGTCCCTGTGTCCCACTATGTGCGGCCATGGTGAAAGGACTGGTCCATCTTTTTTTTCTTTTAATACATTTTATTTATTTATTTATTTATTTTTGGCTGCGTTGGGTCTTCGTTGCTGCGCGTGGGCTTTCTCTAGTTGCGGCAAGCGGGGGCTACTCTTTGTTGCAGTGCGCGGGCTTCTCATTGCGGTGGCTTCTCTTGTTGCGGAGCACGGGCTCTAGGCACGTGGGCTCAGTAGTTGTGGCTCGCGGGCTATAGAGCGCAGGCTCTGTAGTTGTAGCGCACGGGCTTAGGTGCTCCAAGCCATGTGGGATCTTCCCGGCCCAGGGATCGAACCCGTGTCCCCTGCATTAGCAGGTGGATTCTTAGCCACTGCGCCACCAGGGAAGTCCAGACTGGTCCATCTTTGTACCCCCATCCATGCCTCACAAACCCCAAGGAGCTGGATGCCCCTGTCACCCCTGTGGACTGATGAGGAAACTGAGGCTCGGAGAAGGAAAGACATCTAAGACTCTGGGCTATTTCTCCAGCCTGCTGGGGACCTTCACAGGCCAACGTTCATTCATTCATCCTCTTGACGAACATGTCCTGAGCTCTGCTCTGGGCAAGGCATCATCCTAGGGCCTAAGGCAGCAGCAGTGAACCGTCTAAGAAACATTCTGTTCCCAAGAAGATAAATATACCTTCAAATTTGGTAGAAAGGGAAGGGCTCTCTGTGCAGATGACTTTTAAACCAAGGCCCAAGATGAGAAGAAGCCAGTCCCAGGAAGTGGGTAGGGGTGGGGGGGGCAAAGAAAACAGCACATGCAAAGGCCCTGAGGCAGGGAGAGGGCGGGTTAGGTGTAGGTCAGCCAGGAGACCAGTATGACTAGAGCAGAGTGAGCAGAGAAGAGCAGGAGATGCAGCCAGAGGTCACAGGGGCAGATCCCAGGAGCTTCAAAGGTCCATGGTTTTATTCTAAGAGTGCTGGGAAGCTGGGTTTTAAGCAGACATCTAATAATATAATCAGACATGCTCTCCTGTATCAGATGTCCACACTCTGCTAAATGCTGTATATGCTTGTGTTCTCATTTGATTCCTTGGCATCCCTATGAGGAGTGTGGACTCTTATCCCCGTTTTACAAACGAGGCAGCTGAGGCGGCAAGAGCTGAAAGGACTTGCCCAAGTGACTGCTATGGGATGGGACAGGGATTCCTCACTCAGCTCTGTCTGACGCCAAAGCCAGGCCCAGTACAGAGCCCCGCAGGCGGCAGGGCCAGAGGGGCGCAGAGCGGTGTACTCGGGGTAGCTGATCCTCTCTCCTTCTCACGTGCTATCCAGCCCACCGCACCGCCACACAGGGTGGGTCACCAGGACCTTCCTGGTTTTAGCACTGAAAGTCCTGCTTCCTGGGAAACCCCTCTGTCCTGGGCAGACCAGGACGGTTGGTCACTCACCCTGCAGGTGGCCCAGCCAAGACCTCCAGGCACCACCAGGAGCTCAGAGAGGGAGGAGCGGACTGCAAATCCTCCGCACCTGCACACCTGAGCTCACGCCCACCTCCGCCCAGGCCAGGAAGGGCCGTGGAGAGGAAAGCAAATAGCAACCTGTGTGGGGCTGCCTCAGCCTCCCCTTGGCGCCAGGGCAACGCCACCTGCTCCTGGACAGCCAGCGACAGCAGAACAAAGGGAGGGCGAGGCTGCCGCCAGGGAAGCGGACGGCAGGAGCAGGCCCGGGAACTGGCCAAGTGGGGAGAGCTCATCCACCAGGCGAAGACCCAGAGTCACACAGGCCTGCCTTTGAATCCAGAGGCTCTGTGATCTTGAGCATCTTCTAGGCCTCAGTCGCCTCATCTATAAAATGGGAGAGGGCCAATCGCCAGAGGTTTGCTGGATGCCAGGCCCTGTGTTAACAGCTGTACCAATTATCACTCCTGGAAGGCTTGGGGCACACTTGGAAGGAAAGGCTGTGGACTCTGTGCAGACAAGGAGCAAAGCCCAGAGAGGGTGAGACAGCCACCCTGGGGCACACAGCTGGTAACTGTACAGCAAGGATTTGAGCCTAGAACCGTCTGCTTCAGACCCTCACCCGGTCCACAGGGGTGGAGTGCAAGGGCTCCGGGGAATCCCACCCTGTAGACCCCTGTGACCCTGGGCAAGTGGCTGCACCTTTCTGGGCCTGTTTTCCACCTACAAAGTAGGGATAACAATGGCCCCCATCTCCTAGGGCTGGTCATGTATACCACAGATTTGTATTAGGCATCTACACTATGCCAGACACTGTCCTAGATGTTGAAGGTACAGCAGAGAACAAAACAGACAAAAATCCCTGCCTACAACTTATATTCTGGGTGGGGGGACACAAACAAACATATATATATATATTTGTTTATATATAAAAATGTATAAATATAGTTGTTTATATATATAAATATATATATAATATAAAAATATATAAAAATATAAAAATATACATATACATATAAACAAATATATATTTGTTTATATATATACAAAAATATATATATTTTTTATATATATATCTATAAATATGTCGGGGGAGGGAATAGAGAGTGAAGGGGGTCCCCTTTGATGAGGGGGCACAGCGGGCTGTTCAAAGAGGGGGACACTTGAGCAGAGCCTGAATGAAGTGAAGGAGCAAGTCGTGCAGATACTGGGCAGATACTGTGGGGAGGGCATTTTGCGGCTGCGGGAACAGCCAGTGCAAAGGCCCTGCGTGCAGTAACTGCTCAGTGACCGTGAGCTCTCATCATCAGTATTAAACGTGACGCTTTCTCCTCTGAGCTGCACCTCACCCTGTAAAGCCTCTCTAATGAGCAGGCAAGGTGAGAACTGGTGCACTGGCCTAACTAACGCAGGGGGAGAGGAATAGTTGGGGAAGGGAGAGCCGACACCCAGGTCAGCCCAGCCACCCTCCCCATACGGAAACCCTCAAACCAACACGGCAATGGCAGGGGGTTGCACGGTGATCCTTCCTGGCCTTGACTTGGCAGGAGGGAGAAGGAGGGAAGAAGGGAGAGGAGAAGGGAACGGGAGGCCAGAGGTCCCAGAGACTCGAGAACTGGACACTGGGATTTCCCTGGCAGTCCAGTGGTTAGGACTCTGCACTTTCACTGCTGAAGGCACGGGGTTGATCCCTGGTCGGGGAACTAAGATCCCGCAGGCCATGTGGCGCGGCTGGAAAAAAAAAAAAAAAAAAAAAACCTGGCCACCTAGACACAGAGGCCTGACGAGCCAGGAGGGGAGAGGCCGGCAAGACCCACACCGTCCAGTGCCATCTCGTCAGGGAGGACCAAGGAGGCCCTTAGCTTTGGGTCCCAAACTTCAGACTTTCAGGCGTCACTTCTATGACGGACCCTCTCCATCTGATCTATCAGTTGCCTCACATTTTTATTTAGGATGACTCGCCTTTTAGTTTTACTTAAGTTTATCTTAAAAGGAAATTCTCTGTCACCAATGTAAACGGAAAACCAGGACCACCTGTCACTCACAGAAGATAACTCTGAAAGTGAGCACGGTGAAGACAAATCATGTTATTAAAATACTGTTGCCTGCCCATGGCTCTGAGCCGGAGGCCTACAGGGGGTCAGGCAGGGGGTGGCCGGCCGTCAAGACACGGGAGCACCAAGCTGAACTGGGAAGGACAGAAAAATTGTTGCAAAGGGACGGGCTTCGCGCCCGTGCCCCACGTCGGCCCCACGCAGAGCATCCCGTGGCCGTGGCAGCCTGGGCCCCGTACTTTCAGCAAACTCACATGGGCCAACCCTGCTCTTTAGAGATGGGGAGGGGAGACCCCAGGAGCACAAGCCGCTGTTCTCTGAGTGTTCGCAGCACGTCAACACTCACACCAGCCTCGGACATGCCGCGGGGACGTGTCCCCTCCTATCCCCTTCTCGGGAGGCAGAGGATCCAAGCTCTGGCCTGCGCCAAGATCATCTCCAAAATGTGATGCCCTCCTTGAAGCCTCAGGTGCCTAGAGCTGTCACTATCCTTCCAGCCGCGAGGCCACCGGCATTTCTGCCCGAGCGGGAGACACGAGGGTTCTGGGCATCGGTTCAACTGCTCAACTCCCATCAGGGCAGCACGAAGGGCGCTGGCTTGATTCCTTGGACAAACACAGAGCGTGTCTGCCGCCTGGGTCTGTGGCCTGGGCCGGGCCACCAACACCGGCCACCAACAGCAGGTCTCCGGGGTAGCGGCTCACCTGCATTCCAGAACCACAGGCTGGGGCATGCCTGCCGGGCAGCAGGCACGCATTTACCACCAGGAGGAAGCAGAAAGAAGCTCTTTTGCCTCTGGTCGCATCCTGGTGACAGCGTACACACACATAGCGGCTGCAGCATCTCTTTGGTGGACGACTCTGCTTTCACAGTACAGAGCGATAGTAGTGTGGGGTGAGGACCCCCCCCAAGTTTCCGGTGGGGCAGCCTGGGTTCAAACCTCAGCTCTGCCACTTACCACCTGCGTGACCACGGTGGGAGGGCTGGACTCCAGGGTCCTCCAGGTCCTCATCTCTGAAATGAGAGTTCAGAAAACACACACCTCGCCGAGCAGCTGTAAGGTTAAAGAGGTAATACGTGTTCAGCGTTTCAAATACTGTGAGTACTCCACAGAAGTTAACACAGGGCATCTGGGGTTTTTGGCTTTTTTTTTTTTTTCATTTCCCACTCTTAAATAAGGCCACACTTTGCCAAAAGACAAAATACTAGGTGAGAGGGTATGTGCAGTTTCTCAGTGTTTATTTCATGCAGACAGATCGATCTTCAAAATCTGAATCTGGGGACTTCCCTGGCGGTCCAGTGGTTAAGACTTCGTGCTTCTAATGCAGGGGGCACGGGTTTAACCCCTGGTTGGGGAACTAAGATTCCACATGTCATGCCGCATGGCGTGGCCAAAAAAGAAAGAAAAAAAAATCAGAATCCATTTATAGCTAAGCTGATGTGTTGCTTTCCCCGCATCCCTGCCAGCACTGGGCTTTATCATTGTAAAATTGTTTTCTAATTGAATCAGCATATAGTGGGGTTTTTATTTGCATTTCTTTCTTTGCCTGCAAGGCTGTGCCTTCTTCCACGTAACAACTGTCTATATTTTCTCGGGGATAAATGATTTGTTCACCCCGTTTGAACGTTTCTTGGGTGGTTTCTGTGACATTCTTTGGTGGATCCATGTGGGAAATGTCTTCTGAGCAGGAAGGGAGATGGGAGAGGTTTCAGCCTGAAAAGGCGGTGACAGCCTCCGCCCCCAGCCGCCCCATCTCCTGCCTTCCCTTCACCTGAGTGTCTTCAGAGTTTCCCCAACCGAGGAACTCCTTCCCTGGGATGGGATCGCAGGCACCCGGGCTGGAGAGGAAGCAAGGAGGGACCAGAGGAACTGATTGCATTCTTGGAGCAACAAGCCAGCCCACTGAGGCAGGGACCCCGGCGACCACCCCTGCTCACCCCCAGCCCTCCCGGAGTCCCCGAGTATCAGGAGACTTTCCTTCCAAACTAAGGACATGGGAATAAATTCCTCCAACTTATGGTATCGGGATGACTAGATCTCTTTGTTCCTTAATCACTCAGGCTTCCAGACGCTGTATTAACAAGATGCCCAGAACCTCCTTCTCGGGTCCTCCCACACCTTGAAGGGTCCAGGGCACCCAAGGTCGTCTTCAACCCACAGGTGGGCGTGAGGCCTGTTCCTCACTAAACTTCACTGCTGTCATGGCGTCTTACCACCACATGGGGTCGCTGTTGAAGATGGCTCTCCAAGAGTCCTGTGGACGCTTGTCCACTTTGCAGGGATGCCCGAGCTGGTTGGACCCTGGCCTGGGTCTTGGAGGTCCGCCACACTTGGGACTCGAGTTTACAGCTCTTGTGGGTCGCTCTTAAACACTCAGATTAGAATGGGGTGTCACCTCCCCATCCTGTGTCCCGATACCCAGCACCTCACTGACTGTACAGAAGCCTCCTGGGGGGACCAGATGGTAGCCTTGCCCCTACTTTTTTTTTTTTTTTTTTTTTTTTTTTTGCGGTATGCGGGCCTCTCACTGTTGTGGCCTCCCCCGTTGCGGAGCACAGGCTCCGGACGCGCAGGCTCCGGACGCGCAGGCTCAGCGGCCATGGCCCACGGGCCCAGCCGCTCCGCGGCATATGGGATCCTCCCAGACCGGGGCACGAACCCGTATCCCCTGCATCGGCAGGCGGACTCTCAACCACTTGCGCCACCAGGAAGGCCCCTTGCCCCTACTTTGACAGAGAAGAAACTGGAGCCCCAGAAGAGTAATTCTCCCAAAGTCACCTGGCCAGTTAGTACCCAATTCAAGCTGAAATCCAGTCTCCGGGCCCCCCGTCCTGTGCTCTCAGCACCTTTGTATTTAGAGGCTGGCAGTGAAACTCCTTCTTCTTGGCCCATGAGACTCTGCAGGATGTGACCCCCGCCTTCCTTCCTGGCTTCCTCTCACTTCCTCACCCAGATTCAGAATCCTTTCCCACCTGCCTTTGCACCTGTCTTCCTCTCCCTACGGCTCTCCCCGAATTCTTCCCGGGAGGCCCCTCATCATTCAAGCTTTTGCTGTCACCTCTTCCCACAAGCTGGTCTCACCTTCCCTCTCGGGTGTCCCCATCACGCTCCTTCTCAACAATGGCACTTGCCACCATCAGACGTCACCCTGTCCTGTCCGCTCTACCTTCAGAATATACCTCGAATCCCAGCCACCTCCTCTCCTCCGCTGTCCTCACGGTCAAAACTACGTCTTCCTCCAAACTCAGCACCGTTGACATTTGGGGCCGGGCCTTTCTCTGTTGTGGAGCCGGCCACCCTGGGCTGTGTGGCAGCTTCCTTGGCCTCTTCCCCCTAGATTCCAGGAGCATCCCCTCCCCAGCTGTGACAACCGCAAGTGCCCCCAGACATTGCCCAATGCCCCCCCAGTGGAAAACCGCTGCTCTAGACTATGGCAAAACCGGTCTCCCGCATCCTAGAAACGGATCTGGTCCACCCGCATGACTGCAGGGGTAGTGGCAGGGAGAGCCCGCCAGGAAGCCGGAGGAGGCCCCATCCCGGGCCTCGCGGCCTGAGCATCCCCCCCCCACGCCCCCTGCCCCACAGGCTCCTGGGGTTCTTGGGAAACCGCGTGGAAACCCCTCTGTAGAGCCAGAAGCAGCCTCAGGCCCGACCACGCCCAGCCCGGGAAGGCAGGCCGGGGTCTAATTATAGAAGGCAGGCTGTGAGAGGTCCTCTCTGGGAAGAGGAAGTGGCACTCCGATTAACCCCCGGGTTGGTTCACCCCACATTGAGACAGTCCCCACGGGGAGAGGAAGTGTGGTGAAATGAATTCAGCCTCGGGGCCGGGGCAGCACGGACAAGCCAGGCGGCTCTGGTTCATGGCCGCAGGGATGGCGGGGAACCGGCTCTGTGGCCCAGGGGCCAGGTCTGCTGAGGCAGCCTTCAACTCTCTGGACCCTGGCTGTAAAAGAAAGGGGGCTGGACCAGATTCGATCTTCAAAGTGGGTCTCTTGTTTCAGGGGAGGCTCCCAAGTCAGGAGCTGTCTGAGCCTCAGTGTCCCCATCTGCAGAATGGGGTTGACTGGAACTGCGCCTTTCACAGAGCCTTTGGAGGATGCGCTGAGGTGGTCTGTGCTGCCGGCCAGCCTGGGCCAGGGCCCGGCACAGGACAGGGGCTCAGTTAGGTGTTCCACATTGTCAGAACATCAACACGATTAGTGGGCTCCAGTCAAAACGAAAATGCGGGCCCCTCGTGCAGAAGTTACGAAGAATTTCAAGACGGAGATAGCAGAGCGTTGAGCCTGGCGTGGGGCCCTCTGAGCCCTGTGTGGCTGCCAGGGCTGCAGGCGCATGAGCTGGGGCAGATGCAGGGGTCGGGGAGGGGGTGGGGAACGGCTCCTTAAAAGGATGGATCCCTCTCCACCACCGTCATGAGGGGACCTCAACGTGTAGTTGATTGGAACACACAAAATCAGAGCTCTGCACGCTGTAGGAGGCTGTTCACGTGCAAGCTGTTTAAACGGTGCACACAGAGCAATACGGAAAATTGACCGTCACCATAAACATGTAGGTAGAAACCTGGGCATAAGGCTGCAGCCCCCACTCCCACTGAGGTTGGCTGTGGGGGGAGGGTGATGGGAGTTACAGCAAAGCTGAGCTGTATCGGTAACATTTTATTTCTTTAAAAGAAAAAGGATTGGGGGCTTCCCTGGTGGCGCAGTGGTTGAGAGTCTGCCTGCTGATGCAGGGGACACGGGTTCGTGCCCCGGTCCGGGAAGATCCCACATGCTGCGGAGCGGCTGGGCCCGTGAGCCATGGCCGCTGAGCCTGCGCGTCCAGAGCCTGTGCTCCGCAACGGGAGAGGCCACAACAGTGAGAGGCCCGTGTACAGCAAAAAAAAAAAAAAAAAGAAAAAGGATTAGTGACAAATGTGACAAAATCTTCGTGTCTCATTGTGTCATGTTTAATTCTGGGTAGTGGTGGTAGGGGTTTATTATTCTCTGAATATTTTCATTTTTAAAAGGTAGATTTCACCACTTTCAAAAGTTTGAAAGCATTGGGTGAGGAAAGAGCTGCCTTTGGCTGAGGTCCTGGGAGTAAGGTGTCTGGGAGACACACAAGTGTTACATTGAGCACCTACTACATGCCTGGTCCAGGGCTGGGTTCTAGGGAAATAAAAATGAGCATTTTCCTTCCGGGAACCCAGAGGTCAACACGGGGGGGCTGGCCTGTCCTGTGTGGGGACCCACATGAAGTGATCCCCAACCCCAGCATGGGGCTGCCACTTGGCTATTTTCACAGGAAAGCAGGATCTGGGGTGTTTTTTTCCCTCTTGCAGGAGGATGCCAGGAGCCTTGCGGGAGTCAGCTGGCAGGCACCAAGGGCTGTGTGTTGGGGTGGCAGGGGCAGAGGGAAGGCGGAACAGAGGGACCTCAGTAGGCACGGTCATGGGTGCAGGGGAGCGCCCGGGGCTGCCCCAAACACTGCTGAGACCCTTAGATGAACAACAGGAGAGTCACGAATTGTCAGCAGCCTCTGCTGGCGAGCCTCAGGGTCTGCAGCCTCGGGCATGGAAGTACCTCAGCTGGAACTAGAGCCTGCTCCGGGGCATCAGCAGCCTCTTTGTCAGTAATGGGCAGAGGACTAGACACCAGGCCCCCACAGCCCAGGGCTTTATCCCGAAGGGGCCTTGGCTGGTGGTGCCTTCGGGGTCAGGAGCACAGGCAGTCCCTCTGTCCCAGGGCTGCTCTCTGGTCATTTCTGTCTCCTTTGTTTGTTTTAAGTTTTTAATTTTGAAGTAATTTTAGACTTAGAGAAAAGGTGCAAAGATAGTCACCACGTCCCCTTCACCTTGCTTCCCCTAATATGAATCTCTTACATAATAGTACAATGATCCAAACTAAGAAATTCACTTTGATGCAGTACCATTAACTAAACTGTGGACTTTATTCGCATTTTCCCCCAGTGTCCTCTCTCTGTTCCGGGTCCTGCACTGAATTTAGTCATCTCGTCTCCTTCGTCTCCTGCAGGCCCAGGGATGGTCCTCGCTCTTTTCTTGTCCTTCCTGATCTTGCTGGATTTGCAGAGTATCAGGCAGGTGTTTTGTAGATTGTACTTCAATTTGGGTTTCTCGGATGTCCTCTCATGTTTTCAAATGAGACAAAATTCATGTTCCATAAAATGCAACCTTGTAAAGCGTACAATTATGTGGCTTTTCATATACACAGAGTTGTGCAACCGTCACCACGATCTAATTCCAGAGCCTTCCCATCGCCCCAGAAGGAAGCCCAGGGCCCCCATATCCCTTTTTGTCCACCGCACAGTACTTTCTCTTGTCCCCTCCCTCTTAGCCCGGCTCCATTTCTCTCCAGGACGCTGGTCCTGTTTTCTTTCGGTTTCTCTTTGTGTCTCTGCCTCTGAGTTGCTCTCTCTCTCACATTCGTTTCTATTTCTGTGTTTCTCTACATCAGTCTCTCCCTGTCTCTCTCTCCATCTGACTCTCTCCCTCTATTTTCTCCCTTCTCGACCTGTTTTGCTCTATGTAGTGTGTGCATCTTTCTCCCTCTTTCATTCTAAAGGAGACACCGGCAAAACCCAAGAGGAATGATAAGGCATCCACAGAGCTCTGGAGACAGACGGGGTGAGGATAGGAAATATCTAAGGGCTGCAGCTAGACAGGGACCTCTCTGAGGAGGTGACGAAGCAGCCAGCCCTGGAAGAGCTGCTGGGAGAGGGCCAGGCAGGAGGGCAGCAGGAGCAAAGGCCCTGGGGCAGGAGAGAACTCCAGGGCCAAGCTAGGGAGAGGCAGGAGACAGAGACAGGGGCCTCCCTGTGCCCAGGCTTCCTTAGAGGGAGCCCTGAATTCCTCCCCAGGTCAGGCCCCCAGGCTCTGGGGCAGGAGCCCCAGCCAGCCCGGAGCGAGGCTTGTGGAGAATAAGTCATGGCTGAACCTCTGAGAACTTTCCAGGACCAGGCCACATGCTCAGCCCTGGGGACCCTGAGCTGGGTACAACCCACCTCTGCCTTGAAAGGTACCTGCAGCAGAAAAGCACAACCCAGGCTCAGAAAGAGTCTGTGTGTTGATTTATTCCATTATTTATTCCAGGAACACTGATTAAGTGCCTGCTGTATACCAGGACCACAAACAGGCATGGGCAGCGCCCTGACCTCACGGGCTCAGAGTCTAGAAAGAAAAGCAGCCCACCTACTCACCCCGACCATGCTGGGGAGAAAGGCTAAAGCTCAGATGGCCATTTATTCATCCAGCAGCTATCAGGGCCCACTGCATATGGTGGACAAACACAGATGACCCTCAAGGGGATGGCCCCTGTTCACAGCACAGTTTCTAGAGCAGAATGGCATGGATTCAAGTCCCAGCTCTGCCAGCTATTATCTGAGCAGCCTTGGGCAAGTTGCTCACCCTCTCTGAGCCTCAGTCTCCTCCTCTGTAGAGTGGGCTGCTGTGAGAGCCACAGGCCAGAATGCCACATGCTGAGCCCCCCTCCCCTCCCCGCCCCACCTCCGACATTCAGAGACAGGACAGGAGCTCAGTTTGTCAGCCATAATTGTTCTTCCCAGCTGGTGGGAGGGCTGGCTGATCAGGAGGATCCCAGGCCTGTGCGGGACCTGGGACCGGGCATCCTCCCCCAGGGGTGCAGTTTAGGCAGAAGGGGGAGGGAGCAGAATGTGCAGCAGCTGGATAGTGGCTTGTGTCCTTAAGTCACCGAGGGCAGCACCAGGCAGGCTGGCCAGGGCCCAACAGCCTGACCCAGCCTCATTTGTGATGCAAATGGCAGGCAGTGGCTTCGGGCCAGAGCACAGGGTCCCCAGCCAGGGCCCCAAGCTTTTATTCTGAGCAGAGCCTCCCCAGACAGCCTCGAGGGACCTCTCTGGGTGGGGTAGGGGTGAGCAGGGACCCTAAGGCACGGAGATGCATTCCTGGAGGCTGACTGGGGTGGAAGGGCTGGGCCACCCCTGCTTGGCCAGTAGGGTGAGTGGGAAAGCCTTCGGCTGGCAGGGCTCCGTCCTGCAGAACCCGGAGGTCCTCTTCGGGCTTTCTCCCGGGATCCCGCAGAAACCAGGGCCCCGCATGTCACACCCTGTCACTTCCAAGCTGGCCCCCACTGGATCTCCAGCCCCTCCGGGGTCCCTCGCAAAGCTGCGGCCACACAAACCTTCTCTCCTTCCCTGGCTCTTGGCCACACTTGGCTTTTTCACAAGCTGTTCCCTCTGCCTGGAATGTCTTTCCCTTCGTCAATGCCAGTCTTTTTTCAATCTCTGGCCCTTACTCTGTACATGTAACTATATACTCTTTTTCTTAAAGACAGTGCCCCAAATTGTATAAACTTCAGGCCCCATGAAACCTGGGTCTGTCACCAGTGGTAGGAAAACATCCCCTGACACCGTCCTTCCTGGTCCCCGAAGAGATGAGTAGGTCACATCCCCTGTTAGGTCATTCGTTCATTCAACAAATATTTACTGAGAAGCTACTCTGTATCAGGCACTTTTCTAGGCACCTCGGATAGAGCAGTGAACAAGGCAAACAAGAATGCCTGCTGTTATGAACTGACAGTCCACCAGGGGTACAGGTCATAGATAGATGAATAAGCAATAATAAGTGATACATAAAGTAAAAGTAGGTTTGAGGCGTGATAAGAGCTACAGAGAAAAATGAACAGGCAAGAGAGAGGGAGCACGGTGAGTAGGGGGCTATGAGTTTGAATGCAACAAGGTAAGAGGTGAGCCGTGTGGATACCTGAAGATGAGTGGTCCAGGTAATGGGAAGAGCATGTGCAAAGGCCCTGAGGCAGAGGAACACCTGGGAGGGCTTGGCACTTCACTGTAGTGTTTATCAGACTGAAATTAAATAATTATTCCAGTGATGACTTACGAATTTTTTGTCTTCCTCACTAGGACTTTGTATCTGGTAGTTGTTCATTAAGTACAATAAGTTCAGTAAGTACAGTAAGGGAACAGAATGTATTTATTTCTTTGGGAGGAGGGGGTTGGTGCTGGTGGAGTTGTAATGAAGCCCCCACCCCAGGGCACTAGGTCGGCTCACAGGGCAGAGCTCTGCAGGCACCTGCAAGGCAGGGACCCGGGCCTGGCACCGGTGTCTGGGGATGAGGGCACCAGGCAGCCTTTTCCAGGGGTGAGGGGGCAGCAGGCATGGTGAGGACAAAGCAGTAAAAGAAAAACAGGAAGACCCCACGATCTCCGAGCTTGGTTTGGGGCATATGTGATTCCTCTTCAGATGCCCCAGAAAGAACAGTGACACCATGTCAGGGGTCAAGTTCTAGCCAGGCCACTGAGTTTGGGAAATGAACTTTAAAAGCGTGGCCCTGAATAGTTATCTCCTCTGGTGTGACCTCCCGGCAGTGCCGTGTGAGGGCTGAGAAAGAGCCTGCAGGTGAAAGCCCGGCACACAGCAGGTGTGCACGCACCGGACATCGGCAGGCGCACCAGCAACTCTGCTCAAGGTCATTCATTCTACTTCTGCCTGAATGAGCAAAAAGGCTGGAAACGACTTCCACCTCCATCCCAGGGGGCGGGCAGTAGAGCACGCCCACGCACACGTGGAATACTAGGCAGCCGACAACCGGGTGAGAGCAAGCTCCGTGTGGGCTCAGCGGGGAATCTTCAAGATGTATTTAGGGGAAAGGAGCAAAGCGCCTCACAGAGCGAATGGTGCGTGCTGACTTGGGAACAGACACACAGAAGCGTAAAATGCAATGTGTTGAAACTGGAGGCCCTGGATGCCTGGAGGGAAGAGAACCGGGTGGGGGATGGGAGGGACTTTCCCATCCCACAAACCGCCCCCCACTCGCCCCTCAATGCCCAGTCAATACACTGGTGAATGGAAGCTGTGCAATTATCCTGAATAAAAATGCCACCGCTCTTAGGAGCAGGAACGTGACTACGGGCATCTGGAGGTGGGAGAAACTACCAGGCAGGGGGCAGAGGGGGCGGGGATGCTGGGCACACCCCCTCGGGCCGGACCTGTCTGTTCCCCTTTCTCACTAAGTCAACCACCCGAGGAACAATAGTGCTTCCCCTCCTCTTAGAGGAAGGGCGGGTGGAGACAGCCTGCGGGGCCAGGGCGGCAGGTGGAAACCTCAGTGAGGTGCCAAACGCTATTCTGAGAGGCCGGCGGAAGCAGGGGCGGAAGTCGTGCTGGCGATGGTCTCTGGCTCCTGGCTCCGTCACTGCACGGGCGGAGGTGCTGGGGGGGGGTGCCCCCGTGCCCCGGGGAGGGGAGGAAGATGTCAGGGGGCGCTCCCACCCCCCACCCCCGGAAGCTGCTAGTCCAAACCCAAGCCAGTTTCTGTTTTGTAGGAAGCGGGGGTAGGTTAATGCATTTTATCCCCACCCAGTTCCCTCTCCACTCTGCCAGGCTCAACCGCCTTCCCCCGACCACACTCTTGCCCTCCTGGCCTCCCCACAGTTCCTCAACCTGGCCCAGCGCACCCGACCTCAGGACGTTTGCACAGGCTGTGACCGCCTCTGGAACGCTCTACCGTCTTGCCCCCTTCCATGACTTTTCTCCAGTGACTTTTTTTTTTTAAATAAATGTATTTATTTATTTATTTTTGGCTGTGTTGGGTCTTCGTTGCAGTGTGCGGGCTTCTCATTGTGGTGGCTCCTCTTGTTGCAGAGCACGGGCTCTAGGCTCACAGGCTTCAGTAGTTGTGGCACGTGGGCTCAGTAGTTGTGGCTTGTGGGCTCTAGAGCTCAGGCTCAGTAGTTGTGGCGCACGGGCTTAGTTGCTCTGCAGCATGTGGGATCTTCCCAGGCCAGGGCTCGAACCCGTGTCCCTTGCATTGGCAGGCAGATTCTTAACCACTGCGCCAACAGGGAAGCCCTCCAGTGACTTTTGCTGGACCCACCTCTCACCTGGACTCTCCCGGTTCTTCTCCATTACCTCACCTGCTTGTTTCCTTCACAAATTTGTAAGGCAGTGATTTTTTTTTTTTTTTTCTTTTGCTTATGCCCTTGTCAGGGCAGTAGCCACACCCACTTTTTTTTTTTTTTTTTTTTTTTTACTGTCGCACCTCCAGTGCCTAGCACAGAGAAGAAGCTCGGACATTTATAGAAGGAACAAAGTAAGAATCTTTGGGGCAGAATGCACCGTCACTTGGGGGAAAACATTCAGTTGTTCTGAGGCTAGTCAAAGGGAGAGCCAGAGTCTAACCGAGGTGGGGGATTTTAGAGCAAAAACTTAGACTGCCCTTCAAGATAAAGGAGGTTGATTTGTGATGGGCTTGGCTAAGGTTAAGGACCAGCAGGAAGGAGACACATTTTCTTTCCTGTGGAGTAACCCAGAGGGTGGGAGCCAGGGGCCATGTACTCCAACATGAAACCAACATAGGCTGAGAAATAAAGAGAACTTGGATCCTTATAGCAGTGCTTGAGCTGCTGGATCCAGCCATTCCTGAAGCCAGAAATTCAGCTGCATAAGCCAGTCATGTCCAACTAATCATTCTCCAGAAGGAGGGCAAATCATTCAAGATTCTTTTCTTTGCAAATGACAGAAAACCCAAGTCAGACTGCTGTGGTGGGCAGAATAATGCCCCTCCCTCCAAGACATTTGTGTCCTAATCCCGGGAAATTGTGACTATATTAAGTTTGAATATATTGTTACATGGCAAAAGGGACTTTGCAGATGTGATTAAAGTTATAGATCTTAAAAGAGGGAGAGTAGGGCTTCCCTGGTGTCACAGTGGTTAAGAATCCGCCTGCCAATGCAGGAGACATGGGTTCGAGCCCTGGTCTGGGAAGATTCCACATGCCGCGGAACAACTAAGCCTGTGCGCCACAACTACTGAGCCTGTGCGCCTAGAGCCCGTGCTCCGCAACAAGGGAAGCCACCACAATGAGAAGCCCGCACACCGCAAAGAAGAGTAACCCCCGCTCACCACAACCAGAGAAAAACCTGCGCCCAGCAACGAAGACCCAATGCAGCCAAAAGTAAAAAAAAAAAAAAGAAAAAAAAAGAAAAAAAGAGGGAAAGTATCCTGGGTTATCCAGGTGGGGTCCATCTAATCACGTAAGTCATTAAAAGCAGAGAACTTTCTCTAGCAGGAGGCAGAGAGGAGCAGCAGAAGAGGAAGTTGGAGAGATTTGAACACCAGGAGGGACTTGACCCACGGTGGCTGAAGGGAGCCATGTGGAAAACACGAGAAGGAATGTGGGCAGCCTCTAGAAGCAAAGACCTACCCCTGCTGTCAGCTAGCAGGAAATGAGGACCACAGTCCCACAGCCACAAGGAACTGAATTCAGCCCGCAAACTGAATGAGGCTGGAAGAGGATTCTTCCCCAGAGCCCCCAGTAAGGATCACAGCTCTGCAGGTACCTTGACTTCTGCCACCCCAAGCTGAAGACCAATCTGGGTCATGCTGCATCTGGAGCTCTGACCCACAAAAGTAGGACATAATCATCTATTATGTGTTGTTTTAAGCCACTAAGTTTGTGACGATTTGATAGAAAACGAATACACTGGTTTAATGAAAAAAGAGAATTGGCAGGCTCTCTCAGCCTGACTTCAGGAATGGCTGGATCCAGCAGTTTAAACACTGTGCTCGGGATTTAATTTCTCTGCTGCCTCCTAAGCTGGTTCATGCTCAGGCTCCATGGGTCACCCCGGCAGCTCCAGGCTCCCATCGCCCAGGTTAAATCCACAGGAAAGGGGGCCTGCCTCTCCCAGCTGTCCCACCATAAGTCTCACTGACTCTCCTTGCCTGTAGCTGGACCATGTGCCTACTCCCGAGTCAGTCACTAAGGCCAGTGCCATGCAACATTCTTTTTGGCCAGGTCTGGGTCACGTGCCCATCTCAACGGGGTTAGGGGTGGATCTGGAGCCACCTGAGACTCAGGGACAGATGTAGGGAACGGCTAGTTCCCAGGGGGACACTCGGGCACAGTTAGAGGGCAGAGGGCCACAGAAGCCACCACACAAGGGGGCTTGAGATCGCACAGAGAATTTGCCTGTTTTACTTTCTGGAGATGAGCACCATGCAGGGTGGCCTGGGCCGAGGAGCCCCAAGCCGCCCCAGCAAATGTGACTCAGAACCTCTGGACAACTCCCACCCCCAGGACCCGGTTTCCAAACTCACGGGCTAAACAACAGGGAAGCCTTGCGTTCCTCAGAAGGATGCTCAACTGGGACACAGAGTAAACAAACCGATATTTATACCATGGCCCCACAGGGTGGCCACTTGGTTCTGAGGCAAATATGGTCAAAACTGAATCATGCAGCCCTCAGAAGAGACCGAGGCTATCCCCAGAGGAGACCACGGGAGGCGTCCACACCCCACACTCCTGCGGGCATCCTTGATCCTTCCCAGAAGACTTGGGTGGGGAGGGAGGTGTACGACTGCGCAACTTCTGCTCATCCCTGCCTCACACCCAGACCAGGCGATCCCTCCTTGCCCCGGGCCTGAACTCTGCTGGCCCTTCCCAGGTCAGGTCCTGGCTGGGTCCAGAGCCCACAGGCAGGGTACCCACTCCCCTGTGCATCCTCTCCTGAAGATGCACTCCCCACTGCCTCAGGTACCCACTCCCCTGTGCATCCTCTCCTGAAGATGCACTCCCCACTGCCTCAGGTCGCCTCTCCTCAACTTAGAAGATCATTTAATTTAAATTATTTAGCATTCATAGGGCCAGCACGTATTATAAGCCCCCTTCTATGTGCCCGGCCGTGGGCGCACAGGCTGGTACCAGCATGGATGTTTCTGGCCTGCTCCTGCCCCTCCCAGCTTACAGTCCAGGATGGGAGACAGATATTAAATGAGCAAATAAAATGCACTGAGAAGCACAAACCCTGATAAGTTCTCCAGAGGAGGCAGGCAAGCAGAGTGCAGAGTGGGAAGGTGGCAAGGAGTCGGCCAAGGATGGGCACTGCATGAACATCTGTGGGACGGGCACAGGCAGCAGGAACAGCTCATGCAAAGGCCCTGTGATCACCAGCTAATTTCCTCCCCAGCGCCTGCTGATTCCATAAGGATCTTACTTACCTGTTTCCTTGTCTATTTCCTTGTCTATTCTCCCAGTAAACTGAAAGCCCTGTGAGAGCGGGGATTTGTCTGCTTTGTTCCCTGTCTCCACAGGGCCTAGAAGAGAGTCTGTGCACAGTAGGCACTAATACAAGTTCGCAGAGTTCACGGAATGCAGAAACGACAAGGGGGCTGTGAGCTATGAAGGCGAGTGGACAAGCACGTTGAAAAATAGGGAGGTCTCATTTAAAAATATTTATGACTAGGTCACTGCCTTGCTACAGAGAAATCTGGAGAAACAAACACAAATGTTATCTGGGGTTGGAGGGAATATTCCTTTGTACTTTACAGAACTCTATAGCCATCCAATGTTTTACTCTTGAGATTGTATTTCTTTTCACTCTTTTTGTTTTTTATAATCACAGAAGCAATACATGAATGTGGCACCACATTCAAACAAAGATACGTATAGAGTAGAAAGTAAAATCCACATTCGCCAGACAGCACCCCTCAACCCGCCCTGAAGTCCATGAATGCCCCTTTCATCAGAGCCCCTGCCCCCCAGGTTATACCTGATGCCCCCATGTCCACCCTCAGACCATAGAGGTGGAGGCCCAGGGTCAGGCGAGTGTGGGTGCAGGCCTCAGAGAGGTCTGGGCCTCCTCCCCAGCTTGGTTAAGCCCAGAGCCTCCCCTCCCCTTGTGTGCTAGAGACACAGCCCAGCACAGGGACGACTCCCTACTTGGGCTGGGCCTGGCCCTGGTTGCAGCCTTGACCCCATGGTTCCAGTCAAGCAGATACCCTGAGTACAAACATCAAGAAGGATTGGGTGGGCTTCCCTGGTGGCGCAGTGGTTGAGAGTCCACCTGCCGATGCAGGGGACACGGGTTCGTGCCCCGGTCCGGCAAGATCCCACATGCCGCGGAGCAGCTGGGCCCGTGAGCCATGGCCGCTGAGCCTGCGCGTCGGGAGCCTGTGCTCCGCAATGGGAGAGGCCACAGCAGTGAGAGGCCCGCGTACCACAAAAAAAAAAAAAAAAAAAAAAAAAAAAAAAAAGACGGATTGGGTGGCCATCGCATGCATCATCCAAAATAGAAGTGCTATTCAACGATAACTAAGTGTGGGGAGGGCCCCGAGTTCTGCCTTTTCCCGTGGTGACTTCCATTGCTCTTTTGAAATATTCTTTCATTGTCTTTTCTCATTTTTTCAGAGCCACTGCCTTGCTGGTTTCCTAAGACCTGCCTGGTGAGGTGTGCCTGGTGTGTGACAGGCCACCCCCGCCCCCCAGCCCCTGCAAGCACTGACTTACTTTCTATCTCTATGGATTTGCCCTTTCTGGACATTTCGTATGAATGGAATCATACAAGATGCGGTCGTTTGTGACTGTCTTCTGTCAGTCGTCATCCTGTTTTCAAGGTTCACCTGTGTTGTAGCCCACATCAGAATTTCATATGTAGAAAACAAACTTATGGTTACCAAGGGGGAAAGCGGGGCAGGGTTAAACTGGGAGATTGGGATTGACATATACACCCTACTAGATATAAAATAGGTAATAAGAACTTACTGTATAGCACAGGGAGCTCTACTCAGTACCCTGTAATGACCTATATGGGAATAGAATCTAAAAAAAGAATAGATCCATGTATATGTATAACTGATCCACTTTGCTGTACACCTGAAACTAACACAACATTGTAAATCAACTATTCTCCAATAAAAATTAATTTAAAAAAAAGAATTTCATTCCCTTTTCATTGGTTCCCTTTATGACCAAATAATATTCTTTGGATGGGATACCATACTTTGTTTATCCATTTTTCAATGGTGGACATTGAGGTTGTTTCCACTTTGGGGCTACTGTGAATAGGGCTGCTAGAACATCCATGGACAAGGTTCTGCGTGGATGTATGTTTTTATTTGTCTTGGTATATACCCAGGCGGGCAATGTCTGGGTCATAGGGTAACTCCACATTGAATCATTTGAAAACTGCCAGACTGCCCTCCGTTCACATTCCCGCCAGCACGGTGAGAGAGTCCCAATCCCTCCCACCCCGCCAACATGGGTTCTTTCCTGGATTTTCCTGCTAGCCATCCTAGGGGCTGTGAAGTGGCATCTCACTTTTTTGCTTTGATTGCATTTAGCGTTATCCTTTTAAACCAGTCTAAGTTATAATAAAAGCCCATGCTACATTCATGGAGGGTCTTAGAGCCACATGAAGGAAAGAGATGGGCTCCCGTCTCTCCTGCTCTAACCAGCTGTACTCCAAGGGGATTCACAAAAAAAATATTTTTTAAAGTGAACTATCAAAACCCTAAAAAGGAAACAAATTTGAATTCTTTCTCCAGCTACGGAAGGCAGAGTCCTTTTTGACGCCTGAAGAAATGAGAGAGAAAAACAAAGGAAAAACAGACAGGGGGAAACATATAAAAGATTGAAAGGTACTAAACACAGTGGTTCTTAGGCCAAGCTTCACTTTAGAACCATCTAGACGCTCTTTAAAAAATACCCATGCCCAGGCCCTCCTCCCAGAGACTGGGCTTCAGCTGGTCCCGGTGGGGCCCATGCAGTGTCGTTTTGGGAAGCCCTGTGGAGGCAGGTTCTGCAGTGCAGCCAGGACTGGGGTCAGGGTCGGGGGGATGCTGCAAGGACCCTCCCCCTGTTCACAGCAGACTGTTTGTATATTGGGTGGGTTACATCCGTCCAGCTGCGGTTAGAGCCAGTGAGCAAAGGGTGCTCTCGGCATTGGCAGTGATGCAGCGAGATCCCAAGATCCTCAGAACTGGAGAGGAGAAATGCCGAGTCTCCCCAGGAACCGACCCGTTTCCTCAGGACCGAGCAGGACAGAAGCACTGACTGTAATAAAGGGCTGGCACTCCTCGAGCTTCTCCCTCAAACCTGGCCCTCACTGCTTTTTCCATGGGTGTCCTAGGAGGCACTGATGAGATAACTGAGGATCAGAGAGGGTGAGTGACTCACCTAGGGTCACACAGCTTGTAAGGAAAGAAACTCACATTCAAACTCAAGCCTGTCTGATTCCAAACCCTTGCACTGGACCCTTGTGCTGACTTTGCTGGAGTGGGGATGGGGGGTCGCAGTCTGTCTAACCTACCATCATCCTTCCATCCATCCCTTCATCCATGTCTCTCCATCTCGCTACGCCTCCACCCATCCCTCCACCCGTCAGTCCTTCCTTCTCTCTCTCCATCCCTCCTTCTCTCACTCTCTCTCTCTGTCCATACTTTCTTCCATTCATTCATTCATCCGTCCCTCCCTCCATCCATCCATCAAGGCTTAACCCCATGAATGTCCTCTAGTTAGACACCGAGGTGGGTAAAACCTATGTGTATCTGATGTGGCCCCTGCTTTCTCCCCGCCCTTGTCTCTCTCCCATGGTTCCTAGCTGGCAAACTAAAAAGCCCACCAGAGCTTGGTGAGAGGCACAATATAAGGACTGGTGGGGACTGTGGAAAAGGGGGAAAGCACGTGTTTAACCATTGCTCTGCGGGACTGTGGGCCCAGTGTTGCCAGAGAAGCTTCTGTCTGTGGCTGCTCTCTCCTTTCCACAGCGCTCCGTGAACATCTCTCCATGTCATAAATGTACTTCTGCATGGCTGCACTGTATTTCATGTTGCCGTTCCCTCCAGAGGAGAAGCCAGCAGCAGGTTGGGGGGGCGGGCTTTGGTGTCAGGCCCTCTGGGGTTTGGGCCCCAGCTCTGCCAGCTCCCTAACTACTTTGAGCCTCAGTTTCTGCATCTTCAAAATGGGGACAGTGTACATGCATCTTGCACGGGGTTGCTGTGAGCTGACACGGCTGAGTGGTGGGCGCGGGGCCCGGCAGAAGCTAGGTGCTCAGTCAGTGCAGGATTCTCTGTCCTTCCTTCCCCACGAGGAGGAACACGGCGCTCCCACACCCCCTGTGACCTTGGAGACTCTTATTAAACCACAGCTCCAGACTCAGGATTATGGCCTTTTTCACAAGCCCTTCCCTCATCCTGGGCCCAAGGGAGCCAAGCAGACTCTTGGGATGCTCACCTCTCCCTGGGTCAGGAGAGCTCGTGTATGCCAACGGGACAGAGCCCAGGTCCACACCGCACAGGGGTGGGCAGTCCCGGGCGTGCTGAGCACTGGTGGGCAGGGATGGTGGGAGGCCTCGGGCCAGGCAGGAGTGGGGTTGTCGGGAGAACGCAGCCCAGAGGACCCGGTCAGCCCCAAGTAGGAACAGGGGGGGAGCAAGAGGCCGCCCAGCCTCACTGCGATGATGCTCTGAGGCCAGGTCCAGGCTCTTGTCCCAGATGATGGCGACAGAAAGAGAGACCACTGCCCCAAAAGAAAAATCAGAGAGAACAAGGACGGGGGGCAGGGTAGAGGCAAGAGCTTCGACAAGAAGGTCTGGGAAGGCATCGAGCAGGTGGGGAGTGGGGATGACATCTGAGCTGAGACTTGGTGACTTTTGAACGCAGGCTGAGGGACAAAAAGGAGCCGGCACAGGACACCTGGCGGGAGAGTGGCTCTTGAGAAAGGCATCTGAGAAGTGGCAGGGCCAGTTCAGCCGTGGCAAGGAACTGAGATTGTCTTCCAGGCCAGTGGGGAGCCGCAGGGGCTTCTATGCCAGGGAACAGCATGCTCTGAGTTACCTTTTTAGAAGATCGAGTGGGTCCCCATAGGCAAGAGGCGGGTGGAGGCAGGGACAGCTGTGGACCCCACCCAGCTCTGGCTCATCAGAGACACGCAGAAGAGCAATATAAGCAAGCCGGCGGGCACCAAAATGACCCCACCCTGTTAGTATTTGGGGTATGTGCACACGGATGTAACATCAACCAAATGCCAAACTTCATTCTCCAATTTTCCTTGCTCAGTTGTGAATCGTACAGAACTGTGTTAAGAAAAAAGTAAAACTCTCCTGTAGCCCTAGTACCATTAACATCTAGTCTATTTCCTTCCTCCCGTTTTTATACACATGTGTAGATTATTTTAATAAATTTCCTTTATTTTGGAATTTTTCCCCAACAGTTCTAACGTTATAATTTATTTGTTAAAAAACTTTAACTTCTCTAAAAATGTCCCTATCACGGGGTCAAGAAGCCAGCAGGAGGCACCAGGAACTCTTGGGTTGCCTTTAATGCACCAAGTTCAGCTGTCTGGTGGGCTGGGCTTCCGGGGGTGGGGTTGCCCCATCCTTGATCTCCAGGCTGCTGGGCACCCCGATGTGTACACAAGGCTTGGGGTGAGCAGACAGGGCTGATAAGCAAGGCCGCGCACTTATCAGCCCCAGCAGGAGGCCCAGGAGGTATCTGGAGGGCCAGGTGCCCACCCCACACCATGCCCTGTGCAGACACCCAGCCCCAGGGCACGCTGGACACCTGCCCCTGTTACTCTCGCTGTATCTGGATGGTCCCCAAACCCAGGGGGCGTCTGGTTCAGCGTTTACATCTCTGGGGACAAGCACAAGTGTGACTCAGCAGTCAGGGCAGGGACATGCTGGGGGGGCGGGGTGACGAAGGAGAGGAGAACGGGGCGGGGATGGGGAGGCCAGAGCCCGGCCCTCTGCAAAGGGCAGCATGTGCCCTCCTGATTCAGGATTCTTGTGTACAAATCCTGGCTCAGCCACACCAGCTCTCTAGCCTCGGGCAAGCAGCTGAATCTCCCCAGCCTTGGTTTTCCCATCTGTGAGCTGGGCACAGTCAACCTCCCACGGGTTGCTGGGAGGGTTCAGAGAAAGAATAGACGTAAAGCCATAGGAAGTAGTTAATGAATGGCAGTTTTCATGAGTTCTGGGACTCTGAGGACAGCCTTAGCTCCAGAGCTGAGGGTAACACAAGGTGAGAGCTGCCTCATTTGACTGGAAACATGGGGTCCTTCATCCACAGGCAGGACTCTGAGAGGCAGCCGGCGGCTTTCACAGGAATTAGGGTGGTTTTCTCACCTCCACCCTCCACTGCTTGCTCAGCTTTCCCACCGGCATGGGGGCTGGGGGCTCCGGGAGCTGGGTGCCTACCCCACAGGGGGCTATCACTGAGCACTTTGCCTAAGTCACCCCCTTTCATCCCAGTGGTGGCCCAGGGAGGGCGACCGTGGGGATTACCCCACGTGCAGGTGATGTAACCACGACCCAGTTATTGCCCAGAGCCAGAGCCAGAGGTGCCCAAGCATCTGGCCCTTGGCAACTGCACCATGTTGGCCCGATGGGGTCTGCTTGCCTGGAGGCGGCGTGCAGGGCCGAGGGGAGGGGTGGGAGCCCGGGCCAAGATGTTCCACCTCAAGCTCCCGGAGGACACAGAGCCAACAACACAGGCTTTGGAGTCAGACAGACAAACCCAAGCCTGGACCAGCTACGTTCAACCACGTAGCCCCTCTGAGCCCCAGTCTTCCCCTCTGTAAAATGGGACTATTAGCCCACTCCCTGTGGGAGGGCTCTGACCAGGAGGAAAAGAGCCAGTACACCGGAAAACATCAAGCAGTTCCCCCCTGGCAGCAGCAGACCCAGCACCCCACTCGAGGACCCTAAATGTGAAAGCACCTCGGGCTGCAAGTCCTGCGCAAGGGTGAGATGCCCCGTGATGACTGTTCACCAGACCTGAACACACCATGAGGGAGAAGCTTCAGCTGCCATCTCAGAACTGCCCCTGGGGAGCCAGGTGACCCCAGGCAAATTCTGTGAGCACTCTGAGCCCCGATTTCTGCATGTGGGAAATGGGCATAATGATGATAGACCCAGCTCACCTCGCTGGTGTGAAGGTCGAAAGAGAGACTGAGTCAGTACCAATCTCCACAAAGCCCCTGTGAACGAGACATCAGTATCCTGCACTCACAGCTAACTGCTGCGAGAGCCTGAGACAGAAACTGCACGATGGACGTTCCCACCTTCTTCCTTAGTAACCAAAGGCTCTCTATACTCCAGCAATATACTCAGCTAAACCCCTGCATTACCCACCCAGCCCTCAACAGTTAGGTGTGGCCACGTGACTAAGTTCTGGCCAGTGAAATGGAAGAGGAATGTGCAATTTCTGAGAAGCCTCCTTGGAAACTCCCAGCTGGAGGTATTCCTTTCACTTTCCTCCTTCTTCCTTCTGCTGCCTGGAACTCAGATGTGATGGCTGGAGTTCCGGCAGCCATCTTGTTCTATGAGATGGTCTTGAGAAAGTAAACCATGCACTAAAATAGTGCCATGGGAAGTCAGAAGGAGCCTGATTCTGATAACTGGAGCTCTCATTTAAACACTGGACCTTCTGCTTCAGATTTCTTTTACATGAGAAAAAAAAACTTGTAACTTGCTAAAAACCACTGTTATTTTGGGTTTTTTATTGTATGTCACTCAGCCTAATTTTTTAAGTAATGCAGCCCCTTTGAGACTGTATATATCCAGAGTCTTGATTGCAAGGAACAGAAAAAATAAATAAATAAATCGGCTTAAGTGAAAAAGGAAATTTATTAGCTCTTGTAATGGAAAAGTCCAGTGTCTAACTCAGGCATAGCTGGATCAAGGGGCCCCAAAGATGTCACTAAGACCCTATCTACACTCCTCAGCTCTACTTTCCCTAGTTCTGGCTTCCTTCTCAGACAGTCTCTCCATGAGCACAAATAGTCCCACCTCTCAACCCCACCCCTTCACCACCACCCCCACACCCTACCCCCACCCCGGCAGCTCCAGGCTTATCTGCTCCCAGATTGGCTTCCCCAGCAGAAAGACAGCTTCCTTCCCCCAGGAGTGCCAGCAGAAATCCAGGACTGACTCACTGACCCAGACTGGGTCATAGGCCTATCCCTGAACCAATCACTGGGGCCACTCTCACTACACTGTCTGCTGGGGACGCAGCAGACAAGGGACAGAGCCCCGGCCTCGGAGGACAGGCATGGCCCCATTCCCAGCGAGGCTCAGGGAGGTGGAGGCCTGGCCGAGCTCACCCTGCTGGCCTGGGGTGGGGGGGACCAGGGCCGCGGGTCAGGCCCACGCCCTTCAGCTCCACGGCAGAGCACCTCCCACCGCCGCTCCTCGGGGGCCTGGGCAGTGGTGGCTCCACTCCTGTGTCTCAGTTTCCCCATCTGTGCAAGGGGGCCACTCTGAGCGTTCACCTCGTGGGTAACCGACCACCCGTGAAAAGCGCTTACACAGCACCTGAGCCGAGTCCGCACCGCGGACGTTGTGAGCAGTGTTCACCATCATCATTTATAATCATCGTCACTGCATCCCCAGCGGGCACAGACCACGGCCCTGCCGCCCTCAGCTCGCCCCTGCTCTGCACTCAGTGCCCTGACTCTGCAAGCCTTGTCTCTCCTGGGTTTGCCACCGTCCAGAGCCCTCAATCCCGGGCTCCAGGAGGATGTTTTTGAGTCCTCGAGGTCTGTCCCAGAGACTGCCACTGGCCGATAGTGACAGGAAACGGGCTGTGGCCACAAGTGGCCCTCCCGATAACCCTGGCAGCACCTGTAAACCTCTCCATGGCCCCACGGCCCTTATCAGCTGCAGCAATGTCTCCTCTGAGCGGGGAGCCCCATGGTGACCTCCCTGACCCCTTGCCAGTGTTTGCAAACTAAGACCCAGCTGGAGGGAGACGGGCAGGTGGCAGGGGCAGGCAGGGAGGGGCATCAGCGGTTCCAGGTAGGAAAAGGGGACCCTGCCCGGAAGGATCCCACCTGACTTGACCCTGGGAACCCTGACCCTTCCCTGGGCAGAGGCTGGGGGCCTGGACTACAGAAAGGGGGAATTTGCAAATCTCAGAATCAAAGGGATTGGAAAAGGCCCGAGGAGATCCCACAGGGACGCTAGGACAGAGCAGAGAAGGTGGCTCCCGGTCACCCCCAGCCACCTCCCGAATCAGGGTGACCCATCTCACTTCAAAGCCAAGGGCTGACCATGTGGAGCTGTCACTGGACTCTGGGGTCAGACCCAGCTGCCCAGCTCCGTGCAGGTGCTGTGCTCCCCATGCATCCCCTCCGCCCCATTCCCTGCAGCAGCTCTGACCTCTGCCCGCCCCCCCTTCCCTGGCCCCAGCCTCAGATCTGCCCAGCACACTCCAGCTGGGATGGATGGTCCCAAAACTCCCGCTGGTGTCCTCCGCCAGAATCAAGTTCTGAGTGCTGGCAGGCCTCAGTTTCCCTGCTGTGCCTGGCACAACACTAGGTGTGGGGGACACAAGGCCGACAGCCCCTGCCCCCCTGGCATCAGTGTTCTAAAGGGGGTGGGACAGAGACAGGTGAGGACGCAGATGAAGGGAGACACAGTTCAGCTGCCTGGACCGAGACTGGGGTCGGAGGAGACCGCTGGGACAAAGACACTTCCGTGTTGAGAGCTGAAGGAGGCCGGCAGGTAAAAGCTGGAGGATTCAACAGCAGGTGCAAAGGTCCTGTGGTGGGTGAGCTGTGCCCAGTGTGGGCAGGGGCCTCACAGACCACAGTGACAGCTTTGGCTTTTTCCTCAAGGATGATGGGGAGCCACAGAGGGGAGCTGGAGGAGCCGTGACCCTCTAGCTGCACATTGAACAGGACCCTCTAACTGCATGTGGAGTGTGGACGGAAGAAGGATGGGGCGGAAGCCGTGAAGGGGCCACTGCAAGGGTCCAGGGGAGACGGGGGCGGTCCTGGACTGGGGCTGGAAGCAGGGGAGGGGGCGAGGAGGGGAAGAGGGGGGCAGACGTGAGACAGGCTCAGCAGGAGTCGGCTGTGAGGTCGAGGGAGGGGTTCAGAGTGGCCGGAGGGAGCCTGGCTCGCCCGCCGTGCGCGGTAGGTGAACGTGGGAGGAGGGACAGATGCACGTGTTGTGTTGTGAGGCCGAGCTCTGCTCTGCAGGGCTGGGGCGGTGGTCGCGGGGAGGACAAGCCTGGTGTCCCGAGAGTGACCGTCCCAAAGGAGGCCAAGCCGCGACCTCCGAGCTCTGCCCTGACTGGCCTCCCCACCGGGAGCACCCACTCCACTCCCCCAGATCACCAGGGGCCCCTCCATCCTGCACGGCCCAGCTGCCCCCCGATGGCCCCTCGCCCCTGTGCAGTCCTCCCCTCGCCCATGGCATCGACCACACTGTGCTGAGCTGGCCAGGCCGTGTCTGTGCACTGCTACCCCCGCTCCCCAGACTGCGCTCACGGCACATCCGTCCACCGGGTCTCTGCTGCCGGCCCAGCCCCACCACCTCCGAAGCTCACCTCCCACTGACTTTCGCCTCACTGTGCCTCCCCAGCCACACTGGCCTCCTTGTCCAGGGCCTTTGCACCTGCTGTTCCTCCTGCCTAGAACCCGCTCCTTCTCCATCACCCCCAGTGAAATTGTCCCATCTGCGTTTGCTTCATCTCCCCCACTAGTTTGCATGCTTGCTGTGTGCCCCCAGTAGATTATAAAACCCAGTGGGCAGGACTGTGTGTTTTATGACTACCCCCAGTGCTTTGCATGTGACCCGGCACACGCCATTTCTCAGAATGAATGAATGAGGGAGAAAGTGAGGCAATGAGTGAATGAACCTCCTTTCCAGCCTTCACACCCTGTCCAGGAGGCCCCCGGGATTCCCCCAGTGCTGAGTCGGGGCTCCAGCCGGACGGTGGGAGAGGCTGGGACCATCCCGGGATGGAGCCCCTCTCCCCCACACCCAGACGTCCCTTCCTGACTTGCGCCGCGCCCGGCTGCCAGCTCCCTGAGGGCAGGGGCCTGGGCACCTGCTCCTACGCCTTCTCAGCAGCTCCTGCCCGGGGCCTGCCAGCAGTGCCCTGCCTTCAAGGAGCCGCCCCTGTTCCACCAGGCTCTGCCCCCAGGGCCCTGCTCTGAGCACATCAGAGACTGAGCCCGGTGGCTATGGGGCTCAGAGGCGCCCACTCCGAGGGAAAAACTACAGACCCACTTTTTCTTTAAAGAAAACAAGTTTTATTTTTATAATCAGAACATTCTAATAAAAATATTATTAGAATCTTAGCTACTTTGCTTTCTGGGCCTTGACTCTGCCCTGGCGTGCAGGGAAGCGCCTGCCCGTGTGCAGCAGCCCCGAGGCCTCCCACTTCCCTGAGGTAGGTCTGCAGGAGCAGCCCGCACGCCCCACCCCCTCGGGCCTGTCCCCCTCATCTCACTCTCCCCTCCCCCTCCAGGAGCCCCATCGAGGGCTGTGGGAACTGTCACCTCCCCCGTCCCCGAGCCCCCAAGGCAAGCAGATGTGTCTCAGCTCAATCTCGCAGCTGCTTGGGCTGGTACGTACACAGCAGGCGACACCGCGGGGGGGAAGCGGGGGGCACTCTGAGCCCCCACCCTGCCGGCCAGGACGCTGCGGTCCAGCCCCTCAGCCCGCAACCCCGTCACGGCCGTAGGGAGGGGGACAAGCTTAAGACAACTTACTGTCTGGAGACGCCCACCCTCTGAGGGGCTCGGGCACCCGGGCCAGCAGACACCTTATCACAGAAATACTGTCACTGGCTCCTCGGCTGTAGAGCCATCGACAAAAGCGAGTCTTTCAAAGTCAAAAACAGGTTTTGGATTCTTGGTGGTGGGAGTCTCTGCTGAAAAAATAGACTGAAACTCTGAAATCACCTTAGTAGCAAAACAATGACGATAAGAAAAAAAAGTCGCAGTGCTTCGACGTAAAGGACCACGGCCAGCTGCCCCGTCGCTGGTCACCGGTGGCCCTGCCGCACCTGGGCGTTCGGGGACCGGGGGGAGGGGGAGTGCCCGGGGGCCAGCATTTAGAAAACGGGAATTCAGGGGGCCGGTGATCCCCCCGTGCACGGTTCACAGCTGTGCAGACGGAGCGACAGCAGGGAACACGCTTCGCGATCCTGGGCTGCCCTGGAGTGAGGCCTCTCGGAGCGGGGCCACCGGGGCCTGTGGAGGGCCCAAAGGCCCCACAGGATGCTGGGCTCCAGGGGTGCGGGAGGACGGGGACAGTGCGTGTGCGACATTCAGGCTGATCTTCAAATGGCTCTTGGTCACTCTTCTCTCAAAGTCCTCCCTCGAGGCGCGACGGTCCTGGGTGTAAAGAGAAGTGGTCTCTGGGCCGCCCGGGGTGCAGGCGGGGTCCCGCAGGGTCTCCCGAGGCACAGGTGCGGTGTGCACCCCTGGGCTCGGCTGGCACCCGCCCAGCACGTGGTGATGGGGCCGCAGTTGCAGGGGCAGAAACGGCCCTCACTGCATCCTGTCGGGCTGCAGCTGCTGAGGCTGGTACTGCACGAAGGCAGTGCCCGCGGGGGCCGCGGCCGAGAGGGCCTGGGGCACGGCGGCCGGGTAGCCGTAGCTCACAAAGCTGGCGGCTGTGGCGGGCGAAGCGGCATACGGGTACTGGTCGTAGGTGGCCGGTGGGTACTGGGCGTAGGCCGGGCTGGCCGGTGTGTACTCAATGTAGGGCGAGGACAGTGACGGGACTGGGGCCGCCGGGATCACCACGCTGGGCTGGACGATGGCTTGTGGGTAGATGTAGTGGGGGGTCAGCCTGTGGGGCCAAGCAGAGAGGGTCAGGGTCAGGGTCGGGCGACAGAGAGGGGAAACACAGCTGGTTCAGGTGGAGTGGAGGTGCCGGAAGAGCCGGGTGATGCCGTGTCCCCCCTCTGGCATCTCTACTTCCTCATCTGTAAAATGGGTGCAATTACAACAATAATGGTGCTCCTACCACAGGGCCTTTGCACTGGCCATGCCCACAACCTGCACAGCACTTTCCCCAGCGACCCACAGGGCTCCCACCTCCCTTCTTCAAGTCTGCACTCAACTATCTCCTCGGTGAACCCCTCCAGGCAGCCTCCCCCATCCCACCCTACACCCCAAACACCACCCATCCCCCACAGGAGCAACACGACACGATTTGGGGGCAGGGGTGGGGAGTTTAAAAATGATGAACAGGGCTTCCCTGGTGGCGCAGTGGTTGAGAGTCCGCCTGCCGATGCAGGGGACACGGGTTCGTGCCCTGGTCTGGGAACACCCCACATGCCGCGGAGCGGCTGGGCCCGTGAGCCATGGCTGCGGAGCCTGCACGTCCGGAGCCTGTGCTCCGCAACGGGAGAGGCCGCAACAGTGAGAGGCCCGCATACCGCAAAAAAAAGAAAGAAAAAAAAAAGATGAACAATGTCAGCATCAAATCCAGCGCAAGCCCTTCTGAGCACAGGTCCCTGTGTGATCACCCAGGTCACATGTCCATGAAGCCAGTCCTGTCCCCCCACTTCCCTGGGTTCATCTTCCCAGCACCTGCCACCCCACCAGCGACACCCTGCACGATTTACTTGGTTCCCACATCTGTCTGCCCTGACTACAACGTCAGCCACCCATGAACTGACAACATAGACCCTGGCCCAGGCAGGGGCTCACTTGCTGAGTGAACGATGTAGTACAAGTGTGGCCGCAATGACGGTGCTACGAGCACAGACGACGGCCAGAGCCTCAGGGACAAGGCCCGCAGGTCGGTGGCCATGCCTCACATGCAGTAACTCACACGCTGAAACTTCCCCCAGGTCGGCCTTCAGGTAACCGTCTCATTTTACAACAGAAAAACTGGTCTTGGAGGTGCCTCGCCCAAGGCCCCCCGGGCATCAGCCTGGGAGCTGAGAGCTGCACCCCGCACTCGTCCCTCCCTGCAGGCTGCCCACCGCGGGCTCCGTGCGTGCAGCCCTCCACCATAGGGGCGACCCCACACGCCGCAGACGGAGAAACCGAGGCTCGGGAAGGCAGTACCAGCAGGTGCCCGCTCTGGCAGCCAGCGCCGGGCCCCACGGCAGCGGTGGGCACACAGCGGCCTCGGCGGGGCCGACGCCGTGGCCTCCAGCATCGGCCCCTCCTCCTCCTCTCAGGCCCGCACAAGTCACACAGGATGGGGCTGACATGGTTACACACCTGGGGGCCGCCCCAGCTTCCCTCCACGCCTGTGAGACAGGCCCCGGACCCCTGACCTGCCCCCCTTCCATTCCGAAGAGAAGCTGCTTTGAAAGAAAAAGGGAAACGTTCCCTCCCGGCGCTCCCGCAGGCCTGGCCGGGGCAGAAACTGGGGCAGCTCTGGGAGAGCAAGTGGACAGGAAGCCGGGCCCTGGAGGCTGGGCTCCCTGCCCCCGCCAGGCCCCTCAGCGTCCAGCAGCCCTCCCTCCCGAACAAGCACAGGGGCTCAGTGGGGCCCGGCGGCACCCCTGGGAACAGCGAAAAAGCAGAGAAACCCGAGTGTCGTCCACGGGGACGGAGCAGCGTCCAGTGCCCCCAGACCGCCCCACGCGGCAGCAGGACGAGGTCCATGCTCAGCCCCAAGCCACTCCCCTCCACGCTGCCGGGAGAGAAAGCCAAGCCACAGAGCAGAGAGACTGTTTATGCAAAACTGTGATATTTATACTGAATGGTGATAATGCTCATGCTAAAACAAATCCGATGTGTATTTATATCCGCGCTAAGGGTGGGTGAGGTGCCATTGTACGAAACTGCCAATTTCACGGGTCCAAGAGTTGACCGAGGGCAACTTTATGTGGGGCAATGTTTTGAACGCAAAGAAAAGGCCTGGAAGGAGGCTGCGTAAGGGTCGCATGTGGGTCTGAGCATCTCTAAAAGGCAAATGGATTCACAGGCACAAAGGGGAATAAGAAGCACTCCTCGCAACAGCCGAAAAGGAAAAGCAAGCGTCCATCCAAGCATCCATCCAAGCTTCCATCCAAGCACCCGTCCAAGCATCTGTCCAAGCATCCGTCCAAGCATCCATCCACTGATGAATGGATTTCCAGATTGCAGTGGATCCACGCCAAGGAGTATTATTGCACCATAAAAAAGAATAACGCGCTGACACACGCCACTGTGTGGATGAACCTTGAGGACATGATGCTGAGTGAAAGAGGCCAGACACAAAAGGCCACGGACTGAATGATTCCGTTCACGTGAAATCTCCACAACAGCAAACCCAGAAATAAAGTGGTTACACTGCAGGGGCTTCGGAAAGCAGGGGAGGGAGTGAGTGCTATGGGTCTCCTTCCGGGCGCCGAGAAAGTTCTGAATCAGACAGTGGTGATGGCCGCACGACTCTGTGAATGTATTTCATGCCCTAGAACAGCAGATTGGAGATTACGTGTACCTTACCACAATAAACGCACAAATGTAAGGGGCAAACCCTGAGCGAGGGGTGAATGACCCAGCGAGGAAAGAGCTGGGGTGGCGATGGGCACCACGGCCCCATGGATCCAGCAGCAAACCCCTGGGGGCGAGAGCCTGGGCACACCTGGCCTGTCCCGGAGGGGTCCCAGCTCCCCCCGGCCAGGGAGTTCCTACACCGGGCCCCCTCCTTGCCCTCCTGGTGGCAGCACCTCTGTGGTCGCCAAGGCCACGCAGCGCTGCTTGTCTGGAAGCCAGGCAGCTTTGGCCAGGAACCCTGCGCCACGGCCCAGGCCGCGGCACCCACTCTCCCTCTCCGCCCTATTAGGAGTTTCTACTGCCCACCACCTCCTGCCTCCCTGGTGGGAACAAGAGCCCTGAACAGAGGGGGGGCCTGGGTTCGAATCCCGCCTTGGCCTCCCAAGCTGCAACCAGCCTTCTCACGTGTCCGCGGGCATGCTCTGGGCAAGGATGCAGCGGGGAGCAGACAGACGACCCAGCCCCTGGCCTCTCAGTGCTTGGATTCCAGAGGCACACAGACACACCAACCCGCGAACCAGAGCTGGGAGTGGTCGGGAGAGGCTTCTCGGAGGAGGGGGCGGCTGCTCAGAGCCCGAGTTCCTGGCCCATCCCCCCCCCCCGGACCTCACAGGAGCAGGGGGTGCCTCGCCCAGGGCCTGGCCACGGGAGGGGCTGGACACGCAGTGCTCACGAACAGCCGGCGGGCACAGACCTCTCCGAGAAAGACAAGGGGCCCCAGCCACCCAGATGCCTCTCTGAAAAGGAGCCAGTGGAGACACGATGGAGCGTGTCTTGGTGCGACGCCCACTGTGCCGTCCTGGGCATCATCGATGCCCCCACCACGTGAGCCCCACGCGGCTCCCGGAACCCTAGAACACTCCTTAGTGGGAAGCTCTGGAAGCTTTGAGCCCAGAACTTCTCCCAACACGGGCAGACGTACCACAGCCTCGACGGCATTTGCTAAAGATGTGGATCCTCGCAGACTGCCAAGGCAGATGGGGTCCGGGAATCTGCATCGGACAGGCCCCCGGGAATTCGGACACACACTGGCACTGCAGAACCACTACCTGGACCAGGCACACACCGTCCCCACGGCAGAAGCACCCGGGGCTCTGAAATGACAGGTTTCTGCCCACACCTGCCTCAAGGCTGCCAGCCAAGGCAGCTGTCACGTTTACCAGGTTTCTGACACTCAGTGTCGTCAGGACTAAGCTCTGCTCTGGCCACCACAGAGCTGCCCTGCTGGGGGACGCTCAGACACAGTGTGGGCGAATAAGCTTCAGCGTGAGAGGAAGGGGGACTCCCTTGTTTCCTGGCCTGCGGGGACACTGCGTGTCTGTATCTGTTCACCTGTTTCCCTCAAGCACCCTGTCCCCACTCCCCACTCTGTTGGTGAAAAGCTCAAGATGACTTATGAAGCATTTCACAGCCATAAAATAGGTGCTGCTCTTACCCTATTTCCCAGAGAGGGAAACCAAGGCTCAGAGAGGCCGAGGGACTGGCAGTCACACAGCCAGAGGGACAACGGCCGGTGTGGGTTCTGCCACTGGGTTAAGCACTGCTGAGTCAAGGGGAGAGGAAGCTGCGAAGCTCCCCGCCCCGCCCCCAGGAAGGGGACCGGGGCCCTCAGCTCTGCACTCAAGTTACAGAGCTTCTGTGAGTCTCAGTTTTCCCATCTGTAAAACGGGTCTGGCAGAGGCTGATGTCAGGGCTTGAGAACCGAGACCCTCCACCGGAACAGCATTTCTCAGCCACAGCAGCTCTGCCCCCAGGGGACACTCAGCTGTGTCTGGGACATTCCTGATTGTCACACTGGGGGTTGGGGGTGTGCCGGTGGCAGCCAGCGGGTGGAGGCTGGGGACGCTACCAACATCCCACAGCGCACAAGAGGGCCCCCCCCACCGACCACGAAGAATCCTCCAGCATCATGGCAAGGTCGAGACGCTGCTATAAACTGCAAAGAAAAAGGCAAATACCCTTGTCATGACCACGGACACCCATGCAGAGGGCTGGGAAGAGGCCAGGCAGGGACCAAGGGACTGAGCTGGTGCATACACACACACACCCACCACGGGAACCCACTGGACTCTTTGGTGAGAAGGAAACCCCAGCCAAACCACCGGCTGGCCCCGTCTGAGCACAGCCCCTGCGCCCCCTTCCCAGGCCTGCACACCACAACGGGGGAGGTCCCACGCGCCTGGCACCAGGGAACAGGGTGTGCGTCCAGAGGGTTCCTCAGCACCCCACCTACTCCCCAGAAAGGTCAGGGTGCCGCCGGCCTCCGCGTGCTTGCTCTGCAGGCTTCTGAAAAGGGCACAGGCCTGGCATGCTCTGTCCTCGGGGACTCCCCTGCCTACGTCCACCCCACCCCAGGTCCCCCAATTCCCCCCGTTCCCCCCGGTCCCCCAGCAACAAGCCTGCATCCACCCAGACCTGGCAGGCCTGCTGCACCGCCCCCTACCCTGCGGCCAGGGGTCGTCTTAAAAACAGTCCGGGAGACCAGGCCACTCGGGCACGTCCCCACAGGGGCCTCCCCTTCGCCCAGAGCCAAACCCTGACTGCTCCCCACCCCCAGGGCCTCCCTCAGCCTACCTCCCCAGCTTACCTCCAGCCCACTGTCCCCACTCCGGCCACCCAGAGCTCCTTTTTGTCCCCCAGACTGCACATGCTTCTCCGAGGACACAGCCTTTGCACCTGCTGCTCCCGCTGCTGGCAGGCTCCTTCCCACAGCTCAAACCTCACCTCCTCAGAGGCCTTCCCCGACCACGCCCCCCCGCCGGCCTTCCTTCCTTCCTACAACCCCAGACCACCCTGTCATCCACCTTCTGTGCCGCTGTCTTCCCCACGAGAACGCAAGCCCCACGAGGGCGGGAACCCGGCTGGACTGCTGGGTCCCAAGCGCCTAGCCAGCCCCTGCCGAATGCCAAGGGCCCTGCGGGCACCCGGTGGCAAAGGGGCCCCTCCGGGGCTGCTGCCACTTCCTGGGCCGGGAGTCACGGCCCTGGGCAGGCAGAGGAAGTAGCCCAGCCGGCACAGCCGGGGAGCCTGGGGAAGCAGAACCCGCAGCCTCAGTTCAACTCTGGCTCTTCACCTGCCAGCCTTGGCCTCGACCCGGGGGCTGGGACTGCCCCCTCTCCACACCCCAGAGACCCCCTCCTCAAGCCTGAGGGAGGGCAAGATCAGCCCCCACCCAGCCAGGACGGACCAAAGGCCCTCCCAGCCCAGCCCTATGGAGGGCAGCCCAGGGCCCGGGAGGGAAAAACAAACCAGCTAGCAGGACGGTCAGGTTTGGGGTCAGAACCTAAAAGTCAGTTGACCTGATGCCCAGGGCCTGGGCAAAGCAAACCCCCAAACCCCCAGATTGGGAAGAGGGCTGCAGCCGGCCAGGTTCAAAAGGCCAGACCATCCTGGGGGGGCACACGCTCAGGCTGAGCACCCCCTGCTGAAAGGGTGATGGCCGAGATCTCTGCCCGGACCCACGCACCCAGGGCGAGCGGCACACAGCCAGGAGACAGCCAGCTGCCTCGGCCGATGGAGACCAGGGCGGCGGGCGAGAACCGAGTCTGGGTCCTGGCTGTGCCTGTCCAAGTCCGTCGGCCCTCTCTGGCCGCGTTTCCCCACGTGTAAACTGAGGACTCTGTAAACTACAGAGTCCGACAGAGCCTCCCCTGGAGCCCTGAAGGCAGAGGTCTTGAGGTCTGAGCAGGAGCGTCCAGGGACGCCGGGGCAGGTGAGGGGACCGAGGCAGCCGGCGCCTGGGAGACAGACGGGCACGCCGCCCACACACTCAGAGCAAAACTCTCAGCGAAAAGGATCCGCTGCAGCCCCAAGCACTCATTTTGTGAATGCACAGCTACCCCCAAAAATAAAAATAAAAAAGGCAAATGAGCCCATTTCACTTTCTCTGCTCTCTGGAGGTTTGGCCTGATCAGTCAGAGAAGCTGGCAGCCGCTGGGGCACAACTCAGGATCCTCAGGCCAGGGAGGGGCCTCGCAGGGCTCTCCGGAGGGGGGACATGCAGGCTCCCTGGGGCCGTCAGACCACAAAGCAGGTAAAATGCGTCTCCCGCGGGGCAGTGCAGACCCTGGCCCGGCATCTCCACCGGAACCTGTCCAAACCCAGACGCCCGCTCTTCCCCCAAACGGCAGCCTCCCCTCACTGCCAAGGCCAACTGACCCGCCATTAGCTCAGGCCCAAAGTTCTGGAATCTTCTCGGACTTTCTTTCACACGTTCTTTAAATGTGCTCAGAATCCCACAGTTCCTGACTCCCAGGCAGCCACCACGGCCTCGCGTGTGGACTGGATCACTGCGAGGTCCCCTAGTGGCGCCCCAATCCCGGCCTCGGTGGTTCAGGCCTACCCAGCAGCTGAAGAGACGCTATAAGACGCAAGTGACCCGGCCCTCATGTGCTCAGGGCCCACAGCGCCCCCCCACCCCGGCACTCAGGCAAATCCAAATGCTCCCCTGGGCCACCGAGGCCCGACGTGAGCTGAGGCCACCCTGCTGGGCCTCCGACCCCACCAATCTCCCACCACTCACACCAGCCTCCCCTGCCCAGCTGCCCCTCTCCCCCCAGAGCGCCTGTCACCACCCGAGCCGCCACCGCTCTGCCAAAGGAAGCTCTGTAATCACGAGCAGGGCCAGGGCTCCCTCCGTCTCCACGAAGTCCCCAACCTGCCACAAACTGGCTGGATGACAGCACAGCTTCCTCCTTTCAGCCACGTGGGAGGGGTCAGGAGAATGATCCAGATGCACCCCGCCCCCCGTCAGCACGCTGCAGGGCATGCATCACGTCCACATGGCAGACGGGGAAACCGAGGCTCAGGGACAAGAACTCGTCGCGAGAACAAAGGGTCACACGGACGAGTCGTGGGGCTTCCAGGCTCCTCACACAGCCTCCTCCCGCTGCAGTGAGAAGGGGCGGCCCGGGACACTTGGGAGCCCCCCACCCGGGTCCCTGCTCGGGGACACACCCGTGAGGCCGAGTGAGACGCCCACGTCAGCCTGCGTGTGGTCAGGCCGCTCCCTTCGGCCGGAGGCTTCCTGACGAGGCCTCAGTACGGGGGCCCCTCCCGCCAGGGCCACTGGGGCCGGCGAAGAGCTCATCCTTGGACGGGAGCCCGAGAACCGCCCCTGAAGCCAGTGTCTGTTACAGCAGACGGGGACAAACAACAGGTGTGCGCGGGCCGCCCGCCAGGGAGGGCCACGCGCCGGCCCACTCCTCGCTCCAGCGAGGGCCAAACAGGAAGCGACGGGCTGGGGAGGGGCACGGCCACCCCAGACACCCTGAAAGTAAAAACAAGCCACGTGATGCCCCACGGGAGGGCACCAGCTTCCTCTCTGCCCCCTACCCTCCGGCTGTGATCTCACTTCCTGCCACACCTCCAAGGCGCGGGCACCTTGTTCAAGGCGCTGCGACTCCCCCCGGCTTTATTTACTTCGTATCATGAAATCACGAGAGACTCTCCGGAAAGCGCAAACACAGTAGAGAGAGGCCCCACGGGCCCTCCCGTGGTGTCCCCAGAGGTGACGTCTCATAACCCAACACGCTACCAAACCCAGGAGGCGCACACCGGCACATCGCTCTGAGCTCGGCTCCGGGCCTTGCTCGGATTCCACCAGTTCGGGGGTGTCCTCGGGTGTAAGTCCATGATTCTGTATCGCACGCACAATCACCCACCCACCGTTACAATCTCGACACAGGCCTGTCCCAGCCCACGAGGCCCTCCGCCGGCCAGCTGCCCTGTTCAGCTGTCCCCGTCACCGCCTCGGCCCTCACGTGCCCACGCGGATGTCTAATGGCCTGGCTTCCCCGCCAGAAAGCGAGATGGAGAACCAACCACATCTTTTTTATTCAAAGTATCCAGCAGGTGCTCAACAAATACCGGATGAAGGAAGGATTCTGGGAACAGCTCTCGGCCTTCTGCCCAGCCCACTGTGCTCCGTGACATCTTCCTGTCACTCTCTGGCCCCTCTCCCGCCCTGGGGACCCAGACACTCTGCTCAGACCCCCTGGGCAGGCACACACCCACGGCCTGGTCACAGCAAGGGCAGCGGGTCTCCATCTGGGCACCAGGGCCCTTCACAAAGAGGGTGTAGGGGCCCTGAAACTGTAGGCCGAACGGCGTGTGTACGTGCCAGGGAGAGGGTCCCATCCCCAGTCGGCCCTGGGACGTGGCACCGACACAGTCCCCACCCCGCAGACGGGGAGATGAGCCCGGAGAGAAGGGGCTGGGCCGGCCTCGAGCCCGGGGCCTCGCTCCAGCACGAGGCCTGCCTGACACCCAACAGCCCCGGAACCCTGTCCTGCCATCTGGGACCTAGGGACTGGCCCGAACCCGGCCCTGAGCGGGGCGGCTCGCGGTGGACGGCTGTGGAGCCCACAACAAGGCACCCTTAAGAAACTGGGGTGGGGAGATGAGCCCAGAGAAGCAGCTGGCCCTTCAAAACTAACCCGAGGAGAGGCTCCCAGTGCAGCCAGGCCTGGGACAAACCTCAGCTCCTACAAGCCTCGGGCTCAGGCCTGGACAGATAGCCCTGACACTGGGAGGCCCCTTCCAGGCCAGACCCAACACCCTGCCTGGACCTGTGCCTGCAGTCTGCTGACTGTCCCGAGCCATCAGCAAAGGACCAGTCGGCTGGGTGGTCTATGGCCGCCGTCGCCCCCCGGGATCAAGCCACCTGCCACCTGCCAAAGAAGCCTTCTCCAAACCCTAACCCTAACTCGAACCCTCGGCCCCACGTAGTTAACATGACGGAAGTGTCCCGGTCGCGTTAGGTCCTGAAAAATCCCGTTCTTGAAGAAAAGAAAAACTGCGGGCAGGGAATCCAAGCAAAAAGCAGAGAGGGTAAAAGTTCTTTGGCAAATCTTTCCATGCTGACATTTACGACCCAGCCAGATGAGGATTCCGCAGTGGCCTTGCCCAAAAGCGAGCTGTGGAATCTTTAGAGCTGTCCCAGGCACACGGTCGGGGCCGGAAAGTCGGGGAAAGTTCCGCCGGGCAGGAAAGGGTTAACGGGTTTGCAAACCCTGGGCTGCCCGGGCCTTGCTGCCAACCCAGAGCCAACACCACTGACCGCTGAGTCAGGCCCGGCCGGGCCCAGGCCCGTTGTTTGCAAAATCAAAAGGGACGCCGACGGCCCAACTCTCCAGCCAGGCGGGCGGGCGCTGGGAGGAGACAGCTGACCCCAAGAGCCCGGCCCGGCAGCCCTCCTGCCCCCTGGGGTCTCAGCAAGGCCTGGTGGGAGGCGGCACGGCTCTGAAAGGCTGCAGTCCACCAGCTGCTGGAAATGCAGAGCTGGACTCTCCCTCTGATCCTTGTCCCTGTTTGGGTCTCCACCCCCTTGGTAACCAACAAATAGGGCCAGAGGCTTCTTCACTGTCACAGGTGTTCAATGGCCAGCCAGCAGGTTCACTTACAAAACACTGTCGCCCGCAGTGGGGAGCACGTGGCAGTAAACTCGGGGACCGACGCCTGACCACCCTCCCGTGGGTGGTGCTCTGAGGGCCACCAGGGAAACCACCGGAGCACCCTTCCCACCCGCCCGCCCCACAGAGCAGCGGTCGAGAGCGTGGGTTCCAGAGCCAGCCCGCGTGGGTTCCGATCCGGTCACTTCAGCCACCCTGGACAGGTTGTTCGCCTTTTTAACCTTTCTTTGCCCCAGTCTCCCCACCTAAGAAGCAAGAGTAATATGGGTCCCAACCTTAGAGAGCTGCCGTGAGGGCAGGAGAGGATGCAGACAGGCCGGAGCCCCTGGCCCCACGTGCCAGCACGGCCCCAGGTGGTTATTACTCCCATTTTCCAAATGAGGAAAGTAGAGACTCAGGAAGAGAACACCTCTTGCCAAGATGGACCCACTGGTAAGTGACCAAGTCAGGATTTGAACCCAGGTCTGCAGGCTCCAGAGGCCAAGTGCTGACGGTCACCAAGTCCCAGGGGCAGCTGTCACAGATCAGAAGGGAGCCCAGGCTCGAGCGGGAAGCTATGGTCACATTTCAGGCAGGAAAGAGCCGCATGTGCTCGAGGCCCACGCCCGGATCTCCGTGCCAGCCCCTGGCCCAGCCCCTGCCCTGGGGAACAGAGCCAGGGCTGTGGAAAGTGAGGAACACCCTCCTCGTATGGCCTGAACCCAAACAGGAAGAACCTGGGTGACGGCAGGAAGACGGGGGTGTCCCCAAACACCTTCCAAGATGGCTGCAGACACAGGTGAAGCAGATCCCAGGGCGAGAAGGAAACCAGAACCCCCTGCTCCCTGCCGCCCTCCAGGCTTCCTCTCAGGAGGACAGACCGGGACCTGGGCTCACACACTTCCTCCAGTTCACGTGGGGGCCACTGTGCCGCCACAGAGGCTGCCTCTCAGGGTAAGCAGCCCCGAATCATGGTTGACCTGCCCAGTCCACCCAAGCCCAACTCCCAACCTGCTCCAGTGCCTGGTTCACGCTGCCCCAGTGAGCCAGGTGGCCCCTTAAACCGAGCCTCTGGGGCAGGTACACACACACACACACACACGTACACACTTGCAACTTTCAGCACAAAACGCAGGGCCTGGGATTCAGTCTCTGATAGCTTAAGAAGTTCTAACATTCTAAAAGGTGCTGCCTGTTCTGTAAGTGCCCCCCCAGAACAAACCCCCATCCCCATCAGCACGCTCCCTGCACTGGGGCACACAGCCGACATCAATCACAGGGCTGGGAAGTCAGCCGGCACGGCAGGCTCCTTTGTGCCCCTAGTTTCTGTTCTTTCCCAAGCAGCTGCTAGACCTTATTAGATGTTAAAAAAAAAAAAAAAAAAAAAAAAAGACGACGACGAAGGCCCTTTTTGGATGGAGACTGGGACACACTGCTCTAAAGCACATCCGACGAAAAGCCCACAGGCCGGGCCCACGCGGGCGGGGACATCTGGCCCTGATCCCGGCTCACCTGTTGCAGCTTCGCAAACACTGGACCAGTTGGCAGTGACCTGCTGCCGCCATCTGTCGGGCACTGGAGCAGGTCAGGGGGGCGCCCTCAAAGAGCCTGGCCCGGTTCCTAGTCGGCTAACCTTTCCAGCATACTTACCTAACCTGCATGGGGTCTATGCCAGGCCTCCACCCACAGGACTCAGAGGTGCTGTCACCATCCCACAGCACAGGGGAGGAACCTGAGGCACTGGTGTCTGCGTGAGCAGAGGTCACGCACCCAGCAAGGGGAAACCGGGATCTGAACCCAGGCCACAGGCTCCAGAGCCCATGCTCCCCGCCTCTCTGTGAGGTGGCCTTTTCCGGAGGGCAGAGAAATGCAACCTGCCTTCTCCCAGCTTGTCTCCCTCCCACTCCCAAAACACAATCACGCTTCTGAAAGGCTGGAGCAGAGGTCGGTTCTCAGACACAGAAAGGTGGCTGCAAACAGCGCAACCGACCACCGTGGGGTCGGCAGTCCCAGGGTAAGAAGCTCCCTCAGACCGATGGGCGCCTGCACTGAAAGACCCAGGAAGCTCGCAGCCCCCTGGCCTGGCTTCCAAGGCCTGTTTACCGCCCCCCATCCCAGCCAGCCCTGTCCACTCACCCGTAAGTCCGCTGGATCAAGGTGGGGTGCAGCTGCTGCATGCCGATGGCAAAGCCTAAAACGAGGGACCAGTTAGGGGCCCGGCCTGACACAGGAAAGAACCTCACAACCATCCACCTCTAGCCCGAAGCGTTCATCAGCTTCCTTTCCCCTCCCAGGCCACCTCCACATGAACCCCAAAACTCCCAGCCGAAGGAGGCCAAGGGGCCCGAGAAGCAGCAGCCTCGGGGAGTCTGTCCTCCCAACCTCCAGCCCCAGGGACCAACTTCCTCCCTCCGGTGAGGACAGCTGACAACTGGGTGACGCGCCCTCCTCCCTGTCCCACCGGCACACACAGCTAGAGGAAGGGGTTCAGCTTCCAAGCTGGGAGACGACTGCTCCGTGATGGCTCTCTGGGAGCACATGACAGCCGACTGCCACCCCTGGTGTGTGTGTGGGGGGGCGGGCGGGTGCCTTTTCCACCCGACAGATACCAACGCTGAATATAGAAACCAGAAGTGCCAGAGAAGGAAAACAGGGCTCTCACCCGTCTGGAGGCTCCGCGGCTTGGCACCCAGATAGGCCAGGTTCACGTTGGCCTTGCGGCCGTCAATGTTGGGGTTAGGGTCTTTGCAAGCCCTCTCAGCTGCCGCCCGGTCAGCCATGGTCACCTGGAGGAGCACAGACGCATCAGGGGCTTCCCTTGCCGGCGGGGGAGCAGAGAGAGGGCTCTAGAGCCCTGGCACGGGGCCCTCGTTTCCCCACGCCCCGGGTGCCCATTACCCAAGGCGCCCAGCCCAGTCCCCTTTGACCCCAGCCTGGGGCCCTCCCAAAGCTGCCCCTGGGCCCCGGCTCCTCCCCCCCCCCACCCCCACCCCCCCCCCCCCGAGTTCAAGTGCTAGGAAACGCTGCCCTCAAGGACGGAAACAACCACCAGGGGAAGACACGGCCACCCCGAAGGGAGGCAGGGGTCCCGGCCAGTGGGAACCACAAACCTCCTCATGGGAGTGGTTTGGGGACCCCCTAGTTAGAAAGGGAGTAAAAGAGGTGTCTTCAGGCCGATTTTTACTTAGGTTGTGTGAGGTGTCTGAGGGGGCTGCTGGAAAATAAAATGGGGGTTGCTTCAGCGCTCCTGAGCGCCCGGGGCTGAAGCCCGGCTTCTCGCTCGCTTGTTGCTCCAGGAAGTGTCGAGAAGCTCTCCACAAACTTCGGAGTCCTAATTGAACACAGCGGCTCTCCCTTTAAACCGGGCGTGGGGAGGGGGCAGGGAGACCGGGCCTGGGGGGCGGGGGCAGGACCGGCTGGAGCCCGAGAGGGGGCAGCAGGTGCCGAGCCGGCGGGAGGCGCCCGGGGCTGGCGTGCGCCCGCCGGCTGACTCAGCGGCCCGACCGCGATAAGTGCGGGGCGGGGAGCGCCCGGCCGCGGGGCTACTTACGAAGCCGTAGCCGCGGGACTTGCCCGTCTGGCGGTCGGTGATGACCACTGCCTCCTCGATGTCCCCGAAGCCCTCGAAGTACTTCCTGAGAGAGGCGTCGGTGGTGTGGTAGGGCAGGCCGCCCACGAATATCTTGGTGAACGTGGTGTCCTTCTGCGAGCCGTGCATGGCGCCGAGGGCGGCCGGGGGCCGCGGGAAGCCCGCGCTCGGGGCGCACGGCGCGGGCTGCAGCAGCATGGGGGGCGCCCCGCCGCCTACGGACCCGGGCCGCGTGGGGCTGCGCTCATTGGGGGCGGCGGGAAGCGAGCGGGGCAGCAGGGGCGCCGGCCCAGCCGCCGGGCCCGTCCACTCGCGGGTCGCTCCCGCTCTACGCGCAGCACTGCGCAGCGTCGCGTTCCTACCGGCGCTGCGGGAACTCTGCGCCCCGTCGCCCACCCTGGCTTTGTAGTCGGCCCCGCCCCCGTCCCGCCTAGTCCCCGCCCCGGGCATCCGGCCCCGCCCCCTCATCCCCGCCCGGGCGCGCGGGGGCCGCCGGGAAGCGTAGTCCGGCCCCGCCACGCCACGCCCCACGTGCCCCGGTGAAGCCCAGGGGCAGGGCGCGCAAGAGGGTAGGGGGCGCATCCGGGTGTTTTGGGGGGACCAATACGTGCTCACTGGGTTCCTGGCTCCTGCTCTCGAGGAGCGCACCGTCTAGCGAATCAGATGTAAACGATTCAGACCATGTTTAGTGAGTCTGAATCGTTTCCCCAGTGCAGCTTACGGTACAGGAACTTATATTAAAGGTGAAACAGCCTTTGTTTTTATATGTAAATGTAATTCGTTCGACGAATATTTATCAGGGCGTGGGGGATGCAGAAATGCACGCAACACACTCTACCCCGCAGAGCTTCTATGAACAAGACAAACAGGTAAATACACAATGTACTATCCATTAAGAAATGAATCAGGGTGCTGCCATCCAGGAGTGGCCAGAGTGGTCCCGGAGGCCCCTGTGAGAAGGTGACTGGGCAGGGGCAGTAGTTCTGGCCTCCTCAAAAGTCCATCCCTGTGCCAAGGATCCCTCCATCTCTATGGGCCATCCTTGGGGGAAAGCAAGCAGACGGTGGCCCTGTTCCCTCTGTTCCCTTCTCCAGCCCTAGAAACAGGCCCACTCCTGGATCTCTGTAGCAGGACCCGCTACAGAATTGTCAGGGCACCTTGTCCAAAGTTCTTAGGAATTTTATGTCTGACAAGAGCACTGAACCCGAGGCCCTGGCACCAGCACCCCCCCACCAGTGGGTCACATGGCCGTGCAGAGCCAGGCCCTGAGGATCTGAAACCCTCCACATGTCCAGGCACCAGCATTGTGATGTCCTGTGCAGTCGGGACTCTGCTGTGGACGAAAAATGTCACCTGCCATGTCAGTAAACATAGGATGTTGCGGCCATCAGCCACTGCAGCCACCCCCAACTGTGTACCCTGAGGGGATTCAGGGTGGAAAAAAACAGGATACTGGCCCTAGATGGTTAAAGGTGCACATCAAAGGAATGATTTCAATGAACCCAGAATCTTGCATCTTCGCATACATAGAAAAGCACTAAATTCATTAACTTGAGATGTCTGGTTTTTCTTTAATTAACAGTGATCTTTTGATGTTCCCACATTTCGGTTTTTGTTGCAGAAACTCCTCTATATCCTGGCTCCTCCCTGACCTCTTTGGAGCAGTCCCTGAGAGCTGCTTCAAGGGTTCGAGTCCTCAGAAAGTCCGCCAAATAAAACATAATTCTTAACTTTTAGGTTGTGCTTTTTTTTTTAAGTTACCACTGCTCTGAGTGGGGTCGCTCCTGGTGACCCCAGCTCCTGGCGGACTGAGGGGTACAGGGAGGCAGGTGAAGCGTTCCCTAGTCTTTCAGGTGTTTATCAGGCACCTTCTTCTGTCAGGCTGCGTTTGATTCCAGGCCCAGACCAGCTTTGCCTCAAGGCCCTGGACTCCCTGACCCCGCACGCCACCCGGCAACCATTGGTCTGGCCCTTCCTTCCCCCCCGCAAACCCCCGCCCCAGCCCCCTCACGCTGGGAATGGAACCCCGAGTCCTCCGGGGACACACTTTTCAGTCTCCCCTCATTCCTCCCTGGTCTTGTCGCTCCCTGTTTCCTCCAACTCCCCAGGGCCACTCCTGCCTCGGGGCTGGGCCTCATCGCTCGCCCTTTATTCTGATCTTCTCTTCCTTCAGTGTACTCAGCTCCCCAAGCCCTGGTTACCTATTCACGGGTTTAAGGTCTCTCTCCCCTGCGAGGTGGGCCCTTGGATGGTTTGCTCAAGCTGTGCGGCCCGGCAAGCAGAGGGCCCCCGGGGAATGTTTGTTGAGTGAATGCACAATGGAAGGAAGAAGCCGAGGAGAGCTCTCGACCAGACAAGGGACACTCAGCGCGCCCTTGGAAAACTTTGCGAAAGTGTGACCTCCACTTGTTGGGCCAGGGGAGGCGGCCACCGTGCGGCCGCTCGATCTTGGGCACACTGGGTCCCATCACCGGGCCTCAGTTTCCCCTTCCGTGACAGACAGGGCCTCTAGGGGCGGGGGCAGGCGGGGCGCGGGCGGCGAGGCTCCAGGCCTACAAGTCCCAGAGCCGCCCGGACCGGCCCCGCCCCGCCCACCCGCGCCCCTCCCGGCGGAGCGGCCGCGCGGTGAGGGGCGCCGGGGGGAGTGCGGCTGCGCGCCGGCCGGCGAGCGTCTGCGGAGCACGTGCTGGCGCTGCGTGGTCCGAAGGGTCTCGACCCGGGCGGCTGGCGCCCGGGACGGGGACACGGGGTCAGAAAAGGGAAACGCGCAGGACCCGGGCAGGGCGTTCTCCGCCCCGGGATGGGCAGGCGCGTTGCGTGCATCTCGCGCTCCCGCCCGGCCCGGAAGAGGGCAGGGGGCGTCAGTGTCTTAAAAGGCGGATGCGCCCGCTATGGTTTTTTCACGTGTTCATTCTCCGGCCCTTAAGTTTCTGCGTCACGAATCTCTCCGCCCGTCGGATGGCCCCACGTGCCCACGTGTCACCAACTTCTGCCTGAGAATCAGCTATTCACCCAACACATCCTTATTAATGATCCATTAGGTGCCAGGCCAGGGTTCTAGACCCCGGGAAGACTGCAAGTAGGAAACTAATGACGTACCCCACCCCCAATACACACACACACACACACACACACGCACGCACACACACACGAGCTTACATTCTAGGAGGAATAGAGAGAAAATGAGTGAATGAATATTATATTTACATTTAAATTTTTCCAGGCAGGTCCTGAGATGGGAGCAAAGAAAAGTGACAGGTGTTCTTTAGAGTCAGGTAAGGCCTCTGGGAATTGGTGAGAGCAAGTGGTGAGAGCCAGAGCCATTGGCGCATAGGGAACAGCACAGGTAACAGAATGCAAAAGCTTGGAGACAGGAGATCCAGCCACCATCACTAACGGAATGACTTTTGAGTGCCGGGCACTTTAATTAGTGGCTAATCCTCCCACACCACTAATAATAATAAAGGTCAGTTGTTTTAGTGCCTGTTTTGAGTCCAGCCCTGAACTGGGTGACTTATATATATTAGGTGATTTAACCTCAAAACACCTTTTTTTCTCAGGTAGCTACTATTAGCCCAGTTTTAAGAGGGAGGGAACTGAAGCTCAGAGTGACTTCCCCAAGGCCACCCAGAGCAGTAAATGGCCAATCCATGATCCCATTTTGTCCTCCCACAGCCTTTAGAGAAGGCCTTGTCTCCCTGCTTTGAGGGCTGGGCAGGTGAGACCTCAGAGAGGTCGAGTGAAGTGAGAACCAATTAGAAATCTGTTTGGCTTCCAGCCTTCTGCTCAAAGAAACAGTGGTAGCTGGTACCAGCCCCTTATTGTTATTTCTGCTCTGAACATGGTTGGGATGTTCGGAGCTGTGGCAGCTGACTTACGACCTTGAGGCAAAGTGCAAGAGACTCACAGACACCAGTCCTAATACCACTAAACCCAGGGGACATTTGGCAAATGTCTGGAGACATTTTTGGTGGTCACAACTTGAGGGAAGAATGCTACTGGCATCTAGAATGTGGGGGCCAGGGAAGCTGCTAAATATTCTATACTGCACAGGACAGCACCCACAACAAAGAATTATCCAGCCCAAAATGTCAGCCGTGCTGAAACTGACAAAACTTGGGCTAAACCAAGGCCAACAGCCAGGCTCCTTGTTGGGTAAGAAGAATAGATCCCAACATGTTTAAGCCACTGTAGCTGGGTTTTCCATGATGACAACCGAAAGCGTTCCCAAATGAAGCAGATGCGGTTTGATAATTTCTACTGAAGGGGCCAGCATGGCTGGACAGGGGTCATTTGTCCTGCTTCCTTTGGTGTCCATCACATGGGGGGTTGGGAGGTCAGCCCAGAGGTTGATCTTGGTCCCAGTGCTTTGGGCCTTTGGGCCGATGCTCCTCTCTCTAAAGTTCCAAGCCCTTCATTACAAGGGGACAAAGCAGGACACGGGCGGGACACTGGTCAGCCCCCGGGTGGGTGGGCTCACTGCATGCACCTTGCACTCGGGCCCAGCCAGGAAGGGGACAGGGGGAGCATCGGTGTCTCAAGGACAGCCAGGTTTGAATCATTGACTCATTCATCCTGTCCCCTTCGGTCTCTGCATCACCAGCAGAAGGGAAGGGGGGTTGGGAAGCCAAATGGAAAGACACAGGAGTGACGATTTAGGCCAGGCTGGTCGGGGTGAGGGTCTGTCCGCTGCTGCCCAGCACACAGGCTGCCTCTTCTCCCCTGAGGACACTTTCCCAGGCTCACAGCTCTGAATGTGGCAAGTGGATAAAGCCCCGTCCCCCTGCCCACTGCCTACCCTCGCCTGACACAGCTCACTCAGGAGATGGCTGAGTATGAAGTCCCCCCTTACAGGCTTTGTCACTGTCTCCACGAGGGGAGCCTGGACTCAGGACCCTGCTCTGAGACTGTGCCTGGATGTGGGCATTCGCTATGGGTTGGATTGTGTCCCCCAAGAATATATTCAAGTCTCTGGTACCCGTGAATATGACCTTGCTTGGAAATAGGATTTTTGTACTATCATCCATTTAAGATGAGGTCATATTGGAGCAGTATAGGGCCTAATCCAATGACTTTTGTCCTTATAAGAAGGCCATGTGAAGACACAGACACACAAGGAGGAGGCCATGTGACAACAGAGGCAGAGGTTGGAGGGATGCGCCTTCAAGCCGAGGAACGCCGTGATGGCTGGCAACCCCGGAAGCCAGCACCGAAAGGCATACGGGGGACAGTCTTCCCTCTTAGGGCCTTCGCGGGGAGCACGGCCCTGCCGACGCCTTGACTTTGGCCTTCTGGCCTCCAGAGCTGTGAGCGAGTAAATTTCTGTTGTCTTAAGTCTTCCAGTTCATGGTCAGATGCTGCAGCAGCCCCAGAAGACTAGCACGGCCGGAGGGGAGAGGAAGCCAGAGCCCTGAGCGGGTGGAATCACGGCTGTCAAACTCATGGTTTGGAACGGGCTTCAGAGCCACGTGACGGTCCTGGGACTCCCCGGGGTCATTCCAGGACTGGGAAGCACCCCTGTACCTCTCTGGGCTTCAGCTGCTCAGCTTGGGAAAGTGGGGGTCCAACTAAGTATCCTTTCACTTAAAACATCCCCAGTTTATTGTTCGGTCCCATCCTTCCCTCCCAACCCCCGCTGGGAATGGAACCCGCGCCCACCTTCCCTGCCCCCCCTCCTGGCCGTCTCCTGAGTCTGGACCCTTTCACTCAGCGAGTAGCCAGGCTGAGACCCCACCGTCCATCCCCACCTGCATCTCAGAGGCAGCATCTGGCTGCAGCCCCAGGAACGACGCAGAGCCTCAGTTCCCAGCCTGTCCTGGAAGGCAGCTGGCCTGGTGTTTGGATCTGCTGTCGCTGATCTGGATGCTCCCAGGGCCTGGGACTCGGACTCCATCCAGGCCTCTCGTCCAGCATCCCTCAAAAGCTCGTGTCCCTGCCCGACCCTGCTTTATACATCTGTTTGTTTCTGTGTGGACCGCCTCCCCATGAGAGGCCAGCTCCGGGAGGACGGGCTGCTGGCTGCTTTGTTCACTGCCGTGTACCCAGGGCCTCGCAAATGGAAAGCGCTCAGTAAAGATGTGCTGAGTGAAGGAACAAATGCGTGAATGAACGCATTCCAGAAGACTGAGACTGGGAACATGGAGGGATCCCCAAAGCCTGTTTATCGTAACAGAGACGCAGGCGACGCAGTGTTCCTGTGGAGTCAAGCCTGGGCAGCCCCCTCTGCATCCCAGACCTGGGCTGCAGCTGGGGCCGTGCAGGCTACCTGCACCCACCTCCACCCAAAACGGCAGAGGCCCGAGGAGCCTTGAAATAAAACAACCGACACGGCGAACCAAAAGAGGAAGCGCGAGAGACTTTTGCGCGCCAGCCGGGCATGGATTGGGCTCTGCTGTTTCAGCTTCCGAGTAACCTGACCCCTGGGCTCCTCTCTGATCATCACCGTCAGGTAGTGAAGTCCCTCCCCCTTCTTTTCGGGCAGAGGGCAGGCCACACTTGTGTGCTGCACGCATCACGTGCTTGCTAGCCAACGCCTCTCTGGGCCTCAGTTTTCTCAGCTATAAAATGGGCATAACGACAGTGACTTCCTCCTAGAGCTTCGGTGAGGCTGAAGTGAGTTCATACACAGAGTGCTGAGCTCATTCTCATACTGAATGGGAGCTTGGTAAATGCGAACTCCTGCAGTTTTGGTTTTTTCACCAGGCACGCATCAGTTTACAGGGACCCTGGCAGCCCTCCCACGTGTGCTGCTTTGGTGGCTCCCCAGTGCCCTGGGGCAGAGTCCCAGATCCCTTTGTTCAAGATGCCTTCCCTGCTCTCCAAACCAGAGCCAAAGGGCCCAGCCTCCTCCAGTCATGTCCCCTCCCAGGGGCCCACAGCTCTGTGTAGGCCACGGAGCCCTGGGCAGTCTGCTGAGACTGAAGGAGCCTCCTCAGACGGATGGTCTTAGACACTTAATAAAATGCCTAGGAAAACAATCATACTACAGCACAGCTATTAAAACAGTTAAAAGCAAGCATGTGCTCCTTTACTAGTGCATTAAGCGATAAGATCCAGCTAGTGAGTCTGTAGTTTTGAAGGCCTGATGAGCAAGACGGCTGTGTCAGGGTATCAGAGACACGGTGCGTTACAGCCTCCGTGGTTGGGCCACAGCTGCTGCTGGCGGTGGGGCCCCGGCCAAGTTCGTGGCTCCTTTGTGCCTCAGTCTGACTCTGGTTGCTGAAGATGAACACTTCCCCCTTCCATTTCACGGACCCCGAACTCTACATATGGGATCTATGGGTCCCAGGTAAGGACCCCTGTGCATTAGCTCCCGTTGTTGCTGTCACAGAGTGCCCACACTTTATGGCTTAAAGCAGCAGACATCTATTCTCTTACAGTTCTGGAGGTCAGAGCCCAGAACGGGTCTCACGGGGCTTAAGTCAAGGTGTAGGCAGGGGTGGTCCTTCTGGCGGCTCCAGGAGGGAATCCGTTTGCTGGCCTTTTCCGGCTTCTAGAAGCTGCCTGCACCCCTAGCTCGTGGCCTCCTCCTCCACATTCAGAGTCGTGTCTCTCCCACAGCATCTCTCTGACGCTCTCTCCCTTCTACCCCCCTCTTCCACTTTAAAGACTCTTTCAACTCCACTGGGCCACTGGATAATCCAGCATCATTTCCCCATCTCAATCAAGGCCCAGGGCCTTGGTCACATCTGCAAAGTCCCTCTTACCATGTGAGGTGGCATGGAAAGCAGGGGACACCTTGGGGACTGATGATGGTGTGTCAGTGCACACCTTGGGACACCACCTCCGTCAGCCTTAGAAGAGCGGCCGCTGCTGGTGTGAAACTGTGGACTAAACACAGGCAGTGCCAGCCCACCCGGAAGGCTACGTGTGTCTTAGTTTTGGGTGCTCTCCAGGCCAGCAGGTGTGCTGGGAAGCCTGTCCTGCCAGCAGAAGCCCCCTTCCCCAGGATGGTGTGTGGCTAATCCCCAGGCTGAGAGTGGTCCTCGAGAACCAACACTGGGATGAGGGCCAGCCTGTCCCTGCAGTGGGAGGGAGGGCGCCTCCCTGCTGGCAGGGGTCTTTCCCAGTGAGCGCTGGTGGGAGACCCTGCCCCGGCAGATGCAGCCTGGCAGGTGACTCAAACCACCTGCTCTGGGAGCCCAGGAGTGTGTGTGAAGGTTCCTGTAGGTGCAACATGAACATGGGCTCTATTCCAAGGGGGACACCTTGTCACACAGCTGAAATTCCCATGGCTACCTGGGAACACTTAGCTCAGGGTGCTGTGCCAAAGCACCACCAAAATTTATTTCCTCGCAGTTCCGGAGGCCAGAAGTCCAAGTTCAAGGTGTGGGCAGGGTTGGCTTTTGCGAGGCCTCTCTCTCTGCAAGACGGCTTGCAGACGGCCGTCTTCTCCCTGTGTCATCACATGGTCTTGCCTCTGTGGTGTCTGCGTCCTAATCTCTTCTTTTAAGGACACCAGTCATATTGGATTCGGGCCCATTCTAGTGACCCCATTTAATCACCTCTTTAAAAATCCTTTCTCCAAATCCAGTCACATTCTGAGGTACTGGGGAGCTAGGACTTCAAGATACAATGGAGGGGCACAACTCAGCCCATGACAAATACCGCCTTTGCATCTGCAGGCGACTGAGTTGTTACCCAGAATCACGCTTGGGGCCTTCCGCACTGGTCAAGGGCCCTCACTGCGGAGTCCCACCCATGCGGCCAAGGAACAGGTTCATGGCACATGAAGTCTGAGAGCTGAAGAGCCTTGGGGGCGTCCCTGGGCCCTGGCACCAGGAGACGTGCACTGATCTGAGAACAGAGGGTACCCTCCACTCTCAGAAGAGCATCGGCCTCCACTGCACTTCTGTTTTAAGGGCCAACCCAGGAGTCAGAAAGATCCGTGAGGGAGCAGAAATGATGGCAGATACGGTGGCCGAGGAGGCGCCCAGGGTCAGGAGGAACCGGCGTCCGGCTCCACTGCAAGCAGCGAGTCCTGGCCGGAAGCCCGGGTCACAGGGAGCATCGGCCAGTCCCTTCCAGTCCCCAGGCAGCCTTGTGAAATCCGGCGAGTGACCAACGCCCATGAACTCACCTGGAGCGGTGCTGACACTGTACCCAGGGGCTCCCGGCCACACCTAAATTCAAGACTCAAAAGCAGAGGGAGAGACCTTCACTGCTGACCAGCGACAGGGAAGAGAAACTGACCCAGCACGGCCAGTGGCCATGATGACCCAAAGGGCAGTGCTGATTTGGACCCATGGGATGCTGGGGACTGACAGTTTCTCCTTAGTACTGTGTCCAGTTCCTCTCCCCATCACTGCCTCTGCCCCACACCTGGGGGGAAAAAAACAAAAAAGTGCACACCAGTTGCTTTTTAGGGGCTGACTTATTATTTCAGCAAGTGTGTAATAGGTTTTTCTTATTTGCTTTGGAAATGGCCCTCACCTTAAAGAATATTTCTCAACATACATCAATGCAAAATTCAGAATAGACTTACATACGAAAGGCTACAACATTACTCACTCTGCTTCCATTTGCCTTTTGGTGACACAACACCTCTTGTGATTAAAAGCTCTCAAAACTGCAGCCGCATGGTTTTGCCACCTTCTCCCACCTTCTGCTGAACAAGATCTGTGAAACCCAGGTAACCTCACTTAGCAGGACATCCTGCAGAGCTATGAAACAGTGGCCAACTCTGGGTATCAACGCAGCACCTCTCAAGGAAATAGGACGCTTGTGTTGAAACTGCCTTTCCTGAACACTGCAGCCTCGGAAGATTTCCCACCAGGCACTGTGGACGCAATGATTGGGGCTATACAGCTTGTTCAAGGGCCTACAAAAGTGTCTGGGGGTGGGAGGAGAGAGGGGGAGACGGGGAGAGGGGGGAGAAAGAGAGGAAATTGGCTTCAAAATATAAAAACAACAACCCAAAATTAACATTTCATTGTGTCTACAAATGTAATACTATCAAACGGTTTAGTGTGCCAAAAACTTGTCAGAAAACATGTATGAGAAATTTCCTGGTATTCAAGGTGATCATTAAGAAATCATTGCCAAGTGTAAATGAAAGACTGCCAAATAATTTCAGAAGTAACACATGAAACAAAAATTTACAGAAAATTTGCAGCAAGAATGTGTATTTAAGGAGGGATGTGGGTGTATTTTAACATATGATGTGATGAGTGGGGAAACCTACAAAGAGTCAGAGGGCCTGGGGCCCCAAATGTCCCAGGGAAATACACTGCAAGCAGTAGATTTGCATTTCTAGGAGCCACAGGTACAAAAGTATGATCAGGTGAAATTAATTTTATCATCCAGAATATTATTTCAACGTATAATTGATATAAGAAGTTAATGAGATATTTACATGCTTTTTGTTTTTGAAATCTTCTGTGCCAAATTTTACATTTACATCTCAATTCTGACTAGTCACGCAGAGGCCTAGAGCATCCAAAGTTACTAAAACTCATTGTAAAATGGGCTGTTTGCCTCCAATACCCATCTGGGATGGAGATTTTCCAAATCTTTCCTTCCCAAACCAGGGCAGGGATGCTGAAGGGTGAGCAGGTGCTCAGAGCCCCCTGCACCCCACACAACAAGGCTTCAATGTCCCAGGAGGAAACCAATGGGGACATTAAATTTTAAGTAGAAAAGTCAGGAATCTGACCACTGAAAAATTGTCCCCTTCAGCATTTCCTAAGGAGGCCATCAATCTTCTAAAGATAAAAGTGTATTATTTTAAAGAATAGTCTTCTAGCAGGATAAATAATCTTTGACTCCACTTTCCAACTATTTGACAAGCTTACTAACAGTAGCAAACGGAGAGTAAACATGCCACTTCTTTTAGTCAGCTAAGTCGGTGAAACTGAATACAGAACCTTGCCCCCAATACTGCCATGGGCCTCATTGGCGCCATCTGCTGGCCACACTGAAACACAGCCTCCCACTGCGACAATCCTCTTAGGGACGTTTTCGTTCCAGCAGACTCCGTGGGATAGGAAACTTCCCACCGACGCCATCCCCGTGAGGGTACAATAGCAGCAGCTGACATTGGAGCATTTATTACGTGCCAGCCACAGGAGCCCTTGGCGTGCATTAGCTCTTTAAATACTCACACCCACCTCTTGCGGTAGCTACTTTTAATGTCTCCTATTTTACAGATGAGGTCACTGAGGCTCAGAGAAGTTTTAATCACATGCTCAAGGTCGCAGAGTTGGTAAGTGACAGAGCTGGGATGTGAAGACAGGCAATCCAACTCTGAGTGCATGTTCTTAACTATAACGTTGTACAGGCATTTCAAATATCACATTAGAATTGTTATAATTACCCCTCCCATTTTGGAGAGAATGCAAGGACATACTTATGACTGGTACTCATGCAATACTACTTGAGGTTATTACTGAACCTCAAGAACTCACCCTAAACCATATAAAAAGTAACAGGGACAGGGCTTCCCTGGTGGCGCAGTGGTTGAGAGTCCGCCTGCCGATGCAGGGGACACGGGTTCGTGCCCCGGTCCGGGAGGATCCCACATGCCGCGGAGCGGCTGGGCCCGTGAGCCATGGCCGCTCAGCCTGCGCGTCCGGAGCCTGTGCTCCACAACGGGAGAGGCCACAACAGTGAGAGGCCCGCGTACCGCAAAAAAAAAAAAAAAAAAAAAAGTAACAGGGACAGAGAAAAATGCCCATCTCCGATATTATTAAAATATATCATACATACATGCATAGATTCATATATACACATGTAATGGTAGCACAACAATACTTACCATTACTGTATGCAATGTACTGGAATGGGTTCTGTCCTCTTTTGTGGCTCCATTTTAAAAAATGCTACAACTACAGTCATTGTACCACCTATGAATGGGTCATGATTTAATTTGGAAAATGCTAGCTTAGATGTTCCTATATGCATTCAAGGTTCATTTCTTTTTTTTTTTTTTTTTTTTTTTTTCTTTTTTTTGCGGTATGCGGGCCTCTCACTGTTGTGGCCTCTCCCGTTGCGGAGCACAGGCTCCGGATGCGCAGGCCCAGCGGCCATGGCTCACGGGCCCAGCCGCTCCGCGGCATATGGGATCCTCCCAGACCGGGGCACGAACCCGTATCCCCTGCATCGGCAGGCGGACTCTTAACCACTGCGCCACCAGGGAGGCCCATCAAGGTTCATTTCTTACAGAGCCCCTCCTTAAAAGGAAACTCAAGTTTTGAATAAAAAAAAAAAGTATCCCTCCACTCTACCAAGTAGCCTAGAACACATGGAATAATGTCACCTTTGCGGAATTTTCCAGCGAGGTATGTTTACACCTTGAAGACGACTTTCAGGTGTACGTTTCAACTTCCATTGTATTATTTCCTGTCTCATTTTCATTGCTTTCTTTTCACTGTATTATTTTTTATGGTTACTTTCTACAATACCTTGGGCAAGAGATATTAGTTTTCCATATCCTGAAATTTTTTCTCTAAATTTATGACAACAAATTTATTTTTGAAAGGTAACTATGCTTTCAAGAAGTGGATCGATTTAAAGAAAAATCAGTAAATACCAGTGGAAGCGGTGGCTCAGCCTGCCTGGGAAGCTGCACTGACGCCCGCCGCCCAGCGCAGGGCCCCGCCTCCGAGGTGCTCCTCCCCTGCTGGAACCGCCATTTCTCTGGAAGGACAGCAATCCCTCCCTGCAGGGAGTCGGGCACACACATTGTTCCACCCTACCCCACCCCTGCATCCTCCTGTCCAGGGCTGGTGACAGATGAAGCCGCCCGTAAAGCAGCCTTGGGCAGGGAGGGTTCGGAAGGCCCCCCTGCCTGAGCGGGACTCTCCCAGGCAGGCTCAGACGCGGGCCTGTAGACCTGCACTCTCACACGGAGAACCACAGCGCCCTGCCATTTCCAGGATCTGCCCCTCTGAACCTGGGGTCAGACCAAACGTAACAGGATCAGAGAGATGCTCCTCCCTGTACTCAGGTTTGGGAAAACCCATAAGGACACCTTGTCCAGCATTTTTTTTTTTTTTTTTTTTTTTTGGCTGCACCATGAGGCATGCAGGATCTCAGTTCCCCGACCAAGGATCGAACCCACGCCCCCTGCAATGGAAGCGCAGAGTCTTAACCACTGGACCGCCACGGAGGTCCTGAGCAGCATCTTAATATGATCATGTCCACAGTTAACCAAGAAAGTTATGTTATAAATAGGGATGAGAAGAAGCCTAATAAAACCAAGTGCAAAACTGAATGGAAGCAAAATGTTAACTGTAGAATCTAGGTGGTAGAAATATGGTCACTATAAATCTCCAACTCCTCTGTATGTCTGAAAGTTTTCCTTAAAAATGTTGGGAAAAAAATAAGTGAAAACAAAACTTGTCTTCTCCATGAGGTTTACATATTCCACCTTCAGCAAAAGCAGGAACCCTATTTTTAACTGGGTGTAAATTTTTAATGGCAGAATGACTTGACGCTTATTAAAGCACAGTCAAGATTACACTTGTATCTTCCCAAACTAGAAGATGCCACCAAATTTATGACTACCTATTGACCACCTACTGTATGCAGCATACAGTACTGGTGCCTACAGGGATGAGGATGTTGAAGATGGAGAGTTCCTCAGACTTCACATACCTTTTAGGAAACATGAGAACAAGTATCTTAAGAAGTTTAATGACTTCAACAAATATTTACAGGTTCATCATTAGAAAAAATACAGCAGACTTTTATGTTCTGGGTTCTAGGCCGACAGAGAACTGAGCCCATCTCCCAGCAGGGAGCTTACTTTACTCCTGGTTTCTGGCAGCCCCAAGTCCAACCCCGGACTTAAGCAAATGTTTTAAATTTGCCAATCAGAAAAACCATCCCCTTGGTGATGTGACAAGGCCCAGTCTTGGAAAAGAACACTCTAAAAGGCTCATGACTTAAGATTCACTGTTTTGTGGTCATTTTCAACCATAGCCAGTCACTAGCTTGTAAAAAAAGAGTAACAAAACCGCGGCTAAACTAAAAGTGATCCATCTATTCTCCCCTCCAACGAACGTCAGCTACTGAAATAGCCTGAGCTTGGCTAGAGCTTGGCTCTCCTCACGGCAATCTTTCCTACTCGCCGTATCTGCCGATACACACAGATCGCAGAGCTGCGGGGCTGATTCATAAAGGGAAGGAAAAAGTGAGCTGTAAACAGTTAACCTGAATATTAAGACTTTTCTAGTGCACTTGCCTTTCCTTCTCTCTCAAAAAAATAAAAGAAAAAAATAACCAACCCAAAACAAAACTTTTCAGACCAAAAGAACCGGAGAGTTAACGGTCTGAATTCATCTGTGATCTGACTACCAAAGAATTTAAACCATTGAGCGCTGGCAATGTCTTTCAGTAGAAAACTTTATTTTGTCTTTTAAGAGTAGGCAAACATGTCTTACAGTATTATCGATACCAGAGCTCCACACTCAGGAAGTTAATTTACACACCAGCCCCAAAGAGTGGAGCAGAAAAAGCACATGGGATTGCAGGGTAAAAACACAACAGACTCCCATTTCAGATACTTTCCAATCAGGAAGTTTGAACTACATGAAATAAAAAAGCAACACCCCAAACCTATGGCTACTGGGGGCACCAGCTCCAAGTACTTCCCATGCAGGGTACTTGGGTTCTAACTTGAAGGCCACACATGCATCCCCCACTTGGGCTTTGCCCACAAAGGCCTGTCACTCAGAACAGGAACACCCCTGTTCCAGTCACCAGGACATCTGCCCTGCAGAACTGAAAAGCACTGGAATGTCCAAGACAGGAATGAAGGAAGCAAAAGAAAAACACACTCAAACTCTGCCCAACAACGCTTGGAGAGACTGCTGCTAGACAATCCACACAGCAGAAACACTCCCAGCTCAGGATTTCCTCTCTCCTAAGGGGCAAAATTTCTGCATTTCCCACAGGGCATCTGCAATCACACATCAAAACCCAATGATGATGCTGAGCAGGGCAACCACTTCAGAGCTTACGGGGTGGGCAAGGGGAGAGATGGACAAAGGAGCTTAGTAGACAATCTTCTAAATATTTTATTGCAAAATACAGTACAGGGCTCGTAGAATGTTTCCCAATGTTCTCTAATACATACACTGCTGAACGAAGCACTGCAAAATACCTGGCAGTTGCCCACATGAATCTAAGAACTTCTATAATAATGTTAATCCCCTTAGAGTTACAGACGAAACCTGTAACCGGCAGTGGAATGGAGAGACGGAGAGTCACCGCGGCCGCCAGGCTCCTGACTGCTGAACAGTGACATCCTTTTCTCCAGGGGTTGGAATCCATATCCATGGCTGACAACCCACCGAAAGCTGGGACCCAAATTCGTACAGAGACGAGGCAGAGTGGAGAGAAGACAACTCTGGACAACCCACACGTCTCCAGCCACTACTTCTTATTCCTGGGCTTTAGCTCTTCGGCTGCGTTACGTAGGAAAATGTAATTTTTCTTTTGGGGGTTATAAAATTCATGTCCCTAAAGGGGAAAAAAAACAGTACCTTAAAAATTGATTAAAAATCAGGTTAGCATTTTGTGGGCACTTTTAACATGCCAAGTCCTGTGCTCCATGCATGATGTGTAATCTCTCTGGAGGAGTAAAACAGGTAAATGGAGAGAAATAAAAGTCAAACGTTAAACAAACACTTTAATCCTCAGAGTAAAGGTTAAAGACTTGGAGGAAATGCCTTCAATGTTCCCCTTAGAAGGATGATCGTCTACATATTTATCTTTGCAGCACTGAGACTTTTGTCAACCTTCCACCGCTTTAATGCCAAGATGACTCCCCCTCAGTGAGCACAGCCTGGGGAGGGGAGGATGGCGGAGGATGAGCTGGAGGTTTCTCAGCACAGGAGACTTCCGGCCTGTGACGTCACAGGGAGCGGGGCAAGTCCCAGGATGCGCCATCCCAGACGCGGAGGGAGGTGAAGTGCAGGTGTCAGCGTGTCTGCTTGCGCCTGTGCTGAGGAGGGGGGGGGGGGCTGTGTGACACTGGGGGAGTCGGAAGCACCCAGCTCAGGCCAGGCTAGGAAGGGCTGGGAACAAGCCGAGGCCTGTGAAAACTGTCCCACAGGGAAAAGGAATGGCAGCCACAAAGCTAAGTGACAATGACAGGACTTATGTTTCAGGAAGACAGCAGAGTGGTGGGGGTAAGACAGATGAGTGGAAACCCGAGGTAACCAAAAAGCCTGGAACAGGGAGGTGGGAAGCGCCTCTGGATGCGTTCTGCCGCCTGCAGTGCAATGATATGCTTTATTCTCACTCCTTGACAGTTACGCCAAGATAGTTCTAGAAGTTCTGCTCACCCAATGACCATTAAGTCTCATCGTAATACACGAAGTGCAGCTTTTCGGAACAGTTACGCTCAAGCAACAAGCTAATTATATTAATCATATGTGGGGATAACTGTCCTTCAACTAAGAAAAATGGAAAACTCGTAAGCAACTTTTTTTTTAAGTTAAAAGATTATAATTTAAGTGTTCCACGGTTAAGATGACATTAATCGCTCAGATGAATTAATTCTGAGTGGCATTCAAAGCGATGAGCTTTGATTTTGCACTGCTTTCAATTTACAATTATTTTTTCAACTCCTGAAACACACAGAGCCATGAGTGTGATGTGAGGTAAACACGGAGTTTTAATGCAGCTGCAGGCTGAGCAGGTGAAGAAGAGGAGATCCATCGAAGAGGCCCACAGAGAAACTGAGGCCTCAGGCCACAATCTGGGTCCAACCCCAGCCAGGCAGAACCAAAAAAGCACACTCTGCATAATTGAGTGCATGGCTTCCACAGGTGAATGGATAAACAAACTGTGATACATCCAGACACCATGAAATACTACTCAACAGTTAAAAACAAACTAGTGACACAACAGCAAAAAAGAGTACACAGTATATGAGGCCACCTATATAAAATTCTAGAAAACGCAAATTCACCTATAATGACAAAAAGCTGATCAATGTGTGCATGAAGGAAAACATTACAATGATACACAGAGAAACTTTTGGGGGAGATAAAAATGTATGTTATCTTGACTGTGGTGAAGGTTTCCTAGGTATATACACAGATACTGAAACTGATCAAACTACACTTTAAATGTGTGCAATTTACTGCCTTTCAATTACAACTCAGTAAAGTTGCTGGAAAAATAAGGCAGCTACACAGCTCATAGAAGCAAATGTTCAGAGAGAGTGCGCCTCCCACAGGCCTGAGAAGGCATCACAAAAATGCGCTGAGCAGGCAAGATGTACCACAGGTGAAGTGGACAGAGCTCCGTGACTGCTCAGCTCTTCTGAGAAAGAGAACCAAAGGCGACTCCAAGACCGACACCCCACTGACTAGGAGGTGCCTGCCTCAAAGAGGAACAAACACAGGAGAAGCAGCAAGCGGGAGGGTAAAAAGCAGGGGGGTGGAATCCACCGGATTTTGATCTCCTAGGTTAAGGTGCTTAGGGGGTAGCCAGGGGCGGACATCCCGTTGGGACTGGGACACCACAAGAAGTGCGGAGCGGAGAGAGAGACAGAGAGAGACAGAGAGAGAGACAGAGAGAGACAGAGAGAGAGAGAGAGACAGAGAGAGACAGAGAGAGACAGAGAGAGTTGTGTGCTGTGTGTCTCGGGGAAGGGAGGGGGCAGGGCCAGTGAAGACAGACACGTGTGGATGTGAACAAGAAAGGCACCACGGCTCTGGAACCCAAGTCCCCAGGTCTGCTCTCTTTACCATCACACTGGGATGACCCCAAAACACAGCCAGGACCCTGTCAGTCCCTAACTTCCCTCCTCCCCACACAGCAAACAAGCAAAGAGCCAAAGCCTCTGGTGGAAGCCCCACGGCCTTGCTGAGCCCTCTTCACTCTCGCCCAACAACCCCTGGCATCACTGGATGACTTGGACCCCCCCGAGTGGCGGCCGCTGGGTTTACAGTGACCAAACACTTGACGTGGGCACGTTCTCAGAGAAAGGATGAGAGGGAGGCCCTGCTGTTCCCTTTGCGGTCAGGTGACGGTGACATGCCATTTGCAGACACACAGCATGTCTGTGGAGGCCTCGCGACTCAAGCCCAGGCCTTCCGACTCCAGAGCCTGGCTCTGCTGCCCGAAGGGGCCCAACGCAGGTTTGGGAATTCTCACCTTTGACCAGTCGTAGCTGGAAGCATATGCAAATATGTTTCCATTGTGATTGAAGCAGCAAGCCGATATCGGTTGATCTAACTGTTCCGAAGTTTTTAGTTTTGTTCTGGCATCTTTGTCCCAAAAGCTGAATCTACCATCAGATCCCACAGTTGCAAGGGTGCCATGGACAGGATGGAACGCAATTCCATTTACCTACAAATGATGGAGATGCACAATGAGAAGCAGAGGCAGAGGAGGGAGGAGAAATCAGGTTTCCGCCAATGCAGACTTCCTGGTTCAGTCAGGACACAAAATGCAACAGACCGTCAGTTCAGCAGAGCTGGCGGCCCGCTGATGACAGGAGAAACTAGCCCCACTTCCTGAACCAATCGGCAGCCCAGGACTGAATCTCGTCTCTTGCTCAAAACACGAGTCAGCAGAGGTTAATAAGTATGTAAGCTAGTGACACCAAGGAGCGAACCTCAGGAAAATGCCTTTTTCTTTTTCAGCAAACAGCAATTTCTCGGTTTTAGCTAAGTGTATCAACTGTCTACCAGCACTCATAGAGGTGGAAGTCGCTCCCCAAAACTCCTAAGCCTGCATTCAGAAACAGAGAGAACGGGCCTCCCTGGTGGCGCAGTGGTTGAGAGTCCGCCTGCCGATGCAGGGGATACGGGTTCGTGCCCCGGTCTGGGAGGATCCCATATGCCGCAGAGCGGCTGGGCCCGTGAGCCATGGCCGCTGGGCCTGCGCATCCGGAGCCTGTGCTCCGCGACGGGAGAGGCCACAACAGTGAGAGGCCCGCATACCGCAAAAAGAAAAAAAAAAAAAAAAAAAAGAAACAGAGAGAACGAAGACGGTCAACACGTTCATAAAAACAGAAAACTGAAATCTCTCACGTAAGCCATTTACCTCTGCACGCGAACACACACAGTGACAGCGATCTTTTCCGACCCCATAATGATTCAGCTGCCCGCCTCCAAGTCTAGTTTCTAGACAAACTCTCAGGGTTACAGTTCCTAAAAACGTACCGCGTAAATGTCCTGAGGAGCTGAAGTGTTGGTCCCGTTAGATCGATGACATTTAAAGGTGAAGTTATCCTTGGCTCTGAAAAACAAAGGCCCAACTTAGCTCTCCTTTTTTAAAAAAAGCCTCAAGTGAAAATCTTCAAGCTGATCAGGCCTCACTTACGGATTTGGGGGGTTGATGTAGTGAATGGCAACTCTGCCCTCAATGCTTCCCAGGGCAAAACCTGTCGGCTTGTTCTGTTTGTCTTTAAAAATAGCCACACATCGATGCTACAGTTGGGGGGAAAAAGGTATATCATCACAACATAAGCTGTAACATTCCATAACTAATGTGACTGTAAACAGCTTTTACCCCATTTTGGGGTTTTGAAAGAACCAGAAACAGAATTTCTAAATATGGTAGAGAAGGTCATTTCCATTCCTCCAGTAAGCATCGTTTTCTTTTCACTCAGCCACACGATGTTACGAATAAACCCCAGACCCAGTGCTTCCATCCAGGCACCGTCCTCCCTCTGCCACCCTGAAGGCCCCGCTGCAGTGACGCGGGGCACGCGGCCCTCAGAGCCCCACCGGGTCCTATTCTGGCGCTGGGCCCCTGGTGCGTCGGGAGAACATGTCACTTTGATTCACAGCCCACCACTGACTAGGCGAGTGCCCTCCAGCAAGTCACCCAACGTTCCAGAGCCTCTGCGTCCCCAACTGGAAAAGGGAAGTAGTGCCTGCCTGTGGAGCACGGGGGACCAAGGGTCAGGCACACAGTGGACACGGCCAGAACTTTCTAAACCGTGAATAAGCTATGCAAGAGCCAGACACTGCACTCGATCCAACACTGAGTTTGAGGGCCCAAAGGAGGGTTTCCTGGACTCCACAGAAGATCCCACAGAAACAGCCCACGGCCCAGCCTCCGGAGGCAAAGGAGCACAGATCCACATTCTTATTGTCATTCAAGAAGAGGTGCATTAAATGTGGACGGAGGGAAGGACAGAAATGAACAGATTTGAAACCACATGCAGGGTAGAAGTGAGCTGGGTGGCTGATGAGATGGGAGAGGAGGAAAGGAGGGAGAGGGGATCAAGGACACTCCTGATTTCTGGCTTAGACACAACTAAGGGGCGGGGGTCCCATCTGGTGAGATGCAGAGCACACGGGGAGGAGCAGGCTGGGTGGTGGGGAGGGGCAGGTGAAGACTGCTCACTCGGCCAACACAGAAAGCCTTCTATTCGGGCCTGGCTCCAGGGGCCAGGAATGAGGCAGCGACAAACACAAAATCCCTGCTCTCACCGAGTCTACGCTCTGGTCCAAAAACCAAGATGAGTAAAATCTACACGTACGTATATATTAAGACACACACACATATCTATATACATACAGCCTGGGGAGAATAATCAGGGAGGATCCTGAGAAGAGGTAACATGATCTGCAGAAAGTGGTCCTGGGTTTGGCACGGGATGCTCTTGGGCTGCAACATGAGGAGGCTGCAAAGGAGCTGTCAGACTGTGGGTGTCCTTGTCAGGAGCACAGAGGCAAGGCCTGCTGGGGATCCAGGTCTCCAGCCCACAAGGCGTACCTAAGCAACAGCAACGGCCGGCAGATGTAGAGAAGGCAGGGGCCAAGGGCAGACGCCTGGGGAACCTCAACATGCAGCAAGAACCAGCAAGGAAGACAAAGCAGCAACCAGAGGCAGGACGTAAGAGGCTGGCATGACAGAAACCAAGGACAGAGTTTTAAGAACATGTAATAAGAACAGCAGCGAATGCTGCGGCCACGGTAAGATGACGGTTGTGAGTATCCACTGGAGCTACTGATTAGAAAGCCATCAGTGGCTAGGCCAGAAACAGTTTCAGTGGAGTAATGGGGGCAGAAGTCTCAAAGGAGGGTGAGAGATGAGTGGGAGGTAAGGGAACCAAGGAAGCTCATGTAAGACACTTAGTTGACTTCAAAGGGGAAAAGGGACAGAGGTGGCAGAGGATGTGGGGGTCAGAAGAGGCTTGTTTCCTAGGATTGGACTTGAGCCTGGTTCAGTGCCAATGAAGTACAGGAAGAGGGGAGATGAGACACAGGAGAGAGTCAGGTGGTTGACAACCTAAGGCTCCTGAGAAGGCTCACCTAACAGCTGGGAAAAGGCAGGGAAGATGCAGGTGTAGCCAGAGTTCTAGATTCAGCAGGAGGAAGATGGGGAAGTTCCCAACCATCAGCTTCTCTGTTCTCGGAGGGAGTGTCCAGGGGTCTGAAGAGTGTGAAGGAGATCTAAGAATCCGTGGCAGGTGAAGACCAAGCTAAAGACGGAAGCTGTGTTCACAACGGAACCAATCCACCAGGGTGTGCACCCGTTCAGCAGCATGCAGCGCCCCCGGGGGTGTTTGCAGAAGATGGCGTTTACTCACTAAATATGTGTGTTTATATCCTTAAATTCACCCCTTTTGAATGTCTGAAAGTACAACGATTTCCATATGTGGCCACATGGCCAGATTGCCTGCGACAAGTGCTAAATACGAGCTTCTTGATTTGACTTGTGACTCACCTGATGTTTTAGCGGAGATTCTATCCTTCTGAATTCAGAAGGTTGATTCTCTAACTGATAGACTATCAGTCCCCTCTCTGCAGTTGCCACCACAGCCATAGGATATATCTGGGAAACAGAGGAAAGCAGAGACCTGCTTAAAGTGGACTGTACTCTTTTTTATACCAACGTATTAGATCAATTTTTTTTAGAGTCGCAAAAAGTAAGTCTGAATTTTTTTTCAAGTTTAACAGTTCAATGATATTATCACATTTCAAGGTAACCTAGAGAAATCGTATTTGAAAGAAGAACATTCATATCTTTTTAAAAGACTCGTTTTTTAAAACTACAAAACATACATTTAGAAAATGTACTGAGACATAGAGAAGAAATGAACATCACCTCTATCACCCCATCAAATGATAACTGTTGTTATTAGCATTATGGTATGTTAACCCCCGTCTTTTTTCCTGAACATTATACAGGTGTGTATATGTATGCTTCTGTATAATGCTGATCCTTTACTCAAAGCATGTTTAGTGAGCACCGCCCCACACATTTTCCAGAGAACACTAGCAGTGGCCACGTATCTAACATTCCCTCAAATGAACCCACCACAGGGTTCACTTAACCGTGTCTGTCTTGTTGGCCCACTGGGTCACTTCCCATGTTTTACTATATTATAGAGAACAAAAAACATTTGCATCTTTACTTTTCTCATGATAAATTCCAAAAAGTGGAATTACTGGGGCAGTTGGTATAAAGTTCAACTTATTGCTAAACCAACAGAGAAAGTTCTTTACTTTCTATCCCGCTCACTCAGAGACAGTCACCAAAGCTCTAGCACCACACCACCAAGTTACTGCCAGTCTTCCTACAGCCACACAGTGCACGTCATTCTGGGGACAGCATGGCATGTGGATATCTGTGTATGTTCATACAAGTGACTAAAAACGTGCGACATCTAGTTTTCTGTAATTCTAGAACATATGCAGCACAAAAATCTACAGATTTAAGATGACTGAGGCAATCCAAACTACATCCCACATCTATTATTAAAGTTTGAAGGGTTTTTACATTACCCTCTAATTGCAAGATATCATAAGTTAAGAAGTGCCTTTTTTTTTTTTTTAAAGGAAGTAATTATTATTAAGTTAAAAACTCCTTACCATGTCAGCACAGTAACACCTTTCAGGGAGTTGTAAAACCATCATAGGATTTGATGATCGTGTATCCCAAAACTAAAAGACAAAAAAAAAAAACAAAAACAAACCCCACAAAAACCCAATAAGTGACTATTCAGAGCTAAAGTCCAAATAGTGCAAGAATAAATGTCGGGCTTCCCTGGTGGCGCAGTGGTTAAGAATCCTCCTACCAGTGCAGGGGACACGGGTTCAATCCCTGGTCCAGGAAGATCCCACATGCCACGGAGCAACTAAGCCCGTGCGCCACAACTACTGAGCTCGTGTGCCACAACCACCGAAGCCCGTGGTCCGCCACAGAAGAAGCCACCACAATGAGAAGCCCACGCACCGCAACGAAGACCCAACGCAGCCAAAAATATAATTAATTAATTAATTTTAAAAATAATAATAAAATAAATGCCAATCTTGGTCAGGCCATGCAGTCCCTCAACAGTATATTATACCTTCAAAGTCTTATCCCAGCTCCCGGTCATCACACAGCTGTAGTTTGGTGCTTTGATCCAATGTATAGTTTTAACAGGAGCATCGTGCTTTCAAGATAAAACCAAAATACACCAAGGTGAATGTAATAATATGCTACACAGCTTTGGTTCTGGAAATTCAAGGAGAAGGAACCTTAAATATTGAGGTCATACCAAACAAAAACCAAAGGATAGTTCAGCTCTTCCCCGTGACCAAAACATTCAATGTAACATCGAGCGCATGTCTCTACCTTCCATTCTAACAAAATTTAATTTGATTTTAACCATAATTAACTAGCATGTGAGAGTGAAAGGGGGAGATAGTCAGGAATAACTCGTAGGGAACTCCACCACAGTTGTATCACTTAGATGACACGCATTAAGAGATTGAGGAGATGCTTCTAGCACACAGTACTGCGATCTCACAGTACACAACACCTTCCTAAAAATGTCTCGGTGTCAAGAGGCTCTTCCTCACCAGGCCGGACCCTCTGGTTCCAGGTTCTCTCATCTTCCTCATTTCTGCTTTTCTTAGCAGTCTTCACACAGAACCTGCCTGCTGTCCTGAGCAGACTGTAAAAGCTCCTGGCATGTGGAAGGGTCCCTCTTACTCACTGCTGTATCTCTACTCCTAAGGACAGTGCCTGGAGTACCACAGGCATTCATTCAATACAGACTTGTCGAATGAATGGGTGACCAAATGCAGTCGGTACAAGGCAAGCCGCACACGGGTGTCAGAATGTTGAGGGTGAGCTGTACCATTTACAGGTTTTAATGTCACCAGCTCCTTATTACGCCCTCCCCACCCACACACTGCAGAAGACCCATGACAGAACAATTTATGAAACACTCGTTAAAACGAGAATGTGTACAAAATTGGTGTCATTTTTGTGCTACAGAGGTTTCTGGTATATTTAAATCTAATCGATTTGGAATGGTCAAACTGCATCTTTCCTATAACAGAGAATTATTGTAATTAAGGAATCATCGCAACCCTGGGCGCCAGCCTTGCCCAGCCTTCCTACAGAGGGTAAGTTTTTACTACCTGTGCTATCTGTATCGCCTGGTTACTGTTGAGGTCCCACATTTTGGCAGTTTTATCACATGATGCCGTAAATACTTTGCTCCCATCCTAAAAGAAAAAAGAAAAACATGTGACAGTCTAAGAAAAATAAAACCTCTATATGAACATCTAGATATCAGACTGAACATATCAAGGCAGGTTTTATTTTGCAATTTTAATTTTTCCAATTATTTGCGGGCCAGAGTATTGCAAGCTACAGTATCATATACAAAACACACTTTCTGCTCTTTTTAATTGTTAATTTTTTCTAAGAGATAATATGTAAAGAGGTTAAAAAAACTTGAACAGCATTTAGAATTACAGAGTGAAAACGAAGTCTCTCCTGAGCCCAGCTCGCCGCTCAGAGGCAGCCAAGGCCACTGGCATGTCCTCCAGGAGCAGCCTTTGTACAACCTCTACCGATGTGTATTACCTACCAGGAGCCACTTCAAGTTTTTTTTCTTATTTTCATCAATTTCAAGCCTTCACAAAAGTTGCCAAGAATAATACAATGAATACGCATAAACCTACCACCTAGATTCACCAACTGTCAACACTCTGCCACATCTACTGTATCTCTTTCTACCCCCCCATTCCCACTCTGTACCACACGTACAATCGTGGTTACGTTTCAGCTCAGTATCTCATAGCATTCGAAAGGGCACGCAATAAAACTACACTAATTTATGATAGTCACTGGTCCAATGTAAACTACAGAATAGCTTAAAAAATTGGCAGTTGCTGTATAGTGGTTTTAAAATACATACAGAATTCATAAAGTAGGTTAGTCAACATGAAGCACAGGTAATTTAAAAACAAGAAGTACTGAGTTGAAAATTCTAGACCAGCTGTCAACAAATTTTTTTTCTTAAAGGGCCATACAGTAAATATTTTAGTCTTTGCAGGTCAAAAGTTCTCTGTTGCAACTCCTTAACTCTTGTTGTAGCTTGAAAGCAGCCATACACATTATGTAAATGAATGATGTGGCTGTGTTTCAAGAAAAGGTTATTCACAAAAACTGGTAATGGGTCAGATCTGGCCCATGGGCCATAATTTGCTGACCCCTGCCCTACAGTACTTCATTTCTGGTTCCACAGCTCAAAGATTTACCACTATCTTCCCCTAGCAAAAACTTCTTCCCATTTGAAGTCGCCAGTTCCCCATGTGAAAGAAGAGAGAAAACCTTCTTCTCTATTAATGAAGCTATGAGGGCAACTCCACAAATCCTTGGAAAGATGCTGATGTATGGAGCGGGATGCCCCGAGGCTGAGTGAAACACTGGCCCCTTAATCTCATAAAATGCCAATCCTACCAGCTGCAGGACGCTAGGCCCCAGTGGACATACTGCGACAGAGGCCAGTCTATCGAATGGCTGGGGCACAGAAACGAGACTCCCAAGTGCTCTTGACTCAGCTCCTCTCAGGTCCACCTGCTGTGGCCAGACCGACCGTCCTCAGACTGCCAGAGAATCACCCTCACCAAGTGGTGGCTTTTATGCCTCAAGCGTTAACTGTGGCTCTTCTGTGCTTCTGTGCCTTTCCACACATGCCTTCCTCTCCCAGGCTAGCTCCTATTCCTGTAAGCCCCTGTGAGGGAGGCTGTTAAGTGCATGGGCTCTGAAGCCAGGAAGGTCCAGGTCTGGGCTCAGCCTTTCACCCCCTATATTCCCTCAAACAAGTCTCTTAACCCCTTCCCACAGGTGCCCCGCTAGTCTTTACGTGGCTGAATCTAGCTGTCACTGATTTCCACTACCTGAAATCCTTCTCTGTTCCTCTACGTCTGTCTTAAGAGACCATGAGTTCCATAAGCACAGGATTTGCCTACCTCGCTTACTCTGACTTCCACTATATCCCAAGTGCTTAGCATACAATAGGTGCCTGACAATTATTTGAACTAAATAATGTTATTACCTGTTGTAAAACTATTATTACCGTCATCTTATAAGTGAAAAAACATACTCACAGAGATTAAATAACTTGGCAAAGTCAAAAAGTGGAGATATAGCCGAAATTTGAACCCAGGCCTGGAATGGATGAGACAATGCTCTAAAGCTATATAAGCAAATGGTTTACTTTTAAGATTCAGCTTAATTCTTGCCTCTTCTGTGGAGCATTCACAGCCCCCTTCCCAAACTTTACAGCTGCCTTCTGGGTTCTGTCCACCCAGCACAGTGCATCCTGCCTCTCTCAGAACTCAGCTCACTGAAATGGAACTCTTCATGTCTATGTCTCGATGCCTCTACTAGATAGCGCACAACTCTAATGGCGATGGAGAAAGGAAATAGGCGGTACACATCTCTGGAAAAGCCAACAGCCTGCTCAGTACCATCTGAGCAACAGAATTCCGGTGTCAGTTAATTCTATTTCTTACCACACTTGATAAGAAACTTACAATTCTGATCTGTTAACTGATCAGTTAAGAAAGACAGGCAAAATAAATTAGAAATATTTAAAATCGATTCAAGTTGCTGTTTTTCTACAGGTAAATTAAAACTATTATTAGTCTCATAATAACCCAATCAGACATGTCAGAAATACATTTTACAGGTAACAAAAATGCTTTAGAGAAGGCTGTCAGAACTAATGATTAAAATGGGAGCAACTCTGGCTCCTTAACCATCTCAAAATATTTATGAATAGTAGAATCATTTCCTATTTGAAAGCTAAGTAAGATCACATAAATGGTGTGAGAAGTTTGATATTTCTCATAAAGTTAAACATATATTACATATGACCCAGCAAGCCCACTATTAGATATTAATGCAAGAGGAATGAAAACTTATATTCACAGAAAATCCAATATACAAATGTTTATAGCAGCATTATTCGTAATTTCCAAAAATGGGAAACAACCCAAATGTCCTTTAGCTGGTGGATGGTGAACAAAGAGTGATACATCCACACCATGGATTACTACTCAGCAATAAGGAAGACAAACTACTGCCAGACACAACCACCTGGATGGACCTCAAACGCAGTGTGCTCAAAACAGCCCGATTCAAAGTGCTTCTGTTTATGACATTCTAGTAAAGGCAGAACCACAGGGACAGAAAACACATCAGTGGTTTCCAGGGACTGGGGGCTGAGGAGGATTTGACTACAAAGGGCAGGAGGATATCCTTGGGCTGATGGATCTCTTCTATATTTTGACCACAACTCTATGCATTTCTCAAAACTCACAGAATCATACACTAGAAAGGTTCAATTTTACTGTTTGCAAATCCCATCTAATAAAAAAAAAATTTGCATGAGCCTGAGGAGGGACCTTGAGGCTTAGCTTCCTCAGCAGAGCTGCCCAGACTCTCAGTCAGGCCCCTTTGTTTTCTCACTTCTGCAGGGTTCAGCCCTCAGCAGAAGGGAGGAGAGAAAGGCTGGGCCGTCAATCCTGGGCTCCTCCTTTAGGGAGGGGTGGGTCCTCCACAGCTGCGGCTCTTGCTGTGCGTGACTTCACCATCCCTGCTGGTTTCTTTGTAAATGGTACCTTCATTAAACTCCCCAATCACCCATCCACTCCCCCAAAAAGAAAAAGAAAGAAGAGCTCAGAGCTGAATAAACTTGAACACATTTACTTACATTGCTGATATTCAGGATTTGGGAGGAAAAAGACTTCAAAAAAAATGAAATATTTCAGAAGTTTAATGATGGAAAAGGATTAATTTTTCCCCTAGGACTTATTTTCTGGTACAGTAATTTCTAATTTTAAAACAACAGAAGCTCATGGCACATGTAGAGGTAGGAAAGGCTTTAAAAAATTGTCTAATCCCTTGCTCAAGGAAATATGTCAATAAATTAATGGATTTTTTAATGCAAGAAAAGCTTTCAGAGAGATTAAAGTTAACATGACTAAAGTTAACTGACTACATTATGAGTATCAATAAATAACTATACTTAAATTCAGAAACAGCACTTCTACAATGTGTATACATACTTGCTATTTGTGTTTCAGGTTATATAAAAACATATGTACATTTATATACACTCTGAAAACATGAAAAAACTGAATGAAACTTACATCACTCCAGCAGACATCCAGCACAGGCCCAGTGTGCATCTGCTGGGCTTTCGGAATAGTCTGTCCACTGTCTTGAACTTCCCAGCACCGAACCTATAGTAATAAAACAAATTAACACAAACAGCCAATTAATGATACATTATATGCATTTTAAGCCCTTTGCTCCAAGCCATAATCAGATAAACATAAATTTACATTATAGACACTTTTTTCCTATCAAATGAACAAAAATAAAACGAATAATACTTGGCGCCAGCAAGGAGAAGCTGAAACTTGTACTACTGGTAGGTGTGTAAATTGCTACAGCTCTTCTGGAGGATATTTATCTGAAATCCTTAAGTCTGTACCCTGTGCCTCAACTATTTTGGGACTTGAGGATTTCCCATGATGTACTTTACATGCGTTATCTGAATTAATCTCTACAACAGCTAAAGCTCTGTGAACTTACCGTCATCTCCATCTCATGAAACAGGACACGAGGCTTAACGAAGATAACTGGCCCAGGTCCCGTATCTAAGAGCGTGGCAAAGCCACTATGTGTTTATCTGATCAGGAGTGCGGTTGAGTGTGTCAAGGTCACTCCAGCAGGCCCCTTGCACTCCTTTGTGAAGTGCCGCTAAACACCCTTCGCCTATTTTTCTACCAGAGTTTTTATCTTTCTTTTCGTATGCTATGATTTCTTTTTGGTAAGTATAGTGTCTGTGCAGGATTTATGCTATATCTAAAGGTGAAAAAACTTTAACATAAACCTGAAGAACATTTGCAGGATGCCTAGAAGGGAAATTTGTATATACCGTCATGGACAACTTTTATTTTCAATGAATACTACAGATCTGGGAATATACTTCAAGATACTGAACCAGAGTAGGAATTTCTGAATGACGCATATGATCCTGCTTTCTTAACAAAAATCGGCACAAGAAGGGATGCCTGCCATTCAGACGGGTTCACACTCTAAACCCGGTGCTTACAAAAAGCCATGAATAAGCCTGAACTCTCTGCCTCATTCACTTGGAGCAAAAAAAAAAAAAAAAAAAAAAAAGCTAACCGTGCCCATACAAAGAGATATGACAGAGAGAACATGCGTTTAAGGAGCACTTACATCGTTAGCCCACGATCCTGCAATAAGGAAGTTCCCTGGCAAGGTTGGTGGGCTAAAAGATAGACAACCAATGCTATCATCAGGAGAGGATGTTACTTCAATATCCTGGGGTGGAAAAAGTCCATGTTAAAATGTATACATCGTCACAATTCAATTCAAAATTGCCTCCTTTCTCACTAGCACCTCACGGTGGCCTTCCCTTGTGTCAAGAGCTAAGTGAATTAGACCTTTCTTACTTTGATAAAAAGGGGGAGTGTAACTAAGCCAGTGAAAACACTGGTGCTGCTGGACTACAAGCAGCACTCGCAAAGGCAGGCCCACAACCACATTTCCCAGATCATGGCCCACCCGGTCACTCCTGCCCCGAAGTGCTCGATCACAGCATCACCTGCCTCCCTCCGCCACAGAAATTCTGAGTCAACAGTTGTGGGCTGGGCCCTAGGAACGTGCAGTTTTAACAGGCATCTCGAGTGATTCCAGTGATCAGGAATGTCAGGGGGAATAGGACACTGGTCCAGGGGACACATAGTTTCTCTGCTCCAGTATTTGAGAAAACAGCCTGGACAAAATTTCAGAGTTTTCACCCCCAAAGGAGGCTCCCAAGCCATCTGGGTTTCTCTCGCTGTCACCAGCGTGGGGCCCCCTGCAGTGTCTCTACGAACCCACGAAGCCTTAGGCGGTACCTTCATAGGGTTGTGATTATCTGCGGCGGCGCTGCCGAACATGCTGGCTCCCCCAGTGCCAAACCCGGAGGCTGCTCCAAACAGGCTCATCTTGGCCCTAAAACATAATGGGAAAAGTTAAGGACAGGTCCTCTCTTAAGTAATAAACATCACTGAGAGGCAAGATAAAGATAATTAAGTTATGGAAGGGAAATAGAGCGTAAATAAATAAATGGCTTGATGTCAGGCTTCTCTCTTCTGAAGAGATCTAAATATGCGATAAGCAGAGTGCTTTTTAAAAATAAACTTTCTATTTTAGAATAGTTTTTAATGGAAAATTCTTAAGACAAAAGAGTTCCCTGGGCTTCTCCGGTGGCGCAGTGGTTAAGAAGCCTCCTGCCAATGCAGGGGACACGGGATCAATCCCTGGTCCGGGAAGATCCCACATGCCACGGAGCAACGAAGCGCCTGTGCGCCACAACTACTGAGCCTGTGCTCTAGAGCCCTCGAGCCACAACTGCTGAGCCCACGTGCCTAGAGCCCATGCTCCGCAACAAGAGAAGCCACCGCAATGAGAAGCCCGCGCACTGCAACCAAGAGTAGCCCCCGCTTGCAGCAACTAGAGAAAGCCCGCGCACAGCAACAAAGACCCAATGCAGCCAAAAATAAATAAATAAATAATTTTTTTTAAAAAAAAAAGAATTGTTCCCAAACACCCCACATCCAGTTTCCTTCTTAACTTTGTCACAATTAATTCACCAATACTGACACATTACAGCAGAGTATTTTTCAGTCACCAGGTAAAAAATAAATTCGCTCATTTCTTTTTACACAGTTAGAGACACGCTGCTGAGCACCAGGAACACAACTGGAAACCAGCAGAAGGCCCCATTCTTCCAGCTTCCCACTTAGTGACAGTTCACTGTCTTCGTACTAATTTCCGCACTCTGGATTAGGTCAGTATCTCTGCATGAAGTTACTTAGAAAAGCAACCAACCCTGGCAGCGATCGTAGGAGTTTTAAAAAGTAATCCATTTTGGTCCGCTTAAGTAGCAAAAGGTTTGGCATTATGTTTTCGACATTTGCCCAGCAAGAATCCCCCCACTTTGAGTTTTATCCTGGGCACCATAGTCTAGTAGGCCCTCCTGGGTTAGAACCATGCCTCTGCCACTCACCAGAGCTGGGACCCTAATCTCACCAAGCCTCATTTTCCCTATTCTGCAAACATAGAGAATATAACCCCTTCTCCAGGGTTGCTCTGAGGATCAAATCAGATTATCTATGTAGAAAGTGCAGGGCTTCCCTGGTGGCGCAATGGTTGAGAGACCGCCTGCCGATGCGGGGGACACGGGTTCGTGCCCCAGTCCGGGAAGATCCTACATGCCGCGGAGCGGCTGGGCCCGTGAGCCATGGCCGCTGAGCCTGCGCGTCCGGAGCCTGTGCTCCGCAACGGGAGAGGCCACAACAGTGAGAGGCCCGCGTACCGCAAAAAAAAAAAAAAAAAAGAAAAGAAAGAAAGTGCAGTGTCTAGTGCATAGTGGGTCATAAACAACTTTCCCTTTTTTCCTTCCAAGGAGAAAGTCTATGTATTATAACTCTGATGCCTCACATACATTGGTGCCACATTTTCAATTCTGTCATTGGTTAGTAAATTTTGACACCCAGAGGCCTACCATATCAGCAACCTCTCCCAAAGGAGGCTAGCAGCTGAGTGACAAAAGTGACTAGCCCAATAACATACAGCTCATGTGACAGGAGATAACAAGAGTAGCGTCTCTTAAGAAGACAACACAGAATGGGAAAACTGTGAGGAATTCTGGGGAGGTATTTGAATTTCCCGAGCTTTATGAAAAATAATCAAGTGTCGACCTAGTAGGCCTATGAAAGCGTTAGTATCTCAGAAAGCAACCCCGTGCGAGGCCGCGGTGCTGGCTGACCACGTCTGCCTCCAATGTTGGAGATGTATTTGAAACACCAGTTAACTGCACAAGCAAACAAAGGAATGACAGGGCTTCTGCAGTCAAGTCCAGGAACTAAATATATGACTGGGGGCACATTATTTAGCCTGGATTTTCTCATCTGTAAAAACAGACCCTGAAATCCACTTCACAGAGTTACGAAAACCAAGTGAGGCTGGACACACAGTGCCTGAAACGCCTGTCCGTTCCTCTGTTCAACCAGCAAGTTGGGAGAGAGCATTTCTGCCATTAGGGATGAACTAAGGGAGAAGAACAAGGGCCATCGAGCATTAATCAGCCTACGCGGGCCACATGCTGTGCAGGACACCGAGAACCCTCTAGAAGTTCGGAAGACAAGCGCGCACTCCTTCCCTCCTTGCTGCACTCCAGCTCTGATGGCTTCCTCTCTGCCTGTGAACAAAGCAAGCTCCTCCCAGCCCTGGAGCATTCCTACCAGCTGTTCCTCCAGCCTGGGATGATCCGCCCTCCCCCAAACCCCCAGCTGTCTCAGTTTGAATCTTCAGGTCCCACTTCAAAAGGGGCCTCCTGCGAACTTTTGAGGGTGATGGAAACGGTCTAAAACCGCACTGTGATGATGTTTACACGACTCTATTAAACTTCCCCAAATCATCAAAATGTACACTTTAAACGGATTATCGTGTGTAAGTGACATTCAGTGAAGCTGTTAAAGGCATCTTCTTAAAGGAAGGCCCCTCCCAGAGGCTTCCCTGCCTTCCTAATGTAACATACTGGAGCCTCCATCGCATCTCCGTCTTCTTCACAGCACCTGTCCCCATCTGGAACTTGTTGGCAGTCAGTCGCCTCCCCAGGAGAGTGCCAGCTCCACCACGGCGAAGAGCAACCTGGACGCTCCCCCAAAACACACCTGGCCCTCAGCACAGCGCCTGGCACTTCACAGATACCTGCCCGGGCACAGTGTGTGCACGTGGATACTGGACTACTTGGCGGAGGAAACAGAAACAAAGAACCAGTTTCAGAGACGGATAAATACGACAAAGGAGATGAAACCGGTTACCATGGGGGAGACTAAAGGGGGATGGCCTTCCGCAGAAGAACGGTCCGGGAAGGTCAACGAGGTGGCGGCTTGTGTCTGATGAGAAGCCAGACGTGTGACGAGGAAGGGCAGAGGCGAAAGAGGCTGCCATCCACTCTGTGACCCTTCCCGGTACCTCGGTTTCCCCACGAGAAAAACGAGGGGTTTAGACCGGAGGTGACCCGTAAGGCCCCCTGCAGCCCTGACGTCCCTCCCAGGGGCCACTAATGGAGTTCGCCAACAGTCCTGCTCGTGCCCCAGCACCTCGCGGCGGGCCGCACTCGCCCGGGAGGACCCGGCCTCTGCGGCGCCATGGCGGCGGGGAACGGGGGGAAGCGGCACGGGGCCTACCTGAGAGTTGCGCCGCGGAGGGAAGCCGGCGGCGGGGAGCGGAAGGAGCTCGGGAGCCTGCGACCCCGCTCGGGCGCGGAGGAGGCGGTAGCGAGGTGGAAGGAACAGGAATCCCGGGAGCCTGAGGTCTTCTCACGCCGGGCGAGGAAACGGCCCTAATTACCGTGGAGACACTGCGCATGCGTCTCCGAGCCACTTCCTGTATTGTCCGGAAGTCAGGGAAAGGAAGGAAAAGGCTCCTCCTCCCTTAAGGGAATTGCACATGCGCAGAAGCACTATTGACGCCAAGAAGAAGTCCTCGTGCCAGCAGTTTGCGGATTGGTGGAAAGTTGGGGTAGCCGACGCAGCTGTCCAGCGACTGCTCTTATAAATCCGCGGCCCCGTCTGGTGAAGGTTAGTTAACAATTTTCTCCTGTGAATGGCAAGTCTAGAAAAATTACGATTGCCGCCAGTTCTCAAGGCCATCCTTTGAGAAGCTGATGGGGCGCTACCTGGTTTCCTGCCCTGGCCTCCCTATTTGCGACTGGGGTATCTTGAGCCATCTGGTCTCTTTGGACTTCAGTTTCCAGCTGTGAAATGGGGATAATGATGCCTAACTTCCGGGGCTATTCTGAATTAGGTTCAAGTAAAAGTAACACACATGAAGGCCTTTTGCTAAGTGTAAGGTTCCATAGGAATATTAAGGGACTGTTACGACGCACACGTGCCAACTCCGAATATTTCAGCTGGTTGCTTTTTCCCCCTTTAAGAATGTCTGAAGGAAAAAAAAGAGCAAGGGATCTTCTGAGGTTGTGGTACATACACTGACCCTTCTCCTTTACTACTCACCGTGGGCTGCGTACCAAAAGCCTTGACATCTTCAGGGAGCCTGAGGATCCGCGGGACCCTGTTATAAAATATAGGTTAGGTATTATCACTATTATCCCCATTTTACAGTTGATGAAATGAAGGCCAGGTTGTAACTTCTCCCAGCTACAAAGGCAGTGAGTAGAAGTGGAATTGGGATGCAAGCAGTCTGCCCCTCAAAATATGACTTTAGAGATGGCAGCCTGTGGCTTCACCTCACTTTTTCCCTCAGAAACAAAAAGGGGGATCAAAACAATCTGTATCCATGGGTATGATTATTAAGCCAAAAGTCTAGGTGAAAATTTTTAAAAATAAAAAATTAAATTAAATTTTGGTCATGGCTATTATTCACATTAGTATACCCTTCTGCAGTTTTTTACACAAGGGAGTATTTATGAATGACTACACAGTTTATATTCCATTTCTAGGTAAATAGAAACTGAATGTTTGTAATTTTAGTATCAGTTCCTTTTCATTTGAAGTGATCTTTAATTCTGTTATTTTAATTAAAAAGTCCTAATATGTTGTCTTAAGGTTTTGTAAATAGCTTGGTTGCAACAAAGCACACATTAAGTGTAGCTTTACAAGGAACTGGGGGCATCCAAAGATGGTAATACAAAATGGGTTCCTGTCTAGAAGTGCTCAGACTCACACAGAAATCCTCATGGTTTCCCCAACCTCTTGTTGTGTCCCAGACTCTTCTACCCCATTCCTGAAAACAAGGACTTGAATATATATATATATTTTTAATAGATCTTTATTGGAGTATAATTGCTTCACAATACTGTGTTAGTTTCTGTTGTACAACAAAGTGAATCAGCCATATGCATACATATATCCCCATATCCCCTCCCTCTTGGGACGAATATATTTTAAAGAAATGTCCATCCAAAACAGTGGGAGGATTTGAGAGAACGTAGAGCTTCTGCCAGCAGAGGGAGACCTTGGCTTGTTTTTACAAGATTTTCTTGGGACACATAACCTTCAAATGGTGAACAGAAGTCCAAACAAAAGTAATGTTTCTCAATAGTTTACTACAAAAACATCCTGTTGAAAATACTGTTTAGTATACATGTACTTGTGGCTTAGCTTCTACAGCATCTATTCTTTTCAGCACCACTGAACAGGTATCTACATCAAACAGTTCAACTGAGACATTCATTAAGGGAAGTTATAGATAGAAATCCTGGAGAGTTTTTTGCCTATTTTGTAGAAAGTGCAATATGGGTTTCTTTTTTCATGAAATCATGACTTATGAAATCAATTAGCATCATCAGTGATGACGGTTACATTTCCCAGAAACCTGGAGATACTACGAGAGCTTTTATTTTACGAGGGTGATTATGAGCCCTTAAGGAAAAAACCAAGATTCTCTGAACATCTTTTGGTTGCACCAGTTTTTATTCACTTTAATTATAAACAGACTCCAATCCAAATGTTCTTTCTTGACTAAAATTATGGAAATATTAAAAATAAATACAGATGGTAGAGACTGGAGCCTACCCGGGCTCTTTGGTGGGGCTAATGGTGGACTCTGGGAGGGCTCACGCCAAGGAGTACTTCCCAGAACTTCTGCTGCCAGTGTCCTTGTCCTCACGGTGAGACACAGCCACCCCCCGCCTCTGCAGGAGACCCTCCAACACTAGCAGATGCTGAAGAGATTCAGGGACTTCCCTGGTGGCGCAGTGGTTAAGAATCCGCCTGCCAATGCAGGGGACACAGGTTCGAGCCCTGGTCCAGGAAGATCCCACGTGCCACGGAGCAACTAAACCCGCGAGCCACAACTACTGAGCCCGCGCGCCTAGAGCCCGTGCTCCGCAACAAGAGAAGCCACCGCAGTGAGAAGCCCAAGCACCGCAACAGAGAGTAGCCCCCGCTTGTTGCAACTAGAGAAAGCCCGCACGCAGCAATGAAGACCCAATGTAGCCGAAAGAAAGAAAGAAAGATTCAGAGGAAGGGAGATCTATATAGGTTAAAACTCATTATGAGAGACTTCTTAGAAAGCTCATTCAAGAAATGGCTCAAAATGTGACATAGAATAGTGCTACTCCAAGTGTATTTAACGGAGTCAGTGTTGTCCTCAAATTGTTAGCTGTCCATGATACATTCAGAAAATAAGATTAAGCATTTAGAAACTTTTATAGTTGACTATTTTATGTGTTGAATCTAATAATATAAAAGTGAGCTATAAAAAATAAACAAATAATAAATACACATGGTAGAGGGGATGTCTGTTGTCGGTTGCCATTTTAAACAGCTGCCTATTTTACAGTAATACTTTTTAGAAACAAATCGTAAGAATGAGAATTCTAGCTGGGTCCCAAATAGCTACTAACATTAACTTTTCAGCTGCATCTAATAAAGATGGGGAGCAAAGCCAAACTTCAGTGCATTTTGCTCTCCTCCCATTTTCGTTTCCCAAATAAATGAAAATTATTTTAAGTAAATTTCCAAATACAAACTTGAAATGAATTTAATTATCCAAACTGAATGTATCTGCAAGCCTTTTTCAAATTTATTTTCAAATTTTAATGACTATTATAGATTTTTTAATTCTTTCCCATTTTGACAGTATATCCTAATCCAGAGATTTTGTGGCTTAACCATATATTTCTAAGTTAGTATTTTTCTCCTTTACAAAACTTGTCAAAATTCAATGATTATTAGCTGGTAAGGGAGGGAGTATGGCATAAATTCAAAGAAAAACTTGAGACTTATAAAATGTTTTTAGAATTTTCAATAGTCTCGCAAGTAAGTCAAATTAAGAGTTACCAAAATGTTCTCAGAATGAAATACCTGGTTCTGATGTGACTAGAGAATATAACATAACAAGCTTGACCTCACAGGCTTGATATCAGGGAGCCTTGATTTGACACCTCACCAACAATAGAAATTGTAGACCCCTCCTGAGTGGTGTGCCTGCCCGGCCAAACGTGAAGCACTTTACATGTACCTGTATCGTGATTACAGCATGAACTCTGGAGTCAGACTCTCTGGGATTAGGTCCCAGCTCCACTGCTTGATAGTTATGTGACCTTGGGAAAGTTACTTAACCTCTCTGCATGTTAGTTTCTTCATCTGTAAAATGGGGATGATAAGAAAGGTGCCTAGCTCATAGGGTTTCTGTGAAAATGAAATTAATGTTTGTAAAGCACCTAGAAAAATACCTGGCACATAATAAGTGCTATACAAGTGTTTTCTTTCATTATTATATTTGACCTTATTTACCTCTTGATCAGGGCTGGCTTCATGGCTGTGCTACCTGTGCAGTCACACTGGGCACCAGGCTGAGAAGGGCCCCATGCTCGGTTTAATTCTCGGCTGCTGTCATCTTGAAATTCTTAATAACTCTTGAACAAGGGACCCTACACTTACCTTTTGCACTGGGCCCCAAATATTCGGCACCCGGCACTGCTCTTGAGGTAGATAGTGTTATTGTCCCCATTCTGCTACATCTGGCTGTGTGGCTTTGGACAAGCAACATCCTCAGTGTTCTCACCTGTAAACTATAAGTGTAACTACTGACCTGACAAGGCTCTTCTCAGGAGAATTAAATAAGATAAGGTGTAAGCAGTGATTGGCACATACAAGTTCTCAGAAATATCCATTATTATTATTAATATTTATCTCAATAAAAAACTAACCCAGGGCTTCCCTGGTGGTGCAGTGGTTGGGAGTCCGCCTGCCGATGCAGGGGATACGGGTTCGTGTCCCAGTCCGGGAGGGTCCCGCATGTCGCAGAGCGGCTGGGCCCGTGAGCCGTGGCCGCCGAGCCTGCGCGTCTGGATCCTGTGCTCCGCAGCAGGAGAGGCCACAGCAGAGAGGCCCGCGTACCGCAAAAAAAAAAAAAAGAAAAAAAAAGCTAACCCAACATTTCTTTACTTCTCCTATAAATACATAATCTTGCTTACAATTACAATAAGCTTTCCAGTGCAGTTAAAACTTTATTAAAAGTACAGAATAAAATCATAAAACTCATCTCTGGAAAAATTAAGATAAGTTTATGAGAGGAAAAGATCACATCTTTACTGTTATAGAAAGGCCTTATTAAAACTTGAGGTTGCGGGGCTTCCCTGGTGGCGCGGTGGTTGGGAGTCCGCCTGCCGATGCAGGGGACACGGGTTCGTGCCCCGGTCTGGGAAGATCCCACATGCCGCGGAGCGGCTGGGCCCATGAGCCATGGCTGCTGAGCCTGCGCGTCCGGAGCCTGTGCTCCGCAACGGGAGAGGCCACAACAGTGAGAGGCCCGCGTACCGCAAAAAAAAAAAAAAAAAAAAAAACTTGAGGTTTCTGTTAATCTTAAAACAAGTTCTTTGTTCTCTAAACCTAGACTAGAGAAGAATTCAGGTGACTTGAATTTGGGTGAGAACTGATACAATCTTGGGGAAATTTTTCAAATAAGTATATTATTTTTAAAAAGTATGCTCAAAATCAAAACAAAGCACTGAGGACTACATCAATCTAAATATTTATTCATAATAAACATTACTAATTTCACAGTAGATGAATGAGGTATGACCCTTATACTATGAAGACAAAGGAAATATAACTAAGAAGAAGCTGCTGGGCACTCATTCATTTGCAACCTCTCAAAGTTAGGTTATTATTATTTTTGTTACTAATAAGATACTCCATGCTTTAACATTACTTGTATTGTAGAAGGTAAATAAAATATTTCTGCAGACTTTGATGACATGTGTAAACATTTTTTTCCAAACAAAATTTAAAAGTCAAAATAACATACATTCTTTTATGATTTACTTTAGAACATAGGATAGAAATTAGTCTCTACAGAGAAGGATAAAATAAAGCCTTCTGAAGAAAATTAGAGCGCAGCATTTTTTTGACAAAAAATACAATTGACGGAAATTATTTTATTAAGACCATATGTTCTTTCCACAATAGCATCCACTGCTGAAAACAAAACTAATGAAAAGCCTCTTGCAATCACAAGATATATGCTGATATGTTTTTATATCCATCCTCCAAATTTTAATTTGTTGGGTAAGTACACTCTGGAGAGATAATCGGATGATAGGAAGGTCAAGGCTTGAATTTCTGCCTTCATTTTAGAGTCTGCCATTATTTCCATCTGTCAATAAACGTAAAATGTAATCATACCAGAGTCCTTTGCTACAGTTCTGTCAACTCAAACTGGTAAATCTAGATTTGTTTTATTCTCCAAAGCCGTCGGCAATAACCTTTAGGTCAGCCAGAATATTCTGGAGCTGCTACAGCTACAAATATTAGTATGGATTCCTTCAATAATTAGGAATGGTCTGGGAGCTTTATAATTTCCTTCTCTCCTTTTTCCCCCATGAACTAGGATACAGCCATAGACAATGGGTATATAACTATGATGAGGATAAACTAGATCGGCTCCACCCAGATGATCTTATCTATTAGCATTCACAATTCAATGTTTCTACAACCATTTACGGCTGAACAACACACACATTAGTTGTTGGTTATATAAAAATGCAAGAAGGGGCTTCCCTGGTGGCGCAGTGGTTGGGAGTCCGCCTGCTGATGCAGGGGACACGGGTTCGTGCCCCGGTCCGGGAGGATCCCACGTGCCGCGGAGCGGCTGGGCCCGTGAGCCATGGCCCCTGAGCCTGTGCGTCCGGAGCCTGTGCTCCGCAACAGGAGAGGCCACAGCAGTGAGGGGTCCGCGTACCGCAAAAAAAAAAAAAAAAAAAAAAATTCAAGAAGAATAGTTCCAAAATATTATGTAAATAGCCACTGCTAAAGTAAAAGGCAATAAAACATACATTTGAATTTTTAAAAGAAACATACTTCTTTTCTCCAAAATGGTTGGCAAGTAATATAAGGTCTCTTCAGGATACTGTCAAGTTTCATTTGGTCCTGTTTTGTCAGTGGAATTAAAGTACCTTTAGGTATATTTAATCTGGAAAAAAAAATAGATGAAAAAAATCAGTAAAAACAAAGTGCTCCTGTAACTTTAAGATCATATATATTTCATTTTTATTTATCATACTATTTCAAGAGACTCAGAAATAAAAGATGAGAAAATTAGTACAGATCCACTTTTAAATACAGAATTTGGGGGATCTGGCATGTCTTAGACCAGCAAATGTTCAAGATCATAGCAGAAGTCTGTTTTAAGTTGTTGTTTTCTTTCATGCCACACTCACAGGACGATGACAGGAAGACAGACATTGGTTATAAAACAAATGCCAAGAACACTAACATCATGTGTATCAACACCAAGGCAGCCCCCAGAGCACCGCAGTTTTGAAGCGGTGAGCGCCAGTATGTGTGGCCAGCAGCAAGATCCACTGTGGGATTTTAGGTTCCACTGAATACTTAATTCTCCGTAATTCATTGAGAATTTTCTGGGCCGAAGAAGTTAGTCTATCAATTTTCACTTATGCATTCATGCATGCACACAGACATGCACACATCTATTTAGTTTTACACTTTTAAAAAGTAGATTGTAATTTTATCTTGGTATGTGTTTTAAAAATAGAACATGAGAGGTCCAGGATTTATGTTGTAAACTGCTTTTTGAAGTCACAAATCCTGGATTTCTCAGGAGAGCTCCAGTTTCAAACAGTCTTTTTCAATGTCCCCATAATTATGACCATTTGCCAGTGGCAGCTCCTGAGTAGGATGACAATTTGATTGAAAGGGGGGCCGAGAGGATTTCCCTTGAAGCCATGTTTGTGTTGCTATCACACTTTTGTCTTTGATTGTACATTTATTTAGAGTGGCTTTTGAGGGAACTGATGGAACTTATGAGATGCAGCTAGAGTTTCTTCAAGTTTTCCACCTCAATGATCAGACCCTCTGTCCTAAAGTTGTGTTAGAAATGATATTCCTACAAATAGATGACCCCCAAGGGATTCTGACCATGACGTACACACTAAATTGACAAAACTTTGATTCATTAGAGTGTAAACATTCAAAAATCAAAAACTGAATGTTTTCTCTGGTGCCCTCATTTTGTAAGAAGCAGTGATTACCCAAAACCTGTTCATATTCCAGATTTATAAAATAAGCACCTGTTACCACGGTTTGCTCACTGCTTAAAGAAATCCAATAAATATTTAATTTCATTCTCACTGGCTAATTAAGACAATAAAATATTTTAAAATATCACATTAGCAGAGATGAATAAAGTGATAACGTCTCATGCTGAAGGACAGATGGGCTCTTACTCTCCAGGGAAAACAAAATAATTAACCTATCCAGAGGGCAGTCAAAGCCTTAAAAATGTGCATACCCTTTGACCCAGCAATTCTGGGAATTCGGCCTATGGGACTAATTAAGGATACGGGGCAAAGATTTAGTTACAAGATGGCCCATCAAAGCACTATCCATTGGAACAGAGACATGGAAACCACCTAAACGTTCAGCTGCAAGGGGCTGACTGAATAAACACTCAGAATTGGAACTCAGCAGAAGAAGACATTCAAATGAGGTCTTAGGAATGTATTTCTTGATAAGGAAAAGCGATCACATTGTGTTATGTGAGAAAAGCAGACTACAAAATAGAGTATGACTCCATTCTTTTGGAAGAAGTTATGGCAATGCACAGCAAATAATCAACAAGGGTAAAGCTGTTCATCTGTAGGTGACTTTTATCTTGTTACTTAATGATACTTTTGCTATAATGAACATATATATATTAAAAATGACAAAATTTAGATTTCCCAACTTTAATCTTAAAATGAGATTTTTAAATGAAGTTAAAATTTTAAATCTATGATAAAGTTAATTCATATGGCAAATGGTGTTGTCAATGATTACCATTTAACTAGATTCAATGTCTTCATACTTTCTAAGTATAAAAAAAATTACTAAACACTTTAACCATAAAGGTAAAACAAAAAATGTCTTCTAGCTAGCTAAAGGTTCAATTAACCAAATATATTTAAGTATTTTAGTAGTTGAAACAGAAACATGGATAAATGTAATTCATAATTATATAATCCCGAGTCATTGTGAACACAAGAAGTAAAAACCGTTAAGTGCTTTCCCTGGTAGTGACTTTTTAGGCTGAGTGTTACATATTACAATGAATCATCATTTTAAATATCCTACTTCTGCTAAACGCCTAACCTTTTGATATCAGATGGGAGGAGACCAAGCCATCGAATAGCTGGAACTGTGAGATTATGGGCTTCAAAAGACATAGCCTAAAATAAAGAGCAGAAGTATATTAGCTAAGGTATGCAGAGAACTAGCATACTGGTTTTTGCAGCAAATTTTTTAACTTATTAGGAAGGACCAGTGCTGAAGACTTCACACCCCCAGAGACCACAGAAGTGAAGAAAATCACCAGGGGCTTAGCTAAACTTGACTTTCAGTGGAGGTTTTAAAACTGCTCTGTAGTATTTCTGTATTGGTTTTCTATAAAGTAAAACTACAGATGACCCCTCTGACCTGCATTTACTGTTGTTCGTGATCCCATACCTTAACACCTTGCTCCACCATCCTTTTCATCTGCTATAAACTTATACATCAGGACACTCAAGGTGTACACCAATGGTTCCCAAACTTCACCACGTGTCAGAACCACTTGGAGGGCCCACCCTTGGAAATCCAGACTCAGGAGGTCTGGATGGGGATTGAGATTTGCATTTCTAACAAGTTCCCAGGTGATGCTGATGTCCAGGACCACATTTTTGACAACCATTGATGTGTGGTAGTTGCAGTCTCTGGTGGTGAAGTTTGGTGATCTTCTCATTTCTCCTTATAGTTGGAATTGGAAAAGTCAGAATTCAAGGCTATATATAATTTTCAGGGTATAACTGGTGATCAATGTTGCTATGCTGAGGGCCCACAGTTACTTCAGCAGGCCAGGAAAATGGAGGATAATTAATGTCTCTTGCCCCCAGGTAATCCCACTCTGTCATCGGCAGTCACACTGGTCATGTTGGAAGCTGGAATCACAGGTCTGAAATAGACTGGCCCTAGACTAGGACAGTAGCTTCCCTGGTACATTTTGGGGGCCCTTAGCTTACTAGGGGCTGATAAGTAAATGCAGAAGTCACTTCAGTGAATATAAAATATCTCAATAGTGAAAAAGGAAAAATATTTTTCTATACTTACCATAGATCCATACTTATAGATACACATTATTTCTATGCCTGTTAAAAGAAAGTTAACTTTAAAATTAGTCTTCTTGCATATTATAGGCTAGATAATTATACTTAACATCTGCAATTTTTATTTTTGTGGACATTACCAATGGAAAATTTATGGTTCAGTTTAATACAGTAAAAACAGCGATAAGTTGCCCCAAATGATTACAGTCATTCATTTTAATCTACTAATCATATTCTTTTAAATTTTTTTTTCGGCCATGCTGCACAGCATGTGGGATCTTAGTTCCCCGATCAGGGATTGAACCCGTGCCCACTGAAGTGGAAGTGCAGAGCCTTAACCACTGGATGGTCAGGGAAGTCCCAGAATCTTTTATGAAAGTGTTCAGTGAGCAGAAAAACACAACTACAGATATGATTTATTATGACTATTGTTTCAAATAGCCCAACAATAAATTACCATGTGGATCAGCATCTACAAGAGTGAAAATAGGAATGTGAAATGTATCCCACAGCTTCTTGACTAAAAGTCTTGTGTTCAGATCAGGTACTCCCTTTCCCTAAAAGCAAGTATTAAAGTCATTTAGTAGGATGAAACTGATAAAACTATATTCTTATTTTGTTAATAACTTAAAAGTTAGATCCCCTCACCTTAAATTTCAGGTGATGGAAGACTGGTTTTGACTGTGAAAAAATGTACACTATATACAACAGGGTGAAAAAGCCCACATAACTTCATACCTTTGACAATTATCCCAGTCCTAGAAAATAATCCTAAGGAAATATTTCAGCAGAAACAGAGATAAGAAAAATCTGACATACATAAAGATGTCCACTGCAGGGTTATTTAACAGGACAGAAACTATGATAAATAGCCAACATGTCTCACAACAGGGACACGGAGAGGCTGCAGAGCACGGTGCTGATATGCACCAGCTTTGGGGCCAGACAGCCTGGGCTGGCATCTGACCCTGCCACTCCTTAGCAGCATGAACCTGAAAGAGTCACGAAGACTCTCTGAAGTTGGGGCTTCTTAACACCTTATAAAATTACTATAGGAATTAAATTATTTAATGATTATAAAGCATTTAAAAGAGTACCTGGCTTACATTCAGAATTTAATAAACCTAAGTAGTGGAAGAGTATTATGAAGTCATTAAAACAATAATTATGTGGAAAAGTAATTTAAAGAGCTTTACAACGGTGTTCGGAGAAAAAAGCAGAAAACCAAATGAAACATGGAGCAGAGAAGGAAGCAAGCAGAGAGAAGAATGGGCTTTCCACGCGACCGCTCTGAGTTTGAACTCCCTCTCCGCCAATCATTAGTGGGTAAAGTTGGGTTGGTTTCTTAGTGTCTTTAGGCTGTGGTTTTATTTATAAAATTGGGATAAATATGCCTGCCACACAGTTATGGGACTAGAGTGATGTGGAGCTGAACTGCCTGAAACCCAGTCCTAGTTTTGACCAGCCTTAAGATTGTGGTAAAATACCTTCCTGGGTCCCACTGTCCTACTGTTAAAATGGGAATGATAATAATACCTACCTCACAAGGTTGGAGAGACTTTACACGATGATATGTGAAAAACAGCACTAAAATGGGAACCCTTATTGTATCCAGTGCCCAGCAGAGCTCCTGGCACATCATGAGCACTTAGTGAATGCTAGTGTATTTTAATTTTTTCCTTTGGGAACGACTACACATGTATGTGGTAGAGGAGACCACAGAGGAGTACCAAAGGCTCCTTCCTAGCCTGGCCCTCGGTTCTCAGCTCCCCTCTGCAGAGACAGCTACTACAGATCAGCTGCTTGTGGGTGTTTCACCATAGCAATGACAGCAATTATCAGTGGACACCATGATAGCACCAATGCGTAGGTAGGCAAGGACTAGGAGGCAGCCTACAAGAGGAAAGACAAGGTAGAAAAAGAAATGTGACAGAGGGCCGAGCTTTACTTGCGTCTCCGATGCGCTAATACCAGCTGTGATTCAAACGCCAACAGCTGAACAGAGGCCGGGGCCCGGGCAGCTTTCTCTGTCGGTAGTGGCTTGGCTTCCTATCAGCCCAGCAAGCATGCACTCTCACCAGGGAGGTGTGAAAGCAGAGAAGGACTGGACCAAAGCATGAGCCACAGGACACCCCCACTGAGAGATCACTTCAGGGGTTCAGGTAGTGCCTTTTTAACTTATGAGCTCTCAGTCTGCATTTTCCATCTCAACTGTTCTCCCCTCACTTCAAACTGGGCAGAGGCCACTAGGATTCCCTGCTGTCATCTCAAATTCTTTTTTCTAAAACTACATGCAACATCTTTCTGCCACGAAGAACTGAGCCTTCCCGCCAGTTGTCCTGTAGTATCGATGGTGACATCATGGTAAAGTTCCACACACCAGAGTCATTTTGACTCCTTCCCCTCATCCCATGGTCACCACGTCCTTTTGGATTTGCCTTGGAAATGCCCTTTGCTTAAGCCCTTTCTCCTTAATCATTCCCCTGGCATCCTTCCACCCAGGCAACCACCTGAGAGCCTCTGGACAGGCTCCCTAAATCCAGTTATGTTCTTCTCCGTCTAACAGATGATACTGCCACACTAATCCTTGTCATTTCCTTTCTCACCAATCCACTTTTGTAAGCACCTGATATTTACACTACATCAGGATGCCTCCTGAGGGGCGTTATTTGATTTCAGTCAGATTTGAGGATGGTTAAATAAACACCTTGGAAACTCTTGTTCTATAATCCCAAAGGATGCATCATATTGATAACAGAATGCTGTCCAAGCTTATGGATGATGTTATAAACCCGTCTTACCAATCACCAATGTACTATGTTATGTTAGTCTTGGAATTGTGGTAAAGGTAGATAATATACCGTAACCATGATGCACGGAGACATTTTGGTGCAAAAATTGTCATCTAGGAGCCGCTGAAATGTCGCATCTTTTTCTACAATTAATAGAAATTTTGCATCTGTAATTAAATCTGTGAAGTTAAGGCTGATAAATTTAAGGCACGAGTATTTCAATTTAACCACTAACTAAATAACGGTTATATTTGAAGGTAAACAGATATCTATTCACACACAGTATTTAGATATCTATCTCTCCTACTAGATGGTGAGCTCCTAAAAGGATCTTTAAAAAGGGACCATGGTGTGCTCATCTTGACCACTACAGGGTTTGGCTTGCTGGTTACACATTATGAAGGCTTGATTTATCAAAGTCATGGATGAATGAACATTCTAGACGTTTTAAATAGTTTTCCCAAAGGATACTCCGAATTCCTTGAATATTAGATGGCACAGCAACAGCCTAAGTTAACAAAACAAGACAGTTTTTATTTTAAATAAATAGCAAGTTTAACGACATTTAAAAATTTATCACAAAAATCCTATATTTTCATTAAAAAAAATACACCTGTTATCAGAGGTCTATGCCTCAGTAAGAAAACAGTAGGACACAGATTCACTTTTCAGTAAGAAAGCAGACATATAACCTAAACTACTTCCCAGAAGGTGAGAATTTCTTGGAAATTTTATAGATATGTGGCTTAAAAAGCAGAAACTGATGAAGGAAAGACTTCCTTATGCAGGATCTCATAGGTGTCACTCTCCTCTTTCCAAAATGGTGAGCTGGCCCTTTCCAAACTTCTGTGCTAGTTCAGTACTGTGGGCTTCCTACGTACCAAGCCTAACAAATAGTTTAGTAACAAACATTAATTTCAGAACCAGAGAATTTTATGAAGATTACATAAATAACCATGCTAAAATGGTCAGGTCACCCTCTACCTGAAAACAACAGTGCATTTTAAAACGGAATGTGTATGTTTGTTTCTTTCAATATGACATTTGACAAGTGGCATATTTTGAAACGATGTAATGTACAACCCGGTACAGCACATACATATTCATCGATTTTATTTTAAAATCTTAAGCTCCAAACTACATAACAAGGCAGTAACTAAAATGCATTTCAAAAACAAACGATCTGAAATGGAGTTAAAACACGTGAAAACATTGATGCTTACTGTTGCACATGCACAAGTCACCTGGGTGCCATCTTCCTCGATATACCTTAAATTGCCGGCAATTAAACCTTTTGATGTAGATAACTGAAAAAATAATAGACATATCTGAAACCTTTTTCTTGAGTTTACTTTATGCTTCTAAGTCCCTTCTCATGTTCACCTGCTAAATTATATGTATTTTGGCTCAGGCTGGAATTTAAGAAGTAAAGGAGAAAATATGTAAGAGCATTTAGCAATGAAAAATATTTGATAATTCATCTGTTTTGGTTCATTTATCCAAGAGAATACAATGAGAATAGATTATTTAAATTCATAGTGAGAAAAGCATAGTATCAAAAATATGGAAAGAAGGCACAGATTACATTTATTCTTCTATTACAATTTTTATATGTTTTGTCTTAAAATGTTTTGTATTAAATGCTACTTACTATATGCAGACTTCTCCTCGGCACTTTTAACATACAGGAAATATCATTGATAATATTGTCCACAACAGTCTGGTTACCAAAGAGTTGGCTGTCGGTGTAATATATGTCTCTATGAAAATTTTAAAAATATATATTTTAATTAACCATATTCTCTTTGAATATAAGTATTGGAGTATTAATTGAAGAAAGCTTTAACTGGATGAAGGCAATATATAAGCAAAGTAGTTTACTACCCATAGCCTAGTTTTATGTAACTTTTCAAAACATAAAACGAAAGTTAATGCCACTAAATCTCACACTGCATTTTAAAGAGTAATTTATTAGAACAATGTACTTACCGTTTGGTTGCGTAAGTGTTGCTCTGTACTAATTTATAAATCATGGACAATATTTTAAGAATTAGTGCTGGAAAATAAGATGCAATAAACAAGTTACTCATCATTTTTCTTACAAATTCAAAACATACTGCTATCAAGGATTTTAACTGTCCTCAGTTACTTTCCACAATATTACAAAAATTATCTTCCCAGAATAGAAGTGTTAAGTACAGAATAATAATTGCCTGAAGAATCTGAATTATCTGAAGAATTATTATCTGAAGATATTAATTATTTAAATGTTAATTATCTGAAGAATCAGATAAAATTAATTGCTCTATGTACAGCAAAATTGAGAGAATACTTTTCCACTGAATCATGCATCTTGAAAATTTCTTTTGAAATAATACTTTACTTCCATGGTTATTAACAATGCAAAATTCTATAAATGTATTTCAAGTACAGGGTGGCCTATTAAAGAACACGTAAAATTATTTAGCTACGAAAAACTATAACCCAGAAGGTAACTAAAATTATTTATTTTACTACAGAAAGCTAAGAAAGATTAATTTACCAAAAGTTTTAACTGATTTTGCTGAATCACTTTTGATTTTTCTTGTGGTACAATGAGATACCATGTGCAGTCCCACAGAATCTTCAAACCTGTCATTTTGTTTAAAGCAAGGGGATAGAATAAAAAAGAATTAACTTCTGAACACCAAACAATATACACTTAATGTCCTCTTCTGAACATCATTTAAATCCCCATTTCTTCTCAATGTACGCACTGATGTATTATATTATGATAACCTCGTTTATAAGCTTAGATAATTCCAGGTGGTAATTAGGTAATTAGCTTTGCAACATAGAGAGGCACTAAAAGCAAGTGTGTAAAATACACGAATTAAATACTTTTAATTATGATGTGTGTGCGTGTGTACGTATTTCTTTCTCAGGAAGATATTTAGGGTATGTGAACTATTACCAAATATTTCACAATTTTATTAGCATTTTGTTCATTTTCTTGATTGGTTTATTTAATTGATTGGTTTATTTAATAATTTTACTCAATTTAATAATAAGTTTTGAAATGTTTTAATTTACCCCCAAGTTACAGTAAATGAAATAACAATTTATACTAGGCTGTTAAATTGAACTGCCAAGCCTGTCCTAAAGGTGGCAGAAGGCACCAGGCAAATAGGCCAGATGACAGCTTCTTCAAGATCCATCTTGCAAAATATGATTCAAAAGTTTACAGTTACATTAATTACATTGATCATAAAAGAATACTTGGTGCCTAAAGAGCCTTAAAATTACTTTAATTCTGTTTCTGTAACTCTTATTGAAGACTATTCTTGTAGTGTTTTTCATTATTAAGTGGTAAGTGTCTACAGGTTGACGATCTGAAAGAAGCAAACTATGTCACTAGGTTCCAGGACTTTGATAAAGCTGTTTGCTGATTTTACCCTCTTGGACACAGGACTCAGCAGGGGGAGATTTGCTAGGGGAAAGAGCCATCAAAATGTGCTCTATGTTCAGGATACATTTATTTTGGTCTCAGTATCAGGACTGGATGTAGCTCCCCCGAGCAAGTGGTTTGCTTTTGCAGTATAGATGAGAATTCCACTGGCGCTATTTCGCCCTTTTGAGTGCTAGAAAGCTTAGATCCAAGGCTGGAGCCTATTTTTAGCAGGACTGTGAGACTTTATCATATGCATTTTGAATTCTAACCCCTTTTGGTGCTCCATTTTTTGTTCCTAGCATTGTTTTCCCTTTGCCTTATCTTTCACACCTACTTCTAGTTTATAAAACCTGCCTGTATGGTAAGTATTTTGTAAACTTCCTTAGATCTTTTTGGCAAGGTAAAGGCAATAAAAAGAATTAAATCCAACTAGAACTCGAACTCAAACTCAAATAATGACACACATACTGCATTTAAAAGTAAAAAATGCAAAATGCCCACTTTATATTTTCCCAGCTTGATCTGTTGTCTATTGTGAATGCAGGTGCTTCATTTCTTGCCAAGCTTGTGATTATGTCTTGGATAACATTTTCTATAGATGCAAGAACCTCAGAACTGAAACAATAAATACACCATGATTCAGTCTTAATTCTAAATTAGACCTTTACAGTATGTAACATTTCCCCAGATCAATATTAAAGTAATTTTTAGTTTCATTGGTTGTTTTTTAAGACTAGGTGATACATGTCAATAATATTCTCTCCCACTAAATTTTTACAACAGTAATGCATTAAAACAACAACTGTATTTATAGTGGTGAATTACAGAGAAATTTCATTTGCTTGTAATTTTACTTCTCAATTACCAATTGAAGTAATATCTCCCTTTTAAATTAATAACTAGGCAATATAATTTATAAATATATTTTTATCTACTCTTCGTATCAACCTACTTTAAATACAAACTCATTGACTTGAAATACTACTGATAAATCTTTTAATTAAAATTGATGTAATACTTGCTTTGAATTAATTTCCCCAAAATGCAAAGCGAAAATATTTCCAAAGAAAACCTTCGTGCTGTAGCACGTTACCTTAATTGATCTCATGCCATAAATCAGCCCTTTTGAATTTTAGTGACACAAAAAGAAAAAAGTTTAATCACTACCATAAAGGGACTTGGCAACTACTACACCACAGAAAATTATTAAGACTTAGCCCAGTTTTCTGTCAGCTGACTTTTAATTTCACAAGCCATCAGCTTCAAAAAATGTTATTCTGTTATAAACACCGTAAGAATATTGCCTAGGAAGGGAACTCATATTAAATCTAGAAAATGCACAAAATGTAGTGTTCTAATTTCCACAGAAACATCAGAGTTTTCATTGAAAATGCATGTATCAGAAAATAAATTTTAAAACATTCCATATTTTCTAATGGCAGGACGCAAAACCTGATTCAAATATCTCATTTTTCCAGCCTGGAAAAAAAAAGTTACGATAACATTATGACCAACTTTAAAACAACCAGATTTACATCTGAAATGGGACTTCCATCCCTTTCTTTCCTTTACTCTCAATTCTCTCTTAAACTAAATCCTTTTGTAAAAAAATTTTTGTGGGTTTTTCCAGCTTTTTGGTTTTTTGATAGTTGGTTTGGGCTTAAAAGTAAAAGGCAGTAATTTGTTTAAGTGAAAAAGTTTGCTGATAAATGGGAAAAGCAGATCAAGGAAGCAGAACAACAGAGCATTTTAAGTAAAAGTGGTGAATAATGTAAACATAATTTCTGTAGTTAACTCCAAGCTGGGCAGCTGGAGAATCGCATAACTGATTTTATCAGCACCGCACTCTGAGCTAACCTCTAACTGCTTTAATCGATTTAAAGATGTATACATTCTCTTCACTTCGAAGTCAAAAATCCCATTGTCTCACTAGAAACCATTTAAAATGTGTTGACTTCCTTGTTCATTTTGATAAAACACACTTATTGAGAACTCACAACATTGATTTTCCCCTCTTCCAAAAAAAAAAAGCCTGAAAACTTCTAAAGTTAAATTTTTACTTTTTTTTTTAAACAAACACAAGGCCAAACTGTGCCCTAAACTCCCCCAATCTGTTAGGATTTCAAGAAACTCGTGAACCCAGCTGTGGGGATGCTCCTGGAACATTCTAGAAGGGGAACATTCTAGAAGACATGGGGGGAGGGTGGTCTGTCACCAGGCTTTCTGAGTTCAAAATAAGTTAACAGCAGAGAAATGGGGTCGCTAAACAAGGGCCTTTCTCGGGGTTCAGGGTTGGCGGGCCCAACAGGCTTCACCCTGTGGCTACCACAGTGGGAGACGGGAAGGGGGCCCAGCATTTCCCCACAGAACACCTCAAGCCCGGCTGCGCTGAGGAAGCTTTTCGCTAAGTCCCGGTGTCTACGCCCCAGAAGGAGGCCTCATACCTAGTGGCCAGGTGCGTCCCCCCGCCAGCGGGCTCCCCGCTGCCTTTCCTCAGGGCGGCCAGCAGGGAAGCCCTGTGCTGGTCCAAAACCTGGAAGAACGAGGCCTCAGGACCCCTGGGTGCAAAGGCCATGAGGACCGCCCGGCAGTGAAAGTGTCCAAGAGCAGGAACTTGACTTGGCCGGATATCGCCCTTCCCCACACCCACAGAGCACTTCCAGGAAAAGATGGAGCTCCTTTCCCGCAGTTTCTGGAGAGGGCTGACTGCGCATGTGCACTCCTCACCCCCCTCCCCAGGCAGAGTTGGACCAACGCATGCGCACAGCACCTCCGCTGAGTGAGGCGTGCATGCTCGGGGCTCTCTCAGGCGCCATCCTACCTGGGAGTGAAACTGAGGGACCGTTTCCTGGGCGCCGTCTGGCAGGTATGGGGACCAGCATAAGGGGCCAGCCTAAGGGACCAGAAGGGTATGCTTGGAATGTGGGACCTAGATTTGGGACCTTGAAATGGTTTTATGTCTTTTTTTTTTTTTTTTTTTTTGGCTAGTTATGGAAAGTACTACCAGCGATTTTTCACTGAAACAAATAGTTATGGCTATCCAACTGTGTGTCAGATACAGCTCTAGGCACTGGGTTCATCTCAGGATCAAGGCAAACAAAATTCCTGCCCTTGCCAACATTTGTGAAGTAGTTGAGGGCTTAAAAGCCCATTTCACTCAGCCTCTCTCTTTTAATTCTCATAACCACGCCAAGAGTTTCCTAATATGATCATGGGGATTTTGCAGGAGAGGAGAAAGTGAGGTCCACAAGCTCAGGCAGGCCTGGGTTAACATCCCAGCTCCATCACTTTGTTGGCTTGCCAGATTTAGCAAATTATAATACCGGACCCTCAGTTACAATTGAATTTCAGATAAACAGTGAATACTTTTTTTTTAAGGATAACCAGGTTCCATGCAATCTTTGGGACATACTTTTACTAAAAAATTATTTCATTATTCATCCGAAATTCGAATTTAACTAGTCGTCCAGTATTTTAACCTAGCAGCCCTGCCCTTGCAGGCTTGGTGAGCTGAGCCTTTACCCCTGCTCTCTTCTAGAGCAGAAGATAGGAATTCTGAAGCCCCGGGGACGAGTCCTGCCTCTGGGGGACAATTTCTTTGTGAGAGAGAGGACAGCGGGAAGAGGCCCTGGAGCAAGGTGGCTCTGAAGCCTGTGGAGGCAGGTCCTTCATGGATGGGGTCCTGGGGGCTTTGCCCCAGAAGAGCCACCTGACATCAGGCCCTCTCCAGAGAGCTGTTTTGTTCCCTCAGTTCCTGGTGATTTGATAGTGTTGAAACAAAACCTGCTTTCCCATCATAAATAACAAACTCCCTCTGTTCATAATGATGAGTGTCTGTGCTGAGCCCGGTGCTGAGGGCCTTCGTTATTATCAACGCAAATACTTCCTCACCGCCTACCCTGCACTAGGCAGTTGTAGTTATTGAGGTCACGTCTGTGAGCAAGGTGGACAGAGTCCTTGCCTTTAAGGGACTCACAGTCTAGGGGGAGGGGGGGATTGAGGAGAAATAGGTGAACACTTAAATAATTAAATTGGCAGGGTGACTTAAATCAACAACCCTAAGCTGTAAAAATGATTCTCCCCATTTCACAGGTGAAGAAACTGAGGCTTGGAGAGGCTGAGCAGTTTGGGCAAGATTGCATTGTGGTCGGCGACGGAGCTGGAAGGTAAACCTTGACTCCCCAGTGGAGCTCTTACCGCTAGATTATGAGGCACCACTGAGGGTCTGGCCGGGAATGCATCATAATTTTGCGGGGGTTTCTTTGGTGGTGGAATTACCCCTCCGGCCTCAGCTTTTTCATCTTTCAGATGAAGGCATTGCAGCAGGTGGGTTCTCCATGAGAAACAAATAAAAGGCCTTTGAAGGGAGAGGCTGAGTCAATGACACCATTGAGGCTTGTCTGCTGGGAGGCACCTCTCTCCTGGGACAGAAACCATCTGACCACTGATCTCTGTCTCTCGGGAGGGCAGACCCTTCTGTATCACATAGCGCTGCACTCAGCCAGGAGCCAGAGGCCTCACTAAACCTGACATGAAATGCAAGGTCCTGAGCTGGGCGGGGGCCCAGGGAGGGGATCAAAACAGTGAAGGGAACAAACCCATAATAAAGCTGGCCTTCCTGTGGGGAGAAACCGCAAGGTGCAGACTTGAAAGGGCCTCACTGGGGTTCCCACTGCGCAGACCAGAGGGGGAGGCCTTAGCCCTCCTCCCAGGCAGCTGCAGCCTTGCCCTCAGGTCTCCACCTCCACTCAGGTAACTCACAGGCACACCGTGCACCTCCTTCACATCAAAGTGAAGCCCAGCCCCGGGCTGAGAGGAAACCAGAAAAACAGATTCCACCCGTAGCAGCAGATTGCAGAGGAAACTTGCAGATACCACTTTGCAGGGCAGTCCCAGTACCAAGTTCTTTCTTCCTACTGGCCGGCTGTGTTCACACAGGGACAGGGGGTGGGGGGACTCCCCAAGTTGTGTTCAAACTGCATTCCGTTGGGAAAATGAAAAGCTTTTCCCCAAACCTTACTAGTGGGTCTTTCCTCCAAGCCCAGCCTGTCACTTAGAAACTTGTCTGAGGGCCTCCCTGGTGGCGCAGTGGTTAAGAGTCCGCCTGCCGATGCAGGGGATACGGGTTCGTGCCCCGGTCCGGGAAGATCCCATATGCCGCGGAGCGGCTGGGCCCGTGAGCCATGGCCGCTGGGCCTGCGCATCCGGAGCCTGTGCTCCGCAACGGGAGAGGCCACAACAGTGAGAGGCCCACATACCGCAAAAAGGAAAAAAAAAAAAAAAAAAAAAGAAACTTGTCTGAGGGCCAGAGCCTCCATGAGGGTTGGAAAGAGCATCGTTGAAATTAGGTGCAATTATCGTTTCCATGTCTAACGCACCAAAAGAGGGAGAGGAGGTGGGAAAGGATGGGGCGGCCCTTCCAGCAAGCCAGATGGGAGAGGATGCTGTGCCTGTTAGATTTTTTTTTAAGTGTTTTTTTTTTTTTTAAGCAAATGTGAATGAATTTTAACATACTGTAGAGTTCTTGAGAGGAAAAGAGTAGAGAAAATGCTATCATAATTTCTTTACTTCTTGGGGCTTTATAAGGTGTTTTACTTTTGTACGTGTTTTTTTAACTTTTAAAAAATTATAAGAATGACACATACTTCCATAAAATATTTACGTAATTCAGAAGGTATGAAGTAAAAATGAAAGAAACTCTCGCCCAGCTGCAGCCACGCACTACCCCACCTCCATTTGTCCTGCTTGGGACTCTGATCCTTCTGAGCCTGGAATTAGTCCTTCTTGCCCTGAGGGCCTTTGCACTTGCTCTTCCCTTAACAGCTTGGAATGCTTTGTCCTTCTTTCTCTCCCACCTCTTCGCCCTCCCTCCCTAAATCCAACCTGGCTAATTCTCCTATGTCCTTCAGATCTGGTCTGGACCTCTCCTTGCACTGCCCCTAAGTATGGACCCCTGTTTTCCCCTTGTCTCAACATGCCCTCCTTTCTCTTCCCAGGAGAGCAGGGGCTGTGCTCAGGCAGTGGCCCCAGTTCCCCTGTGCCTGGCACATGGAAGGTACTTACTCAGTTGTGTTTGTTGAATGAATGAATGACTCTCTGTGGGATTATCTCTCTGTAATCTCTTTGTAGTATTTCATCCCAGTCATCTTTCTGCAGATGCCTGAATAAGCATACTTTTTTATATGAATAGACCCTACTCTGCATTCTTCTGGTATTGCTGCCACTGGTCATAATAGTCACTGCAGTTTTCTGACAGTCATACACTGGGCCAAGTGCTCCACATGCAAAATCTCACTTACTCCCTCCCATTTTACAGGAGAGAAAGTTGAGGCTCCGAGAAGTATATTTACTGGGTTTCCTAGAGATGCAAATGACAAAGCACGGACAGGAATAGTTTCTCTCCTCTCAGCCACTCTATGATATTGCCTCCAAGTCAAGGTAATTTAGTACTGATGAATGAATTCACCCATTTTTCATAGCCAGGAATTATATGCCTGAATGTATGATGTAACGCAGAGCAATAAAGAAAGTTAAACTGAATTTTAGTAAGAGCACCAAACTGTTTGTAAGCTAGTAGGTCATCTGACTGATGAAGTCATGTCTGTTTGTCTTTAGGGAGAGGTATGTAATCCACTACCACAGACCCAACAGCAGCTGCCATGATTGGTCAATCACGGCCAAACAGCCAAACTTTCTCCATCTATATCCTCCCCTTCCCCCACCTCATTCCAGATTACTTAGAAACAAACCCCAGGCATCATATTATTTCTTCCACAAGTATGTGAACAAATATCTCTAAAAAATAAGGATTCTTTAAAACATAACCATGATCCCATTATCATACCAAAACTTGCATTCACAGTCATCCTTTAATATCACTGACTATCCCATCACCGTTGAAATTTCCCCAGCCATTTCATGAGTTGTTTTCACAGTTTGTTCTTCTCATAATGCAAGCAAGGTGCATCCATACATGGCTGTTGGTTGATGTGTCTCTTTTTTTTTTTTTTTTTTTTTTTTTGTGGTATGCGGGCCTCTCACTGTTGTGGCCTCCCCCGTTGCGGAGCACAGGCTCCGGACGCGCAGGCTCAGCGGCCATGGCTCACGGGCCCAGCCGCTCCGCGGCATATGGGATCCTCCCAGACCGGGGCACGAACCCGTATCCCCTGCATCGGCAGGCGGACTCTCAACCACTTGCGCCACCAGGGAGGCCCGGTTGATGTGTCTCTTAAGACTCCTTAATTCCACAGGATTCCCTCTTTTCCTTCCTTGCAGTTTATTTGTTGGAGACAGCTAGTCATTTGTCCCAGAGAGCTTTGTGCAATTGAGAGTTTGTGGGTTGCATCCCTCTGGTGTCATTTAACATGTTTTTCTATCCCTGGTAGTTCCTGTAAATTGGTGGTTAGACTTGGGGACTTGACTGTTTCTGGTTTTATTTTTTATTTTTTTTGTGGTACGCGAGCCTCTCACTGTTGTGGCCTCTCCCGTTGCAGAGCACAGGCTCCAGACACGCAGGCCCAGCAGCCATGGCTCACGGGCCCAGCTGCTCCACGGCATGTGGGATCTTCCCGGACCAGGGCATGAACCTCTGTCCCCTGCATCGGCAGGCGGACTCTCAACCACTGCGCCACCAGGGAAGCCCGTGATTTTTTTTTTATAAAAATATTTAATAGGTGGTTGGAAATATTTAGGGCGTCCAGTCTAACCTCCCAGGGCCACTGTGGCGGGGGCTTCCAGGTCGAGACATTCCAAGCAAGCCTGAGCCTCTCATTAACAGAAGGAGAAGCCAAGCTCAGGAGGCTTAGTTGTGCGCAGCAAAATCCTTGCAAAGTTCAAAATCCCTTCACAGAAGACCACCCCAGAGGAGGAAATCTGGGGAGAGCTTTAGAAGCTGCAAGTTCCTTCCAGTGCATAGAGGTATCCTGTGGATTTGCCAGGAAGGTTCCTCAAGCCGGCTCTCTCTCTGCCTGCTGGTGCTCAGGGTGGCCCCAGCCCAGGCTGACTCACCCTCTCTGCCTTGTATTTCCTTCCTCCTCACACCCCAAGTGGACTTCTCATCACTTTCCTCCACCCACCCCCTGTTGTCGGAACTGCTGAAGCTGTGACCTAGAGACACCCCACCACTGCTTTCCATTCCCGTTCCAATGTCTAGTCCCTGCTTTATTTGGAAAATCAGCCGACACTAAGCAGAGACTTGCTTTCATTTAAGAAGACTTGAAAAATTTTAAAGTAATCCTTGTCTTCCTCTTCTGCTGTTTTTTTCCTTCTTGTATTGTGTGTTTTCCGTTTTAAAGACCTCTTGGCAACCAATTTTGAAAGAAAGAGACCTTTTACAAAAGACCAGAAGGCATGTTCCATGCCCACAGCCACGGTGATAAAACTGATAAAACTCCTCAGGTGTTTTCCCCTCCAATCGCCAGTCTTGACCGTGCCCAGGCACATGCCAGGAGGGCTTCCCAATTTACCTGTTGACAGGTTCATGATTCATCCAGCACTCAGAGACGAGTGGCTGCCGGGTACCCAGGCTCTTCCTGGCACCAGAGATTCAACGAACAAGGTCACCAGGCGTCCGCACACACGTTGCTGGTATTTTGGTGGGGAGAGCAGGTTATAAGGAAAAAACTAAATACATATCATAAATTAAATAATGGTGGGTTACAGGGAAAACAAATCCGAGTATTAGGGGAGTGAGTGACTGGGTAGAAAACAGCAAAGAAGGTGGACAGAGAAAACCTGAATAATGAGGAGGAAGGGCGGAGGGAAGGACACATGCAAAGAGCCTGAGGAGGGCCGCGCTTGGAGAGTTAGAAGGTCAGAGGGCAGGCCCCCGATGCTGCGGGGTGTGGGTACCGGAAGGTGGTAGGTGAGGAGGTGGGCAAGGCCAGCCCATCAGGAGCTTCTCAGCCACAGTGAGGAATTGGGACTTTCTTCTAAGGTAGCAGTTCCGACCTGGGCAGTTTGTCCCTGTCAGCATCTGGCAATGTTGGGAGATATTTTTGGCTGTCAAACTTAAGGAGAAGATGCTATTGACATCTAGCAGGGAGAGGCCAGGGATGCTGTGAAGCCCCCTACAAGGCACAGGGCAGCCTCCCCGGCACAGAGTGAGCCAGTCCCAAAGGTTAACGGTGCCGCGGTTGAGAAACCCTGGTGCACAGGCAGCAGGAGGCCCCTGGGGGGCTGGGAAAGGAATTGCACTTGCTCAGGAGGGAAGTGCTCCTGGACCAGGGTGCCGGCCTTGAAGCTGGAGAGAAGGCAGATATTTCGGGATTCTTTTTTTTTTTTTTTTTTTGCGGTACGCAGGCCTCTCACTGCTGTGGCCTCTCCCGTTGCGGAGCACAGGCTCCGGACGTGCAGGCTCAGCGGCCACGGCTCACGGGCCCAGCCGCTCCACGGCATGTGGGATCTTCCCGGACTGGGGCACGAACCCGCGTTCCCTGCATTGGCAGGTGGACTCTCAACCACTGCGCCACCAGGGAAGCCCGCTCCATCCCTTTTTATGGCCAAATAGTATTCCACTGTATGGACATACCACATTTAATATATTCATTTATTAGTTGAGGGACTTACATCATTTCCACTTTTATGACTAATGCTGCTGTGAACATTCCTGTGGATGAACCTTGTGTGGGTGTGTGTTTTCCTTTCTTTTGGGTGTGTACGTGGGAGTGAAATGGCTGGGTCGTGTGGTAGCTCTGTTTAGCATTGGCAGAAGAGAGTGTGTGGATGCTGTCATTTTGTCTTCTCTGCTGTTTTCCTTCCTCCTCCTGCCCCTCCTACCCTTCCCACCCTGTCCACCATCTAGGGCGTGGGTCAGAACTTTGCCACTCCCCAGCTGTGTGTGGCCTTGAGCAAGTAATTTACACTTCTCTGAGCCTCCATGTTCTCATCTGTAAAATGGAGATACAGATGAAATGAGATTATTTATGTAACGTCCTTACTCTCATGTCTGGCCATCAACTGCAGCCATACTCTTGCTAGCAGCATCTGTGAGTGTGCTGGTAAGATCGTATCAGTATAAGCATTATATATTGGTAGATGTGATTGCAAACAGTGTCATTACCAGGAGTCCTGTGCTTGCCTCCCAGGAGGAATAGGACAGGCTCCTCCTCTTCACTTCCACTAGATTCTGCCAAATGAATCTCTAAGTGATTGCGTTGCCATGCAGTCTCAGTGGAAGCCCCTGTCACACACATCCTTGCCAACCCTTGATCATGTCAGCATTCTTTACTTTTTGCCTATCTGAGGGTAGGAAGCCATGCCACCTTAGGGTGTTAATGTGGGTGCCAGTCACCTTACCTGGACTCCTTCATTTAGCACCTACAGACACCCTGTGAGGCAGGTACGAAAATTCTCCCTGTGCCGCAGATGAAGGGGGGGCCGGCCCTTATGACATGGAGGCAGGCAGTCTGGCTCTGCCGCCTGGGCTCTCAGCTGTAGCTTCACTCGGCTTCCCGTGGAGCCAGGACTGGCAGGCGAACATGAGAATGACCTCGGGGTGACTACTTAAGACCACTAAGAAATTTAAGAAACATGCTCTTCCTTTCATTCAACAAACATTTATTGAGCATCTACTCTGTGCCAGATGCTGCAAACAAAGTAAAGTCCCTGTCCCCAGGGCTTAGAGTCCAGCGGGGGAGACAGCAAATAAATCTGTAAGAGCACTTCAGCTCTAGGGAGAAAAACGAAGCAGGGTTAAGAGGCTGCCGAGTGACGGGGGCGATGACTCTGATGGGAGGTGGGGAAGGCTGCTGAAGGAGGTGGCGTTTGTACGGGGACCTGAATGAAGTGAGGGGCGGGCCACGTGGCACCTGCAGGGAGAGCTTTCTTGGAGGGGCGGGGGCTTGGTTGGGATGTGTGAGGAACAAGGAAGCTGTGGTCAGCAGAATTCTAAAGGCAGCCCCCCAAGATTCCAGCCTGTGGTCATTCAACCAAACACGAATCCAGCTACTGCTGTAAAGGGACTCCACATTGGTAATTAAAGTCCCAAGTCAGTTAACCTTGAGATGCAGAGATGAGCCAGGTGGGTCAGGTCTGATCAGTTGAGCCCTTTAAGAGCAGAGAGCTCTCTCTGGCTCTGGCAGGGAAGTCAAGGGGGACTGAAGCACAGGAAAGATGCCATGTGCTGTTGCTTGCTGAAGGTGGAGGGAGGCACGTGCAAGGTGGCCTCTAGGACCTGAGAGCTGCCCCCAGCTGAAAACTGTGAAGGAGGTGGGGACTGCAGTCCTACAACCACAGGAACGGAGTTCTGACAGTTACCGGCAGGAGCTCAGAGGAGAACCCTCAGCTCCAGACAAGAGCACAGCTGGCCAACACCTTGACTTCTGCCTGGGTGAAGGGCCCAGTCAGACCTGCTGGACTTCCAGCCTCCAGAACTGTGAGCTAATACGTTGGTGTTATTCTAAGCTGCTCACTTTGGGGGTGATTTGTTACACAGCAGAGAAAATGGATACAGAGGCCGTGTGGCTGGAACGGAGGACGGGGGTGGGGCGAAAGAGGAGATGGGGCCCGACAGGTAACGACGGGCCAGATGCCACAGGGCTGTGTAGGTGGTGGTGAGGACTTTGGCATCTGTGCTGAGGGATACAGAGAACCACCACAAGCATGAAGCTCTCAGCCCTCCTCGCCCGCTGCTCCCACGCTTGTCTCCTCTCATTTTCCATCCTGCCCAGTGTTCCTTCCACCACCACACCCCAGTTCCTGATGTCCTTCTACCGATGTGTGAATCATTTGGGGCGCTATTGATTGGGAGTGACAGGAAAGCAACACAAACTACCTAACCCCCAAGTCCAGGGACTTCAGGCTTAGCTGGATGCAGGAGCTCAAATACTATTGAATACTTTCAGAAATCTGCATCTTTCCATCCCTCCGCTTTGCTTTCTTTTGCTGTCTCCATTCTCAGGCAGGCTCTTCCCACGTGGTGGCTGACACGGTTAGCAGCAGCTGTGAGCTCACATCCTGCCGTGTTATCCCACACAGAGTGATCCCATCTTTCCTGCATGGTTCCCTAGGAGTCCTGGGATGATAGCATTGGCCCAGCTTGGGTCACATGACCACCGCAGAGCCAGTCACAAAGGCCGGGGGTGGGTGGGTACAAGAAATTCAGTGGTCAGGCCTCTGCCACGTACCTGTTCTAGGACGTGGAGCACAGGGGAGGGGAGGGGAGCACGGGGATGCAGGCCTGAACTGAGAAAGGGAGGGAGAGTCCTTTGGGGTCCTTTAGGTGCTGGCTGGGGTGCTGTGAGCAGCAGAAAAGGGTCTGGATGCTGGGGGGCAAAGCCAGCAGATGTCCACTAGAGCAGCCAGCTCCGTCCATGCCTCTGGGTGCCGTGGGCACTGTGGGCGCCTGCAGCAAGGATGCAGCTTCCGCATGGAGATTCCAGAACCTCGCACGTGCTCTGCTCAGATCACAGGGCGCTCGTGCCTCCCCTCATCATCTCTGCATCCTGTTAGGTCTTGGCGCAGGTATTGGGAGTCGTAGGAAAACCACAGAACCCTGCCTCTGCCCCGGTTGTTCACGGGAGAAATAACCAGAGAAAGAAACTCAGCTGAGCAGAGGCTTGGACCAACGGAGCAGCCCTGGGAGGCTCATGCCATAGAGAGGCACTGTCACAAACAGACAGGCACTGAGAGGAGCAACTCAGAAAGTCCGTCCAAGCCCCAAACAGATGAGGACCCACAGCCAAACGTGAGGCCAGCTGGAAGGTCCCTAGCCAGGGAGGAGGAGAGCCCCTGGGCCGGGGGAGGGTCCAACAGGACGCTCCAACCCATTGCCTGCGTGGAGGGTCGGGATGGGCACCAAGGGCTGCATCTTCTCCTTGTGACTTTTTTTTTTTTTAATTTACTTATTTATTTTTGGCCGCATTGGGTCTTCGTTGCTTCACGCAGGCTTTCTCTACTTGCGGCGAGCGGGGGCTACTCTCCGTTGTAGTGCGCGGGCTTCTCATTGCGGTGGCTTCTCTTGTGGAGCACAGGCTCTAGGTGCGCGGGCTTCAGTAGTTGTGGCACACAGGCTCGGTAGTTGTGGCTCACGGGCTTAGTTGCCCCGCGGCACGTGGGATCTTCCCGGACCAGGGCTCGAACCTGTGTCCCCTACATTGGCAGGCAGATTCTTAACCACTGCACCACCAGGGAGGCCCTCTTTGTGACTTTTGAAAGGCAGGATTGGAAACAGGTCCGGGAGGACAGGTGTGCTGGTTGGTTTGGAGAGCCTCCCCTTCCCAGACACCAGTAATCATTGTGCTTGGCCTTACAGTGACCTCAAGGACGTCACCAGGCCCCCTCTCCCCTTCCACACGGACCCTGCTGGGGCTGGTCCAGCCACACCAGCCTCTGTGCTGTTCCTGAAACCCACCAGTCCACTCCTGTCTCCGGGCCTTTGCACCTGCTGTTCCCACTGCCTGCAGCACTCCCCACACATCACACATCGTCCTGCGGCTTGCTTCTAGGCTTCTGCTCCTAGGCTTCTGCTCAAGTGCCCCCTTAAGGACTTTTAGATCAGGCTCAGTTTGCTGCAGTAACAAACAGGCCCCAGTTCTCCAAGTTCAGGCACAGCCAATGCTCATCTCTCACACACACTGCATGTCTGGTGTCATCCTTTGGGGGCTCTGGTGGTCACTCAGAGGCCCAGGCTGACTGAGGCTCCGTCTCTACTTATATTTTCACGGTCACAGTGGCCACAGGACGGGAGTGTGGAGAATCACACAGTGGCCCTGCAGTCCCACCGGGTAGTGACACCTATCACTTCCATTCACGTTTCGTGGCCAAAGCCGGTCACAAGTATCCAGAAGGAGAACCAAAAGCTTTCGGTGAACAGCGCAGTGTTACCCCTTTTCTTAATCACCCTACATCTGCTCACCCCACCCTGCCTTAATGCCCTTCCCTGCACTGCTCCCTATCTGACATTATATTATATTTAGTTGTTTGCGTCTTCCCCTAGAATCTAAGCTCCGTAAGGGCAGGGTTTGTCTGGTTTTGTTCACTGCTGTACCTGCAGCACTTAGAACACTGACTGGTAAACAAAAGGTTCTCAAATAAATGTTATTTAAGTGGATCAGTAGTAACACAAATTGTTAATGGCTAAGGTGCTTACCGTGTGCCTGGCACTGTTCATGCATTAACTCATGCGATCCTCATTTCAGTCCTATGGGGGATGTAGGTCTATGATGACTGCCAGTTTCCATACAAGAAACTGAAGCTCAGAGAGGTTGAGACACTTGCCGAAGGTCACACAGACAGTTGGTGGGCAGAGCCAGCCTCTTGATCTGAGACGTCCTGCTGGGCCCAGCTGCTTATGACCAGGGAGCAGGGTCACAACATCCAGGCACAGCAACTCAGTGTCCATCACATGCGGGGACGGGGACTGGGCGCACGTGCAGAAGATAGAGTGACAATGGCTAAAAGGAAATAAAAGTATCACGGATTAGTGGGTACCAGGGAGGCACATCTTATTTCATGCTCAAAAAAATCACAAGAGCAAGTGTTCAAATCCCCACTGAGCAGAGGGGGAAACTGAGGCGGTGCTAGGACTTTCCAGGGTGCTGCTACGCTCGAAGGGACGGTGGGACTTTGGCCCCAGTCATCCAGACGTGGAGGCTGGAGACCTCACGGCTGTCCCGCTTCCCAGCCGACCTGTGCAACCAGGACATCGAGAAAGATGCGTTTATTTCCACCTGCAGCCCCTCAGCAGTCAGCTGGACCAGCTTTCCTCACCCGACTTTGCGAAGCCCCGTGATAGAGGTCTAATGCAGGACGTTGCCTTATTGCTTTGCAGGGGCAGTTCTGTCTTTCCAGCTCAGAGAAGTAGAGTAATTTTCACGTTTTCTTCCCACACATGCTTGTACTTCTGCCTCCATCGGTGCCTCACCTCACCTTGGGCTCCATCCCCCACCCCCCACCCCTTCCTTACCCTCTGTCACACCTGTGTGGCCGCATGGTTGCAATAATCATACGGCTGAAGTGCATGCAGGGTTTCGGTCCCTAGCCTCACCCCTTACTGGCCCTCTGACTCTGAGCATGTTTCTTAGCCTCTCTGAGCCTCAGTTTGCTCATCTGTCACGGGGTAACCATCATACCTGTCTCAGAGGGTTGTGAGGATAAAATGCGTTCACACTATTAGGACACACACAGTAAGTGCTCAATAAATGGAAGCAATCGTTACTTCGAAGGCCTCTGGTGGTATCAGATTTCTCTGCTAAAACATTCGGTGTCTATAAAAATCGGCAGTGTTTTTCATTGCCTCACTGTTTGGAAATGCAGAAAACTTGCAAACCCTCAGATATTCTCCACTGCAAGATTGAGGCAATGCTTTCCATATACACAGTGGAAAACTCTATAAGCCGATAACAGGAACAAAGTGTGTACTGCCTGGCTACCCGTTGGGTGAAAAGGCTGGCTGTGTCACATGATCCCACTTGAGTACATTATATTTTGGGGGACTTCATCTTCTGTATTCTATATGTCTGAAATGTTTGAACCATTTTATAAGATAGGGATTATTTTGTCTTTAGGAAAAAGGGAAAGAGACATGAGTCTCGTGTAATCACAGTCAGCAAGGATCTTTGTATTTCTGTGACTTGGTCTCCTTCCTTCCCAGACTTGGCTTCAAAGAGTTTTGGGTTCTTAAAGCAGAAATCCTTGTTCCTGGTGCTTTTTGGAACTTGTTTTGCTGCTGAATATGGAGTAACTGGGTCTTGTCGGTTTGATTACCATCCGCCATGAGGGCATCGCTCATTTCTCTTCACTTGTCCTGTGCCGGTGCTCAGCCCACCTGTCTTTAAACAAAGTTTGGTGCTACCTTATTTGGTGGCTTTTCTTTTTTTTTCTTTTTTTTTTTTTTGCGGTACGCAGGCCTCTCACTGTTGTGGCCTCTCCCGTTGCGGAGCACAGGCTCCAGACACGCAGGCTCAGCGGCCATGGCTCACGGGCCCAGCCACTCCACAGCATGTGGGATCTTCCCAGACCGGGGCACGAACCCGTGTCCCCTGCATCGGCAGGCGGACTCTCAACCACTGCGCCACCAGGGAAGCCCTCACATAGAATATTATACGCAGACCTGGCCGCCTACTCGGTTTCTCGTCTAAGATCCTTTTCACTCCAGTGTGGGTTTTTGAAATATAACTAAGAAAATATTGATGAAACCTTTACAGGGAAAATTATAAAACGTTATTTAAGGTCATGAAAGAAGACCAGAATAAATGGAGACATATGCCATATTTGTGGATGTAAGACTCAGTATTATAAAAAGAAGAATGTGTCCAAATTAACCTAGATCCCATGAAATTCCAATCATTCTTTTTGGAATTTGCATTCTCAATGGACTTAACAAATCAATTCTAAAACTTGTATGGAGAAACAAGGGGCAAGAATAATTTAGATGAATTGGAAGAAGAAGTTAGGCCGATTTAACTTACCAGACATAAGACTTGTTACAAAGCTCTAGTTATTGAGAGAAGCTGATGTTGAAACAGTGATGGCTAAGTAGATGAGTGAAAGACTTGTTCCATGACTTGTTCCATGAGTGGAGACTTGTTCCATGACTCAGGTGACCTTGAAGATAAGGGTAAAGGATGTGCTACTTTAAAAAATAGTGCTGTGAGAACCATTTTTCTACGTTAAATTTTTTTTTTGATTCCTACTGTGTATCATACTCAAAATTCACTTCAAAGTGGTTTAAAGACCTATGTGTGGGAATTCCCTGCGGTCCAGTGGTTAAGACTTCCAATGCAGGGGGTGCGGGTGTGATCCCTGGTCAGGGAGCTAAGCTCCCACATGCCTTGGGGCTAAAAAACCAAAACATAAAACAGAAGCAATATTGTAAGAGATTCAATAAAGACTTTAAAAGTGGTCCACATCAAAAAAAAAAAAAAAAAGACCTGTGTATGAAAAACAAAACTTCAAAAAAGAAAGCACATGACTTTGGGTAGGGAAGGATTTCTTTAGTGCTGTAGGTCGGAAAGGTCAGGAAGACTAGTGGCCAGGCTGTGGGTCTGGAGTCACCACCTGCCAGCAATGTGATGTCAGACACGCAGCTTCATCTTTCTTCACCTTGACTCTCCTCGTCAAGGATGGGTGAACATTTGAGAAGACACTATCAACTGTCTCCCTCCCTCAAGTCCTTCTCCTTGCTGGCAAAGCCCACCTCCCACCATGGGAGATGAGCAGTCGGGCTAATTCCTTGCTAGTGAACGGTGGGGCTAGGTGGAGGGTTCTGCCCCAGTCCTGGCGGATGACACCCGACGGCCTGCGTGCCTTCGGTTTAGGGCAAAGGCTTCCCTTCCTAGTAGAGATGGACAGGACAAATGCCGCTCGTCAGATTGTTGTCACATCTGCGTGGGACACCTGGAGCCGCAGCAGCATTCCGTGACCATGAGGGAAGAAGCCAGTCTACAGTTGGTGGGGGAGCAAGAAGATGGAAAGAGCCTGGTCCTTGGAGAGTTCACAGGGACACCAATCCCGCCTGGTACAGCCTGCCAGCAGACATGGAGTGCTGGGAGAAAACCCACTTTCCCCCTTGTTGATCCGCTTTGAATCGGCTGACCTGTGACCTGCTATCAGAAGTGTTCTGACTAACGCAACAATGGTCCCAGTGTCATAGGTTTGCTGGGAAAATTAGTGAGGTAACGATGTTTGTAAAACACTTAGCACGGTCCCTGGTGCCTGAGAGCACTGGACAAAGGGCAGCCCTACAGCCACTGGAGCACAGAAGCCCTTCACTGTGGCAACCGCAGTTAAGCTAACAGGGCCTCAGAGGCACTCATGGAGCACATACAACGTTTAAAGCTCTGGTGAGTGTTGGATGAGCATGATCTCACCGAGTCCTCCTAAAGATCATCTGCGGGTGGTGCTATTATTATGTTCATTTTACAGATCAGGAAACTGAGGCTCAGAGAGGCCTCAGGGCCTCAACTGAGGCTGAGTCTCCCAGCAAGAAAGTGGTGGGGCTGGGACTTGAATCCAGGCCTGTCTCCCAAACTCCGGAGCTTGTCCACAGTGCTGGACCGGTTGTCCTGGGACAGGAGCCCTGCTGGTTCCCGTCCCATGTGGAAGCACTTTTGTGCGATCAACAAACCCTGCAGAATGAAGTGCCCTTCGGCTCCTGCAGATCCCGGCTCAGGGCCTCCGGTCCTTTCTCTTCCCCTGCCTGTGTTATGGCTGGTCCTGACGTGCTCCCCAGAGAGGCAGGGAAGAGCCAAAAATGCCTGGCTCAGACGCCTCCTAATAGAATTAGAATGTTCTTGTCAAGATGGATTTCTTCTGCGGATGGCCAAGCAAGCCAGTACTCAGCTGCCAGAGGCAAAGGACAAACACGATGTGTCACCACAGCTGACACTTTGTCTGCCAGGCTGGGCCTGTGAGAAGAGGGGCCTGTTATTTGCACTCCAGATCCAACTTGACTGGGGGAGTTTTGATAATTTTGATAACTTTGGGCTTTCCTCCCATGTTTCTGTCATTTCTCCCCTCCTTCTGAGGCCACTCTCCATGTCAGCTTGCAAGAGCTCCGTTGCTGGGACATGGCATGATGTGGTGACCCCTACCCCCTTTGGAGGTCTGATCAGCCCAAGACAGGGACAGCGAGGTGCTGATCTGGGGTAGGAGCCCCCCGTGGTCTTCCTTGACTATCTGAACATCACCTCCTTCATGGAATTCCACAGACCGTGGGGAACCCTGGGTCAGAAACTGCTGTTTCTGTTGGCTTTGAATTCCGCCCCTGGCTCTCTTCAAGGATTTCTTGGCCGGCTTCAACCTGGACCCTGCACAGCGGATTCCCTCCGGAGCACAGGACTGCATGCTAATGAGGTCACCACCGAGCCCCCGGGGGGCTTCAGGGGCGAGAGCAGCTGGGAGGCTGAAGCCTGCAGATCACAGCCTCCTCGGGGACGCCGCTTGTGCGGCCCAAGACTTGGCGTCGGAGGACAATTGCACACAGACCTGAGTTCTATTTCTCCTTGTCCAGTGTTCTGCAAATCTACCCAGCCCGTTTTGCATGATTTGCACCCAGGAAAGCCGGCCATACTGTCCTGTACCTGTGAATCCCCATCTCCACTAGCCTCTCACTCGTCCAGCTGCTGCAACTCAGGGTTTAGCATCTACATTTTATTTACCCCGTTGAAATTCCATTCCGGTGTTCTTGGTTCTTATGTACTGGTCACAGATGAAGGATGTCCTAATTGAGACTGTGCTGAGCTTTTGGCCACTCACTCAAAAGAAGGCAAAATACAGGATTCGGGAGGCCCCTTCCCAGGTCAGCTAAGCCGGCAGGGGACGCGTGCGTGGATGCCATCTGCTGGGGGCTGCCTGGTCCTGTCTTCACACTGTGCCGTGGGCTCTGAAAGCCGGGGCAGGCAGGGGTGTGTGTGTAACGAGTCCACCCCCAGGTCGACCTCATCAACCATCCCTCTCTGTTGCCATTTCAAAACCCCTGGTATAACTTTCACTGCTATGTGGTGGCATTTACTTTGACCAAAGCATGACAGAGTCACAAATACATCCCCTCTGGGACTTTTCTCACTGCCCCTCTGGTTCTAAAATTCCACATTTTCAGACAAACTATAAATTGTTTCCCTTTCAGCTCCTGTCTATCTCTTTCCCTTTGGGCTGCTTCACATCCCCTCTGATATTATACTATATCTGATACTCTAGCTGACTCTAAGGCCACTGCCTGTCCCCTCCCATGGGAATGGAAGCATCAGGAGGTCAGGGGCCTTGCAAGTCTCCATTCTCTGTGTCTAGAATAGTACCCTGGGCATGGCATGAGCTCAACCGGTATTTCATGACCAATTGCTTTAATCCATTCACTAAATACTGACTAGTGGATGTCCCACAATGTGTGTGGAGTCCTGGGGAGGGCATGAATAACAATCAGATGTACAGTTTATGGACAGCTGGGTGCAGATGCTGTGCCATGTGTGTGTTTCACATCCATCATCGTGTTGAACCAGGGAGCAGTGGGGCTGGTGGTCAGAAAGCTGGGCTCCACTGTCCAAATGCCTGGGTTCAGTTCTGGCCCTAGCACTTGCTAGGTCTGTGACCTCAGGCCCCCCACTGCGTCAGTTTCCTCATCTGTAAATCCCTCTTATCTGGGGATGCCACTAGTACCTGTCTCATTGGGATGTTGCCCAGATTAGATGAGGTCATGCCTGTAACACACTTAGAAGCATGCCCTGCACGGGATACGGGCTCAGCAGAGGCAGCTGTCACTCATCCTTACAGCAGCCCTACTAAGCAGGCACCACTAGGATCCCCATTTAGCAGAATAGGAAACTAAGCCAGCTTGTTAGCAGACAAAGCCAAACGAGACCCACCCTGCCCCTCAAGGGTTTGCAGTGTAGGGTAGAGGAGGAGACAACGGTACAAAAAACTCTGCTATGCATTGCACTGCGCTTAAAAAAGTCAAATGCAGACAGTGTACTTCATTTTCACCACTCAGTTCCCAATCCTTACAGAGGGACTGGCTCCAGAGGCTACACCCAGCTCACAAAACTATATTACATGACTTCCAGAATGCCTTGGACTGATCTGTGTCATTTCGAGAGAATCCCAGTTATGCAAGGACGCTTGGGGTGTGACCTCAGCATCACGTGATGGTAAGCATCTGACACAAGCAGCAGGATGCTTGAAGAGTGCTCTGTGAATGGAAATGTCTCCAGTAATGATACCACAGCCCAGGAGCATCCCCAGTGATGGTTTAAGGTGGGCATACTGTTCCAGTTCGTTCACAGGCTAAATTCAGTTATGGGTTTCCTAGCATCTCTAGCTAATGTCCATTCATACACAGACTGTTCCATTTCTTCTGTAAGAGTGCTGAGCCTGGGGACTGAGAGGACTGGCAGCAGAGTCCCCACGTGCTTCCTATTCCTTAAGTGGAGGTGAAATGCTCCATGCAAGGCGAGGCTGTTTGCTACACCCTCACCTAAGAGAAGCTCCAGGCCCTGCATAGCAGGCTGGAACCTGCCTTAGACTAAGGCCCAAGATGGGTAGTCATTACCCGGCCCTGGGCTTTGAATCTTGCCGATGGTGGTATTTATATTCTTAAAACCTGGCTGAGCAGGCAGGCGTTTCACTGGGGTGCGTCTCGTTTGAAGAGTTAAGTCATCAGCTAACAGTGTCTGCAGATGATTTCATGGAGACCACCCGGGAGATGGGCAGGGGCTTGGTCTCCTCTTTAGTCCTCAAGGTCACCTATGGCAATGGGCATTCATGGGCCAAGGACTGGGGAGAGGAGGTAAGGGTTAATAATAGCCGTCAATGTGGATGAGTACTTCCTATGGGCCATACGGTGCGCACGGCGTATTTGTAAGACTCATGAACAGGAAGTATTATCCCCGTTTTACAGAAAAGCAAAGCAAGTCTCAGAGAGGTTAAATAATCTCAGCAGAGGTTACTTGGTGCTTGATCTCTGATGTCTGGGGTGGATGATTCCAAGTTCCACACTCAGCCTTAATTGGTCCTTAATTCATCCTCTTAGGAAAGCAGGAAAGAAGACAGTCTCTGAGAAGGGGAAGCGGGAGAAGAAATGAGGGCACAGGAGGATCAGGGGGAGAAAGGGGTTCAGGTGTAAAGGAGTGAGGTTGGGTGGCCTTGATGATTTGCCCCAAGCCTCCCAGAGGAGCCCGAGCCTGTCGGGCAGGAGTGTCCGCTGGCAGCCGGCGACGGAACTCCCAGGGCAAATGACGGAGGTGTGGCACTGAAGCAACTTCAAAAGCCATCCTGTGTGTTCTGCCTCAGGATCAGCAGGACTTTCTAGGTTGCAAGTGACAGAAAACCTCATCAAACCAGCTTAACCGAAAAATAAATATCAGCTCACGTAACATAAAAGTGCAGTCGATAGCTTCAGGCAAGGCTGTGTCCGGGTGCTCCAACAATGCTTCTCTCTATGTTGTCTCCTTTTCTAGGCAGATGGTCTCTAAGAAAGACGGTGGTCAGCAGCCCCAGGCTTAGATCCGGTGCTCTCAGCAACTCCGGTGGAAAGAAGTGCATCTCACAAGAGTTCCAACAGGAACTTTAGCACTGAGTGGCCTTGACGCTGACTAACCTAGCCTGGGTCCATTTATGGCAAGCTCGGGATGGGCCAATCCGTTCCAAGTGCCTTACTTGTTCTAGCCCACTGCATTCTCCTGGACTCAGTGAGGTAAGTGTTGTTCTTACTCCCATTTTACAGAAGGGGAGAAAGAGGCTTAGAGAGACTAAGGAAGGACCTTGCCCTTGATCACCGAGCTAGAGCTGCAGAGCTGGGATCTGTAAGCTCCAGAGGAGACCACACGCAGCGTATGTGACGCGCTGCCCATCGGCTGCATCTCCCATGTGTCCCCTCAGTGCTCATGCTCCTTGTGGCTGAAGACGAGGAACTTTCATACAACATGCGCCCTAAGGCCAGGCCCCTAGTGAGTTGGGGCTCTCTGGACAACGTAGTGTCTGTCTTGTCCATCCCCAGGGGAAAATCTGGCTATACTGGACTCCGGAGATGCAGAGTCGTCACCAGTGTATGTTCTGGAGAGATTTTTTTTACATAGTTTTTTTTGCTTGTTTACTTTTTTAAAAAATGAGATGAAATTCATGTAACATAAGTAACTATTTTAAAGTGAACGATTCAGTGGCCTTTAACATAGTCACAGTGTTGTGCATCCATCACTACTATTTAGTTCCAGAACATTTCGTCACTCCAGATAGAAACCCCACACCCATTAGGCACTCACTCCCCATTTCCCCTCTTCCCTCAGCCTCTGGCAGCCACAACTCTACTTTCTGTCTCTACAGATTTGCCAGTTCTGGATATTTCATATAATTGGAATCATATAACATATGATCTTTTGTGTCTGGCTTCTCTCACTCAGCATATTATTCTCAAGGTTCGTCCCTGCTGTAGTAGGTATCAGTACTTCATTCCTGTTTGTGGCTGAATAATATTCCATTGTATGGATATTCCACGATTTGTTTATCCATCCATCAGTTGATAGACATTTGGGTTGTTTCCACCTTTTGGCTATTGTGAATAGTGCTGCTCTGAACACTAGTGTCCAGTGTTTGTTTGGGTCCAGAATTGAATGTGTTTTCAGTTATTTTGTGTCCATACCTAGGAATGGAATCACTGGGTCATATGGTAACTCTATGTTTAACTTTTTGAGGAACTGCCAAACTGTTCTGAGGGATTTTCATTTCAGTTGAGTTACAACTTTTATATTAACTACACACGTTGTTAGTACACAGCTTGATACATTTTTCCACGTATATGGACCACTTCCATCCCCCAAGGTGCTTCCTCAGATCTCTTCCCTGGCAGTACCTCTCCTCGTCCCCCCAGCACTCTCACCATAGATTAGTTTTGGGACTTTATGGAAATAGATTCGCACAGCACATTCTCTTCTGTGTCTGGCTTCTGTTTCTCGGCATAATGTCTGTGGGATTCATCAGTGTTGTGTACTGGTTTATTTTTTTATTGCCGTGTAGTATTCTACTGTGTGAACATGCCATAATTTATCCATTTTATTTCTGATGGACATTTGGGTTGTTTCCAGTTCTCGGCTCTTAGGAACAAAGCTGCTTTAGGCAGTCCTGTGCTTATCTTTTGTGGGGATAGACACACATGCTCCTGCACATGCCACGGGGAGAGTGGCTGGGTCCCGGAGTGGGGCAGGGATGTGCTTAGCACTAGTAGTTGCTGCCCAAAGTTTTCCAAAATGTACAACCTACTGTGCTTTCAGGCCAGCAATGCATGAGCTTTCCAGTTGCTCCATATTCTCACCCACACTTGATTTTTTTTTTTTTCTCTTTTTTGCGGTACACGGGCCGCTCACTGTTGTGGCCTCTCCCATTGCAGAGCACAGGTTCCGGACGCACAGGCTCAGCGGCCATGGCTCACGAGCCCAGCCGCTCCGCGGCATGCGGGATCTTCCCAGACCGGGGCACGAACCCGTATCCCCTGCATCGGCAGGCGGACTCTCAACCACTGCGCCACCAGGGAAGCCCCACACTTGATATTTTAAGTTTTTTGGTGTTTTTATGCTATCCTAAAAGAATTTCAAGAGTAGTTAAAAATTGTTTAACACTTTGGGATTTCCCTGGTGGTCCAGTGGTTAGGACTCCGCGCTTCCATAGCAGGGGCACGGGTTCAGTCCCTGGTCGGGGAACTAAGATCCCGCATGCTGCGAGGTGTGGCCAAATTTTTTTTTTAATTCTAAAAATTGTTTAACACTTTGAATAGCTACATTCATACAGTTTAAAATTCAAAACCTGTGTAAACGTAAACAGTGAAAAGTCTTCCTCCCACCCAACTCTCTGTCTACGCAATTCCCATTCCAACAGGAAAGCCCTATTAGTAGTTCATTGTTTATCCTTCCAGATATTTTTATAGATAAAAGGCAATGCAAATATATATTCCCCCCATTTTAACATAAAAGGTAGAATATTATGCACACTTTTCTGCATCTTGCTTTTTTCCTTCTAACCATCTTCTGAAGAGCTCTTGATTTTAACACATGAAGAAATTCACTTTGCGGATGTGTCATAACTAGCCTCCCTTGTTGGCTATATTTAGATTGTGATTGATCTTTTGCTGCTACAAAGAGGACTGCATTTAATAACCATGTACAAAAATGGTCTTGCTCCTGTGCAAGGGGAGATCTCTAGGATTAGTTTCTAGAAGTGGCATGGCTGGGCATGTGAACTTGGAATTTTGATGGATAGTCCCAGATGACCCTCCAGAGGAATTGTACCACCAGCAGCGTATATGGGAGCCTGGCCAGCATGGAGTATTATCCCAGCCTTAGTCTCCTTAGGGAGGAGGAGGAGGGGCAGGAGCCAGGGCAGCTGGTCCTCTTCAAAGGTTTCTCCTGACGCTGAACCCAGCAACTTCCACTGACATCTTATAGATTTTATAGAAAAGTTGATAGCAAATGCCTGTATCCCCGTGGCCTAAGTTCCACAACTAACATTTACTAAACTTGCTTTTCCTCATTACCTGTCCTGCTCGCAGACATTAGTATAAGACAGCCCAATTTTAAAAGTTATTGTGAAAAGTTTTTAGATAAATGCTAAAGTTTCATACATTGAGGTGTTATAGGACTAGAGTGGAGAGTTATTTTATTCATTCATTTAGATTTTTGGACTATGTGTTGTGATAGTCTTCTAGGACAAGTCTATCTCTTTCCCTACTCATCCAGAGGGTACATCTACCAGATTTTTGACCCAGGAGTTTTAGGGTAGCTTTTCAGTGTTAAAAGTCTATGTAAAAGTTGTCATTCACATTTGTTCATTCACTCCTTCACTCCTTCATTCATTCAAAAACACTGGTTGAAGTCCTTTTAGGAGTCAGAAACTCTTCAGAGTACTAGCAGGCATCTCAAGACTAGAACAGGTGAGCAGTGCATTGTATGTAGAAGATGCTCAATCGATATTCGTCAGGCAATGAAATGAATCTCTAGAGAACTTTCCAGCAATGACATTCTTAGATATTGGTTGGTTGATTTATCATGTGTGTGTGTGTGTGTGTGTGTGATGGTTTCAACATATGAGTTTAAATTCCAGCTTTTACAAGTAGTAAAAATTGTAATATGTACAAATAGACGCACACATTACAAATTTGTGAATTCCGCAGTTTACAATGTGTGTGGTTTGGGATAAATTATTAAAGTCTCTGAGCCTCAGGTTCTTGACTGTGTCAAGGGAGATAATAACCTAACCCACAGACTTGTTCAGGAGAGGAAATAAAATGAGCCTTGAAAAGTGCTTAGCACACAGTGCTTGCCCGCAGAAAGCCCACAGTAACTCTCACTCTAGTTATGCCTATGACCTGGACAGCTCTGTGCTGTCTAGTGGATTCTGAATGGTTGCAGGGGAAGGACTGTCCGAGGGAGAGGGAAGGAAGGGAGGACTGTGACCACCTTGTCCCTCTGTCCTGCTGTCTGCTCTTTCCTCTCCCACCTTGAAGCAGCCACATCCCAAAGTGGAGGAACCTGGTCTGCCAGTTCTAAGCCCAAGGTCTCCCTGGTCTGAGCAGCCCGGAGGTCTCTCTAGGTGGCCAGAGCTGGCTGACACAGGGCACTGCATGTCCCATTCCTGCACCTCTGAATAGCAAGTATCTCCTGGGCTGGCCCTCGGATCTCCGAGGTCAAAGTCACACTTGATGCGCTGACGTTCCTTTTGCAAAATATGCGACAGCCCTTTCCAGGTCACTGCAGTGGAATTTGACCCCTGGAGCCCCGCTCTCCCCCTTTCCAGAGCGAGGCTCTTGCCTGGTCCGTTCCCACCACCTCCTAGAAGCTCAGCCTCTGCCTCCTTTGAGGAGGGCAATGACGGCCGTCTGCATTTCAATGTCTCTTTATTATTATATTACTATTTTTAGATTATAAAAGCCATATAGTCTTATCGTAAAAATATTGAAACATGAATGTCAAAGAAATCAGCATTCTGTGAAAATTTTCTTAGAATTTTTTTTGCATATCCCAACAATATTTTTTAAACAAAAATGAGATAACATTCTGCATATTATTTCATCACCTCCTTTTTTTAACTTTAGGGACATCTTGGGCATCTGTCTAAATCAAGACATTCTTTTTTAACAGCTGCAAAGAATCTGTTGTATGGATGATCTGTAGTATATTATTCCCTCCTCTATGGGTAGCTATTTAGGTGGTTGCTAATTCTTCGCTGTTACAAATACTGCTGCAACAAACAGCCTCGTGCATGTATTGTGAGGCACTTGAGGAATCATAAAACTGAAAATTGGAATTCGAATCGGAAAAGTAGAATCACTAGGTCAAATAACCATGATAATGTTAATCAAGCACTTACTAGGTCCCAGGCATTGTCTAAGGTGCTTTCCGTTTATTAATTAATTTAATCCTCACAGCCATCTTTGAAACAGTCACTATTAGTCCCGTTTACAGGTGTGGAAACTGAATCACAGAGAGGTTAAGTATATATGAGATCATAGCTAGTAAGAACTGTGTTTTAAATTTTGATCTAGGGACTTCCCTGGTGGTGTAGTTGTTAAGAATCCGCCTGCCGGTGCAGGGGACACGGGTTCAAGCCCTGGTCCGGGAAGATCCCACATGCCGCGGAGCAACTAAGCCCGTGCGCCACAACTACTGAGCCTGTGCTCTAGAGCCCGCGAGCCACAACTACTAAGCCCGTGTGCCGCAACTACTGAAGTCCGCGTGCCTAGAGCCCGTGCTCCGAAACAAGAGAAGCCACTGCAGTGAGAAGCCCGTGCACCGCAACGAAGAGTAGCCCCTGCCCACTGCAACTAGAGAAAGCCCGCACGCAGGAACGAAGATGCAACGCAGCCAAATAAATAAATAAAAATAAATAAGTTTAAAAAATAAAATATATAAATTTTTATCTATATTCCGATATTGACCTCCAGAAAGATCGTTTCCAAGTATACCTTGCTGTCAGGAACTGAGAACCAGAGCTCACATTTACCCAGAGCTTCATCGGCGCTCTATGTGTCATCCCACTGCAGTCTTCAAAAGCACCCCATGGAACAGGAACTGACGCCACTTTACTGATGGGGGAACAAGGCACAGAGGTTACATGGTTGCTGGAGGTCACCGGCTGGCACAAGGGGAGTGGGGATGATGACGCCTGTTTCATTTCCAAATTAAAGACAATTTATGTGCAAATGGTCTTAAGAAATCCATGGCCACCCAAGGGCTTCCTGGACCCCCCAGGTGACCCCTCTCCCTAGTCATTGCCTGCACACGTCGTTGGTGGATTTGAGTCATTGGTTGTGGCAGTGACAGTGCCTTTGGAGGTCTTTGGGGGCGGCTGGGAGTGATTTGGGTGCAGAGCTGGGCTGAGTTTCCTGAATGAAAAGGCAAGACTCTTCCCAGGGTTAGGAGCATGGGGTGGGGGCAGAGAACCCCTGCAAAGGTTGTAGATGGGAGTGACCTTCCACCTCCAGAAACAACCACGTGAGTCCTTTGTGGGAATTTCTAGCACTCCTGGGGCGGCCACCTCCGTGCCCCTCCCCATCCGCTGTCCCGCCACCCCAGCACACACAGTGGTCTTGACTCCTCTGGGGCCCGCAGGCGTCCACCTCTGGGTGAGGCCACTAAGTCGCTCACACCTGAGTGTCAATTGCTTTACTCAGCTAATTAGATCAGCACCTTGCCTCCTGGACGCCCAAACCTCCCCCGAGGGCTTATGGGAGGAGAGGAGACAGACTTATTTCTGAGGGAAGGTAGCCCAAGGCTGACGGGAGGAGCCAGAGCTCACCTCAGGAATTCCAGGAGGAAGAGGGCAAGGCTGTTTCCCGGCCACTCGTGGGGAGGAGATTAGGGTAGAGTTAACCGGAGAGGGTGGACGGATGGAGGAAGGTGCCAGGCCTGGGGATGGCTTGGGCCCCAAGGGGACCGGCAAAACCCTCAGGGTGGCAAGGTCACTCCTGCACTGGTCAGGCAGGCCCACGGCTGCCCCAGCTAGGATGTGACCCCACCGCATGCAATGGGTCCTGTGTACCCAGCTTCTCAGTGGATTCTTTGTGTCTCCTCTTTGGCACATCTTCACCTGCCCACTTTCTTTCTTTCTTTCTGTCTCGGAGTGAAGACAGCAAGCTCTGGGGTGCGGGTGATGCCCTGAGAGACCGCCAGGTGTCCCCCTATCTAAGATCAAGCCCAGATTGCTCAGTATGGTGGACCTGGGGCTGACAGTCCTTCCACCTGGAGCATCCCCGCACCTCCGCTCACACCCCAGCCTCCAGCTGCACCCAACTGACCATATGTTTTCTCCTCCGAACCTTTGCACAAGCTGGTCTGTCTTCCCAGAATACCACCCCTCACCCCAGCCCCAGGGACAGGGTAGGGTTAGCCCCTCCTGCAACAGCAATTTCCTTGAGTGACCCCTCCCTCTGGGCAGAGTGTCCCTGCCAGCCAGGGGGACCCTTGTGTGAATTTGTACGAGACGCCCCTGTACCACGATGAGGTGGGATGTTAGCGTTAGGGGGAGCAGGGTGAGGGGCGCGCCGAACCCTCTGTACTGTGTTTGCAACTTTGCTGCAAGTCTAAAATTACTTCCAAAACAAAATGTTAACAAGAAAAGGCACCCTTTCCTCTGTGCTACTGGGCTTGATTTCCTGTCCCCAGGGCAGGGCAACCTGTGTGAATGGACCTATCGGACCTGTGGGTCAGGGTCTCTCCTTTGTCCGTCCTCCAGCCCCGTGTGGCCCCCACCGATACAGAGCATGGCCCGATGGAGAAATGGCTCAAAACACACACTCGTTGGCTCACTGATCCTTCTGGTTTTGGCTTCTCAAACCTTTAACACAGTCAGTTTGACCTGTAACCTGCTGTTTGAAACCATTTTGCTAAATGTCTCTGCCTTAGACCGAGTCCCCTTGAAGCAGACACTGAGACGTGGATTCACATGCCCGTGACTTCCTGAGGATGTGTGTCCAGGGCAGCTGGACGGGGCGGGAAGACGCCAAGCATGGGGGGTTGTCAGGCGTGCCCAATGCCAAGCTCAGGACCCCGCCTGGTGGGAGTTCTGTCCAGGGTGTGAGTGACACTCGGAGCTCAGCCTACCTGGAGGCAGGGGCTGGACTCTCGGTCATTGGCTAAGGGCCGCTGGGACCTCAACAGCCAGGTGTCTTTGGCTCCCTGGGCCTGTGACCCAGCAGGAGCAGCTGCAGGAGGGGAGCACAGAAGCAGAGAGGGGGATCCAAGGGGGCACAGGCAGACGCTGGCACTTGGGATCTGCAGGGCAGACAGTGAGACCAGGAAAATGGAGGTTCAATGGGGGAGGAACCTGCCAGAACCCACAAGCATGAGCTGGAGCCCACGAGGATGGACCGGAACCTGTGTTGGTTCTTGTTCCCTCTGACCATGGTGATGGGGGTGTCTTGCTACGGCCGGGACCTTCACCAAGGAGCTGAACACACGCCTGGCCCAGGAGCTGGAGGACCTGCAGGAAGAGCCAGGAGAGGGGGGCCAGTGGCAGCCCCCTGTTATGGGTCGAACCGTGTCCGCCCCAGAAGATAGGCTGAAGTCCTAACCCCCAGGGTCTCAGCGCGTGACCTCACTTGGAGATGGGGTCGATGCAGATCCTATTTGGTAATCAGATGCGGTGATAAGCTGAAGTCCTGTTAGAGTAGGGTAGGCTCCCAATCCAGTAAGGCTGGTGTCCTTGAAGGGAGAGGGCAAGGTGGACACAGATACATGGAAGGAAGACGACGTAAAGACGCAGGCAGAGATCGGAGGGGTGCAGCCGTAAGCCCAGAACACCGGAGCCGCCAGAAGCTGGGAGAGGCCAGGAAGGATCCTCCCCTAAAGGCTTTGGCCCTAATTTGATACCTTGATTTTGGACTTCTAGCCTCCAGAATTTTGAGAGAATAAGTTCCTGTCATTTTAAGCCATCTACGTTTTGGGTGCTTTGTTATAGCAGCTCTAGGAAGTGAGTGCAACCCCCTACCCAGGCACCGCAGAGAAGGGAGTTCCAGGAAACAGGTCCCAGACTGGCCACGGCCGTGTATCAGAGCCGCCCAGCCTCCTAGATGAACGTCGCCACCTCCAGGACCCCTGAGCCGGGCCCTTGCCCAGCCCTTTCCTGGTGCCAGCCGTGCATGGTTAAGTGGCGCTGGGTCACTGGGCACCCTTGCCGGCTCCCCAGGAGACCATTCGTTCTGGCAGACGAGCGTGCCATCTGGTTCCTTCTCTCTGTTGTCTCAGGCCTAGCAAAGTGCCTGGCACATTGCAGGGCCTTTGGTAACTGACAGAAGGGAGCGGGCTTTGCAGGGAGAGAGACGTGACCATCGCTGGGCTGGCATCGCAGCCTCAGTGGGCGGGGGAGCTGGGGCCTCCTTTTCCCAGACCCGCACTGGTCAGCAGATCAACGTCTCAGAGAAAACCCAGCTTTTCTTCCTTGCTCCTTTGGACAGACAGCCTCCAACCCGGACTTACCAGTTTCCTCCAAGTGCTGATTTATCAGGACAATAATAATCTTCGGATGATTTATGGTTTGGGGGGATTACCAGCCTGCAGTGGTGGAGCTGATAGGCGTTTATTACCTACTTAACCATTTAAGTCGAACAAAAAAGGAAAGCCTTGTTGCACAAAAGGTGATGAATGTTTCTGTTAAAACACCCTGTTAACATGACTCATTAACATGACAAAGAACGGCTTGGTCTCCTGACACCAGCTAGGAGGTTGGAAGATCCCACCAGACCTGTGCTCTGGGGGCGGGGAGTGGGGCGGGGGCTCCAGGAATTCAGGGATTTGCTTCGACTCTGCTTGGGGTGGGGTGTGGGGCATATCTGCCCAGGCTTAAGGCCAGCTGCTTTGTGGGATTTGGGTCTTTTTGAGAACCCTGACCCACATTCACCTCTGGCAGCGGCACTGCAAGCTGTACTGGGAAGGAAGTAGCTATAAAAAGAATCCCAGAAGTTTCCCTCAAATCTGCTCCTTACTGAATCATTTCTAAACAGCAGAGGGGTTGGGTAAGGATGTCACGACTGTGCCGTCTGATGCCAGTTAATGAACCTTTAATGAATAGAAACGTGGCAGAAAGTGATACAGTGGAGTGACCAAGAGCTGGGGGTGGGCAGTGGGAGGGGTGCTGTGGACTGGCCTGGGTTTAAACTCTCCCTCCGTCCCGCCCTCACTGTGCGATCTTGAAGAAGTCACTTCTCTCTGAGCCTCAGTTTCCTTGCCTGTAAAACGGAGCTGACACCTGGACCTAGTTCCAGGGTTGTTGCCAGGGTTCAATGAAAGAATCATAGCAAAGCTCTTGGGTCAGTTCATGGGTGGAGCATAGCACAGTGCCTGGCACAAGTGGATGCTGAATAAAGGATCTTTGGGGGTATATTCAGGCTGTTTCATGAAATTCCTGGTTCATCAAAGATACCATCTGGGCAGTGCGCTCCAGGTTCAGCCCTTCTCTGGAGTTCTGCCAACTTGTTACTGTTTTTTAAAAAAATACAGATGACATTTATCCAATACCACCTCGTCTTTCTCCCTTGATTCTCACCCCAGCCCCATGAGGTCTGCTCTGCCATCAGCTCCATTTTCCAGATGAGGATTGTTGAGGCTCAGAAAGGGTTAAGTGACACCCAAAATCACATGGCCAGGAGAGGATGGGTGCCCAGTTTGAACCCTAATCTGTCTGAATCTTTGTCTTTGGTATTTAAAAGTGTATCCTGCCAGCTGGGAGAGGGAGGAAATGGGCAAATGTTTCTTAAAGAATCACGTATCAGAATATTTCATGCCCTTTATCTCATTGAATCACTATGGCAGCACTTCAAAGTAGGTATTCTATTAGTCTTGATTTATAGCTGCTTGCTCATAGAGTGTTAGTCCTTCGGTACAAGGAGTGACTTTGGGGAGGCAGGCCGGCTTTGGGGCAAACCACTTTCAGGTTCAGCTTCACTATGGAGCTGTGTGACCCAGCATAAGTTGCTTAACCTCTCTGTGCCTCAGCTTCTCGATTGGTAATCCTGCCACCTACCTCCTAGGGTGGTTTGAGGCTCCATGACTTTATATCTCCATGAGGGGCTCATGGTCAGGGCTCAGTACTTGTTTTCTGTGATAACTGGGCAGCGGCGGGCTGGACTCCGGCAACATGGCCCCCTCTGTCCCCACACCCGTCATTCCTCAGAGGGTTACAGCGATCTACAGGGTTTCCATCACTAGAAACTGTTCACGCCGATCTGACCCCATTGATAACAACTCCCCAAAACACACCTCCCTGTTTCTCTTTTATTTGAAGATGAAATTCATATTTCTACTATCTACTATAGGTGTATCTGAGAGAAAAAAAAAAAAAAAAAGTAATTTAAAAGCCTGGAATTCAAAACCCGCAAACCTTTGAAGCTAGAGCCAGCTGAAAAAATTGTAGTCAACTGTAGTCACTCCTGTTTATCACGAAGAGAAAAAAAGGTTCACTCCAAACAAAGGCGCTTACCGGGGAGAGGGAAAATATGAGAAGTATTTGGTCAAATGCCGTCCTCTGAGCAGCTTACCCAGCAAGGCATTTCACCCACCAGGGGCTTGGCCTCTCCCCCAACCCCAGGAAGTTATTAAGTTGAAAATAATTAAGGTTGCTACGTGATTTCACCTCTTGTGAAACCGCTAGAAAGGAATCCCGTCATTGTTTAATTAAAAAACGAAGGAGGGAAAGAAGGAAGGAAAGAGGGAGGGAGGAAGGAAGGAAAGAGGGAGGGAGGAGGGATGGAGGAGGGATGGGGGAGGGAAGAGAGGAAACCGTGAGATGTGCTTTAGAGGACGGGGCTCTCCCGGGGCGGGGGTGGGGGGAACATCTCTTCTTATCACAGAATGAGCTCATTTCCCACTCAGCTGGAAAGTGGTCCCTGCCAGGCCTTCCCCCTGTTGCTCCCACCCCTTGCCGGCACCTCTGTTTCGGCGGTTGCCTCTTTCCTGCACCCAGGAGAGAACAAAGGGATTCTGAAGTTCCTTTGGCACCATATGCCAACTTCTTCTAAAGGCGCACGGGGTCCCAGTTAGAACACTGAGCAGAAGTTCTGGATTCAGACTGGCTCCAGCGTTTCCCCGTTATGTGGCCTGGGGAAAGGTCCCTGGCTTTTGCTTGACTATGATTTTACTTACGTGCAAAACAGGATCAGTAATATACTTGTTCTGCCTATGTATTGAGACTGAACTCATTTTTTTTTTTTTTTTGGGTAGGTCAAAAATGGCCAAATATCAGTAATTCCATAAGGTTCTACCTGAATCAGTTAAAAAGGAAAGAGCATGGGAGTGTCTTGAAAGTGGTTAAGTGTTGTACTGATACAGTCATCAAGTCATCCCACAGGTAGTCGCTGAGTGTCTCTGAGATGCCAACACTGGGCTAAGTCGGCACGTACTGTGTGGACCCCGCTTAATCCTGCGACAACCCCAGGGATGGATGCGACTGTTCCTCATTTTATGGATGAGGAAACTGAGGCTCCTATGTCCAGAATCACATACCCTAGGACATTCAGTGGAATGTAGAGCAGCCAGAATTTGAACTCGAGCAGTCTGGCTTCCGAACCCAAGCTCTTCATCATTAATTAATCAATCATCAGTTATTTTTTTTAAAAATCTTTATATTCATTCAATAAATATTTATTGAGTTTTAAAAATGGGCCAGGCACTGTTCTAGGCATTGGGAATACAGTGATAAGGAAGATAAAGTCCCTGCTCCTATGAGAGAGAAAGACAACATACAGCAGATGAGTAAAAAGTATTACAGATGCTGGCAGTAACAGGAAGGAAGATAAGGGGTGGGGTGGAGAGGCTATCGTATAATGGGAAACTCTTAAAACCTTTGGAATTTTCTGAGTAATAGGGATGATAGGAGCATCTTTTGTTATAGTATTTGGTGTTTGGCTCTGGTTCCTGACACAGAGCTCCTAAAGCCTTTGGAATTTTGTGATAGGAACATGTTTTGCTCTAATGAGATGACTCTGGGCAGATCCCTGAATAGCTTCATGATGGGGACTGGTCACCGGAAAGACTGGATCTTGATGAGAAGCTTGGGACTTTCAGCCCTACCCCCGCTCCCCATCTCAGGGGAAGGCTGAGGGGCTGGAGATTGAGTTAATAGTTGATCATGCTTATGTGATGAAACTTCCATAAAAAACCCTGAATGATGATATTCAGGGACCTTCTGTGTTAGCGAACACATCCACACGCTGGGAGGATGGAGCAGTCCAACTCCACAGGGACAGAAGCTCCTTTATAATAAACCAGCAAATGTAAGTAGTCCTTGAGTTCTGTGAACAGTTGTAGCAAATTACTGAACCTGAGGAGAGGGGTCATGGGAACCCCCAGCTTATAGCTGGTTGGTCAGAAGTGCAGGAGGTCCAGGACTTGTGTTTGATATCTAATGTCAGGTTAGTCTTTTGGGACTGAGCCCTTAACCTGTGGGGTCTAACTCCAGGTCGTTAGTGTCAGAATTGAATTGAATTGTAGGATACACAATTGGTATCCAGAGAGTTGGAGAATTGGTTGGTGCAGGAAAAAAACCACACACACATTTGGTGTCAGAAGTGTTGGGAGTAGAAACAGAGCATATAGTTGGTGTCAGAAGTGGGATTTGTTAGAACAGCCCTGGCTCATGGAAACATGTGGCTTGAGAAGAGAGAGGATGAAAGGGTGGGGGATGAGGAACTTTTGATTCCTGGGTGGCCACGTGGTCCCCCATGGTGTGGAACAGCAGGAATGCTACAGTCAGTTACTAAAGATAAAAGTTGCTCATGGAACAGAGTTGGATCCAACTCCAAGGGAGTTGGTTCACTGGATGCATCAGGAAATGTAAACTAATAAGAAAAAAAGCAAAATATATTCAATACAGTGCTTTGGTTATTGTTGTCTGTAAGAGCTAAAATGAAATTAAAAGAAAATGCTCGGTTGGACCTTGATGCAAGACAAAGCTCAGATTTCAGTCAGTCTGCGCTTGGCTACCACCCTCAAAGCCACCCATAAAAGGAAAAGTTATGTGGGGACCACAGAGAGTACCCCCAAGGCCTCTAGTCACCAAGAAAGTAGTCTATGTGAGAGGAGGGAAGAGTCAAGAAACTTTTGAAACCAAGGGGGATAGTGTGAAGGAGTTGCCTCATTTTGTGGATCAGTGTCATCAGATTCCTGAAGAACCTTAACTAAAATGAATTTTGAGAGTGATTAACTCAGGGGCAGTACCCTTAGTTTGTAACACTGCAGGTAGAAGAGGCTCTTCTGATGGGTGGTCTGGGTGCTGGTATTGGAGGAGGCCAGGGTGGCTGGGACATCTGGAATGGAGCAAGAGCAGTAAGGGCAGCCAGAAAGGCAGAGCAGCTATGAACTGCGGCCTGGGCTTCTGGAGGAGGCCAGGGCCACCATCCAGGCAGAGGTGACGGTGGCCTGGGTCTGGGTGCAGGCGTGAGAAGTGGGTGGAGTGGGAATATACCTTGAAGCTAGAGGGGACAGCACCTGCTGATAGACTAGGTGTGTGAGAGAGAAAGAGAAGGCTGTTGTGTTTGTTATTCCAAGTCCACAGCTAATAGCTTGCAGAGGGAGGACTAGAGGTCCAGGCTCTTGATATTGGTCCAATGTTGTCCACCGTTCATTCATTTCACAAGCATTGATGGAGTGCTTGCTGTGTGCCTGTGCCTGGCGCCGAGGCAGACCTGCTCCGCTCACATACAGCTTACATTCTCGAGGGGAAGGCAGATTCCAAGTCCCAAGTGTCTAATGGCTACTATAATCACGTGGATGTAGAGAGGTGGGGGGTGCCCCAGGAATACAGGGGGGACCTCATTACCCCAGGCTTCCCTGGACCTGCAGAAGGACAAAGCTGGACCAGAAAGATAGCCAGCGTCTCCTGACCTCTTCCCAGGGGCTGGGGAGTACGCAGGGCAGCCTGCATCCGGGATCTCATTTTAATCTTGGTAAGAACCCTAGGAGAAAGGAATTATTTTTATTCCCCTTTTATAGATGAGAAAACCCAGGGTTCGGGGGAGCAGGGGCAGGTAGCTCAAGGTCACACAGCTGGCCGGGCCGAGACTCAAATCTCGAGATTTGGATCCTAAGTTTCACCGTCTTCTGTGTTCAACGTTCTCTGATATCAGCCCCTTCCCATGACTTCTTGGAGCAAAAGGGAAGTGATTAATAAATCAATATGTCACATAATAAGCATGGTTTACCTCCAGACAGTCCCCTGTGATAGAAGCAGGTGTGTTTTTTTTGGGAGGGGGTGAGCGTGAGGGAAACTTGATGAAAGTCCAGAATTTTCCCCACAAAGTCCACATGACCTTTAATTACTTACAGATTTAATAGAATATCATTCCACATGATTTATTCCACTGGAAGATTGATTAGTAATATAACTTGAATTGTATTCCATTTCCCCATGCAATTTAAGATGATTTAGTGCCAAATAAAGACTAACCTCAAAGCCCTTGCTTCAAAGAGCAGCAGTCCCCTTTCCTGTTCGAATGCATCTGGGAGGGAGAAATTGTGCCTCCCCACCGCCCCAGTCAGAAAGCAATTCCATCTCTCCTAACCTTTAACTAAGTGACGATCCGGGTCCTTGCAATCTTGGCCGTGGGTCTGGGTCACTGTCTCTCAGCCCAGGGTTTCTCAGCCTCGGTACTGTGGACATTTGGGTCCGTTCCTTCTCTGCTGTGGGCCTGTCCTGTGCACTGTAGGCCGGTGAGCAGCATCCCTGGCCTCTACCCACCAGATGCCAGGAGCACCCCCTGCAGTTGTGAATAACTAAAAATGTCCCCAGACATTGACACCTGTCCCCTGGGGGCAGAATCTTCACCCCTGGCTGAGAACGACTGATCCAGACTTCACTGATGTGGGGAGAGCCCAAGTATGTTCTTTAGAAAAGAACAAATGAGCACAATTAAATCTCACTTGCACATGTATAATTAAAAGAGGGGAAACTTTCTCGGAGGGATAAATCACACCTTTTGTTTCTTGTCTCTCTGGTCCCTGTTGTTACCTAGACACAGCATCCTTCAGGTCCACCTGGGAGACCCTCAGAGGACACTCGGGTGGACCTCAGGTTTTAATAGGGGTGTTGAGCAGGCAGCACGTTGTGACCTGTGAGTGGCTGGTACATTTCAGTCTGTTTCTTCCCCTCTATGTCAGATCCTGCAGGAACCAAAGGGACCCCGAGGCCTCCACATGAAAGCACAGTGGTCAGAATGTGGCTCCCCCAATGCAGGCTGAGTTCTCGGGCCAGGGAAACACATGTTGCACTTAGTACGTTGACTCTACCAGCTCCTGGGTTTTCAGCTTTTGGGAACCCCTGTCCCTCTGGGATGATATCTGATGTTACTGTGTGTATGTGTGTGTGTGCGTGTGCACGCATGTTTGAGTCTCTAACACATTGCAGACACTGATTATGGAAATTTGTGGGACAGTCCGCCTCACACCAGCCCCCTTCCCTTTTCCATTTTAGACAACAAATAAAACAGCCCTGTTCTCCTTTGCGGCAGGACCACCAAGGCTGAGCAAAGGGCCGCCAGCCCCTCCCAACGGTTCCCTGGTACTCTGCCGCACTTGGCTCTTTCAAGGACGGCTCAATGAGTGGCCTTGTTGAGACTTCCACTAAGGCCCGGCCTAGAAGGGACCATTAAAAACAGTTTAATCAGAACAAAAGAAGTTCTGTTCTTATTGTCCCCCTGGTTGCAGTTTGGATGCAGCAGCTGAAAATCTATCTGCACTAAAGCCACAAATCCGGATCCAGCCATGCCTCCTAGTTCGCCCTCCACAGAGATTTCTGGATGGATCTTTGGAGCAGATAATTTACAACGAAAGCAAAATGCAAGGAGAAGCCTTTTTATTTGGCACAAATGTTTCCTATTAAAAGCCTTCGAAAGCCCCTGGTAACTGGAGTGCTCCTTTTCCTGCCCAAGCTCAAGGTGATCATATTTATGCGTACAGGGCACCTTAAAAGAATTCCTGGCTTGGATGCCCATCCTGTCTGCGAGGAACAGTGTGGAAGCTGATGTGAAAAAGTATACAGAGGCAGAGGCATGTGAAAGGGAGTGTCTTTGGGTTGATTTTAAATGCCTGCCCTGGAAGCTTTGTGGTCAGTGATTTTCTGCTGCTGAGAAGTTCCAAACAGGTAGGGGCATTTGTGGTAAGCGTCCTGAACCGTCCGGAAACAGGGAGAATTGCCCCGAAGTGGAGCTGCTTGTGTGTCGTGAGGGGATGGGAATTTTTGTGGCCAGCTTTCTGGGACACAAAAGAAGCTCAGTGCTGCCTATTCTTTGGAATAGACCATTTAAAAGAGGTTGTTTTTAGGGCCTCCCTGGTGGCGCAAGTGGTTGAGAGTCCGCCTGCCGATGCAGGGGATACGGGTTCGTGCCCCGGTCTGGGAGGATCCCATATGCCGCGGAGCGGCTGGGCCCGTGAGCCATGGCCGCTGAGCCTGCGTCCGGAGCCTGCGCGTCCGGAGCCTGTGCTCCGCAACGGGGGAGGCCACAACAGTGAGAGGCCCGCATACCGCAAAAAAAAAAAAAAAAAAAAAAAAAAAAAAAAAGAAAAGAGGTTGTTTTTAAATTTTTGGTTTTCTAAAACTCGTTTTTAATTCTATTTTTTTCTCTATTGGCAAAGATGAAATTCCTAGGGAGACGAGGTTCAGAAGCTCATCTTATTTGACCTCGGGTTTCCTCGTCCAGATTTTTCCAGAATAGTCAGCTCGTGGGGTTGTGGGCTCCTTTTGCTGTTCAGGGCCTAATGCAGCTCAGAACCATTTTCATCCCAGCTCATGAGTAGCTCTGAACAAAAGGAGTCAAAGGAACAAGTCTTACTGTTTGGGCCTCAACTTGGGGGAAAATGTGTCTGTTAAGGCCCGAGGAGGACCCTCCGGTGCAGACGTCAAAGAACTAGCCAGAAAGCGACACGGGAACGGCTGGGTGGAAGCATTTCTGTGTGATGTAGAATAAAAGCCCCAAAGGGAATTCAATGCCAGGTGGATGTCACTTATGTTTCTCTCCTGGTGCCCAGCAGCCCCAGAGTCCAGGCCCCTGTCGTTCTTTATCCCCCGTGGAATTCCTAAGTGCCCATCTGGGGCAGTGAGGGTTATGAGGCTGTCATGAGACCACTACTTGTGATTAGTCACCATTTCTTTTTTTTTTAAATAAATTTATTCATTGCATTTATTTATTATTTTTGGCCGCATTGGGTCTTTGTTGCTGCACGCGGGGGCTACTCTTTGTTGCGGTGCGCGGGCTTCTCATTGTGGTGGCTTCTTTTGTTGTGGAGCACGGGCTCTAGGTGCGTGGGCTTCAGTAGTTGTGGCACGCAGGCTGAGTAGTTGTGGCTCGCGGGCTCTAGAGCGCAGGCTCATTAGTTGTGGCACATGGGCTTTGTTGCTCCGCGGCATGTGGGATCTTCCCGGACCAGGGCTCAAACCCCTGTCCCCTGCACTGGCAGGCGGATTCTTAACCACTGTGCCACCAGGGAAGCCCTAGTCACCATTTCTTTTTTTTAAAATTATTATTTATTTTATCTATTTGTTTTTGGCCGCGTTGGGCCTTTGTTGCTGTGCATGGGCTTTCTCTAGTTGTGGCAAGCAGGGGCTACTCTTCATTGTGGTGTGCGGGCTTCTCATTGCAGTGGCTTCTCTTGTTGCGGAGCATGGGCTCTAGGCACGCGGGCTTCAGTAGTTTTGGCATGAGGGCTCAGTAGTTGTGGCTCACAGGCTCTAGAGTGCAGGCTCAGTAGTTGTGGTGCACGGGTTTATTTGCTCCGTGGCATATGGAATCTTCCCGGGCCAGGGATCGAACCTGTGTCCCCTGCATTGGCAAGCAGATTCTTAACCACTGTGCCACCAGGGAAGTCCCTTAGTCACCATTTCTTAGGTAATTAGCATATGATGGGCACTTCCCATGGATTTTCTCGCCGACTCTTCCTGGCAACATGGGGGAGATAAATGAGAGAAATAAGTCTCCCCATTTTACAGATGGGAGAATGGAGACTCGGAAAGCCTCAGTAAACTGTGCAGGCTCCCACGGTGAGCAGGTGGAAGGTTCTGATCAGCAGGCCTGGGTGGGCTTGAGGTTCTGCTCCCAGTGATGCCAGTGCTACTGGCCCACCAACCACACGTTGAGAATCAAGGATTTAATTCAGGAGCCGGTCAACGTTTTCTGTAAAGTGTGGTTTACAGATTGTAAATATTTTTGGCTCTGCAGAGCATATGGTCTCTGTCCCAGCTATTCAACTCTGCGGTGTAGCATGAAAACAGCCATAGATAATATGTAAACAACTGGCGTAACTGTGTTCCAGTACAACTTTATTAACTAAAATAGGTGACTGAATGTGGCCTGTGGGCCATAGTTTGCTGACCCGTGACCTAGTCCCTAGACTGGATGCACAGTCTGCACCTCACAGAGACGTAGGGAGGCTGAAATGAGTTAGGCCCGTGACGTTCTGTGGCAGATGCTGCTGGTTGCTGGCCCTGTATCCCTTCTCCCCTCTTTCCTTTCTACCAGAACCAACATGATGCCAGTTAAAAATACCCGCTGATTAGCCTCTGTTGCAGCTAAGGATGGCTGTGTGGCCCTGCGATGGCTGATGAGATGTGAGGATGAGATATGTTGCTATCAGGAAAGGCTGTTGTTCCCCCTTGTCCCCCTCCTTCTTCTGTTCATCCTGCCTGGAAGGCTGATGTGATGGCTGGAGCTGGGCAACCGGGAGGACACTGAAACCATGAGGAAGCAAACCACAGGCTTCGGACAGCAGGGCAGGAAGCTTAAGAAGAGGAAGGTACTTGTGGTGTTTTCTGAGAAGCTACATCCACCTTGGACTTCCTACCTGTACACTTCCAGTATGGGAAAAAAACACACCCTCTTTTGGTCAAGCCATATGGGCAGGTTTCTGTTAATACAGCCACCCACATACAATCCTACCAGTCCAGTTCTGGATGCATAGTGAGTATTTAATAAGTGATTGATATTCAGTGTTGGTAATGTCAGAAGTGAAATCTTTGACCTCTTGGGCATCTTGAATGATGGGTAGGGTGGTAAGGTGGCATGTTTTGTCATGATATCAATTTTAATGCCTTTTTTCCCCTTTAATTCAGTGAGCAGTTAGGAGGTTGGATAAAGAAGTGGAAAGAGCAATGCCTTTGTATTTTTCATGCTGTCATCATTGTGCCTGTTTCTCTCCTTTCCCCAAAGACACAGTTGACCTCTGTCTGAATCATCCCTGTGCCCCTGGGTACTGGTACCTGCAACTCACCCACCACATGCTTGTAGAGGCTTGGGGGTGGAGACTTCTTGCCCAATATGATGGTTAATTTTTTTTTTTTTTTTTTTTTTTTTGCAGTACGTGGGCCTCTCACTGTTGTGGCCTCTCCCGTTGCAGAGCACAGGCTCCGGACGCGCAGGCTCAGCGGCCATGGCTCACGGGCCCAGCCGCTCCGCAGCATGTGGGATCTTCCCGGACCAGGGCACGAACCCATGTCCCCTGCATCGGCAGGCGGACTCTCAACCACTGTGCCACCAGGGAAGCCCATGATGGTTAATTTTAAGTGTCAACTTGACTGGGCTAAAAGATACCCAGACAGCTGGTTAAACATTATTTCTGGGTGTGTCTGTAAGAGTGTTTCTGGAAGAGATTAGTATTTGAGTTGGTCAACTGAGTAGAGATGATCAGCCTCACCAGTGGGGGTGGGCATCATCCGATCCATTGAGGGTCTGAATAGAGTGAAATATGGTGGAAGTGCCAATTCAGTCTGTCTGCCTGAGCTGGGACATCCATCTCCTGCCCTTGGACATCCTCACTCCTGGTTCTCAGGCCTTCAGACTCGGACTGAATTACATCACCAGTGTTCCTGTTTCTTTAGCTTTCAGAGGGTAGATTGTGGGACTTTTTGACCTCCATCATTGCATGAGCCAATTCCTACAATAAATATCGATAAATATTGGTTCTGTTTCTCTGGAGAACCCTGAATAATACACTCCCATGGCATCACTGTTGTTTGTCCATCCAGCAGTCCCTCTCCACCTGCTTCTTACAACAGCAGAGGAGCTAAACCTCGTACTTATTTTCCCAGCCTCCCTTGCAGCCAGGTGTGGACTTGTGACCTGCTCTGACCAATGGGATGAAAGGGAGGTCCACTGGGGACTTCTGGGAAAATCTTCAGTCCCAATAAAAAGAGAGAGGGGCAGAGGAGAGGTTCCCATGCCCAATCCCTTCTATCTTTGGCGCAGGTGGTGTGAGGGCATAATACCAGGATCTGTGGCAGCCATTTGTGACCTTAAGGTAACAAGTCAGAGAAAGAAAAGCCAACCCAATGAGGAGAGCAGAGAAGGGAGATGGAGACAGCCTGAGTCCTTGGTGACTCTGTTGAATTTCTGAGCCAATTCTAAAACCATTTTCCTCCTTACCTCTTGTTCTTCGAGATTATATAATAGCTGTATCATTTAAGACAGCAGCCAGGGTTTCCCTACAGCCAAACGCATCCCAAACACATCACCTTCTATGCAGTACCTTTTTAAGTTTAGTAAGCAGAGCTCTTCACAGGGTCCCTCACCCCCCAACCTCTTCTTCCTCCCCGTTCCCCACCTCAGTCCATGGCACCACCCTTTACCTGGTAATTCAGGCCAAAAACCTTGACATCCTCCTTAATCTCTCTTTCCCCCATGCCCTACATCCAGTCCATCTGGAAATCCTGTTGATCTGTCTTCAGAAGGAATCCAGAATCCAATCAGTTCAACATTCTTACAAACTTAGTGACTTAAAATAACACATGTTTATTATCTTTTAGTTTCTGTGGGTCAGGAGTCTCTGTTAGCCTAGCTGGGTCCTTTGCGGGACTGCAGTAAAGGTATTGGCCAGGGCTGGGTTCTCATCTGAAGGCTCAACTGTGGAAAGACCTGCTTCCAAGTTTATGTGGTTGTTGACAGGACACAGTTCCTTGCTGACCGTTAGCCAAAGACCACCCTCCAACTTTGTTCCCTAATGCTCCAGCCACAGAGACCTCTGGCTGCCTTAAACACATAAGCATGTCTTACTTCAGGGCCCTTGCACTTTCTGTTCCCTTGACCTAGAGTGCTTTTCCACGGGATGTGAGCAGCTCCCTCCCCACTGCCTTCAGCAGGCTCTGGTCAGACACATGTCCTCCAGGAGGGTTTACCTGACTACTGTAGCTAAACTAGCACTCTTGTCTCTCTCTGAACCCACGCTCTGCCTTACTGGGTCTTCTGTCTAACAGCCCCATTAGGATAGAAGCTCAACAAATCAGGAACTGTATTTGGTCCTTGTTGTTCACCCTGGACCCACCATTCTCAGGAGAGTGCCTGCTGGGCACATAGTTAGGCTCCATAAATATTTATTGCATGCAAACAGGCTGAACCTCTAGGAGGATGAACCCTTGCTCTTGAAGAAGAGGAAGAAAAGAGTTTAAGGTGCAAGGTAGGAGCAAAGACAGGGAAAAGCTAACCAACACACAAGCAAAAACCACTGGCAAATGACATCCACCCCTAATTAGCATCTCCGACCACGTGCCAGGCGCTGTCATCAGAGCTCAAGGCAGGTGGACTCTGCCGTTTTAGTGAGGGAGGTGGACAAGAGACCAGGAGCTGCACTGAAACGAGGTGAGTTAGGCTGTGGCAGAAAAAGTGCAGGGGGCTCTGCATCTCCTCTGTCAAGCAGGTATTTATTGAGCACTGACTGTGCAGGGTCCCGAGTTAGACCCAGAAAGTATAAAACAACGGTATCCAGTGTGCCTCTGGGACCTCAGAAAGCAATGGGCACGAGGCGTCCGCTCCTAACGTTCGGCCAGCAGTCAAGCAGGGCTGCAATTTGGAGGATGGAGAGACCACGTGGCAGTGATAATTCTGGTTCCCCAGGGTGTCTGTCTGTCTGCAAAACCCCAGCTCAGCTGGATGCTTGACCAGAAAGGGGATTCTTTGTTTTTTTTTTGTGGTACGTAGGCCTCTCACTGTTGTGACCTCTCCCGTTGCAGAGCACAGGCTCCGGACGCACAGGCTCAGCGGCCATGGCTCACGGGCCCAGCCACTCCGCGGCATGTGGGATCTTCCCGGACTGGGGCACGAACCCGCGTCCCCTGCGTCGGCAGGCGGACTCTCAACCACTGCACCAGAGAAGCCCAAGAAAGGGGATTCTTTGATCAAAGGTGGTGCTGGTATCTGCTGTTTCATTTTCACCCGCCTGGTATCCCTTCTCCGCTTTTTCTAGTGACGGCATCCCCTCATTTTGGAGGAACTGCTCCTGCCCCACAGCAGGCATGGGTCTCTGGTGAGGCTTTCAGTGCCTTGATCCCCACCCTGACCCAGGGACAGTCAGGTGACCCAAGTCAGGAAATCCAGGTGCTCCACTAACTGGTCCACGAGGTGAGCCAAGATCTGGACATCCTCTCCTGGAAGTGGATCCCCCCGCCACGCCCCCAGGGTCACCAGCTAACACTGTACGGTGGCTGAGACCCCCTGCCATGTGAAGAAAGCTTGTCTGTGGTAGGAAAAAATGAACATTCAGACAGATGCTGAATCAAAAGAGAGAGACAGAGAGAAACTCAGCCACAGAGAAGAAAGCACGGTAAGCCCCAGTACAGCCCAGACAGAGCTCCCTCTTAGCGGCACCACTTGGATTGGGCTGATACCACTGGGACTTGATAGACCCCCTGACTTACTGTAACAGCTCAGGGAAACTCTGCACTTTAATTAAAGACCGAGGAGGCCCGCAGTGAAGAAACCTGTTTATCTTTCTTGAGCTCATCATTTCTTAAACTTACTTGACCAGAAATTCCTTTTTCCACAGGACACGTGCGGACATTTTGATGACCAGGGAGAAAGAGACGGCGCATTCCAGGTGATGAGACAACAGAGGTGTGGAGGTAATATTTGCAACATACAAACTCATCTGGGCAGTGGGGCTTTTTTTTTTTTTTTTTGCGGTATGCGGGCCTCTCACTGTTGTGGCCTCCCCCGTTGCAGAGCACAGGCTCCGGACGCGCAGGCTCCGGACGCGCAGGCTCAGCGGCCATGGCTCACGGGCCCAGCCGCTCCGCGGCATATGGGATCCTCCCAGACCGGGGCACGAACCCGTATCCCCTGCATCGGCAGGCGGACTCTCAACCACTTGCGCCACCAGGGAGGCCCGGCAGTGGGGCTTTGAGGTAGCTTCTTGAAGCCAGAAGTAGGGAATTATCTAAATCCCCCCCAAACCTTCCTGCCTCTTGTAGGGTTCACTTCCTGAGTGAAGAGATCTGTGTCCACATGGGACCATTTTTACAAGATGACTTCTCTGAGTCACATTCCGTTGTTTTATCTATAAAAATTCTGCCTCGGAGACAGACCAGCTTTTTAAACACAGGATGGTTTTATCTCCTTGGCCTGTTTATTGCTTAATGCCAAGAAGGCTTTCTGAAGACACAGATGCCTTGAACTAACCTCCAAGCGAGGGGGACTCAGTGTGGTCACACTCAAAGGATTTATTTTTCCTCTTTCAAAAATGGAAATGAAAGAACCGAAAGTCTGTAAATTAAATTTTCTGGTTATAATGATGCTTTTGAACCACTGTAAATCATCCTTTTGTTTCTCGGGTTCCCACCTCCCAGCCCCAGCAAATTCCCACAAGGCATTTGGGAATCAAAGAATATTACCCCATAAAAACAAAATCAGGGCCATAGTGCCAGAGACATGGAGGGACATGGGAGCCACAGATTACGGTGGGGATGGGGGTGGCTGGAGGCATCAGCAGCTTCTACCCTTCGCCGGAGTCTAAAGAAAACATGTCAGACTCAGTGTCTAAACAGCAGCTGCAGGAAAAGGTCTGGCTCTGAGGTGACTGCAATCTTTGTAACCACTTTGATGTCTGGGAACATCACGCTTCCTGGCTTTGCAACCACAGATCGCTAACTGGGAACACGGTCTTCAGACGCGGCTGGGCAGGGTCTGGCTGGTGAGGATGCTGAGCTTCAGACCAGGAGAAATGGATGAGCACCCAGCAACACCGAGTCTGAACTCTGCTTGGGGACAGAGGCCCAGGCTGGTTTGGGCTGAGTTCTCTTGGCTCTAAGAATTAGGCATCCGTTTAAGTCAACCCAGGGAATATGTTGGTATCGTAAAGACACTCGTGTCCGGGGATCTGGGCACAGGGAACCATCAGACCCCAGGAAAAACTGGAGTTAGAAGTTATTTCTGGAGTTAAGCAGCCCAGATGCTCTTGAGGTTCACCTCAGGGCCTTTGCACTGGCTGTTGCCGCTACCAGGAGCAACTATTCCCTGTTTGTCACATGCCTGACTTCTTCTCAGACATCTGCTTTCCAGACAGGTCTCCCCCTCTTATTTCCCTCAGCCTCTCTCTTGTCTCTGTTTTCCTTTTCAGAACTTCTCACTCACTCGTTTCTCGTCTGTCCCCCCCAACTAGAATATAAGAAATTTTGAATGTCTTTCCACAGCTGCTACCTCAGGGCCTGTATAGAGACTGCCACATGGTAGAAACTAAATACATATATGCGAATGAATCATGAATAAATAAAATCTCAGGGCTGCCAGGTACAGTCACTCAGGGTGTACACTGCACAAGTCCAGAGGTCACCACTCTCAGACAAGGATGGGAATGGTGATCCAAGGGAATGTAGTGCACAACCTGTGCCTCTGGACATGGAGGCCCTGAGCTCCTTTGCAATGCCGGCTTGCTCACAGCCCATAATGGCTGTGTTCACTTCACTTTCTACCTCCTGACCTGGACTCACTCCCATTTTCTCATGATAAGCCTCATTTTTCTGGAATTTTCTACTTGAATACTCGAGAGTGAATCTGATAAGCCTGGCTAGTGTCTTGCTCTAAGCCATGTCATTGATCACTCTGGCCAGCATGGAATGGTGGCCCTTAGGTGGCCTCCTCTAGCCTAATCATCTCTGGCTAGAGAAGGGACAGGGTTGCCTGTGGTGGGCACTCGGGGTCATGCAGGTACTTCACACAACATCCCAGCCAGGTGGTACTGTTATTAAACCTGTTTTACAGGTGAGGAAATGGGCTCAGAGCCTGATATCGGGCCACCTGAGCTCATGTTTGATTTTATTGCTTTGTGGTAGTGAAACCCTGGGAAAACTGCTTACTCTCTCTGAACCTCAGTTTCCTCATCTGTAAAAAGGCCTGATTTCAGAATACTGATTTCCAAAGTGCTATGACGATTAAATGTGGTCACGCAGATGAAGTGCCTGGAAACCTAGACTATTTAGCTATTGTTGATAAGAATGTCTGTAAGTCTGTTTTCCTTCCATCTGACACGGAAGTGCTTTACACTCTTGTCTGCAGTGCTGCTGGGGGCGGGCAGCTTGTACACACTCAGAACATTGGGTAAAAATGGGAAAAGTTGGCTTTTAGGGTTTGTGTCTCCAGGACTCAGTTGTCTGGGGGCACGAGCCCTTGGATGAGAAAAGGAAACCACACTCGAATACTTGAACATGTGGCTTTTCTAATCTGTAGGTACTGTTGAGGTTGTTTTGTCACCTGACCTCCCCTGTGATGCTGGGCTATAAGGTGACATTAGGGATGGTGCCTCGGGGACAGGGTACCAGCGACAATCCCAGCTCCTGATTCTGAGTCAGGCAGTGTTCCTGACAGAAACCAAGAATTGCTCTCAGCAAGTACATTCATTTACTCAGCAATTATTTGTGAGTGTCAACTATATACAAGACGCTCTTCTGGGCTCTAGTGAACAAATCAGACCAAAATCTGCACCCACATTCCAGTGGGGGAGAGAAACAATAAACATGTGACTATATAATATTTCTGGTGGTGGTAAGTGTTATAGAGAAAAAGCATTGAGAGGAGGAGAGGAAGGCAGGAGTGGGGAGAGGTTGATTCTGGTAGGGTGGGCGGGGAAGGCTTCAGTGACATTTGAGCAGAGACTTTTTAAAAATATTTTTTCCATTTCTGTAATTTTATTTTAATTAAATTAAATTAATTTATTTATTTTTTTGTCTGCGTTGGGTCTTCACCGCTACGTGCGGGCTTTCTCTAGTTGCGGCGAGTGGGAGCTACTCTTCGTCGCGCTGCGCGGGCTTCTCATTGCGGTGGCTTCTCTTTGTTGCGGAGCATGGGTTCTAGGCCTGCGGGCTTTAGTAGTTGCAGCACGTGGGCTCAGTAGTTGTGGTGCACTGGCTCAGCTGCTCTGTGGCATGTGGGATCCTCCCAGACCAGGGCTCGAACCTGTGTCCCCTGCATTAGCAGGCGGATTCTTAACCACTGCGCCACAAGGGAAGTCCCTTGAGCAGAGACTTGAAGGAGGTGAAAGATGGAGCCGTGTGGATATTGGCAGATGAGCCTTCCAGGCAGATGGTGCAGCAAGTGCAAAGGCCCTGAGGTGGGCAATTTACTACAAGGCAGAACCTAGGACACAACTGATGCTTCTTGCTTTACCCAGAAGAGCCCCTTAGTGTAGAATTGGCAGATATAAAATACGAAATGTCCAGTTATATTTGAATTTCAGATACACAATGACTAAGTTTTAGTATAAGTATGTCCCACACAGTTTGGGACATATTTATATTTTAAAATTAATCATGTGTATCTGAAATTCAAATCTAACTGGGTGACCTATATTTTTAGTTGCTAAATCTGGCAACCTTACTCAGCGGTCCGTCATTGTGTGAGCTATGGAAATAAAAGTTGTGGGCTGGCTCTATGGAGAGGTATGGCTGGAAGAAATAAGGGAGTCAGAATCAGGCTGCCCGGGATTTGAATGCTGGCTTTGGCCTTCACTAGCCATGTGGTCTTGGCCAAGGTCTTTGACGTCGGTGTCTCCATATCTTCATCTGTGAAATGGGAGACACGGCATCTAATTTCAGGGCCATTCGAAGATTCAAGATAATCTGTAATAGGAATTCCCTGGCGGTCCAGTGATTAAGACTCGGTGCTTCCACGGCAGGGGGCGCAGGTTCGTTCACTGGTCGGGGAACTAAGATCCAGCATGAAGTGCTGCGTGGCCAAAAAAAAGAGAGATAATCTGTAATGTGCTCAATTAATGTCATTAATGTAACTCATTAGTGTTAGCTGTGTCATTAATGTAACTCTCATTAATCTTCGCATCGTGTGATAGATGAGCTGAAATCTGTTAATCTTCCCTAATTATCTTTTTACATGAGTCAGGACTAACCTGTTTAGAGTGACGCTGTGCCTGGTGGGGGGAGATAACAAAGATAAAACCCAAAGTAGAACACAGAATAATTAAAAAAACGGGGGGGGGGGTCAGAAAGAAAGTGAGGGAGGGAAGAGAAGGAAGAAAAAACAGGGATGGAGAGAAGCATGGTGCAGGGCAGTGAAGAGCTCCCAGGACCCTGGAGGCCAGGAGCCCCAGTTCGAATCCCAGCTCTGCCCTGACTTGCTGTAGGGTTTTCAGCGCCACAGTTTTCTTCTGGGTCTCAATTTCTCTACCTTCAGGATGAAGGAAATGAACCACACAGGGGGAGGACTTTGGTTGTAACTTACTGGAAACTCAATATACAATGGCTTAAACTATCAAACATCTTTTTCAATAAGCAAAGAAATAAACTTCCAGCATAAGTATGTCCCGAATAACACATAGGACATACTTAAACTAAAAATTATTCCTTTTTTTATCTGAAATACAAATTTAACTGGGCATCCTATATTTTTATTTGCTAAGTATAGCAACCCTAGACCCCCTTCTTGCTCTATTGAACCGGAGAAGTTCTGTTTCTGTTTTCTGTGTTGCGCATCTGTGAAAAGCTTCTTGACCAAAAGTTTCAGCTGCTGAAAAAAAGAGAAGGTCTGTAAGCTTTAGATCAGCATGATTTCCATGGCCCCTCCCAGCTCCCTGGGGCTGTATTCTGCAGGGTTCATAGCTGTGGGCAACAGAAACCATCTGGGGCTAACTGGTGCAGAAAAAGTGCTCACCAAAGGATCTTGAGAGGCTTACAGCAGGCCCAGAAAGGCCAGGGAACCAGGCTTGGGGGCTCTGCAGCTGGGAAGATGGCCCCCAAATGCTCTGCAGGATAATAGCTTCTGGGGTGGATGCCTCTGACTGGCTGAGACTTGGTCACATGCCAATGCTTTGTCTGCAAAGCAGGCTGGGACAGTGCATGTCAGGGTGTTCAGCTCCTATTTGGGGATGGGGGGGCAGGGGCTGCTTCCCAAGATGGGGAATTCCCAAACATAAGAAAAGGTTCAGGGACTTCCCTGGTGGCTCAGTGGTTAAAAATCCGCCTGCCAATGCAGGCAACACAGGTCCGAGCCCTGGTCCGGGAAGATCCCACATGCCACAGAGCAACTAAGCCCGTGCGCCACAACTACTGAGCCTGCGCTCTAGAGCCCGTGAGCCACAACTACTGAGCCCACGCACCACAACTACTGAAGCCCATGCACCTAGAGCCCGTGCTCCACAACAAGAGAAGCCACCGCAATGAGAAGCCCACGCACCAAAACAAAGAGTAGCCCCCGCTCACTGCAACTAGAGAAAGCCCGTGTGCAGCAAAAAAGACCCAACACAGACAAAAATAAATAAAAATCTTTTTTAAAAAGGGTTCAGATGTAGCTGGTAGGAGGGAGGTGCTTGGAAGCAACAATGACCAACACTCTTGCTCCTAAAGAAAGAATTCTGAGTGTTGATGTTTCTGGGTGAATTTTCTGACCTGGGCGGGAGGGTGAGTTTATCAGAAAATCAGTTAGAGCAGGAGTGCCAGCGGGAAGCGGACTCTGGAGAGGGTGAGGGTCTGACTTTGCCTGGAGGCGAGGGAGTGGCAGGTTCTGTCTTTCCCGCCTCTCACTCAGTGTTGCTGGAACAGTGAATTAAATGGAGCTGCTTAGAAATGCCCCAGCCTTGGTGGTCCTTTGGCCTGGGGCAAGGGGAAGGCTGGGTTAGTCCTTCAAATCCAGCAGAGCCCTTTATAAGGCCAGAAGCGAACTGGGTTCCTGAATCAGACTGGTAGATGGGTTTTCTTTGGTCTAACAGTTCAGAAACAAATGGAATTAGTTGCTAACAAATGCACATTGAGAGTTTTCACATATAAACCCAAACTTCCAGCTTCTCTTAAAAATTAGGACTCTCTGGTAACATTGGGATCAAATTCCTGGACGGCATCACCCGTGGTAATGTGGTTTCCAGTTCACCTGGGTCCCCACCCCTCCCCTGTTGTATCTAGACCCCGGGTCCCTCGCCACCTGTCAGCATGTCTGTGCTCATGGTCCCCTTTAGAGGAAAGTTAGTTGTAACTTCAGACATGTACAGCCTTGCCCCTCAGTGTAGAATCCTCAGACCAGGAGCATCGGTCCACCCTGGGGACTGGGTCAAAGTGCAGAATCTCAGGCACCCCTGGGACTGGCCGTGTGGGAATCTGCATTTTGACAGCTCCCCAGGGGTGTGTGTACAGTCGGATGAAGAAGTGTGGCTTTAGGATCAAGCAGGGGGGAAAAGATCATGAAACCACCATACGGTGAGGAGTCTGGGCTGTGTAGACGGATGTGGCTTTGGATGAGGTTTCCGTCGTAGATGAGCTGTGTGACTCTGGGCAAGGCACTCTCGGAGTCTCGATCTCCTTCCCGCGGTCTGAGAAGCAGAATAGGCCCTTCTGTGCTGGAGGGTGACATGAGCTAAGGCAGCACTGGGCTTAGCAGGTGCCTGGCAGAAGGGAAAGCCCTGGACTTGTCAGCAGCTCTTATTCATGTCTGGGAGGGAGGAAAGGGCTCCCTCTAAAGCCGAATTGAGAATTGTTAAGTTCTCAAAACCAAATCAGATTTCCTCCAATCGAGGAAGAACTAACAGCCATGCTAGTAATAAACAAAACCGCAGCTTCCCACTAGCTGTTTGGGAGACCCTGGAAATCCCTCCTTGGGCATCAGCTTTCTCTGGAGGTGTGTGTGTGTGTGTGTGTGTGTGTGTGTGTGTGTGTGTGTGTGTGTGTCTTTGTTGCCTGTGTTTTCCATTTGGAACGGTGGCTACTGCCACGTGTATTTAAGACTGATTAAAAACTGTTTAGTATCTTACTCCTCTGTTTAAAAAATTGTGCAGAGAAAGTCCCAGCATGAGCAAGCATGAATATATCTCCAGTGCAATGAGAGATCTGCATGGAAAGCAACATTGAATTATAGGTGTGCTAAAATCATTTCCTCTCTCGGGTAGATCTCTTTGCACACAAGGATTTTTTTTTTTTTTTTTTTTTTTTTTTTTTTTTTTTGCGGTATGCGGGCCTCTCACTGCTGCGGCCTCCCCCGTTGCGGAGCACAGGCTCCGGACGCGCAGGCTCCGGACGCGCAGGCTCAGCGGCCATGGCTCACGGGCCCAGCCGCTCCGCGGCATGTGGGATCCTCCCAGACCGGGGCACGAACCCGTATCCCCTGCATCGGCAGGCGGACTCTCAACCACTTGCGCCACCAGGGAGGCCCTGCACACAAGGATTTTAAAGCCTGTGCATGAGAAGGCTCTCGGCCCCTATTCCCTACTGGGGTCTGAGGCCGAGGTCATCAGGCCTTGGCTAGGTGGGTGGACAGAGGGAGCAGCCCTCAGGCTCCCTTGGCTGTGTAGGGCGCCCCCAGGGAGCCCTCAGGCCTGCTGCGCTTCCTCCAGGGCAGATGGTATAAGAGTTCTGCCCATGAAGATGAGGTCCCTATCTCCCGCTGAATGTGCGTGTCAGCAGAATTCTTTTCTTCTTTTTATTGCTTTGGAGACATATGCTGACTTGGTCAAAATCGCTTCAGCAAGATGTGACTGATGATGTATGAAATGAAAACTGCTTACCCAGTGCTGGGAGGCCGGCGAGTGAGGGCTGTGGACACTCGGCCAGGCTGGCCAGACACAATAACACCCCTCACATTTCCAGGCCATCTTTCATCTGGGAGAAGCTGGCCCTGGGGTGGAGCAGATTGGGGAGATCGGGTTACGGCCCAGGAGTCCAGTGCTGGGTGCCCCGGCTTGGGGAACCACAGCTGGGGTCGGGTGGCTGGGGGCTGTCTGCTGGGGAAATGAGATAGGCCCCAGGGAAGTTCCTGGGCCCCGGATGGCATGGGGCGGGGGGTGGGGGGTGGGAGCTGGGGGACAATGAGACGGATCGGAATGCGGAATGCGGGGATCCCCCTTTCATCTCTGATCCCTTCTCCCTCTCTGCCCTGCTCTCTCCTGCTCTCCCGCCCCTGCCCCTGCCCTGGATCTCTCCTAGTCAGGATACATTTGCTTTCCTCTGTCTGGCCAAAAAGCAGACCATCATGAAAAGTTGTGTTGTTATTTTTAAGCTTAGGAGGCTTTCCTGTTAACATATTTTCCTTTTCATCCAGATGGTAACTAACATCTATCAAATGCTTTCTCTGTGCCCCAGGCACCGTGCAAAGTCCTTTACATGAGTTGAATTAACTTCTGAATCCTCCCAGCAACCCTAGGAAACAGGTGCTATTTGTCCCCCCATTATACAGATGGGGGAACTGAGGCACAGAGAGGTTAAGTCCCTGGTACATGGCTGCAAGTGGCAGGGCTGAGGTGTGAACACAGGCTGCCAGCTCCCACCCAAGTCTTTCTCTAAACAATCTCGAAGCCTTTGCTGGTGGCCTCTGCTCTCAAACCAGCATCTGATGTGCTTCCAGGCAGATATTCTTGTTTGCATGAGTGCATTCATTCATTCAGCAATCAAGCAAGCATTCAGTGGGGGCCTGGTGCAGTCTGGGGGACTCCTTTAAGGGAGGAAGCAGGGAAAATAAAGAGCCCCCCTACCCCCGGCATGAATCACAGGAAAAATAAGGTTAAATAGGGCGTGGTGGGAGTTCAGAGGGAACCTGGTCTCTTCCGGGTCTCAGATATGGAAAGCATATCGTCTCCATCTCGCAGGGGGAAAGATGGCATACCAGAGCAAGGGGGGCGGGGTGAGGGCTCCACGAGATGCCTTAGCCTGGTGCCTGCACAGTCAGCCCTCAATCCACTGTGCTCTTTAGGTATTGGCCGTGCTTACTGCTCTTCATTCAACAGGTACTTATTGAGTGCCTGCTGTGTGCCAGGCTCAGGTGAGATGCACGGAGGGTAAACCATAATCCTTGCTTCAGGGCCTTCCCTGAAGGGAAGGGCCTTCAGGGGGAACAGCGCAGACGCCGGCCAATCAGTTGTTTTCAGATGTAGACTGGTAGCACCAATACCTGTGGCCTCCACCCCCAGCCTCACTTGCTTGTTAAAATCCCCCCCCCCCAACCCAAGAGATTTGACAGTGGATTAAAAAGCAGAAAAGGCTGCTGCAGAGGAGTAGTCTTTCAGACTGGAAGAAAGTAACCTCCTTCATCTCAGCTGGCATTGGAGGTGGCATAGCAGTTGCAGTGGCTTTGCCCCCGGAAGGCCAGCCCCGGGGGCACAGGCAGCCCTGGGGAACAGAGCCTGGCGGCCGTTCCTCGCTCTGCAGGGCCTGTGCTGCGCTTGCTGCTCTCCCTGCCTGGGAGGCCTCTCCCTGGCAAAGCCATGTCTTCCTCATCCTTCCAGGACTCAGGTCAATGGCATCTCCGCCAGGAGATCCCCTGCCCACCTCCCTCCACCCCTCCCTGTTCATTCACTCCTTCACTCTATCACAGGCCGACGTGATCTGGGTGGCATACGCTCTGGTGGACGCTGGACCAGCCAGTGCCCCTCTGACTGCCTCAGCAGGTCCCTATGTTGGCTCTCACCCTCCACAGTGCCCACCCAGGGCTCTCCCCCTCGACCCTCCTGCGCGCCCCGCTTGGCCTGGCTCCAGCAGATGAGCGTACTGCATCCTGCCTGAGAGAACCGATGGCTGAGCATGGCCTCCCCTCCCACCCCTAAACCATGTATCAGCTTCCCGCTTTGTCTCCCCTGGCCTGAAAGCCAGCTTCGTGGTGGAGGCCAGTGGGTGAGCTCACTCTCTCCTGTCCCCTCCAGCCCAGCACTGTGCTGGCACTGGGATGGGCCACATAATTTGCAGGGCCCAGTGCAAAATGAAAGCGGGGACCCTTTATTCGTAGATCATGAAGAGCTGCAATGTGGCAATAGCAGAGCATTAAGCCAGGTGTGAGCGTGGGGGCCTGGGCACCTACCGGGTCACATGCCCGTGGAGCCCACCCTGCGTGACACCCAGGAAGTGCTCAACAAACCTTTGTTGAAGGAAGGCGTCAGTGGAAGAAGGCAGGTGGAGGGGGCTTTCACAGTGCCTTGATTGACAGGTGGGCAGAGGCCCAGCCCTGGGCCAGGGGGCCCAGGACCTGCTCCACCTCACAGCCTGGAGCCTGTGTAACAGGGCCAGGATGTGATTGAAATGGCTAGGGCCCACAGCCTTGCATTTCTCTTCTCCTCACCTGGCCTCTGGCCTCTCCTGTCTCCACCCATGTGGACCCTCAGGCTGCCATCTTGTCCAGAAGCCTCCAAAAGGCTGCATGGCAGAACCACCTATGCTGCAGAAAACTCCAGAAGATCAGGTTCCTCTTTACCAGCCCTGGAGCTTCTGCCTCCCCCAAGTGAGGCTTAGCCAGACCCCTCCCCCCAAAGGACACCCCTGTGCCCAAAGTCAGCCCTTCACCCTTTATCCCAAAGTCCCTCTGGTCACCCTTCATCTAGCCCATCATCTGGCAACCACTGGTTTGTGAGTTTGCCTCTTTGGGGCAGGAAAGGGAGGAGGCAAGATTGAACTTGATCATGGTCCTCACTGCCACTCTGAGTCAAGTGTTATTTTGCTCCCAGTTTTACAATGAAACGGAGGCTCTGAAGAGCAGTAGTTTACTCAAGGTCCCATAGCAGGTTCTGAGTTGTTTGGGGCGCCTGTGTGCCATGCCCAGTGTGAGCTGGGCCCCAAGTGGGCAGCTCAGTGTCATTCGTGGGATGAATGAATGAGGGGAGGGAAGAAAGGAGGCCAGGAGCATCTGGTGAGGCCTCAGGCACAGACACTCAGAGGTGAACTGGATGCAAGGCCAGCTGTGCGCTCCTCAGGTGTGGCCAGGCAGGGGCTGGTGGAGAAGGTCAGACAGTGACCGGGGGACTTCCCTGGTGGTCCAGTGGGTAAGACTCCACGCTCCCAATGCAGGGGGCCTGGGTTCGATCCCTGATCAGAGAACTAGATTCTGCATCTGCGTGCATACTGCAACTGAGAATCCGCATGCTGCAACTAAGAGTTCGCATGCCGCAACTAAGAAGTCTGCACACCACAACTAAAGATCCTGCGTGCTGCGACTAAGACCCGGCGCAACCAAAATAAATGGATAAATTTAAAAATAAATAAATATTAAAAAAAAAAAAAGGCAGTGCCAGGCTGGGATATCTGGTCTCAGGCTGAGGAGTGGTTGGGCCCCCAAGGAAGGGAGGTAGGGAGGAATTCTCCAGCTCACACAATTTCAGTCATTCAACAAATAATGACTGTGCAGCCACAGTGGCTACCAGGCCCTGGGCTCAAGGACATCTGAGGGAGTCCCACCTCAGCCCCCAGGGAGTTCTGTTTCCAGTGGGAAGGCAAGGCAACAAAGAAGGCACTAATAACTCAGTAATTCCAGACGGTGGGAGGAGGAGTTAAGGAAAATAGAACAGGTGTGCGCGGGGATGAGGAGGGGAAGGGACCTTATCTCCGATGGTCTGGGAGGAAGTGGCACCTGAGTGGCACCTGGAGGTGGAGGCTTGGCCAGATGGCAGGGGTGGGGAGGGAGACTGGGAGGGGAGACAGCTCCAGGCAGAAGGGCTGGCAAGTGCAGGAACAGGCTGGCCACAAGTTCGGGGAGGGATCCGCGTGTCTGGAGTAAGGGGGGGGCAAAAGGCGAGAGGGGCTCGGGTGCCACCTCCGCCAGGAAGGCTTCTCGTGTCGCCGCGCTTCCTCCACACTCCCCCAGCTTGTTCTACCGCAGCGCAAATCCCATGGGTGCCGCTCAGGCCTCCTTCCCTGTCCGGACTACGAGTGCGGAGAAAGCAGGGCCGGCTCGGATTCCTCTCTCCGCATCCCCGCGGCGCCCGGCCCGGCGCTGGGCACCCTGTGGGCACTGGGTAAATATTTGCAGAGCGCACTAGAAGGAATGAATGAACCCATTGGGCGCCGCTGGGGGGAGGGCGGGGCCGAGGGCAGGTGGGAGGCCGCCGACGCGGGAGGGGCCCTCGGAAGCCCGTCCTCCTCCTCCCCCTCCTCCTCCTCCTCCCAGGCCCCAGCGCGTACCACTCTGGGGCTCCCGAGGCGGCCTCTCGTGCGATCAAGGGCGCGCAGGGCTGGGAGAGCGACCTGGGGCCCTTCTTCTGGGCGCCGGAGTTCGGAAGAGGGTGGGTCCCCGCCGCCCCAGAGCAAGAGCGCGAGAGGAGCCGAAGGAAGGAGCGCCCGCTCTCCCGCCGCCTCGCTGCCACCCCGGCGCTCGCTCTCCCGGCTCCTAGGTTTGCTGGCTGCTCCTCCCACCCGCGCCCGCCTCTTTGCTCGCGCTCTCGCTCGCTCGAGCCGGTTTCCGAGCCCCGCGGTGCGCCCGGACGAGTGCGGGGCGAGGGGCCCCGGGGCCAGCGCCGAGCCGGGGGCGGGGGTCCGGGCAGAGCGCAGCCGGCCGGGGAGGGGCCATGTCCGGCGCGGGCGCAGAGGGGCCCGTCTACAGCAAGTGACCGAGAGCGGCGTGGACGGCCGCCTGCCCCGCTCCGTCACCTGGGGCGGCGCGGGCCCCGGTGCCGGGTGCCCGGAGCCCGGGTCGCGCGTAGAGCCGGCGCGATGCACGTGCGCTCGCTGCGCGCCGCGGCGCCCCACAGCTTCGTGGCGCTCTGGGCGCCCCTGTTCCTGCTGCGCTCCGCCCTGGCCGACTTCAGCCTGGACAACGAGGTGCACTCAAGCTTCATCCACCGGCGCCTCCGCAGCCAGGAGCGGCGGGAGATGCAGCGCGAGATCCTCTCCATCTTGGGCTTGCCCCATCGCCCGCGTCCCCACCTCCAGGGCAAGCACAACTCGGCGCCCATGTTCATGCTGGACCTGTACAATGCCATGGCGGTGGAGGAGGGCGGCGGGCCCGACGGCCAGGGCTTCTCCTACCCCTACAAGGCCGTCTTCAGTACCCAAGGCCCCCCTCTGGCCAGCCTGCAAGACAGCCACTTTCTCACCGACGCCGACATGGTCATGAGCTTCGTCAACCTCGGTGAGTGAAGGAGGGAGGGAGGGGTGCGCGTCTTGGCCAGGAGTCGCTTTGGGACAGGGAGGGCGCCGCTCCTTACATCCAGCCCGCCCATCTTTCCACTCCCGGTAGTTTTCAAAACGGCAGTGCCTGGCCGAGGGTCTCCCACCCACCTGCCTTAGTGGACCCCAAGCTGCGCGCGCCCCAGGTAGGGCGAGCCGGGCTCATCTGGCCTGTGGGAGTTCGGGGGAAGTAAGGACCGGTCTGAAGCCCTCTCTGGGTTAAGTCGGCGACTGCACCTCTGGGGCGGGAGGCGCCGGGCGGGCCGCGGCTCAGTTCAAAGCGCGGGGCTCGGTCATGTGAGCTGTGCCCGTACGGCTGGGCCCGCGCTACCTGGATTTAAAGGGCCCTGCTCCGCGAAGCTGACTTCCCGCCCTTTCTGAGCCCCTCTCTGCCCTGCCTGGCCCTGGCATCGCGGGCGTTGCACTCCCTTCCCCGCCCTGGCAAGCCCTACCTGTCCCCTCGCGGTGCGCCCGCCGTAGCGTGCTGCGCGCCCCGAGCGCCTCGGGGCTCCTTTCCTGACCACTGGGCGCCCCTCTCCCTCTCAGCTCTCCTGGCTGGAGCTGGGGAAAAAACGTTGCCATTGCGACCTTTCTATTTTAAATATTTAATGATAGGTCCCGGACTGGCAGAATCCATTTTCAGCGTTTATCACGTGTGGCGCGCAAACCACGGCTTCTGGCTATTGGGTGGCGAGGGATCTCCCAGCAGCCGCCGCCGGGGGAGGCTAGGGGACCCGGCTTCCGACTGGAGCCGCGACGGCCCCGGGGATCGGAGGCTGGCGCTGCGGCGGGGGTGGTGCTCTCGCTCCATCTGTGCACATTCACCAGACTTGCTCAGACTAACCCCCGACTGCGCGCTATAGGGCTCATGATCAAATATTTGGTTTCTGAGATAACACGCCCCGATAGCGCTGTTTCCCGAGCCGCTTTCATTCTACAAGTGTCACTTGCTGCGAAAATACGAAGTCAAGACAGCAAACTCACGCCCACCGGCGCTGTGTCAACAGGGAAATAATGATCCTGAAGCCCCCCGCGGGGCACCTGGGGCGTGGATGGAGGGCGCCGGGAAGCGCGGCTCAACCTTAATGCTTCCCGCGCTAGATAAGGTCCCTGGAGTCCCCGGGACTCCATTGTCTGTCCTTAATAATAGCCCAAAATCAAATAGTGAAACGAGCCTCAGCGAGCAAGGGGTGGGAGGTTTAGATGCCAAAATGACTTCAAGAAAGTTTAAATTATACTAGGCAGCCTGTTAGAATGAGACAGCTCCATATGTCCTGATTTAGAACAATCTCCAAGATGTATGGGGTGGAAAAAAGCAAGGTGCAGATCAGTGAGGTTACATACGTGCTTGTATATCATGCTCTCCCACTGGAGGAAGACGCCGTGGATTGGAAATAGATTTTATGGGGGAGGGCCGAACTGGGGCTGGGGCCTTAGGGATTTGGGAGCTGCGGCCTGATTTGTCATTGTCTGCAGTTTGGTGTATGATTTTTTTTTTCAATGTGTATTTGTGACCTCTACTAGAAGCTAAAGAAAAACCCCAAATACGTACATACAAATAAATTAACTAAAGCAGAGCTCTGTATCCACCCTGAAGCCAGGGGTTAACCAGGGCCCTTTCTCTGGCTGGGGATTTATGGTATCTTCTGTTCTGCTGGATACCTGTGACTCCCAGTGAATGCCAGCAGGTCCCAGTGGCGGCCTTCAGAGCCTGGCTGAGGTCATTAAAGAGGTATTTGTAAGCCCTGCTTCTGTGGAGGGCTCTGCAAATGCAGTGCAGAAAGCACCCTGCTGCTTATGGACCAACCGCGTGGCCAGACACGGGCTCCTCCCATGCCAGAAAAGGACCAGGTTGCCAACTGGGCACCTCTGGGAAACTTGGGGCAGGGCTGTTTGCTGCCCCTTGGTAGGGGGGAGCAAGCTGGGACTTGTTTGGGAAGACCACAGCTGGGTGGTTTTCCTCCTCTGGCTGTACACACACCTTTCAACCCGTTAGTCCCATTTCTTTCATCTTGAAAGGACAAAGACCGGCTTGTCTGAGCCTCTTAATCAGTCAGGCTGGCTTTGGGCTTTGCGGGACAGTCCTGACTTTCTCAGGTCTTGCTTTCTGGAGCATCACTCCAAATTAGATGGCAGAGTGCCTTTTAACAGAGTGCACTGACCTTGTTTTCTTTCTTTCTCAGTCCCTAAAACTTTCTCGGTAATTAGTTGGGTGAAGACCTGGACCGCAGTTGAGCAAGACTCTTCCTGTAGATGTTTCTAAGGTTGCCCTTTAATTTCTGCTCGGCAGCAGCATGGGAATAAACCGCCTGTCCCTTCCGTTTTGTGGGGTTCTGGGATTTTTGCCACAGGAGGGGCTGGGGGGTAACAGTGGGGTTGGAGGGGGCATGTAGGAGACCTGCTTGCAAGCTGAGAAAAAGCACACGATTTTTCCTTGGATTGCAGATCATACTGACCTGAAACATACAAAGTTTTCTAAAGATGCGTTTAGTCTCACACTTTACCAAGAGTGAGAGAAACGTCGTTTGTTCACATGCAGCGATTACTTGTTACCTTGCAGGGGACCTGGGGGAGACCTTGAAGGGAGACTGACTTTCTCCACCACCCTCTCCTCCCCTCAAAGCCCCCTCCTCCTTCCACCACCCCCTCCTCCCTCATTGCATACCGCTGCTGTCCTGCAGTGCTCTGGGGGACTTGGGCCTGAAGTCTGAAGGCTTTTGCAGAGCTGGTGCGTTTATTCTTCCGTCTGCAGCCAAACTGGTTTTTGTTCCTCTAAGTCGTTCTCCTCAGAATTCAAGCTTTTGGCCAGGCTGAGTGGGATCTAAACTAGGGAGGGAACTAGAGGAGAATTTATGACAAAACCAGGTGCTGAGAATGAGGACCTCAGACCGCACCTTGTGACAAAGACCAGCCTGTACAATAAAGCCCCTGTAATGCTAGCTGAGCTGCCGGAGGGAGACTTATATCTTCCCAGGCTGGGCCTCTTAAGTTCAATGGCGAGATTTGTAAACTGGTTTGGATTAACAAGCCCCCAACTCCTCTGTGCCGACTTAAGTTTGGAATTCAAAACAGGCTACCCTCTCTTCAGCTGTCCCCAGGCAATGTGAGTTCTGCAGACTGAATCCCCAAGATAGCTGCCCTCCCCCCTTTGTTTCTTTGGAGAAATCCAGCAGCTCCTTTTGGGATCTTCTAAAGAAGCCCCTGGCACTGGGGGTGTGCGATACACATTTATCTCTGGTCCAGGTTCCGAAGGCACCAAATTTGTTTAATCTTTGAAGCTAAATAAAAAAAAAGGGGAAGTGGGAAACCTATCCTTATTGGGTTCAGTGTCTAAAAGTGGCTTTTGTTAATGTAGCCGAGGAGTGGGGAGAAAGCCGTTCAGGTTTACTTTTATTTTATACCATCTGGCGATCCTTTTTGTTGACAAGTGTTTGGCATTAAGATCTCTCCTCTTGCCCCTTCAGAACAGGCCCTACCACTGTAGAGTATTAGAAAAAGATTCTGTTACAGTTTAAAAATTTCCTTCAGGGAGTGCTTGCCGGGGGAGCACAGGCTGCAGGCGCTCGCAGCTGTAACCTGGCTTGTGTTAAAATTTGGAAGGGGCTGCCCCACATTCCAGCACTGGAGTGCCGGCCCTCACTGGTGAGCAGCCAGAGGTTAATATAGATGTCACACAGCCTTCCCTCCTTCTTTCTTTCTTTCTCTCTTTCTGCAGAGTGTCTTCGCTCTAGGAGTGCACCAACAGCTGTGTTTTTAGTAACCCTTTCAACATCGCTTCTTTTAAACCTCATTTTCCTGCTTATATAAATCAAAGATCTTCTCCCCTCTCCCCCCAAGGATATATGTGACCCAGGTTTGAACTTTGGGGGGGTCTTTGTATTTCCCTTCTGGAATCAGAGCAGGTTAAGGCCGAAGCCTGGATGCCAGCTCGCGTGGCCAGTTTTGGTGTTTATTCCAGAGTTGTCGCTTGGTTGTGGGGCGGCCCTTGAAGGGGTAAGGAGGGAGGAGGCCTAGGGAAGCGAAGTGGGGGGGCTTCTCTGAACGCACAGAGAGAGGAAACAGCTTCTGAGATGCAGCTCCTGCGAGCTTCGGGTCCGGGTCGGGGCCTTCCGTAGCGTCGTAGCCTGTCAAGCCTCTGCCGGGATAAACACAGCTGGCCCGCGAACCCTTGACCACCAGCGTGCCTGCGATGTGAGCGAATATCACATGTCCACTGAGCTCGGAGATGATGATGACTTCATTCCAGGGAGAGCCTCATCTGAGTTGATTGATCACCCCTATCACTTTAATATCTTTTTTTTCCCCTATTGGGTAAGGTCATATTTGGCCCATTGCAAGAATCAGAGTGTCCTAACACTCCCCCAGTCTCCACCCTTCCCCAGCCTGCCCATCCATTTCACCAGCTGACTATTTTGAATGGAGAGCCCTTTGCACCAAGTGGCTGGCCACGTTCATTCTTTGGCGATCACTCTTCAGACCTAGCTGGGGGCCGTCGGCACGGCTGCTTTTTGGCCGGCCTCCGCTTTAATGCACTCTGGCAGTGTCACCGGGGTTAGGGCACAGGCAGGGATGTGTGGGACCTGTCACGTTATTGTCAGAAGGAATGCACGGATTAGCCTGTAAAACGTGGCGGTGGGAGAGCGCTGCAGCTGTGTACACTTATTATAAAAGATTTAAGTCCCACTGGTAAAATCAATACGTTGAATTGCATGACCCTCTGCTTTTAATTAGTTTAAGTCAAATGCGCCGGTGCCATTTTGCCTCCTCTCGCCTTCGTGGGGTGAGGAAACACCAATATTTACATAGAAACTGTTAATTTGTGGTAAAAATGATAACACAGTTAGCTTTGCACACCCAAAGTGCTCCGACTTGATGGATCCCGGATCAATGTGGAGTCGTGGGGTGATGTCACCTGGGCGAGGGGGCAGGGTGGCCACATCAGTGATGTTTGTCGCCTGGACCCAGGATGTGGCCGCAGGTGCCTGTACCGCTGGGTGCAGTGCGTGAAGAGGCTGGTCTTTCAAGAAACTAGCCGACTCTGTCTTTGCAAGCCAGATATGTTGCGATTCACCCCCATGATGTAAAATCTTTTAAGTGTTCTTACAGAATTGTGAAGCGAAGCGGCAGTTGCCTTTCTGGTTGTTTTGCGTCTGGTCTCCCAGCATGCTGGGTCCTTTGTACTGGGCAGCTCAAGGCACAGTACTTTATTTATTCCAGAGCTTCAGATGCTTTTCTTTCCAATTCCTGAAACAGTTTATAGAGGAAGGGGGGTGCTTTCACTGCAAATGATCCCATGTACAACCACAGCTATTATGTGAACCGTTCGGTATTAGCTGTGTGTTCAGCTGCACTTGAAATCTGGGTTTTGCAGCAAATGGCATTTGACAAATAATATTTGACAAAAAATGTGACTTGGTATTTCTTAATATGGAACAGATATTTCCCAGTTAACCTTCTGCGGGGAAAAATTGCTCTAACCCGATGTGAAATGGCCGTGCCGATGAATACCAGGGCTGCCGCTGTGTGATTCCCCCGCTCTCCGAAGTGGAGTGTTTATGATTTGGGGGCATATTAGCAGTGCATGAAGCTTGACACTTACTTATGTGAAACTCAGAGTAGCATGTGCGATGCCGTCCTTTCAAGATTTGTGTCGGGAGGCATTGCTGGGAGCCGAGAAAAGCCTTTGCTGATCCGCGTGGAGTGGATTGAATTAATGACAACTCCAAGAGCACCAGTTTTAGGGTAAATTGCTTTATTGTTTTGGAGCCAGGGTGCTTATAATCCGGTTCCTGTACAAACATGTTTAACGTGTGTTAATGCATTTGCAAACCAGGGCCTCTCAGCACAACCCTGCTTTTCATTAATTGATGTCGGTAGCATGGTACAGTATTTCAAAGAGCTGGCCAAGTATAAACTGTGTTTCCAATTTCCTTCCTTTCCTGTGTTTGGAATGCCAATGTTAATTTGTTCCCATGCAGGAGCAGGGGCTGCCAACTGCGGCTTTCTATAAAGGGCTTCACGGTGAAGGCTTCCAGCCCTCGCTGATGCTTGGGGCTGCCTGGCCAAGTTTCCTGACACTTTGCAGCTAATTCTGGGTGATATATGGAGTGGGGGGTTGGGGGGCTTCACTGCCGTGTAACGGAAGTTCTCGGTGACAGCAGAGGGTGTGACTTGGCAAGAGAGAACAGCATGGCATCCACACTGATTCTCTTTAGACACAGCTTCAGCCCATGTGTCTGTTTCCACTATGGTTGCCTATTAGCTGTGTGACCTTGAGCAAGTTACTTAACGTCTCTGAGTTTGTTTCTTCGTTTTAGAAATCTGGTTAAGTATCCCCTCCTCCACAGACCCTCACGAAGACAAAATCATATCTCTCGTGGGTAGAGTCGGGCACCAAGTAGGTGCACAATAAATGGTAAACCTTGCTTGTATTTTGATGGCCAGATCACTATTCACTTTGGTATAAGAGTCCAAATTTCCATTTTTAAGTACTTGATCTTAAAGTACCAAGATTAAGCCACCCATGTCGTTTTAGAGATGTGAAGAAAATGGCCCCAAAGATGTATATCTTTGTATATATGTGTATCCCCCCCCACCCAACGACACATGCATTTTCCTCCTCTTCAGAGATCAGTGAAATTTGAGCACACCGAACTTGTTTGAGGATAAGTAGAGTCTAATGCTGACTTTCTCTCGATTTTAAGCATCTATGGCTATTTAAAAACTTTCCTACTAGGGAACCTAAAACTTGTATGAAGGGTGTACAGGAACTGTCTACTATCCTTGCAACTTCTCTCTGAATCGAAAATTATTCCAAAATAAAAACTTTTAATTTCAAAAACTCGCATTACTGACATATCTCTTCCCACCCCTTCCTGGAAGGTGGTCAAAGTACAAATTGTCTTTTCCTTCAAGGGAGTGACAAGCCCAAAGCATTCATTAACAGACCAGCACAACTTCCCCACTTTTTATGGGAGCAGGTGCAAGACTGCCCCCCCCCACCCCTGCTCTCCCAGCTGGGTTTGGGATAACAAAGTCCCAAGTGGATTCAGTGCCTTTAGAAGCCTCTGGAGACCAGAGGATGGTGAAGGTCTCCGGGGCCTGAGTCTCGGGGTGGGCTTTCTCACACAAGGTTTCCCATAAATTCTCTTCAGCTCTTTCTGTACCGTTAGAAAACTCTGACTTAGCGAGTATTAAGGTTCCCACATCTTTGAGGTCACGTGTTATTCTTTCACATCTTTATCTCCCAGAGTAGCTTTCAAGTTTCACTCTTTTGTTGTCTGGCTTAATTAAATTTGGCTGTGAATAAAAACCTGCACTGTTTCCAAAATTGCGGACTTGCATGTTTTTAAACATTGGAGTTAGGCCTGTACCGTCTTGTAATGCCAGCCTCTCTCTTGCCTTCATGTAGTTTGAAGAAAAAAAAAGAATCCAAGCAGTTAGCATGACCATCCACCTAGAATGGTCCCAGTGCTCATCTGCCCGGCAATTTAACAATGCACTCACAGGCAGGCGGGTTATTCTGTGGTTTCGATGGCTTGTGTTTTGGCCTTTGATAAAGGACTTTTTCTTGACTATTTTCTCAGACATTCTCCCCGTCCCGTTCTAGCACTGCCTTGCAGAATTCTCATGGCACAGAAGGTACTCAGACATTGGCAGCTTGCGTGCGTGAAAGGGGTGAGGATGTTACACGGCATCGTCTTCAAGTGTTTTTTGTTTTGTTTTTGTTTTGTTTTGTTTTTTTATTTTGCGGTACACGGGCCTCTCACTGCTGTGGCCTCTCCCGTTGCGGAGCACAGGCTCCGGACGCGCAGGCTCGGCGGCCATGGCTCACGGGCCCAGCCGCTTCGCGGCATGTGGGCTCTTCCCGAACCGGGGCACGAACCCGTGTCCCCTGCATTGGCAGGCAGACTCTCAACCACTGCGCCACCAGGGAAGCCCCTTCAAGTGTTTTTTGATCTTGCATCCCTGCTAGGAAATCTTTGAGTACACACCCTAAACAGAAACAGATTGTAGAACTACTCCTGTTTTAGGATGGTGTGCACTTTATAAAACAAAGACTAAAATAGAAATTTAAGTAGGAGGCACTAAAGATAAAAAAATACAAAATTCTAATGTTCATTAATACACATTTTAACTCATGCATCATTAGTAATTAATGCAAAGATTATAAGTTTAATTCATTAGCAAGACAAACGTAATTTTGCTATCCCTAAGATTTTCAGTGTGATGGAATTTGATCTTTCACAGCTCATGGTTCAACAGTTTGGGTTCAGCGAGCTAAAGGTCTGGTCCTAAATTCTGATTATTTTGATCCTTCGTCTAGTCAGCATCAAGAGCTCACAAAGAACCCCACAATCTCGGTAGCTTGAAACCACAGAGCTTTTTTGTTGTTTTGTTATGGCTGCATCGTGGGTTGGCAGGGGGCTCTGCACATTGGCCGGGCGGGAGGGTGTTCAGATCTCCAGGCCGATGGAGCTGCCGCCCTCTTGAATGTCACCAGTTATGGTCCCAAAGGGAAAGACAGTGTGGCTTGTGCACGGGCTTTTCATCTTTCCAGCAGGAAGCTACACGGGCGCTTCTGCCTGCACTTCATTGGTCACAGCCTATCACATGGTCAGACCTGACCCAAGGTGGCAGGAGATGACAGTCCCACCCCAAGCTTGGAAAGGGGAGCACCAGAAAGAGCCTGGGAAGTGGCATTCGTGACGACCACACTGTCGTTGGCAAAGGCTCTCTCACCGGGTAAAACGATGGAAATAGAACAGGTGAATTGTTGGCTGCATTACTGAAAACAAGGTCTGTGTTTTTCAATCTCATCCATCAGTTATGCAGAGATGTTTGTTGAAGCTCAGCCAGTAAATTCCCATCTTCCCTGACGTCCATCAGGTCTTGAAATTCACTTAGTTGCGATTATAATATTTCCCGCCCCATGTCCCAGTGGATCCCTCTTGCCTCCCCTAAGTGCTTGCACCCCATTTTGGAGACCAGTGTTTCTAGAATCTTCCTGATCACTGAGGTATTCACGTGGTTCAACAAGAATAACCACTTCTCTCCATTGCCACTTGTAAAATGACTCGCCTCTTTAGGACTTGTCTTTCAGCAAAAGCACACGTCAGCTGCACTCGGGTTCACTACCCAGAGAATTAAGGAGCCTGACTCTGGTCCCAGCTCAAGAGGCTCTTGCCCTCGCCGGTGTGTTTGTCTGGGCTGTGCAGGTGACTGTCTTGTCATGAAGTCTTGCTTTTTCTTCCTGGGCTTCAGAGGCACTTCCTCGTCCAGGCAGGATCTTGCAAGGCTGAACCTAGAAACTGAATTCAGAGACTCCTTCATTATCTAAATGCATCACTGAAGTAAATCACAGTGATAACGTGGGAGGGTTGTGATCTTTCTGTAGCACTAATGGATTTATAACAGCCTCCCTTATCAGGCTCCTTATTTAATTCTCTCAGGTTCTGCAAAGCAAGTCGTATCATTCCCATTTTAAAGAGGAAGAGACTGAAGGGCCCCGAACTTGCAGAGCTAGGAAGTGGTGGGGTTGGCATTTGAAACCAGGTTTGCTGAATGTAAACCCATTCACTCTTCCTCCTGGCCCCGTGGAGGTGCGTGAATGGGGGAGACGGGGCACAAGGGCAGTGGTGATGAGACCACCAGAACAGCCTCCAAGCCCTTGACCTTGACCTTGTGGTTCTGTGCTCTGAAGAGGAAGACAAAGGTAAGCCGCTCACGCCTTCCCCTTCATTATCCTTCCTGCTTGTGGAGACTCCCCTCTACTCTGTCTCTGTGGCTTAAGAATTATTGACGGGCAAAGGGCCCCGAGTGCCCATGTACTGGGGCTCCTGCAGGCACCCCACACCCACTTGATGGGAAAATTCCAGAGGCAGCTAGGGACTGGTATTTTAATAGCGATACCTCAAGACGCTGTATCGAAAAGATCATGGAGGTGGTTTTTACCATATGTACTGGAATAAATATTGCATATTGTTTGTAATAGCATCAAGTCACCACCAGCCTAAATGTCCATGAGCAGGGGATTGGAGAAATAAATTTGTAATAAATTTATTTATAAAGGTGTAAGAAACCAGAAGGGGATGCAAGAATTTCTTTTTTATGTATCAACTTAGACTCAAACAGAATGTCAAGAGGGAGAAAGCCAGTTGTAGGAGGATGTTTAGGGGGTAAGCGTTTGTCGTTGTGTCAAAACAGACACACACAAGAGCACCAGATAATACTGTGTATCGTTTGTGGGCTCATATATGTGTGGTAACACTATAGAAACACGGCGGTAAGACTCACACCAACCGCCTTTGGGGAGGGAGGCAACGGATGGGATTGGGGAGAAATTTTAAATAAATTCCAACTGTTCTGGTCAAGTTTCCTTATTTTAATAATAAGAAACCATTCGGAAGTGCAGTGTGATATCCTGGACTGGATCTTGGAACAGGACAAGGGCAATAGTGGAAAAACTGGTGCAATCTGAAAAAAATCAGGAGTCTGGTTAACAGTAACCCATCGATATTAAATTCTTATTTTTGACACGTGTCCCACGGTTATGGAAGATGTGAACCTTGGGGGAAGCTGGGTGAGGGTCCACGGGAACTTTATACTGTCTTTGCAACTTTTCTATAAAGTTATTCTAAAATAAAAAGTTTATGGGAAAACCAGGAAGCAACCGTGATATTAACTCCTGCAAATTCTTAGTTGTGGGTACCTGGATATTAGTTACATTTTCCTCTGCATTCTTCTTTGTAATTACATTTTTCCAAGCACCAATGAATCAGAAATCTCTCCTACTGGAGACAAGAGAGTCTTGGCCGGAAGCTCAGCCCTGAGGTGGCTCTTGGTGGTGTGGCCCCAGGGAGCCCGTCTTAGAGTGTATTCAGGGTATCACGCCCCAAAGGCCAATAACTCATCAATCCACAGACCCATTAACATGACGGGGCCTCAGCCAGCAAATGAAAACCCCACGCGGCAGTGTCCCGAGACCTTTAAAACTCTCCCTGCCTCGGTTCACAAGATACCCCATGTAAGGCAGTCCTCCGTTTATAAGCAAGAAAGAGAGGGTAGGGGGTCGTTTTAGGTCTTTCTGTTTTCCTCTTGGCCCTGAACTTTGTGAAATGTCCCCCCACCCTCTTCCCCCTTCTCAGGTTCCATTTTCTGACTCACTTGACCTAACATTTGTTGAGGGAGAAGCCCTTAAAAATGGCAGTGGGGCCTCAGAACCTTCCAGGGCTAGTAAACATTTATAGGGTAGAGGCACTCGTTGGTCATTTCCTTTAGGAGGAAACAGTAAATGAAGCCACTTGCCTTATACCTGCTCAAACCCGGAGCTCCTAATTGTCTTAATATTCGTGGGGGGGGAGGGTGCGGAGGGATGGGAGAGGAGATCCAGAAACCTCTGGGTCTCATGTGCCTCAAACACCCTAGGAACTTGGAAGCGGCCTTTTCAGGTAGGTGTAGAGCAGGGTTTCCCACCTGCAGCACTGTTGACATTTTCAGCCCGACTCTTCTCTGCAGGGGGGGCATCCTGGCACTGTAGAATGTTGAGGAGCATCCCTGAGCTCCACGCATGAGTGGCCAGGAGTGGCCTCCAGTTTGACAACCACAGTGTCTCCAGACATAGCCAGATGTGCCCTGAGGGGCAAAGGAGCCCCCGGTGGCGAACCACTGGTTTAGGGTAACTTTCCTCCAACTTGGAAATTGACTTGGGAGCCTTTGCTTCAAACCCGTTGGCCCATGGCCGTGAGCGGGGAAAGCGGCATTTTCGGATGGATGGATCTTTTTCCGGTTGAAAGGAAGACAGAGTGCAATCAAAACGTGAGCCCTCTCCTGGGGACCCAGCTCTGCCTGGATTTGAAACAGCCTGGACATGAAAAGGAGGTCCAATCTCTCAAGAGCAGGCATTGTCTCCCAGGAACCCAAATATTTTTACAGCACCTTTTGCCCGATGATACTAAAAACGTATTAAACACACACGTAGAACTGGTCTCTCTTTATTTCCCTCCGCCAGCTTCTCAGGAGGTAATAGGGCAGACCTCTCTCTTACCTTGTTCCCCTCCAGCAGGTAACTTGCCGCGGGGAGGGGCGGTGAGCGAGGAAGCTGCATTTTCCATTTCTCACAGCAGCTCAGAGCTACAATAAATAAAGCAGGGAGACCCGCTGATTTTTGTGCAGACTGTGAGCCAGAATGGCTTTTACATTTTTCAAAAAGAGTGATAAAAGAAGAATATTCCATGATGTGAAAATGAGATGAAATTCAGACTCCGGTGTCTATAAAGCTTCATCGGAACTCGTTTTGTTTGCGTCTTGTCTGTGGCTGCTTTCATGCTCCATCCACGGAGTTGAGTGGCTGCAGCAGAGACGGTGCGGTCTCCAAAGCCTAGAATATTTATTGTCTGGCCTGCTATAGAAGTTTGCTGACTCCTGCTTTAGACTGCCTGTACCCTCTACCTGGGGAAGGGTAAGTAGTAAAAAAGTCTGAGTTTTATCTGACCCCTCTGTCCACTGCAGACGTCCAGTGACACATAGACAACCCTCTCTCTTCCCAGATGTCGGAGGGCCTCCCCTGAGTTTGAACAAACTCTTAATTAAACAGATTGCACCTCTGAAGACTTCCTGGCATCTTTCATGTGGGTCGTGCATCACAAATTCCCACCAAAGTGATCAGGTAGACTGCACAGCTTTTCCTAAATTTACTTCATCCCAGCAGCCCCGTCCCATGTTCTCTTTTTAAAAAAATTGTCCTAAAACATCTCAGGTGGTAGTTAAGACTGGCTCTGGGGTCGGACCTGAGTCTAAATCCCATCTCTGCTACTTGTTAGCTCTGTGACCTTGGGCAGGTTATGAAACTCTGGGTCCCCATTTCCTCCTCTGGGTTCGTGTTGGCGCCTGCCCCCTGGGCTGCTGTGAGGATCCGTCCCCCCCGCGGTGGCGGGAGAAGAGCTGAGCATGGTGCCCACGTGGCAGCTGGTGCCCCATACGTAACGTTAGTGGCCGGCAGCAATGCTGTCACTTGCCTGGCCCAAACTCGGACCCCTCTGGGGGTGGCCTGCCTGTGCAGGTCCTCCGTGCACTCCCCCTGGCACGTAGGGCAGTGGGATGCACCGCCTGGCACCTTCTGGGGATGGGAGCGGCGTGGGCACGTGTCCCACCAACTGAGCGCTGTGGGATTTGGGTCAGGGTGGTCCTCCCTTAGCCAGGATGCCCCGTGATGAAGCTGGAAGCTGGCCTCTGTTGACTGGGCACGAGGCAAACCAGGAAGCTGGTTTTGTTATTATGAGTCCTGTTATACTAGAAAGTTACCTCTTGCTGATTATAATCTGTGTTTATCCATGCAGAGGTTTAAGGAAACTCCAGATCCTCAGGACTAGCCCTCCGTATGTCCGCCAGCTTAGGGCACAGACAACCCCTCAGATTTAGACACTTGTCTATAGGCTGGCCTACTCTTTAAAAAAATGAATAATAAAAATTTCACAGTAAAATTGTACCCTTTTCTCTCTCTCTCTCTCTTTTTTTTTTTTTCCTGAACTCTGTTTATGTCAGACTTAGTAGCGTTTCCTGTGCCCGACATGTTTTGATATGGGCAACTGACCTCCACCTGAAGTGAGGACCCATCCATGCCGGTCATTCTTCAGATAGCACGATTTCCACATTTATTCTTATGTGTGAGGAAACTGGGGCTCAGGGGTGACAAGTCATTTGCCCAGCTTTGGGGACAGCAGGTCTGTCTGGCTTTGAGTCCCAGGTCACTGGTGTGTGACCTCATGCAGGTGACTGAGGGCGTTCAAGTGCTCTGGGACCCCACTTCCGTCTCAGTCAGCTTGGGCTCCCACAACAAAACACCATTTCCTGGGTAGCTGAAACATCAGACGTTTATTTCTCGTAGTTTTGGAGGCCGGAAGTCCGAGATCAGGGCGCGTGCATGGCTGGGTTCTGTTCTCTCTGGCTTGCAGACGGCTGCCCTCTTGCTGTGTCCTCACGTGATGGGGAGAGGGCTCAAGGCTCTTCCTCTTTTTATAAGGGCACTAATCCCATCCCTTCATGACCTCATCTACACCTGATCACCTCCCAAAGGCCCCACCTCCTAATACCATCCTGTTGGAGGTTAGGGTTCAACACATGAATTTGGGGGACCCAATTTAGTTCATAGCAGTTCCCCTCTCATATGGTGTGGCTTAGGGCCCAGGGCAGCTGGGATTAAATGGGATGATGGTAGCCATCTCTCAGTCAACAGGGGCTGCCCCTGGTACTGCCTCTGGAGCCCAGTCTGGCTGCAGAATCTCTTTTAGGTCCTTCTGTAAACGTGGCTATGGCCTGATGTTCTGATTCGTCCTCACTGGGGGCGCCTGTAAGTTCCTCTCCAGGTCCAACTTGGGTCCTCACATTTAAGACCCTGCATTTTCCTAAGTAGCTTCACGTTTGAAAAGTCGTATTTCTATTATTTATTCAACTCCCATGACAGATTTTGACGAGGCCTGGACATTCTAAGAACAGTGTGATGCTGCATTTGCCCCTTTGTGGGGGCAGTGGGTCAGACAGAAATTGAGCAGAGTGGAAACTACCCTTGGGATCCCTTAGGAAGCTGCCATGTTGGAGATAGACACACTCTAAGTCCCTGCTGCTGGTTTTTCTTCCAGCATTGGGGTAGTTTGCCACTTCTTCCATGGCCCATGGGATGAAACAGTTGGCTTAAGTTTAGTGCCATATTATACCAAAATACCTTTAATATATATATATATATATATATATATATTTATTTATTTATTTATTTATTTATTTTTTGGCTGCATTGAGTCTTGGTTGCAGCACACGGGATCTTTCGTTGGGGCTCACGGGCTTCTCTTTAGTTGTGGCTCATGGGCTTAGTTGCTCTGCAGCACGCGGGCTCTTAGTTCCCCGATCAGGGATCAAACCCGCATCCCCTGTAGTGGAAGGTGGATTCTTAACCACTGGACCGCCAGGGAAGTCCCCGAAAATACTTATTTTTTTTTTTTTTCTTTTTGCGGTATGTGGGCCTCTCACTGTTGTGGCCTCTCCCGTTGCGGAGCACAGGCTCCGGATACGCAGGCCCAGCGGCCATGGCTCACGGGCCCAGCCGCTCCGCGGCATATGGGATCCTCCCAGACCGGGGCACGAACCCGTATCCCCTGCATCGGCAGGCGGACTCTTAACCACTTGCGCCACCAGGGAGGCCCCCGAAAATACTTATTTTTAAACACTAGCACCACTCTCATGAACAGGAAGTGCTGTAAGATATATACCTCCCAAAGCCTGCTCCTTGTTTCCGTGGAGAGGAATGATGTCTCATTTAGGACTTGTTCTAAGTCACAGTATACCTGCCTAACAGTGGCTTCAGCATTAAAAACATGTCAGTATCTCCCACAACAACAAGTCTTCTGCGAAGTGATTCCAAGTTTGGGGTAGCAGCTCAGTAATATCATCCAGGTATCCATGAGCTTTCCCCCTTGCCTTCACCATCCTCAAATGCCTTATGTCTGTTACCTCACAGTTACAGGATGGCTGCTACAGCCCCAGACATCACATCTTCATATAATCTCACGTTCAAGGCAAGAGAAAGGGAAAGGGTCCAAAGAGCTCTCCTTGCTTATCTGTCTCCTGGCTTCCTAGACATTCCCTAGAAGACTTCTCTGTAAGTCCCCTGGCCCAAACTGGTTCACAAGGCCAGATCTTGCTACAAGGAAGGATGGAAGGGAATGAAACTGGCTTCTGGCCCACACAGTAGGAGGGAAAGCATGGGGACGGAAAGTGCATTGGAAGTGTCCGTTATGTAGCCACATTCAAATAACCTAAGTTGTTTCTCTCTCCCTCTTTGTCGTTGTTGCCTATGCAGTGTATAGGTGGATTTACAGAAGTTATTTGCACATGTGATTTGACTCAACTCTTCACTATGCCCAGATAAATGGGGACCCTAAGCTGGTTTCCAAAGTCTCCAAATAATAGCGTGCCGCCGTGAATATATGCAGAAGTTGGGTTGCTTGTTGGCATTAATTCAACCAGACCCTCTGCAGCCCATGGAGAGACTTCAGTTTCTCTTTAAACTCGAACCTGTGAGTAGGTATACCTCTCGCCCTGACTTTGAAGACTGCGTGGGATTCTGGCCAACAACCAGTTGCCTGCTGAAAGCTATCTTTATTTTATCACCATCTCCTTAGACAAGTGGCAAAACTTCTTGCAAATGATCTGAAAAGGTCAGAATCATTGTCCCATGGAAGAAAACAGAGGCCAGGTTGGGCTTGGTCTGAGTTCTGCTTGTGGGACAGGTGGCTCCTGTTTCCCTCTGGGTAGAGGATGAACAGATCAAGATACTCAAGGCATGTTAAGAATTTGTGTCTTTGTTGGTAAGCCGAGGGTGGAGAGCTACTTGGACAGAAGCCCTGCTATCCTGGTAGAACCTTGTTTGTACCCTGAAAGCCTGTAAGACCTTTTTCCAGTAAGTGGGTTCTGGGCACATGGGTTACTTCTGCTTGTTTCCAAGAGAGACCGATGTGAGAGGGTCTGGGTATATCCCTAGGTCCACTGGTTGGAAGAGATGATCAGTGGAAAAGGAGGTAGAAGGTGTTTTCAGGTGTTGTTTCTGTGCAGTGTGTGTTTGGTGTGAACAAAATTATATGTAACAGAATTTTTTGGTTGCAGGCAAGAAAATATATTCAAACTAGTTTAAGGAGAATAAATAGGAAATCGATGCATCCCCAAGACCTGGGAAAGGACATAACAGCAACTAGAATGTCCTTAGAGAGTCCAGGGGTTATTCTCTCCATGTCCCTCACTGAATAGCTTCCCTCTGACCTCTCTGCCCCACTGGATTCCTCTGCTACCCTGCCTATTGGGAGAAAGATGGCCACCCACAGCAACTTGTAATCACAGCTCTCTGGCTAGCCACATACTTGCCTTACAAGCTTCCCTAGCAGGATGGCATAGACATGGGATGGTGTTCTAACCAGTGAGGCACCAGAGGAAATCTGCTGGGAGTAGAAAGGGACGGGAGATGGTTCTGAAAAATATTTTGCTTCCTGATGAGTGACAGATGAACAAACAGAACAGTCTATCCTTTTCTCCCTTTTCTTACCTTGAATGTGGTTCTGTGAAGATGTGATGTTTGGAGCTGTGGCAGCCATCTTGTGACCATTAGGCAACAAGCTTAAGGACTGAACATCAATGTGCAGGCGATGGCAGAGCAAAAAGACAGTTGAAACTTGAGTTCTTGATGACTTGGTTGAGCTACTGCACCCAAATAAAATTCCTCGGGAGGGACTCTTAGCTTGAATTACATGTTCACTCACGAATCAGTTGGGTCTAGAAGGTAGATCATGCTACATAAATAAGGTTTCTGAGAGTCAGCCTTTGGCCCCTTGTGGCTGGGTTGGGGAGTTGGGGGTGTGTATACGATCTAATTATCGCTAAGTTAGCCATAAAAATAATAATAATCTTTGTAGCTAACATTTGTGAGGGGCTTACTATGTGCTAAGTACCCTTTATCCTCTTTACCTATATTACTAATTTAATTCTCATAACAGCTGTTTCGGGTGGGAGCTATTACTATCCTCCTCATTTTATTTTATTTTATTTTTGTGGCACGCGTGCCTCTCACTGTTGTGGCCTCTCCCGTTGTGGAGCACAGGCTCCGCGGCCATGGCTCACGGGCCCAGCTGCTCCGTGCGGAATGTGGGATCTTCCCGGACCGGGGCACGAACCCGCGTCCCCTGCATCAGCAGGCGGACTCTCAACCACTGCGCCACCAGGGAAGCCCCTCTTCTTATTTTAGAGATGGGAAAACTGAGCACAGAGAAGTAAGTAGCTGGCCCAGAAAGTGTATTTGAATTTGGAGGTCCAGTTACTGAGCCCTCCCTCTTAAACTTGATCCCGAGCTGCTCCTCAGGCTTGAAGGATGGGTTTGGAGCAGGTGAATAAACAGCCTTGCTAACGGGAGGGTCATAGGTCAGGGCAGTAGGATGCCACATACACATTTCCCAATTAGGTGCTTTAGGCATAATATCCCATTTCTTTGATTATTGACGCTTCTGAAACCAAGATGTCTTAAAATTGATAAAGGTGTTAGTATCTTTTCCCCAAGCAGCTGGTATAAAATTGTATCTCTTACCATAGGGGGACTATGGTGACAGATACTTCTTGAGTACAACTGGAGATGGATAAAGCCAGCCAATACGTATTGTTAATAAAACTGTTTATTGAAGTTTAACTTGTGTACAGAACAGTGCACGAATCTAGAACAGTTAGGAATTTCCACAAAGTGAACACACCCAGGTACCAGTGCCCAGAACAAAAAACAGAACGTGACCAGCTACCAGAAGCCCCCTCACAGCCTCACCCAAGGACGACTGCCATCCTGTCTTCTAACGCCATAGACTAGTGTCGCCTGTTTTAAAACTTTATCCAGTTAATTGTACAAGTGTTCCCTTAAATCACTACCAATCATTTCCAATTATTTGGAAAGATGACCCCATTTAGACCTGTTTCACGTAAACCAGAGGAGACTCACTTTGGAAATCTGTTTGCCGCTCTGCCGGTTACATTCAACAGAGAATCCAAACTGTAATTTCAGAACCATTGTTTGGTTTGACCTCGGATTCTCCTTCACTTACCAGAAATAGGTTCAAGGGACAAAAAT